>NC_090928.1:1248398626-1249853368 GCF_040938575.1 Ambystoma mexicanum
AAGCTGGCTATCTCTCCGCTAAACCTGCACATGGAATCAATCAGTTGTTTCCACAACCATCAGTCTGGCTTTCGAGCATCCAGAGGCATGGAAACTGCTCTTCTAAATACCGGCTCTCAAATCTTTTATTTTTTATTTTTTACACTTTATTAAAATTATTCCATGAATATCATACAAATGTACATGTGGGAACAGACTTTGATTAGCGTATACACTTCATTTCATCATAAAATTTAACAGAACATTCGTATATAATAGTAATTAAATCTCACAGCCCTATAATGAACGTAACACACAACAAAAACACAAATCAAAGCCACAGCACCCTCCCCTCCTACGCAGCAACTTTGTCATTATTAAACCCAAAATACCTAACCTACACCTCATCCAAACAAATCATTACAGGACCCCCATTTTTCAACATATTCACTCTCCCGACAAAGTCTAAATGCCTGAGATCTCTCAAAATGTGAAAGTGTTCGCATATCAGCCAACAAGTACTCAGGCTGTGGCTTTTTCATAAACTGCCACACTTTCATAATGTGTTTTACAGCCATTAACACTGTATCGATCCAATCAGAGGACTTGCAAGTTTCTTCACACCTACCCTCAGCCGAGAGAAAGACTACAGCCATAAAAAACTGTGGAAAAGATATATTCACCACCAAATCGATCCGGTTCAAAACATCTTTCCAGAAGTCTAACACTCTTTCACACTCTCAAAGCATATGTAAGTAGGTTCCCCTCAAACGAAAACAACCCCAACAAAGATCAGAATTCTCCAAACCCCTCGCACTCATTCTCACCGGCGCCCAATATAGACGACCCAAAATCCGTTGATGAACATATTGTAGATTTAAGACCATCTTGACCTTTACCTTCCAAGCATCAGCCCACACTTTCCCAGATTAATCTCTGCCTAGTGCTGAAACCCAAGCCAATCGCAACCTCTCCCATGACTACCTCGCGCATTCCTGTAAAGGCATTAATTTAATATAAGTGGAAACTACACCTGGGGTAGCACTAAATACCTCACATACTTGAGGTCTACTACTCATTGGCCCACTTAACATTTGTTGTCTCTCTATCATCAAATTAGCCAAGAAAATGTATCTCCCATACTCTCGATTACTCAATCCGTATTGATCAATCAACTCCTCAAAGGAGAGCATTCGCCGCTCTTTCCACACATCCTCAATTTTCAAAACACCCTTATTAGTCCAGACCCTCCAATTTAGCATTTTGTTCTCAATCTGTAATCCCGGATTAAGCCAAATAGAAGCAGTACCATAAATAAATCCTGCTCACCCCCCGAATCCATGAGTCCAAAGCAGATTTCGTATCTACCAAAGATTCCAATTTAGCCCCCGAGTTCGGAGGTTTCCCATAAGAATATAAGCAGTCTAGGGAAAAAGGACTGAGCCTCTCCCTTTCCATCACAAGCCTAAAGGGATCCGGGTCTCCTCCTTCCCTTAAATAATAGGAAGCCTTTTTTTAGTAGAAACACCGTGTAATAGTACCCCAACACTGGAAAACCGAATCCCCCTCCCCACCCGCCCTTGACTGGACGAATCATGAAAAAGCGTGGAATTCTCAGTCTCTTACCTACCCCCCACAAAAAGCCCCATAAATTCCTCTCGATACGTTCTTTTTGGTAAATTTAAGAGGGAGTGACTGTATATAACATAAAACCTTTGGTAGTAGCATAATTATATAGCGTTAACTTTAGACCAAACACTCAATATCAGCCTATCCCACTTACATATGCCCCTTAACAGTATCTCTACTAACTTATCAATATTAAACTCCACCATCCTCCTAATATCACGCACTAAGTAAATGCCCAAATACTTTACTGAGGAATCAGCCCATTGACACTCCCAATCTAATATCCTCCTACTCAACAGATTCACATTAAGCGGAAAAACCACGGTTTTCCCCAATTTACTTTGTAGCCTGACAAATCCCCCACTTCCTGTAGCATATTCTTTAGTAGGAATCCTCCATCTTCCGGATTTGTTAACACCACCGTCAAGTCATCAGCGTAAGCCAAGACTTTCACTTCACTGTCTCTTGTCTTCCACCCATGAAGGTTCTGTTCCTGCCTAATGAATGCTTATAATGGCTCAAGTACTAAATTGAATAAGATAAGAAGGGTGAGAGCGGGCAGCCCTGCCTGGTACCTCTAAACGGCCAGAATACTTGAGACTATACATCATTAACCCATAGCTTAGCAGAAATATTGTATTGCAAGTCTCCAATCGCATTTAAAAATTGCGGACCAAATCCCGTCTGAAGTAAAGTATAATTTAAAAATGACCAATTACACAGTAGAACGCTTTCTCAGCATCTAGAAAAATAAGGAACATTTCATCTGCCTTAGACTTGGATAGACCTATTATGTTTAATAAGGTCCTGATGTTGTCATAACCATATCTATCACCCATAAAACCCACTTGCGAATAATCAATTAACTCCCCTATATATTTACGTAACCTGATAGCCATGATCGGCGGAACATTTTTTACATCCACATTCAACAGAGAAATGGGTCGATAATTGCAGCATTGGAGGGATCTTTCCCCTGTTTAGGAATCAGAGTGATGACCGCTTCACGCATTGAAGGACATAGAACCCCACCCGAAAGGAATTGATTGTATAAGCCACACAATGAGACATAACTGAGAAGTATGACTCGGGATAGGGATTGATAAGAGAGGGATGTATTGATATATATGTACGTTATTGGGAATAGGGTTCTGGGTTAACAGTTTAGACTTTGAGAGTTTTGTATATATTAGATCTTATTAATTGGTCCAGGTTAGATGGACAGTCTTCAACTAAAGCAGGTTGGTGTAGTCATGTGTTGTGTGTTTTACTTGTTCTATGTGGGGGGATGATGGCAGTCTACACCATTATCTCTCTGACTTTCCCATTTTAAGGTATTGGAATGATTTAGCAGGTGTGCACAGATTATAAGTCGAATAGTTTGGACAGGTTTTTTTTTTCACTGCTTAAGATGGGGTCTTTGAAATTTGTGACATGGAACGTCAAAGGGTTGAACTGCCTTCAAGTGAAAGAAATGATGGCTAAATTAGAGAGAAGAAAGCTGACATTATCTTTTTTACAAGAAAAACATCTGATGGAGCATCCTGACAATTTTTTTAACACTTCTAAATTCATGATGGTTATGTTGAATTGCTACTCCGGGAGATCGAGAGGGGAAGGTATACTAATTCGTAGAAAGTGGGGTTTTGCAGTGGAGAAGGTTCTCGTGGACGATGAGGGTCAGATCCATCTGGTGGATGTGAAGCATGAAGGCAGAGTACTGCCATTGGGGTTGGTGTATATCCATGCACAAATGGCATCAGTTTTTTCAGAGAGCTGACCAGTTCCCTGAGCAGTATGAATGGTGATTGCATTAATCTTGAGGGTGATTTTAACTGTGTATTAGATAATGCTTTAGACAGGTCGTCTGCATGTAGATTTACGGGACATAGGTTAAGTAAAGCCTTTCAGGAGTTTGATACCTTTACCTTGGTGGATAGCTGGAGGTCATTACATCCAACTAAGCAGGAGTTCTCATTTTATTCTCCTGTTCACAACTCTTAATCAAGGTTGGATTATTTACTGATCTCTAATAGACTGATCGATGAAGTGCTGGATGTTGATATGAGGGAACGTTGCCTTTCCAATCATTCTCTGGTGAAGCCAAGTATAAGTCGGGTTAAGCATGGATCAGACAGTATCAAATGGAGACTTAAAACGTTTGTTTTACAACACGAGAAAATATGTGAAGCTATTAGTGCCACCATTGATAACTTTCTTAGGGAAAATACAGGCTCTTCGGATAGCTTAATTGTGTGGGATGCCTTTAAGGCTACCATACGAGGGGAGCTGAATAATTGGACATCCAGAGCAAGAAGAGTGGGAGAAGAGAGGGTTAAAGGTTTAGAATCAGAACTAAGTGTTACAGCAGAAATATGCTCTTTCCAAAAATGGGAGAGACAAACTAAAGATGGATTGTGTGAGGGTTAAGCTTAGAGATACAATAGATGAACAGGCAGAGAAAGGCATCTATATATATATATTTTATTATTATTATTTTTTAATTTGTTTATTTAGAAATCAGCGCACAGGTGAACATATACATTAACATTTGTTTGCAGCCCCCCGCAATGCATGTAAATTGACATTTCCCTTGTCTCTCCCTCGTTATCCCCAGATGGATCTGGTCTCCCAGTCTCATTGGGCCAGGCCAAGCGATGAGTACGCGCTGGTTAAGTGGAGGGCTCTCGTGATTAAGGGTGGCTTATAGGTGCCCAAATGTTTGTAAAACGGTGGAGAAGCCCTGCTTTGACTGCCGTGACCTTTTTCGGCTATTAATATGTCCCAAATTGTAACCCACCAAAGGGTCATCAGGGGGCCTTCCGCGGACTTCCAGGTGCGTGCCACAGTGATTCTGGCCGCCAGCAGGAGTTGGGTTATCAGCGCTGCCTTCCTTCCTGTTCTTGGGTAAGAGCCTGGGATCGGGATCCCCAGGAGGACATGCTCGGGGGCCAGCGGTATTGTCACTTGGGTAATATCCTTTATTGCGGCGAGGCATTGGGACCAGAACTCCCTTACCTTAGGGCATGTCCACTGTTAGGCAGACTCCTGTGCAGTACCCTTAGGGACCACTACACACAATTAAGATTACAGGTGTCAATACAAGTTTTACCTTTGGTACAAGCCTGTACTACTATGTTAAAGTGGTAGCAGTAGCGGAGCAGCCAGGCTTATCGCAAGAGTATATGACCAGTAGCAGAGATTACACAAAGGGACCACAATTACTGTGACTCAAGCAAGCACTGACTCAAGGTTTCAGGTAAAAAATATAAGTACATTTATTTTTAAACCATTTGTTATTAACACAACACTTCTATTAAATGTAAAACCACACGTTAAATACACTACAACTGACCAATTCACTTTGTACGGTATAAATCAAGGTAAGTACCCTGTGTTTGAATGAACCGGTGGTATGAACAAAACACGTTACTGCGAATACGATTGCGATCACTTTTTGACAGTTCGGTCTACTAAACAAACGTGTAACCGTGACATGAAATGCTACCGGGGCAAAAACACACTTAGCACCTGAGATACCTAGAGGGAGTTGGAGACAAAAATCACAGGCAATATTTTGGTTAGGCAGGCAGAATCAAGAAACACTCAGAGACAGGAGGTCAAAAGTCAAAGGGCCAGAGCCAGGGTCGAAAGACACTGGGGCCAGTTGCCAAAGATCACACGGTCAGATAGTTCACGATTCAACGTAGCCAAAAGTACTTCAATATTGTCAATGTTCGGAAGCAAAAGTTATAAGGAGGAGGGAAGACGAGGGCAAGCCTTGGAAATGAAGAAAAAGGGATTCACCCAGGTCCCTCAACAGAACACAGTACCTTGTTCCAGTGGTGCAGCTAGTGCCCTGGCAGTTGTTCCTGTTGGTTTCCTGCATACCCACGATTCCTGGAGCTTCGTTGCGAAAGAGGACGTCTGAAGGGGGTCTGCACCACACAGGGATGAAGCCGCAGCAGCGACAAGGAATAAAAGGTGCGCTCCTTAAAAACAGGAGAGGCTTCTGGTGGCTATCCAGAAAACTACAGCAGTGTACAGCGATTTCGACCATGGAAGAGGATCCTCTGGCTGTAGAAGATGAGCTGGTTATCCCCACCAAGCTCAAGGGAAGAAGACGCCGGACTGGATCTTCTCTGAGTCGTTGAAGGGCAGAGAGCTCAGGACTGCGGCAGGGCTTCACCGGGATGGGGTAGTTGCAGCAGCCGTCGTTCTCTGCTTCTCTTCAGTTCCTTGTAGTTCCAGTGGCGACTCTGACTTCTAGCCCAAGAGACCTGCCTTTTATGCAACAAAAAAAACATTCACTCAGCCTGGCTGTCAATCAACCAGCAGGGGGGTTGTCCAGCCCAGATAACTACCCTGGCCAATCATGACAAAGTGCGACTTGGGTTTCCTAGGATACCCTGTGTTGGGGGTGACTACACCCTTCCCTCACATTCAGCCCACCTAGACACCCAGGCGCCTTGAGGAGGGCTTCTGGGCAGAAGCCTGCCAAAAGACAGTGAACAAAGAAGGCAAACTTAGTTTGCTGCGCAAAGTAAAACACAAGAAGGACTTTAACAAAAAGAAATGGCGAATACACCTAACCGGAGCCAAGAAAAAGATGATTTGGTCAAGCGGGTTTATGTTCGAGGCTATTATAATAGCCAAGAACAGTACCACGTTTACCTAATATAATTGCGGTAGAAAAGTTAGGGTAGATACCACTGCCACCAGCGAAGTCTAAATGTTAAAAGAGCGAAACAATGCTCTAGGAGGTACAATACAAAGGGATACGAGTTAACCCTTTCCAGTACTCCATGGAAGATGGGGCTACTGGATCTGTGGTAGATTGACTAAGTAAAGTTAATGATAACTTTACCCTTTTCTGGGGGACGGTAGTCCTGAAGGTGCTGAAGGTGCTGTGACACACAAAAAGGAGGCTACTGAAGTGGTGTACCTCGGAGTCCACAATCACAAAAACGGGTAGAAACACATAGCAAAACCCAGGTAAGAGTGGGGGGGAAAAGCCCTCTCTTACCAAGTAGAAAAAAATAAACTCCAGAAGTCCAGCAAAGCTGCTGGGGGACTCACTAGGTGAGGGAAATTAGCCATTAATGAGAATTCTCCGTAACGGAGATCTCTTGCGACAGCCAGCTGTTGAGGTCCTTTTCCAATTCCTCAAAGAGGGGGGGAAAATTTGTCTGGTATACTTTTGCTGGATGGGTAGGGATCTGGACCTGCAAGTATTGGATAGATTTGACGCTCCATTGGAATGGGCTCTGTAGAGGAAAAAGTCTGCTGCGCAGACGGGAGAAGTCCACCGGGGATCAGGTGGGTCTCTTGCAGGAAAGCTACTGAGGTTCCCTCGTCCTGTAGCCTTTGCAGGATGGATTTCCTTTTCAGAGGGGAATTTAGGCCCCTGACATTTAGGGTGGTGAACTTCAGTTTTCGGTGTGGGGGTTGGCCCTCTTGCCGCGGGAGGGGGACCTGGGGGCGGGGGGGGAAACGGGGAATCGAGTCAGCCATAGTCATGGGGGGGCAAGCTGCTTTGAGTTCTCCTGAGGCTGAGGTTTTTAAAGTAGTCTCCAATGGGAAGTACAAACTTCTAACATTGGCCTCCAACACGGGGCCAGAACTGTAGCCAGGGGGACCGGTTTTAACTTATCGGTACATCCCCTCGCCACCCAGGCTGTCATCAGCCAAAGTGGTTGGGTATCCCTTGAAGTTAAAAACAGTAACATCCACCTTGGAGGAGGGTATGGACCGCATGGGGCCCGCAGCAGGCTTAAGTAAGCAGGGTTCCAATGCTATGTGTTCTTTGAGGATTCCGTTCTTCATTTAGGTTTGCGGCTTCTCTGCACCCTTGTCCAGGGAGCGTGCCTAGGTTTGAGGGAAGCTGTGCCCGGTTCGGGTATCTTTTGGCCAGCAGAGGAGGATCCTGTGCCCCCCGGAGACCCGGGGTGTAGGATCGATGCTGCATCATCGAGGTGGCTGATGGTTCGCGGGGTGCGATTGTGCGAGAATTGTAGAGTCGTCGGAAACGGCCACCGATAGCGGATCTGTTGGTCTCGGAGGAAGAGCATGAGTAGGCGAAGCACTCTGTGCTTCTGCAGGGTCAGGGGGCAGAGGTCCTGGAATATTTGGAGAGGGGAGCCCTGGAATGATCGTGCATTGCGTGTGTGACCTATCACTGAGATGGCCTCTTTGGTGGTATAAAAATTGACTCTCGTGATTACATCCGGGCGGGTGGAGTCCGAGTCGGTTCCTCGACGTGGGCGCAGTCTGTGGGTGTGATTGAGTAGAAGCTGAGTTTCATCCAGGTTCGGCAGCAGTGACTGGAAAAAGTTGCCCATGTACTTGGGTAGCTCCCTGTCAGGGATTGAGGAGGGAACACCTCGGGTGCGCAAGTTATTGCGGCAGGCACGATTTTCCAGATCTTCCTGCTTGTATTCGAGGATCTCGGTTCTGTCCATTAGGGTCTGAATTGTGCGTTACACTTCTACTAGTGAGGTGGAGTGTTCTTGGGCTAGGTCTTCAGATTCCCCCATCCTGTGTTCGATGTCACTGACCCTTTGCTCAGTTTGTTCTATCTTCGCGGTAAGTTCCGACATGCAGGATCTAAACTCTGCTTTGATTTCGGACATGAAGGCTTGGAGGTCTTCTTTGGTTGCGAGGGTCCCTCTCTCATCTGGTGCTTTTTGGGGCGTGAGTTTTGGTCCGCTTTCTTCCCTTTTTTTGCTGCCAGGAGCATGGTGGAAATATCCGCTGATTTAGGAGGTTTCAGAGATTTAGCCATGGTACCGGGGTGGGAAGCGACCCCCAGCGAGGTTAATGCGAGGTTACAATCGTTGGCTGGAGGGTGAGGTGCTAGTTGAGTCGTGGAGGGTCCCAAGGTGCCAACTGGGGGACCACACTTTCTTGCTTTGGTGGTAGCGGGGGAGAGGAGTGGGCCGGAGAGCCCCAGGAAGTGAACAGGTAGGATGGGCTCATCAGGTCCTTTGCTATGGTGGAGAAGTGAATAACATGCAGGAGGGTGTTAGGATGTGCAGTGTTTCCAATGTTTACCTGTTAAACCATGAGTGTATAATATTTCCTTCACTGTGTCTATTGTCACTTAGATACTATAGAACTTAGAACTGCATCTTATGTAGCAGGGTTCCAAGGTGAGCCAGTGAAGAAGCAGGGCCTTAGTGGGAAGATTGTACTCCTCCTGCTGGGGGTCGTCTTATGTCATCAACTTGCAAATAAAAGGTTCTTTACCTTTAAACTACTGGTTATGTGAAAGCCTCCCTTTGAACATAACAGAGGGGGAGTAGAGGGGCTCCCAAGCTTGGTGCTCTACTCACTGATTGCTGAGTGCTGCTGGAGTGAAAGCGGGGAAGTTAGGCCACTCCGTTCTGTTAATGATGGGGGGTGGGCAGGGGCTGAGAGAGGGGTTGGCGTCAGCCGGGCTGCTGTGGAAGTTCTGGGGGTCCAGGATTCCGAGGAAGGAGTAGCTTAGGCTCTGGGGGGAGGGGGAAGCAGGTCCAGTGTTACTTGTTAGACCAGTCCACTCCTTCAAAGGCGAGGTCCCCAGGGGTGTGGGGTCTGGGTCGCGGCTGGGCGGCTCCTGGAAGAGATTGGGGGGCTCCGGGCAAAGGAGGTAGCCTTCTTAGGCATATGTTGAGCCTCTCGTGGTTTGCCTCACCACGCTTGGCAATTGATGGAAGGCTCTTTATTTTCAAATTACAATGAGGGGGGAGCAGCGATAGTGGAGGCCGCCATAAAGCTGCAATGTAGGCGGGGGCAGAGGCGGATGGAATACCCCTGCACCTGGGTGAGCGGTGAGGAAGGAGGACCCCAGGTGGCTCTCACTTTGCGTGGGTGGGGGGGGTCACAGCCTCGTACCCAATGCCGTGGGAACAATGAGTGTCCTTACTGTGGTAGCGTGAGAGCCCAGCGCTGTCCGGCCCACAACAGAACGGCGAAAGCAATCCAGTGCCCCAGGCGGTTCCCAGCACCCCAGGTGTGGAACCACAGAGTTAGGGTGCCGCTGCCCGTTGAGGCCTCCTTTCCCGGACACCGGGTCTGCTGTAGGAGTTAGGTGGAGGAGTTCCCCTCCAGAGGCAGCGCTACTCTGCTGCACTCACCCCTCATGCATCTAGCGGGGGCGACCAGACGCACCACTGGCTAAGACCGCGCAGTGCGGTTGAAGAAAGCAGACTCCAGGGGTTTAGCTTCGGAGAGGCGGGAGGCAGTCACTGGCATCCTTGGTAGGCTGTGGATCCGTCTCTGGAGGGGCAGGAGATCCCGGGAGGAGTTGGCTTCCCGGGAGGAGGCTAGTGGTGGGGGGGGGCCAGTGGGGCCAAGGCAAGCTGGAGGCGCTGGGACGGGGGCACCACACCAGTGAGATGCGATCCACGTCGGCCAGTTCCGGGCAGGGCTCCCCGCCAGGCTTCAAACTGGGTGGCGTCCGCGGTCAAGGCTCAGCCTGTTAGAATGGCACTGTCAGGCACCGCGGGTGAGCCTGGAAAGACTCCAGCGGACCGGGGCAATCCTGGGGCCAACGTGGGCAGCTAGCTGGTCAGAGATGGAGCCGAAGCCGCACCCCTGTCATTTTGGAGCTACTTGGTGGTCGCTGTCGGCAGACAACCCTGCTGTGTTTTCAGGGTTCCTGTTCGTGTTCTGTGCCCGGATTGCACCTTCAAGCATTCCGCTACCCAGATCAAGCGTTCAGTAGGTTGTGCCATAGCAGGAACTTGTGTTTTTCAGAGAATGCTGCGGTTCCCATGCGGAGGCCATTAGAGGAGCTGCCACATCGCTGGCACTCCAGGCCATGCTCTTCAAAGGCTTATATTTCATGAAGCAGACATTTGGGAGAATGGGGAAAAAGGGGGAAGCCTCTTGGCGAACAAGCTGAAGAAATTATCTGAAAGATCGTTCATTCAGAAGACTGAGACAGGTGACTTTATGTTTAAAAGTAAGGACATATGTGATTGCTTTAGAACTGTCTATGGCTCTCTTTACTCAGTTGTTTTGCCAGGATAGAAATCCCCTGTCTATCTGATGAGGGGAGAGAGGCTTTGGACGCATGGATCTCTGAATTTGAGGTAGGGGAAGCTATTGTTAGCTTAGTACGGGTAAGTCTCCCGGCTTGGATGGATTACCCGCTCTCAAATCTTGACAGTAACACTCACTCTGTCCTCATTCGCCTTCATCTCTCCTCTGCATCTGACACAGTTAACCACAACAGCCTGATCCCAAGGCATTGTGACACCTTGGGAATCACAGGTCAGTCTCTGGCCTGGTTAACCTCTTTTCTCTGACCGCCCATCCCAGGTCGAACTTGGTGCCTTTCTCTTAACTATCACCCTCTCAACCTGCGGCGTTCCCCAGGGTTCTAACCTATCGCCCTGGTTCTACAACGTCTACACGTGTGATTGCCACTTTCACCTCTAATTTCCAGTGTTATGCGGATGACACGCAGCTATCCTCCAGGCTACCCTCAGCCGCATCCTCATCCTCACTCATCCTACCTGACTGTCCACTATTCAGTCATGGTGTGCTGCAAACGACCTTTATCTCAATACCAGTACAACTGAGATTGTTTGCATTGGGACACCTGCTCCCGCTTTCCCACTCTGGCCAGCATCCCTTGACCCTGCGCCTACCGCCCCTGTGAGGCCAAAAACCTTGGGGTCATCTTCGACTCACCTCTCTCCATCTCCTCTCATATTTCAAAAAAGTCTATCAACTACACCTCTTTAGAGGGACTCTACCTTTTCTCACCTCACTGTCTCCAGAGCCCTATTTCTCTCCAGACTGGACTACTGCAACATCCTCTTGCTCAACCTACATGCTTCTGCCCTGCGCCCTCTGCAACTTATCCAGAACAGAACTGCAGACTTATCCTTGTCCTCAAGCCCAGGGACCGCATCTCTCTGGCGCTAAAATCCCTTCACTGGCTCCCTGTGGCTGCAAGGGATCAATTTCAAGACCCTCTGCATTGTCCACAAGGCTTTCTGGGGCCTGGGACCTACTTACCTTCAACATTGCCTTTCTAAATACTGTTCCTCTCGAGCCCTCCGCTCTTATACCTTCAACCTTCTGCGAATGAGCCTGTTCTCCAAGCAGAGATTTGGAGGGAGATCCCTTTCCTCAGCAGGTGCCTCCCTCTGGAACAGCCTCCCTGTCACCCTCCATCTTGATCCTGAAATTCTCAAGTTCCGGAATCTCCTCAAGACCTTCCTCTTCTCCTCTTCCACCCTACCCTGTCCTCCCAGCTCAGCCTGAAACTTGAGGAGAACCATCTCCGGTTCTGGAAGCACCTCAAAACCTTTCTTTTTGCTTCTGATTTTTCTTCGCCCCCCCCTGCTGATTTCCTGGCTGAAACTGAAACTGCACTGGTTACCTGGCCACCCTCTGATCTCGGGTCCAGGTCCCCTCCCCTGCCAGTCGCACACCTTCACTGCCTTCCTGGCAACCCCCGCACTTGGGTACTCTTTTCTGAATCCCTTAAGTCCCACTACGAGCACTTGTCTGCACTTACCCTTGCACTTTCTAGTGCAGTTGGCCGTACCTTTACTTATTGTTTATTTATTCTATTATCCCATGTACTGCACTTACCCCTTCCCATGCACTTGCGCGATCTGAATGACACCTGGCTTAGTAGGATTGTTGTCTTTGTCTTCCTTCTGTCCCCCTCCCTTACCTTGTCGTGCCTTGAAAAACTTGTGTATAGGCGCGTTGTAAATACCATATTATATCCTATCATATACCCTGCTAACCTCACTCTTTGCTTTTCCTTCTCTCCCTCCTTCCACACAGCTTCATTGACTGGCCGCCTGGTGTAACTCAGTCTCACAGGTCCCAGGCACCCCTGCCAGTCCTTCTGCACTTGCTGCAAGGCCCTACACCCCACTGCACTTGTAATAAAATATTGAGAGCTTCACTGTCCGCCCTTCATCATTCTCTGACTGGGTGCATTTGGTACCTGTTAGGGAGAATTCTCATTTCTGATGTTTGCTAATCTGCTTAGAATCACATGCTGTACATAGGTCCGACATCCAGTGGTCACTGCAGAGTATTGCATTTTGTTTTTCGTAGTCGAAAAGGGGACGTCGACAAGGCGTGTCTGTAACACTATCCCTATAGTGATGTGCGTTGTACCCACAATCCCTCACGCGTCGAGGTCCCTCAGATTGTTTTTTTACGCCCAGCTACTGGTCGCCTTTATGCGGAGCTCCTAGAGAGACATTGCAAAATAGTTTCTTTGACCTTTGGTCGTTTGTCATTAATATCAATAACGTAGATCCCTCCCTCGACGCAGAGCTGTTTCTCCGCCGAGCAAGATCTTCGACGGAAGGACGAGCGGAGGGGATCCTTCGGCGCTGCCGAACACGTGGCCTGGCCTCGCCGGCCATACACAGTAGGGAGAGTGGGGTTTTGTGGTCTTTCTTTCTTGTCTTTAAGAATGCCTTTCTCTTTCCCCTCCCTCTCTTTCGAGGTCGTAGTCACACTTCTTGCCCTCAGCTATGGAGAGGACGCCATTTAGGTTTTGCCCGCTTTGCAAGGGTAAATATACCTGGAAGGATAAGCACAAACGGTGCAACCGTTGCTTACCCCTCGATCACCAGGAGGACGGCTGTGCGGCCTGTAAATTACTAAAGCCCAAAACTCTAAAAGACCACAGGGTCAAAAGGTGGGCGGCCTATGCCATGTCTAGGCCTGACTCCTCGCCCGCTGCCGCCGAGTGTGACGAGGAAAGTGGCTACATGGCCCCAGTAACGGAGGCTGTAGACCTCTCAAAGGAGCGTTCATGCTCCTGGTCGTCGTCCGTCCCCGACAAGCCCGGCTCACGCCCAGCTTATGGGGATGAACACCCCGGCGACAAGGACACACACGGAAAAACCCCAAAGCACATACCCCCCCGGCACGCATTCGTCGAAGACGAAGGCAGCCATAGCGCCAACGGGGATGCCGGGCCCACCCGCGTCTTCCGCCGACCGTAAGGGTCGTCAGCCCTCCCCGCCACCGTCTCCGCAACAGGCGACTGGGCATTCTAAAAATAAGGGCGCTAACACCAAAACCTCCGGCGACGCATCGTAAGAGCGCTCACGTTGCCAGCAAGGACTCGACGAGCAAAGGCTTGACGTTACATAGCGCGACGGCAACCGATCCCTCGGAAGAAAGAATGATCGCTGAAAGCCTTGCGCGCATAGCATCTAAGGACGGCCAGAGACGTACGGTGAGTGAGACGCCAAAAACCGCGCACAAGGCCAAAGATATGCCGAAAGCGCCGGAAAACAGATCAGGCCAGTTCCCAACGCCGACGGAAGGCCCTAGCCAGCGAGAAGGCTACTCAGAAGGCGAAGGCTCACTTTCTTTGACGTTATGGGACAGAATCAGACAACTACAGGAGGAAGAAACTCCTTTTTCATTCCCAGACCGTCCTGGCCGACCTCAGTGGACCTTTGAAAGATTCCAGACCTGTATGGATAAACTAGACAGGTTCATGTCCATCCCAGAAGACAGGGCACCCAAGAGACCAAGGGAGGCACCCCTGGAGAGTCCAAGGGCTAAATACCAGAAGTTTTATAACCCCATACAGGAGGACATATACTCTTACAATCTCACTGAGGAGGACACCTTCTTCCAGGAGGAAGGATGAGTTCGCCTATGTTGAAGACCAAAAAGAAGAGGAAGGTTTTCACGAGGACACTAACCTAGGTGAGGAGGGATTCCAGGAGGACACAGGCGAGGGCGACCCAAATCCCTGGCAGTCACCAGCTAGGTCGACAGACACAGGCAGTAGCAGTATAGTCATCGGGTCTACTGAAACTACACCAGTCAGGAACCCTTCGCCTGTTGATGATCAACCCACCTTTAATGCACTGCTGAAGAAGGCAGCAGCACATTTTGAAATTGAAATTGGGGAGGTCACCCCAGACACCGATTTTGTGGAGAGGATTATCAAGGAAAAACCCCCCACTAGCCAAATTATCCCCATCCTCGCCTCGGTTAAGAGACGTATTACCCCTTCTCTTTCCACTCCTGCATTGGTGAGAGGGGTCAATCCGAGGATTGAGAAACTGTTCTCTCCCTCTCAATCAGACCCATTATATAGTAAGGGTCACTCAAACCCGGACTCCCTGGTCGTGACCAACACCAGGAAAAGGGCAGGAGTCCCACTATCTACCAGCGAGGCACCCCCAGATAAAGAGGGGAAGAAGCTCTATGCCCTAGCCAAGAGAATCACCACCTCTGCAGCATTCTCTACCAGAATTGCCAATAATAATACCCTATTGGCAAGCTACGCTGATGCTCAATGGGCAAAGCTGAAACAGGACATCGAAGAAGTTCCCGAACCCCTAAGGACTCGTTTGCTGGCTACAGTTAACAAGGGCTCTCTTGTCAACCAAAGCATCGTCAAGAATACCCTCGATGCAGCAGAGACGGCTGGCCGCACTTTGGTACAAGGAATTTTGCTGAAGCATCACGTCTGGCTTCGCAATTCCGGATTTAAGGCGGAAACACAAGCGTCCCTTATTAATAAGCCCATAGAGGAGTCCAACCTCTTTGGGAGAGCAGTGGATGACGCGCTGGAGAACGCGAAGAATTGAATTTGACACAATAAAGACCTTAGACCAAATTTCAAAACCCCCTAACAGGCGGGGATTTGGCAATAAGCGCTTTTTTCGTTGACAACGCCAGCAACAAAACCAACAACAACAGTATTCTGCCAGCAACTACCAAGGTAATAGTGGCCAGTACAATCGGAGGGGTCAACGCCGTGGCAAAGGGAGAGGCCGGGGTTCCACCCCCAGAAGCTCCCAAGCCACCAACACCACCAAGTGACGCGAAGATTCACGTCCCCTCCCATGCAACGCCGGTCGGGGGCAGATTAACATCCTTTTTTCCAGCATGGGAGGGAATAACATCAGACCGCTGGGTACTTTCCACCGTAGCCCGCGGCTACTGTATAGAGTTCAACAGTTCCTCAACATACAGACCCCCAAGGGGACGCCGCATGACACCAGAACACCTCGCCATCCTTCTCCAAGAAGTGGACCAACTGCTGGAAAAAGGAGCCATAGAGGTCGTACCTCTATCTCAGGTAACGGAAGGTATTTATTCAGTGTTCTTCCTTGTACCCAAAAAGGATCTAACCATGCACCCTGTATTAGATCTGCGCGCAGCGAACAAGTTTGTCAGACCCCAAAAGTTTCGTATGGTGACCTTACAGGAAGTGATCCCACTGCTATCACAGGGAGATTACATGACAACACTGGACATGAAAGATGCATGCTTTCATATTTTAATGTTGCCAGCGCACAGAAAATACCTCAAGTTTATGACAGAGGCCAAACACTACCAATTCAGAGTGCTACCCTTTGGCATAGCATCTGCACCAAGGGTATTCACGAAAGTAGTGGCAGCGGCCCATCTGCGCAGATTATCCATCCCAGTATACCCTTACCTCGACGACTGGCTCATAACAGGGGATTCTTACGAGACATGCTTCTCAAACACCCAAAAGACTGTAGACCTTTTGTTCCAACTGGGCTTCTCCATCAACGAGAAGAAGTCCAGCTTAGACCCCAGCCAAGTCAAACAATTCCTAGGGGCTCTAATTCGAACAAAGGACTGCCTCGTCTTCCCCTCCAACGTGAGGGTCCAAAACATGCTGTTTCAGATCCCCCAATATGTGGCAGGTCGAGAGGTGACGGTGCGCAAAGCGATGCGCTTGCTAGGAATGATGGCGTTGTGTATTTATTTGGTACCTCACGCGCACCTGCGCATGCGCCCAATGCAAGAGTGGCTCAACAGCCAGTGGTGTCAGGCCAGCGGACTATGGGACGATCTAGTGGTGGTCTCGCAGGCCTTGGTTCTCTCGCTACGGTGGTGTACAAAGGAAAACCTGATAATAGGGAAACCCTTTGCCACACCCGCGGTGGAGGCCACTCTAACCACGGACGCATCCCTCACAGGATGGGGGGGCTCATCTTACCCATCAGACTGCTCACGGAGTGTGGACTCCGAGCGTAGCATCCAAGCACATAAACCTACTGGAGCTACTGGCGGTGTTCAAAGCACTAAAAGCCTTCCAAGAACACCTACAAGGGAAGACAATGATGGTCCTTACAGACAGCACCACAGCCATGTACTACATCAACAAGCAGGGGGGCACCCACTCTCCAGGGCTGTCCAAGCTGTCCTATAATATATGGAAGTGGGTTCTCAGACACAACATGTTCCTACTGTCACAACACGTACCAGGGGAACTCAATCTGCTAACAGACGAACTCAGCAGAGATTTCCCCCTGCCCGAAGAGTACGAATGGCGATTGCACGAAGACCTCATCTTAGATGTCTTCACGCAATGGGGATTCCCCGAAATAGACCGGTTCGCAACTCTGGAGAACTCACAATGCCAAAGTTACGCATCCAGGTACCCCCAGAACCAGTCCAAGGGGAACGGTCTGTTGATTCAATGGTCAGGGAAATTTGTTTACGTCTTTCCCCCGACTCCCCTTCTCAACAAAGTTGTGCACAAGATGCACCAGGAACAAGTTACCATGATACTAGTGGCCCCGATGTGGGCCCTGCAGCCATGGTTCGCTCACTTGATGGAGATGTCCCTATCTCCACCAGTGAAACTTCCCTGCCCGTACAACATGCTGTCACAGGACAAGGGCAGGACACTGCATCCATGCCCTCAGACCATGAATTTAGCAGCCTGGCTCCTGAGATTATAGAATTTGGACATCTACAACTCCCGCAGAGATGTATGGACATCCTCGGGGAAGCCAGAAAACCTAATAATCGCCACTGCTATTCTAGCAAGTGGAGAAGATTTGTCATCTGGTGTAGAGGAAAGAGCATCAACCCGGTTGACTGCTCTCCCACACATATTGTTCTGTACTTGACCCATTTATTGGATTCAGGTCTAGTGTTCAATTCCATTAAAGTCCACCTGGCGGCACTTTCTGCATACACCACTTCCCAACTTAAAGTGTCGTGGTGGAAGATCCCAGTTATCAAGGCCTTCATGGAGGGGGTAAAGAGAATACACCCTCCGATAGCTAACCCAGCTCCCGGATGGGACATAAATGTGGTACTTTCCAGACTCATGGGCTCGCCATTTGAACCCATGCACAAGGCAACTCTTAAGGACCTCACTCTTAAGACTGCTTTCCTAATAGCTATCACCTCCATTAGGAGAGTAAGTGAACTACAGGCACTTTCTGTTCTAGACCCCTTCGCAACAGTTCACAAAGATAAGGTGGTTCTACGCAGTCACCCAAGGTTTGCAACGAAATTCATCTCGAAATTCCATGTAAACCAGTCAATCGAACTACCAACGTTCTTTCAAAACCCTTCCAACTCGGGAGAAAAAAGTCTGCATACACTGGATGTACGCAGAGCTGTCATGTTCTACAATGAAAGAACCAGGCCACTGAGAAAGACTAATCAGTTCTTTGTCTCGGTGGCAGCAGGAAGAGAAGGAGATGCAGTCTCAAAGTCCACTATATCTAGATGGATTGTTCAATGCCTCACTCTGTTACACTCTTGCTAAGAGAGAACTACCCTTCAAGCCAAGAGCACATTCTACTCGAGGCACTGGGGCATCCATAGCATTCATTGCAAATGTTCCCCTTGAGTCCATCTGCAAAGCGGCTACCTGGAGTTCTGTGCACACCTTTACAAAACACTACTGTCTAGATGCACACGCTAGATCTGACTCCCAGGTGGGACAGGCAGTATTAAGACATCTTTTCTCTACTGTTCCTTCTCATAACCCACCGCCAACTCCGGGTACTGCTCGCTAGTCTATGCACAGCATGTGATTCTAAGCAGATTAACAAACATCAGAAGACAATGCATTACTTACCGTAAAAGCATTTCGGATGGTTGTATCTGCTTAGATTCACATGCGCACACCCTTCCTCCCTGCTCGGATGGAAGGAACATAGACATCTTTCTACATCTCTCTTTTCTGTACTCACTCACGTATAGAAGGCTCCCTCAGGGCAGAAAAAATACAAACAGAGGGACCTCGACGCGTGAGGGATTGTGGGTACAACGCACGTCACTATAGGGATAGTGTTACAGACACGCCTTGTCGACGTCCCCTTTTCGACTTTGAAAAACAAAATGCAATACTCCGCAGTGACCACTGGATGTCGGACCTATGCACAGCATGTGAATCTAAGCAGATACAACCATCAGAAATGCTTTTACGGTAAGTAATGCATTGTCTTATGGCTAATTTCCCTTACCTAGTGAGTCCCTTAGCAGCTTTGCTGGATTTCTGGGGTTTTGTTCCACCTGGTAAGAGTGGGAACCCCTTTTCCCACTCTTACATGTGTTTTGCCTTGTGTATTTCTACTTTTTGTGTGATCTTGGGCTCTGGAGCCACACCACTCCATGAGCCCTACTTTGTGTGTTACACAGCACCTTCAGTGCAGTGACGCAGGTTGTCTCTAAGACTTCCCACAGATTCCATTTTTCTGGTGCGGACTACTGTCCCCCTAGAAACTGGTAAAGTTGCCAATTACTTTATGTAGTCATTTAACCTACAGACCCAGTTCACCCCATCTTACATGGAATATTGGAAAGGGTTAACTCTGATCCCTTTTTTGTCTGTACCTCCTGGAGCCTTGGTTCGCTCTTTTAACACTAAGACTTGGCTGGTGGCAGTGGTATCTACCCTAACTTTTCTACCGCGATTATAGTATATCGACGTGGTACTGTTTTAGGCTATTGTGTTAGCCTCGAACATAAACCCGCTTGACCAACTATATTTTATTTTGGCTCCGGTCGGTTTTAGTCGCCATTTCTTTGCGTTAACATCCTTCTTGTGTTTTACTTTACATGGCAAACCAGGTTTGCCTTCTTTGTTCGCCGTCCTTTGGCGGGCTTCTGCGAAGAAGCTCTCCTTTGGCGTCTGGGTGTCTACGTGGGCTGAATGTGAGGGAGGGGTTTAGTAACCCCCTACACAGGGTCTCCTTGGAGACCCAAGCCGCGTTTTTGTGTCCATTGGCTGAGGTGGTTGTCCGGGCTGGACAACCCCCCTGCTGTGTGATTGACAGCCAGGCTGTGTGAATGGGGGATTTTTGCACAAAAGGCAGGACTCTTGGGCTGGAAGTCAGTCGCCAATGGAACTACAAGAACTGAAAAGAAGCGGAGAAGAAGACATCTGATGCAACTCCCCAGTGAAGCCCTGCTGCAGTCCTGAGCTATCTACCCTTCAACGACAAGAGAAGATCCAGTCCGGAGTCGTCTTCCCTTGAGCCTGGTGGGATCAACCAGCTCACCTTTCTACAGCCAGAGAATCCTCTCCTGGGTCGAAATCGCTGCACGAAACTGTAGTGGTCCGGATAGCCATCAGAAGAGCCCTCTCCTGTTTTAAAGGAGCGTACCTTTTATTCACTGTTGCTATGCTGGCCTCATCCCTGGGTAGTGCAGATCGCTTCAGATGTCCTTCTTGTCCCCACGACTGAAGCTTCAGGAGCCGTGAGTCTGCAGGAACTGCCAGGAACAACTGCCGTGGCACCGGCTTTCTTCATTCGAATAAGGTACTGTGTCCATTTGGTCGTTCTCTTCGTCAGACCTTGAGGAATCGGGGTGAACCCTTTTCCTTGCCGAAGGCTTGTCCTTTCTTCCTTCCCGCTTATAACTTTTGCCTCCTTTTGACAATATCAAAGTAGTCCTGGCAACGTTAATCTCGAACTGTTCTCATCGTGTGATCCTCGAAAACAGAGCCCTGCTCCATTTGACACTGGCACAGGCCTATTGACTTTATCTGTCTCTTAGAACACGTCCTCCGATTTGAGTGCCTTGGCAAAAGTATTGCCTATGATTTTTATCCCCTATTCCTTGGTTTTTATTCAATGTGCTAAATGTGTTTTTACTACGGTTACAATTCTGCCCGCGGGTACGCTTTTCTTTCGTAAGACCGAACTGTCATTACTGTTTAAAAACTGAGCGCTGCTTAAAGGAATGGTTCGGCCATGTGTTTTTAAGCACAAGTCGGTCGATATTAGAAAAATTTCCTATGGACCTTACCTGAGTTTTTGTCCATTAAACATGCGCGAAAACAGGTAGTAGGGCACCGCCATTTTGTGATAATCTTATCACTTGCCGCATCGCCCTGTGTGACCTGCTTTTGCGGCACTAAATCATATCCCCTGCCCCTGAGCCTGTCATTATCAAAACATTCATATTCCCCGCCTCTCTCCATAACGTTACTGTGCTGCGTAGGCAAACGCGCCCAGTCGTCTTCTACGCGACTTCACACACAACCCGGAAACCAACACAGATCAACTCACAACACAGCGCGCCACAATCCGGAATATGAAACTGTACTTCAAAATCAAACAGCAAGATTTTGCATTTGGTAAAGTACATTTATTTGACATTAAATGTTTAGAGAATATTCAGCAATTGGCATATTAAATCGGAATGGAATTGTTTTTCTTTGCTCTCGAGCCGCAAATCCGATAAAGTTTATCTTGAGTCACGCGCTGTTCCTTTATGGTACACAGGGTGTTGGTTTTCGTTAAAAGAAGCACTTTGTTTGCACAGTGAATCGCAAGGCTGTTCCATCAACTAGGCACTAGGCCACCGTAAAGGTTGATATGTTGCTTCTAGCCGCTAGTACTGCGTAAGGGCATATGGGCACTTGGCGATCGTCCCATAAGATAGTCAGGGTAGTGCAGTTGTTTACAAGAATCTGCAGCTGGCGATTGAAGAATCCGTCGGACGGGGTCTGGAATAGGTGGCAGGCGCAGTACGGTAGGATGTACCTGTTTTGAAAAAAATAAAATTGAAATTAGTCTCGCCAGCCGATCTTTATTACTATTATTCATTTTATTATTAGGGCTGAGGTGAATCTATTTGCTTGCGAGGATAGTGCAATGGAGTATGTTCAGCTCTAAAAGCAATGCGAAAATTGACGAAAGAAATCGAGGTTAACACACAATGTAATGATTTATTAATGATTTATTAACGTTGAACCACTGAGAAACGACTATTTGTCTACATGCCTGTCGAATGGGCAAATGCATGCCCATGTGCCCTGTAGAAAGATGATCCCACAAATGTTTTACTTGCTCTTCATTGTATTATGCCACACAGAACGAACAAGTACAACTTAACCTGTCTTTAACTGAACGCTATTGTTATTATATTCCGGTATAAAATCGTCTCAAGAGTTAATTACATTATATTTGCCATTTCCATTGTGTTAGGCAGAAACCGGTGCAGTTCCCTTAGGGACCGCTGCAAAAGATTTAGGACTACAGGTGGCTGGCAGTAAACCCAATTGGTAGTCTGTTCCACCCAGATTTACCTGGTTGCTGTGGCTGAGCAGTCAGACTTCTCTCAAGATGAGTTAGGCAGTATATATAGTATACACAATAGGTACAGAGATACAGTAGCACAAGCAAACACTGACCAGAGCTTTGGTGTAAAAGTATAGAATTATTTATTTAAAGACACACTTGTAAATTACACTAGCACAAAGAGAGGTAAGTAAACTCACCACACAGTCACTATTATATATATACAACCCTGATTACTTATTAGACAAGTCTTAATGAGAAACACCACTTATTTTCAGACAGAGGTGAGCGCTTAACATAAGATGGCACTCTAATAAGTTATTAAAAAGGGAGGGAAAAGGCAGAGTTATGAAAACACACACATTTCAATACATTTCAAAGAACCACAGTGAGGCAGGTCAGGCAAAGTCTACTAGAGAGCAAGGAAGTTCAAATGCCAGGCCCACTCTTAGAGAGAGCAAGCGAAATGTGTCCAGGATCACACAGTGGGGTTATGCCCAAAGAGTCTTGGTAGATAGTTCACAAAAGATTGAGATCAAGTCAGGAAAAGTTAGTTAACAGGTCCCAGGCTAACCCAGGTTAGAAAGTCGAGGATTTACTGTCACCCCAAAAGATCTGTCGCAAGGGAAGCCAGGCGAGACACAGTACCTGAAAATGGGAAGAACGCTCCAGCGGGGGCAGTTGTTCCTGGCAGCAGGTGCAAGTCGGTGTTTCGTCCAGAGGAAGAGGAGGCCTCGACGTGGAGGAAAGATGGAACCCGTTGCACTGCCAGGGAAGAAACCTGCCGCGGAGTTTCCCGGTTACAAGGTACCACCCTTTTCTTCGCGGTAGTGGTAAACCGTGGTATTCCGGTTGCCGGGGTGCTTGCCACGGGTAAGGCGGCCACAGGATGGTCCAGGAAGGTGAAAAGGCAGGCAAACTGGTTATCCCCACCAGTCAAAGGAAGAAGACTCTCCGGGCTGGAGATCTCCTCTGTCGTCGGGAAAAGTGGTGACGGTTCAGCAGGGCTCCACCGGTGGTGTCGTCGTTGCAAGTTGTCTCGGCTTCTCCCTCATCGGATTCTTTAGGTCCTGTGGCGACTTCTGAAGTTCCAGTCCCCAAAGCCCTGCTTTTATGCAGAAGACCCCCATTCATTCAGCCTAGCTGTCACTCAAACATGCTAAGTGGTGAGCCCGGCGGCTCACCACTTGGGCCAATCACACAAGAGTGCGACTTGAGTTGCAGAGGCAACTCGGTCCAGGTTGCCTAAACCCACTCCCACACCCCCTGTGGTACCCAGACAGAGTGGCACCACTTTTGGAGGCTTCTGTGGAGAAACCCGCCAAAAAGTGGAACAAAGGGCTCGACTTGGGTTGGAGTCACAGAAGTGAACACAAACGCCATTTTGGAACCAAGTTTTGGCAAAAAATACCAACTGGTGAATTTATATTAATGTAATAAACCGGCGGTATGTTCGAGGCTATTTTAAAAAGTGGTAGCCTCGAACAATGGTAAAATCCCATAGGAATATATTCGCGGTCGAATATAAAAAGTAGTATCCACTGCCACCAGCCAAAACTTGGTTGGGGGGGGACTGGACAGTGCCCCCTCGAACAACAGACCCCGGTGCAATATAATTGCCCCGACCAGTACGTCCACAATATGATGGTTTGTACTGGTTCTGTTCACAATTTCAGACTAGTAAAGCCAATGGTGACTTTACATGCCCTGGGAGACAGTAGTCAGTCCCAGGGTATGGAATCTATGTTTGGGGGTCGCTACGACACCCCTGGGTTACGGCACGGAGGGTGCTGTGTAACCCACATACCAAAAACGCATGAAGCCCTATGGGGTAAAGGACCCCATAGCCCATAAAACACACACAAAGTCAAAGGAACACCTCAAATCATGTCTAAGAGTGGGAGGAAAAGAGTCTCACTCTTAGCAGGAGAAAAAAATAAACCCCAAAAATCCAGCAAAGCTGCTGGGGGACTAGGTTTGGGAAATTAGCCTTAACAGAGAATTCTCCCTAACACATTGTCTCTAAGTAATGCAGTCCGTAAATTGCACTCTGTTTGTAGCAACGATTTTTCATATACTGAACTAACATTAAACTCGGTGTAGTTTCAGAATTTTCAGCCTTATCGACTTAGGTTATTGCACCCCTCCTTCAAATGAAGTCCTTTCGGCATGGTCCCTGTCTCTCAAGGTCAAAATACAATAGAACCTTATACTGCCAGTGCGAATCGCAGGCCTCTCCAGCCCGCCAGCAAAAAATCAAAGCTGCTGACTTTCACTCTGCATGAGCATACATTCTTACTTTGTAACATCCCGTGTAAAGCCATCTGTGAGAACTTGAATTTTCGACTCCATCTTTGTACTAGGGCTCACTGTGCTAATGCAAACTGGCTTCTCTCCCATCTGCAATGCCTCGTTTAGCACGTTCCAAGGCCCCCAAGTTTGTCCTCGTTGTCCGCAAGCTTTGCAGCCCTAGAGAAATATAACTATGGAGACATTGACTTTTTGGGGGAAGGTGAGGAAAAGTGTAAAGTACCCGAGGAGTCTAGTTGAAAGTGAGATTTATTGTTTGTTTATTTTATTATTTGTAATGCGCAAGCCTCCCCTCAGGTAACGGTGCGCAGAATTTACATGAGATTGTGACGCTTAGTTACAACAACAAAAATGTATGCATACACATATTGACAAGATCAGCGATATGAGGTGAATAGAGAGAGAAGTCAAAGATGACACCCAGGTTGTTCGCCACCCAGGATGGTGAAGGGAGGGGTTAGGGGTTAGCATACTTTGTATGTATACTGTACAATAACATTTTTTTCAAAAAGACAATCAGATTATAATGATTTAAACAGGGATTTGTTCTTCTCAGCGAGCTCTTCTTTGGGTGGACATGGCACAGTGGCAATGTTTGGTGGCAATGTATCTGTGCTTTGCACAGAATCGCTCAAAATTCCATGTGTGCTTCTCTAGTACATTAACAATAAGCCCTTTAACAAAGTCGAACTCCATTTCCTCATATACTGGTTTGACCACCCATTTCTTACTACTTTTTGCAAAGGCCGTAGTGTAGCGAAGCATCCCTACATTTCCCATAGTCCTAGATTGTTCACGGCACACATTCTCGTTATGGGCCAAGAACGCTACTAGAGTCCTATGTTTCATGCCCTGTATGCCGAAATGCAATCGCTTTGGCCTGTACTTTAGGCACATATTGTGGAACACCTCCAAACCTCCTGTGTGACAGAATTCTGTCAGTCCCCTCAAATCTCTTGATAGAGTTTTATCAAAAACAATCTTCTCAATGGCTTTGTGTGTAGGTGAAGATGGAATCAACCACTTCTTCCGTGCCTCCTCTGGGGACAAAGGGCCATGTTCACATTGGTGGAAATGTTGGTTTTCTGTCCAGCGGTGAATGTTGGTACAGTGGTGCATCAGTGACCGCCATTTTTCAAGTAGGATTTCCACTGACCCTTCACAAGTTTTGGAGCTCCACCACAGATGGTTGCTGATAGACTGGACCACTGTGAAATACTTTCCAAACCTTTTTTTTTTCCCTGCAGCCGAGATTTTCTTATTGATTGATTTAGCAAGATGCCATACGTCAAATTGATGTTTAATATGTGGGAACTGCTCTCTCATTGACTTGGCTATTGAAACGTGTCTGTCCGTGGCTATGAGGTCGATGTGCATTCCCCTCAATTGTAGATAGTCCAATGATTTTATAAATCCTAGTTTCTCCATGGCCACTCAGGATTTACATTGGGACACCTGCACGACCACCGAACTCAGAATTTTCTTACTATCCATGTCCTGAAAGTGGTAGGTGCCGTACTTGGCAGAAAATCCAGGGCTGCCACACTGTCCATCGCCGGCTAGCCTGAATCGTTTGCCTTCAAATGTACTTTCTAGAGACAATTGTTCAATTTTCCAAGCATCACTAATGGCTGGAAATAGATAATCATGTTGGAATTTGTAGTACTGCGTTTTAGAAATGAAATGGAGTCCCACAAACTGAAAGAAAGACTCTAACTTTTTAAAACTGGACCCACTAAAAAGTGAGGCAGCTGCACACAGTAGATTGCCTGCTGGCAGTTTCCCCAGCATCGGTTGTGCAGATCATGAGAACGTATGATGTAATGTACAGGCGGCATGTATTGTGACGTTACTGCCTTGTGTTTGACAAGTCACATGAATCAATGTCTTCCCACATACTGCACCTCTAACTGAATGCCCACATTTCAGCATACTTATAATATCTTTCAAACAACTGTCGAATGCTATGTATTTGCCCTCTTGCATTTGACCATCATCCTGCATCACAGTTGTTTCGGACTGTATCGTTGTGTACATATCACCAGAATTGAAACTAATATCGCTGATATCATGTTCTGATGTGTCGGTGAATAGTGCTGCTGGTTCATTCTGTCATTTCAACATCTGTTACTTGAACATTGATGGGAGAACACAACAATGTCGACATCTTTTTGGGTGGCATTTTTTTGCTGGTGTAGATTGTGTGAATTGATCTGCGACTACTTCAGAGTTATCGTGAATACATCTAGTATCATCTTGTGGTAGTGCAGACGCACTGTAGCAATGGTCCAATAAAACGTTGCTGGATTCTCCAGACACATTCAATTCATGTTCTGGCCATTGGACAATCGCATCTCGAGTCTGAACATGCCGCGCCTGAATTAATAGTTCATCCATAGTGTAAATGGTCTGGCAAGCAACATCTCTCATTTGCTTCACTGTCTGTGTATGTATAGTTCGTACACCCACAGATAACTAGAGGACAGATTGGAAAAGGGATGATAAGTTTAAACACAAGATAAAGTATATTACAATTGACAGAAAAAAAACATAATATAGTCCCCAGCACAAAACAATTTATTAAAATATGAACTGTTTGTAAGTAACCTTATTTTGTTTTCTTTTCTTTGCAACTTTCTTGACTCTAACTTCAACATCTGCACGCTGTTGCTCCGATTCGTTTCCACATGTCTTCCCTTCCTCTTGCGATGCAACGACTATATTTTCTGGATCCGCATAGACAGCACGGAATGACGCTCCATCGACTCCCTGAAACATAGTACTTTCATTACTATGTATCACAATATTGAAAACATAAAACACGCGAGGACGACCACACAGGTACATCTCAATAGCTAAACACGAATTAAACATTGTGTAGAACAATCAAACGACAAGTATTCGAGCTCTGATGATCTAGTTCGATGGAACTGTCAGTATCCATACCTCTTGCTCCACAAAGACTGCCATGAATGATTTTATTGGAGAGGACGCCTCAGCAACTCCCTGAAACACAGTACTTGCATTAGTATGGTTTTCAATATAGTAAACATAACACACACTTGGGGTCGACGGCACAGGTACATATAAAGAGATATCCACAAATGATGCATTGTCTAAAAGAATCAATGGATATCTAAATATGATCCGATTTAATCTACTTATTTCACCGATTTATTTACATCTGCATCATCTAAATGGGATGTTGTGATTGTAGAGGAAGCTCCGTCGTCTCCCTGAAACACAGTACTTGCGGTAATGTGGAAGAAAGTATAGCAAATAGAATCACGTTATATGATCATGCTCGATGGAACTGTCAGTATCCATACCTTGTGCTGCTGAAGAATATCTATGGATGTTGTAAATGCAGTGCACACTTCCGAAAGCTGTTGCACCGATTCGTATACGCATGGTCCTGCTTCCACTTCCCCTGGAATTACTTGAATGTCAGGCTCCGCATCAAGTGCAGGGGTTGACGCTCCATCTACCGCCTGAAACATAGTACTTGCATTAGTAAGGATTACAATATTGAAAACATAACACACACTTGGGGTCGACCGCACAGGTACATATCAATGGCTAACCACGAATGAAACTTTGTGTAGAACAATCAAACAACAAGTATTCCAGCTCTTATGATCAGTTCCATGTAATAATGTCGCTACAAAAATATCGCCATACAAAAATATTGCCGAAAAATTGTCGTTTTTTGTGGCGACATTATTGCATGGAACATGCGGGTGATACCCCCGCAACCACCATTTTTTTTATTTTCTTTTTTTAAAAAACATTTTTTTTGCCCCCATCGCCACATATATGGTCACCCAAATAATATCGCCACAACATTTTTGCAGCAATATTATTTACGGCGACCATATATGTGGCGATATTAATACCCGATACCTTATGATCTAGTTCGATGGAGCTGTCCGTATCCATACCTCATGCTGCTGAAGAATATCTATGGATGTTGTCAATGTGGTGGACGCTTCAGCATCTCCCTGAAAGACAGTACTTGCATTAGTATGGATAACACTAATTATAACTGAAAACAAACTCTAGGGGACGACAACTAAGGTGTATATCAATTGGAAAGCACTAACCAAATATTCGGTAAAATAATTACACAATACATAAAAACTATTACTTGACATGCATAAAACAAGTCTGTAGCGTAATAGCTAAGATTACCTGATGCGCGCTAGAAGTGGTTGATCACTGCGGGCACGTCACGGATGTAGAATGTTCTTGCTTCAGATTCAGTGGATAGTCAAGCAGTGGTAAAGGTAAATTGTTTGATAATGAAATGTCAATATTAAAAATTGCCATGTAAGGCAACAGAATACTTGAGAATAATGCTATTGAAAGTCCGCAATATAGCACAGTTCCCTGTGCCCATAAATAGATTTGCTTTGAGGGTAATAAAATCGCTATACACTCATATCAATATCGAAAGTATTACAAGGGACACAACAGCTAAAATATCAATTAATCCATTCGGCTACCTACACACTACCGCAAGGCCTAAAGTTAAATCCAGACACTTGACTCACCAGTGGCGAAATGTGGACGAATAGAGTGGGAATAGCGTTTGCGAGCAATTTTCGTGTCGTTCGCTGTTTATTCTTCTTTGTTACCCAAGATGTGGCGTACATGTTCGAGGAAAAGTGCCGGCTGCAGATGCGTTATCGATCACCCCTCTTGTCCTCAAAGATTTGTTGGACTCTACTTTCAATCTTTTCGGGTGGATATCCGCAATGTCTGACCCATTCTCTTATTCGATCAACAGTTTTAGGGAATACATGCATAGTAGTGCCTTCAGATTTAGCATGGGTCTTCGAAGGGCAACTGCTAATCGAACAGGCAGGCATTGTTGAAAATTCTGAAAAGTAAATATCAAGATTATTATAAAACATGGATGAATAAAAATGCCATAAAAAAGTAAATGAACCATACAACGTTCAATGCAAGGTTTGTTTTGGTCGCTGGAACTATACCAGTTCATCAAGTGCAGATTAGTATTTGCATGAGTTTCACAAATTAAAAAATGATGGAACTAAACTCTGAACATGTGACTCGTCCCTTGGATGTACTGTCTTGCGCGAGAAGGAAAGATGCTTACATTATAGACAGGACCCACGAAGGATGCAATTCGATGACTATTGACACAGATGAAAATAAATAAATCTATTGATAGCATAACAATTGAAACTCAAAAGTCAATAGCAGTGAGACCAATGAACATAGCACTATTGAGTACTCTACTCGCAAATAGATTGAAATTTAAAAATGACCGAAATATGACTGTGATACATGGCCTTACCTTGACCAACAAACAGTTAGATTCAGCAAGCCCAGTAGTTTGTGGCAGGAGAACAGGTAGATGGCCACAGCTAGCACACTGACTAGTTTGCTCGAAGCGGTCACAGAAGTTCACAGATAGCACGACGACGAGCAGATTAGCATCGATCTCAGTGGTTCTCAGGTAGCGCATTCAGGAGCTGACTTGCAAAGCACAAAGATGTTCTCATGAGACATATCAATTGGTTTATAAAGTATTAGAAACGGGTGTGTTTGTGAATGAATGACGTGTGTATGTCGTGGTATTATGTGGTTTGCAGGGGGGCCGGGGTGGATGGGCCGGTGGGCGTGCAGACAAGGAAAAGGAAGACTCTTGAATGGAGACACACTTATGTGGATTGCAGGGGGGCGGCCTGCTTGAGGGGAGGCCTGCCTGGAGACACAGGGTCTGAGGAGGCCATGTGAGCAATGGCCCCTGGGCGTGGGATACCTTTTGACGTGTACATGGTGTTTGGCACCTTGGCCGTTATCGCCCCTGACAGCACACCATGGCATCGCTCATCCCCGGGTGCGAACTGCCTTTGATTGGGGTGGGGGGGGTGGATGGGCTGGTGGGCGTGCAGACAAGGCACAGGAAGACTCTTGAATGGAGACACACTTGATACATTTAAAAAATCGAAACAACCGTTGTTAAAATGTGTTGTTTTATTTTGTTTATTTTGATGGCACAAAAATACAAAACTTTACACATTGTACAGGTCAGGTTGCAGCACAGTGAGGGAAAATCCCCTGTACTGACCGCTGTCACTGGGGAACGTTTGTCTTATGGCACCAACGGTACAGGCGGGTATTACTCTTCGAACGCGGTGTCCAAGCCTCCCGTGAAGCCACCATGTAAAGTAACGATAGGCCACCAGCCTGTACCACCTGTGAAAAAGAATGATACAAACTGTTTTTAAATGACCAAGGTAAGTTTATTAAACCTTTGTTGTCAATGACCATTCTTGTAACTAATGGCCTTCTGCTCGGACAAATGCTATCTAGACACTGCACACTATTGAACGACTTTCATGCGTTACAATGATATGTATATGTAATTTTGGATATAGTAGAAGACCATGAAATAGGAGTGGAATGACAAGCAGAGTATACTTACTCGTTACTCGGATTACGAGGACGAACAGGTGCGCAAAGTTCGTGCATAAGCACCATCATTATCCTCGACACGGACCGTGTGAGGCACGCTGCCCTGAAGTCTGGCAGCTCGGTGATGCATTGCGGTCGTGGCTCGCCTTCCGAAATGTAGGCCACACATCCCGAGTTTTCACAGCAGTTCACGTCCTAGGTTGGCATTAGCTTGCACCGATTGCATGTGCACCAGGTGGAAACACCGTCCATGCGATTAGGTCCAGTGCATGTTTCCCTTTCCAGTAGTTCCTCCTTGGTATACTCGGGCTTGTACATTTAGGGCATTATTGTAGCCATTATGTGGTAAACGAACTAAAATAATTTCTCCAGCATTGGATCTTTCATGGATTCACATGCTTAGAATATTCCCCGTCATCAGACTGGGACCCCTCGGTACACATATATAGCCTTTTCCTATAGGAAAACTTCCGACACTTTTGTGTCCTATCTACGTCCTTTTAGGACCCGCCTACGCATGCTCCGTAGGCCGTCCCAGTATAAGAGGCCCGCTCCCGCGGCTCCCCTTCAGATTTCAACCGTCTCCAAAGTAGTGGGATCTCCTTGTGTTGTCTTACTGTTTTGTACTAGGTTGCCTTATTTGATTTCGAGTACAGTATAATGTCCTCTGTGTCAGGAAAAGCGTTGTTCCGTCCATGCGCGACGTGCGGCTTAAAAAAGGTTTACGAGGGGGACGGACATATGGATTGCATATATTGCCTCCACCCTCACCATTCGGCAGATACCTGCGACATATGCAAGGGTTTTTTCTCAAAAAACCCTCAAAGACCGGAACCGACGCCTGGTGGCATGGCTGAATGATGGTGCCTCGGAGGTAGGCTCCACACAGTCGGCGAAAACATCACACCGCGCGGCCTCGTCGGAACCACCGGCGAAGAAATCTAGACCGTCAGAAAGAGAGTCGTCTGGAAGTCACTCCACTAGAGACTCCTCGTCAAAGAAATCCTCCTCATCAAAAAAGCATGAGAAGGAAAGGAAATCCTCCTCTGGCGATCATCACAGATCGACCACGAGTCGAGTAAAAGCGGGCACAGTGTGGAGAAGGCGGGACCGCCAAAACCACCTGCGAAGTCTACGTCGTCGACGGCGGTCCGGTCATCGGCCGCCTCCCCACCACTGGCGCAAGGGGCATCCACCGTCCCGTCGACAATGGCGTCGACGAGGGCCTCGTCGACGGGGGTCCTACTGGAGGCCTGAAGTCTTTGACCCAACCCCCCCGGAGGCTTTGCTACAAGAAAAAGCTATGTTGCTGTCCTCGGAGGACGTGAGCGAGAGAGTTGCTGGCCCAACAGACCTAGGGCTACGAGCGGCTGACAAGTCGTCGACGAGGGCATCCGTTACACCGGTATCTGCCCCTCTCCTCAATCCTCAATCGGTTTTGTCGTTGGATATTCTGTCCACGCTTCAGTCCTTGTTACAGTCGTTGGACCAGCGACTACCCCAGGCAAGCCTGCCACAGTCACCCGTCGACGAGCCGGGCCCGTCCCGTCAACCGACGCACCCACGCACGCCAATCTCAACACTGGCACAGGAGGAAGGTGAGCTGCCAGATTCGGAGTCTGACAGGGGAGCCATGTCGGATGTTTCATTATCCCCCTCCAGGGATCCTACCTGGGAGTCAGAGGCGGAATTGGAAAACCCCAGAAGCCCATCTCACCCGTCCCCTCCGGACGACATTGCGTCATTCCATTCTATGATGAAGGCATGCAAAGAATGTGGTCTGTCCCAGGAAGAACAGAAAAAGGACTGTTTTTTGTTCGACCACATGGGCAAGAGAAGGAGGTCGGTGTTCTCGATACCAATACTAGACCATGTATGGAAAGAGGGGTTGCAGACAATGAGACACCAATTCTCAAAACCAGCAGTGAAAGGACGCCTAGAAAAAAAGTTTAAGGCTCCAGAGTCTACCCCCAAGTGTTTATCCTCTCAACCAACACCAGACTCGGTGGTGTCGGCGGCAGCAGCGAGGAAGGCAAAGGCACAGCACAAGTCCACGACGCCTCCTGAGAACGAAGCAAGACGCCAAGATGCCTTTGGCAAGAAAGTGCTCTCCGTGGGAGCGACCACAGTAAAGGCCGCAAACTCTCTGGCAATTGTGGCCAGATACGATAGGGAGATGTGGCACAGACTAGCTCCGCTGCTTGATCATCTTCCAGAAGAACAGAGGAAGGCGGCGATGCTACTGGTCCGAGAGGGTGAGGAAGCCTCAAATCACGCAATAAACATTGCGGTGAATCTCGCTGAGTCAGGCTTCAAGCAAGTCAACAATGGGGTGGTATTGCGTCGACAGTCATGGCTTAAGTGTACCTACTTCAGGCCAGAAGTGCAATACAAGATCTTAGATATGCCCTTTGAGGGAGACCTTCTTTTCGGTGAGAAGGTGGACGAGGCCCTAAAAGGAATGAAAGAAGATCCGGACACGGCACGTTCATTGGGTGCCCTCCAGAGTGGCAGAAGTTACAAGTCTTTTCGTCCCTTTAGAGGGGCTTCAGGTAATTCAAGGATCTCTTCTGGAGACAGATCCTTTGCCAGATCGGCTTACCCCTCCCAGGGATACCGACGTGCCTCACAATCGGCTAACCGGCGACGAAACTTCCAGTCTTCCAGAAAACGACCATCAATACCCATCGTCGTCGAGAGACAAGCAAAATAAAGATCAGCAGTGACATACCACAAACCGTTCTGGGGGAAAGAGTTTCAGCATATGTCGACGAATGGGAAATGATAACGACAGACCAATGGGTGTTAGACACTATAAGAAACGGACACTCTCTGCAATTCAAACACAGCCCTCCGCAAATTCCACCTGCGTTCACCGCTCAGTCCCATATGAAGGCACTGCAACAAGAGGTTACACTCATGTTAGTGAAGGGAGTGATAGAATTAGTTCCAACATCACAGAGAGGTCAAGGAGTCTACTCAAGATACTTCGTCGTAAAAAAGCCGAACAGCAAATGGCGTCCCATTCTAGACTTACGCGATCTCAACAAGTCCTTAAAGAGCCTGAAATTCAAGATGCTCACTCTGCAGGAAGTGATCCGCGCAGTTCAAAAGGGAGATTTCCTGGCGTCCCTGGATTTACAGGACGCATATTTCCATATTCCAATGTGTCGGAAACACAGGAAATTCCTACGTTTTGTAATAGGGCGAACTCACTACCAATTCACGGTTTTTCCTTTCGGGCTCAAGACCTCCCCCAGAAAGTTCACAAAATGCCTGGCTCCAGTGGCTGCCTGGCTAAGGAAGCAAAGCCACCATGTATACCCATACCTCGACGACTGGCTGGTAAGGGGATCCTCCCCAGCGTCGACCAACACAAGTCTGCAAGCCACCATGCAGCCATAAACTTCGAGAAATCCTCTCTGCGGCCATCGAGAACGCTGGTATTCTTGGGGGCACAGTTCGAGACTCAGTTAGGGCTGGTGAAACCTTCTCTCGACAGGACCTCAAGACTCATTCAACAAGCGGCCCGGCTTCGGCGAAACACCAGGATCTCAGTGAGAAAGTATGTTTCAGTCCTAGGGGCCATGGCATCCTGCATCCATCTGGTGAGAAACTGTCGACTATTCATGAGGCCAGTCCAAGAATTCCTCGCGGACCGATGGACACAGGCTCAGGGATCGTGGTCGGACAGGATAACCGTTGACGACGACAAGCTACTTCGGACCCTTCAGTGGTGGCAGAGTTCCCACAATCTGAACAACGGTGTGCCCCTACAGGAGCCGGAGTTTCAGAGCACCATAGTTACGGATGCGTCCCTAACCGGATGGGGAGCGCACATGGGTGCTCTCCAAACGCAAGGTCGCTGGTCTCCAACGGAGTCACTCCTACACATAAACGTACTGGAACTCAGAGCGGTACAATGGGCTTTGAAGGCGTTCCTACCACACATCAAGAGTTTGCGAGTGCGAATACTGACCGACAATACAACAGCCATGTTTTATCTGAGGAAACAAGGAGGGACACGATCAAGGACTCTTTCCATAGAAGCCCAGAAAACATGGCATTGGGCATCGAAGCACGAAATTTCCCTCGTGGCTCATCACCTTCCAGGAGTGAGGAACTGCCAAGCCGACTCCCTCAGCAGAAGCATGGCCCAGATACACGAGTGGGAAATGGACACGGGTCACTTCAGGAAAGTGTTCGAGAAATGGGGTCACCCCCCTCTGGACGCCTTCTCGGCCAAAGACAACAAGAAATGCGAGCAATTTGCAAGCAGATGGCCCCAAGAGGGTTTGGTGGGGGAGGCGTTCTCCTTCCCATGGACGGACATGTTCCTCTATGCTTTTCCCCCGTTTCCCCTCATACGGAAAACAATACAGTGGATACGCAGATACAATTGCCGGGTGATTCTAGTGCCACCATACTGGCCGAGGCAACTGTGGTTCTCAGACCTCCTCCATCTATCGCTGGAACATCCCATAGCATTTCCGAAAGTCCCGTACCTTCTATCCCGGGACAGAGGCACGGTGTGGCATCACGACCCGGACAGTCTCAACCTTCCTTCCAAGCTCCTGACTTCTCGGAATTCGGTGCTTTACACATTTCAGAGGATTGCCAAAAAATTCTACAGGCGGCTAGAGCCCCTTCCACTAACACATCTTACTCCTATAAATGGCGGAGATTCTGTGAATGGTGTAGAAGACAGCGGGGCCTACAACCATTGTTGGTGACGCCGGAACAAGTTCTACCTTACCTGCTCCTCTTGGCAAAAAAAGGGATTGTCCCCCTCATCAATAAAGGTACACCTGGCAGCCATCTCGAGGTTCACAAGGAAGAGGCAGTCGTCTCCTCTATTCAGTGACAGACTGGTAAAACACTTCATGCGGGGTTTATTTCGCGCTTTTCCCCCGGTGAAAGGTTTTCCCCCGACGTGGAGCCTCAACACAGTGTTGGCAGGCTTGATGAAACCGCCTTTCGAGCCTATGACCACGTCCGACATAAAATTCATTTCGTGGAAGTTGGCATTCTTGATAGCTATCACATCAGCCAGACGTATCTCGGAACTACAAGCGCTGGTCGTGGACCCGCCCTACCTAAGATGCTTTAAAGACAAGGTAGTCCTGGCAACTAACCCTACGTTCGTCCCTAAGGTTCCGACAGTATATCACAAACACTCATCCGTGGTTCTGCCTACTTTCTTCGCCACTCCATCATCGGCAGCAGAAAAAACTCTTCATACCCTGGACGTTAAGAGGGCTCTGAAATTCTACCTACATCGCACAAAAGACATCAGGGCTACTCGGCAACTGTTCGTCGCATATGGTCCGTCGACGAGAGGAAAAGCAATCTCTAAACAGGGATTGGCTAGATGGGTCTCGTCGACGATTGCTTTTTGTCACTCTAAGGCCGGAAGGCCACTGCAAGGACATCCTAGAGCCCATTCTACAAGGTCGATGTCCTCCTCCAACAGCGTTATGGGCTGGAATTCCGCTGACGGACATATGCCAAGCTGCGGCATGGTCAGTGCCCCACACGTTTACCCGCCACTACTGCCTTGCCAGGCAGCATGCGGACGAGGTGCAGATGGGAAGAGCTGTCCTGCGCCATCTGTTTCAGTAAGGTAAGCTCCACGCTGTGGAGAGTCTGTTTTCTACCTTTTGATGACAGTATACTTTGTGGGAAAGGTTATATGAGTAAACTTATTCCTGCTGTACATATGTATTGTGTAGTATGGTGAGGGTATATTAAATTACATTCTCACCGCCGTCTCAAGTGTTACTGCTATACAATCTATTCTAAACATGTGAATCCATGAAAGATCCAATCCTGGAGAAGGGAATAGTTTCTTACCTGTAACTCCATTTCTCCAGCATTGGTATCTTTCATGGATTCACATGCGCCCACCAAACCTCCCCGGAATGCAATGGGCCTCATTCCGAGTATGGCGTTAAGGGATAGCGGCCACCGCTAACGAGAGCGGTGGCGGTAATCCCTTACCGCCATACTCCGAGTTCCCTTAGCGCCATGGTGCTTTTAACACCTGCTTTTAGCAGGCGTTAAATACCATGGCGCTAAGGGACCTTGATGTTAATTACGCCACCGTAATTTACGGTGGCGTAATTGACGCCTTCCCCACTCCCATTATGCCCTATGGGGCAAGAATGGGAATGGGGAAGGGTAAATGGGGATTGGGGAATTACCGCCCCGCCAACCTTGGAATGGGGCGGTAATTCCGCCAACCACCAAGGCGCTGCCGGTCCGGGTACGGCGTCAACCAAGGCGTTAATAGCGCCATTGGTTAGCGCCGTACTCGGAATGAGGCCCAATGTATTTGATAAGTTTAACCCTTCCTACTTTGGAGGGGCCGAAATCTGAAGGGGAGCCGCGGGGGCGGGCCTCTTATACTGGGACGGCCTACGGAGCATGCGTAGGCGGGTCCTAAAAGGACATAGATAGGACACAAAAGTGTCAGAAGTTTTCCTATAGGAAAAGGCTATATATGTGTACCGAGGGGTCCCAGTCTGACGACGGGGAATATTCTAAGCATGTGAATCCATGAAAGATACCAATGCTGGAGAAATGGAGTTACAGGTAAGAAACTATTCCATTATTGCGATGGTACTGGTATCTTTTCACACGGGCTACAAGCGGCGAAGGTAGCTGACCAGAGCACAGAAACGAGTCACAGAATACTCAAAGTAATGGAATCGAAAATTTGCTGCTGTGTGTTGTCAAACGGTCTGTTTATACTTATTGAGTAAAGAAGCGTCCTGCCATTTCCATGGCGGCACGTCATTTGCTGAAGCGCAGCAAATGTTGAAACGACATGTGCTTTGGCATTGTGAAATGAGCAGTAGGCGTCTGCTGATGACAGGCTATGGGGCTGGGGATATGATTTAGTGCTGCAAAAGCAGGTCACACGGGGTGATGCAGCAAGTGATAAGTTTATCACAAAATGGCGGCGCCCTACAGCCTGTTTTCGCGTGTGTTTAATGGACGAAAACTCGGGTTAGGTCCATAGGAAATATTTCTAATATCGACCGACTTCGGCTTAAAAACACATGGCCGACCCGTAGGGCCAATAAACATTTCTGACCGAACCATTCCTTTAAACCCCGGTAACGTCTTTTGTTTCACACCGGTCTGTCAAATCCCAACGTACTTACCTTGAATTGACCTGAACCAAAGGAATTGGTTGTGTGTGGTAGATTTAGAGTGTGGTTTTGTTTAATAGAAGTGAAGTGTTTTGTGAACAGATGGTTTAAAAATAAATGTACTTATATTTTTTTAACCTAAAACCTTGAGTCAGTGTTTGAGTTACAGTAATTGTAGTCCTTGGTGTAATCCCTGTTACTGCTCATTTGCTCTTGAGATAAGTCTGGCTGCTCCGCTACTGCTACCACTATAACTGTGTAGTACAGGCTTGTACCAAAGGTGAAATTGTGCTACCACTTGTGGACTTAATTGTCTGTAGTGTTCCTGTTAGGGAGAATTCTCTGTAAAGGCTAATTTCCCAAACCTAGTGAGTCCCCCAGCAGCTTTGCTGGATTTTTGGGATTTAATTTTTGCTAAGAGTGATACTCTTTTTCTCCCACTCGTAGGCATGATTTGAGAATGTCCTTTGACTTTGTAATGTGTTTTATGGGCTATGGAGTCTTTTACTCCATAGTGCTTCATGTGTTTTTGGTATGTGTGTTACACAGCACCCTCAGTGCAGTAACACAGGGGTGTCATAGTGACCCCCAAACATAGATTCCATACCCTGGGACTGACTACTGTCTCCCAGGGCGTGTAAAGTCACCATTGACTTTACTAGTCTTAAATTGTGAACAGAACCAGTACAAACCATCATATTGTGTAAGTACTGGTAGGGGTAATTCGATTGCCCCTGGGTCTGTTTTCCAAGGGGGCACTGTCCAGTCCCCCCTTGTCGAGTTTCTGGCTGGTGGCAGTGGATACCACGCAAAATATTCCATCGGAATATTTGCTATGGGATTTTCCCATTCATTTTAAACGCAGCACTTTTTGGTGCAATGTTAAAGATACCGCCGGGTTATTTATTTAATATTCCTTCTACACAGAAGCCTCCAAAAGTGGTGCCACTCTGTCTGGGTCTACAGGATTTGTGGGAGGGGGGGGGAATAGGCACCCTGGACTGAGTTGCCTTGGCAACTCAAGTCACACTCTTGTGTGATTGGCCCAGTGGTGAGCCGCCCGGCTCACCACTTAGCATGTTTGATTGACAGCTAGGCTGATGAATGGGGGTTTTCTGCGTAAAAGCAGGGCTTTGGGGACTGGAACTTCAAAAGTCGCCACAGGATCTAAAGAATCCGAAGAGGGGAGAAGCTGAGCCATCTACGACGACGACCCCACCGGTGGAGCCCTGCTGTACGAAACTCACCACTTTCCCGACGACAGAGGAGAGTCTTCTTCCCTTTGATTGTTTTGCTAAATAAGTGGTATCTTAACCTAGACTTGTCAAATAATTACTTAGGGAGGTGTATATATTTCTAGTGACTGTGTTTGAACTTGCTTGACATATTAGTGGCAGTGTATTTTCACAAGTGTGTTTTTAAATAAATAATTATATACTTTTATACCAAAGCTCTGATCAGTGTTTGCTTGTGCTATTGTATTTTTAGCCCTATTGTGTATACTCTATATACTGCCTAACTCTTCTTGAGAGAAGTCTGACTGCTCAGCCACAGCTACCAGGTAAATCTGGGTGGTACAGACTGCTACCAATTGGGTTTACTGCTAACACCTGTAGTCTTAAACTTTTTGCAGTGGTCCCTAAGGGAACTGCACAGGTTTCTGCCTAACAGTACCCTGCCCCTGCCTTGCTCTCCCGCACTTGCACAATCTGTATACAGCCCTTCCTGAAGATCGTTCTGTCTGTTCTCCCTTGTCTTCACCCCTTAATGTGCACTTGATAAAACCGCAGAATCGCCGGCAGGCCTCTTTTCTGTATCTAAACTGTTAAATGTATAATATTCACTTAATCTGCCTGTTGCAGACCGCTATCGTCTCAGAAATTCAAGGGCTTTGAGCGGCTGTTTTTCCCCCGTGTTCCTTCCCTCCTTTTGCGCTTTGAAACACTTGCCTGTGTATAGGCACTATATAAATAAACATTACCATACACAGAGCCATAAAAGGTTTCAAAGGACTTTATAATTTTCTCTGTCTCTGTTGTAACCATCCCGTCTACCTGATCCAGGGACATGATGGTACGGTTTGCCTCTACCCTTCTCAGCTGTCTAGCAAGGAATCTACGTGCCCTGTTTGCCTGTATACAATATCACTGCTTAGTATATAATAATGCTCTTTCTGCCTTTCGTGAGCTGGTTGGTTGTAACTGCCCTCTGCGCACCTTCAGTTTTTTATAGTTGGGCTTGTTCTCATTTCCTGCCAGTGTTTGCGTTGCCATCGCTATCTGGCCTCTAAGTCCTGGTCTGTGTCCCCTCACAATTTCTGTTTTTGGAATTGTATAGTTATAATTTCACCCCGAAGCACCACTTTAAATGCCTCCCAGATCCCTTCCTGCAACATTTCCCCATTCTCATTCTGCTCAAAGAACTCCTGTATCCTATCTCTGTTTACCCACTACTACCTCATCTGCCAGGACTTCCCTTGGGAAAGACAAGGCCCACAGACCCCTACAAGGTTCCCATCTGCGTATCACTACTGTAAGGGGTGCATGGTTGGACAGCAAGATTATGCCTAATTCCATGCCCTTTGCTTCACCCAGGAGAGACGCCGAAACCCAGAAATAATGAATCATAGAGATATACATGAGAGAAGCACGTGAATCCCCTCTCCACCCCCTTCACCTCAAGCCACACATCCTTGAGGGCTAAGTTATCAAAGGTTTCCTGCAAGTGGTTAGGCGGGGGATGCCCCCCCCCCCTGCGCACTCTTTGCGCTCCTATCTTTCGAGGGGTCCCAAGCCAAGTTGAAATCCCCTGTTAAGATGATCTCTCCCTCTACACATTTTTCAAATTTTAGCATAGTCTCCTGGATGAATGTGACCTGATTGGCATTGGGTGCATATATCGTCCCCAAGGTCATTTGTTTACGCCCGCAACAATAAGGATCCCCCCCCCCCCCCTTTGTCCTCTAATGTAGTTAAGATTTGTGCTTGGAGGCAGCCTTCAAGGCCTATTAACACTTCTGCCGTTCTGCCCTGGGCATTTGCTTGGTGTATGAGTGTAAAGTGTCCAAATCTGGCCAATGACCCATCTGATTTCTTTCTATTGGTCTCTTGGAGCATGATGTCTGCCTGGCAGTGCTTGATCATCCCTTTTACACTTAACGGGTGAGTTTAGTGCTCGTATGTTGCATGAAGTGATTTTAAGTGACATTATTCATCTTGTGGGCAAAGCCTTTACTTTGTCAGCACTGAGCTGGCCCTGCTACAAGATCCCCACCACCCTTTTCCACATTTTGCCTTAATCCCTGCCCCTGTACTACCTTAACACCACCTTTCCCCCCCAACTTTAAACCCCCAAATCCCCCCTCCCCTCTTCTCCCCCCTCTCTCTCAGCTTTTCTCCCAGTCAGGGGCAGGGTCCCCAACAACTGCCACCAGATACTATCCTGGGGCCTTGGACCTGATTCAACCTGGAGATATCCCCCTTCAGGGGTGAACTACACCCCTTAACACTCTCCCCTCCATTCGGTTATGTTCCACCCCGAGCTCCTATGCCCCTTCTTTCACCTCCTCTTAGTATGGGCCCACCCCTGTGCCTATACCACAGCACCCCACAGGACGGCAGTCAGTCATTCTGGCAGTTAAAGGCCGCTATGTTTCCCTTCCTTTGGTTTGCTGACTTCTCAAGGTCGTTTTTTCTGCCCCCTCTTCTGCCTCTGTATCCGAACCATTCCCACAGTCTGTTTGCTTCATTGAATGGAGTAGTTTTGTGAATCTACAGTCAGTATATCTCCTCCTCCAGATTCATCATTGCTAGGCCCTCCTCATATGTGGTAACTTTGTCGTCTACCCTCCCCGGGGAAGAGTAGGCCAAAGGGGAACGTCCACTTACATGCAATGTTTTTTGCCGTTAAGATTTTTGTAAGCCGGCTCATTGCCTTCCTCTTTTGCAGGGTACTGAACGCCAGATCCTGGTAGAGGTGACTGTGAGTCATTGATCGTAATATCTTGATGGGCCCTACCCGCTCAATGAATGTCCTCTCATCATGTAAGATGCTAAGGCCACTAGGACGTCTCGTGCTCTCGCTCCAGGCTCTCTCCTCCTGGGCCCAACCTTATGTACTCGATCGATCTTTACTTCCTCTGGTTGGGTCCCAGTCAGGAAGTTCCCGAAGCATTGCTGCATGGTGACCCGCAAGTCTGCGTCTGGAATCTCCTCATTCAAGCCTTTCACCCGCCTATTCGACCTGCAGGAGCGGTTCTCCAGGTCCTCAGCCTGTAGCTCTAAGCTGTGGGCGGCCCTGCCAACTTGTTCCAAGAGGACGCTGTTCTGTTTAACCTTTTCTGCCACTTCTGACAGCCCCCTCTCGGTAACATCCACTCGATTACCCAGGTCGATAACCTCCTTCCTAAACTCCTGTAGCGAGTTACATAGGTCATCCTTCATTTTTATCTGGTCCTGGAATAAGCTTATTAGTCTATCTTCCATGCCTCTGAGGCATTCTTGCAGGTCGTCCTTATTGAGAGCCATTGCTTGCGTGGTCTCCCGTTCAGTCCCTCCTATAGCTTGTTTCCCAATAGCTGAGTCCTGGCCCTCTCCCAGTTGCTGCTTCCATCAACGCTCTAGTTGGCCCGCTTGCCGCTCAGATGGCCCCTTGAATTTGGACGAAGTGGTGCTCGCCTTGGACCCTGGCATCTGTAGAGCTAATCCCCTCAGTCGCCTCCTCCCCCACAGGTGCTCCTGGTAGTGGCAGACCTTTCTTCTGTTGTACTAGCACCCTCGCCAAGAGTGGGTGTTTTGATGTGTGAGCTTTGATACTAGCAACATTGAGTGAAAAAGACACACGGCAGTCCCCCAGCGGTGTGTAGCTCAGAGGGCCCTGCACCAAATGTGTTCCTTAATCAGTATCTGGCCTGTACTTCGCTACTGGGCATCGGTGAGGGGGGGGGGGGGGGGTTCCCTCTAGGTCCTTCCAAGTTGCCGGATGTGTTTAAAGTGGCCCTCGCTGTGTTCGTCACGCTGAGCTGCTCCTTCAGTTTTGTCTTCCACCCGCCTCCGGGAGGCGGGGCATGGTCTCTGTGAGTGCTTTCAGTGTGCCTCTCTGGGGGCGGGCCCTCCGCCTGTTCTCTCGGCTTCGCTTACTCCCGCACGCCGGAGCCGGCACTCGCCTCAAGCGTTTCCTTGGGAGGGGGGACACTTCTCTCCCGCTCGGGATCACAGGTTCTCTGTGCACTGGGGATCTCTCTGTGCACTGGGGATCTCTCTGATGGATCTCCACTCTTGTCCGCACAGCCTCTTTATTGGCCCGCTCTGCTTGGACCATGCTGGGACATCTCTGCGAGGGCCACTGTATTCTCCCAGAGAGTTCCACACTGCACATGTTGCTGGGAGAATCACGAGTCTATTAGGGAGTTTATTTTCCTCTGAGAGCGTAGGGGAGGGGTTAGCCCATGCCAGGGGGGGAAGGACCTGGCGACGTGCCCAGAGGTATCTTCCAGATATAGGCCGATGCCTGCTTCAGTGGGCCTGGACAGAGGAGTGTGAGACACGTCCTCACCTAACGGCAGCCATCTTGAAATCCCTATTGTTTTTTTTTTCTCCAATTTCTGTAGGTTTGTATTCATTTCCTTATTATTGTGAGCCCTGCAGATCCCAACTTTGTATTATATCTAGATTCTTAGGGTTTTGGTTTAACACTTTCAGTGGTAACTAATACACTTAACTTAACAACCAATACAATTCATTTATCATTGATGGCCAAAAAATGTAAGTCTCTAAGGAGGTCAAAACCTTAGACTTTTACCTGGACTCTGCATTGAACCTGAATAAACAAGTGAATGCTATGGCCTCTGCTACTAGTTACACATGCAAACTTCTCCACGCCTGTAAACCATTCCTTTCTACTGATAGCTGCATTACATTAGCCTAAGCCCTCATTCTGTCTAAGCTAGCCTATTGCAATGCTCTCTACCTAAGCACTAGTAAACACAACAGCAGAAAATTGCACATTCTGCAGAAAAACGCCCTGAGAATGGCGTTCAGCATCTCAAGAACACAGCACATTTCAAAGGCCAAGCGTTTCACGAAATGACTAGCCATAAAAGACAGAATATAGCTCAAATTCTTAAACCTCACCTATAAATGCCTCGCCAATGGGGCTCCTAAATACTTAGTGGACAAATTCACTAAACACACCTCGGAAAGCCCCATCAGAACTTTGCAGACCAATAGCCTCAGGATCGCTAAATTAAACTTAAGAAAGCAGGAGGGAGCAGTTTCACAGTCATGGCATCTCAACTTTGGAATTCCATGCCAGACTCCTTAAGAGCATCCCCTTCATTTGTTATTTCGGAAAGATACTAAGTCGTGTAATCAACCACTCACTTTAGTAAGACTTCAGAGCTAAAATAGCACCTGAAAGACTTACACTTTCCAACTTATTATTCAAATGTAACCCGAGGATGACAATGTCTTTAAGCTACCCATTCCTCAGTAACTGTTCATTATCTGCCACTGCTGTGTGTATATATATATATATATATATATATATATATATTGTAAATATTCTGTATTGTTATGTTTACGACCCATGATGTAAACTCTTGCCCATGATGTAAACTCTTGCCCATGGTGCAACTACTCGCCTGGGATGGACATAATTCTGATTTGATGTAAAAGGCCTGTAACCTTTGCAACATGCAATGAGCCGAGATACCTCAGGGTTCGGAACGCCATATAAATGAATAAACAACCAAACCACCAACCCCTGCAGAATATTCTGGAAAGGCGAGGCAAAGCGCTGAGGGGACATATAGAGAAAAACATCTTCCAATAGATCTTGTTCAAGTTTATCACTAAAGCGATGCACAATTTTGGGGCACCATAATATAGCCTGGTCTCTGGGTCTAACTTCAGTGGACACCACAGAATGAGCCATTGGTCCAACCATGTTTACTTCCACCTTCCTTATCTATGTCTTAGCTCTTGCACTATCTGAAATGTCATCAGGCCGAGTACGATAGTTAATTTCACATCCTTACTGTTCATGGCCTGTAGAATGTGGTTGTATTTTCCCTTGTTCTCTCCCTTGCCTTGAAGCGCTTTGAAACACATTGTGTATAGGCGCTATATAAATAAACTATCATATCATATCGAGACCACCACCAACTGCGAGTAGTCACTGATTGGACCCTCAACGACTGAAAACGAGTGAACATTAATTTTAAAGTAAACACATAGTCCAACTTAGAGCTGTGGGTCCCACTTGACCAGGTATTTTCAGGCGGTATGTCCCCTATGATGTTTCCATTCAGAGGACACAGGTCGCAAGTTTCAATGAGGGAGCAAACCACTTTTCCCCCTTTCTATGGCACTCTGGGAGCATTGCCTGGCAACTTCCTGGTTATATCTGCAAACATTAAGACATTCTGAGTCTTGTGGAGACCCAATAAGGCTCAATAGACTTAGTAATTGCTGACAGTCTACCAAACATGACGAGGCAGGGTTATAATAAACATTAAGCACAATCATACGTTTCCATGCACAGGCAACGCAACCCCACCAGGTAATTGTCATGCCCAAAACATGCTTAAATCCTATAGCAAGGTTTTCCACCCTTGAACCTGGGATCACTCACCATGTGCCGAGAAGACCATCAAACGGCCTCCCTATTTGTCCTATTTGAGAAGACTCACGTATAACAGTAAACCCATCAACAACCGGGGTGTGAACCATAAGGGTTTCTTAAAGACAAATCAGATCAGACCCTTTTGAAATCTTTGTTGGAGTAGCGGTGAAGGAAGCCACGCGTATTTCATGAGAGGAGCCTAATGCATGTATTTCAATTATAACCTTCATTTGTAAATTTGCGTTCATGAAGGGAGTTCATTACATGTGCCCAGTCAGATGACACTGTACTTTTACCTTGGTAATGAGGCCCTTCATCAGCAGTATTAATAGTGATTACTTTACAATTAATAAGGAGTGGTTCGCATGGATAATCTTCGGGTCTTCCCCCTCGTGTTTCCCTCTGGGCATCAGGCAGAGAGTCTACATTTTCTTCATAAAATATTATGTAAACAATCTGACACTGCCATAACCAATGATTTAATCATTTGTGAAGAAAAACCCACTTTTACCATGTCCACCAGCTTGTACTCGAGAAAGAATATTCTGGCGATATCTCTAATCTTGATATGATTGTAACGAAGACATTTTTTAAAATAGTGTCAGGATATATTGGTGATTCATTGGGTAGGACCCACTAACCATAAACAGACGCTTGAGGGATATATAGACCACATCACCCCCAGTTGCTGTCCTGGCCCAGCAAATTTAACCGGTGTGTATCGCTTTTTTTGCTTCCTCCTTCAGTGGAAGCTTAAAAACTAAAGCCCCACTAGGACCATTAGTTGCCTGGGGATTTTGGGCTGACGGGATCAGTGGTCCAGCCAGCCTCGTAAGTCTGAACCTCCTTTCTTCTATAGTAATAAACTCAGGATCTACCTCTGAATGGACTGGTGGAGGCTGCAGAGCTTGTACACAAGCATAAGTCATTTGGTTCAGGACCCCATAGGTTTGAGCTTTTCTAGAAGTGGAGGGGTAACAAATGGCCCTCTCCAAACAGCCAACAGAGCTCACATTGCAAGCCACAGCTACTTGCACCCTCCCCCGAGCCCCAAAATCAAGTCAGTGATGCTAGCATCGGATTCAACCGCATAGGTTGAATATGTCGAAAAGATTTAATACCTTTTGTGAAATGGTTTTATCTTTGGGTTTCAAATATGCTGTGATTAACCCATTAAACTTGAGTATGGGGTTTAGAGTTTGAGTGTGATTAGACCCACCCATAGTAGGTACACTTGTACCGGTTTCCCTTGTTCTCTTCGGCTTCGAAGGCACACTACGTGAGGAGATTAACGCATTTGAAACGGAATTAGAAGAGCCGGAGGAAGCATCCTCCTCCGGGAATACTAACTCTAAATACTAGCTTTAAAAGAGTGCAAGAACTTTAAGGAGCTGTTTGTTTCTGCCCTGCCTGGACGCTAAGTTATTGTCCTTTTTTGCTGTTTTGTTTTTCTTCTTAGAGCCACCCACCCGGGGGGGCAGAGAGTCTCCTGCTGCAGAAGACTCATCAGTAGATTCCACCACCCCCGGGATTCTAGCCAGGCAGCCCACTACGATGGTATAAACTGTAGGGCCCACCACTTCTTCAGAACTCAATGCTGGTACTACTAGAGATTCTATAGGGGGGTCAATTTAACTGGTTTTACCACCTTCTCAAGGGCTACCCCTACCAGAGGATGCTCGAAAAAAAGACGTTTGGGAAGCACTGGAAATAAAATCGCTAGATCAATGTGGAACACCATGACATTTACAACAGTTAACATGAAAAATACCAGACGCCATGATAAAACCCTCAATTAAATTCATTTTGGCAGACAAGTCTTTTAAAATTAAGCAGACCTCACGATGTTCATGAAGGCTCGGATTGTGGCCTCTATCCATAGTGTACAAAATTCTAGAAAGCACTGGAAATGAAAAAGTGTCTATTATAGGCTCCTCCTGACACCATTGGGGATCATGGATATACTTTGAGGACAAACAATGGTCATCTTGAGTAAGAGTAATACAAGTATTGTTTTCAGGAGATGAGAATCGAGATGAGCTAGGCCCTGGCTGATTTAAAAAATGATTGCGCCTCAACTTGGTAGACCACAGACCTTTACCCCTCATGAGAACGCAGTAGTATCGATTTTCCTGTAAAGTTGTGTAGGCGGACCTCTTCCATACCACCCTCATGTATGTCACAAGAGCCCAACTGAACGGGGCCCCAGAGATAGACGGACCCGCTCTCCTAGTTCCAGAGAAATGGCAGGGGCTCGGATCGAGACGTCAGAGACAAAATTGTAGTCTGCACAGGGCAAAAGATCCTCGGGGTCCTTGTGGCTTGGAGAGCAAGAGATCTCCAAATGGTCTTTCGTAGTAGCATTACAGGGTGGGCCTGTAGAATGGATTCTAATTTCTTTCTCCTCGTTTCAATGAGAGCGTGGAACTACTTATGGGAGACGGTAGGCTTGAAGTAATCCCTTTAGTCACACACTCTATTGCCGGTAGTCCTTTTAGAGGCCGGATAACTGAAACAGAAAGAGTGGGCAAACCGGACTATGGCAGGCTATGGGACACCAGTAATAGAATCCGTGATGCACCCACACTCCTGCGAAGATTTGTACGCCCCAAATAGAGAAGGACTTATATAGAGTTCTGCATGGACAGCTGAGTCTTTAGTCCTCCAGTCCTAATCGGCTGAATTAGAAGATTAGTCACACCGCCGCACCACCAGCACAGACTGCTACGACTTCAGGCAACTCACACCAACTCCTTAGTAATAGCAGGTGGTCTGCTTGCAGTGAAATCAGAAGATGACAGTTTTAATGTCAGCATAGATCCAATCTCCAGAAGCGTGTTCTGTTTCCCTCAGATAGTTTTGTGTGAATACAGTCGGGTTTGTTGCTCACACAGCTAATAACAATGTCCCGTTATATGTTCAAGTTCAGATTAGAAGGACAAAAGAGTTTACACTCGGGCCCATCCAGTAAGATGAAACGTTCCCACTATCGATGCCAATAGAGTCAATAGGTGTCAAGAGTTATGCAGTGTTTGCAGTGTAAAGCAGAGTGTGTAGGCAGTGAGTAAATGCATTTAAAGCTGTATGGATTAAACCCCATCGCACCCCCTTGTAACAGCCGACCTGCGGGGTACGGTTTGTGCACGCCACAGGGCTGGAAAATAAAACGAGTGATTTTGGCTTCAAGAGTGCGCATTGCCTCACCTCCCTCTCTTTCTTCCTCTGTTCCTTTAAGCGCTGAGCAGCAGGCACCTGTCACCAGGCTCAGGCTGCGGGCAGGTGGGCAAACAGGGACAATACACGTTACGGTCCTGGGATCCTGCGGCTGCTCATTCTTCCACTGCACACGACCGCACAAGAGGAAAGGCCCTAACGTTGGTCACGCACACCAGCACTCCAATTGTAAAGCAGTGTATATTGAGTCCCCCACAAACACCATCACTATCCACTTGGCATACCGCCTTCCAGGCTCGATCCTGCTTTCAAGAGGACATTCTATTTGCCTTAAGTAATAACATCATGCCCACATCTCAGATAATTCTACTGGGCGATTTGAACCTTGGCCTCCATGACCCCTCTGACCATCCCGCTACCACACTAGCCAAAGTCCTCTCCACACTAGGTTTGAAAAAATATATCACCAACCCCACACAGTAAAGGCTGCACACTTCACTCAAATCCAACCTTCCTTGCCCATGGTGAAATCACCACATCAACACCTTCTTAGTCTCTACTGGCCCTCCTACTAGAGCCGTGACCACCCCTCTACCACCTGCGAGGCCCGCAGCTCTCACAAACTCACTAGAGAGAACATTGCCCCCTTCCTTGACACACTCAATCCTGAAAGTATAGATTCCTCTGACCCAACCCATCTGGCAGAACTGTGCACAGCTACACTAACACATGCTATCGACTCCATTGCCCCTCTGGCCCTAAAAAAGTTAAACCAACTAACCACACCAATGCCTGGTACACGCAGGATCTCAAAGTCCTCAAAATACAAAAAAGACGAGCAGTGACTTGCTGGAAAAATAACCCATCCGAGGCCTCCAAAATACAATTAGCTAACCTAGCCAAACAATACACAGAAGCCATTATCCAAGCTAAAGCTGACTCCCTTAACACTAGAATAGCAAAAAACTCCAGTCCACCAAGCACCCACTATCACCAAAGACTAGACCTGGTGTGACAGTATCCGAATAGCCATGCTCTCCAAAATCGATACCCTCAGAAAAAAAATCCATACCAAACGAACCAGCCTGCTCTTCCCACCTAAGGTCTCCTCACCTCTAACACACTCGAGGCAAGCCTATTTCACTGCAAAAATATCACAGTTCATGACACGCTACGCATCCTCCAAAACCTTAAACCATTGAGATGCAAAGGCGATGCCTGCCCAGCACCCTTGGTCAAAGACTGTGCAGAAGATCTGGCTCCCTTCATTCCTGCCTTTATCAATGCCGCCTCCTCCACTGGCGTAGTTCCCTCCTTCCTGAAGGAAGCATGGGTCCTACCATTCCTTAAAAAAAAAAAGAACATTAGACTCAGAGTCCCATAATAACTACCGTCCCATCACTACAGTTCCCTTCCTCCTCAAAATTCTCGACAGGTCAGCCTATATACAAATCTAACACCACCTTGAATCCAATTATATCCTAGGAATGTGTCAATCCGGATTTCTGCCCAACCACGGCACAGAATCGGCACCCCCAGACCTTAAAAACCAAATGGACAAATTCCGGGATGAAGGCAAGCCAGCATTGCTTATCCTCCTCAATTTATCTACTGCCTTCGAAGTTGTCGACCACATAATTCTCTGCCATCTTCTCACGTCCTCTGCCATTTTTCCCAAAAGGCTACATCCTGGATCGCTTCCTTCCTGGAAGGTAGAGTCATGAAAGTCTTTGCAGAAAATGCATGCGCATCTGCCTCCGCTATCACCTGTGGAGTCCCCCAAGGATCATGCATCTCACCGACCCTGTACAACATATTCACAAAGCCCCTGTTTGACCATGTGGACGCTCTTGGCATAACTTAGACAAATTATGCTGATGACCCGCAAATCCTCCTTCCTCTCACTGGTTCCTATCCAGGTGACACAATCACAGGGAACTCCTACGCCACCATCCAAGCATGGATGGCATGTCATGGCCTTTGTCTCAATGACGAAAGAACTGAGCTACTAATCACAGGCTCAGCTGCTACACTAAAAAACCTTGACCGCAGATACCCAGCCTTCAGCATAGACCAGTCATTAATCCCTGTCTCCGCCTCAGTGAAAACCCTAGGTGTCTACCTTGACTCTACGCTCTCCCTCTCAAGGTAAGTCAATGCCATCTCATCTGCTGCAGCCTACTCAATTGATAAACACTGCCAGACCATTCGCTCTCCAGAGACAACTGCCTAACCATCGCTCATGCAGTGGTGGGTGCAAGGCTTGACTATTGCAACGTCCTCTTCGCCAGCACCTCGACAGCCAACATCAAACAATTCCAGACCATCCAAAATAATGCCCTTCTGGCGGCTCTGAACATCCCACATCTGGTCCATATCTCAGCTGCACACTGGCTCCGTATCAAAGAAAGAATTTCCTTCAAAACACACTCCATCACTCATAAATGCATCTCAAACTCTGTCCCGCCATACCTGACGAACAAAATATCCAACGTCGGCTGGCCTACCAGGACCCTGTATACTCGCAGGCTAGGCCAGCCCAAATATAAACTACCCAAAGCATGTGGCTTCCCGGTCATTGCGACCAAGCAATGGAATGCCCTACCGCTCGCTTTAACATCCGAAGCTTCAGATGTTGCCTTTGTTAGGCAGAAACCAGTGCAGTTCCCTTGGGGACCACTGCAAAAGATTTAGGACTACAGGTGGTTAACAGTAAACCCAATTGGTAGCAGTCTGCACCACCCAGATTTACCTGGTAGCTGTGGCTGAGCAGTCAGACTTCTCTCAAGATGAGTTAGGCAGTATATAGAGTATACACAATAGGTACAGAGATACAGTAGCACAAGCAAACACTGACCAGAGCTTTGGTGTAAAAGTATATAATTATTTATTTAAAGACACCCTTGTAAATTACACTAGCACAAAATGAGGTAAGTAAATTCAACACAGTCACTAATATATATATATATATATATATATATATATATATATATATATATATATATATATATATATATATATATATATACAACCCTAATTACTTATTAGACAAGTCTTGGTGAGAAACACCACTTATCTTATTTTCAGACAGAGGTGAGCGCTTAACATAAGATGGCAGGTTAGGCAAAGTCTACTGGAGAGCAAGGAAGTTCAAATGCCGGGCCCACTCTTGGAGAGAGCCAGCGAAATGTGTCCAGGATCACACAGTGGGGTTATGCCCAAAGAGTCTTTGTAAATAGTTCACAAAAGATTGAGATCAAGTCAGGAAAAGTTAGTTAACAGGCCCCAGGCTAACCCAGGTTAGAAAATCGAGGATTTACTGTCGCCCCGAACGATCTGTCGCAAGGGAAGCCAGGCGGGACACAGTACCTGAAAATGGGAAGAACGCTCCAGCGGGGGCAGTTGTTCCTGGCAGCGGGTGCAAGTCGGTGTTTCGTCCAGAGAAAGAGGAGGTCTCGACGTGGAGGAAAGCTGAAGGTCGTTGCACTGCCAGGGAAGAAACCAGCCGCGGAGTTTCCCGGTTACAAGGTACCACCCTTTTCTTCGCGGTAGTGGTAAACTGTGGTATTCCGGTTGCCGGGGTGCTTGGCCACGGGCAAGGCGGCCACGCGATGGTCCAGGAAGGCGAAAAGACGGGCAAACTGGTTATCCCCACCAGTCAAAGGAAGAAGACTCTCCCGGCTGGAGATCTCCTCTGTCGTCGGGAAAAGTGGTGAGACGGTTCAGCAGGGCTCCACCGGTGGTGTCGTCGTTGCAGGTCGGCTCGGCTTCTCCCTCCTCAGATTCTTTAGGTCCTGTGGCGACTTCTGAAGTTCCAGTCCCCAAAGCCCTGCTTTTATGCAGAAAACCCCCATTCATTCAGCCTAGCTGTCACTCAAACATGCTAAGTGGTGAGCCGGGCGGCTCACCACTTGGGCCAATCACACAAGAGTGCTACTTGAGTTGCCGAGGCAACTCAGTCCAGGGTGTCTAAACCCCCTCACACACCCCCTTCGGTACCCAGACAGAGTGGCACCACTTTTGGAGGCTTCTGTGGAGAAGCACGCCAAAAAGTGGAACAAAGGGCTCGACTTGGGTTGGAGTCACAGAAGCGAACACAAACGCCATTTTGGAACCAAGTTTCGGCAAAAAATACCAACCAGTGAATTAATATTAATTTAATAAACCGGCGGTATGTTCGAGGCTATTTTAAAAAGTGGTAGCCTCGAATAATGGGAAAATCCCATAGGAATATATTCGCGGTCGAATATAAAAAGTAGTATCCACTGCCACCAGCCAAAACTCGGTCGGGGGGGACTGGACAGTGCCCCCTCGAACAACAGACCCCGGGGCAATCGAATTGCCCCGACCAGTACGTCCACAATATGATGGTTTGTACTGGTTCTGTTCACAATTTTAGACTAGTAAAGCCAATGGTGACTTTACATGCCCTGGGAGACAGTAGTCAGTCCCAGGGTATGGAGTCTATGTTTGGGGGTCGCTGCGACACCCCTGGGTTACTGCACGGAGGGTGCTGTGTAACCCACATATCAAAAACACATGAAACCCTATGGGGAAAAGGAGCCCATAGAACACATACAAAGTCAAATGAACACCTCAAATCATGTCTAAGAGTGGGAGGAAAAGAGTCTCACTCTTAGCAGGAGAAAAAATAAACCCCAAAAATCCAGCAAAGCTGCTGGGGGACTCACTAGGTTTGGGGAATTAGCCTTTATAGAGAATTCTCCCTAACAGCCTTCTGTAAAGCCTTCAAGAACGGGCTATTCAACTAACCTTAGACACTCACTGTATTACTAACCACCTGAATTGACCTGTAACAGCCGCATAACTGTTCTATGGTTATATGTGATTTTAACAAAGTAAAATTCGGAATGGTAAGTTTTACAGAGGTAAAAAATACCATAAAAATACAGTTTTTTTATTTTTTATTTTGGTGTGTCCCCCAAACAACGAGTTTTCCTACCCTTTTAACCCCATCAGCTCCCACTTTAACCCCTTACCCCATCACCATATATATCCAAACACACGAAGTCCCACCGAGACTCGACGCGCACGTCGTGCTCTCGTAAAGAGGCACATAGGGAATGGTCCGAATCGGTGTTCGCGATCTAGATCGCCGCATGACGCCAGGCAATCATCCACTATTGCCAAAAGTGCCTTGCTCCCCAGGTTAACCGAGGTTCGATCGTCGGAAGACGAAACCGACCTCTACCCCCAGACCGCACTCCGGGAGTCGGCTTCAGTACAAGTAACGCCCATTCCCGAATCCCAACCTACACTGTCGAAGGATAGTACCACCACTACCGAAGCTCGACGCCAGGCGTCAAAAAGCTCTGAAGACCCAAAGAAGCAGGGCAAACACTCTTCCAGCCACGGGGAGGGGGGAAAACAGAGGAAGCAGTCTCAGCCTGCTTCCACACCACAGAAACATTCCACTCCACTCAAACAGACAGATAAGTCGCACTCTTCTATTATAGATGAGTCAGGGAAACTTCCACCAGGTAAGGTCATTCCCAGTTCAAGAGAGTGGTCCAGTGAGGACATAGTCATGTCAAGAATGTCATCATTGGCAGATTTCTATTCTAAAAATCCCGAACATTTTCTCACTTATAACCCCGACGGGTCGGCACCCTCAGGCTCCAAGGATCCTATCCCCCCAAGTAAAAAGTCCTGGTTCGAAACAACACGGTCTTCAGTTCCCTTCCACATGCAACCTTATTCTCAGGAACAAGAAGATCCTTCCCTTTGTGAGGATACAGATTTGGGCATGTTGGAAGAACAGACTGGGACAGGCTACTATGGGGATGATGAGGAACTAGAGGAGGAAGAGGACGACCCGGAAATATACAGGGTAGATTCCCCGGTAGATAAGGAACCACCGGTTACTGACTCCCCTGTCGACAACCAACCCCTCCTAAATGAGGTCCTATCTAGAGCAGCAAACCACTTCCACATTGACACCCAGGGTGCTCAAGAGGAAAGAGATTTTGCCGAAGAGTTGGTGAGAGAAAGGAGACCTGTGGCGCAGGCCATCCCTATCCTTAAGTCCATCCAAAGAAGAATAGACCCTTCATTGGTAAACCCCAATCTCACCAGGACAGTCAATCCCAGGATTGAGAAACTATTCAGGGCAGCCCAATCAGACCCACTGTATATAAGAGGGCATCTGAAAGCGGACTCCCTAGTCGTTACAAACACTCGCAAGAGGGCAGGAACTTCCTTGTCAGCATCAGAAGCTCCTCGACAAGGAGAGCAAGAAAATCTATGGGTTTGGCAGAAAGGTTGCCTCCACTTCCGCCTACCAAGCAAGTATCGCCAACTCCACCACCCTACTGGCGAGTTATAACTGCCACCAGTGGGAGGAGGTCGCGGCACTCATAGATTTTGCCCCAGAGCCCCTAAAGAGCCAATTGGCACGAGTGTCAGCGGAAGGGAGAGCCGTATCGGTTGCATTTTAAAGGCAACCTTTGATGCCGCAGATAATGCCGGTAGATTGATAGCAGAGGGTACTGTTATCAAGAGACACGCTTGGTTACGGCAGTCTGGATTCAAGGCCGAAACACAAGCATCATTGTTAGACAAACGGGTGGAGCCAGATCTATTGTTCGGTAAGGCGGTCGAGGACGCGCTAAAAAATGCCAAGGAAGAGTATGAAACACTCAAGTCCCTAGGTCAACTAACCACCAAACCCCCTAATCAAAGGGGTAATGGCAATTTTCGCCGCACACGTGGACATAATTCCCAAAGAGGGTCTAACTATTCCCAGGGCCAGGGTAAACAGTGGAACAATAACCAACAGTCTACCCAAGGTTATAGTAGAGGGAATAAGAGAGGACAGGGTAAAGGTAGAGGCAGCCCCAGTAGAGGCGGCGGCACGCCTCCACCAAAACAGTGACGCTCCGTTCAAGGTCCCTTCTCACGCATCCCCAGTAGTAGGACGCATTTCCAACTTCACCCAAGCTTGGGAAGGGATCACATCAGACAGATGGGTGCTGTCAACAGTGTCCGCAGGATACTGCACAGAACTTTTAGAGCGTTCCCGGAACCACCCTCCACGACAAAGAACACATTCTCTAGACCACCAAAGAATCCTCCTCGAGGAGATTGTCAATCTGCTAGCAAAGGACGCAATCGAACTCGTCCCGGGACACCAGGTAAACGAGGGTATTTATTCAACTTACTTCCTTGTACCAAAAAAAGATTTAACAATGCGCCCAGTATTAGACTTAAGGCCTGCAAACAAATATGTCAAGCCCCAAAAGTTTCGCATGACTACTCTCCAAGAGGTAATCCCCCTCCTAAAAAAGGGGGACTACATGGCAACATTGGACATGAAAGATGCCTATTTTCATATTTCCATGTTCCCACCGCACAGAAAGTACTTGCGCTTCAAGGTGGACAGTCGGCACTACCAGTTCAAAGTACTGCCCTTCGGTATAGCCTCGGCTCCAAGGGTATTTGCCAAGGTACTGGCGGTGGCGGCAGCACACCTACGCAGGGAGGCAATCCCGGTGTACCCTTATCTGGACGACTGGCTCATCACGGGGGAAACCCCAGCGATTTGCAGGACAAACATTCAAAGAACAATCGACCTCCTCTTCGAATTGGGTTTCTCAATAAACGAGAAAAAGTCAAGTCTGGTGCCAAGCACCTCCAAACAGTTCCTAGGAGCTATCCTAGACACGCAAGAGGGGTTGACCTTTCCATCCATCAGAGGAAAGAATTCGAAATATACTACTGCAAATTCCACAATATCAGGCCGGTCGTCAGATAACGGTACGCAAAGCAATGCGTTTGCTAGGCATGATGGCGTCATGTATTTACCTGCTCCCCCACGGGCGCCTGCGCATGCGTCCCATGCAGGAATGGTTGGCGAAACAGTGGTCTCAGGCAAGTGGTCAGTGGGACGATCTAGTGGTCGTTTCACCAACACTGGTACAAAGCCTTCACTGGTGGACAAGAGAAAATCTGTCCAAGGGGGAAACCCTTTTACGATCCCGAGATAAAGGCGGTAGTCGCAACCGATGCATGCCTAACAGGGTGGGGAGCTCACCTCCTCCACCACACAGCTCAGGGGCTCTGGTCTCACTCAGTGGCCAAGAATCGCATCAACCTGCTAGAGCTTCTGGCAGTATTCAGAGCGCTTCAGGCGTTCGTACCCTACCTGCTAAATCTGTCAGTGCAGATCCGAACGGACAGCACTACAGCCATGTTTTACATAAACAAGCAGGGAGGGACTCGTTCGCCAAATCTGTCCAAGCTTGCCCAGAAAATTTGGACATGGGCACTCAAACGGAACATCTTCCTGTCATTGCAACATGTTCCAGGGGATCTCAATTCTCTAGCAGATGCACTAAGCAGAGATCCCCTCCCAAAGGAGCACGAATGGTGTCTACACAGAGAAATCGTAGAAGATCTCTTCTCTCAGTGGGGTTCCCCCACCATAGACCTATTCACCACAAGCGAAAACAGACAATGCCCAAAATTTGCGTCCAGATTCCCACAACCAGGATCCCAGGGGAACGCCCTGTGGATGAACTGGTCAGGAATGTTTGCATACGCTTTTCCACCAACTCCTCTCATCAGGAAGGTGGTGAACAAGATGAACAGGGAATCGATGACGCTCGTCCTAGTTGCTCCCATGTGGGCAACCGTGGTTCCCACACTTACGCAGACTAGCGACGTGCAACCCCATCAAGCTTCCAGGCTGGTACAACCTACTGTCCCAGCATCAAGGTCAAACAGTACATCCTCTACCCAGCTCAATGAACCTAGCAGCATGGCTCCTGAGGTCATAGAGTTTGGACATCTAAATTTGCCTCAAAGATGTATGGACATCATAAAAGAATCTAGGAAGCCTAACACGAGGCACTGCTACTTTGACAAGTGGAAGAGATTCGTTATCTGGTGCCAGAATAGACAAATCCACCCAGTTGATTGCACTCCTTCAACTATTGTTACATACATGCTCCACCTGCTGGATGCAGGACTGGTTTTTAACTCACTGAAGGTGCATCTGGCAGCTCTGTCAGCATATACCACCTCGCATAACAAGGGGTCGTGGTGGAAAGTTCCAGTGGTTAAAGCCTTCATGGAAGGAGTAAAGAGACTTCACCCTCCTGTTTCAAACCCACCACCAGGGTGGGTCCTTAATGTGGTGCTAGCTAAACTCATGGGCCCCCCATTCGAACCCATGCATAAAAGCAGTCTCAAACACCTGACTTATAAAACAGCCTTCTTAGTAGCTATTGCATCCATAAGAAGGGTTGGTGAAATTCAGGCTCTGTCAGTGCAAGATCCTTTCTTTACAGTTCACAAGGATAAACTGGATTTTGCGTACACACCCTAGGTTCTCACCTAAGTTTATTTCCAAATTCCATGTGAATCAGTCCATCGAGCTTCCGGCTTTCTTCCAAAACCCACAAAGCTCGGCTGAGGTGAAACTACACACCCTAGATGTGCGTAGGGCGGTCCTCTACTATGTAAACAAGACCAGACTGCTAAGGAAAACAGACCAACTGTTTGTCTCCGTAGCTACAGGCAGGGAGGGGGATCGCGTCTCTAAAGCTGCCATCTCTAAGTGGATTATTAACTGTATCCAGCTGTGTTACTCCCTTTCTGATAAACTCTGCCTTTCACGCCAAGAGCCTACTCTACAAGAGGTATTGGGGCCACTGGCTTTCATTGCAAATGTACCCCTTGATACCGTTTGCAAAGCAGCTACTTGGAGCTCTATTCACACTTTTAATCAGCACTACTGCATTGACGCACATTCCAAGACAGATACACAAGTGGGACATGCGGTTCTAAGACATTTATTTGCTCATGACCCTTCTCACATCCCACCTCCTTCAGGTACTGCTCGCTAATCTATGCACAGCATGTGATCTAAGCAGATTCCACAAGCCTCAGAAGGGATACATTACTCACCGTAATCGTATTTCGAGGGGATTTGGTCTTCCGACGTATTCCATATCTATGACAGGTAATGTCCACAGCTGTGCTGCGGACATTACCTGTCATAGATATGGAATACGTCGTCGGACCATCCCATCGAAAGAACGTTACCAGGTAAGAAAGTAACTTGTTCTTCTGATGCTTGTTTCTGCTTAGATTCACATGCGACCCGCCCTTCCTCCCCTCTGAGAGAAGGCGCATGGATGCTTGTAGTCTTACCTTTCCTTCTATCTGCTTGGATTATCTGTACTCGCGCTACTCCTCATGCTACCTCATGTCAGAAAAAATACAATCTGAGGGTCCTACACGCGTGAGGGATCATGGGTACAGTGGACGTCACACTAGGGATAGTATTACTGGCACGCCCTGTGTCGACGCCCATTTTTGAGTTTCGAAAAACAAACTGTAATACTCCGCAACTTCCACTAGATGTCGGCCTATGCACAGCATGTGAATCTAAGCAGATACAAGCATCAGAAATACGATTACGGTGAGTAATGTATCCCATATTCATTTAACATTCTGTGTATTTTTTACTTCGGTTAAACTTACCACGCTGAATTTATTTCGGTAAAGTGATTGGATACCCTGTTCTATTCCTATGATTTATGCATCCTGCTCTCTCATCGGAGCTTCATGTAACTGGTTTCTTAGCACATTGATGCCTGAGGTTTTGCGTGCGCTTTACAAATGTAAAAATAAATAAATATAACATAGCGCAGTTTCACACGAGTGGGAAGTGTGCCAGGAAGTCCTAGAGGAGGTCTTCTCTCTCTGGGGTATCCCAGCAGTGAATCTGTTTACAAAGAAATCCAACAAGAAGTGCAGACAGGGCAAGGAGAATGTGGTACTCCAACCTCTTGGATCTGTCGTCCTCCCTGTTTGCCTCGGCGGCTGCATCTCCTTACCCAGTCGGAAGGTGGGATACTCCAGCCGACCCCGGAATCCCTCAACCTACATGCGTGGCTCTTGTGAAGATGACGTTTGATAACTGAAAGAGGTAGTGCTTGAGGTGTTGCTGGCTGCACGCAGACCGCCTACAAGATCTTTGCACGTGTTCAGGTGGAGAAGATTTGAAGTGTGGTGCAGGGAACGCAAGATTGACCCATCTCTTTCCCTACCACTACAGTGATGGAGCTCCTTCTGTCACTGGCCTCAGCGGGCCTTCAGGTCGCCACAGTCAAAGGATATTTGGCAGCTCTGTTTATGTTTGAGATCCCTGGATCAAGGTTCATTTTTTACAAAAATTCCTGAAAGGCCTTGTAAATAGGTTTCCGCCAACTCCCTTTGTTGTCCCGGATGGGACCTTAATCTGGTACTGACATTTCTGATGGAAGCTGCTTTTGTGCCTATGCAAACTTGTCCTTTAAGACTTCTCTCTTTAAAAATCGCCTTTTTGGTGGCTATTACATCCGCAAGGCGGGTGAGTTAGCTGCAGGCCTTGTGCTCTAAGCCACCCTTCCTGAGTTTTTTACGGGAGAGAGTTTCACTCAGGATAAGGCCTGGCTTCCTACCCAAAGTTGTCTGAGTACCACCTATCGCAATCCATCAACCTACTGGTCCTCTACCCTCCTCTGCATCCTTCGATGGAGGTGGAGCGATTCCTTTGCCTAGATACCAAAAAGGTGCGAAGTTGCGAAGAGGCAGAGTTCAGAAGAGCTGACCAGCTCTTCGTGTCTTTTTCCTTAGCCCATAAGGGCCTGCCCATAACTAATCAAGCTGAATCCTGCTGGATCATTTTCTGTATAGCGGAATGCAACAATTCCGCCAGAAAGGAATTACCGGCAAGCATCGGGGCTCATTCGACTAGGGGAGTCGCATCATCAACACCATTACAGCGGGGATTCCCTGTTTGGATATTTGTCACGCAATGACATGGTCATCCCTTCATACCTTCGCTAAGCACTACTGTCTAGATGTGGCTTGTACAGCTGATGTGCGTTTTGGCTGGGCAGTATTGCAAAATGTCCTTATTACTTTCTGCCCTCCTCCTTAATCTACTGCTTTGGGAGTCTTATCAGATGAGGAATCTGCGGGAGAAAGGCAATCCATTTAAGGAGAAGTTACTTAACGTAATGTTCTTTCAAGGGATTGCTTTTCTCCCGCAGATTCCTCATCATGATAGATATCCATCATCCAGCTCTGCTGTTGGGAACCCTTTCGGCGGGGAGGCGTAGGGGATCCCGTCTCTAGTCAATCCATCTTGTCTGGCTCTCGATCATCGGCTCCGGATGGGACGTCGGCCGTCGTATAAATAGGTCACTACCCCCATGCTTCAGTTTATTTTTTCTACGCACTTGCATGATGCATCAGGAACATGACTCAAGTTTACTCTACGTTCTTTTTGTACTATCGTAAGTTTTATCTTCAAAACCTCGACTCCATGTCATCTCACAGGGTTTCGGGCTTCAATCGATGCCGCGTCTGCAAGTCCAAAATGTCTGTGACCGACCCCCATGGCGTCTGTCTATTGTGTCTAAGTGTTAAGCATGATACAGAGGCCTGCGTGTCGTGCGCAAGATGCAGCTGAAATCCCTGTGTGAAAGGGCTGTCAAACTGGCTTTGGGCCTACCAGTCGCCAAGTCTCCGGAGCAGTCGCTCGTCCCGTCCTCGGAGGCCGAGACTGAGGAGCCTACCCCCGACAAGGGGAAGGAACTGCATCGTAAGAAGACAAAGAAACTGTCCCATTCCAGGAGCCATTGCTGGTCGTTTTCGTCGCGGAAGAAGCGGCATCACCGCCGCCATTGACGCAAGTCCAGCTCGTCGTCGGAATGTTAGAAATGTTTGACGCAAGCTACTGTAGGAGCGGCTTCAGCCCCCGACCAGCTAGCTTTGGCGGCAAAAGTAGCCCTCTGAGCCAGCCATTCCGTCAACATTGTTGGCGTTGAAAGCGTCTTCGGGTGTTACACCTACCAGTCATAGGTTGCCTGGAGGCTGTAAAGCCGAGGCCCACAATGCCCATCAGTTATCTGAGCGTCTCTCCGCGCTGAAATAACCTTCGGCATCGAAAGCTTCAGCTTCGAAAACATGTTCTCAAGCCCTCGGGGCAGACAGTCGGCAATTGTTCATTTGTGCTGTGGTTGAGCTTGGGTTTCTTCGATTCCATGCATTCCATATTTGGCGTCTATGACCACGATGATCCTGAGGACTCAGTCAACCCACTTTACATAGGAGCTGGCAGCATTAATTATTTTCGATGACCATGCCGATTTATTGGCCCTGGCTTCGGGTCTACATGACGCCAGTGGTCTGGATACTTCCCCAGACCTTGAATTGCAATAAAAACATCCCTATACCCACGCTAGCGCTAGGTTCAGGGATCTGGTTCACATGGTAGTTGATACCCTGGGGTAAAGGCGCCCACTACCCCTCTTCAGGAGTGTGGCCTTACCAACATTTTGGACAAGAGTCCCACAGTCGAGCACAATATGCCTTTCAACCAAGCAATTGGGGACCCTTTAGCCTCCTTATGGCAGCACCCTTGTACCATTGCCCCTGTGAATGGCAAATTTACGGGAAAGTATAGGCCGGCAAGAGGAGCCTCTTCTTTCTTCGCCATACACCCTTCCCCCGAAGGGTTGGTTATACAGGCTGCCACTATTTCCACCAGACCCGCGGCATCCACCTCTAATCTGCCTACAGACGGAGAGAAGGGAAATAATCTGACGCTTTGGCCAGAAAGGTGTTCACATCTGATAGCATGTCGCTCAAGGCCACTAACGTGACATGTGTTTTCGCCAAATACTCATTTGGCTTATGGAAGGCAGTGGAACATGCTGCCAAATATGTCCTTGAGGGTGCCATGCAGGAATGATTTTTAGAGGTGGTGGTGGATGGGAAGGAGGTAGCTAGGCAGTCATTACAAACGGGCCTGGACGTAGCAGACTGCGTTGGCAGTGCAATGGGTTTAGCAGTCATAATGAGATGCCAAGCCGTCGGACAGAAAGCAGACAAGTCTTTAGAGAAATTGAAGGAGTCAAAATTGGCTGCTAAATTGGGCCTAGTGGTGCAGCCGGCCAAAGCTGCCTTCAGCTTTGCCTCCAGTGGCAGAGGCTATAGACGTTATGTGACCTATGGCAGGAAAGCCCAGCTCCCGCAATCCAGACAAGGGCAAAGTCGCTTCTCGCGTACCGGAAAGGGCAGAAGGGCCTCTAGAGGCCAGCAGGCAGCGGCAGAGTCACCCGCGCCCTCTAAGCCGCTTTGATTTCACCTCCCACGATGCACCGGTTGGTGGGCGGTTGGCAGGGCATTGGCCCCAGTGGCAGGAAATAACTTCCGACGCCTGGGCCCTGCGGTTGATTCAGTGGGGTTGTCTGCCTTTTCTTTTTTTTTTCTTACAATTTTTTTTTTTAATCTCAAGAATGCTAGTTACATTTGTGTATAAAAACAGACATTGTATTGATCCATCTTTAGCTTCCATTCAGTTTCGTTATCTTTTTTCAACAAATTCTTGTGTAACATTTAACAGTTAAACCCTCCCCCCGCTTGTTCTTATTCCCAATAATGTTCGGTTGAGATGACATAATAATTGTCCACTTTGCAATTCAGTGCAATTCTTCTCGGGGCAATTCATGGTTGGTTTTCTCAATCATAAAATAGAGACTTTACGTAATAGTCTGGGCTTAAAATACATATGTTCTCTGTCTCTGGTGAACTCATGGAGGGGCATCCATGTATCCAAGTATTTAGGGTATGAGCCGTGTGCCAATGCTGTCACCTTCTCCATAATCATGACCCCCCCCCCCCACATAGTTTGACCCACCACATAGCCACAACCGGTCCTTGTTTATTTTTCCACATGTGTGCTAGGTTGATTCCCGCTGCACTCAACATGTGGGTTATGAGTGCTGCCTTGTTCCCAGAGTTCACCTAGCTTCCTTCAACTGTTTCCCCCAACAGTATCACTAATGGATCCATAGGTAGCAGTACCCCCACTATTTGCTTGATATGGCTCAAGATTTCCTTCCAATATGCCTGTGCCCGAGGACAAGCCCACCACATATGAATTGGGTCTTTCACCTTCCCACACTCTCGCCAGCACAATGGGGAGTAACTATCATTAATAGAATGTATTCGCTGTGGTGTCATGTACCATCTGAGACATAGCTTAATCGCTGCCTCTTTAATTGAGGTGCATTTTGAACTTTTTGCTGCCCGCCGCCATATTTGCCCCCATGTTTCTATGTGAATTGGTTTACCTACATCCTCCTCCCATTTCTTCATGTATGAAAGGGTTTCATTTGTATCTGCCCCACAAAGTAGTCGGTATATTCGCAACACCCCTTTTTCCGGTGTCCCTTCCTGTATGGTAAGTCCCAGCCCTATGGGTTGTCAAGATACTCCCTCCTTTACCTTCGCATTTGTGATCCAATGCCTGATCTGAGTGTAATGATATCGTTCACTTTCAGGGATTCAGAATTTTTCTTTACACTGCACGAATGTTAGGGGAACCCCGTCTACATAAAATTCTTGTAAAGTAAGGGCTCTCCCTCCCTCCCAACTGAACCAAAAGTGGGTTTGTGTACCTGGTGTGAAATCTGGGTTATTGGCCATCGGTGCGAGTGGACCTCCCCCCAATTTTATCTTTTTGCTTCGCAGGGCTTTATCCCAATACCATAGAGTGGCCTTAGTTGTTTCCAATAATGTGCCCTCTTTCCCTCTATGTCTTGGGCGTAAGAACCCCAGACACTCCAGCAGGATTTTTGTCATCCCCCTCTCCAGGTGTACCCATCGATTATGATTTTTCTCTGTTGCCCATTGTAACATCAGTGCCACTTGTGCTGCCCAGAGGTATCTACGGAATTCTGGTACTCCCAACCCTCCAATTGCCTGCGTGCGAAATAGGACCTTCCTAGGGATTTTAGGCTTCTTCCTTTTCCAAATAAAAGTCATAACTTTCTTTTGCAAGTTTTGAATCGCTGGGGTGGGAATTTTTAGCGGGAGTGCACCCGTTATGTTTAAAAACCTGGGGAGAAGGGGCATTTTAACTGCCGCTATTTGTGCTGACCAGGATAGCTCTTGCATATCCCATCTGTTGAGGTCCTCTGTTAGAGTTTTCAGCAGTCCTGGGATGTTTGCCCGTAAATCTTCTTATAGGTAGATGTTAAGTTTATGCCTAAATAGGCTATGGGTCCTTGGCTCCATTTTAGTGGGTAACGTCTCTGCCACACTGCTATTTGCCCTGGGTCTTCTGTGATGTTGAGTGCCTTAGATTTAGGATAATTAATATGAAAACCCGAGACTTCCGCAAATTTCTCTTGCAGTGTGATGGCTTGGCGGAGTGAGTGTTCAGTATCCTTTAGGAAGAGAAGTATATCGTCTGCATATAGGGCTATTTTCTGGGTTCCACAGGACCCCGTTTCCACTCCTAGGATGCCTCGCTCCACTCGTACTCTGTGTGCCAGAGGCTCCATAGCCATTGCAAAGATCAATGGTGAGAGGGGGCATCCTTGTCTGGTGCCCTTGCGGATCAGGATACTTTTGGTTAGCTGTCCATTAATCATCAGTTTTGTAGTCGGATGTACAAAATGGGCTAGTACCATCCAGGAGAAGATCCGACCGCATCCAAACCTCTCCAGGGTCAGCTGTAGGAAGTGCCAATCCAGGCTATCAAAAGCCCTAGAGGCGTCCAGCGCTAATATTGACATGGGCTGGCCTGTTCTCCATACCCATTCGATGGTGTTTATTGCCCTCCGGATATTATCGTGTGTGTGGCGCCCCCTCACGAAGCCGGCCTGGTCCGGGTGGATTATCTTCGGGAGAACTCTAGCTAATCCCTGTGCTAAAAAGGTGGAGTACATTTTTGCATCTCCATTTAGCAATGAGATAGGGCGGTAGCTTGCACAGTCAGTTGGGTCCCTGCCCGACTTTAGCAGGAGAACCGTGGTAGCTGGGCTCATATCGCCCGTAACTCGACCAGTGTCCCTTATATGATTGAATAGACATGTTAGCAGGCCTACCAGAATATTTTGGAACGTTTTATATTAAGCATTACAGAGGCCATCCGGGCCTGGGGATTTATTCCTTTTCAAGGCATTAATGACCCTCCTCACCTCTTCTTCTGATATGGGTGCTTCTAGCTCCTGTCTATCTCTTTCGGTGAGTTGTAGTATTTCTGTTTGTGCCAGGAACTCCCTTTGTAGGTTATCTCCGGTTAAGTGATTAGCGTAAAATTTGTGCATAATTTCCGCAATCTCTCTTTCTATTCTTTCCACCCTTCCCTCTGGGGGTTTTAATTGGTTAATGCGGTTGCAGTCTTTTTGTTTTTTCAGTTTGGCCACCAACGGCTTCCGCTAATTTTACTTTAGTTTCTAATTCCCGCCTCTCTTTCTCTCCTCTTCAGGAAGTTTGCTGTGTGTGCAACGAATTCTCCCCGGACCACCGCTTTGCTGGCATCCCATAGTGTCCCCCAGTTAATCCCTGGTGTGGTGGTCTCTGAAATAATTCCTTAGCACCTGTTCTATCTCTATTCTCAGTGCTAAATCCTTCAAAAGCAATTTGTTTAAGCGACATAGTTTGCGAATTTGTGGTTTCGGGCTCAGCATCTCCATGGCCCTTGAGACCGGCACGTGGTCTGATATGCACCGTATCCCTATTTCCAGCCAGTGGTGTGTGGGATAGCCGCCTCCGAGACTAGGATCATATCAATCCGGGCAAACCTTCTATGTACAGCTGAATAAAAGGTGTAGGCCCTCTCTTGAGGGCGAAAAAACCTCCATGTTTCAATCACCTGTAGGTCTCTAAGAAATTGGGCTAGGGCTCTCCTATTTACATTGTTGCTGGCCGTCGCTGAGAGAGTTTTATCCATTGGGGCGTCCATTACGCAATAAAAATCTCCTCCTATCAGAATCTGTCCTTTTCCCCATTCCGCAATTTTCAGGAGTAGTTCCAGTAGGAACCGATCCTGCTTATCGTTGGGAGCATAGATCGTCACCATGGTCACCCCCAAGATCAGGTATCTCCCTTCTGGGTCTTTTTTTTACAAACTGCTTTTTGAAGTGAACCCCCTTGGTGATGAGAATTCCCACCCCTTGTTTTTTTGTCCCACTCGAGGCCAAGAATTGCATCGGGAAGGCTCTATGTCTTAGTCTATGTTCATCTTCCGGGAGCAGGTGGGTTTCCTGCACCCACACTACTGAGGCTTGCAGTTCTACCAACCTTCTCATAATTGATCTTCTCTTTATTGGGGAATTTAGCCCTTGGACATTCAGTGTGACAAATGTTAAGTCAGCCATACCCGAGATTGTGTTTCACCTTCCTTAGCCCGGTCCCATTTCCACAAAAACCCCTAGAACTTGCATCCATGCCGTTCTTACTCTCAACCGTAACTTGTATTTCGTTTTAGATTCCCTTTCCCATCCCAACTTCTAACTTCCCCATAACTTTCAACATTAACTTTTATCATGAGTGATCACAGTAACTCACCAGGATTAAACTTTCCCAGGAACAGGGGGATCCGTGTCCCACCCTCCCCCCGTTCCAAGCGTATCCTTGCTTCGTTCCTTTCCTTTTCATCCTTAGTAGTGTATCATTTCGAAGTACTGATTTAATGACCTCCTGGTCCCCCGCCACTTCGGAATAGTCGTTCATTCCCATCTCTGGCCAAAAAAAAAAAAATGCTAACAATTCCAACCCATAAGCATTGTTCTAGCCTCATGTGGGCTCCTCATATCGGGTCTTTTTCTTTAGGCTCCCTATTGCGGCCCTTTGGGCGAGGCTGCACCGGTTTCCATTGATCCTTCTCCCGGGCATCATTTCCTCCCGGGTGGTCTGGGAGATTCTTTTCAGCAGCAACTTCCTTCATCCTCTCTCATGAGTACCTCCATGTCCTCTTCCTTCGTGATTGTGTACCGTTGCCCTTTCCATTAGAATCTAAGCCCATTCGGGAAGATCCATCGATAGTGAATGTTCTTATTCCTTAGCCAGTCTGTTACAACTCTCAAACGTTTTCTCTTTTGTAATGTGGCTAGGTCTTGATAGAGCTGAATGGGCGCCGCTTGGAATCGGATGGAGTCTGTCCTGCAAGCTACCTGCATGATGTCCTCCTTTAATTGGTATAAATGTACTCTAGTTAGCACATCTGGGATCAAGTTCTTATTGATTTGATAGGTGGAGTAGACTGAGTTCTGTTATGTCGCTCTCATCCTCTGGGCCTACTATTAGTCAGAATAGCTCTATTACTGTTTGCTGGAGCTCGGAGTCTGGGGTTGATTTAGGAATGCCCCGGATCCTTATATTATTGCGCCTCGATCTATTTTCGGCATCTTCCTGCTTGCTTTGGATCCGGTCCATCTGTTTTTCCAACTCTGGGACCCTCTTGGTGCGTCCTGTTCGTGTCCCTGCTCTGCTATTGCCGTTTCTGCTTCATCCACCCATTTCTCCACAGCCGTGATTCCTTTATTTAGGTCTGCTATTGATTTGGCCAGGTCAGAGGCGCTATCCTTAATGTCTTTTTTCAGCTCTTGCAGCATCGCTAACAGATCTGACTTGCACAGAGGTGAGTCCTCTTGTGTCATCGTGGTTCATGAGGGAGGGGAGTGCACCTGGACTGCTGTTTGCTGCTGGTTGCGTTTGTGGGTATCTGCCACCTGTATAAGGGCTTTAATGTCCCCAGACGATGGTCCCTTCTGCTTCTGACCCTGTTTGGCCAGGCTTCTTTCTTCAGTTGGCATCCGAGTTTACAAGGCTTGTCTGTATCCTAAGCTTGGCTTCAGAGGGTCTCCAGCTGTAGCCAGTCAAGTCTTCCTGGGCTTGTTGTACTTTCAGGGTTCTGGAAGTCCTCCACCGGCTCTCGAATGTGGGAGCTGTCAGCTCCTGCTCAGTGTTTTGTGACTGCAGGGGTTGATGGGGTGCACTCTCCTTTTATGCAGGAGTTCCCGAAATCACCAGGACCTCACCGGAGACTTGGCGTGTGCTTTGCCAATCTCTCTTTATTGCCTTGAGGGTTTCCAGATCATTGGTTCTCTGAGGGCATCATGGGCTATCATGGATTATCATGTTGTACCCCATTCAATAAGCCAATAGTACCATGGTTAGCCTATCATGTCTTTTCCTTGACTTCAATATATAGCTCAGTGAGGTGTCCTTTCTCTATCTATTTGAGCAAAGCTGTAACATGATCCAGACCATTTAAATAGGTTGGTCTGCTGCCTCATGTGTCGTGTATGGCTTCTCGCACCGCCAGGATCTTCCACTATCATTCAGGCACAAGTTCGCACTGTTCTATGGGCTCCCTCTCCCAAGTCTCCTTACTCTCGGCTAGCGAGTGGATCGCCGTCCCTCTGCTCCTTCGGCATTCCGCTCTCTTCCTCTCCTTTTCTCTGAGGCAAAGTGATTCTTGGTGCACAGGGGCTCCAGCCCTGGTACAGTCGCGCCTGTTTTCTCTTGCCCGCGCCATACGCTGCCTCCTCTCTTCTCCTCGCAGGTGGGGGTGAAGACACTCTCTTACTATCCACTCTTTTCCGGGCTGCTGGCACTCTTCCTCCGCTTCAGCTTGTTCCCTTGCGTTTCTGCCTGCACTCTCCTCCTCACCTCTGCCCCATCGATATTTATCTCCGGACGCCTCCGTTGTCCGCTAACGGGCTCCTCCTAATGCTGCCGCCGCGGCTGCCCAAGTATGGGAGGAGGAGGTTCATCTTCCCCCTCTACGCAGAGCAAGGTGCCTTCTTCGAGTCGCTCAGTTAGGTGGATTTGTTATCTCCCGCTCGGCTGTCTATCTGCGGGGTTCTCCGGAGTACGTTCATCCGCTGCCACTCAGACCTCAACGGCTCCGGCGTTCTTCTCCGCGATGATTTCAGGCAGCCGCCATCTTGGCAGTAGATTCAGTCCGCTCTAAAACTTGATTCTAACTATCTCAGAGCTTTGCGTTAGAATCTCATCATCTTCTCTTCAGTGCTCCAGGTATTCATGGTCGGCTGGGTTGCTTTTGCCAAAGTTTAGACGCTTTTAAAGAGGGGATTCGGGCCCGAGGTAGAAGGGGGACCACAGATCTTACCGAGAAGCCATCTGTCCGAGTCCTCGGCTGGCCAGCCCCCCTTGTCTGCCTTTTCTAAAGATGCCTCCAGACAGACCTCCACCTCCTTGGTCCAACCGGGACAGGAGCTCCAGTAAGAACTGAGAGCCCTGATGTCAAAGGCTGCCTTGGATGAGTTACCTCCAGATCAGAGATTGTCGAGTTGGTATTCCTGGTATTTCCTGTTGGCCAAGAAGGGAGGAGGTCTCCGTCCTATCCTGGACCTCGGGACCTTGAACAAGTTCCAGAGAAAGGACAAATTCAGGATGGTGACGTTGAGAAAGATTCTCCACGTTCTTGAACTCCAGGACTGACTGGTGTCAATAGACCTACAGGACGCTTGTTTCCATGTGCCGATACACCAAAAGCACAGGAAGTTCCTATGGTTCCACATTGATGATGAGCACTATCAGTTCAAGATACTTCCCTGTGGGTTGACCTCTCTCCCTTTCTCTGCAGGTCTTCACCAAACTCATGGCGGTATTTCCGTACCTGGACGATTGGCTGATCCGAGGGAAGTCGGCGGGGTAGGTCTTGTCTCATCTGGAAGACACATGCCTGCTACTGCACAGGCTGGGCTTCTCCCTCAACTTGAAGAAGTCCCATCTGATGCCAATTCAGCGTAGCAGTCCTAGTCACCCGGGTAGGGAAGACTTTTTCTCCCGAGGAGGGAGTCCGCAACATAGCCCAGATGGTGCAGTTGTTTCAGAACCACGCCACTCTTCCAGCGGCTCCCATCCTCCACCTTTTGGGTCTCATGGCCTCCTGTATGTGTCTAGTGCCAGAGGCCAGGCTTTGTATGAGATCCCTCCAGTGGCTCCTGAGGGACCAGTGGTCTCAGTATCTGGAAGCTCTCATGGATTGTCTGTGTCCAGCCTAGTAGTCCGCAAACTCAGCCGGTGGAAAACGTGCAGCAATCTATTGGTGGGGGAACACTTCTGGGGTCCTTGGCCCGAGGCCTGAGTGGTCCGGGATGCGTCCCTGAAGGGTTGGGGCCGCCACAGCGAGGATTTGCCGGTGAGCAGCCTCTGGTCTTCATCAGAAGCCAAGTGGCATATCAACAGGCTGGAGTTGCGGGCCATCAGGTTAGCCCTGAGGGCCTTTGCCCCGTCTCTCAGAGGGAAGCATGTCCTCATCCTGACGGACAACAGTGTCCATACACTACCTCAACTAGCAGGGTGGCGTGTATTCCCGCCCACTCTGCACAGAGGCAATTCAGCTGTGGTTCTGTTTGTGAGAGAACCAAATCTCGGTCTCAGCAGTTCATCTGGTGGGGACAGAGAACACCTTGGCGGATGCTCTGAGCAGGCAGAGCACGGTCTCACACGAGTGGGGATGTGTGCCAGGAAGTCATGGAGGAGGTCTTCGCTCTCTGGGCTACCTCAGCAGTGGATCTGATGGAACAGGAAGTGCAAACAGTTTTGCTTGAGAGAATTCCCAGTGAAAGGTGCACTGGGGAAGTGTTTCTGGTGGGTTGCACAGACAACCCTTCCCTCTCCACTACGCCTACCCCCCGATTCCCGTCATCCCTTGGGTACTCAGGAGGTTGAAGAGATTTCAAGCGACCATGATCCTGATCGCCCCAGATTGGGTGAAGAGAACATGGTACTCAGATCTCCTGACTCTGACCATCTGTCCGCCTCACTGGTTGCCTCAACATCCAGATCTCCTAAACCAGTCGGAGGGTTGAGTGCTCCACCCGACCCCGTATTCCCTCAACCTACATGCTTGGCTCTTGAGGATGGAGGTACTTGAGGTATTACTGGCTGCACGCAGACCTTCTACTAGATCTCTATACGCGTGCGGGTGGAGTAGATTTGAGGCGTGGTGCAGAGAACGCAAGACTGACCCTATCTCTTGCCCCACCGCCCCAGTGATGGAGTTCCTTATGTCACTGGCTTCTTCAGGTCTTCAGATTGGCATGGTCCTAGGGTATATGGCGGCCCTATCTGTGTTCAAGAAGTCCCCAAACCAAGTTTCCTTTTTCACCATTCCGGTCATGGCCTAGTTTCTGAAGAGCCTTCTCAACAAGTTTCCACCAACTTCTTTTGTTGTCCCAGATTGGAATCTTAATCTCGTTTTGACCTACTTGATGGCGGGCCCATTCGAGCTTATGCATGCATGTTCTTTGTGGCTGTTGTACCTTAAGACAGCCTTTTTGGTCGCAATCACATCTCCCAGGATAGTTGGAGAACTGTAGCCGTGTGCTGCATACCTTCTTTTCTGAAGTTCTTTCATGAGAAAGTCTCCTAGGGTCAGACCCGGATTCCTTCCTAAGGTAGTTTCAGAATTTCATCTGTCCCAGTCTATTGATTTACCTGTCTTTTACCCTCCTCCTCATTCCTTTAAGGAAGAAGAGTGGTTCCACTGCCTTGACCCCAAGGGAGCGTTAAGCTTCTATGTTGCTCGCACATAGGAAATCGGACCAGTTGTTTGTGGCCCTTCCTTGTCTAGAAAAGGCCTTGCCATCACTAAACAAACCCTGTCATGTTGGGTTTTTTTTGTGCATATCCGAGTGTTACCAATTGGCAGGCAAGGAGCATCCAGCGGGCATCAGGGCCCACTCGACCAGAGGGGACCCGGCCTCTCCAGCCCTCCTGGGAGGGGTCACTGTTAGGGATATATGCCAGGTGGCCACTTTGTCATCCTAACATACCTTCACCAAGCATTATGCCTTGGATATTGCACAGGGAGCTGATGCAAGGTTTGGTAAGGTGATTCTACAGAATCTACTGGTTTAAATCTTTTTGTCCCCTCTGTGATCCTAACTGCTTGGGGAGTCGATCATGATAAAGAATCTGCGGGAGAAAAGCAAAGTAATGTTCTTTCTATTGAATCTTCTCCCGTCCCGCAGATGCCTCATCGACCCTCCCATCCATCCCTGCTCAAAGTTCTGCGGGTTGTCACTTCTGTCCAAATGAGATTGCGTCTGGTGATGGCTCTGGGATGACTGCTTCTCTCATTCTAAAAATACAATGTTTTCAAACATTGTCGTGGGGTTTCACCCTGTTGGGATGCATCCTTATTAATGTTTTAACGGCTGGTTAGCCTCCTCCTGTGGTTTTTCCTTCTGTAGCGTTCAACCGCGGGGGCGAAATTGGAGCAACTGAAGTATGGGGCATAGTGGCGTGCTATATATACGACACCTGATGTCACGTCCGGAGCCAACGACCGGATGCCGAGCAAGACGAATCAACGGCTGGGTCGAGGTACACTATGCCCTCTGTCGAAAATCGTCCGAAGCAGCAGAGCTGGATGGAATATCTATCAGATGAGGAATCTGCTGTAGAAGAATCCATAGAAAGAATATTACGGTAAGTATTTTCTCCTCTGTGTTGGGCTTCCTGCTGTCATTGTATGTGCAATTGGGTGTACAATTAGTAACCTGATGAGGAATCCTGCCATGTTTGAAGTGGCATTCAACCAGATGTGCCATTATGGATGGTATATATGTAACCACAGCGGCCCGATGACCTCCATTCCTTTTTTCTACTTACTCAGATCACTGCTTTAGTGGATTGCATTCTCCTATAGATTCGTCATCGTGATAGATAATCCCCTCAGCGCAAACTGTTAAACATTTTTTTTAAATATAGAACGTTAACAGGAAGTAATTCTTCCTTCTGAAACATGCACATGTGCTTCCACTGAAGGCCTCTGACTTTGCAAGGGCTGCCATGTTGGTATCTGACCTGCATAAGTACTTTTTCTGGTGTCCTGACCAGGACACAGAGGAGTACAGCTAATGTTAATCTATGCTTCAATGGATTGCATTTGCCCATAGATTCCGCATCCGATAGATATTACCCCCACTCCAACGTCGGCTGCTTGGAATTTTTTTTGACAGGAGGCGTAATGGGGCTTGTCCTTTACCAACTCCATCATGTCTTGACCGCGTCACTCTGAGACTCCTGATGTGACGTCGGTAGTACATGTATCACATCACGTCACTTCAACCCCACACCTATTTTCCGTGCGCTCAGGACACTATTCGGAACACAATTTCTTTTCAGTGACCATATTTGTTTTAATCTTTAATGCCGATATATCGGGCATGAAATCCTCTGGTTTTAAATGCTGCAAGGACTGCGGCTGGAAGATGTCCATCATGGATTCGCAACACGGTCAGGGAACATTTAAGAGCGAAATGCTCAAGCTATTCGAGAAAGCCATAGCAGTTACAACTTTGACCTTAATGCCTTAGGCGGGCATCCCAGGCTCCAGTTGCGCTCGTAGGTTCCGGCGCCAAGGAGCCATTCACTCTTGCTCTCACTCCTGCTCCTCCTTTTGCTCCTCCTACTTACCTCTCCCCACGCTTTCTCCAATCACGCTACAACTTCCTCCTTTCTTTTCCCTATTTTATAACTCACAACTCGAAAATCCCACGGCTCCATCTCTCCTACTCCTTCCAACAAACCAAGCCGATGCGTTAACCATACCTCCTCTAATACCTTTCCACCTCGCCTCTCTTCCTCTGAGACTCAACTTCTCTACTCTTACATAATCAACAAAATATTGCAATCTGGAATGCTCAGTCTGTATATGACAATACTTTATCACCGACTGCTTTCACTCTGGCTCTCCTCCCCTAGAACTTCTTGCTATCACTGAAACCTGTATTTCTCCAGCTGATGCGGCAACTCTGGCGGCCCTATATTTATTTATTGAAAACCGTATAAAGCGCACACTAAGGCCCTGAAAGCATCTAGGTGCTGCATGACTCCAAACTATCCTTCATTCACTCTGCTCGACTGTGGCACAGGTAGCGGCATCAGACACCTTCTCTTCTGCCCTCGATGCCTCACAAATCTCCAATGCCACTTCCTCTCCTACCGCTTTTGAATTCACCATCTCTACTATTGTTCTTCCTCACTCGGTTCACATCTCCATCTATCACCCTCCTGATCCCACTGGACCATTCTTTAATGATCTTGGGGAAACTCCTTGATTCTCTTTCTATTAAACATTACCCCATTCTCTTAGGTGACTTTAACCTTCCCTCTCTAACCACTTCTCAGAAATGTGAACTAGAGTCTTTTCATAGTGACCACGCGCTCCACTCTATCCATAACCTACCCACCCACCCACACGGGGATAACTCTTTGGATCTCTTATTCATCGCGGCCTCTCTCTCAGCCACCAATACTACTGTCGCACCATCCATATCTGATCCCTCAATTGTTAACACCACCATCTCCTTTCCACCCTCTGACCTTTCCTCACCAGTTGCTTAACCTATTACTAAAAGGAAATGCAAACCTTCTGCCATTCCCCCTTTCTCTCTGACCAACAGTTCACACTGTCTTCTCCAGCTTCCAATCCCTACTGTATGACTAATTCTCCTCTCACTTCCCACTGCTTACTTTCACCCTTAAGTCTCAGCATCCTCAACCATGGGCCACCCCATTTATATGCGCTCTCTGCACAGACATGCCTTGGCTGCTGCACAAACGGAGGCATACTCACCCGCATGAGGATATGCAGTTCTACACCTCTGCCCTGAACTCTCTCAAGTGCACTATTGAGAGAGAAAAAAGGATTTCTACCTAACCCTCATTGACTCTCACTCCAACCATCCTTGCTGGCTACAGTTCACCATAAACTCACTACTCCTAAGTCTGCGATTATCAACTCCACTCTCGCAGCTAATGACCTAACTGAATACTTTACTGCAAAAGTATCCAAAATTAGAGCCACTCTCCTGACCTTCCTCAAACTCCCTTCTCCTACATTTGACACTCCACCTACTCTACCATCATCCTCTGCCTCTACCACTTTAGTCACAGTAATACTGACAAAGTGCTATCTCTACGAATGAAGGCTAACTGCTTGTGTAGGCTGTGTGTTTGGATCCTGTGAATTGCTATACTGCTACTTTAAGAAAATCAATATCAGTCAGCACGAGGCGTGGAGCACCTGCACGGAGTCCTGAGCCGAGTCCAGTCACTCTCAAAAGGACACTCTAGAGGACTGCTCTGTGTATAATGCTACTCCAGCAGGCCTCAATAGTCTTCAAGCCAGTGGAGCCAGCAGTGGATTAAGAAGCTATAACAGCACCAGCTAAGGAGGTCTCGCTAAATAACTCAGATGAGGTCAGAACCATGGAAGAAATGAGAACCATCCAAGAGTCCCCTTACATGAACACAAAATCGAACTGAAGCGCCCCGGCCAGTCGATCAGACTCAAGGCCCATATGGATATAAAATGCCCTAAAGAAGACACCGGTAAGAGACTATTTACAATGCCACAGATTGGAACGAGTAGTGGACAGAGTGGACAACTTCATCCTTAATAGGCAAAACGTGCTAACGCATTTCCACTGTGTTCCTAATATGCGGCAAGTGAATACCAAAGACATCTGTGATTGAATTTGCACGAGAAGATTGCATGGACTTAGTGTATATCCATCTGCACTCAAGCATAGTAAAACTGCTGTTGGCATCAGCTGTGAGCATACACAAATATTAGGGTTTGCCCTCATGATTAATAATCCAGCATTTGAAGACTGTTCACACCACAGCACAAGCATGTTTCTCCAGCATGGGGTCTGGCATGGATTCACATGCTCATGAATATTCCCCGTCGTCGGGCTGGGAATCCACGATAAAGAAAAAAAAAACAGTATCGGTTTCGTTTCTGATCTGTCTTTCTTAGTAATAACCAATCACTGGTCTCTGCGTCATACTGACCACAGCCAATGACTGCCCTCTACCTAAGCACCGCCTCTGGCAGCCATCTTCAGATTTTTACCGCACGTTCATGTGTTGGGATCCTCGTGCTATTGCTCTCGAGCGTTAGTGCTATTTTTTCATGTTTTTTCTCAAAAACTTTGTTTTTTTCGGTCAAAAGAGCCTCAAGCTCCACCGACTCTCCATCCGATCAACGGGGACCCGTGTCGGATTCGTCTGCGCCCCTCAAGGGTGAATATTTCGTCGAGCTACGCTTTTGGAGGACTCCAGAAGTTTCTCAGGCCCGGACATGGCCCAGGAGAAGGGAAGCTTGACGCCCGGAAAGCTGTTTAGGATCTGCCCTGGATGCCAGCTGCAGAACGTCTTTAAGGAGGACGAACACTCCTTTTGTCTCTACTGCTTACATGAGGACAAGACGCACGTGGAGAAGGACTGTGCGTTTTGCGGCAACATGTCGGAGCGGACCATGAAGGACCGCCATCAACGTCTCGCCAACTGGCTGGAAGGGAAGAGCCCGTCAGGCGAGAAGAAGAGGAAGAAATCCGAGCGGTCTTCTAAGACCTTTGAGGACGCCCCGGCGACGGGCTTCCAACATAAGGCCAAGCACCGCGAGTCCGCTGGCACCGGGAGCGCCGAACGGTCGGGCTCTACGGGCGCCAGGCAGGGCGCACCCTCCCCGGCACCTTCAGCCACGAGCCAACGCTCTGGGTCGGGTAAGAGGAAGGGCGAGCACCCGGCGAAGCTCCTGGAGAGGCCCCGGTCGTGCTCGAAGGCCCCATCGGAGGGGGAGCGAGGCAGTGTCCCCCCCCCCTCAAGGATAAGGCGGTGAGTGCACCTAAGGTGGTGAAGGCCTTAATCCATCCGGCCAAGCCCTCTATCGATACTTTTGCGGCGGCCCTGGCTCAGCCTGTGGAGGCTACACCAGTGGTGGCGACCTCGAGGCTCAGAGTCTCCCTGCCACCTCGGAGGGAGTTCTCTTTTGTGCCCATCGATAGGACCCCCGTGAAACCCCCGGCGGGGAAGAAAAAGGGGGGGCAGGGCGTTGTCGTAGATTCGGCCTCAACCTCAGAGGAAGAGCTGATCGAGGTCTTAAGCCACGGCCTTGGCGTGGAAGAAGACCGGCCCGTCGGGATGGATCCCGACGCAGGTGACGACGACATCGTCGAGGGTGCCGACGGGGCCCCTGATCGCCCGTCGGATTCCCCTCTGCCAGTGCCGCAAGACAACTCGGCGGCCATTTTGTTGGCTATACAGTCCTTATGTTCAGAGATAAGGATGAGACTACCGTTGCCGACGGAGGAACCTTTCCCGTCGGGGGATCCTGAACCGGGACCTTCTGGTGCTCCCCCGCCCAAGAAAAGGATGATTCACCCTCCACCTCCTTTTCAGCCGTCGCGCCCCGTCCAGCCCTCCTCCCCGTCCACCCGAGGGGATGATACGGGGACTGACACGGCAGCGACGGGTACGGACGACGAGGTATACGACGAGGATTTACTGTCGTCACCTCCCACCAGGGCTTCTCCGCCCGACGAGATTGGATCGTTCCACTCCATGATCACCAGGGCATCCGAGCTTTTCCAACTCTGCCCTGAGGAGAAGAAAAAGGAAGGATTCCTTTATCAACGGCGCGAGGCCAAGAGGAAGACGGTCCTCGCGGTGCCTCTACTGGACGACATTTGGGATGAGGGCCTCGCCCTCCTCAAGAACCCTTCCACGACGCCAGCTAGAAGAGACCGGTACGAGAAGAAGTACCGGGTCCCGGACGCGGCCCCCCTGTGCCTCCGGGCGCAGCCTACCCCGGACTCCGTCGTCTCCGCGGCGGCCAGGAAGAAAGCGGGGGGGTGCGGCCTCCACATCGACTTCCCCACCGGACGGCGAGGGAAAGAAATTGGACGCTATGGGACGCAGGGTCATCTCGTCTGCAGCGACGACGATTAAAGCGGCCAACGCCTTGGCTATCGTGGCCCGCTACAACAGGGAGCTGAGCTATGGTACAAACTGGCTCCCCTGCTGGACTTCCTACCGGACGACAACAGGGCGGATGCCCTGGAGATCCTACAGGAAGGCGAGGTGGCGTCGGACCACGCCATCACTATTGCGACGGACATCGCCGACACTGGGTTTCGCCAGTTGGGCAACGGCGTTTGCCTTAGGCGGCGTGGATGGCTCAAGGCTACGGACTTCCGTCAAGACGTACAGACCAGAGTCCTGGACATGCCGTTCGACGGGAACAACCTGTTTGGGAAAACAGTGGACGATTCCCTTCAGGCCATTAAAGCGGACACTGAGACGGCCCGGGCCCTTGGGGTTCTGCAGCAACGACGGACGCCCTTTCGGAGCAGCGGAGGCAAGGGCGCCTCCAAAGGTTCCGGCGGCGGTTTTTCCACCTACCGTCAAGCGGCCCGCTCGTCGTCTCAGGAGGCCTACAAAGGACGAGGCAAGTCTGGCGGACCCCGCCGTCGTCGCCAAGGAGGTCAAGGCGGCAAAGCCTCGTCGAAACAGGATTGAACCGGCCGTGGGGTCGGGCCCCCACCGAAGCACCCGGGTGGGAGGCCGGCTGGCGAGCTTCGTCAGCGTGTGGGAGTCCATCTCCACCGACCGTTGGGTGCTGGACGCCTTAGCCCGGGGCCACGCGCTCGTGTTTCAAAGAAGGTGCCCGCGCGTCCCCCCCCGTGGCCAGGAAAGAGCTTCACGTCCCTCAGCTTCTCCTGGAGGTAAAGGCGATGCTCAGGAAGGGCGTCATCGAACTCGTCCCAAAGAGGCTTCGGGGCTCCGGAGTTTACTCAAGATACTTCCTCGTGAAGAAGACGACGGGAGGATGACACCCCATCCTAGACCTGCGACGTCTGAACAAGTTCATCAAGGCGCAGAAGTTCCGGATGGTCACCCTCCAGCACGTCCTGGGGCAGCTGGTGGAAGGAGACTTCCTGTCGTCGTTGGATTTGGAGGATGCCTACTTCCATATTCCCATCCTAAAGGGGCGCCGAAAATTCCTCAGGTTTGTGGTCCAAGGGCGTCACTACCAGTTCAAAGCCCTCCCCTTCGGACTACGGTCGGCACCCAGGGTATTCACCAAGTGCCTTGCACCGGTGGCGGCGCAGCTGCGCCGCGAGGGGATCCACGTCTACCCCTACCTGGACGACTGGCTCATCCGAGCCAAGACGAGGGAGCTCGCCGTGGAGCACACGGCAAGGACCGTCCAACTTCTCACGGACCTGGGATTCTCCGTGAACTATGCCAAGTCCCACCTGGTACCCGCGCAAAACGCACTGTTTCTGGGAGCGAAGCTCGACACAGTGTCCCTTCTGGCCTCCCCGTCGGAGGAAAGGACCAGGTCCATTCTGGGCAAGGTAAAGCGGATGTTGGTTTCCGACGCGGCCAAGGTGAGGTCCATCAAGTCCCTCCTCGGAATGATGTCTTCTTGCATCTACCTCATTCCCATGTGCAGGCTCCGGAGGTGCCCGTTGCAGGAGTTCCTGGACGCGCGCTGGATCCAAACGACGGGCGGCTTCGAGGAGAGGATCACACTCGACGAGAGTTTCCGCCGAGCGGTCCGGTGGTGGGGCAACCGCGCGCATCTGACGGCGGGCATGGACTTCCAGACCCCAGACCACCAGGAGACAGTGACCACGGATGCCTCCCTGGAAGGGTGGGGAGCGCACACCGAAAATCTGCACGCGAGAGGCCTTTGGCTCCCGACGGAGAAGTCCCTCCATATCAACGTCCTGGAGCTCCGTGCAGTGTTCTGGGCCCTCAGGTCCTTCCTTCCGTCCCTCAAGGGCAAGGTGGTGAGGATCTTCACCGACAACACCACCACCATGTTTTACATCAGGAAACAGGGTGGAACCAGGTCTCCAGCGCTGTCCAAGGAGGCGCAGGACCTGTGGCATTGGGCCATCGCCCAAAGGATGTTTCTGGTGCCGTTTCATCTGGCAGGGATAAAAAAACACCATCGCCGACTCACTCAGCAGGGAGCTGCGCTCGTGCCACGAGTGGGAACTACGGCAGGATCTAGTGGATCGCCTCTTCCAACGGTGGGGCACACCCCAGATCGACCTGTTCGCGACGGCGACGAACTCCAAGTGCCGGAGGTTCGCCAGCAGGTTTCCCCAGGCGAGGAGCATGGGCGATGCCTTCTCGTTCCCCTGGGAGGGCCTGTTCCTCTACGCGTTCCCTCCGTTGCCACTGCTAATCCGGCTCGTCAACCAGCTCAAGAGGTCGCGGTGCAGGATGATCCTCATCGCACCTGCGTGGCCGAGGCAGATATGGTTCCCGGACCTTCTGGACTTGTCAGCGTCCCCGCCAATCAAGCTGCCGGTGGACGCGGATCGACTCTCCAGGGAAGGAGGCGCCATCCTCCACCACGACCTGAAATCGCTGAACTTGCAGGCCTGGCTCCTGCGGCGCTAGAGTTTGGAGGATACGACATACCGGCCGACTGCAGAGAGGTTCTTGCAAAGGCCAGGGCGTCCTCGACTCTTAAATGCTACAGACACAAATGGAAGAGGTTCTCTGTCTGGTGCCACGCACAGGAGATTAACCCTCTACGGATTACGGCTCCCCAAGTACTGCCGTACCTGCTGACGCTGGCCAAAGCTGGACTGGCACACGCGTCCATCAAGATTCATCTTGCTGCGATCTCCCGATACACCAGAACCACGGGCCGGACGTCCTTGTGGTCTCATCGTCTGGTGAAAGAGTTCATGAAGGGACTGTTCAGATTGTTCCCGCCGGAGAAGGCGCCGGCCCCGGCGTGGGAGCTCAACGTGGTGCTGACCAAGCTCATGGGACCTCCGTTCGAGCCTCTGCACTCGGCCCCGTTGAAGTTTCTGTCGTGGAAAACAGCGTTTCTTGTGGCCATCACCTCCGCACGACGGGTGGGAGAGATCCAGGCCCTTTCCTGCAAGGCCCCGTACTTGACTTTTCACGACACGAGGGTAGTGCTCAGGACGCACCCCTCCTTCATGCCCAATGTACCGTCGGACTTCCATCTCAACAAACCCTTGGTGTTGCCTGTGTTCTTCCCGCCGCCTTTGTCGCCGGCTGAGAGGACTTTGCACTCGCTGGATGTGGCTAGAGCGCTGAAGTTCTACGTGGACCGCACGAAGTGTTTTCGGAAGACGTCACAACTCTTTGTGAATTTTGGACCTGTCAATCCGGGGAAGGCTCTCTCGAAGGCTTCCATTTCCAGATGGCTCTCCGGCTGTATCATGTGCTGTCATCGGTTGGCAAACCGACCGCTGCCTGGCCGTCCGAGAGCCCATTCCACCAGAGCGATCGCAGCTACCACGGCGTTCCTTTCTGGTGTGCCCCTGCTGGACATATGCAGGGCTGCTACGTGGAGGTCGACGCACACCTTCACGAAATTCTACTGCGTCGATCGGGATTCCAGGGAGGAGTCCAGGGTCGGCCAAGCAGTGCTGCGCAACCTGTTCGCCTGAGGTGAGCCTGGTGAGGAGGTAAGATGCTTAATGTTGAGTTTGATGTAATGCTTAATGTTGAGCCTTTGCCACCTCCCGTGGTTGTGCATGTGTGTACTGCTATGTATTCTTTATTCATGAGCATGTGAATCCATGCCAGACCCCATGCTGGAGAAGGAACAAGTTACTTACCTGTAACTGTTGTTCTCCAGCGTGGGTCTGGCATGGATTCACATGCGAACCATCCCGCCTACCCCTCTGCGGCTCTTCACTTGGTCATACTGCCACTTCACGTGCTTCAAAATCTGAAGATGGCTGCCAGAGGCGGTGCTTAGGTAGAGGGCAGTCATTGGCTGTGGTCAGTATGACGCAGAGACCAGTGATTGGTTATTACTACGAAAGACAGATCAGAAACGAAACTGATACTGTTTTTTTTTTCTTTACCGAGGATTCCCAGCCTGACGACGGGGAATATTCATGAGCATGTGAATCCATGCCAGACCCACGCTGGAGAACAACAGTTACAGGTAAGTAACTTGTTCCTTCTTGTCCTTAACGTTACAGATAGGGATTTGCAGAGGACTTCCTATACCACAAATCCAGCAACCGTATTGAAGGTTGGAGTCGCTACCCATGAATCGAGACTCAGCTGTTGTAGAAGAGCGACATGGCCACCATCACCCTATGGTGGACTTGGCCTTGAGAATAAATTATCAGGGAACTGAATCCCATGAAAGAAAGGTAGAATTAAAGAGACAAAAGCCTCCAGCCTTGCCAGTGGAGGAATCGTGGCCATGGTTTCCAGAAGCCCTAATGGGTGCTCCGAACCTTTAGCTGAGCCCCCCCAAAGGCAAATGTTTGTACAAGCCTCTTGGAACACACAAGGCTTTTCACATTTACTGGTAGAAGTTGAGCGAAATTGGAATACGTCTGATTTCTTATGCTTCCAAGAAACTTGGCTACGCGCGAAACCCACGCTCAATGGATTCTCTACTTTTCTTATCCCAGCGTTGGGAGGAGTGGAGGGGGTGGGGGGGAAGCAGGACGGCCAAGTGCGGGCCCCTTCACTTTAAATAAAAATGGGAATGACCTCAAAGGGATTTGTTCGGACAACATAGGCCCATACATTCAAAGAACGGTACCTAGCAACATAGCTAACCAGAAGCATCTGAAAAAGACATGTAGAAAACACTATAATGAACATGTACTGGAACACCCTATCATTAGGGGTAGGTGACATGATCAAGATGATCTCAGATGTGATAGATGAAGCCTATACATTGGAAGACCCTTCAATAATACTATGTGGAGAACTCAACCTGTCTTGTGTGAATAGGCATGGGACACTAAACAGGAAAGACTCTACTTCACAACATAGGCCGCAAATAAACAGCGTCAGAGGCTGAATGGACTAAACACTTAAAAAAAAAAACATATACTCTGATCCCCACCCAAGTGAAGCAATGGTAGCCTATGATCACGAAGACCTAGTCACCTCAATAAAACGGGCAATTTCCCCAGGTGCCCGATGGCTTATCTAACGCAACCTTAAAACAAAACCCTGAGCTTTGGGCCTCGCCGATTTAATTCTGGAAAACATACTGGGCTCGCTGGATATACCAGCAACATGGAGGTGTGCTTTTGTCGTGCCCACATTCAAGAGTGACAACAGAGACAATGCAAACTATCGCCCCATTGCCCTCTCAGACGTCATGGGTAAAATATACCCATGACGTCTCTTAAAGAGACTGAACAACTGGACTCAGAGTATGTCGCCAAGACCCATTCCAAACCGGATTTGTTAGAGGGTTGGGGGACAACTGAACTATTTTCTTGCTCGGTGCTGAAAGACAAAGCTGCAACAACGAATTCCAAAATTTACTTGGCTTTTGTAGACTTAGCCAGAGCATTTGACAGCATTAACAGAGTCTGTGCTCTAAATTGTCCACCTGGAGGAGTCTGTAAAATCTGCTAGACCAGCTGAAAGCCCTCCAAACGGACAACTCTTTGAGAGTGCGACTGAACGTCAGAGGCTTATTTGCAGAGAAAATAAAATACCTTCATGTCGGGGTGTTAAACAAGGATGCCCTTTGGCCCCTGCTTTTTTTTAATCTTTCATGTTCTGAGTTGGGCCCTTACATGGAGGAAATTGAATGCTTTCCAGCTAAAATTGGAGGGGTATCCGAAGGTTGTCTATTATATGCTGATGACCTAGTACTGTTAGATCGTACTGCAATAGGGCTGCAGAGGCAAAATATTGCAAATTCCCAATGTAAGAAGAAACGATCATTTAAATGGTACCTGTGACCATCAGCAATAAAGCAGGTCGAATCCTTCAGGTGCCTAGGTATTCAAATCAGCAGGAGCAAGATTGAAGTACATCACGCCTGTGCCCTAAAAGGAAAAGTTTTAATGTTAGCTAACCAACTCTAATACTGAAAAGAAAGTACTGCCGATACTCAATGCTCCCAATACTAGAATTCTATAGGTCAAAGGTGTTGGCTACTTTGACTTATGGCTCAGACGCTGTTTCTCCCAAAGTAGTACTGCTCGATCTTAGAAGACACCTTCTGGAAGAGGGTTCTATGCCTTCCGAAAGCTACACCGATCTGGGTCATCAGACGGGGAACTAGGGCTATCCTCATTGAAAGCAGTGGCTGATTGGAAACATTGGGCTTTCTATGGGAAAGGGGTCTAAGAGTCTCCAGCACAAATTTTGGCTTTAATAAAAAGGGAGATGGAAACTGGTAATGGCAGATTAACTATGAAATGATGCAAGTCATTTATAACGCGCCTGTACACAAGTGTTTCTAGGAAAGACTGTGGGCCCTTGCTTGTAGAGACTTGTTGGATCAGCTCAGTGGATGACTTAATAAACAATCCAAGCAAGGTCAAGCGAAAATTGGGGGAATCTGATTGGATATTAACCTACGCTGAGGCGAACAAATACAAACAGTTCCAAAATGTATCCAATGAAATACATCCACTGAAAAATATTCATGAATTCTTGAAGACATTTCGGATTCCTTTTTACAGAACCCGGTTCATGAGGATTAGACTCAACCTGCATAGAAACAAGGAAGTGTTCTCAGAAAGAACACTGAACCGTCCTAGGGATGTAACATGTATATACTGTAAAGAAAAAGGTTATCTGGAAAACCTGCAACATATTTTCTGTTTTGTACTGCCCTAACTATACCAAGGACAAATAGTTTTTAACACTTTTTGGAAAGCACAAACACTTTATCAGCAGAAGAATGGTAGTCGCTTTTGTTGAGGGGAGAAAATACTTCTTTAGCTTTTACAGCAGTCATATTTATGAATAAAAATGTCTGAATAAAAATCTTGCTTCTCCACTCTTTTTGACTGCTTACTCTGTTCTCTCTCCTCCTCTCCCTTTCTCCCTTTTCCTATTTCCTCCCCTCCTCCTCTTACGTTCTTCTATGCACTTACTCTATCAGAATTGTCCCTGGAGCTAGTATGATAGCAACCTCATCTGTCTCCTCCCCCTCCCCTTACTTGTCCCCACCCTCCTCCAGCACTATCTCAAATGTCATCGGGCCTAGTGCGATAATCGCTTGTTTTGTTCCTCCCCTCCCTTTCTGCACCCCTCTCCCTCACCTTTTTGTTTTTCTCCTGCTCTATCAGAAATTTCATCAGGGGGGGTGTGGCCAAGAGCGCCGGAAATGCGGATGCTCTTTTAATGGCCTTTGTGGAAGACCCGATGCACTTCAATATATAAAAACGTTTAGTTGATCCTTTGGCGTAATGAGATCTCTGCCAAGGCGTAGGAAGGTCCTGCGCCTTTGCCGACTCAAAACCGCCAACCTAACAACTCATGATGCCGCAGAGTGAGCTGGAACAATCGCGCGGCCCCGCCGCTGCACCCTTCCAAATGGCGGGCGGAGACGGAGAGGCACACTGAACACTTATCAGTGAAGCCAAAGACTGAGCCCCCCCTGCCCCAGGTGAATTGAGCACAGCGGCTGAGCCCTCAAATAGCCCCCTGGGTCTCCACCGAAGGTCCGGCAGGGGCTTGCAGGATCCGGAGAACGACCCTGGAACCTGGCGCGCCCAGCCCGCAGGCACAGTGGGAGTAACGCCGTGGGGCGGAGGCTAGGCGACCCACAGCTTTGGCCAGTGCTCAGAGGCAAGGCGGAGCGGCCGAGCTGCGAGGGAGGTGCGGGACATCCCCGGGCTCCACCGCCCGCCCCTAGAAGCACGGAACGGGCCCGGGGAGGTCTCGGACCCCAACGCAAAGTCCTTAGGCGACCCTGTGAAGGAATAGGGACTCATCAGGCCTCCCTTTGTGGCACAGATGCTCCTGGATTCCCCCCCCCCTTCAGAACAAGTGAACACCATCGGGCAACGGGGCTTCCCCAGCTACAGCACATATGCTGTAAAAGGAGGCTCAGCAGGGAGGCTCCATACCCCTCCGGCAGCACGTCAGGCCCGGAAAGCCGACGCCGCTACATTAAGTGCTCCTTGGGGACCTACTGGGTGTGAAGCACATAATCTCCCCATACTGGGCCCCAAGCTATACCAAGACGCACTCCAGATTCAGGGGCGCTCCGGCCCACTCGCCTGCTCGCCCCCCAGCATTCAGAGACTGGCCAGCCGCCAACACCACCTGCCTTCACTGCAAGGGGGACAACGCTGCTAATAACTCCCACGGATCACCCCGCATCCAGCTCCTCATCAACCCTTCTCGAAGCAGAACACTGTCATCTCCTGGGGCGCCCCAGCCCACCACAAACCATCCTGCCAAAGTCAGCCCACAAGCACCTTACAGCCGACCTTTGATCCTTAGTGGTTTCTGTCGGCCACTAATACCAGCCATCCCGGGCCGCAGAAATACCTCGGTTATACACGTCACCCCCCTCCTGGGAGGGCCTCCTGAGCTTCGGACCTATGGGATCTGGCTGACGTACTGCCTTTCTCTCAAACTACCACTCACTGCACCCAAGAAATCCTACTAGACCAGATAATAAGGGCTAGGGGTCCTCACCCCCCCCCCCCCTGCCCAGCCGGGCGTAATACAAGTAGAGTCGGGCTGTTTTCCGCTACTGCACCTCCCCTGCTTTGTGGAACTCTGCACCCCCCCTCGTCTCTGTATCTCACGCCGTGATGTCCAGACAGTCCAAAATCGCCAAAAATCCAGACATAGCAGTAATGCTACTCCTCAGAGAAAGGAAAGAAAATTGACCCACTAAAACTCATACCCTCAAAACCCGGGGAGGACAGAGGAGCCCTAGCGACTAAAGAAGACATACACGCATTCATGTCGGACATTAAAACTGAATTTAGGTAGTGTATGAAGGAACTCACAGCGAAACTAGAGCAAACTGACCAAAGGCTTACAGAAGAGGAACATAGGATAGGGGAGGTAGAAGATCGCTTCAAAGAACACTCCACAACCCTGTGGGAGGTCCAATTCTCAATCAGGGTGCTCCAAGATAAGTGCGAGATCCTTGAATATAAACAAGAGGACCTTGAAAACAGGGCACGTCGTAACAATCTTCGAATCCGAGGCATTACATCGACAGTACTAGACAAAGACTTGGAGGAACATGTGGGGGATTTCTTCCAATGCCTGGTGCCACAAATGACAAACACCAACTGTTATTGTATCACACTCACAGATTGCGCCCCCACCAAGTGGTGGCCTCAGACTCCACCCCCCCCCCCCAGATGTCATAACGCGGGTCCTCTTCTACACCACGAAGGAGGCAATATCAGCCATAAGTCGGACTCGGGATGAGCTCACCTTTCAGGGATCCCCTCTCCAGATATACCAAGACCTCTCCTTCCTCACATTACAGAGAAGAGCCCTTCGTCCCTTGACCCTTTTCCTGCAGGACCAACACATTTGTTACAGATGGCTATTCCCAAAAGCATTGCAATTTGTTTGTAAAGGCTCCCCCCGGAGAATTAGTCACCTAGAAGACGCAGAAAAGATCATGCATCCAGGCTCCCCTGAAGATCCCCGGAATGCAACACCTGAAGCGGCGGTGGGGAATAATCGCCTCCGCCTCGCCGAAACCAAGACTGGGCTCCTGGTCTAAAGTCCACAAGAATAGGAGGGGGAAATAACCTGCAGAGGCACACCTAGAAATCCTACACCAAGGCATTAAAGTGGCAGAAGGGCCGATGAACGAAACATAGAAGGCTTGCATGGGGCCTTCCATAGCTCATGCCTGTTTCCAAGATTTATTCCACCACGACGACCTCGGAAATTAACTTAGTCTCCCGGGTCACGTTGGCAAGGAGCAGACATTTGGCCAGGTTGGCCAGGAGGGTTACCGACCCCAAAATGTCAGCTCTCCCAACAGTTAGTTCTGGCCGCCCATTGGCGGCCAAAGTTAAAGACCAATTTGCAAGGTGCCACTCAGCTAACTTCCTCCCAAATCAATGGCTGACCAGTCTGCAGCTCAATCTCCCCAATCGAACTCCATGGAGCCACCGGAGCCCACCCCGACCCAGAGCACTGTGAAGTTCGTTTCCCACAATATCAGTGGACTGAATTCCCCCTCCAAACTCAAATCCACATTATAAAAATTACTAGACGAAGATGTTGCGGTGGCGTTCCTCCAGGAGATCCGTTTACTACCAGCAGACTTTGGACGGCTGCGTAGCAGACACTTCCCGCTTCAATTTATGGCTTCCAGCGGCTCCAAAAAAGGGGGAACCGCGATCCTCTTTGCGAAAGGTCTGCACCCTCAAATTCTGGATAAGAAACTATGCCCTGAGGGCTGCTACGAAGCAATTAAGTGCCTGCTGCTGGGACAACTATACTCACTGGTCTCCGTGTATACCCCCACAAAGGTCAGTCCAACTTCTATGAGACCGTGGCCGACAAACTAGCCCCCTTTGTGGAGGGCCAAACTATAATTGGTGGAGACTTTAACGGGGACCCAGACCCCTCGAAGGACAGATCACACACGCATTCCTCCAAGGATCTCAAACATGCCCTCAGCCTTCTTCACCTCTTCAGGACCCTAGACGTGGTAGATGCATGGCGGGTGCTTCACCCCATCAAAAAAGACTATTCCTTCTACTCCTATGTGCACAGATCTTTTTCGAGGATAGACCTCCTCCTGACATCGCCGCAAGTCCTATCTTATATTGACGGAGTCTCCATAGGCCCTAGAATCCTGTCCGACCATGCTCCAGTCTTCCTGGCACTTCGAGCATGAGGCATTTCCAAGCCCACGACCCAGAAGGTCATTAAATGACCCAATGCTTAATGAAATGCCACTGATAGACTCCATCGCCTTGGCAATCCAGAATTTCTTCAGGGAAAACCCCAACAAGACACCTCCCCAGCAACCACATGGTATGCCATGAAGGTGGTCATAAGGGGGGAATTGATAGCGAAGGGAGCGGCATACCACAGATGCCTACGACAAGCCCGCCAGACGCTCAAGGAAGAACTCTGCATTGCGGAAGGGAACCGCAAGTAGAAGGGTTGGTCCCCGAAAACTCAACGAGCCATCCGCACTGCCCGAAACAAGTTAGAAGCACATTATGCAGAACATATTTATTTATTTGAATGTATAAAGCGCCCAGCGGCCCAGAGGCATCACCACCATACAGCACACCTGCTGGCGAAAGCGAAACAATACTAGAAACAACAAAGCGAACAAACTGATGGTGGCAAAACTAGCCAAGGCACGAAAGAGGAACCTCATCATCAGGCTCTGGGACCGGCATGGGGCGGTGCAATACTCAGAACAGGAGAAACTGCAACTCGCATTTGATCACATGAAACAGGTGATGGCCGCACCGCCACGAGACCCTAACGAGCAGCGTGAATATATACGAAAGGCGGCCCTTCCCCAGCTAAGTGACACGGCTCAGGAATGCCTTAAGGCTTCAATCACAGGAGAGGAGATTGAGGCATCCTTGAAGGCTCTCAAGACCCGGGCCCCGATGGCATCTCCACCAAGTTCTATAAGATCTTCCGCCCCAAGCTGACCCCCTGCTTGGTCCAACTTTTTAACTCCTTTAGGGACTCAGGCGCTGTATCCCTCTTCATGCAGGAATCGAATACTATTCTCCTCCCCAAGCCGGGCAAGGACCCGAAAGATGCCGCCTCCTACAGAACAATCGCTTTGTTGAACATAGACGTGAGTATTTACTCTAAAATTCTTGCAAATCGCTTGTCACAAATTTTGCCCAACATAATCCGGACCAAGCTGGCTTCATCCTAAACAGATCCACGGGAGACAATATTCGCAGTACCCTGAACTTAATCGACCTTGCGGCACAAGATTCACAAAAAATGGCGCTCCTGACGCCACTAAAGCGTTCGATAAAGTCGACTGGGCATTTATGCATCTCACCTTGGAGGCATTCCACTTTCGACCGGCCTTCCAGGAAATGGTTCTAGCCAACTACAGATCCCCGAAAACCCTTCTCAGGGTCAATGGTGCGCTCTCTAACCCAATTGCGCTAACCTGTGGGACGAGACAAGGATGCCCGCTAGCTCCGCTACTATTTGCCTTGATCATGGAACCGTTCGGCCAAAGAATTAGACTGAACGCAAAGAATAAGGGTATACAAGTGGGCACATCTCGACACAAAGTAGCCCTCTACGAAGATAATGTGCTCCTAACCATCTCAGAGACAGACACCTCTATGAGGCAGGCCCTTTCGGAAATTGACGACTTCGGGAGGGTCACCGACTTCACCATCAATCTCCGTAAATCCATAGCCTTGGGGATAGGCCTGTCGGCAGCAGAAATAGACCCCTTTAGTACTCTCAGCCCCATTCAATGGGAAACAAGGTTGATTCCCTACATAGGCGTGCAGATCCCTGCAACCCCAGAAGACACTTATCGAGTCAACTTCCCCCCTCTTTAAATAGCTCGAAAGGGACCTGAAACGCTCGTCAGCACAGGAAATCTCACTAATGGGGCGTATCACAGCCTGTAAAATGAATCTTCTTCCCAGGTTTCTATATGCATGCTGCTCGCTACCTGTCGCGATCCCTCTCCATGATACCATACACAATCTGAAAAGGAAAATGCTCCAGTTTATTTGGAGGGGTAAAAAAGTAAGAATCTCGCAGAAGACTGATGGGGAATGCCAAATTGGGCGGACTCGGGGTCCCTGATTTGCACAACTACCAAGTGGCAGCTCAATTAGCCCAGTCCTATGCCTAGATGATGACCTCCGACCTTCCCAGATGGGTGGAAATTGAACAATTGCGGCTTTCACTCTCGCTACGGTTCTTGCCACACATCGAGCCGCTATGTCGTCGGCGAGGGGTAAAGCTTCTATCCTCCACCACTCATACCTTACATCTCTGGGATTGGGCCTTGAGGCGCAAGGGGATCCCAAGAGGGCTGGGTCCATCCGCCCCGGTCTTTCATAACCTGGCATTCTCCCCTGGGACTCAGCCTCGAAACTTCAAAAACGGGATCACTGGAGGCCTGACAACCCTGGGGCAGTTATTTGTAGGGGGCCTGCCCCGCACATTTGAGCGGCGTCACTCTATTCCAAGCCTCAGTCGTCCTCGGCCACCTCGTCTTCGACGCTGCTGGGCAAGGAAAGATCTTGGAGGCATACGGGAAGAAGCTGTACTCCAACGCCTTCTTGCACATGCGTCAAGCCAACGCCGATGCCATGCTGGCAGCCGTTAACCAAAGGCTTTGGCTGGAGATTGCGGACTTCCTCCCAGAACTTCCCTCCCAGAGTCCAGCACGCTTTAAGGCGGGCCTTGGAGAAGCCAGGCTGGTAGCGCAGGACATCATGGAGTCCACCATGGCCCACATAGATACCTCTTGCCAGCCATCTGCATCGCCACGGACATGAGAATAACTGCCTGGCTCCGGGCTACCAAGTTTAACCCTGATGTCCAGGAACACATATTGGACCTTCCATTCGATGTTAGTGATCTCTTCCACTCCCCCACGGATGAGGAATTAGATAAAAAGAACAGCTTGCAAACCGCAAAGTATTTATTTATTCTTACGAAGGCTAAGCCCAAGGCGTACACCCAGTCACATCAACAAGGGGCAGGCTTTTGCTGGTTCCGGGGCTTCAAAGATCGAAGGTCCAGGCAACCTGTCCGTTCTCCAAGTCAGCACCAGAGGAAAACAGAAGGGGGGGAGGGGTAAGAGGTTTGTCCAGTCCCCCTCCTCCGCAACAGCCTCAGAGGGTAAGAAGGCATGACGCGTCCCTTCGGATCCACGTGTTTCTGGTGGGTGGCAGGCTTGCCTTTCACATGCAATTTTAGCGCCAGAAATTCTCTGACCCCTCGATCCTCTGTAGTTTCCACAGGGTACCGCCTACTGGTCCCTTCCTTTCCTCCCTCCTCCATCCTCCCTCCTCCCCTCCCACATATTGGGACAGCAACACTGTTGGCGGAGATCCGTTCGTTCGTCGGGAGCCAGGCGGTGGAAGAAGTCCTAGCCTCCCAGCGAGGTTTGGGCTTCTACTCCAGGATTTATGCCATACAGAAGAACCACCAGGTTGGTCTGAGAGTTGTGTTGACCTTTCCACCCTCAACTTCTCCCTTCCTCTGCAAAAATTCAAGATGGTTACGCCAGCACTCATCACGGAGACGCTGGACAGGGGAGATTGGATGTGCTCTCTGGATCTGAAGGACGCTTATCTACACGTCCCGATTTGGCAGCCTCATCGGTCCTTACTGTGGTTCAGTATCATGGGCTGCCATTTCCAATACAAGGTGCTACCTTTCGGCCTCAACTCGGCCCCCAGGGTCTTCACCAGACTTATGAATGCGGTGGCAGCCCTCCTCAGGGCCCAGGGCCACCACATGTACCCGTACCTTGACGACTAGCTCTTTCGGGCCACATCCCCGGAGGCGGTTCTCCATACCTCCTCCGCTCTGATGAACACACTCCACGACCTGAGGTTCACCATCAATATCAAGAAGTCTCAGCTGCAGCCTGTGTTAGGCAGAATCCTGTGCAGTTCCCTTGGGGACCACTGCAAGAAGATCAAGACTACAGGAGTAAGCAGTAAACCCAATTGGTAGCAGTCTGTACCACCCAGATTTACCTGGTAGCTGTGGCTGAGCAGTCAGACTTCTCTCAAGAAGAGTTAGGCAGTATACAGAGGATACACAATAGGGCTAAAAACACAGTAGAGCAAGCAAACACTGACCAGACGTTGGTATCAAAAGTATATAATTATTTAATACACACTTTCGGAAATACACTAGCACTATAAATCAAAGCAAGTTCAAACACAATCAGAAAAGTATACACACCTCCCTTAAGAATTATTAGACAAGTCTAAGTCAACACACTAGTATTTGTCAAAACAGATGCAAGCGCATAACTTAGATGGCACTCCAATAATTAAGTTAAAGGGAGAGAAAAAGGCAGGTCATGAAAATAAAAGCTCCTGAAAATAAAAGTTCCCAACACTTTTCTAAGACCAAAACAAGTTAGTGAAGGCAGAGTCTACTGTAGAGCCAAAGTTCATAGGCCAGGTCCACTTTAAATGGAGCAAGGTGAAATGTGCCCAAGATCACACAGTTTAGAAATGCATTCAAGTCTTTGTAAAAATGTTAAAAAGAGGTTGGGTTGATTCAGAAGGTAAAGTTCGGTCTGGGGGCCAACCCAGTTGGAAAGCCAAGGATTTAAGGGTCACCTTTAGCAAACCGTAGAAAGGGAGGCCAGGTGGAATACAGTACCTTTAAAGTTGAGGAAGCTCCAGCGGTGGCAGTTGTTCCTGGCAGCGGGTGCAGTTCGTGGTTTTCGACCAGGGGAATAGAAGATCTCGTCGAGGAGGAAACTTGGAGTTGCTGCACTGCCCAGGGAACAGACCAGCTGCGGAGTTCGTCGGTTAAAAGGTGCGGTCCTTATTCGCGGTCACAGTGGTGAAGCTTGGCTATCCGGCCGCCAGGATGCTTGGCACGGGCGATTCGACCAAGAGACGTCCTGGAAGGCGAAAATGGCGAACTGGTTGATCCTACCAGCTCAGAGGAAGAAGACTCTTACAGCAGAAGATCTTCTCTTGTTGTCGGGAAAGTGGTGAGGTCATTGCAGCAGGGCTCCACCAGTGTCATCATTGCAGATGGCTCAGCTTCTCCCCTCTTCGAATTTCCTGGGTCCTGTGGCGACTTCTGAAGTTCCAGTCCCAGAAGCCCTGCTTTTATGCAGACAAAACCCCATTCAACAGCCTAGCTGTCACTCATACATGCTAAGTGGTGAGCCGGGCGGCTCACCACTGGGCCAATCAGAACAGAGTGCGACTTGAGTTGCTAAGGCAACGCAGTCCAGGGTGCCCATTCCCCCACCCACACATCCTGTGGAACCCAGACAGAGTGGCACCAGTTGGAGGGCTTCTGTGGAGAAGCCCGCCAAAAAGTGGAACGAAGGGCCCGACCTTGGTTGGAGTTACAGAGACGGACACAACGCCATTTTAGAAAAGAGTTCTGGGGCAAAGACCCAACCAGTGATTTTATATTAAATAAATAAACCAGCGGTATCTTTAACATTGCACCAAAAAGTGGTGCGTTTAAAATCAATGGGAAAATCCCATAGGAAATATTCCGATGGAATATTTTGCATGGTAACCACTGCCACCAGCCAGAAACTCGACAAGGGGGGACTGGAGAGTGCCCCCTTGGAAACAGACCCAGGGGCAATCAAATTAACCCCTTCCAGTACTTCCACAGTATGATGGTTTGTGCTGGTTCTGTTCACAATTTTGGACTAGTAAAGTCAATGGTGACTTTACATGCCCTGGGAGACATTAGTCAGTCCCAGGGTATGGAGTCGATGTTTGGGGGTCACTATGACACCCCTGTGTTACTGCACTGAGGGTGCTGTGTAACACATACACAAAAACAGATGATACCCTATGGAGTAAAAGACCCCATAGCCCATAAGCACACAAAAAGTCAGACATACCTCAAATCATGCCTACGAGTGGGAGGAAAAGAGTCTCACTCTTAGCAGGAGAAAAAAAAAACAAATCCAGCAAAGCTGCTGGGGGACTCACTAGGTTTGGGAAATTAGCCTTATAGGAGAATTCTCCTTAACAGCCTGACCTTCCTGGGCCTCATCTGGCACACAGGCTCCGATAGGATCTTTCCTAGGGAGGACAAGGTCACGGCTATCAAGAGAGCCACGGCTCACTTCCTCTCCATGACGGTGACCTCGGCCTGGTGGTGCCAACACTTGATGGGAATAATGGCAGCGGTCCTTCTGGTCGTACCCCACACAATCCTCAGGATGTGGAGATTGCAGCTGCAATTCGCAGCCTCATGGAATAGGAGAGGGGCTCCCGAGTGGAGCCAGTCAATATTCCTTCGTCTCTCCACCTGGACCTCACTTGGTGGTCCGCGGACTGCAACCTGCGGCCAGGCAAGCCCTTCCAGTAGCCCCTCCCCCTCAGGTCACCATTACTACGGATTTGTCTCTGGAGGACTGGGGTGCCGCTCTGGGCAGCCACAGCGTCTGGACTCGACAGGAACAGGAGTCACATCAACTGGCTGGAGCTGAAAGCCATCTGGCTGGGCCTCAAAGCCTTTCTCCCCCTCATCAGGGGCAAGACAGTGCTTATCCAGACAGACCACCTCACCAGCATGTACTATGTCGACAAGCAGGGGGGCACCAGGTCCCCTCCCCTTTGCAACCTAGCGATCAGCATGTGGGAATGGGCACTGGAGAACATCATCTACCTCAGGGTCAACTCCCGGAGGAGTCCAACCTGGAAGCGGACAGGCTCAGCAGACTGGGAGCGGACAATTAAGAGTGGCAATTGAATGACCTGGTACAGATGGGGGCACTCCCAAGTGGATCGGTTTGCCTCCTGTGACAACGGGAAATGCTAGCAGTTCGCCTCCTGGCAGGGCCAGGGCCCCGGCTCCCTTGGCGACGCATTCCAGATACCATGGAACGGCATGCAGGCGTATGCCTTCCCACCCACACCCCTGGTCCACGGGGTCCTCTGCAAAATCAAGGAGTCTTATCACCTCAGCTTCATCCTGATAGCTCCCTGGTGGCCGGCGAGGCATGGTTTTCCGAGTTTCTCAGCCTCTCGGACAGACCTCCCATTCACCCATCGCTGGGCCCAGCTCATCTCCTGGCACAGCAGGGGGGCAGAGTAGTTCACCCCGCCCCTCACAAGTTAGCCCTCGCAGCATGGTTCCTGAGCAGGTCACGCTCAAGCACTTGAACCTTTCCCAGGATAACCTAGAGATCATTCAGGGTGCCAGAAGCAAGGCTACTAGGACCCAATACAAGAGTAAATGGTCTAGATTCTGCCATTGCGCCGACTCTAAGGCGATCGACCCCCTGAAGTGCACTTTGGATGACGTACTTTCATTTTCGGCGCACCTCGCCCACTCCTGTGTGCAAGTGGACACCTGCCGCACATGTTTGGCGCCCATCGGGGCTTACAGGCGGGGCTTACCGTAATTCAGAGCAGGGCTTGTTCTCCTCCAACCCGGTGGTAAAGCGACATTTGGCTGTCCTCCATAGGCTTTACCCGCCTATAATGAAACCACACCCTGTGTGGGACCTCAATATAGTGTTGGGCGCCTTGGCACACAAATCTTTCGAGCCAATGGCGTCCGCGGACATCAGGCTGGTCACCATCAAAGACAGCTCTGCTGGTGGGCCTCACATCGGCTCGCAGAGTCAGCGAGGTACAGGCTCTGGTGGCCCACGAAACGGATGATTTCCGGGAACATAAGAAGCTGTCGGTCGGTAAGGTGTCCAAGCCCCGGAAGGCGAGGTCCACTGGGCTTTCGACAGACGATTCGAGGGGCGACTCTCCGCATCGTAGTCGTAAGTCTAGGGGGTCTCGGTCCCGGAGTGGGTCCCGCCACTCCTCAGCCTCTTCGAGGCACTCACGGAAGTGCCGTCATCGGTCGCATTTCCCATCCTCGTCCGAGGACTCCACCCGTCGCCGGGTTACTTATCCCACCAAGCATGCGACTCTGGAGGAATGGGCTTCCTTCGGTAAGAAAATGTTGGTGATTCTTGAATCGCATGGCACCGGTCCGTCCACGCCTCCGAGTGGGGTCAGGCGTGACCGTACTAGAGACACCGCTCGTACGCCTTCGGGCTCGGGTGGTCGGCACGATTCGCGGGAAAAGTCCCGCTCGGACAAGGGGAATCGTTCTAGTCATGCCCGTTCCAGGTCCTGGTCCTCGACGCGCTCAAGACTGTGTGCACCTGTGACGTCTTTGTTGGGGAGAATTCTCAGTTAAGGCTAATTTCCCAAACCTAGTGAGCCCCCCAGCAGCTTTGCTGGATTTTTGGGGTTTATTTTTTTTTGCTCCTGCTAAGAGTGAGACTCTTTTTCTCCCACTCTTAGGCATGATTGAGAATGTCCTTTGACTGTGAATGTGTTTTATGGTCTATGGGGTCTTTTACTCCATAGGGCTTCATGTGTTTTTGGTATGTGTGTTACACAGAACCTCAGTGCAGTAACACAGGGGTGTCATAGTGACCCCCAAACATAGACTCCATACCCTGGGAATGACTGTCTCCCAGGGCATGTAAGGTCACCATTGGCTTTACTAGTCTCAAATTGTGAACAGAACCAGTACAAACCATCATATTGTGGAAGTACTGTTGGGGGTAATTCGATTGCCCCTGGGTCTGTTTTCCAAGGGGGCACTGTCCAGTCCCCCCTTGTCGAGTTTCTGGCTGGTGGCAGTGGATACCATGCAAAATATTCCACCAGAATATTTCCTATGGGATTTTCCCATTCATTTTAAACGCACCACTTTTTGGTGCAATGTTAAAGATTTAAAGATACCGCTGGGTTATTTATTTAATATTTATTCCCCGGTTGGGTCTTTTTGCCAGGACTCGGTTTTAAAATGGCGTTTGTGTTCGCCTCTGAAACTCTAACCCAAGTCGAGTCCTTTGTTCCACTTTTTGGCGGGCTTCTCCAAAAAAGCCCTCCAAATGGTGCCACTCTGTCTGGGGTCTACAGGATGTGTGGGAGGGGGATCAGGCACCCTGGACTGAGTTGCCTGGGCAACTCAAGTCACACTCTTGTGTGATTGACCCAGTGGTGAGCCGCCCGGCTCACCACTTAGCATGTTTGAGTGACAGCTAGGACTGATGAATGGGGGTTTTCTGCATAAAAGCAGGGCCTTGGGGACAAGAACTTCAGAAGTCGCCACAGGACCTAAAGAATCCGAAGAGGGAGAAGCTGAGCCGACCTGCAATGGCAACACCACCGGTGGAGCCCTGCTGAACCGCCTCACCGCTTCCCGACGACAGTGAAGATCTTCATCCTGGAGAGTCTTCTTCCTTTGAACTGGTGCGGTTAACCAGTTTGCCCTCTTTTCGCCTTCCTGGATTGTCTCGTGGTCGAATCGCCCGTGCCAAGCGTCCCCGGTGGCCGGATAGCCACGCTTCACCACTACCACGAATAAAAGGGTAGTACCTTTTAACCGAGAAACTCTGCGGCTGGTTTCTTCCCTGGCAGTGCAACGACCTCCAGCTTTCCTCCACGTCGAGACCTTCTCTTCCCCTGGACGAAGCACCAACTTGCAACCGCTGCCAGGAACAACTGCCCCCGCTGGAGCTTTCTCACCATTTCAGGTACTGTCCCCCACCTGGTCTCCCTTGCAACAGACTGTTCAAGGTGTCCCGTAAATCTTTGACTCTCTATCCTGTGGTGACCTGGGACCTGTTAACTAACTTTTCTGAACTGATCCAACTCATTTTGAACTATCTGCAAAGACTTTTAAAGTGTACTTCAACTGTGTGATCTTGGGCACATTCAGCCTTCTTCTCTCCAAGAGTGGGCCTGGCCTTTGATCTTTCTTGCTCTACAGTAGACTCTGCCTTTCTTGACTTGCTGTGGTTCTTTTAAAAGTGTTGGTATTATGTGCTTTCCTAATTCTGCCTTTTCCCTCCCTTTTTAAATAATTATTGGAGTGTCATCTTGGTTAAGCGCTCACCTCTGTATTGATAATAAGTGGTGTTCTTTTCCTAAGACTTGTCGAATAATTAATCGGGGAGGTGTATATATTTCTAGTGACTGTGTTTTAACTTGCTTGACATATTAGTGCCAATGTATTTTTACAAGTGTGTTTTTAAATAATTATATGCTTTTATACCTAAGCTCTGGTCAGTGTTTGCTTGTGCTACTGTATTTTTGTACCTAATGTGTATACTCTATATACTGTAACTCTTCTTGAGCAAAGTCTGACTGCTCAGCCACAGCTACCAGGTAAATCTGGGTGGTACAGACTGCTACCAATTGGGTTTACTGCCAACACCTGTAGTCTTAAACTTTTTGCAGTGGTTCCTAAGGGAACTGCACAGGTTTCTGCCTAACATCATTGTAGGCCACAGTCCCGTTCCTTCTCAAATTCCTGGACAGAGCTGCCTATATCCAGATTCAACGCCATCTAGAATCTAAACAAATCCTAGGAGTCCGCCATGGTACTGAGTGGGCACTACTTGATCTGAAAAACCAAATGGATGCCATTAGAGACCATGGAAAACCGGCCCTGCTGCTCCTCTTAGACCTATCCGCAGCCTTCGACCTGGTAGATCACAGTATTGTATGTCACATCTCACCTCTGCAGCCGCCTTCTCTCATGAAGTAGCAGCTTGGATCACCTTCTTTCTAGAAGGTCGAGTTATGAAGGTATTCTCCGACCAAGCTAGCGAATCACCCGCTCCCATCAACTGTGGAGTACCCCAAGGCTCTTGTCTCTCCCATGCTGTATAATATCTTAACTAAGCCTCTGTTCGACCTGCTAGACGCTCAGGGTATTATCTACACAAACTATGCGGATGATATACAAATCCTCCACTCACTATCAGGCACCTACACTCAAGACTCTGCCTTGCTAAACACCATATACACCACCATGCAGGCATGGATGGCAACCCACAGCCTTTGCCACAATGATGAAAAGACAGAACTACTTCTAGTCGGTCAACACTCAATCCTAAACAAATTGGACAAGGATTACACTGCCTTCAACATAGACGGTAAGATGATCACAGTATCACAGGCTGTGAAGACCCTTGGGGTTTACCTAGATGCTACCCTCTCCCATCAAGTAAATGCCATATCCTCATCTGCAGCATATGCCACTAAACTCCTCATAGCAGCAAGACCATATCTATCTGAAGATAACTGCTTAACTGTTGTACGAGCAGTGATAGACGCAAAATTGGATTACTGCAACATACTTTTCGCCGGCACATCCTCACATAACATACACAAGCTCCAGATGATTCAAAATAATGCCTTATCAGCGGCATTCAACCTACCTAGACATGGCCACATATCTGATGCAAGGAAAGCCGTACACTGGCTTCTGATACAGCAAAGAATCCTTTTCAAGACACTCACCATTACCCACAGGTGCATATGAAAAGTGTCCCGACCATACCTAGCTCAATAAATTGTTCTCCATCAAACAGGCAGGCCTACCAGAACACCCTACACCTATAGCCTGATTCAACCAAAATTCAAGCAAATCAGAGTGGGAGACTCAAGTTTCCCAGTCCTCGCTGCAAAACATTGGAACGCCCTCCGCAGCCCCTAACAGCAAAACATTCTTACTGGGCCTTTCGAAAATCCCTAAAAACCTGTCTATTTTCCTGAATTGTTGACTATCACCACCCAAATCTGTAGTCTAGGTGTTGAAATGGTACTTGTCGCTGTAACATATGAACAAACATTGTCATGTTTCTACCTGTATGTTTACCTATTCGTATGTACCTTACCTATGCATATGTACCACTGCCTAATCTTGATCTAAGGACTTTCCCAGCCTATGGGCACCATGTAACTGAATTGTAGCACCCTGATGCCTGAGGGCGTGTGTGTGCTTTATAAATGCAAAATATATATATATATATGTTGACAAAGATACTAAGTTAAATGTTTGTCTTTTTGTTCCTATATGCAGCAGGTATTTCAGAAGTTTAGTCCTGAAGCAAGTGCCATAAGTACTGCCCCTGTGCCACCCTTCAAGAAGCAAAAGAAAGGGCCCGCTGCCCATGTACCTGATCATGTACTACTAAATCCTCAATATCCTTTTAAGAAATCGATGGACAGTTCCTTTCCAAAGAAAGGGTGGCGGGCCAGGCAGAGGGCAAAAGGGCGTAGAGATGTGCTGCCGTCCGACAGAGTAAAAGCATTTGTGAGAAAATAGGTTGTTTCGGGTCCCATTTAAATGTACCTTTCTCCTTTTTGTTTTCTCAATAACTCTCTAGTTTTACTTTGAATGAAGGAACATTTTGAAAATATTTGCTCTTCAGCTGACACTTGGAAGTATCCAAAGCATGGATGCCTTGGTTTTTACTTTCTGCAGTCACTCGTTCCAGTTCTGCCCATATTTTAGTTCTCTTTATCTTTGGACCAGAAGTATTGGACATTTACTTGTCAGATTCTGTGACTTTGGACATGCACTTCCTATCCTTAGTTAATCGAGGATTGTGCTTCTCCTGCCTGCTACTCAGTCACTTTGTCTTGAAAGTGAAAGTCAATGTGTTAAACCACTGAGTTCTGCAGTGACATGTACTGTTTTCTTCAAATATTCCAGCCTGTTCTGGGAAGGACTATACATTTCTCCTGTCTGTTATTGTTTTATTTTAGTTTTGAGTGATTCTGAATTGGTGAGCAGACCTATCTGGCCTGTCATTGCTTGTTACCAATTACCAGGACTACCCAAAAGAAGCAACTTCTCAAACCGGCTACAAATGATCTATGCTGTTCTGAGAAAATTGTTCACTTCTCGCAATGACTTACCATGAAGTTGAAGCTGTAAATTGTGTCTCCAAGGTTTTGCAAACGTCCTGTAAACTGTATGGTTAACATTTCTTTTATCCAATAAAAATACCAAAAAAATCCTATTATTGTCTCTAATCATTGTAGCAATATAACCCTTGCTCACAGCACAGAAATTGGCAAATTCAAAGTTGCAAATTCAAATGTCTGATTTTTCATGTTTTCCTAATATTGTGAATACAGTAATGCAGATATTGCACACTTGTTCATTTTGAGGGATCTCCTAAATAGTCACAAATAATTGTAGCACAGTGGTCTTAAAACAGGTGGGCCTGAAGGATGTCCAGGGTGGAGAGGGAGGCAGACTGTTTTAAAAGGGATTAAATTGTCTGTTTTTAATCTTTATATAAAGCAGACAATCTTTTAGTTTGTTCCCTATACAATTCCATACCATTCTGCACCAAATATGGCATAGTTACCTGTTGGGACCCTTCGGACATTACTGGCTACATGACATTTGGCCTTCCCACTCCTTTCTCTGGATTTCAGCCGCTTTACACATGAGACGGTTGCCTGCCATCAGCGAAGCATCAATGTGGTTGTAGAAGGATCGGATAAAGCTCATTTCAATGGATTGCTTTTCTCCTGCAGATTACCCATATGATAGATATCCTCATCCAGCTCTGCTGCTCAGAAACCTTTTTGACATAGACCTCAAATCAGCTGTTGATCCGTCTTCCTTGGTGCTTGATCAGCAGCTCGGGGCGTGACGTCAGGCGTCGTGTATATATACCATGTAACTACACCACATACCTAAATTCCTTTTTTCCACGCGCGTGCACGCTGCTTCGGGCACACAATGAGTCTTTCACTCAGCGTTTTTGACTAAAATCATCAAATGTCACTTAAAATTCCTCAACTGCAATGTCCTCAACGGGTTTCAGGCTTCAAGAGGTGCACTGACTGCCCTTCCAAAATGAGATTGACCGACCCGCACAACATTTGTCTGTGGTGTCTGGGTGCGGAACATGACAGAGAGATGTGCGTCATGCTCCAAAAGGCAGCCAAAATCTATCAGTGAGCGGGCTGCCAAACTTGCTTTGGGCCGAACGTCCCTGAAATCTCTGGCACAGTCGCTCGTCTGGTCTGTCGAGGCCGAGCCGGAAAGACCCACTCCCGAGAAGGAGAGGGAAAAGCATCAGCGAAAAACCAAAAAGCGGTCACACTCGAGTCACCCTTCCTCGTCCTCATCGCGTAAAAAGAAGAGACATCCTCGTCATTGACACAAGTCCAACTCGTCGTTGGAAAAAAGTAATCCCTCGGCTGGGCCGACCACTCGAAGAGTGTGACATTTAAAAAAAAGAAATACTCAAGATATTTAATAATCAGACTGCTGCAGGTGCGGGCCCTCCCCTCCCCCTCCCAAACAGAAAGCCTCGGCAGCGAAAGCGGCATCCGGTACTCCCGACCCCTCTCACGCCAATCTGCCAACACCATGGATGTCAGAGAAACCTTGGGGCTCGGCGTCAAAAAAGCTGCATAAAGCACCGACGGTGGTTACATCTCTTGAGCTTCGACAGGCTGACATTGCTGCATTACTCAAACCTCGATGGATGACGACGGCCGTTCAGTCGGCGTCAAAAGAAAAACCCTTAGCACGACTATCATCAATGGATCTTTCGTTTCACACGCAAGGTGAGGGTTCTTCGAATCCATGACATCGATTTTTGGCATCGACAATGATGATTATCATGGGGACACTGATCCCTTTTATACAGAGTTGGGAGGTGTTGATTTTTTCGTCAACCCAGCTGACTTGTTGGCTTTAGCCCAAGGGTTGCACAACACCAGCGGTCTGGACATGTCTCCAGGTGTTGAATTTCAATGGATTGCTTTTCTCCTGCAGATTCCTCATCTTGATAGTTAACATACAGCTCTGCTGTTAAGAAACGTTTTCGACAGAGAATGTAGTGGACCTCGACACGATATTCGCCTTGCCTTGCTGGCTGCTCAGTCGTTTGCTCCGGACGTGACATCAGGCGTATAAATACCACGTCACTACGTCCCATGCTTCAGTTCCTTTTCTCCACTTTCTTCCTTTTCATGCTTGCACACTGCATTGGGAACACAATTGTATATCGAATTTGAAATGTTTTCTTCATAAACCTCGACCGCAATGTCTACTCACTAGGTTTCAGGCTTCAAGAGGTGCATCGATTGCGAGACCAAAATGACAGTGATTTATCCCCACGATGTCTCTGTGAGGCCTACGCATTGTGCTCTAAAATGCAGACGTAATCCTTACGTAACAGAGCCGGGAAACTGGCTTTGGGCCGACCGTCGACAAAATCTCTGGTGTGGTCATTTTTCGTCTTTGTGCAAGAAGAAACAGCGCCACCACCGACGCGAATCCAGCTCGCCATCGGAACAAGGTAAGGGACCAACCTCTTGAGAAGAGTGGGAGAGTTTTTAAACATTTCCAGCATTTCAGTTTTAACAGGCTGCTCTCGGTGCGAGTCCTCCTCCCCCTCCCCACGACCAGCAAGCCTTGGCAGTGAAAGCAGTGCTCGATTTTTCCGACCCCACGCTAGCCGGTCTATCGACTACATCAACCAAGCTTTTAGGCTTGACGCCGACAAAGGTGCAAAAACAGTCCACGATTGTCTATCAAAAGGCTCATACCCACCACGTGCATTTGTCATCCTGGCCTTCCTAGGTGCCAAAAGTAATTTCCTCTGCGCCGTTCACTGTTCCGATGGCGAAACCTTCAACGCCAACTATCCGAAACGGTTCTTTTGTCTCGGTATCTAGGACAGGATTTTTTGAGGCTATGCAATCGATCATCAACGCAGACCACCCGAATGACCAAGGGGACATCGATTCGATTTATTCTGCCACTGACTGGGTCGATTTTTTTTGACAACCAGGCTGATTTATTAGCCTTAGCCCAAGGTTTACAAGACACATCCCCTGATCTTGAAGGCCAACGATATAAGCATACTCATGCTAAATTCAGGGCCTTAGTGGAAACAGTGGTAGACACCCTTGGCTTAAAATCATCTGCTGCACCCCCTTCCGGGGTATGAACTCACTGATATCCTAGACGAAGGTCCAACAGTTGAGCATAATATGCCTTTCAGTCCGGCTATAGCTGTCCCTGGGGGGAGCGAGGGGGTAATCTGTATTTTATCCCCCATGTGGTAGGGTAGAGACACAGAGCACCCCAGCCTAGGTTCTCTATATGGTAGCTATGGACGAGCAACCAAGGCTTAAGCTCTCAGGAGATGATGCAGGCTGATTCATAAGTACAGTGAGTCCCCCACGCCCCAAAAAGGAATGTCCACACAGTTTTTTTAATCTAAACATAAGGTTCAGAGATATATATACAAAATTCAATAACACCCTTTGTACTCTGGTAATTCTATAATGACAAATCTATACAATTCTATGTGGTACCACTCTTGGACTTTATATTCCTTTAAAATGCATCAACTGCTGGCAGTTATAATAGAGCATACAAATCATTCAGTAAGGTGTATCAGCATAGAGAAGGAAGGCAGGTTAAGGTCAAGCAATGGCAGAATGCTTTCTTTGGATATAGATGCACAATTCTAAATGAGGATCCCCCCACCTGGTCAACCTGTAATAAGAGAATTAACACGCCCAGTCCATAAATGCTTAATAAGCCTTGCTTCTTGGATAAAAAGTTCCACTTCAATGTACCTGAAGTGGAAGAGTTTTGTCGACGGTATCCTTCGAGGGTGGACTCCCTTTCAAGCAAGAGCCACTGGGCATCAAAAACCTCGAGGGAAAGTGGAACACTTGTGGCCATACAGCAGCTTTGACCTTTACAGTGCTCTTCGACTATTGTTTCCTCAATGGTGGAAGTCCTGGGAAGGTTAGGCGTGCGGTAGACCTCGATTCAAAGTGTTTGGTACCGCAAGTAAGACCCTGTAGACATGAAAGACCTTTGGCAGTGATGGATTCGGATGTCGGGGGGATCGCGGTCAGTGTCCTCTGGTCTGTCGGTGCTGCAGCCACAGCACGTACCTCGGAATAGCTTCAGCGATCGGGACTCGACCAAAGGCTGGACTTTGGATCTTGACTCTGTCATTGTCCTTGGAATGTCTTTGTCGGCTTCTGGTGGCGGGAAACTGTTAGGGAGTATTCTCTTCTAAGGCTAATTTCCCTTATCTATAGAGTCCCCCAGCAGCTTTGCTGGATTTCAGGGGTTTGTTTTCTTACTCCTACTAAGAGTGAGACTGTCTTTCCCACTCTTAGCTGTATTTTGATGTATGTTTCAGCCTATTTTTGTGCTTATGGGCTATGGGGTTTTTCTCACCCTCATAGGTATCGTCTTTTTACATGTGTTACACATCACCCTCAGTGCAGTAACCCAGGAGTGTCGTAGCGACCCTCAAACATACTCTATACCCTGGGACTGACTACTGTCTCCCAGGGCATGTAAAGTTACCATTGACTTTACTAGTCAATAGTTATGAACAAAACCAGTACAACCCATCTTACTATGGAAGTACTGGGAAGGTTTAATAGTTTTTCCCTAGTGTTCAATTACTAGGGGGTACCATACAGTCCCTCTCTCCAAAGTTTCTGGCTGGTGGCAGTGGTTACTACCGTAAATATTCGACCGCAACTATTTTCCTATGGGATTTTCCCATTGTTCGAGGCTAACACTTTTACTAACAGCCTCTAACATACCGCCGGTTTATTTTAATATTAACTTTACTCCGGTAGGTTTTTATTGCCAGAACTTTAATAATATTTCTTTCTCGTGTCTTTCTCTGAAATCCTAACCGTGGTCGGGGATCCTTTGTTCGTCCTTTTGGCGGGCTTCTGCACAGAAGCCCTCCTTTCGGCGCCACTGGGGTAGACGGGATGTGTGGGAGGGGGAATAGGCGGCCTGGACAGGGTTACCTAGGCAACTCGAATCACACTCTGCCCCGATAGGCTGGGGGGTTATCCCGCCAGGATAGCCACCCCAATGTAACAGCTCGGCTGTATGAATGGGGGTCTTTCTGCATAAAAGCAGGGTGCTGAGGACTGGAGGACAAGACGTTGCCACTGGAACTCAGAAGCCGAAGAGGAGAGAAGCCAAAGACATCTGCAACGACTGAACCACGGGTTAAGCCCTGCTGCAGATCCTCACCACTTTTCTCCAGCAACTCAAGAAGTTCTTCACCTGCAAGAGTCTTATTCCCTTGAGCTGGTGGTGTCAACCATTTCACCAATCGCCTTCCAGGACCTGCCTTGGTCGAATCGCCAGTGCCAAGCACTAGGAGACAGGATAGCCAGGCACCCGTCCACCACGACCGCGATTTAAAGGAGCGTACCTTTTATTCTGTTTTGGCAGCACCACGGCTGGTTTCATCCCTGGGCAGTGCAGTAACTTGAACCTTCCTCCACAACGAGAGCCTCTCTTCCTCTGCTGGATCTCCTGAACTGCAGGAACTGCCAGGAACTACCACCACCGCAGGAGCCTCTTCCACTTTCAAGGTACATTGTTCCGCCAGGCCTCCCATTTCGTGGGGTATTGCTAAAGGTGTTTTAAATCCTTTACTTAACTTCTGGGTTGGCCGCCTTTTTGTCTAACATTATCTTCCTACGTCCTGCAACCGCCTTTTCAATCGTTTAACAAACACTTGACTGCAGCTACTAGAATATTTTGAACCTAGGCACTTTGCCTTGTGCCACTGACTCTGGCACAGGCCTCTCGACTCTGGCTAAATCTTTTACAACTACCTTCTCTAGATTATTTCTCATCAAGAAATGTGTTGGTGCACCTAAAACTCTTATAACCACCTTTCCTTCCTCTTTATATATTGCTGAATTGCCATTTTGCTCGGTTTTCACCAAAGTACTGTTGATGCTAAAGTGCTGCCTTGCTTAACTTGTTCAAAATCCAATTGGGAAGTGTTGCTGGTGTGTTTAAGAGACTAAACCTGTATAACTTGTTCTTTCCCTCCCTCTGAAGAAATTGTTAGAGGGCCATTTCTCCTTAGTTTACACTGCCGTTTTGCTCAGTTTTCACTCTTGCTCAAACTTGTCTACAATTTAAATAGAGCGTTGTGTATACTATTCTTGACTGTTTTAACTTACTTTAGTAATAGTGATTTGTGTGTGAACAATAGAGAGGTTTAAAATAAATATATATTCTTTTTGATACAAAGCTTTGGTCAGTGTTTCCTGGTTCCATAGTATTGTAGTCCTGTTGTGTAAACCCTGAATACTGCTCATCTCCCTCTTGAGATAAGTCTGACTGCTTAGCCACAGCTACCAATTAAAGCTTTGTGGTACAGAGAATCCAAAGGGGATTTATTGCATATACCTGTAGTCTTAATCTTCTGTAGTGCTCCCTAAGGGAACTGCATAGGATTCTGCCTAACAGAAACCCACCGGCGGACTTTCCACGGTAGCCGGCGACCTCGACTTTCTCCGGCAGGACAAAGTGCTCAGCAGTGATGGCAAGGGAGCCCTCTGTTAAATGTTCTTAGGCGAGGGGGAGCTTTCTCAGCTCTGGGTGTCAAGCAGCACAGTGTCAGTGTCCCCGCTTCTGAGCAACACGATTCGACTTGGCTTCCAGCGGTCACGGAAATCTTCTGAACCCAGGTTGACGCCAATGGACTTCAACAGCACTTGATATCCAGGTGCTTCTCTTCAGGTTTCTTGGTGGACCCCTTTTCTGGTCGACCGCCTTTCAGGACTGGCCTCTATGGTGCTTTGATGAAGAGAATCAGTTTTGCAAGATGGTCCCTCAATGGTCCTTTGTAGTTCGGGGAGAGGTCTCCTAGCCAGGTCCTCTCTTGGATCAGTCCTCGACAGCTCTTGAAATACATCGATGAAATGAGGCAGCAATCTGCTCCTCCAGCTGGGCTTCAAGGGTCTGCTTCAAGTTTCAACTTCAGCTTCTGAACAAATTGGTAGGTGAGGGGTCCCCAGATATACACATCTGTCCCTCATTCACTCTGGCTAAGCCAGGCTCAGTCAGCCAATCACACGGAAGGGCATTCATTCATGCAGGCAGGCAACCATTCAGGCTCACAGGCATTCAGGCCATTCATTTCCTCCTAGACACCCATAACAAGGAATGTGGGTTGGGCAAGCACCTAGCCTTTCAGCACAATAAACTACATTCATGTCAGTTTCAGGCTGGGCTGTCTCATTCATTGTGTCACCCACACAGAAACCAGACACCCATAACATAGAATGCATATTGGTCACACTCTTTTCACACAGGTCCCACCCCAAGGGTGTACCCACAACATACAGTCACTGGGAAGGCTCCAGCCTGTCTGGCCTGCATTTCCCCCACAATACCATATATGACTCTTCCACCCAACAGCCAGTCAGGGGAAGGGGATTCCCAGGAATTTGGGAAAACAAGGTAACTGGCAATAGAAATCAAGAGGCCCCAGGAGTGATCTTGCTTTCTATCAGGAATCCACTGATTCCTATGGCAGGGCCTGGGTATCCCAAAATGGAGGATACTCAGAGCTCCTGTCACATCAACATGAAGCTGCCACCAGGCCATATCCTGCTCTGTGGGCAACACTAAGGTTGTCATGACCTACAGAATGTGCCCCTTTTGGACTTCCTGGTCCTTGTCTCAACGGGGCTTGTACTCCCAACATGGCCGTCCAGCGTGAAACACCTTCCTCGCTCTACACGTTGGATGTAGCGTGTTCTATTAATAGACCATGCTCCCGCGGCTCCACGCGTCTCAATGCTATTGCGAAGTAGCGACTAGACGTGTGCTTCGTAGCTTGCGGTATTACTTCCCTGATTCTGTCCCTACTAACTCCATTCCTAGTCCCTCTCCTTTCTTTCTTACTTCCTGGACCCATGTGCTGAGTAGTGCACTTTCTTCATTTCCCGGATTCCTGGATTGTTGCATCCCGGAACTTTGAACGCCCGCTGGAGTCAGAAGAGACACGTGCAGCCTTATTCAAGACCCGATCCATCCGCAAGAAGGCATCGACCAAGAAATTCAGCAAAGATCGGGCTCAGGTGAGAAGGGGGGAACTCTGTGACAAAGGTGCCCAAAAACATACACTAGGGGTACAGGGTTGTACCCCCACCCATGGGTGCCATAAGGGTATCCCAAGGGTCTTTTTTCATCACAACCAAAAAGAAGTGCTGCACTGCCAGGGGTCCCAACTGAACTCCTGTGCAGAAAATAACACAGAACACACATAAGGGAGTACAGGACTAGGACAGGGAGGCACTGTCCCTCCAATGCATTTCCAGCATCACAGCACCCATGCACAATGCCTCCCGTAAGCGCCAATTGCACATAAAAATATAGGCCGGCAAGAGGATCCTTCTTTCCTCTCCTCGCACCCTTCACCAGAAGGGTTGGTAGTGCAAGCTGCCACTATTGGTACCAGGTCTGCAGCCTCTACGTCCTATCTACCTCCAGAGAGAGGGTAACAAACTTGACGCCATGGCCAAGAAAGTTTTTACTTCAGTCAGTATGGCCTTAAAGGCGCTAATGTGGCATGGACTTTTGGCAAATATTCATTTGTTTGGTCTGTGGAAGGCTGTGGAACAAGCCATTCAATACATCCCGCAAGGGTAAATCCGGGATGGTTTTACACGGCTGGAAGAGGATCGGAAGGCAGTGGCCAAGCAGTTGTTACAAACGGGCCTGGACGTGGCAGACTGTGTTAGTTGGTCAATGGGATCGGCAGTAGTAATGAGAAGACAGACCTACTTGAAAATCTTTTTTTTTTTTTTTTTTGCTGGTCGGAAGCGGCTGTGCGAGAGTGAGAGCGAGATTCTAGTGCACAGTGCAGCTTGATTGCGTAGCGTAGTGTGCAAAGTCCTTTCCTCTATTCGCTTCAAGGAAGTTTCCAGGAGGGTCGGAGGCACGGCAAGGCTTCGGTTCCTGGACTGATTTGAATTTCCTGGATTGATTTGAATTTAATTTCGGAGGCATTCTGTGGGTCGGCAGCCGTGGGTGTGAGTGTGCATGTTGCTGAGAGCTGTGAGCCGCGATGTTCGCCTTCCCTGTCTTTCCTACCTGGCAGCTGCCTGCCTGCTGCCATAGAGTGGGAGCTCCGGTTACTGGCTCCGGCTACTGGTAAGCAGAGTATGTGTGTATTTAGGCAGCGCTCAACGGCAATGCGGGTTACTTTTCTGTAGTTATTGGACCATCAGCCCATACACATTATACCACATAATACCTTCCTAAGTATACATAAACACAAATATAAAATTAAATGTATATTCCGCTTGGATGTCGTAGCCTGACAGTAGACTGCAGGGGGTAACCTTTTGATCCTGTCAGGCAGTTACACGACAAGCTAGATGCGCAGCACGACTAAGCTTGTCCTCTTGTTTTGTGGATTGATTTGTGGCTGCTCTGTCTTTCTTCGATCCTATTAAATCCATGGTAACACCTCATGTGAACATGATCGTGGCTGAAATGCAGCCAGATGACTTGAATTAGACTACTAATGACAGTGGTGTAGACAGAGTACTGCAGCATACTAGTGAATGCCCTTTGTCACCAAGGGTTGACATTTCTAGCAAAACCACCTCTCACCTTAACACTATGCAAGTGGGGACTCCTGATAGCGAGTTACGGCTAGAACTAGCTTCCCAAAACAGCTCAATCGAAATGGGCTAGTGAGAGACGTGCTGGTTACCCTGCTAAGAGCCAGCCTCGGGAAGTCCCCTGTTTCGACCCAGGAACTGGGAAATAATGGGACACTTCAAGAAAAAACAGACCAACCCCCACAGCCCAGGAAAGAGAAAACAACAACAATGGGGTTTCTCACACCCTGTCCACCTTTGGAGCAAACCCAAAGAATGTGCTTGTTAACAAGCCTCTTCAAAGCAAGGCGGCAAACTTATGGAGGCCTAGAGGAATTGCTCCAGATTCATTGCAAGGAATGCAGCGCTTCTTTTACTCTAGGAAAAATGAGACCTATGTACCGCAAGAGGAGTGGAGACAAATAGAGAAAACAGCGAAGCATCATGCTCTCTGCAAACAACTCTTAACCCACTGGCATGTAACCAGGGCTTAGTAGAATATGCACTGCCAAATGGACTAAAGGTAAATATCGTGCAGCAGGGGGATATGACCAACGAAAGACCCGACAGTGACTCGCAAGTAGAGGGAAGCATGTCCGGGCTAGTAAGATCAAAGAATGATGTGAACTTACAATCTGGGGTAGATCAAATCAGTGCAAGAGAAGCTACAACGTCACAAGATCCCTGTTGCACACTAAACGAAACAAACAAAACCAGGAAGACAACATTAAAATCTCATAAACCACTAATAAGCAATCCAGGCTTTTCCCTGGCACAGGTCATGCTTCGAGGCCTGTGCACCCCACCCCCTGTACCCCTACAGATGAAGACCTGCTAATGGATTTAGCAGCATCCCAGGTGGAAGATCGGAGTGAGGAAAAGAACACAGCCATTGATGCAAGAATGATAGCGGCATTCGCCTTAACTATGGCTCCATTTATGAAATTGAGAACCAAAACAACCAATTAAGAGACCCAATGACGGTGATTGCCATGTTACACCCAAAATTGATATATGTAGAGGGATTTATTACTGCACTCCAAGGTAACCTGGATAAAAACACGGATCAAATAATTAAAATTCTTAAAAGCATATTAGAGCCAATTATCCTGGATAAGGAAAGAAGATCATCAGAAAGATTAAACACACAAACAAAAATCTTGTTGCTGGTGGGAGAGTACAGTAAAGGCAGTACTAAAAATACAGAAGCTGGGCCTGTGGGTAAAGATGATGTTTTACCTATACCAGGACAATCACATTTAGGTATATCAAATAGTAAGGGCCTAGACGAAATTACGCGTGTAGCCATAGACCAAGACGTCGAAATAACATCTGACTTGACCTCACAAGAGGCTTAAATCTGAGCCATTCAAACAGATATATTGCCTCCTGTTAAGGCACCATGCATGGATGTGGGAAATGAAACAAAAGAGGCACAGTTCCCTCAGTCTCCTCCAAAGATCTTGCACATTTTTAGCAAACTAGGTGGGGGAGAAGTGGATAGCACGGGAGATAAGAACTCTCCTCATGCGAAAGGACTTGCTCTAAGAAAGAATTTGAAGCTCCATCCAAAAGACGAAAAGAAACAAACACTGAAAAAAACTCTACAGAAAAGGACAGGAGCACAATCCTAATTTCCAAAGACCCAATGAAAAAATAAATACACCACTACAGTATGAAACATACAGAAGCCTGTAAAAGCAGTGGTCTTTGAAAGACCTTTTAAGACACGATCCACAATCCCCAATGAAGAAATAAGTAACGGTGCTAAATTGGACCTGGTGGAATCGGAACAGGTGGAAGTCAGAGGATTCAGACCAGGTTGAAGAAGTCTCTGATGAGCTGTTAAATCTTTCGACCTACTCGGAAGAGGTTGAGGTGGTAAGCCCGGTTCTACGGGCGAGGGTTGGGGTACACAATAGAGGCCAAGAGTGTGTTCACCAGTTAACTGATGAAGATCTAAACTCTTTAATGGATGAGGAAGAAATTAAAATAAAAGCCTTCGAAAGTCAAAAGTATGGGACATTGAAAGAGGGCACTTGACAAAAGGATGAAAAACCAGGGCACATCAAACCCAGGACAAGACAGGCTGGGCTCCTGTGAACACCCAGGTGGGCCTAGATCAACAAGCAAGAGACAAATATAGGACAATGGAACAAAAAAGGAAGGGTCAAACTGGGCTGGAAAAAGGAGAACTAAAACCAGTAAAAAGATCAGTAACCAGGGAGAATGAGAACCTGAAAATTACGAAGAGGATTGATCAACAAGATACTAGTAACACATATAGATTGTTACTAGAGAGGATGCTGAGAATCAATGATAATGTCATGATGCCTACCCCCGGGGAACCAGACCAGGTCCAGCAACCCCGGAAGCAGGCATCAAGTTATTTTGAGCAAGCCCAAAAACCCCTGCTAGGGGCTGTTTGGGTGCGCTCCTGGTGCCAATGGCACCAGACTCAGAGTATAACTTACCTGATGCAGACCATGCTGCAAGCTAACCTGATGCAGACCATGCTGCAGAGCTCCAAGACAAATGAGGCTTGGAAGGGACTATTTTACCTAGGGACTATTTTTTACTCGGGCTGGGGAGGAATACTTACCTGGGACTACTTTGGAGGCTATTTAAACCACGCCCGAAGAGCAGCACACGCTTCGCGTTAATCTGCATCCAGCAGCGTAACGCTCAGTGTCTGCAAGCCTGCATCCAGTCTTCTGCCACGCCCGCCTCGAGTCTGCAGCTCCTAGAAATAGGGTGGAACAGAAGAAGAGGTTAGAATAAGAGCAAAACCTTTGATCCTTACCTGAATTCCGGATCCACCGCGCCTTCGAGCTTGAAGAAAGAAGCATTTTAACTGCACCGCCTTGCCTGCTGCAGCGCCGCGCTGAACTCAACGGCCTTCGCAGCATCCTCACGATCCACCGCATCCTTCTGCACGTTCCCGCCGCACTCTGGCACCTAAGGGGAACACAAGAACAGCAAAGGTGAGCCAAGGGAATAAACAGAGGCAATAGTAACTACCCCCATAGACTTACCTGATTACCGCCGGGGGTACTATTCTTCTTCACGGGTCGGCGCAGTCTCCATTTGCATCCTCGCCATACCCCGGCCCCTAATGGGAACAAAAGGACAACAAGGTGAGACGAAGGGACAAACAAGGGGAACTCTTCTCACCACAATAGACTTACCTAATTTTACCGCCGGAGGCATTAGTCCCCGAACTTCATATTTTCTCTCCACACCTGAATAAGGGAGCAAGCCACAGGTTACATTCTGGCCTTATTTTATTGAACTGTGTAGGATAAGCCAAATCCTTACCTGAACTTCGTCAGCTACCACGAGGAACTCTTCGCTGGGGTCAAGCTGCAAACTGCAAGGAATCGGACAAGAGTGAAAGTCAGACATGTGAACTCTTACGAATTACATACTTTTCGGAGTCAATATTGTTCTGGAACTCATCAATTCCTTCAAGCCAGTGAAGCAACTGGTTATCAACGCGCCCCTGCGCTCAGTGCAGGATGGAGAGCTCATCTTTTCAAACCATCAGGTGAGACTATGAGGGGTCATCAAAGGTGATCTGTGGGGAGAACAGCGGGGGTGGGGGGATTTACGCTCAATCCCACGGGGGGTTAATTCCCTTTCTCCATTTACAGAAGAATATTCCTACGGGCCAAGCAAACGAAGCTAGGTGGGCCGGTCCAGTCCGTCATCTCAGCCCTACGCGTCACATTGGTGGAGACCGCAGCTGTCCAGTTCAGATCGACGCCTCTGTGGGAGCAAGGTGAGCGTAACAGATAAATTGATTTTGAACAGAGCTAATGTTAAGCGGCTCATCCATAGTCTTCCAGAACTTAGTGTCATCCAGTCAAAGGACCTACACTTGATATATCGGCTTGACATGGTCGTGATCTACCCTTCAGCACTCAAAGTAAAGGACCTTCTAGACAGAGAAGGACATTGATTACTAACAATGGGCTTCTCTCTGAAAGAACTGGACGACAGCGACTCTACCCAGAGAAGCACACAGGTGGGTGACAACTCTTGGCCTAAAAGTGAAGAGGGGGAAGCTCATAGTACTAATAAGAATAACAGCAAAAAGTACATCAACGAGGAAGCAAATAGTATGAAGATAGGGGGGGGGGGCGAAAAAATCAGCGCGCCAGGTGGGACGCCCAGGAGGGGTTAAGGGGCAGCGGAGTCCAATACGAACCAACTGGTCAAAAATGGCAAGACCCCCGTGAGGAAAATTGGAGCTGGCTTGCAAGAACGCTTGCAGCAAAATCATAACGCTCACAGCATTCACAGGCCACCTTCTATGAAGAAATGGTTTTCGGTTGTTGGAATACCAGGGGGTTTATACACCTTTTTGGGAAAGGTGATCTTGTCTTTGAAGATTATGATGTCCTGTGTTTCCAGGAAACCTGGTTGAGGGAGACGCCGATTTTGCAAGGTTTCGAAATTTACAATAACCCAGCACTGAAAGGGGTGGCTGGGCGACCTATTGCACGGATGATCACTGCTATTAAGAGATCTTGTGGTTTGATGGTGTGCTCTATGAATAATCCAACTCCACTAATACAGTTTATTTCATTAAAAAATAAAGTGTATAATGACTGATATCCTTGGGCACTACTGATCTGTAACCTCTATTGGAACCCGGACTCTCCAACAGCTTCAAACTTTCTCCAAACGGTCATGAACCACATTGACGAGGTAAGGATCGCCAATAGTAATTTAGATGTACTGGTCTGTGGTGATTTTAATATTGAATGTTTTAACAACGGCCAGAATTTAATCATTAACCCACCGAATAACTCCTCAGCTAAGGTAGTGAGAGGGATTTACTGGCGGGAGGAATAAAAAAAAAAGAAACATTAACATAATCAATGGTCACTTGAAGGGAGACCTTCCACCAGTAACAACCTGTGGATTATGTATTTGCCAATGACAACCTCCGGAAAGCTGGAAATCATGAAGGTCATAAGCACTATACACAGTGACCATAACCTTATTCAGATAAAAGGACGTCCGTGGACTGAAGGACAGATTATGCCAACGCAACTCCAGACGGTCTCTAATATGGAGATAACGTCAGGACGAAATCGCCTAAGAATTAGTAAAATTGACTTGATGGCCCTAACAGAATCTCTATCAAACGGTTCAACTAAAGGTGAGGAGGGGAATACTGTATCAATTCTTCAGTACCCACTGTCGCTAAAAGCCTTTGTTGCCAAAAATGGCACAGCTACAAGAAGAGCATTCTCACCTATACATGTATTAGATCAGGAGTTGGCAGGCAGGATGAAAGTTTTAAACAAACTTTTCTGGCATGTAGAAAATCTCCAACGTTTGCATCTGCTGAAGCAGCTAGACTAGGAAAGCAAACTTTAATAAATTGGCCAAAACATCATAGACGCCGACTCCTCCAATTAGATGGTGAGAGAATGTTAAAGATGGTAGCTACGAAAAACACGGTGGAAATTTGGAAAATCTGTAATGCATTAACAGCCCCCCAGGATGCCCTGTTAACTCAGTACCAGCAAAAGAGTGGGAGAACTATTATGGTAGACTATTCTTGAGTAGTGACACTCCTGTTCCAAGAACCGTGAACATAAGTAATACTGCATGGACCATCCGGATCGACAAGGAGGAAATGGTCTCTCTGATAAAAAATCCAGTAACTCAAGGGCTGCAGGGCCGGACGGCCTGACAAATGCTATATTAAAAAAGGATTCGGGGCAATGAGCCACATTTATGGTGCTACTATTTGATAAAATTAAGATCACAAAGTAGTTTCCACAGTCGTGGACAAAATCAAGTGTTACCCGTCTACAAGAAGGGCGATGGGTCAGATCCAACTAGCTGTTGGCAAGCTGTTCTCTGCAATCCTGCTGAAAGAATTAAACAACTGGAGTTTTAACTACGAGGCATCAAGGCATCTGCCAATCTGGATTTACAAAGGGCACGGGCACAGTCCTGAACCTGTTCCTGATACATCTCCTTAAATGCAGGCTTAAAGCAAGTAAGAACACAATCTGTATTGCGTCAATAGATTTTGTGCACGCTTTCGACTCCATGGATAGATCAATAATGTGGACAAAACTGCAATCTTGGGGATGCCTGATCGGCCTAAAAGAAGCCTTGGAACTACTGCACAACTCGACCACAGAGTAAGGCTCGACAAGAAAGGTACCCTGCCTGATGAACTACCTACGTCAAAAGGAATTAAACAAGGGTGTAGGCTGGCACCAACAATTTACAATCTATATATCTCTGACATCGAAGAAGCATTCACCTGTGTGAGTTGCTTTCCACTGCGGAGATCAGGAGCAGCCTTGGCTCGACTTCTTAACGCTGACGACCTTCTGTTACTAGATCAAACGGAAATAGGGCTGCAGTGTCATCTGGATGCACTGGTGACCTACGTGGAAATAAATGCAATAAAGATCAATCCAAAAAAATCCAAGATTCTGATGTTGGGTGTTGCGAGGGGGACAAGATGCAGTAAACCAGCATGGTACCTGAAAGGGGAGAAAGTCCCTGAAGTTGCATCTATGGTATATCTTGGCTTGACCCTCAATGACCATATTAATGATTCCTTTGGCCTGATAGCAGTGAAATCTAAGGCGAGGAATCTGGCTACACAGGCAAGAATGATCAAACAAAGGTACTGTAAATTCTCACTAACTCCGGTAATTGAATTTGACAAACTCAAGGTTATGCCCATACTGATTTATAAGGCTGAAACTCAACTCATGCTTGCCGGGACTGTTTGACAACAAATTGAGGGTCTTTTCTGGCGGCAAGTTCTCAACATGCCTAATTCACTTCCAGTTGATGTGATACGAAAAGGGATGGGTTTAACATCACTGTATGCGGGTGTGGAAAACACTATAATTTCTATGTAAATTTCTAAGTCCTGCTGGAGAAAGGCGGCTTTGAAGTATTGAAAATGGCATTGAAGGATAAGCACGAAAGATCATTGCTTGAGTGGAGAAGTATATGTGTTGAAATTTTACAAAGTCTGGAACTCTCTGAAGAAACGTTAATACAGAACCCAGGGTACGTAAAAAAAAAAAAACGATTTGACTAAGATTGGATCACGACAGAAGATCGGATTATCACCTTACAAACTGGCGGGGCAAAAGGAAATTACTTTAAAAGACTAGGTGTGACTCCTAATTATATAAATAAGTTTCCGTCGGCTGCATTGAGACATGAGTTCATGAGATTCAACGCTTTAACCTGTATCCTACTAAGGAACCCCTAGAAAGAAGGAAGCCTGCCAACGAACTTGACTACACCTGTAGATTCTGTTCAGAACCACCTGAAACTCTACTTCATCTTACGCTACATTGTCCATCCTTGACTCAATTAAGAATGAAACACTTGGGAACATTTTTAGAGGAATCAACTCTTATGACATTTAAAAAATGGTGGGACTTTTTGATCCAAGGGAAAAGAATAACTGCCCTACTAGCTTTTCTAAAGGATTCATTTAAAATGAGTATGGAAGAAGGAAGGAGTTGAATGAACTCTACTTCAGAACAAAAAGCCAAGGGACAGAACATTTAGACACTCTTCTTTTCTTCCTCTTGCCCTTTTATATTTTCTTCCTTTTTTTATTTTTTGCTTTCTTTTTTGTGCATGCTGAATGTTTAAAGGAAGATGTGTTATTAATGAAAGTATAGCATAAAAGAAATAATTTTGTGAACTAAAAAAAGCTTAATACAAAATTAAAAAAAATCTCTGGATTCTCACCAAAATGTCCACAACAGGCTGCTAGACATGCCCTTTGAGGGAGATATGCTTTATGGAAAAAAAGCTGACGGCTCTTTAGAAAAAATTCAGAGTCCGAAAATTGCCCCAAAGTCGCTGGGCCTAGCTGCTCAGCCGGCCAAGCCTACCTTTAGATTTGTCTCAAGAGGTAAAGGCTATAGATACTATGTACCCTATGGCAGGAAGCAGCAGCTCCCACAAGCCAGGCAGGGGCAGAGGCGATTCTCGTGTCCCGGAGGAAGCAGAAGGGCTTCTAGAGACCAACTGCGAGCGGCACGGGTGGCTCTGCCCTCTAAGCCACTTTGAATTCCCCTCCCACGTCTTATCGGTTGGAGAACTGTTGGCAAGACATTGGCCCCAGTGGCAGGAGATTACCTCCGATGCCTTGGCCCTACAAACAATTCTGTGGGGCTATTGTCTACAAATTCAGGATGGCGACGTTGAGAGAAATTCTCCACAATCCTGAACTTCAGGACTGGCTGGTGTCAATAGACCTACTGGACGCTTATTTCCAAGTGCCAATAGACCAAAAGCATAGGAGGTTCCAAAGGTTCCTCATAGGGAACAAGCACCATCAGTTCAAAGCGCTGCCCTTAGTGTTGACCTCCGCTCCAAGGGTGTTCACCAAGGTTATGGCGGTAGTCGCGGCTCAACTCAGGAGATCTGGAGTCCACTTATTTCCATACCTGGACGACTGGCTAATCCGGGGAAAGTCAGCGGGGCAAGTCTCATCTCATCTGGAGTGCATTTCCCTACTAGTGCACAGGCTGGGCTTGCTTCGCCGTGAATTGAAGTCCCATCTGACACCAGTCCAAAAGCCCCAGTTCATCAGAGCTGTCCTAGATACTCGGATAGGGAACGCTTTCCCTCCCAAAGAGAGAGCCGACAGCATAGCACAGGTGGTACATTTGTTCTGGAACCATGCCACTTACCCGTGGCTTCCTTCCTCCGCCTCTTAGGTCTCATGGCCTCCTGTATTTTTCTAGTGCCAGAGGACAGGCTGCATATGAGATCCCTTCAGTGGCTCCTAAGGGATCAGTGGTCACAGTTCCTGAGAGCGCTCACAGATCCTCTGCGGGTGTCCAACCAAGTGGCCCTCGACTGGTGGGACAACCGCAGCAATCTTATGCAGGCGAACCCTCCTGTCCTCCTTGGCCTCAGATCTGAGTGGTCATGGATGTGTCTCTGAAGGGTTGGGGGTGCTCATTGCAAGGATTTGCAGGTGAACAGCCTTTGGTCAGTGACGAAAGCCAGGTGGCACATCAACAGGCTGGAGTTGGAGCCATCGGGCTAGCCCTGAGGGCCTTCGCCCCATCCTGATTCTGACGGACAACACGGTGGCCATGCACTACCTGAACAAACAAGGTGGCGTGGGCTCCCGTCCCCTCTGCACAGAAGTGATGCAGCTGTGGCTCTGTTTACTGGAGAATCAGATCTCCGTCTCATTCGTTCATCTGGCGGGGGCAGAGAACAATTTGGAGGGTGCTCTGAGCAGGCAGAGCACGGTCTCACTCTAGTGAGAGTTGTGCCAAGAAGTCCTGGAACATGTATTTTCAATGGATTGCTTTTCTCCTGCAGATTCCTCATCTTGATATATATCCATCATCCAACTCTGCTGTTCGGAATCTTTTTGCAGGGGGCGTAGTGGACCTCTACCCGGCTGTCGATCTGTCTTGTCCGGCTCTTGATTGTCAGCTCCGGATGTGACGTCAGGCGTCGTATATATAGCATGTCACTATGCCCCATGCTTGAGTTCATTTTTTCTGCACGCTTGCATGCTGCATCGGGAGCACGACTCGAGTTTAATCAACGTTTTTACCTAGTTGTATGTTTCAGAAAACCTTGACGCAGTGTCGTCTCACAGGGTTTCGGGCTTCAAGCAATGGTGTTATTCCGAGGCCAAAATGTCCGTAATTGACCCCCATGACGTGTCTCTGTGGTGCCTTGATGTTGGTGGTCACATGGAGGCCTGCACGTTGTGCGCAAAGTTGCAGCCCAAGTCCCAACACGAGAGGATTGGGGAAAATGGCTTTGGGTCTACCACTCTCCAAACCTGCAGCGCGGTCCCTCGTCCGGTCTTCGGAGGTTGAGACTGAGGAGCCCACCCCCAACAAAGAAAAGGACATACATATCAAGAAGACTAAGAAACTTTCTCACTCCAAGAGCCATTCCCCGTCTAACTCACTGAAGAAGTAGTAGCACCACTGCCATTGACAGGAGTCCAGCTTGTCGTCGGATCGAGGTAAACCCTCAGCGGGTCCGACCACTCGAAGAGTGGGTAAGCTTTAAGACTTCCATGCTTGAAATGTTTAGGCAACAAGCTGCTGTAGGTGCGGCTACAGCACCCGACCAGCAAGCATTAGCGGCAAAAGCCATGCTCTGTGCTCCTGACCCCAAGCCACCCGTTCCGCCGACGTCAAACGCTGTCGGTCATCACGCCTTCCAGGCATAAGTCGCCGGAGGGCCATAAGGTCGAAGCCCACAATGCCCATCGGTCACCCGAGCGTCCCTCAGTGCCGAAACAACCTTTGGCATCGAAAGCTTTGGCTTTGAAACCTATTCTTAAGCCCTCTGCACCTTCTTTACTTCTGTCTTTTTTTGTCTTTTTATCACAACAGGTACTCGGTCCTCAGGCGTCAAGCTCCTCCCCGGCGCATGTCGACTTCCACAGGGTTCAGCAGTTGTACATCCTGCGACGGGCTCTTCCCAACTTAAAACCCCCAGGCCCTCTGTCTACGTTGCCCTGGTCCTGACGACGGCAGCGTCCGGACCAAGCGTGTACAGCGTGCAACGCCCTGTCATCGAGGTCCCTGCCATCGAGGTCTCTGATGAACAGGCTAGCCAGGTGAAGGGAGCTCTTCGAGAAATCGGCTCCAAAGATCGATACAGGCCCAAGGTTCTACATCGCACCCCGCACGGGAGACTCCTTCCCAAAGACTCGTATGCGCGGGAGGGACCGCCCAGGTTCTGCTACCAGCATGTACACCGAGGCCTCCACGGCTACGGGCCGAGGGATCCTCGGATCCTCCCGGTGACAGTGTTGAGGGACGGCAAGGTTCTTGTACCAGGTCTTCACCCGAGGGGCCACGCCCTATTACCGGAAATATGTCAGAGGGGGTGCCTAAACGCAGCTCTACCGGCCTCCTGGCCAAGGGTGTTACACCTACCAGGCCTCGGCCTGAGGAGCAGGGTAGGCATCATGATCCACGGAGGAGGCTGGGCCCAGCGAGCCGAGCAACACGACACGTGGAAGGCAACTCGACAATATGGCCGCTGTGCCAGACATTAGCACCCGTCCGACGCCGCACCAGGAACGGGAGTTCAGCAAAGAAAGAGTGTCAAGTTGGGACTGGTATCAACCAGGTACGTGGCCTACAGCCTATCCTTCATTTGTGCAGGACAGGTTCCTGCTGCGTCCATATGGGCAGGGTATGCAGCGCCTCCAGCAGCCGCCCGCTACTCCATCTAGATCCCTTATCACTCCTCGAGCCTGTGAGTACAGGTTCTTTGAGAGGTTCCTCTGGCTCATGAAGTCCGCTCGGATGGGGGTTATCCTCAGGGATGCCATCAGGGAGGTGCTGCAGCCAATGCTTCCAGCACCTCAGGCTCCTCTGCTGACGGCCCCGGCGCAGCCTTTGCCACCTGTTCCGGCCCCCAACCGATTCCTCAGGCAGTTCCGTACCAGCCACAGCCTCTGGCTCAGGTCCCGGTACCCCAGCCTCCGGCTCCCGCCACGCCTCTAGCGGTGCAGGATCCTCCTGACCTCCAGGCAGACACGGATGATGAGGAGGACCCCGACACGCAATCGTAAGCCAAGGCCTTTGTTAGGCAGAATTCCGTGCAGTGCCCTTAGGGACCACTACACACAATTAAGACTACAGGTGGCAATACAAGTTTTACCTTTGGTACAAGCCTGTACTACTAGGTTATAGTGGTAGCAGTAGCGGAGCAGCCAGGCTTATCTCAAGAGTATATGAGCAGTAGCAGAGATTACACAAAGGGACCACAATTACTGTGACTCAAGCAAACACTGACTCAAGGTTTCAGGTAAAAAATATAAGTACATTTATTTTAAACCATTTGTTATTAACACAACACTTCTATTAATTCAAAAACAACACGTAAAATATACAAGTAACCAATTCACTTTGTACAGTATTTTTCGAGGTAAGTACCCTGTGTTTGAATGGACCGGTGTTATGAAACAGAATACGTTACCGTGAATATAATTGCGATCACTTTTTGACAGTTCAGTCTACTAGATAAACGCGTATCCGCGGCAAGAAATGCTACCGGGGTAAAAACACATTTAGCACCCGAAATACCCAGAGAGAGTTGGGGGCAAAAATCACAGGCAATATGTTGGTTAGGCAGACAGAATCGAAGAACACACATAGATAGGAATTCAAGAGTCAAGGGGCCAGAGCCAAAGTCAAGTGACACCGGGTGCCTGTTGTCTAGGATCACACAGTTGGACAGTTCGGGATTTAACATTGCCAAGAATACTTTGATATTGTCCGTTTTTGGAAGCAAAAGTTAAAAGAAGGACGGACAAGTAAGGACAAGCCTTAAAGTACAGAAATAGGGATTTCACCCAAAATTCCTCAAACAGAACACAGTACCTTTCTCAAAGAACGAAACTGGTGCCACGGCAGTTGTTCCTGTTGGTTTCCCGCAGACCCACGATTCCTGGCTTTGGCACGAAGAATGACGATGAAGGGGGTCTACACCACACAGGGATGAGGCCGGCAGCAGCGACGATGAATAAAAGGTGCGCTCCTCAAAAACAGGAGAGGTTCTTCAGGTGGCTATCCGGACCACTACAGCACACTTGTCAGGTTTCCTTCTCCTATTCAAGTTTCCTTTTTATTATTTATCCTTTTCAGATTAGCTTTGTGTGGGTGGGAAGTTTTCCATTATAGTTGGTTAGGCCTTAACTTGCTGATTCAGAATCCTGGTTCTGACCCAAGGCAAGATGGAGCCTCACAGTGACAGCTCTGATTGGCTAGAAGACAATGCTGAACAACAATGAACATTCTAAACTGTCACTCTGTGCCTTTCATCATCAAAACCCCATCTGAGAGGACGTGTTCAGTGGCTGCTCCTGCTTTAGTATTAGGCCTGGTGGATTTTTTCCTTCAGATCTCAGCAGTTGAGCGGCTACTTTCTTGGGGGTTACAGGAGTAGTCATCAGCTGGCAGGAATTTGTTTTTGAAGATAGGAAAAGCAGGAAATCTTTGTGAATTCGCTCAGGATATAAGTGACTTTATTTTTACTGTAAATCTGTTCATCTTAATAACATTCTCCTTGAAAATTCGTTAAAAGTAGTGTTTCTACTAAAACTATTGAACTCCCGGAGTGCGCTTGTGTTTCCAGTGCGGTGTTCCTTAGCGCGAGATTTTGACTGTCGCGTGCGAATTCAAGTGAGCGCGTGCTTTCTAGCGTGTGTATTCCGAGCGCGAGTAGATGTTGGTCTCGTGCAATTTTAAACGCGCGTGTGTTTTATAGCGCGGGTGATCCTTTGCGCGAAAAGCTATACGCTGCGTGTGAACTAAAGAGCGCGTGCGATTTCATAGCGCGGGTGATCCTTAGCGCGAGAAACTATACGCTGCGTGAGAACTACAAAGCGCGTGTGAAATACAAAGCGCGTGTGATTTTTAGCACGGGTGTTCAAAGCGCGAGAATCTGTTCTTCGCGTGCCATGTGAGTGCGCGTGTATTTCCTAGCGCGAGTGTTTCTTCGTGTGAGTATCAATTCGTTGCGTATGGAACAAGGATCGCGTGTGTTTTTTCCATCGCGAGTGATTTTGCGCGTGAGAATCACTGTCGCGTTTGAACTCAATAGCGCGGGTGTTTTTATTTCGCGTGTCTCGCAGGAGAACATTATTGCGCGTGTGGACTATTGCGCGTGTGGATTATTGCGCGTGTGGATTATTGCGCGTGTGGATTTTTTGCGCGTGTGGATTATTTTGATCGCGCGTCTTCATCCGTTTGCGCGTGTTCTTCAACCAGGAAGATTTCTATGTGAAGTTCATCGATAATTTAAATGGAAATAACCTGCCTGTGCATTTAGCACGTGTTTCCTCAAGATAATTATAAATAGTTTGAAAAGTTTTGAAATGACAAGAAAGAACATTTTAAAGACAATCTAATTGAACTACCAGTGCATGTTGGAAAAAAGACAAACAAAGAACTAAGACTTCCAGTTTTGCCTAATGTAAGAAGTTTCTGTGAATTTCAAGTATCGCAAGTAAGAGAGATTTTCAGCTTCTTATCCGCTTCTCTAAGAAATTTCAAGAGAAGAACCAGGTAGGATTCTTAATTATTAGTTAAGGATTAATGTCTTCCCATTCATAAGGTTAAGTAAGTGAATTAAGGAAGTGTATATGTTATTCTTTATCCTCTGCAGGTTCAGCACTGATTAGCCTTGACGCAGTCTGCCTGGTGTTGTTTTGTTGTCCCATTCCCCCTTTCCCTTTGGGGTGTAGTTTACAGAGCTGAATTGAAAACTAGTTCTGGGAAATACATCTCAGGGGGATTGTCGGGGGTTCAGCAGCTTCCGCGGATACAGGACCTCTCAGCCTGACAACACTGCAGCGATTTCGACCACAAAGGCGACCTCTGGCTGAAGAAGATGAGCTGGTTATCCCCACCAGGCTCAACGGAAGAAGACTCCGGACTGGATCTCCTCTTAGTCGTTGAAGGGTAGATAGCTCAGGACTGCAGCAGGGCTTCACCGGTACAGGATAGTTGCAGCAGTCGACCTCTCCTCCGCTTCTCTTCGGTTCCTTGTAGTTCCAGTGGCGACTGACTTCTAGCCCAAGAGACCTGCCTTTTATGCGAGAATCCCCCATTCACACAGCCTGGCTGTCAATCACACAGCAGGGGGGTTGTCCAGCCCGGACAACCACCTCAGCCAATCATGAAAAGTGCGACTTGGGTTTCCTAGGATACCCTGTGCAGGGGGTGACTACACCCCTCCCTCACATTCAGCCCACCTAGACACCCAGGTGCCTTGAGGAGGGCTTCTTGGCAGAAGCCCGCCAAAAGACAGTGAACAAAGAAGGCAAACCTGGTTTGCCGCTCAAAGTAAAACACAAGAAGGATTTTAACAAAAAGAAATGGCGAATAAACCGCACCGAGCAAAACGAAAAAGTATTTGGTCGAGCAGGTTTAAGTTCGAGGCTAACCCAATAGCCTACAATATTACCATGGTTATATAAGATAACCGCAGTAGAAAATTAGGGTAGATACCACTGCCACCAGCCATGTCTAAATGTTAAGAGTGAAACAATGCTGTACGAGGTACAGATAAAAAGGGCTAAGAGCTAACCCTTCCAGTACTCCATGTAAGATGGGGTGTACTGGATCTGTGGTTAATTTGACTAAGTAAAGTTAATGGTAACTTTACCCTTTTCTGGGGGACGGTAGTCGGCCTCAGAAATGGAGTCGGTTGGAAGTCTGAACGACAACCCTATGTCACTGCACAGACGGTGCTGTATGACACACAAAAGAAGGGGGCTACTGAAGTGGTGTACTCCAGAGTCCACAATCACAAAAACAGGTAAAAACACATAGCAAAACACAAGTAAGAGTGGTGAAAAGCTCACACTCTTACCAAGTGGAATGAAACAACTCCAGAGATCCAGCAAAGCTGCTGAGGGACTCGCTAGGTAAGGGAAATTAACCATGAAATGAGAATTCTCCCTAACGTCTCCAATGGCTCCCCGCAAGGCTAAACCCACAGAACATTTCAATGCATGGTTCACCCCCCCGTGCTCCAAGCTTTACAGTCACAAAACACCTACCAGACGTCACCTGGAAAAAGTCCCTAAGTACCCTATCCAAAAACCTCTTCAATGATTCCAAGATGGCTATTGCACTATAGTGGAAATGCGTGCGGGAGCTCAGTCGCAGCTGCTCAAGTTAGGCAGCATCCCGAGGAGCAGCATCGCCTCGAGGAGATCCCAGACTGTGATGGTAAGTTTCCAAAACCACTGCACCGGGGGGCATCACAGAAAAATAATCGCTGCCAAGGTGTGGCGGGCAAGACATCAAGCCAGCTCACAAAGGTCCCCAGCCCCTACATAGTCTCTCCCCGCTTGGGGGCCTTTCAACACGGTGAGTCACTGCAAGTGTGGGGACCACTGGACTGTTAGCAGGCTTATTAATAATGCAGTAGGGCCACACCCACCCACCGCATGTAGCGGATCCCCATCAGCAACGTTTGGCCCTGCTCGACACAATTCTTAGCTGTCATAGGGAACCCTTCTGGAGGCTGTGCGAGGAGGGGAGCCGCATAAACAGATGGACAGCCCTTAGCAGCAGCATTATTGTTAGGAAAGATTTCATGTGTTTGTAATTTTCCCTCCATATGTCAACCCCAAAACTTTTTGCTGCTGTTTAGACACCATTGACTTACTTTGCCAGGGAAGCACAGCCTTCAGCTGCACTCCTCTGGGCTTTCGCTCACTTTTTATGGGGAAACTGACATGCCCTTAAAACAGACAGAACTGGGAGACTTTGTTTCCCTTAGTCCTTTCCTCATGTTGCAACTTTTGTGCAACATGTAACAAGTGTGCAATATATCCTACCATACTCCTACGTCCCGTCCCCTTTCCTCCATACTTATGGGACATCTCTCCGTCCTGTGGGACGGGACCGGAGCACTTTGTAAAAAGCATCCAAATTTTTTCCAAAAATGTGTCACTTCTCTCTTTCCTGCGCGGGGCCTGGCACGCGCCCGTAACCCCGCCCACCTTGGCTCCGCCCCGCGCATCGTCCATCAGTCCTTTTCTCCGCTTGATCGGGGCCGGACGCACTTGCATCCTCGGAAGACTTTCTTCGCTGTTTTCCTCTCTGGCTCTCGCTAGCGTTCGTCTTCTAGTCTATGTCTTTTAAATTAGACTTTCCAGACTGTTCTTCGTGTCATCGTCACTTCACGCCGGCGGATCCCCATCCTCTTTGTTTAGAGTGTTTTGGTCCGGAACACCGTTGGGACTCCTGTTTTTACTGTGACTCCCTTTCGGTCCGGTGTCTTCAATGTCGTTTGGAACGGTGGGTGGAGGTGTTCAGATGCACTCCCCATCTCATTTTCAGGCTTTCATCGACGAGAAGAAGAAACGCCCGGTAAGTTCTTTGCTTTTCAGAGCACCCCGGCCGGGGGATACCTTTCCGGGTTCCTCTCGAGCCGGGAGGGGCGTTGATCGCTCTGTCACCGGGGTTCGCCCTGAGGTGCCTGTCGGGCCTAATAACTCTACTGGAGTTTTCTCTGAGGGTCTCCGTAAGGGGCCTGTGTACACCGGAGTAACTTCCGAGGCCCCTCCTGTGGGGGCTGTGTGTAGACCCAGTTCTGCTCAGTCACAGGGTACCAGAGCTTGCTCCGAGGCCTCTTTCGGCTTCCCTCAAAAACAAGACCGGGGTGCGCCGCGCGGCCTTGGCTGGGCTTGTGTTTACCGAACGGATGTTCGAGGCCCGTGCCGATAAGGCTATTACCGGGCCTAGGCCCGAGGTGTCTCGTACAGGGGCTCAGGCTACCAACAGTTCTGAGGGGCCGGGCAGGGCCCTGTCGGTGAAAGCGGTTTCTCACCGTTCCCGCTCTTGTGGTGATACCAGTTGGCGGTTGGTATGTCGCAGAAACATTCCAGGCCTCACAGTACCGGCTCTGCCGAGGTTCCTTATGTTAAGGCTAAAATTAAGACCCCTGATCCATCGATGGGGACCCCTGCCTCACCTCCTCACGTGCCGCAGTTCCCCTCAGATGAAGACAAAATGGCGGCCATTCCAGCCACGACCACGGCGGCCATTTTAGGTACTACCCCTACAACTACGCCATCGGCCCCTGGTGTAGGGTTCGGTCCTTCCGGTGAACCTAAGGTCACTTGTGCGTATCCTTACCGGCCCGTTTGATTGGAACACCCGGATGCCTCTTCCGCACAATGTTTCGTTGCCTGCAGGGGCGGCCCCTTTGATTTATGTGGATACGTCGGCGGAGGGCCCGGCGTGGCACCCTTCTCCTTTACGTCCCTGGGTTTGTCCACCTCATGAGAGGCCTCCACAGGTTCCGAAGCAATCTCCTGAGGACGCTTTTTTTGGTAAATTTCAAGCGCTTATGCGCACCGACCCCATGAGGGAGTATTTCAAAGGGCTTTTTAAGGAAATTTGTCCACCAGCGCCCCCGGCTCCACCCGTTCCTCTCGTGGTTCCGCCGGCGCCTCCTTTGCCCGTGGTGCCTGCCCCTGCTCTTCCCCCTTTGCCACCGTTGTCCCCACTGGACAAGGCAGTGCCTGACACGGTTCAGCAGGATCCTGACCTGTCAGATGACCCTCAAGGCGAGCAGGACAACGAGGACCTTCCCCGCTCTGTTAGAGCTTTTCATGACCGGGTACTGGACATGATGAATTTCTTAGATGTTCCAGTTCCCGAGGCACCTGCTCCACAGGAGGGCGTGCTTTCTGGGGCGTTCACCCTGTCTCATTTGGAGCGTACCAGCCTTTTCCTGCAGAAGGATGTTTTGGCCGAGGTCCGAAGAGTCTGGGAGAAGCCACGCTCGGGACTTTTTGTCAATAAAAAGATTGACGTGAGGTACAGGCTACACTCTTCGGAGGAAGTGGCCTTGTCGTCTTGTCCACCTCCCTCCTCCACAGTGGTGGCTGCGGCCACGTTGTAGTCCAGACCTGCAGCATCCTCTTCCGCGACGGCTACTCAGGTCTTGGGAAGGAAGGACAAGCTACTGGACTCCCTAGGGAAAATCTTGCAGCTCAGGCAGGCCAATGCAGAATTGATTTTGGCTGGAGCTAACATGCGGATGTGGAGAGGGCTGTCGAGTTTGAGGAGCACATTCCGGTCGAGAAGTTGGAGGATTTCAGAGGAGGCCTTTCCGATGCCAGGGTCTTGGCCCAGGATCTACTGGAGGCTGCGGCTCATCACGTAGACACCTCGGCTCGGGGTCTGATGCTTGGGGTTGATACCTCGCGGCAAGCGTGGCTGCATGCCACTAAGTTCTCGAAGGAGGTGCAAGACAACGTTCTGGACCTTCCATTTGATGGTAAGGAGCTGTTTCACTCTTCTACTGATGTAGAGCTCACCAAAACCAAAGATAGCACTCAGACGGCTAAATCATTGTCTGTTCTGGTTAAAGCTCCCTTCAAGTCTCAAAGGTCGTTGTTGCAAGGTCGACCTTCCTCTGGTTTTAGGGGCTTCCTCGACCGCAAATCTCGCAGAGTGGATACTCCTGCGGGGAATAACCGCCGTAGACAACAGCGTACGCGGGTTTTCTCCCGCTCCTCAGCCTCCTCATCAGGTTCAGGTGGCACCACCACCGATAAGCCTGCCAAATGGGGGTTTTCCGCGCTCGTACGAGACCCCGGTGGGAGGACTCATTGCGTCTCATTGGGAGGCGTGGCAGGCCATCACAGAAGACAGATGGGTCTTGTCAGTCGCTCGAGTGGGTTTCCGCTTACCTTTACCCCCTACCGCAACCCTCAACCCTCCTTTTCTGCTGTCGGGCTCACCCTCCCTCAAGGCCGAGGTTCAGAAACTTCTGCACCTCAGAGCTGTGGAACCTGTTCCTCTTGGGGAGCGAGGGGAGGACTTCTACTCCCGGCGGTTTACGGTGCCCAAACCCAACCAGGCTGGCATGCGCACCATCCTAGACCTTTCCCAGTTCAATCTTTTCCTACCCCAAGAGAAAATCAAGATGATCACGCCCAGCCAGATACGCTCCTCCTTGCAGATGGGCGATTGGCTCAGCGTTGTGGATCTTCAGGACGCGTACATGCATATCCTGATTTGGAACCCACAAAGGAGATATCTCCGCTTCTCTTTGGGAGAGGAGCACTTCCAGTTTCGAGTGCTTCTTTTGGCTCAGCACGGCGCTGCATGTCTTCACGAAGATGATGTCGGTGATTGCGGCCTAACTTCGTCTCCAGGGTATCCATGAGTATCCGTATTTGGACTGGCTCTTATGCAGGGGTGCGCCCCGAGGCCTTGGTGGGGCTTGGTGCTACCGAACGGATGTTCGAGGCCCGCGCGAGTAAGGCTGTTACCGGACCTGGGTCCGAGGTCCCTCGTACAGAGGCTAAAGCTACCAACATTTCTGAGGGTCTTGCAAGGCCTTATCGGTGAAGGTTGTTTCTCACCATTCCTGCTCTTGCGGCAACACCAGATCTGTTGAGGGGGCAAAGAAGGGAAATTCTTCTTTTACCGGCAACGCCGAGGTCCTTCCTGAGAAGGCTAATTTGGCAATTGGTATGTCGCAGAAACATTCCAGGCCTCATAGTACCGGCTCTGCCGAGGTTCCTTATGTTAAGGCTAAAGTTAAGACCCCTGATCCATCGACGGGGACCCCTGCCTCACTTCCTCACGTACCGCAGTTCCCCTCAGGTGATGACAAAATGGCGCCCGTTCCCGCCACGACCACGGCGGCCATTTTGAACGCTACCCCTACAGCTGCGCCATCAGCTTCAGGTGTAGGGCTGGTTTCTCGGCCTTGTGCGCATCCTTATCGGTCAATTTATGACCGGAATGCTCGGATACCCCTTCTGCACAATTTTTTGTTGCCTGCGGGGTGAGCACCTTTGGTTGATCTGTCCATCCAGATATAGGAGTGGGCCATGCTTCATGGCTTCTGGCTGCTTGCGGTGCACATCCCGGGCCAGCTGAATGTCACAGCGGATGCCCTCAGCCGGCGGACAGTGGTCAGCTACGAGTGGGAGTTGAAGGCGGAGAACCTCTCATGGATTTTCTTGCATTGGGGTGCACCGGAGGTGGACCTCTTCGCTACGGTGGTAAACAAAAAGCTTCCTTGGTATGCCTCCAGAGGGGGGCTGAGAGCCTCCTCTCGGGGGGATGCTCTCGAGATTCCATGGCACAACATGAGCGCTTACGCCTTCCCGCCTCTGCCTCTAGTTTCATCGATCAATTGGGAAGCTGAAGAACTCTGTGAACTGTTCCCTTATGCTCATGGCCCCGTGGTGGCCGGCCAGTTTTTGGTTCTCAGAACTTCAACACCTGTCAGTGTTTCTGCTGATCAGGTCACCAGTAACCCCAGATCTTCTTCATCAAGGGGAACAGCAGATGTGGCACCCCTCCCCACAATTGGTCAGCTTGGCGGCATGGTGCCCGAGTTCAAGTCTTAGAGCATTTTAACTTGTCTACGGATAACATGCATATTATCCAGGCAGCCAGGTAACCTCGACCAGATCCCAATACAGGAGTAAATGGCTCAGGTTCTGTCGTTGGTGTTTGGAAAAGCGGTTGGATCCAAGGGTGGCTATGATTGACAAGGTGCTGTCCCTCGTGTCCTCCCTAGCAGAGTCGGGTGTTTACGTTCTGTCATGCAGAACTTACCTTTCAGCGTTTTCTGCTTATCTTGCTATAGGCCAATGCTCTTATTCTCTGAGTAACCCAGTGGTTAAGAGGCATTTTGCAGGCTTGACACTCCTCTACCCTCCGGTTCGTAGTCCGCACCCGCCTTGGGACCTAAATGTAGTCCTGACGGCGCTGCGCCATAAACCCTTTGAGCCAATGGCTACGGTTGACCTCAAGTCCGTGTCCTGGAAAGTGTCCTTTCTGGTAGCCGTTACATCAGCGAGGAGAGTGAGTGAGCTCCAGGCATTGTCGGTGGAGCACCCTTTCTTGGTCTTTCACAAGGACAAGGTAGTCCTTCGGACGAACCCAGCTTTCCTACCAAAGGTAGTGACCGAATTCCATCTGAATCAGTTGATTTCCCTTCCGGTCTTTTTCCGAACCCTGCCTCGGAGGCGGAAAGGGTTCTACACTGCCTGGATGTCTGAATAGCTCTTAGGTTCTACCTGGACAGGACTTCCGAGCTCGGAGCTCATCCCAACTGTTTGTGACCTTCGGTAAGCCTCGGGGCAGGTTAGCATCTAAGGCATCCATTTCCAGATGGATTACCGCCTGTATCACAGAATCTTTCACCGTCCAAAAGCTGAAACCTCCTAAAGGTATCCATGCACACCAGGTGCGAGGCAAGGCAGCCGCGGTTGCCTTTCAGAAGTATGTTCCCTGGGAGTCCATCGCTAAAGTGGCTACTTGGGCATCCCCATCTGCTTTCTGTAAGCATTACTGCCTCGATATGAGCTCTACAGCGGACACTCAGTTCGGCCAGGCTGTGCTGAAGAACCTGTTTCAGTAAGGGGTATTTCCATCCACCCATAGTTCCTGTAAGGAGTGCTTGGGAATCTCCCATAAGTATGGAGGAAAGGGGACGGGACGTAGGAGTATAACCAGGTTACTCACCGTAGTGACCACCTTACTCCTAGTCCATAGTCCCATTTCCTCCATACGCCCGCCCGCCGTCCCCTCTAATAAGGTTCCTCTGTTATTGCTAATGGGTCTTTGACCCTGCGATAGAAAAGGACTGATGGGCGATGCGCGGGGCGGAGCCAAGGTGGGCGGGGTTATGGCCGCGTGCTGGGCCCCGCGCAGGAAAGAGAGGAGGAACACATTTTTGGAAAAAATGTGGATGCTTTTTACAAAGTGCTCCAGTCCCGTCCCACAGCACGGAGAGATGTCCCATAAGTATGGGGGAAAGGGGACTATGGACTAGGAGTAAGGTGGTCACTACGGTGAGTAACCTGGTAACATAGCACTCTTGGTTCTATAGTCATTTCCAAAGGCCCTAGATACTCTCGCTGGACTTTTTATGAACTGTGCAGATGTGTCATGGACAGGACTGGTGGCAGCTATCGCTTCGCATCCTTTTTAACCCTTTCCTGTCATGTTAACCGCGTTTGGCACGAGTAGGTGGCCTGGCTCCAAAATGGCCATGCCACGAGGTTCTTTGTCCTGTCCTTTGGCCATCTTGTCCCTTCACCTTCCCCAGGTCGAGTCGGCCAGGCCCAGTCCTTATTTGGTCATGCACTTTCTCGCGAATCGCAATGCTTTCGTGGGCTTCTGCATGCCTTGTGTGTGTGCCTCCAGGATGTGGGCTGGGATGTCTGGTCCCAATGCACATCCTGGGTGCCAGAGAGTTTGGAGTGTCCTGAATGCCTGAGACCACCGTGGTCTGTGATTGGTCCACATATGGAGTGTGTGTTTGTGAGTAGATCGCCCATTGGGTCCTCTCCATTTTGGTGCAAAGGGAACTTTGGATAAGAGGAGGCTGGAAACACCACTACCATGTCGATCTCCTGAGTTCTCACTGAACAAAGGATAGGATCCAAGTATTCTGCAACTACGAAGCTGAGTCGAGGAACTGCTGGTGACCCGCTGGAAGGTTTGGCACCCTTAGCCCGCTGTCGTCCCGTGGGACCCCTCTGCATCTGGTCATCCTAAAAGGTCTGCAAAGATGCTTCGACCCATTGGAATAGTGGGACCAACTATTCTCGGGACCTTCACCAAAACCTGCAAGTAAGCTTTCTCGGAAGTGTCCCTCGGCCAACCAGTGGGCTGACTAGCTTACGCAGGACCTTTGCTCTGTTTCCGCCGCAGTTTCGAGGAGACACTCGAAGCTTGGTATACTGCTAGCTGTGTGTCCACGGCACCCTCACACCGCATTTCATACACTTGCCATTCCCAGCTCTGAAGTGAGACGAGTGCGCCCAGACTGGAGTAAACGCGGTTACTGTGTTGCCCTGCTGCGGCAATGTCCTTTGCAAGTCTGCTGCATTTGTGACCCTCTTGCCCCTGAAGCCTGCTGCAGTGAAACTGGGGCGATTCATCTACCCGGAGCAGAGAAATCGCCACTGTCCGTTTGGGAATCCTCGTTGGAACAGGGGGAACTAAAAGGTGCCAAGATATCTTTTTTGTCACTGTCGAACCTGCAACCAAATTGGACTAACCTGCCAAAGTTTGGGTCTCCTTGCCTCGGGGACCAGTGAGTAATCTTTACCCCTACCGCTGGCACCTAGTGCCAAAGCCCAACTTTATGCACAAGTGGCTCCTGGGGGCCCCTCTCCTGTCCACTGCTATTGCGAAATAGCGACTCCATCCCGAACTCTCGAACTGCCTCTGCCTTCAAGTGGAGGTCCTTCTTGAATAGTGGGAACTTATTCTTCATCGTCTTATCCACCTTCCCGAGCTGCTAGAGACCCTTGAAGAGACCCTGTTTTGCCCACTGGGACAACCACGTTCGCTGGCACTACATGTACTATTGAGCACAAGGCTCCCCTCTTTTTAGGGCTTGGACTGCCTCTTAGTTAGGTGAATAACTGATGTTGAATTGGGCCTAAAGATTAACTGCACAGCCTGTTTCCTTCCCCTCTTGGTTGTTAACATATTTCGTGCAGTCATCCCTTTAGACTCCCCCCCTGATCTTATATATATATATTGTATTGAGTGTGATGTATTGGTTTATTTAGTGTTACTGTGATACTTTGCTATGGTGTATGTTACAAAGGCCTTGTAATAAATGAGTCTATTTTTTATATAACACCTGTCTGGAGTAATTTGTAAGTGGCCTTGCTCTGTGTGCTCATTGAGGTCCTTCAGTCACCCTCACCCCCCCTGAGACTTATTCTTGACCGCCTGCCATAGCTACCCTGATTGGTCTGGCTTGTCCAGAGGTTACCCTGTTCCAAGAAACTAGGTTGGCCTTCTGAACCTCTGCCCCTCCTATTCAGAAATCCTTCTTAACAATTATCAAATTCCAGGACAAGTTAAGGACAGCGGATTTGCAAAATAATACCATCAGTTATGGTCCCGGAATTAATCCTGTTAAAAATCAATGGTGGAGAAGCAGTGTGTGGCTCTCAGCCGCCAGGTCAATATATCGCAGATCTTCTCCTCTGGGTGCAGGCAGCCAACTACCACAGAAGAGTAACAATGCACCTTGTGGCAATACGGAAAAAGATATAGAGATTTATGCAACACATGCCGAGGGGTAAAAGAAGATCACTCAGGCGCGGCCAGCCCCACTCCCTCAAACCACAACAAACCAGATACAAAAGCTGTGGACAGTTAGCCAGGGGACACCCTCCGCCGGAAACACATTAACAGCTGATCCTAGTGAAGAGCCTGGAGAATTCAGCAGTCTCACTCCAGAAATGGCTGCCTCTAAAGAGTATTTCGCAGCAATTTTTCCGGAGTTTCATGACAGGTTTCACACTTCATTCCAACAGCAGTTCACCTCTTTTACTACTGAAATCAGGCAGTCATCATCTGACTTCAGCAAAGACATATCTTCAGGCGTAACGCATCTACACCAACGAGCTGGCATTCCAGGAACTAACACAGGATAACAAACAGTCGGATATTGTCCTAGAAGAACTAGCTACGCTCACACACAATATGGAAATACAGTGTGAAGATCTTGAGAATAGATCTAGATGTTCTAATATAAAGATTCATAATTTACCAGAAACGATCGTAGATGCAGAACTAAAAGACACTGTAATCCACATTTTATCAGACTTCGTTTCAGGTGAAGAAGCCACCGTATTGCTAGACAGGGTACATAAGACAGATCCAAAAAGAAACTTTCCCGGTGCCCGCCCATGCGATGTCTTGGCAGCCTGCACATCGTTCCCACAAAAGGAGCACATTCTCAGGGATGCAAGGGCATCTTCTCCAATCACATAAAATGGCAATGAGATCCAACTTTATCAAGATCTCTCGCAAACAACCTTTCACAAACGTTGAGATGCAACCGGCCGTTAAAACATTACAACTGCAAGAGATTAAATATCGGTGGACATTCCCTTTTAGACTGGTCTTCTCTCTGGAAGGGAGGCAACATAGGATCACCTCTTGAGAGGCAGGAATGTCCTTGTTGCAAATTGACGAAGATGACGACGGAGTGCAAGTGGAGGAGAGAAATGGAGAAACACTGCCTCAGCACTGAGCAGCATTCCTGATTTATTGCAGCCTCATCTCAACAGAAACAGTGTCGGGAGCGCAGCAAAACTGAGGAGCAGCTGGTGCTTTGACCGCGTATGAGACACATTGCGAACTGCTAGACCCTGCGGCCCGAGCGGTGGTAAGCCCCAGGTGCCCCATGGCTGGAGGCGACGTGTACACAAACCCGGCTAAAGAGCAGGAGGAACATAGCCGCTGCTATCACAGCCGAAGGTTGAGAAGCGTCTGATGAGATACATCGTTGCGAATGAAAATATGGAAAATGAGCGAGGGGCCCGGCAGCAGCATAAGGGAATACCCTGATTTCGCTGCAAACCTTGGCAGACTGTAACAAGAGGACAGTAACACCCAGAACCCATAGAACGGGCCGGTGGGGTCACAAGCATTAACGAGGGAGGTTCTTTCCGTGGGAAGAACAGAACGGACAAAACACATGATGAAGGATACGTGTTCAAAGAGCATCAGCGGGTGACAATGTAGGCAGTGGACTCTAGCAACTGCAGCATATTCAGCAGTGGAACGGTTTTCTAGGATGACTGCATGGACAGACGCAGTGTATGCCGTGATGCGTGATAAGTGCAGGCAACATTAAATGGCCGCAGCCTTTTGATATGGGGGGCAGGGTAGCACCAGAAACACTGGGTGCCTGATGGAACACTAGAATCTATGACTGGGGGGTTGTCCTACCCTCTAGAATTCAAATGCATGCAATACAATTTAAATACATAATGGTTTGAACCCTTGTGAAGACCCAATTCGATGGGGCATTCACCATTTGAGACAAAAGCAGAACTGCTAATGAACACATTTATCCTTCATTTTTGGTTATTCCAGTTTTTTATTAATTAGCTGATATTCTGGTTTTGCTTTACATGTTTTTCGAATATTTTTTGTGAACAGCAAACAGAACGCCCTACAGTGATAAAGAGACTACATTATAGCACTAGACGGACCGCAACTGGGGTAAGCGCTGTGGAACAAAGAGGACGCTGCATGCAAGGTATGAAGAGGCGTGACGCAAAGGAAGCGCCAACCAACATCACCCCCTGCCAGTATGAGCAACACTTACAGCCCAGAGTGTGCAAGCTAAACACTTAGTGGAACAAACTGCCTCCGGACATATATACATACAACTATGGTGTAGCCCAAGCAGGGTGATATCATACGTGGCTGAGTAAAGTCAGGTGAAGTCTTTTCGGGACCCGCTAACACAGACAACTGAGAAGCAGTGAGGCGCTACACCTATAGCCGACAGCAATCGCAGAATGCAACGCACAACGGTGGCAAGTTGACCTCCTTGCTGTGCTAGGACGTAAACGGATTGGGCAAAAAGCGTGGTCGGGGAGCTGAGGCTCTGGCGGGAGCCACTACCGACTCGAACGTCGTATAGACTAATAGTAGGCGGGGGACCTACTAACCCCAGCAACTGCGGACAGACACGGAGGACGTTAAGATGGCCTCTAAGGCCCCAAAATCAAAAGGGAAACAACCAACTATGGACAAATTCGCCAGAAAACCCCAGCAGCCTGAGAGAGCCAGGAGCAAGGAGAGGAACCTGCAAATTGACAATGTACCAGGGCGGAACGATCAACAAATTCTTGACACAATTGCAGACCTACAAATTACATGGGAAACCAAACTGGAGGCAGCCGTGAGTGAAATAAGATCAACACTGGACTTCAAAACAGAGGCAGTACAGGAGTACGTTAACCTATTAAGACAAGTTGCTAGGAAAATAGCAGAACGGACAAGTGAACTGGAGAACGAAGCGCACGATAATACAGAGATCGGCAAAGCACACACCTCGGAGATCCACATACTGCAGCAACAAGTGAGTAACTTGGAAAACAGCAGAGCAGGCGGAAGGGCGGGCCCGAAGGAACAACTTGCGTATTGTAGGGCTCCCTGAAGGAGAAGGAGGACCTAACCCCACGGACTATATAGAGACTATGCTACTGCAAGAAATAGAGGGGGAGCCCTCACCCAGGGATTCGCGGTGGAGAGAGCTCACAGGGCCCTGATGAGGAAACCCCCACCTGGAGCACCCCCGAGGCTGATCAAAGCCAAAGTCCTGAATTACTGAGACAGGGAAAAGATTCTGGAGTTTTTCTGAAAGGGAGGCACAATACAGAGGGCTTCTGCACGCATCACGCCATATCAAGACTAAACTCTACTGGTGAAAAGGAGGAGACTGAATAATGGAACCGTGAAGAAGAGGCTCCGGGAGGCGGGCCACAAGTACATGCTGATGTACCCAGCGAAGCTAAAAGTGTACCACAGAAACAGGGCTGTTTTTTGATACCCCGGAGGAGGCGACGGAGTGGCTGGATGCCCAGAACTGTCGCACCGGGGCAGATGCACAGAAAGATGACGGCACAGAGAAGTAATATGGACGCGCTAGAGGCTGAGGTGCGGAGTGGCTAAGACTGTGGGACTAGAATACAGCATGATGTACCTAGAACAGAAGTAGCCAAGCATGGGACCAAAGTAAGTGCATGCATTAAGCTGTAGTTCAATGCAGGAGCCACAGAAGGTTCACCCTCACACCCCAGTATATAGTTTACATAGGCTACCGATAGTGTGGTAACATCCTGCAGAGTTCCTGAGGTCAGCAACCCGGACCAGGACTAGATGCGGGAACGCCTGAGTTCCAGGGATGGAGCTGGGCAAAAGTTGGGGATGGGAAGGGCGGGGGGCAGGGGGGCAGTTAGGGGAGTGGGATGAGATGACGGGAAGGGAGGTGGGAGGGGGGATGTTGAGGTTGTAGTGTTATTGGGGAGGGTTAGTTTAAGTTGGGGAATGAGCTCACATACACAGATGTTGGGGAAGTGGGAGGGGGAAACAAGCTTGAGTTGGCGCATAGCAACAAGATGGAGGAGGGGCACAGTTAGTCAGAAGCGCACCAAGATAAGGACTAGCGATGGGGGACCTTAAGTTAATAACTTGGAATGTCAGGGGACTTAATAGCTACCTGAAAAGGAATAAGGTCATGTTGTACCTGAGGAGACAAAAATAGATATAGCAATGCTACAGGAAACCCACCATACGAAAGAAAAACAAGATGTGATGAAGAGAAAATGGAAAGGGACCGTCATAGGGGCAACATTCTCGGCATATGCCAGAGGGGTTCTTACTTGGATCGCGCCACATGTGCTCTTCCAGTTGCAGCAGCACACAGTAGAAGCAGACGGGAGAATGGTGGGGATATGAGGAATAGTGGAAAACAGGGCGTTGTGCATTATAAATATGTATGCCCCAAATCAAGATCCAGTGGCCTATTTTAAGGCCCTGTACGGTAAGATTAGCCCGTACATGGGGGGGGGGGGCGATAGTCTGGGGGGCAGGGGGAGACTAACTGCACGCTGGACCCCAGGGTGGATAGCTCGGATAACAAGCAAGATAGGCCCAACCCTGCAGCCAAAATGCTGCGGACCCCGTTAGGCGACTTCAAGCTAGAAGACGCATGGAGACAGCAGCATCCTAATGATAGACATTACTCGCACTACTCTGCTCCACAAAACCTGTACACCAGGCTAGATTATATGTTCGTCAGCTCGGAACTCACCGTAGAGATAGTGAGGTTGGAATATAAAGCAAGGGTCTTGTCAGACCACTCACCGGTGCTCCTGGAGTGGCAACACCAGCCCCCCAGACCCAAGATTCCAATGCGGCGACTCGGGGCTGAAGCATTAAAAGACACAGAGCTCAGGGAGGATCTGAGAGAGGAGATAATTGAATATTTTGAGAAAAACACTGGTAGCGTGGAGTCGGAGGGTACCCTGTGGGAGGCTTTCAAAGTAGCATTAAGGGGGGGGCAGCGATTTCAAAATCCAAAGGGCTCTAAGGGGGGGCATAGAGAACGAGCTACAAAGAATGGAGAGTAAACTAGAAGTGATGATGAACAAAAGGGATGCCACCCGAGAAGACGCAGGAATCATGAGCCAGTTGCAACAAGAGCGTACGGGACAATGGGAGAGACTGTAACCTGAATTACAAGAAGTACATAGAAAGGCAGCATGCAGGAGGAGATAAGCCGGGAAGGCTTTTGACATGGCTATACAAACAGGAAAGGCCCAGAACTATGATAAGAGACATGAGGGATGAGAGTGGCCAAATACTAGATACACAAGTGAATGTAAACAAGGGATTCCAGAAGTTCTACCAACACTTATATGCAGACGTGGGGGAAGCGGACAAGAGCGAGATGGAAGAGATACTGAGAGATATAGGATTGCCCAATTGAGTACAGAAGAGAAGGAGACGCTAGAAGCCCCCATATCATTAGAGGAGTTGGAATCAGTGATTAGACAGCTGCCCACTGGCAAAGCCCCTGGGACGGATGGGCTCCCTGGCGAGTTTTAGGAAACGTCTAAATCAGAGGTGCTACCCCCGTTATTAACGATGCTAAATGAAGCATTTGAAGTTGGGAGATTGCCAGAATCACTAAGAGAAAGAACGATTATTCCGCTTCTCAAGCCAAACAAGCCTAGCACAGATTGAGGGTCATACAGACCACTATCTATGTTAAATCAAGATAGTAAAATACTTACGTCAGTGCTGGCAAACCGGCTTGGACAGGGCATAAGCAAGTTGATGCATCATGATCAGACAGGCTATGTCCCGGGTAGAAGTATAGCTGATAACCACAGGCGGCTTCACCGCGTCATTGAACAGACAGAAAGGGATGCAAACGATGTGGCAATAGTCCCGCTTGACGCAGTGAAGGCCTTCGATTCAGTGAGATGGCCTTGGCTGATGGCGGCCCTGAAAGAATATGGGATGGGGCCCGGCTACCTGAGGTGGGTGACGCTATTGTATAGTTTACAGTTAGCTAGAGTCAAGACAGGAGCGATCATCTCGGATAAATGGTAACTCAACAGGGGTACCAGACAGGGCTGCCCATGGTCCCCGATTTTGTATATTCTAGCACTGGTGCCCCTGGCGATATACCTGAGGCAACAATATTAAGAGATGGGAGTCTCCACTATGGAAGGGCCCCACCCCATATCATTATACGCAGACGACTTGTTGCTGTATTTGAAGTACCCGGAAGAAAACTTGCAATATATCCTAGAAGTGATGAATCGGTTTGCAATGTACCTTGGCATAGCGGTAAACCCCAGGAAGTCGTGCATATTCCCTTTAGGGATATATAAGGGCATGGCACGAGACAAACTACCTGTATTACAAATACCTTGGGAAATTAGTACATTCCGATACCCAGGGTTAGACGTCTATCATGAGGTTGAAAAAGAACATAAATATAACAGAGACAGCGGTAGCTAACAGAGAATAGCATGAAGTTCTGGGCCAAACTCCCCTTAGCCATGATGGGTAGGGCGGCGCTATTGAAAATGGCTGTCTTGCCTAGATTATTGCACTTTTTTGTGAACATTCCGTATCTGCCACCCAAACGTTTCTTTGATAAACTATAATAAACATGTAGAGGTTTCATCTGGCACAACACCAGGAATAGAGTTGCTTTATGGAAACTATAAAACACGTACGCGAGAGGAGGGATAAAACTGCCTAAATTCAAGATATACCACTTGACGGGAAAGTTACAGTACGTAGCAAAGTGGTTAACTGAGGAAGCAACAGTTCAGACTGCTGAGGGCCGAATGCACACCTTTTTTTTGAAAGAACCAATATGGCTGCCAATGTCCGAGCTGAAAGGGACATCTAGACTGCTCGAACTGGGGTGAAAAATGTGGCATAAGGCATGCCGGGTCGTAGAGAACCCGACACCATGCTCCCCCCAAGTGCTGCTTATTTCACTACAGGGAGTAGATGAACAACTGAGGAAAAGAATATGCAGGCACTGGGAGCCGGTGGGCATAGCAACACTGGGGGATGTATGGCGGGAAGGGGAGGGGGGGCGTTGGATTTCGTAACATTAATGGAGGAAAATGGGGTGCACCCTGGGCAATATATTACCCACACCAGATTGGTAAAGCAGATAAAAGCCACATGGTCAGTAGTAGTATTAGAAGACCAACCAGACTTGGTCATAGAGACAATGTATGGCATCTCGGAGGGCGGGCATGAGGTGTCCCGAATATATGAACTATTAATGTCCAGAGTGGGAAAGGAGGTGACCCAGCTAAGGCGAGATTGGGAGGAGGATGCAGGAGAACCCATGCAAGACGGGCAATGGGAAAGGGTGCAGAGATACCATAAGAAAGTGTAACGAAATGCCAGACTCCAGCTATATGTAACACACAGAGCATACATGACCCCCCAGAGGCTAGCCCGATTCCAAGGTACAGACACACAAAGGTGCCCCAAATGTGGAGAAGTGAAGGCAGGGATGTTGCACATGTTCTGGGCATGCCCAGAGATTCAGAACTCTTGAGGAGAGGTAAACTGCCGCCTCTCCGAAAAGGGTATCAAACTAAATGTAGAATCAGTGTGGGCATGTATGGTGGGAGGATTCACTAGACCACGCAACATGAAACACATATGCAAACTTAAAGATCTGGCATATATCCTAGCCAAACGCAGAATAGCCATGGGGTGGAAAGCAAACCAGAAACCTCGACTAGAGGTATGGTGGCAGGACCTATTGAAATGGGCAGCAGCGGAAACTGTAGCATAGTATGACGCGGCTTATAGGGGGGAAGACTAAGTCGGAGTGCTGATGGCCTGGAGACAGCTAATAGCTACGCTAACTGAACCTGCGCGCGACAGCTTAAGCGAACATGACACCTCTAGGAGCACAGAAGAAGAGGTGCCCCAGGAGGAATAAGGCTGAAGCGTAATATGTAAGCTCAAGTTGAGGGGGGAGGGAAAGGAAGACAGTGACAAAATATGTGAACGTATATGGTGTTTGAAAATGTAATATTGTCACTGCCGGGTGTGTTGTGATGTTGTGTTTATTATGAGAACATTTAATAAAAATATATTTTTTTAAAAGCGCAAGTGAAAACAAGAGCAAAATGTAAGAACTGATTTTCTCTTACTGACTTCATTCAGACGGAGCACACCATCTTGGAACTATCTGTCCAGGTAACAGATGGGGTTAAAAGGATACCCTGCACATTGCTATGTGGTTAGGTTATATACCCCGGGCTATGTTAGTTTCCGTGGCTCACACTAGGGGACAATATTTGTGGAGTTTGTTGGGTCAGTTAGACTTGGGTCAGGGATTGTAGATGGGGGTTGGGTAAATTAATTAGGGGGAGTGAGTCTACGACAACAAAAATCCTCTATGTACAAGATGCACAATTCTTATATGTTCTTTCAACAAGAAAATTCAAGTGTCTAACTTTAAATATTAGGGGTCACAATGCTCCAACGAAGTGTTGGAAGTTGGAATCTCTCCTGGGCAGTACCAACCAGACTTGGTGGTGCTCCAAGAGACACTTATATGTTTAGCCAACAGATGCAAACTCAGATTATGAGGATTCCCGGTTGTATTACATGCTAATGCAGAGGCCAAGACCAGCCTACACACCAAGGTGCTTCGAACACAAATTCACAAAGAAGGCTGTTACACTTTTTCAACCTTGAAGATAGGCACAAAGAAGTTAACGGTGGCGGCAATATATCCTCCTAACACGGCCAGAAGGGCTTTTTAAAATCGACTCTTACACTTTTAGAATATTTTACTGAAGGGGAGATTATTTTTCTAGGAGATTTTCATGTGGCCTGGGACCCTACTCGAGACCGGAGCACTGTCTCCCGCTTTACGCAACCTCCGCCATCCAATTTACTTGGACACAAATTTGCACTGTTGACATTGGTAGATGTTTGGAAAGCACTCAAGGGGCTGGAGAAAGGATATACCTTCTACTCACATGTCCGCCGGTCCTTTTCGTGCATCAACTATGCTTGGGTATCCAAGACCCTATTAGATAAAGTAACCCAAATTACATGTCTGGCAATTACACTTTCAGACCATGCACCTCTCATTATAGACCTGGAAATTGATACAGGGACACAGGAGCTTTGGGCTTGGTGTTTCCCGTCCGAAATCATGGCAGACCCAGTACGGAGAGGAAAAATTGAAGGGAAGATCGGTTAGTTGTTTGAATTCAACCCGATGCAAGGGACCTCAACTATTGTGACATAGGATGCTTTTAAGGCAACACTTTGCAGTAAATTAATAGGAGAAGCAGCTATTAGATATAAACAAAATATTGCACTAGCGTTAGAGCTGGAAGATGAGTTGTAACGAGTAATGGAGAAAATGGCAACGCAAGTGGGCCCAGTATAGAACTGTGAAGGGTAAACTTAATTTACTTCAGCTCAAAAAGCAGACAAATCCTTACTATACCTTAAGCAAAAATATTATGTTTAGCCAACAGGGCAGACCGCTTACTGGCCAGACAACTACACCAAAGAACGGTTCTATGTCCTTTCATCGCCAGGCATGTCTACGCGTGCATTTGAAATGTGTAAAAAATTACGAAAAAGTGAATCGACTTTCTTGGGGGGGGGGGGGGGATGCCCCCCGAGCACCTCCTCCCCACCCAATTTTGAACTATACCTGACCCTCCCAAACCTTTATCTGCCCTTTCCCAACTAACCCCAAAAGTTTCGATGAACTTTTTCATTATTCTTTACACGTTTAAAATGCACGCGTAGATGCCTGGCGATTAAAGGACGTCGTACCCAAAGAACAGCATCACAAACTATCCAGATGATTCAATTACGCTCAGGGGCAAAAGCCACAGAAACCTTTGCAAATCGTTTCCCATTTTCATTTATTATTTTCAGATTTCTATCGTTCAGAATCTCCTAATACGGAAGCACAAATTGTGTATTTAAAGGCAGTTGACCTTCCCCATATAGCTTCAGAGGAGGGGGACCATCTTGAACTAGACATCAGCCAAGAGGAACTACTAAGGGTTATCAACGCTCTTCCTTTGCACTCTGTGGCTTCCAAAATGTGATCGCTCTCCCAACCTTCACAAGAGCAAGATTACAAGCTTAGTGGAAGAAGTTTGGGACACAGCGGTTAAGCAATACCAATTCACAATATTTCCTTCATCATTTATGCCCTTATTTTCTAATCCGCTGTTCACCCCAGGCCTGAACCCACAGGCATTTAGTAAAAGGAAACCGGCAGGGTGTACAAAGCTACGGGATCTTTTTCATGGCAAAGATCCAAAACCTTTCATCCAATGTAAGCAAGAACTAGGGTTAAATGAATTAGCACGCTTCCAATATTTCCAGGTTCGGCACTGGATATTAGCCCCCCCACCCCCACTCCCCACTGAATAAACATGCCGCAATTAGGGACTTAACCAAGGTCAAAAAATGTAATATCTCTAACCCAGCGAACAAGGCTTTTCTTTCAAACCTATATAAAATCATAGCTGAAGCTACCCCCCAGTACCTCACCTCATCACAAACAACACTGGCATTTAACATTGGGAGAACAGTTGCCGGAGATAGAATGGGAGGGGCTCTGGATAGACATCCCCAGATTTACACACTCGATCCAAATAAGAGAATTTTGGTATAGGCGGTTAACTCAATGGCACTATACTTCAGCTCGTTTACATAAAATGAAATTGGCTATTCTAGACCAATGCTGGAGAGAGAGAGTGCAGCGCACTTGAGGTTTGGGGGCATATATGGAAAGTGTGCCCGGTGTTGAGGAATTATTGGGGTGAGATGGACAGTATATGCAGAACATGATTGTCTTGGTAAAACCTAGGACTCTTAAAGCATATTGCTAATGCCGGAAGCAAATTTGAGAAATGGTCCTAAAGAGAAATGTAAAGCTTTTGTTATATTGCAACTTGCAGCGCTTTTAGTCATAGCACAAAAATGGACATTTAAAGACCCACCATTGCTCACCAAATGGTTTGCCAAAGTCTGGAACTTTGTGGCTCTTGAATAGATTATTTACACATTACAAGGGGACCAAGCAAAATGTAAACAAGACTGGGCTGAAGTCCTAAACGTTTTGTAGCAAGACTATAATATCAGACACTGCCCTCAACACTTTCAGATTCTTGGCATTCAGTGACTATGAACATCGCAAATGTACCATGCATCGAGATAGAAAGGGACGGTGGGCAATAGGGGTTTATTAATGTTTGTTATTATACGAAATGCCAATTCTCCAGCATGGGGTATGGCATGGATTCACATGCTCATGAATATTCCCCCGTCGTCAGGCTGGGAATCATCGGTAAAGAAAAAACCAGTATCAGTTTCGTTTCTGATCTGTCTTTCGTAGTAATAACCAATCACTGGTCTCTGCGTCATACTGACCACAGCCAATGACTGCCCTCTACCTAAGCACCGCCTCTGGCAGCCATCTTCAGATTTTTACCGCACGTTCATGTGTTGGGATCCTCGTGCTATTGCTCTCGAGCGTTAGTGCTATTTTTTCACGTTTTTTCTCAAAAACATCGTTTTTTCGGTCAAAAGAGCCTCAAGCTCCACCGACTCTCCATCCGATCAACGGGGACCCGTTTCGGATTCGTCTGCGCCCCTCAAGGGTGAAGATTTCGTCGAGCTACGCTTTTGGAGGACTCCAGAAGTTTCTCAGGCCCGGCCATGGCCCAGGAGAAGGGAATCTCGACGCCCGGAAAGCTGTTCAGGGTCTGCCCTGGATGCCAGCTGCAGAACGTCTTCAAGGAGGACGAACACTCTTTTTGTCTTTACTGCCTACATGAGGACAAGACGCACGTGGAGAAGAACTGTGCGTTTTGCGGCAACATGTCGGAGCGGACCATGAAGGACCGCCATCAACGTCTCGCCAACTGGCTAGAAGGGAAGAGCCCGTCCGGCGAGAAGAAGAGGAAGAAATCCGAGCGGTCTTCTAAGACCTTTGAGGACGCCCCGGCGACGGGGGTCCAACATAAGGCCAAGCACCGCGAGTCCGCTGGCACCGGGAGCGCCGAACGGTCGGGCTCTACGGGCGCCAGGCAGGGCGCACCCTCCCCGGCACCATCAACCACGAGCCAACGCTCTGGGTCGGGTAAGAGGAAGGCCGAGCACCCGGCGAAGCTCCTGGAGAGGCCCCGGTCGAGCTCGAAGGCGGAGGGGGAGTGAGGCAGTGTCCCCCCCTCAAGGATAAGGCGGTGAGCGCACCTAAGGTGGTGAAGGCCTTAATCCATCCGGCCAAGCCCTCTATCTAAACTGTCGCAGCGGCCCTGGCTCAGCCTGTGGAGGCTACACCAGTGGTGGCGACCTCGGGGCTCAGAGTCTCCCTGCCACCTCGGAGGGAGTCCTCTTTTGTGCCCATCGATAGGACCCCCGTGAAATCCCCCGTGGGGAAGAAAAAGGGGGGGCAGGGCGTCGTCGTAGATTCGGCCTCAACCTCGGAGGAGGAGCTGGTCGAAGTCTTAAGCCACGGCCTCGGCGTGGAAGAAGACCGGCCCGTCGGGATGGATCCCGACGCAGGTGACGACGACATCGTCGAGGGTACCGACGGGGCCCCTAATCGCCCGTCGGATTCCCCTCTGCCAGCGCCGCGAGACAACTCGGCGGCCATTTTGTTGGCTATACAGTCCTTATGCTGTACCTCTCCCGTCAGGGGACCCAGAACCGGGACCTTCTGGTGTTCCCCCTACCAAGAAAAGAAGGATCCACCCTCCACCTCCTTTTCAGCCGTCGCGCCCCTTCCAGCCCTCCTCCCCGTCCACCCGAGGGGATGATACGGGGACTGACACGGCAGCGACGGGTACGGACGACGAGGTATACGACGAGGATGTACCGTCGTCGCCTCCCACCAGGGCTTCTCCGCCCGACGAGATTGGATCGTTCCACTCAATGATCGCCAGGGCATCCGAGCTTTTCCAACTCTGCCCTGAGGAGAAGAAGAAGGAAGGTTTCCTTTATCAGCGGCGCGAGGCCAAGAGGAAGACGGTCCTCGCGGTGCCTCTATTGGACGACATTTGGGATGAGGGCCTCACCCTCCTCAAGAACCCGTCCACGACGCCAGCTGGAAGAGACCGGTACGAGAAAAAGTACCGGGTCCCGGACACGGCCCCCCTGTGCCTCCGTGTGATGCCGGAAATGCATCTGAGGGACAGGGCCTCTGAATCCTTGTCCTTTTTCTGTTTTTACCGTGTGTTCTGTCATGTTTTCTGCCCAGGAGTCCATGAGGGACTCCTGGCAGTGCAGCTCTCTTTTGGTTTGGTGAACAGACCCATGGGATACCCTTATGGCACCCATGGGTAGGGGTACAACCCTGTGCCCCTAGTGTATGTTTTTGGGCACCTGTGGGTGGCCCACAGAGCAGGGTATGGGCTGGTGGCAGCTCCATGCTGAATTTGACAGGTGCTCTGGGTGTCCTCCATTTTGGGATACCCAGGCCCTGCCATTGGAATCAGTTGATTCCTGATAGGAAGCAAGATGGCCCCTGTGGCCTCTTGCTTTCTATTGCCTGTTATCTTGTTTTTCCCAAAGTCCTGGGAAGCCCTGACTCTGTCCCTTCCCCCTGACTGGCTGTTGGGTGGAAGTTCCATATATGGTGTTGTTGTGAAGGCCCAGCTAGACTGACTGGAGCCTTCCCAGTGACTGTATGTTGTGGGTACCTCCTGTGGGTGGGACCTGGGTGAATGGAGTGTGTGACCAATATACACTCCTTGTTGTGGTTGTCTGGTTTCTGGCATGAGAGACAAAGACTGAGACAGCCCTGCCCGAAACTGGCCTGAATGCAGTGTGTAGTGTTGAATGGCTGGGTACTTGTCCCAATCCACATTCCTTGTTGTGAGTGTCTGAAAGGGAGGAGTGTGGCCTGAATGCACTGTGTGCCTGATTGGCTGACTGACTGCATGAATGCCCTTCTGTGTGATTGGCTGCTGTGTGTGTGCCAGCAGTGTGGATGAGAGACAGAATAGTATATCTGGGGACCTCTCACCACTGGAAATTGTTCAGAAGCATTCAGAAGCTGAGTCTCCACTCAAGAGTAACTGGATTTGCTGATCCTCGACGTCCAGCTGGAAGAAGACTACTTGCTGTGGCATTTGCTTCGACGGAACTGAAGGTTGTCGAAATCGTCGAGGACTGACCCGAGAGAGGACCTGGTAAGGCGCCCTCTTCCCGTGCTCCGAGGGACCATCGAGCACCGCTGAATCTTCGCCGAAGCGCCCTGGAAGTCAGACCCTCGAAAGGCTGCCGACCCGAGACGGGACCGCCGAGGAGATCGAAGTGAAGCACCCGGACCTCGACGCTGTCGAAGTCCATTGCCGTCGACCAGGGTTCGCAGGTCTGTGTAACCGCTGGAGGCCCGTCGAAGTTGTGTTGCCCAGCCGTGGGAACCACTTGATGCCGTGCCGCCGACGACCGGAGCCGTCCGCTCCTTGCCTAAGAACATTTGACTCGAAGGACTCCCTCGTCCGCACCGTCGACCGCTTTTGCCCTGCCGGAGAAAGTCGAGGACGACCAACGCGCCGAGGAGAATCCGCCGGTGGGTTTCCCGCCACCTCACGATCCCAAAGACTCGAGCGACTCGACGCCCTTGCTGGGCTCCCGTCTCTACAATCTTTGCGGTCCAGAACTATTGTCATCGAGGTGCCCCGCACACCTCCGCCTTGCAGGACGCCGACGCCCCGACGCCGACGAGCACCGCTCGGACGAAGCTGCCGCCTCTTCGACATCGTTCTACCTCGTTTGTCGATGGACGTTCGACGCCCCGTGCCTCCCGCTTGAAAGGGAAGGCATTCAAGAAGGGCCGTCGATTCCCCGTCGCCGAACCCCGAGGTCTTCGACGTTTCTCGACGCCTCTCGACGATCCGTGACTCCTGCTTAAAAGGGGGTCATTCAAGAAGGATCTGTCGACGCCTCTTCGAAGAACTCGACTCCACCAGGTACATTGGGGGGGTAAAAACATTGTAGGAGAGAATAAGACTGTTGAACAATATATGGACTGGGCTTGTGTCATGTCCCTTTCTTTTACAGGTTGCCCAGGTGGGGGGATCTCCACACAGAACTGTGTCCAGTAGCTAGGGCCAGTATTCTGCCTATTGTTTCAACCATCTTTTATCTCTCCTCTCTCTATTGCTGGTTTCCTTCTTATTGATCTGTGTGCCATTTTTACAGTATTGTGAATGCACTTTAATGAGGTCTAATATTAGTGGTACCACTTTAGAATTGTAGATATTTATCATTATTGGTTTTCCTGAGCACAAAGTGCGTTGTTGTGATAAGTGTACATAACCCTTGAATATTAATTATATAAAGACTGTGTTTTCAGTAATACAGTGTGTGGACATTCCTTTGTGGGGGGCTTGGGGATACACTGTACTTAAGAACCAGCCTGCATCACCTCCTGAGAAGCTAGGCCTTGATTGCTCGTCCATCGCTACCGTAATCGAGAATCTTGGCTGGGGTCTTCTGTGCCTCTCCTCTACCATATAGAGAGCGGAAGTACAGACCCCCCCACCGGTCTTGACAAGCTGGTGGCAGCGGTGGGATGCTTATGGTTTTAAGACTCAGTGTATAACCGTGCCACTTACAAAATATCCGCACTTTATTAGATTAAGGTTTGGGTGTGTACCAAATAACTGCATTACAGGCAATGGAGCCCATTGCAAATGGTAAATTGACTCGGATGAGCTTAGAGGCTCTCCAGAGTGCTTGTGAAGCCATGGAGTTGGACTTTGTGGATAAGTCTAGGGCTGAGCTGATAGCTGCCCTGGTGGACTACCAGACTGATGGTGAAACCCTTGATGAAGGGGGGGATGCAACCAGTGAGGACTCTGCCCCTGGGGTTGTCGCTGAATCTGTTTCTGGGAATGCCACCATTCCTGCTGCCTCTGTTCCAAACCCCAGCAATTCCATGGAACTTGAGTTATTAAGGATGAAATTGGCCTTTGAATATCGCAAGTTGGAAATAGAAGCTGAGCTTAAGAAAGAGGAGCTGGCACAGCAAGTGGAACTCAAGAATAGGGATCTTGCGCTCAAAGACAAGGACACTGAATGTCAGAGAATCCAGCTAGAGAGAGCTAGAGTGGAGACTTCAGCTAGACCAATTGAGTGGCAGGTCCCCAGCCACCAAGTTTATGAAAGATTTGGTTGGTGTGTTTGTGGAGGGTTCAGATATCCTCCAATGGATTGAAGCGTTTGAAATGGCTTGTGCAATTCATGATGTAGATAAAAGAGATTGGGCTAAGTGTTTGTTAAGCAGAGTGCCTCAAACTGGATATGACTGTATTCTGAAGCTGAGTGTGGAGGAAAGGGGTCAGTATGAGTGTATGAAGTCTGCTTTGATTGCCAAGTTTGGCAAGACACCTACCCAATACCTTAAAAGGTTCAGGGATTTTAAGAAAAGAGAGAATGTGTCTTGGGTTGACTGGGTGAGTACTGCGCACATGAACATGATGGGGTGGATTGACGGTTACAAGGTGAAAACTTTTGTTGAGTTGTCCCACCTCTTGTTTTTTGAGCATTTTTCTGAAGCCTGTTCACCAGAGCTGCGTCAGTATGTGGCTGACCAGAACATTTTGGACCCCTTTAAGCTGGCTAGGTTGGCTGACAAGTGGGTCTCCCACCGGGTGTCCCCTAAGGACTCCAGTGGGAAGGACAAGGACAAAGAAAAGGGGACCTCTCAGAAAGCTGAGGAGTCCCAAAAGCAATCACAGTCGGGTAAACCAAAACCTTCCTCTCCTAAGACCCAAAAATCTGGTGGGGATAAGTCCTCTGTGGGTGGGAATAAGAGTAGTGGTCCACCTGCTGCAAAGCAGGTTCCCAGTGGTTCCAGTACCGTACCCCGCACTCCTGGCACTTGTTGGGATTGTGGGGCTCTGGATCACAAAAGGGGTGACCCCAAGTGTAAAGGTAAGGCACTTGGAGTACAGGCTGTCAGCCTGACCTACCCTTACCCCGTGGCTGAGGTGGAGGCCACTGTCCTCCCCTCCTCTACAGGAATCACATTTGGTGCTCCGGTAGAGATTTCCTTAGTGTCCCTTGGGGCCTGGGACCAGTACGCAGAAGTACTGGCAACTATCCCGCAGAACACCCGTAGGTTTTTGAGAAGTGTCCTCTTGAATGGCCAGCCTTCTACTGGTTTGAGAGACACTGGGGCAAGCATGACAGTGGTGGACAGGACCCTGCTCAAGCCAGAGGACTATGTAGGTGCTCCTCTGAGAACCACCAGGTTAGCTGGTGGGCCTCCCAAATTATCGCCTGTAGCCCTAGTCACACTCATGATTGGAGACAAGACAGCAAAGCTTCCTGTCCTGGTTCAGGACAATGTCCCTGCTAACATTCTGTTAGGAAATGATCTAGTAGAGTTGGGGTTGATCTCGGATGGTCTTCCCATGACTGCTGCTGCAGTCACTAGGTCACAGGTGACACCGGGTCTGGCTGTGAGTCAGGTACCCGAGCCAAAGGCGAGGCCTAAGGCAAGAAGAAGGAAGACTAAGAAGGCCACCTCTGTGGAGGGAACACCTTCTCTTCCTGCTGTTCCGACAGCACCCATTGGGATCCATGCTCCGGACGGGCTGGGTCCAGCGGAAAACCCAAACTCAACTCCTGTGGGAGAAGAGACAGAAGACTCTCCTGTGGGAGAGGTTCTCAACCCGGAGGATCATCCCGACCTTCAATGCTTGTTAGCTGAAGGGGGACCCTCCCGGGCAGACTTCTGTAAGGGACAGAGAGAGTGCCACTCTCTCGAGGGCCTGAGGAAACAGGCCCTGTCCCAGGCACAAGGTGAAGTGCCTAGGACATTCAAGATTTATTGGGAGGGTGAGCTCCTTGTTAGTGAGCCCACTAAGCCCGAACCTGGTGCCCGCAAGAGGTTGGTGGTACCCCAGGTTTACAGGCCCTTCCTACTGCAGTTGGCGCATGAGGTGCCCTTGGCTGGTCATCTTGGGACCAAGAAGACTAAGCAGAGGCTCTCTGCCCATTTCTACTGGCCACGGATGGGAGTAGAGGTGGAGTCCCACTGCAGGACCTGCCCAACTTGTCAGTTGTCTGGCAAGACTGGAGGCAGGGTCATTGCCCCACTGCAGCCATTACCAGTGGTTGGCACACCATTTGAGAGGGTGGGCATCGACATCGTCGGTCCCCTTGACCCTCCCACTTCAGGTGGACATCGGTTCATCCTGGTCTTGGTAGATCATGCCACCAGGTACCCTGAGGCAATACCCCTTCGGACTGTTACTGCCAAGGTGGTTGCCAGGGCTCTCCTGGGCATTTTCACCCGTGTTGGATTCCCCAAGGAGGTTGTCTCTGACCGAGGATCCAACTTCATGTCTAGTTACATGAAAACCATGTGGAAAGAGTGCGGGGTAACCTACAAGTTCTCCACCTCTTACCACCCCCAGACCAATGGTCTGGTTGAGAGATTTAACAAAACTCTCAAGGGCATGCTAGGTGCTTTGGAAGAGCCCCTAAGGAGGAAATGGGATCTCCTCCTGCCATGCCTGCTGTTTGCTTACAGAGAGGTACCTCAAGAGGGTGTTGGTTTCAGCCCCTTTGAGTTACTCTTTGGACATCCCGTGAGGGGGCCCCTCGCCTTGATCCGAGAAGGCTTGGAAGCCACCCCTCCAGGTCCCGCCAAGCAAGTGGGGGACTATGTGTTAGGCCTCAGGCGGAGGATGACACAAATGATGGGTCAGGCAACAGCAAATCTCAAGGCCAGCCAGGAATTGAATAAGTACTGGCATGACCTGAAAGCTTCGCAAGTGGATTGGACTCCGGGACAGGAAATCCTTGTGATGGAGCCTACCAAGCCTAGAGCTTTGGCAGACAAGTGGACTGGACCCTTCAGGATCATCTCCAAGATGGGCGAAGTCAATTATCTGGTGGACATGGGAGCCTCTGGGGTAGCCCCCCAGGTATTCCATGTCAACAGGCTCAAGCCTTTCCACAGGCGAGCAGAGGTCTCATGTCTCTTGCTAGCTTCAGGGCAAGAAGAGGATGAGAGTGAGCCCCTTCCTGATTTGCTGCATAGCAACCCTCAGGATGGCTCAGTGGAGGGAGTACAACTCTCTCCCGATTTGACAACAGAGCAGCAGAGGGCCTGCCGGGCTTTGCTCCAGCAGTATGCCCCTCTGTTTTCACTGACACCGGGCCTTACACCGTGGTGTAAGCACGAAATTGACACTGGTGACAGTGTGCCTGTCAAAAGCAGGAGCTATCGTATGTCAGATACCGTCAAAAACCACATCCAGGCTGAGGTCGCCAAGATGTTGGATCTGGGTGTTATTGAACCCTCCACCAGTCCCTGGTCCAGTCCAGTGGTCCTTGTCCCCAAGGCAAGTTCCCCGGCGGGTACCAAGGATTGGAGGTTCTGTGTGGACTACCGAGGAGTCAATGCCGTCACCAAAACTGACGCGCACCCATTGCCCAGGGCTGATGAGCTCGTGGACACTATAGGTGCTGCCAAATTTGTGAGCACCTTTGACCTTACCTCAGGCTATTGGCAAATAGCTCTGACGGACCATGCCAAGGAAAAGACGGCATTCTCCACACCTGAGGGACTCTACCAGTTTAGGGTCATGCCCTTTGGGTTGAAGAATGCCCCTGCCACCTTCCAGAGATTGGTCAACCATGCGCTCAGTGGGCTGGAAGCCTTTTGTGTGGCTTACTTAGACGACATTGCCGTCTACAGTTCCACCTGGGAAGAGCATTTGACACATCTGGATAAGGTGTTGCAGGCCTTGAAAAGGGCTAACCTCACTATCAAGGCCACCAAGTGCCAGATAGCTCAGGGGAAAGTTACCTATCTTGGTCATGAGGTAGGAGGGGGTCAAATCCAACCTCTCTCCAGTAAAGTACAGGACGTACAGAACTGGGAGACTCCCACTACTCAAACCCAGGTGAGAGCCTTTTTGGGCCTCACTGGGTACTATCGCAATTTCATGGCAGACTATGGAACCATAGCTGCACCCCTGACAGCTCTAACTTCACCCAAACAGCCTAGGAAGGTTAATTGGACTGAAGACTGTCAGAGGGCCTTTGATGGCTTGAAAGAAAGTCTGTGTAGGGCACCTGTGTTGAGTGCGCCTGACTACAGCCGACCCTTTATCGTCCAGACGGATGCCTGCGACACCGGAATTGGAGCTGTCTTGTCCCAGTTAGATGACAAAGGGAGAGAACATCCCATCATATTCATCAGTAGACAACTCAAGGGTAGAGAACTTAGGTGGGCTACTGTTGAAAAGGAATGTTTTAGTATAGTTTGGAGCCTTAGGCGTTTTAGGCCCTACCTTACGGGGTCCACCTTCAAGGTCCAAACAGATCATAAGCCCCTGAAGTGGCTTATGCAGATGAAGGGTGAGAATCCGAAATTGCTCAGGTGGTCGATTAGCCTACAAGGGCTAGACTTCACCATAGAGCACAGACCAGGGAAGAGTCACGATAATGCAGATGGCCTTTCCAGAAGGTATGTTGACCGTCTGGATGAGGGTGTCTATCCCGTGGGAGATTAGGCACCCTCCACCTCAGTCTGGGGGGGGCGACTGTGATGCCGGAAATGCATCTGAGGGACAGGGCCTCTGAATCCTTGTCCTTTTTCTGTTTTTACCGTGTGTTCTGTCATGTTTTCTGCCCAGGAGTCCATGAGGGACTCCTGGCAGTGCAGCTCTCTTTTGGTTTGGTGAACAGACCCATGGGATACCCTTATGGCACCCATGGGTAGGGGTACAACCCTGTGCCCCTAGTGTATGTTTTTGGGCACCTGTGGGTGGCCCACAGAGCAGGGTATGGGCTGGTGGCAGCTCCATGCTGAATTTGACAGGTGCTCTGGGTGTCCTCCATTTTGGGATACCCAGGCCCTGCCATTGGAATCAGTTGATTCCTGATAGGAAGCAAGATGGCCCCTGTGGCCTCTTGCTTTCTATTGCCTGTTATCTTGTTTTTCCCAAAGTCCTGGGAAGCCCTGACTCTGTCCCTTCCCCCTGACTGGCTGTTGGGTGGAAGTTCCATATATGGTGTTGTTGTGAAGGCCCAGCTAGACTGACTGGAGCCTTCCCAGTGACTGTATGTTGTGGGTACCTCCTGTGGGTGGGACCTGGGTGAATGGAGTGTGTGACCAATATACACTCCTTGTTGTGGTTGTCTGGTTTCTGGCATGAGAGACAAAGACTGAGACAGCCCTGCCCGAAACTGGCCTGAATGCAGTGTGTAGTGTTGAATGGCTGGGTACTTGTCCCAATCCACATTCCTTGTTGTGAGTGTCTGAAAGGGAGGAGTGTGGCCTGAATGCACTGTGTGCCTGATTGGCTGACTGACTGCATGAATGCCCTTCTGTGTGATTGGCTGCTGTGTGTGTGCCAGCAGTGTGGATGAGAGACAGAATAGTATATCTGGGGACCTCTCACCACTGGAAATTGTTCAGAAGCATTCAGAAGCTGAGTCTCCACTCAAGAGTAACTGGATTTGCTGATCCTCGACGTCCAGCTGGAAGAAGAAGACTTGCTGTGGCATTTGCTTCGACGGAACTGAAGGGTTGTCGAAATCGTCGAGGACTGACCCGAGAGAGGACCTGGTAAGGCGCCCTCTTCCCGTGCTCCGAGGGACCATCGAGCACCGCTGAATCTTCGCCGAAGCGCCCTGGAAGTCAGACCCTCGAAAGGCTGCCGACCCGAGACGGGACCGCCGAGGAGATCGAAGTGAAGCACCCGGACCTCGACGCTGTCGAAGTCCATTGCCGTCGACCAGGGTTCGCAGGTCTGTGTAACCGCTGGAGGCCCGTCGAAGTTGTGTTGCCCAGCCGTGGGAACCACTTGACGCCGTGCCGCCGACGACGGAGCCGTCCGCTCCTTGCCTAAGAACATTTGACTCGAAGGACTCCCTCGTCCGCACCGTCGACCGCTTTTGCCCTGCCGGAGAAAGTCGAGGACGACCAACGCGCCGAGGAGAATCCGCCGGTGGGTTTCCCGCCACCTCACGATCCCAAAGACTCGAGCGACTCGACGCCCTTGCTGGGCTCCCGTCTCTACAATCTTTGCAGTCCAGAACTATTGTCATCGAGGTGCCCCGCACACCTCCGCCTTGCAGGACGCCGACGCCCCGACGCCGACGAGCACCGCTCGGACGAAGCTGCCGCCTCTTCGACATCGTTCTACCTCGTTTGTCGACGGACGTTCGACGCCCCGTGCCTCCCACTTGAAAGGGAAGGCATTCAAGAAGGGCCGTCGATTCCCCGTCGCCGAACCCCGAGGTCTTCGACGTTTCTCGACGCCTCTCGACGATCCGTGACTCCTGCTTAAAAGGGGGTCATTCAAGAAGGATCTGTCGACGCCTCTTCGAAGAACTCGACTCCACCAGGTACATTGGGGGGGTAAAAACATTGTAGGAGAGAATAAGACTGTTGAACAATATATGGACTGGGCTTGTGTCGTATCCCTTTCTTTTACAGGTTGCCCAGGTGGGGGGACCTCCACACAGAACTGTGTCCAGTAGCTAGGGCCAGTATTCTGCCTATTGTTTCAACCATCTTTTATCTCTCCTCTCTCTATTGCTGGTTTCCTTCTTATTGATCTGTGTGCCATTTTTACAGTATTGTGAATGCACTTTAATGAGGTCTAATATTAGTGGTACCACTTTAGAATTGTAGATATTTATCATTATTGGTTTTCCTGAGCACAAAGTGCGTTGTTGTGATAAGTGTACATAACCCTTGAATATTAATTATATAAAGACTGTGTTTTCAGTAATACAGTGTGTGGACATTCCTTTGTGGGGGGCTTGGGGATACACTGTACTTAAGAACCAGCCTGCATCACCTCCTGAGAAGCTAGGCCTTGATTGCTCGTCCATCGCTACCGTAATCGAGAATCTTGGCTGGGGTCTTCTGTGCCTCTCCTCTACCATATAGAGAGCGGAAGTACAGACCCCCCCACCGGTCTTGACACTCCGGGCGCAGCCTACCCCGGACTCCGTCGTCTCCGCGGCGGCCAGGAAAAAAGCGGGGGGGGTGCGGCCTCCACATCGACTTCCCCACCGGACGGCGAGGGAAAGAAATTGGACGCTATGGGACGCAGAGTCATCTCGTCTGCAGCGACGACGATTAAAGCTGCCAACGCCTTGGCTATCGTGGCCCGATACGACAGGGAGCTCTGGTACAAACTGGCTCCCCTGCTGGACTTCTTGCCGGACGACAAGAGGGCAGAGGCCCTGGAGATCCTGCAGGAAGGTGAGGTGGCTTCGGACCACGCCATTACCGTTGCGACGGACATCGCCGACACTGGGTTCCGCCAGTTGGGCAACGGCGTTTGCCTTAGGCGGCGTGGATGGCTCAAGGCTACGGACTTCCGTCAAGACGTTCAGACCAGAGTCCTGGATATGCCCTTCGATGCGAACAACCTGTTTGGGAAAACGGTGGACGATTCCCTTCAGGCCATTAAAGCGGACACCAAGACGGCCCGGGCCCTTGGAGTTCTGCAACAACGACGGACGCCCTTTCGGAGCAGCGGAGGCAAGGGCGCCTCCAAAGGTTCCGGCGGCGGTTTCTCCTCCTACCGTCAAGCGGCCCGCTCGTCATCTCAGGAGGCCTACAGAGGACGAGGCAAGCCTGGCGGACCCCGCCGTCGTCGCCAAGGACAAGGCGCTAAAGCCTCGTCGAAGCAGGATTGAACCGGCAGGGGGGTCGGGCCCCCACCGAAGCACCCCGCTGGGAGGCCGGCTGGCGAGCTTCATCAGCGTGTGGGAGTCCATCTCCACCGACCGTTGGGTGCTGGACGCCTTGGCCCGGGGCCACGCGCTCGAGTTTCAAAGAAAGTGTCCGCGCGTCCCCCCCGTGGCCAGGAAAGAACTTCACGTCCCTCAACTTCTCCTGGAGGTGAAGGCGATGCTCAAGAAGGGCGCCATCGAACTCGTCCCAAAGAGGCTTCGGGGCTCCGGAGTCTACTCGAGATACTTCCTCGTGAAGAAGAAGACGGGGGGATGGCGCCCCATCCTGGACCTGCGACGTCTGAACAAGTTCATCAAGGCGCAAAAGTTCCGGATGGTCACCCTCCAGCACGTCCTGGGTCAGCTGGAGGAAGGAAACTTCCTGTCGTCGTTGGATTTGGAGGATGCCTACTTCCATATTCCCATCTTGAAGGGGCACCGAAAATTCCTCAGGTTTGTGGTCCAAGGGCGGCATTACCAGTTCAAAGCCCTCCCCTTCGGTCTACGGTCGGCACCCAGGGTGTTCACCAAGTGCCTCGCACCGGTGGCGGCTCAGCTGCGCCGCGAAGGGATCCACGTCTACCCCTACCTGGACGACTGGCTCATCCGAGCCAAGACAAGGGAGCTCGCCGTGGTCCACACGGCAAGGACCGGCTAACTTCTCACGGACCTGGGTTTCTCCGTGAACTACGCCAAATCCCACCTGGTACCCGCGCAAGACACTCTGTTTCTGGGAGCGAGGCTCAACACAGTGTCCCTTCGGGCCTCCCCGTCGGAGGAGAGGACCAGGACCATCCTGGGCAAGGTTCAGCGGATGTTGGTGGCCGACGCGGCCAAGGTGAGGTCCATCAAGTCCCTCCTCGGAATGATGTCTTCCTGCATCTACCTCATTCCCATGTGCAGGCTCCGGATGCGCCCGTTGCAGGAGTTCCTGGACGCGCGCTGGATCCAAACGACGGGCAACTTCGAGGAAAGGATCTCACTCGACGAGAGTTTCCGACGAGCGATCCGGTGGTGGGGCACCCACGCGCATCTGACGGCGGGCATGGACTTCCAGACCCCAGCCCACCAGGAGACAGTGACCACGGATGCCTCCCTGGAAGGGTGGGGAGCGCACACCGAAAATCTGCACGCAAGGGGCCTTTGGCTCCCGACGGAGAAATCCTTACATATCAACGTCCTGGAGCTCCGTGCAGTGTTTTGGGCCCTCAGGTCCTTCCTTCCGTCCCTCAAGGGCAAGGTGGTGAGGATCTTCACCGACAACACCACCATGTTTTACATCAGAAAACAGGGCGGAACCAGGTCCCCAGCACTGTCCAAGGAGGCGCAGGACCTGTGGCATTGGGCAGTCGCCCAAGGGATGTTTCTGGTGCCGTTTCATCTGGCAGGGATAAAAAACACCATCGCCGACTCACTCAGCAGGGAGCTGCGCTCGTGCCACGAGTGGGAACAACGGCAGGATCTAGTGGATCGCCTCTTCCGACGGTGGGGCACACCCCAGATCGACCTGTTCGCGACGGCGACGAACTCCAAGTGCCGGAGGTTCGCCAGCAGGTTTCCCCAGGCGAGGAGCATGGGCGATGCTTTCTCCTTCCCCTGGGAGGGCCTGTTCCTCTACGCGTTCCCTCCTTTGCCACTGCTAATCCGGCTCGTCAACCAGCTCAAGAGGTCACGGTGCAGGATGATCCTCGTCGCACCTGAGTGGCCGAGGCAGATATGGTTCCCGGACCTTCTGGACTTGTCAGCGTCCCCGCCAATCAAGCTGCCGGTGGACGCGGATCTGCTCTCCAGGGAAGGAGGCGCCATCCTCCACCACGACCCGAAATCGCTGAACTTGCAGGCCTGGCTCCTGCAGCGCTAGAGTTTGGAGGATACGACATACCGGCCGACTGCAGAGAGGTTCTTGCAAAGGCCAGGGCGTCCTCGACTCTTAAATGCTACGGACACAAATGGAAGAGGTTCTCTGTCTGGTGCCACGCACAGAAGATTAACCCTCTACGGATTACGGCTCCCCAAGTTCTGCCGTACCTGCTGACGCTGGCCAAAGCTGGACTGGCACACGCGTCCATCAAGATTCATCTTGCTGCGATCTCCCGATACACCAGAACCACGGGACGGACGTCCTTGTGGTCTCATCGTCTGGTGAAAGAGTTCATGAAGGGACTGTTCAGATCGTTCCCGCCGGTGAAGGCTCCGGCCCCGGCGTGGGAGCTCAACGTGGTGCTGACCAAGCTCATGGGACCTCCGTTCGAGCCTCTGCACTCGGCCCCGTTGAAGTTTCTGTCGTGGAAAACAGCGTTTCTTGTGGCCATCACCTCCGCACGACGGGTGGGAGAGATCCAGGCCCTTTCCTGCAAGGCCCCGTACTTGACTTTTCACGACACGAGGGTAGTGCTCAGGACGCACCCCTCCTTCATGCCCAAGGTACCGTCGGACTTCCATCTCAACGAACCCTTGGTGTTGCCTGTGTTCTTCCCGTCGCCTTCGTCGCCGTCTGAGAGGACTTTGCACTCGCTGGATGTGGCTAGAGCGCTGAAGTTCTACGTGGCCCGCACGAAGTGTTTTCGGAAGACGTCACAACTCTTTGTGAACTTTGGACCTGTCAATCAGGGGAAGGCTCTCTCGAAGGCTTCCATTTCCAGATGGCTCTCCGGCTGTATCATGTACTGTCATCGGTTGGCAAACCGACCGCTGCCCGGCCGTCCGAGAGCCCATTCCACCAGAGTGATCGCAGCTACCACGGCATTCCTTTCTGGTGTGCCCCTGCTGGACATATGCAGGGCTGCTACGTGGAGGTCGACGCACACCTTCACGAAGTTCTACTGCGTCGATCGGGATTCCAGGGAGGAGTCCAGGGTCGGCCAAGCAGTGCTGCGCAACCTGTTCGCCTGAGGTGAGCCTGGTGAGGAGGTAAGATGCTTAATGTTGAGTTTGATGCAATGCTTAATGTTGAGCCTTTGCCACCTCCCGTGGTTGTGCATGTGTGTACTGCTATGTATTCTTTATTCATGAGCATGTGAATCCATGCCAGACCCCATGCTGGAGAAGGAACAAGTTACTTACCTGTAACTGTTGTTCTCCAGCATGGGTCTGGCATGGATTCACATGCGAACCCTCCCGCCTACCCCTCTGCGGCTCTTCACTTGGTCATACTGCCACTTCACGTGCTTCCAAATCTGAAGATGGCTGCTTAGGTAGAGGGCAGTCATTGGCTGTGGTCAGTATGACGCAGAGACCAGTGATTGGTTATTACTACGAAAGACAGATCAGAAACGAAACTGATACTGGTTTTTTCTTTACCGAGGATTCCCAGCCTGACGACGGGGAATATTCATGAGCATGTGAATCCATGCCAGACCCATGCTGGAGAACAACAGTTACAGGTAAGTAACTTGTTCCTTACAAAGAAGTAAACTCTTCAATAAAATTGCAAGAGAATATAAGCAGGCCAGCATCTCAGCCAAATCATCAGCGTACAACTCCAGAATCCTGAACGCTAAGTCCAACTCCCAAGAAATCTTCAAAATTCTCAGGGAATTGGAAACTCCTTCAGCTTCTCCTACCACCATTATCAAAGATGGTGTGCAAACATACAGGATGTCATGAGGTCTGAAATCTCCTCCCTACTGACCAAAATTACCACCAAACAAGCCAACATTAAAACCAACAACAGCCCTCCCCTTTGTGCCACCTTCCCTTCACCCCCCCGCACTCCTACCTTTAATTTCAAAGAAATCACTGAAAAAGAAACCACCCTCATCCTCAAAAGCCTTAAGCCACCAAGATGCAAAGGGGGATATATGTCCAGCCTGGATAATTAGAGAATGCTCTGATGCCCTATCTCCCTTAATCACCAAATTCATCAACGCTTCATTCACTTCAAGCCTGGTTCCTGCAGCCTAAAAGAATCATGGGTCCTCCCCTTACTGAAAAAAACAATTCTCGACCCAGCAGCTCCAAATAATTACTGCCCTATCACCACAGTCCTGTTCCTCCTAAAGATACTAGACAGTGCACCCTATATCCAAATACAACACTTCCTGTAAACTCACCATATCTTAGGCTCACGACAATCCAGTTTCAGGCCAGGTCATGGTACCGAAACAGCACTACTTGACTTGGAAAACCAACCTGACAATCTCAGAGACGAGGGAAAGCCTGCCCTTCTCCTCCTTGACCTCTCTGCGACCTTCGACTTGGTACACCATAAATCCTCTGCCACCACCTCTCCCAGGCTGCCAACTTTTCACAAGAAGCTACTTCTTGGGTGGCCAGCTTCCTTGAAGGCAGATCAATGAGTCTTCTAAGAAACAGCCTCCATGTCCCTGAACCCCATCCTCTGTGGGGTCACCCAAGATTCCTGTGTCTCACCCACCCTTTACAACATTTACCTAACTCCTCTTCGACCTCCTGGACTCCATTGGCATCTCCTACACAAAATATGCGGATAACACTCTGATACTCTGTCCCCTGACTGGCAACCACGACAACAACTTGCTGACCATCCACAAAATCTACACGACAATCCAGCCATGGATGGCAACCAACTACATATGTCTTAATGACAAGACCGAGATACTACTGGTAGGAACCACTGCAACGCTTAACCCTCTGTTCACATCCTTCACCATTTATGGAATTCGGATCCCAGTCTCTCCCTCTGTAAAAACACCTGCTGTTTACTTGGATGCTACCCTCTCGCAGCAAAGGAATGCCATTGCATCATCATCATCTGCCTACACAATAAAGCTGATAAATGTAGCCAAGCAATTGCGGACACCCTCCAGCTCCCTCACCACTGCTCGAGCAATAAGGCTGGACTATTGTAATGTGCTCTTCGCAGGCACATCCAAAAAAAGAACAAAATGCCGATTATCCAGAAAAATGCCCTGCGTTCTGCACTCAACATCTCCAAAAGAGAACACACATCTACAGCAGAAGGAAACCCGCTTGCTTCCCATTCGAGAAAATATCATTTTCAAAACGCTTTCCATCACTCACAAATGCCTGTCCGACACAGCACCAGCTGGCACTACCTGGCATAGAAAGTTGTTGGAGCCAAAACATTCAAACCATTGAGGTCAATGCACGCAAATCACCTGGTGACCCCTAAAGTTAACCAAAGTAAAGGAGGAGGCTCAAGTATTCTCACGTTAGCAGCCAAACACTGGAACTCCCCTCCCCCCCAAACTTATGTGCTGAGGATTCACACTGGGCCTTCCGCAAACCCCTCAAAATTCTGCTGTCCACCTTGGCTACACCTGACCCAATTGGCTGTAACAGTATAATGTGACTGGCTAAGTTGTATGTAATGTTTGTTTTTTCTTAAGATGTCTTAACCTGTCTAACTGGTTGCAAAAGAGCCTTGATGTCCCTGGGCTTAGACGCTTTATAAATATAAAAATAAATTAATAAATAAAAGTACTCAGTAGTCGCTTTTTATTTAAACATTTCTCATATTCTGAACACATGTCTTTACTAACCATATTTAAATTCTACTTTAACATGGCTTGTTTTTTTTAATTTCTCTTTGGGAAATTTAAAAGTTTGTGCCTATTATTCTTGTCTTTGCACTAAGGGTTTTTGCAATGGTTATTTTATCTGTTGTATTTTTTTAACATTGAATTTTAAAGTAAAATCTAATTTTTTTACTGTATACAAATAAACATTTGTATTGTTCTCACTGTTGATTGTGTACTTCTTCAATATTCAGAAACTATGGCAACAATTCAGCCCTACCAGTACAAGTCCGAATATTCAGAAGAAGAAATGCTTGAAAGAGAAAAGTCGAAATTATGGGAAATCAGATGAAAGTTGTGGTGATCACTCACTGAGCTTGAACCCAATAGCATGTAAGACATTTCCGCCTCAAGTACCTGCCATTGTTGTGAGGTTATGCCAGCTGTGGTGGAAAACTGCTGTTGCATGGAAAACTGGCTGCTTGACCTACATTGCCGGAGAAGACACACCACCGCTATGCGTTACCCAGCTGCACAACATCAGTGCAGCCTTGCTTCCAAGATCTGTTTTGTGAATGATGGTCCCGAACCCAGATAATTAAAGCTACAGTTTGCCCTTGTAATCCAAGTAATGAGTACGTTTAGTATATATACATTTTATGTTTCACAACCGAGAAACATTTTGTGTTGTTCTCGTACATCCTTATAACTTTGACGGATCACTGACTGTTAGGGAGAATTCTCTGTTTAGGCTGAATTTCCTAACTTAGTGAGTCCCCCAGCAGCTTTGCTGGATTTTTGGGGTTTATTTTTTCTCCTGCCAAGAGTGAGACTCTTTTACCCTCACTCTTGGACATGATTTGAGAGTGTTTCTTTGAATCTAGATGTGCTTTAATGGGCTATGGGGTCTTTTACTCCATAGGGTTTCATGTGTCTTTGTGATGTGTTACACAGCACCCTCCGTGCAGTAACACAGGGGTGTCATAGTGACCCCCCAGTATAGACTCCATACCCTGGGACTGACTACTGTCTCCCAGGGCATGTAAAGTCACCATTGACTTTACTAGTCTTAAATTCTGAACAGAACCAGTACAAACCATCATATTGTGGACGCACTGGCTGGGGCAATTCGATTGCCCCAGGGTCTGTTAGTCGAGGGGGCACGTCTCCGTCCCCCCTGATCGAGTTTTGGCTGGTGGCAGTGGATACTACTTTTTATATTCAACCGCGAATATTTTCCTATGGGATTTCCCATTGTTTTAGGCTACTATCTTTATTTAATTATTTACGGTAGCCTCGAACATACCGCCGGTTTATTTAATTAATATTAATTCTCTGGTTGGTATTTTTTGCCAAAACTTGATTCTAAAATGGCGTTTGTGTTCTCTTCCGTGACTCCAACCCAAGTCGAGCCCTTTGTTCCACTTTTTGGCGGGTTTCTCCACAGAAGCCCTCCAAAGTGGTGCCACTATGTCTGGGGTACTTAGGAGGGGTGGAGGGGAATTTAGGCACCCTGGACTGAGTTGCCTAGGCAACTCAAGTCGCACTCCGTCCTGATTGGCACAAGTGGTGAGCCGGCCGGCTCACCACTTAGCATGTTTGAGTTACAGCTAGGCTGAGTGAATGGGGGTTTGCTGCATAAAAGCAGGGCTTTGGGGACTGGAACTTCAGAAGTCGCCACAGGACCTAAGAATCCGACGAGGGAGAAGCTGAGCCGACCTGCCACGACACCACGACCGGTGGAGCCCTGCTGGACCGTCTCACCACTTTTTCCCAACTACAGAGGAGATCTCCCGCCGGAGAGTCTTCTTCCTTTGACTGGTGGGGATAACCAGTTTCACTGTCTTTTCGCTTTCCCGACGTATCTCGTGGCCGCCTTGCCCATGTTATGCACCCCGGCAACCGGGATACCACGTTTTACCACGACCGCGAGACTAAGGTACCACCTTTAACCGGAAAACTCTGCGGCTGGTTTCTGCCCTGGTAGTGTAACAACCTTCATCTTTCCTCCAAGTTGAGATCTTCTCTTCCCCTGGACGACGACGCAACTTGCAACCACTACCAGGAACAACTGCCACCGCTGGAGGATCCTTCCCACTTAAGGTACCGTGTCCCGCCTGGCTTCCCTTGCAACCGACTGTACGGGGTAGATTTAGCCCCCGGCTTTCGAACCTGGGTTAGCCTGGGACACCCTGGCTAAACTTTTCTAAGCCTCTCTAAACTCTTTTCTGAACCCTCTGCAATACTTTCTAAGCCTAGTGTAACTGTGTGATCTTGGGCGTATTTGTGCTCTGCTCTCTCTAAGAGGGGGCCCAGCCTTTGGTCTTTGGCTCACCAGTGACTTTTTGCTCTCTGCCTTGCTAACAGTGTTCTGGAATCATAGAGTGGTGTACCTCTTCATATTCTGTCTTTTTCCCTCCCTTTTTCACAAACTTATTAGAGTGCAATCTAGTTAAGCGCTCGCCTCTGTATGAAAATAAGTGGTGTTTTACTGTGATTTTCTAATAGGGAAAAAGGGGTGTATATATCATAATAGTAACTGTGTTTAGAATATTTTACAATAAGAGTGCTGGTCAGTGTTTGCTTGTATTATTGTATCTGAGTACCTATTGAGTATACTTTGCATACTGCCTAACTCTTCTTGAGGGAAGTCTGACTGCTCAGCCACAGCTACCAGGTAAATCTGGGTGGTACAGACTGCTACCAAGTGGGTTTACTGCTAACACCTGTAGTCTTAAATCTTTTGCAGTGGTCCCCAAGGGAACTGCACAGGTTTCTGCCTAACACTGACGAAAGTATTATTCTCTAAATTGAATACATTTCTCGTTCTAATCTCAAACCAAAGTATTCATCATTAGATTTAATGTCTGAACAATTACGTTTCTTTCATTTTAAAGTTAAAAACAATATTTTCCTATGTCCCAAACTGTTCTTCCAGGAATGGGCGTTCACATTACTAATTGATCTCTACTTGGAAACAAAAGTACTGTCAGTACTTTGCTCAAAAAAGTACTTTTTTAAAACCAATTTTATTTTTCTACTGAGGCATAGACAGTTACTGCAAACAGTTAAAGCTGTGATATACATATGCATAACTGGAATCACCCATTTAAAGTTCTTGTTGTTGGACATGGAACGGTTGCCTCCGACATGTTATCATAAGCATGTAACTACTAACCCCTCTGTTTCCTTCCAGTCCAGGCTTGCTGGTCTTTGTCAGCTTTCGATCCGTCACCGAACATGAATGTTTTTAAGAGTTTGTGGATTATGAAAGTGGGCTTCTCTGTTCTCCAAATGGTCTTGGAAGGGGTCCCAAATAGACATAAATTTCAGATATTTCCCTGCCTTTAGGACCCAGATTATTTCCATTGCAATGACCCCCGACACCTTGACCCACCACTAGGGCGTTGTTAAACCCTCGTTAGTCTTCCATCACTGTGCTAGTGTCATTCTCGCTGCCATCAGTAAGTGTGTTATTAGGCTAGCCTTGTTTCCAGATTCAGCGTAAGCTCCCACTGATACAGCTCCTAATAAGATTATTTTTGGAGTCAGCGGCAGCCCCGCTCCTGTTATGTCCTTGATGTGCCTTAGGATTTCTTTCCAGTACACTACCTCCATCGGGCACATCCACCACATGAGGTACAGGTCTCCCCTCCCCCCACATTGTCTCCAGCATTCCGGGGGATATTTGGCATTGATTTTGTGTAGGCGATAGGGGGACATGTACCAGCTGTAACAAAGGTTATACGCCGAATCCTTAATCGCCATAAATTTTGATGACTGGTGCGCTCTCGACCAGATCTGGCCCCATTCTTCTTCCATGATTATTTCCCCTATAACCTTTTCCCAGTTCTCCTTATATGGGAGTTTGCCACTTGCGCCTTGTCCAGTAGTCTATATAGTCTGGTTATCCCCCCACAGTTGCACTCTCCTGCATGGTTAATTCGAGCCCAGTCTGGGATGTTGCTCCCGCCCGTTTCACCGATGGATGGGAGACCCAGTGTCTGATTTGTATCTTTCTTTTTCCCCAATTCTGAATTTCTTTTTACAGTCTGTAAAGGACAGGAGGGCACCTTCGTGGTACATTTCCATTAGGGTCAGTGTTTCCGCCCCCTTCCAGCCCTCCCAAAAATTTTGCTGAAAGCCCACATGAAATCCGCATTGTGTGCCAGAGGGGAGAATGGGTCCAATCCCTGCCAGATTTTCTTCATGTGCAATGCTTTGTCCCAGTTACGCAGTGACGCCCTGGTGGCCTCCATCAGTTTACCCCCACTCTCACGGGCTCCAGTGCGGAGGGATTGTAGTATTTTTAGCAGTATTGTAGTTGATTCTTGCATTCAAGATGTCCTGTCTCGCCCACTTAAGCATTGGCACCAGGTGGGCTGCAATTATGTGTCTCCCAATGTCCGGGACTTCCAGACCCCTGAGGAGCGGAAGGCAGGTCAAGATCTGTCTTTGGATCCGAAGGTGAATATTGCCTTCTGGAGTTCCTTAATTTGTTGTGGTGGTATGTCCGTGCGCACCGAGCTTACCACGTATAACAAGCGAGGAAGAAGGGTAATTTTTACTGCTGCAATTCTTGCAAACCAGGACAGTTCCTGGGTGTCCCATTTTTGCATGTTGTCATGGAGCTGCTTCCAGAGAGGCAGAATGGTTGCTTTGAATCAAAAAGGTACTTTTTAAAGCATAACAAGGTCATGGCCACAGGCCCCAAAACACAAAGGCCACAACATCTAGTGATGGGGCAATGGGCCAATTGACTCACTTATGTCCCTTTGGGACCCATAAACACAGGGGCCCTGGCTGGACTCAGTCCTAGTGCCTTTGGTGCCAGGCTCATATAGAAATGTAAGCAGGAACACTTTATTTCAGTGCTGGAGTGCTTTTACTTTATTTCAGTGCAGGAGTGCTTTTATTTTACAAGAACTTTCCGGGAGCTGAAAGCCTTTATTCCAGCGAACATCCTCATGTGCTGACTCATCGGGTGTGGCTCCATAGGCCTGGTCTTCATGTGCTGACTCATTGGGTGTGGCAGGCAGGCTGAACCTGGTGGGCGTGGCTTCAGAAGCTCAGCTATATAAACTGCTCCATCCTTAAGGCCAGTGCTTTGTGTTACTGTGCACCACCACTTGAACCAGTTTACTTACCTTTCAAACGAGGCATTCTCCTGCATGCTCACCTCCAGGAAACGCGTGCTTCATCGCTTCATCTGCAGGTTCATCTCCTGACATCCAGTGACCTTGATCCCGACGCCCCAGCACTGCACTCCGCATCCACGAACTCGGACCCTGTGAAGAAGAAAGACAAGGTTAGAACATCCATCCTAGGGCTGCTCCGTATTTGAACCCCGCGTGCCCCCTATTTAACTATTTACCAGCTACTGTACCGCTGCAGCTTCGTTCCTCATTCCCTCCGGCTGCAGGCTCGAGTTCTGCAGCTTCTGCCGGCCCGGCAACATCACCTGCAAGGGAAGAAAGCAAAAGAGCAAACATCAAAAGTGGAACGGACAGCAATACAAGACGACAAACTTTACAATACAACAAAAATAGACGAGGAAAGACAAAGGCAAACAGTAATACTTAATTGAAGGATAGTGTCTTAGTCGCAGCAGGCCTGGACTACCACGTGCAATGGACCAGTGAAGGAACTCGGTCCAGATCATACAAGCGCCCCCGCCAGAGGCAGCAGGACGGAGTGCTCCTTCCAAAACTAAACAGGTGAGCTTTCCAGGGACAGCGCACCCCACGGGTACCACGGTTTGCGAGGAGGGGTCTGGAAGGGGATCAGGCACACAAGCTGGCATACTCACGCCCCCTATTCTCCACGCAGGAGCAGTCCCGGGCAGCATCACCTATTACCACCAGTCACCACATAAGCGCAGAGGGCGAAGTCGGACCCAAGTGACCTCACCCCCGGGAGTGCTGCAACCGTGCCCCAACGCCTCCGCAGAGACCAGGTGAGCGTAACACAAGGACATGCATTTTAGAGGTCAGTGCAAACAAAATAAAAAGCAATTATTGGGTGCATTCAAGTAAACTATTTCTGTATCTCTTACACAGGTGATACAGGCTTGTGGCCTATTAAGCGTTTACATGGCAGATTCATGTAAGACTGGGATTAAGCGGGGGCGTGGCTTGGAGCGCCATCGATGTGGCTGCTCCCTTGAGGCCTGCCGTGTGAAGCCCGCCGCAACTTGATCACTAATGCGGTCTCATGCACCTGTGGCAGAGCCCAGCTGATCTCTAGGGCGTCGGGACACCTGGTGCACCTTTGGACCGAAGCGGGGAGCGTAACGCGCTCCAGAAGCAAAGTTATTCACCTCGGTCCTTCGGGCCGACTCCAGCGCCGGATCATTCAAAATGGCGGCCGCGCCTCTCCTCCAGCTCTGGAGGTGTGGGTGACGGCGCCTGGCGCGGCTCCTGAATCTGGGGTGGAGGAGCCGTGCAGCTGGCCCCCCTGGCCCTCCCTCCCTTTCCCAGAAATGCTAATGACATCAATCCTAGAGGGACAAGAAGCCGGTACAGCTGTGAAGCCGTCAGCGGCCTGCGGAGGGGATGGAGCGGTCTTCCGCTGGGGCTGACCGAGTAATCACAGCTCCGTTAAAGAGATTTCAAGCTAGCGAATGTGCTGAACAATAATGTGCTGGGGAGGCAACTTGGCATCAGGGTGGAAGACAACCAGCACCGAATCGGAGACCCTGCTGTGACCGCAAGATCCATCATCCGGCCAGGCACGGAGGGTGTCTCGCCGCGGGGCGGTGCCGTGGCACTGAGCGTAGTGGAGCGGTAAAGAATGGCCCACGGGGGGAGCCTGGAACTGGTGGGCGCACCGCTGCATCCCGGCCTGCTGTAGGGCTGCAGCGCCCGTTTATATATACTAAAGACCAGCAAATAAACATCCCCTGCAGTGTGACAAGCACCGGTACACTGCAGGGCCTGCTACATCAGTGTGTGCATCACAATCCTGATGGAATCCGGCTGAACTCTGACTCCGAAATTGAGCGATCCCTTCACTAAAACCACAGTGCAGGCGTGTGGAGAGCATACATTGGGTCGATTCCGGACGCCTGCGAGGTCTCCCGCCTCTGGCGCTGCCCGCCCGGACCGCTTGCAGCCCCGCGGGACACGGCGCGTCACTCCCAGCGCTGGAGTGGACAGCAGCAAGGACGGTGCCTGCCAGGTAAGGGCTGCTGGGGGACGGGGCTTGGGTTGGGGGCCCGCCTCACATCTTCCTGGTCTTCTGCATAGGAGCCTGCAAGGCGTCTACCATCTTTCATCGGAGAGGCTGCCCCCTACCCCCCTCCGGCGGCCCCCAGAAAATGCTCATGTCCCCGCTCCTTGCCCCGTGACCCATACTGGAGGGTGCCTTTCAACTGTCCTGGACCTCATATGCTGCATTCCTGGGGCGCCCCAGCCCAAGCCATCCCCAGGCGCCTTCTCCCTGGCCTGGGACCTGGAGGCCCCTCTTCACCATCTTCTCCGACTGTGGACTTGAGGCTGGGCTCCCGGACGCGGGGCGGTTCCTGCCTGGCCATCGTTGGGGGCCCACACACCTCTCTTCCTGGCTCCACAGTCTATTCAACCCGCTTTCCTGGGCCTCCAGCCTCTTCTGCCGCTTCCTGGGGGTGTCTGGACCTACCAGGTATCAACGTCTCTCTCCTGGAGCCCCGGCCCGGGGCTCTCGCTCACGGCCCCCGGGCACAGCTGACTTGGCCACCCCCGTCGCCGGATAGGGTATTCCCCCAGCCTCAGAACATCTCCAGAGTCGGCTGTCCACTCCCTGGGGCACCCTGGCCCACTGCTCTGTTCACGCTCCTTCAGGCCAGATACTTGTGAGGGTAGGGCTACCCTTTTACCTCCCGAGTCCTGCGTACTTTATTTCTGCCCTCCATCGGACAGAGGGGACTTGTCCTCAGCGCTAAGCCTTTCAATCTAGTACCTTTGTCCCTCTACACTAAAGCTGTCGGGATCTGGCCGACGCCAGGACCAGCATCCTTGCCTCTTAACCCGGTGCTTTAGTGATTGAATGCGCAACAGGCTTCTCCAGCTCCCCCTCCACAGCACGGCCCGCCACCATGTCCAAACAGATGAAAACTACCAAAAACGCGGACATTGCCACCATGCTCTCCGCTCCAGACAGGGGAAAGAAACCTGAACTTAAGCCAAGCCTACCCCCCCCCCCCGAACTCTCAGGGGGAGACAGACACCCCGGCCCTCCGGGGTGACCTATTGGCTTTTATGGCAGATATTAAGGCAGAGTTCCGGTCCTGTATGTCAGAGCTCACCACCAAACTGGAGCAGACGGATCACAGGGGGGCCGATGTAGAGCAGAGGCTGGGTGAGGTCGAGGACCGCTCCCAAGATCAGGCAACCACATTGGGAGACATCCAGCAAGCAGTCAGAGCTCTCCAAGACAAGTGTGAAATCCTTGAATTCAAACAAGAGAACTTGTAGAACAGAGCCTGCCGTAACAACCTCCGGATCCGGGGAGTGCCATCCTCCGTTCTTGACAAAAATCTGCCAGATTACATAGATTTCTTCCAGGCCCTCTTCCCACATCTGGACAAATCCCAGCTTTTGCTGGACCGGACTTGCAGAGTGCGCCCGCGCCAAGGAGTAAACTCAGACCTGCCTCCGGACGTCATCACAAGAGTCGACTACTTCTCCACAAAAGAAGCCATTTCCGCCATCAGCCGCTCTCGCGATGAGCTCTCCTTCCAAGGCCTCCCTATTCAGATTTACCAGGATCTCACCCTTCTGACCCTACAAAGAAGGGCCCTTCAACCCCTGGCCCTCTTTCTCCAGGAGCGACAAATCAAGTACAGATGGCTCTTCCCCACGGCACTGCAATTCTCATTCAATGGCTCTCTCCGGAAAATGTCCCACTTGGAAGATGCCACTAAGATCATGCATCAGGCCTCCCCCGAGGGAGCCACCTCGCCGAGCCCGGAAGCATCGGAGAGCCCCAAGTCAGCCCCCCCCCCTCAGCCCAGGCGGTCTTCATGGTCCAGAGCCTCCCGAAACAGGAGGAGGTAACTGGATCCTGAGCTTCGTCAAACACCCACCGCCGTTTTATCTGCCCAGGCGCCCATCGCCCTCATGGCTAATCTGAAACCATCCGCCTCGGCCCTACACAGTTCTATGATCCCCCAGTGCGGCGTGCTTCACCCACAGTTTATGCCTGTTCCAAGGACTGTTCCATCTCAAAGTCCTTGGATACACATGTTATTCCTTCAGTCTCAAGTGGCCATGTTGGCCAGGGGTGGGGTGACACCCACAATGTTACCCACCCCGCTGGTTAAAAGGTTGGCTTCCCGTTGGAAGGGGGCCGCTTTGTAGCCGTCAAATGCCTCCTGCTACGGGACCGCTACACCTTCGTATCTGCCTATGCACCCAACTCGGGGCAGGCAACCTTTTATGACTCATTGAGCTCCTCCATCTCGGGCTTTGCAGAAGGCCAAACAATAATAGGAGGGGACTTCAATGGGGTACCAGACCCCACCAGCGACAATTCCCACCCCTGGCGATTTCACACAGGCCCTTAGCCTCCTGCGCCTCTTCAGAACCCTGGAGGTGGTGGATACGTGGCGGGTGCTTCACCCCACTGAGAAAGATTACTCTTTTTTTCTCCTTCGTCCATCGGACACTCTCAGGATAGATCTCCTCCTGTCTTCCCCCCCAAACTCACGCTTTCACCAATGAGCTGTCCATAGGCCCACAGATCTTATCGGACCATGCTCCGATAGTTATGGAACTTCGCATCCAGAGCCCCAACGCTAACGCTTCACGCAGGTGGGCGCTATATGACCCGATCCTCAACGACATGTCAATCAGGGATAACATTTCTATTACCATCAGGAATTTCTTTGAGGAGAACCCAGTCTCAGATACCTCCCCTGCTAACAAGTGGGACGCGATGAAGGCTGTGGTTAGGGGAGCCATGATAGCCCAAGGGGTAGCATTCCACTGAGACCGGAGACACATTCGGCAAGCTCTGGAGGAAGACCTGCGGTTAGCTGAGGAAGCCCAAAAGAAAAACGGCTGGTCCCCGAGATCTCAACGAGCTCTCCAATCAGCCCGTAAGAAATTGGAGGCCCACTATGCTGAGCATACTGCGCAGCTACTGGCTAAGACCAGACAATTCTATTACGCTAAAAACAACAAGGCTAACAAGCTTCTGGTGGCCAAGCTGGCCAAAACGAGACGCACCAACACCGTTGCAGGGCTCTGTGACCAATAGGGGGTGACTCACTACTCAGAACTGATGAAACTACAACTAGCTACGGACCACCTAACCCAGGTTATGACGGCACCGCCACGTGATCGATCCAAACAAAAAGCATACCTGCAAGATGCTGTCCTACCACACCTCCCCGTCTCCATGCGAGAGCAGCTGGAGGCTCCAATAACCGACGACGAAGTCAACGAGGCTATCGAGGCCCTCAAATTGCGGGCCCCGGGCCCAGATGGGTTCTCTCCGAGGTTTAATAAAATATTCAGACCCCAACTTATCCCCCACATGGTTTCTCTTTTCAACTCATTCAAGGGGTCGGTGTCGGTGAGCCCCTCAATGCAAGAGTCCACGACGGTCCGCCTCCCGAAGCTAGGGAAGGACTCGAGGGACCCAGCCTTGTACAGACCAATCACCCTACTGAATATTGATGCCAACTTGTACTCTAAGATCTTGGCCAACCGGCTATCACTCATACTCCCTGTTAGGGAGAATTCTCTGTTTAGGCTGAATTTCCTAACCTAGTGAGTCCCCCAGCAGCTTTGCTGGATTTTTGGGGTTTATTTTTTTTCTCCTGCCAATAGTGAGACTCTTTTACCCTCACTCTTGGGCATGATTTGAGTGTGTTTCTTTGACTCTGGATGTGTTTAATGGGCTATGGAGTATTTTATTCCATAGGGCTGCATGTGTTTTTGTGATGTGTTACACAGCACCCTCAGTGCAGTAACACAGGTGTGTCATAGTGACCCCCCAATATAGACTCCATACCCTGGGACTGACTACTGTCTCCCAGGGCATGTAAAGTCACCATTTTCAAATTCTGAACAGAACCAGTACAAACCATCATATTGTGGACGTACTGGCCGGGGCAATTCGATTGCCCCGGGGTCTGTTAGTCAAGGGGGCACGTCTCCATCCCCCCTGATCGAGTTTTGGCTGGTGGCAGTGGATACTACTTTTTATATTCGACTGCGAATATATCTCTATGGGATTTCCCATTGTTCGAGTCTACCAACTTTAATTATTTAATTCCTATAGCCTCGAACATACCGCCGGTTTATTTATTTAATATTAATTCTCCAGTTGGTATTTTTTGCCAGAACTCGGTTCTAAAATGGCGTTTGTGTTCGCTTCTGTGACTCCAACCCAAGTTGAGCCCTTTGTTCCACTTTTTGGCGGGCTTCTCCACAGAAGCCCTCCAAAGTGGTGCCACTCTGTCTGGGGTACTTAGGGGGGGTAGTGGGGGATTTAGGCACCCTGGACTGAGTTGCCTAGGCAATTCAAGTCGCACTCCGTCCTGATTGGCCCAAGTGGTGAGCCGGCGGCTCACCACTTAGCATGTTTGAGTGACAGCTAGGCTGAGTGGGGTTTTTTTGCATAAAAGCAGGGCTTTGGGGACTGGAACTTTAGAAGTCGCCACCGGACCTAAGAATCAGACGAGGGAGAGGCTGCAACCGGGATACCACGTTTTACCACTACCGCGAATCAAAGGATAGTACCTTTAACCGGAAAACTCTGCGGCTGGTTTCTTCCCTGGCAGTGCAACGACCTTCATCTTTCCTCCACGTCGAGATCTTCTCTTCCTCTGGACGACGCCGCGACTTGCACCCGCTGCCAGGAACAACTGCCCCCGCTGGAGGATCCTTCCCACATAAGGTACCGTGTTCCGCCTGGCTTCCCTTGCAACCGACTGTACGGGGTAGATTTAGCCCCCGGCTTTCGAACCTGGGTTAGCCTGGGACACCCTGGCTAAACTTTTCTAAGCCTAACTAAAACCTTTCTGAACTCCCTGCAAGACTTTTTAAGCCTGTTGTCATTGTGTGATCTTGGGTGCATTTGTGCCCTGCTCTCTCCAAGAGTGGGCCCGGCCTATGGACTTTGGTTCACAAGTAAATTTTGACTTTCCTGCCTTGCTTAAGAGTTCCTAAGTATTAGTGTGGTGTATTTTTCTACATTCTGCCTTTTCCCCTCCCTTTTTCGTTACATTATTGGAGTACCATCTATAGTTAAGCGCTCACCTCTGTCTGGAAATAAGTGGTGTTAACTAAGACTTGTCTGATAAGTAATAAGGGATGTATATATAATAGTAACTGTGTTGAGTGTGATTTACAATAATAGTGCTGGAGTGTTTCAATCAGTGTGTTTTAAATAAATAATTATATACCTTGATACCAAAGCTCTGGACAGTGTTTGCTTGTGCTATTGTGTCTGAGTGCCTATTGTGTATACTTTGCATACTGCCTAACTCTTCTTGAGGGAAGTCTGACTGCTCAGCCACAGCTACCAGGTAAATCTGGGTGGTACAGACTGATACCAAGTGGGTTTACTGCTAACACCTTTAGTCCTAAATCTTTTGCAGTGTTCACAACGGGAACTGCACAGGTTTCTGCTTAACACTCCCGGACGTTATCTACTCTGACCAAACGGGCTTCATCCTCCATCAATCTGCGGGGGACAATATCCGGTGAACCCTGAACCTGATGGACATTTCTCACCGAAACTCCCAGGGTCTCGCCCTAATGGTCCTGGATGCAACCAAGGCCTTCGACAGAGTCGACTGGTCATTCATGGAATGTACCCTGGAAGCTTTTGGTTTCGGCCCGACGTTCCCGTCCATGGTCCTGGCCAACTATAATGCCCCAAAACCATCCTGAGGATCAATGGCGCCCTCTCAGCCCCGATCCCCATGTCCTGTGGGACAAGACAAGGCTGTCCGCTATCTCCCCTTCTGTTCGCCTCACCATGGAACCCTTCGCCCAGAGGATCAGGCAGAATGAACCTATCAAAGGCCCACAGGTGGGCCCATCTCAACATAAAATTGCCCTATACACGGACGATGTACTGTTGATGCTCTCAGAAGCTAGCACCTCAGTGAAGCATGCCCTAGCCGAAATAAAGAACTTTGGGGAGGTCACCGGCTTCACAATCAACTTTGCCAAATCTGTGGCTATGGGGGTTGGCCTCCGACCAGAGGAAAGGGAGGCGCTAACCAACTTGTGCCCAATTAAGTGGCAGGACCAGTCCATTCCTTATCTGGGAGTTGACATTCCAGCGAACCCGAAGGATACCTACCAGGCGAACTTCCCCAGATTATTTTGTGAACTAGAGGGAGACCTGAAGCGCTGGACCACACAAGAAATCTCATGAATGGGCCGGATCACAGCCACCAAAATGAACCTGCTTCCGCGATTCCTTTACGCCTGCTCCTCCCTTTCCGTTTCCATTCCGACTCTGGCTCTTCAAGACCTACAGAGGAAAATATCAAAGTTTATATGGAAAGGCAAGATGGCCAGAATCCCCCACAAGACCCTGATCGGTAATGCCAGGCTTGGGGGCATAGGAGTCCCCGATTTACAGGCTTATAGGGCAGTGGCGCAGTTGGCACACATCCACGCCTGGCAAATAAGCACGGCCCGCCCCAGATGGGTGGAACTAGAACAGGCTCAACTTCCGCTCCCCCTCCGGTTCCTCTCACACATCCAACCTCCCCTTAGGGAACGCTGGAAGAACATTCGCGGACAACGAGACATACCCTAAGTTCCTAGGACTGGGCCTTTAAACGGAAGGGAATCCCGAGAGGCCAAAGCCCTCTCTCACCGATCTTCCACAATCCAAATTTCTCTCTGGGGGCCCATCCCCGTAACTTCCAAAACTGGATAGACAGGGGCCTTGAAACTCTGGAACAGTTATATTTTGGGAACAAACCCCGGACCTTCGAACAATGTAAAGAGGCCTTCCAGCTCCAGGAGGGGGGATAGATTTACGTACTGCCAGCTCCGCCACTGGTGCTCCCACCCTCAGACCCTCCAGGCGGCCACCCGCCCCCCGACATCCCTTGAGCTAACCCTCAGAGACTTGCCAGCTAGGGGTAGGACCTTGACCTTATACAGACGCTTCATGGGAGACTTCCTGGTGACAAAAACTCGATATATGGCCCAGTGGGAGGCGGACCTAGGTCATCCGATTGACGACCAAATGTGGGTAGATATGTGGACCCGCACCCACTCTTCCTCCTCCTGTGTCACCAACAAGGAATGTGCCTACAAACTCACCCTCCGATGGTACTAGCCCCCACTCAGACTACACCACATGAATCCACAGGTGGATCCCTCCTGCTGGAGGGGCTGCGTCCAGCCGGGCTCCTTCTTTCACATGTGGTGGGCCTGCCCCAAGATCAAGCAATTCTGGACCAGGTGTCTCTCGACCATCGAACAGATTACCGGGACCGCCCTCCCACTGGACCCTGAAACTGTCCTGCTAGGGGTCCCGGCCCCCGGGATCTATCCCCGCTCTGGAAACAGGGCAAAGCTTCTAACGCAATGTTTCCTGGCAGACAAGACAATGCTGGCCCAATTCTGGAAGTCCCCGGACGGTCCCTGCATGGCCCACGGGTGGGGGAAACTCTGGGACATCTTGATCGCAGAGGTCGTCACCGCGGGGGTCCTGCACCGCCTCCAGAACATTTGGGCCCCAGTACTGGATTATGATCAACGGTTTCCCGCACTGACATTCAAACTGAACACCACCAGATGGGCTCTGGGTGACCGGGAGGATACACACCAGGCTGGGGCGGTGGGCTGAGGCTAGGGCCCGGGGAAGCTGAAATAAAGGGGGGGAGTGGATATAGATTTGTAGACTTACTATCGATATGCAATGTTGCCATGCAATGATTCATGTAACCTGTCCTGCCTTCCTATAAATAGATATGTTTAAAAAAAAAAAGATTGGGTAAGCGTTCGACGAGTAATACCTGTATGTTGTTTCGAGCCATTTGTGAGAAAGTTCCCACTGACTACGCACAATACAATGGATTTATACAGACAGAACCACAACCGCAGCAGAACAATTTGTAGTTTGTCATTGCCATCCACCTTACCAAACTAAAATAAATAAATCAAAGAAATGAGTTAATGTGAAAGGTTGTTAGAAATATTAGCTGTTTGGACGTGTTGGTGATTTACAAAACATGTCTAAGTGCCTGCTATGCCAAGAGGATAATGAAATATCAGTGCCCTTTAACACCTTTACTAGCATATTGTGCTCACCTCATCCACATCCATCCCCCGCCTGTCACTTCCCACATGTGTCCGTGCGCTCGCAAGGGGACTGGGCTGGTTGGGAACAAACAAGGTTCCAAATACCATGTATACCTCAAATGGTTCTTTCGCATGGGGAGCATTGTCCACATGGCTACCCCAGACCCGCTGTCTCCAGGCTCCCCTTAGAAGGTCCGTCCCAGCAATCAGCATATGTCTGTGTCCGTTGACTGGGTTCCTGGCCTTTTGCCCTCCACATCCCCCTTCACCCCCGGTATCAATGGCAGTTTGCTGTTACCACGTTGGACGGTGGTCTGTGACTGCCCAAGATGCGTGGTGGATGCGGAGAAGTATGGAACCGCCTCAAACACTTCCTCCAGGTCCCCTGATCTCGAAGAGTCAGGCTTCCTCTTAATGAGGGGCTCTTTTCTGTAATGTACCACTCTGCTGTTTAGGTGTATACAGTCAGAGCTGTCTATCAAATAAAAGAGCGGGAATGCACACAGCGCCAACCGAATGCTGCAAGGAAATAGGAAAAATGATTAGACAAATGAAATCAAGTTTAACTACAGGTCTAACTGGAACGACCGGTACCTGATTCAAGAGGAAGATCATTCTGTACTTGAACCCCAATCTTATACCTACAGAAAGGAGACACCCAGGTAGGAGTTGACCAATGCTAGGTTCTATTTATGAGAGTAGCATAAGATGAAACTAACCTGAATTGGTAATATAGTGCAGAGTAATGAAGGTAAAGGAAAAACGACAGGACAAAATAACAAACTGGGGAGTTAGTATGGGTAAATACACCCGGTCGGCACGAGGGTCGCACTAGGTCCGGGTTGGTGCATATACTGGATAGCGTTCGAATGCACTTTGTAGCTCCCACAGTTAAGTTCCAATATGAATAGTATAGTTCCAGAATGAGGCACAAGACAGGAATTCTAAGATTGGTGAAGATAAGTAGTAAGATACAGACTCACAGTGTTGATCTTCTTTTCAATAGGTGTTGCCAAACTGGAGGTGTTGGGCTGGCAGTGCTTGAGAATCAGGGAGGTCTTGATCATACAGAGCGGGAAATGAGAAGCTCTGCCTGCATACAATGGAGAACTGCAGCGGGATGGAATTCCGATTTGCAGAGCGGAAGGAAAGTCGGAGCTCTGCCCGCTTATGAGAAACTGTAGCGGGGAAGGAGACCCGATCCGGCGTGCGGAAGGAACCGTGTGGGATCGAGGAGCCGAAGTAACCAGAGTTAGCAGGGGAATCCGAGTAAGCAGTCCAAAGCAAGAAAAGGGTCCAGAAACCAGGTAATCCAACAAGAGTAGTTCGGAGGGTAATCCGAAGAAACAGGAGAACACAAACACGCCGCGGACTGAACTTCAATTAGCAGCAATGTGTAATCTGACAGCCGCAGGTTTTAAACCGCAGGGGGGGGTGGTTTCACAGCACGGAGAGCACGTCTGGAGGCTGTCAGCTGACTTGTCTATATACGTGACTTTCCCAGTCTCCATGGCAACCGATAACAATGCCATAGTGGATTCCAGCTTCTTACAGCGTTCCGTAAGAAACGGGCACGCAACGGAGAACAGAGAGCTTTCGAATGGGCACGCAACGGAGAACAGGGAGCTTTCGATTGCCGATGCGTGACAGCATCCGCCCTCAAAGACACTGGCAACCCATGGGCCACGTGGAATTCACGCAAGAGAGCAGGACAACGCAGATTTGCCTAAGGCTCCCAGATATGATCCTCAGGACCGAAGCCCTTCCAATCTACCAAATAGAATGTAGAACCTCTAGAGATCCTGCAATCCAAGATGCAGGAAACCTCGTATTCCTCCTCACCGCCTACCAAAATGGGAGCCGGACGAGCTGGCAAACGCGTTGAAGGAACAAATGGCTTGAGTAAGGAAACATAAAACACTGGGTGAATACGTCAGGTGCCAGGGAGTGCCAAGTCGACTGCAACAGGATTGATCATGGATGAAATTCGGAAAGGTCCAACAAAGTGAGGTAATAGTGTGCGCTTACCAGCAATCCGCAAATTGCGGGTGGATAACCACATTTTCATGCCAGCATGGTAACCTGGTGCCGGAACCTGGTGTGCATCCGCGTTTTTCTTTGCACAGGTTTGGGTTCTGAGTAAGTGACAGCGCACATCCCGATGTAGCTTATCCAAATCCCTTACACAGGCCAGAGCGGCAGGGGATGCTTCAGGTAAAGGAGGATCCAATGGTAAGTAGCGAGGGTGAAAACTGTATAGAGCAAAAAATGGAGAACACCCAGTGGACTAATGCATGGAATTTTTATATGCAACTCGGCCTGCCTTATACCAGGTTTGTTGGAATTGTAGACCTAGACAACGAAGGTATTGTTCTATAGTAGCATTTACCCTTTCCGTTTGGCCATCAGTCTGAGGATGATAGGAAGAGGAAGAATGGTCATCGATGCCAAGAGAGGAAGTGAGGGCCCTCCAGGATCTGGATGTAAATTGTGTGCCCCAGTCAGAAACAATGATAGAGGGAATACCAAAGTATCGGAATACGTTAGACATGAACAACTCGGCCAATCGAGGAGCCGAGGGTAACCCTGCACAGGGTACAAAAATGGCGTATTTTATGAAGTAGTCGATTACTACCCATATAGTTTTGTGCCCCTGAATTTCTGGTAGTTCAACAATAAAGTCCATAGACACCATTTGCCTTGGTTTGTAGGAAACCGGTAATGGCCGCAAAAGACCTACGGGTCTGGACCTGGTTGATTTGCATTGAGCACAGATAGCGCAAGATGCTATGTAGTCCTTTACGTCTCGTGACATGTTGGTCCACCAAGACCAACGCCGCAGTGCTTCCACTGTTTTCTTCTGTCCTGGATGCGCAGCGACAACAGAGTCATGGGACCTTAGAAGGGCCAAGGTACGAGCCGAACTAGGAGGGATACAAATGCACCCTTGTATTACTGGTAAGCCCTGAACCAAATCAAGGTTGAGTTCAGCAAATTCAGTTGGATGTTCTTTGACCCATGTTGATATAAGAGACCATAATGATGGCTGCACGGAGCATCCACAAATGACTTTGTTTTGCAGTAGTGTAAGCGGATTTTCTGTTGAACGTCTCATCATTGTGAAGGCGCGAGAGTGTGTCGGAAGACACCTGTGCTTTGGCAGGTCGGTAAGTAATAGTGAATTGATATTGGGAAAAGAATAAATTCCAACGTGCTTGTCTAGCAGCAAGACATTTCATCGACTTGAAAGAGCGCAAACTCCTGTGATCTGAATAAACGGTGACAGGATGACGGACCCCCAGTAGGTGATGCCTCCACTCAGAAAAGGCGTCTGATAGCTAGGAGCTCCCGTTCCGTGATCGGATAGTTCCGTTCATAAGTTGTGAGTTTGCGTGAATAGAATGCAATAGGGTGCATCTCCCGGTATGCGGGCATACTTGTGACAGGACTGCACCGATAGCAACTCCGGAGGCGTCTGCTTCTACAAAGAATGGGAGGTCCGGATCAGGATGTATAAGGATTGGTGCTGATACAAAAGGGGACTTCAAAAGGTCAAATGCCTTTTGGGCTTCAGAAGTCCAGACAAATTCCGTTTTGGCACTGGTCAAAGAAGTAAGGGGAGCTGAAAGAGCAGAAAAATCGTGAATGAAGTGCCTATAAAAGTTGGCGAATCCCAAAAAGGACTGAAGATTCTTGATTGATTTGGGTGTTGGCCATTCTAGAACGGCTTTGACTTTGGATTTGCTCATACGAATACCATGATCGGTAAGGTCGTAACCTAGGAATTCCACTTCGGAGGAGTGGAATAAGCACTTTTCAGTGTTTACAAACAATCGGTTCTCACGTAAATGCTGGAGAACCGTTCGGACAGGTTGAATGTGTTCTGAAAGGGTGCGTGAGTATATCAGAATATCATCTAGATATATTACGACAAACTGGTCAGAGACATCATGGAATAGGTCATTCATAAAGGCCTGAAAGGTGGCCGGGGCATTGCAGAGCCCAAAAGGCATCCCTAGGTATTCGTACAATCCATATTGAGTCTTAAATACAGGTTCTCCAGCATGGGGTCTGGCATGGATTCACATGCTCATGAATATTCCCCGTCGTCAGGCTGGGAATCCTCGGTAAAGAAAAAACCAGTATCAGTTTCGTTTCTGATCTGTCTTTCGTAGTAATAACCAATCACTGGTCTCTGCGTCATACTGACCACAGCCAATGACTGCCCTCTACCTAAGCACCGCCTCTGGCAGCCATCTTCAGATTTTTACCGCACGTTCATGTGTTGGGATCCTCGTGCTATTGCTCTCGAGCGTTAGTGCTATTTTTTCACGTTTTTTCTCAAAAACTTCGTTTTTTCGGTCAAAAGAGCCTCAAGCTCCACCGACTCTCCATCCGATCAACGGGGACCCGTTTCGGATTCGTCTGCGCCCCTCAAGGGTGAATATTTCGTCGAGCTACGCTTTTGGAGGACTCCAGAAGTTTCTCAGGCCCGGCCATGGCCCAGGAGAAGGGAAGCTCGACGCCCGGAAAGCTGTTCAGGGTCTGCCCTGGATGCCAGCTGCAGAACGTCTTCAAGGAGGACGAACACTCTTTTTGTCTTTACTGCCTACATGAGGACAAGACGCACGTGGAGAAGAACTGTGCGTTTTGCGGCAACATGTCGGAGCATGAAGGACCGCCATCAACGTCTCGCCAACTGGCTAGAAGGGAAGAGCCCGTCCGGCGAGAAGAAGAGGAAGAAATCCGAGCAGTCTTCTAAGACCTTTGAGGACGCCCCGGCGACGGGGGTCCAACATAAGGCCAAGCACCGCGAGTCCGCTGGCACCGGGAGCGCCGAACGGTCAGGCTCTACGGGCGCCAGGCAGGGCGCACCCTCCCCGGCACCATCAACCACGAGCCAACGCTCTGGGTCGGTTAAGAGGAAGGCCGAGCACCCGGCGAAGCTCCTGGAGAGGCCCCGGTCGAGCTCGAAGGCGGAGGGGGAGCGAGGCAGTGTCCCCCCCCCTCAAGGATAAGGCGGTGAGCGCACCTAAGGTGGTGAAGGCCTTAATCCATCTGGCCAAGCCCTCTATCGAAACTGTCGCAGCGGCTCTGGCTCAGCCTGTGGAGGCTACACCAGTGGTGGCGACCTCGGGGCTCAGAGTCTCCCTGCCACCTCGGAGGGAGTCCTCTTTTGTGCCCATCGATAGGACCCCCGTGAAATCCCCCGTGGGGAAGAAAAAGGGGGGGCAGGGCGTCGTCGTAGATTCGGCCTCAACCTCGGAGGAGGAGCTGGTCGAGGTCTTAAGCCACGGCCTCGGGGTGGAAGAAGACCGGCCCGTCGGGATGGATCCCGACGCAGGGGACGACGACATCGTCGAGGGTACCGACGGGGCCCCTGATCGCCCGTCGGATTCCCCTCTGCCAGCGCCGCGAGACAACTCGGCGGCCATTTTGTTGGCTATACAGTCCTTATGCTCAGAGATAAGGACGAGACTACCGTTGCCGACGGAACCTCTCCCGTCGGGGGACCCAGAACCGGGACCTTCTGGTGTTCCCCCTACCAAGAAAAGAAGGATCCACCCTCCACCTCCTTTTCAGCCGTCGCGCCCCTTCCAGCCCTCCTCCCCGTCCACCCGAGGGGATGATACGGGGACTGACACGGCAGCGACGGGTACGGACGACGAGGTATACGACGAGGATGTACCGTCGTCGCCTCCCACCAGGGCTTCTTCGCCCGACGAGATTTGATCGTTCCACTCAATGATCGCCAGGGCATCCGAGCTTTTCCAACTCTGCCCTGAGGAGAAGAAGAAGGAAGGTTTCCTTTATCAGCGGCGTGAGGCCAAGAGGAAGACGGTCCTCGCGGTGCCTCTATTGGACGACATTTGGGATGAGGGCCTCACCCTCCTCAAGAACCCGTCCACGACGCCAGCTAGAAGAGACCGGTACAAGAAAAAGTACCGGGTCCCGGACACGGCCCCCCTGTGCCTCCGGGCGCAGCCTACTCCGGACTCCGTCGTCTCCGCGGCGGCCAGGAAAAAAGCGGGGGGGGGGGTGCGGCCTCCACATCGACTTCCCCACTGGACGGCGAGGGAAAGAAATTGGACGCTATGGGACGCAGAGTCATCTCGTCTGCAGCGACGACGATTAAAGCTGCCAACGCCTTGGCTATCGTGGCCCGATACGACAGGGAGCTCTGGTACAAACTGGCTCCCCTGCTGGACTTCTTGCCGGACGTCAAGAGGGCAGAGGCCCTGGAGATCCTGCAGGAAGGTGAGGTGGCTTCGGACCACGCCATTACCGTTGCGACGGACATCGCCGACACTGGGTTCCGCCATTTGGGCAACGGCGTTTGCCTTAGGCGGCGTGGATGGCTCAAGGCTCTGGACTTCCGTCAAGACGTTCAGACCAGAGTCCTGGACATGCCCTTCGATGGGAACAACCTGTTTGGGAAAACAGTGGACGATTCCCTTCAGGCCATTAAAACGGACACCGAGACGGCCCAGGCCCTTGGAGTTCTGCAACAACGACGGACGCCCTTTCGGAGCAGCAGAGGCAAGGGCGCCTCCAAAGGTTCCGGCGGCGGTTTCTCCTCCTACCGTCAAGCGGCCCGCTCGTCATCTCAGGAGGCCTACCGTCGTCGCCAAGGACAAGGCGCTAAAGCCTCGTCGAAGCAGGATTGAACCGGCCGGGGGGTCGGGCCCCCACCGAAACACCCCGGTGGGAGGCCGGCTGGCGAGCTTCGTCAGCGTGTGGGAGTCCATCTCCACCGACCGTTGGGTGCTGGACGCCTTGGCCCGGGGCCACGCGCTCGAGTTTCAAAGAAAGTGTCCGCGCTTCCCCCCCGTGGCCAGGAAAGAACTTCACGTCCCTCAACTTCTCCTGGAGGTGAAGGCGATGCTCAAGAAGGGCACCATCGAACTCGTCCCAAAGAGGCTTCGGGGCTCCGGAGTCTACTCGAGATACTTCCTCGTGAAGAAGAAGACGGGGGGATGGCACCCCATCCTGGACCTGCGACGTCTGAACAAGTTCATCAAGGCGCAAAAGTTCGTCCTGGGTCAGCTGGAGGAAGGAGACTTCCTGTCGTCGTTGGATTTGGAGGATGCCTACTTCCATATTCCCATCTTGAAGGGGCACCGAAAATTCCTCAGGTTTGTGGTCCAAGGGCGGCATTACCAGTTCAAAGCCCTCCCCTTCGGTCTACGGTCGGCACCCAGGGTGTTCACCAAGTGCCTCGCACCGGTGGCGGCTCAGCTGCGCCGCGAAGGGATCCACGTCTACCCCTACCTGGACGACTGGCTCATCCGAGCCAAGACAAGGGAGCTCGCCGTGGTTCACACGGAAAGGACCGTCCACCTTCTCACGGACCTGGGATTCTCCGTGAACTACGCCAAATCCCACCTGGTACCCGCGCAAGACACTCTGTTTCTGGGAGCGAGGCTCAACACAGTGTCCCTTCTGGCCTCCCCGTCGGAGGAGAGGACCAGGACCATCCTGGGCAAGGTGCAGCGGATGTTGGTGGCCGACGCGGCCAAGGTGAGGTCCATCAAGTCCCTCCTCGGAATGATGTCTTCCTGCATCTACCTCATTCCCATGTGCAGGCTCCGGATGCGCCCGTTGCAGGAGTTCCTGGACGCGCGCTGGATCCAAACGACGGGCAGCTTCGAGGAAAGGATCACACTCGACGAGAGTTTCCGACGAGCGATCCGGTGGTGGGGCACCCGCGCGCATCTGACGGCGGGCATGGACTTCCAGACCCCAGCCCACCAGGAGACAGTGACCACGGATGCCTCCCTGGAAGGGTGGGGAGCGCACACCGAAAATCTGCACGCAAGAGGCCTTTGGCTCCCGACGGAGAAATCCTTACATATCAACATCCTGGAGCTCCGTGCAGTGTTTTGGGCCCTCAGGTCCTTCCTTCCGTCCCTCAAGGGCAAGGTGGTGAGGATCTTCACCGACAACACCACCACCATGTTTTGCATCAGAAAACAGGGCGGAACCAGGTCCCCAGCACTGTCCAAGGAGGCGCAGGACCTGTGGCATTGGGCAGTCGCCCAAGGGATGTTTCTGGTGCCGTTTCATCTGGCAGGGATAAAAAACACCATCGCCGACTCACTCAGCAGGGAGCTGCGCTCGTGCCACGAGTGGGAACTACGGCAGGATCTAGTGGATCGCCTCTTCCGACGGTGGGGCACACCCCAGATCGACCTGTTCGCGACGGCGACGAACTCCAAGTGCCGGAGGTTCGCCAGCAGGTTTCCCCAGGCGAGGAGCATGGGCGATGCTTTCTCGTTCCCCTGGGAGGGCCTGTTCCTCTACGCGTTCCCTCCTTTGCCACTGCTAATCCGGCTCGTCAACCAGCTCAAGAGGTCACGGTGCAGGATGATCCTCGTCGCACCTGCGTGGCCGAGGCAGATATGGTTCCCGGACCTTCTGGACTTGTCAGCGTCCCCGCCAATCAAGCTGCCGGTGGACGCGGATCTACTCTCCAGGGAAGGAGGCGCCATCCTCCACCACGACCCGAAATCGCTGAACTTGCAGGCCTGGCTCCTGCAGCGCTAGAGTTTGGAGGATACGACATACCGGCCGACTGCAGAGAGGTTCTTGCAAAGGCCAGGGCGTCCTCGACTCTTAAATGCTACGGACACAAATGGAAGAGGTTCTCTGTCTGGTGCCACGCACAGAAGATTAACCCTCTACGGATTACGGCTCCCCAAGTACTGCCGTACCTGCTGACGCTGGCCAAAGCTGGACTGGCACACGCGTCCATCAAGATTCATCTTGCTGCGATCTCCCGATACACCAGAACCACGGGGCGGACGTCCTTGTGGTCTCATCGTCTGGTGAAAGAGTTCATGAAGGGACTGTTCAGATCGTTCCCGCCGGTGAAGGCTCCGGCCCCGGCGTGGGAGCTCAACGTGGTGCTGACCAAGCTCATGGGACCTCCGTTCGAGCCTCTGCACTCGGCCCCGTTGAAGTTTCTGTCGTGGAAAACAGCGTTTCTTGTGGCCATCACCTCCGCACGACGGGTGGGAGAGATCCAGGTCCTTTCCTGTAAGGCCCCGTACTTGACTTTTCACGACACGAGGGTAGTGCTCAGGACGCACCCCTCCTTCATGCCCAAGGTACCGTCTGACTTCCACTTCAACGAACCCTTGGTGTTGCCTGTATTCTTCCCGTCGCCTTCGTCGCCGGCTGAGAGGACTTTGCACTCGCTGGATGTGGCTAGAGCGCTGAAGTTCTACGTGGACCGCACAAAGTGTTTCCGGAAGACGTCACAACTCTTTGTGAACTTTGGACCTGTCAATCAGGGGAAGGCTCTCTCGAAGGCTTCCATTTCCAGATGGCTCTCCGGCTGTATCATGTACTGTCATCGGTTGGCAAACCGACCGCTGCCTGGCCGTCCGAGAGCCCATTCCACCAGAGCGATCGCAGCTACCACGGCGTTCCTTTCTGGTGTGCCCCTGCTGGACATATGCAGGGCTGCTACGTGGAGGTCGACGCACACCTTCACAAAGTTCTACTGCGTCGTTCGGGATTCCAGGGAGGAGTCCAGGGTCGGCCAAGCAGTGCTGCGCAACCTGTTCGCCTGAGGTGAGCCTGGTGAGGAGGTAAGATGCTTAATGTTGAGTTTGATGTAATGCTTAATGTTGAGCCTTTGCCACCTCCCGTGGTTGTGCATGTGTGTACTGCTATGTATTCTTTATTCATGAGCATGTGAATCCATGCCAGACCCCATGCTGGAGAAGGAACAAGTTACTTACCTGTAACTGTTGTTCTCCAGCATGGGTCTGGCATGGATTCACATGCGAACCCTCCCGCCTACCCCTCTGCGGCTCTTCACTTGGTCATACTGCCACTTCACGTGCTTCCAAATCTGAAGATGGCTGCCAGAGGCGGTGCTTAGGTAGAGGGCAGTCATTGGCTGTGGTCAGTATGACGCAGAGAACAGTGATTGGTTATTACTACGAAAGACAGATCAGAAACGAAACTGATACTGGTTTTTTCTTTACCGAGGATTCCCAGCCTGACGACGGGGAATATTCATGAGCATGTGAATCCATGCCAGACCCATGCTGGAGAACAACAGTTACAGGTAAGTAACTTGTTCCTTTCCACTCATCCCCCTCCCTCATGCGCACCAAATTGTAGGCTCCCCTGAGGGCTAGTTTAGTAAAGATCTGGGAAGAACCCAATTGATCGAGAAGAACAGAGATTAGAGGAAGCAGATACTGGTTCTTGACCGTGACCTCGTTTAAGGCTCTATAATCGATACAGGGACGGAAGTCGCCTTCTTTTTTGGGCACAAAAAAGAGGGGGGAAGCCGCTGGTGATTTGGATGGTCGAATGAAACCAATAGCAAGTGCTTTGTCTATGTATTCTTTAAGTATGGCATCCTCCTTCAGCGCAAGCGAATAAACTCTTCCAACCGGAATCTTGGCACCAGGTATAAGATCTGTAGGGCAATCATAGATCCGATGTGGCAGCAGGGTTTCTGCCATACCCTTGTCAAAGACATCACTGAAGTCTGCGTATTCTGCTGGAACAGAAGGCAAGGGGGTGTTGGTCACAGCTCCTATGTGAAAGGAGGTAGATGCAAGAGCTTTGATGGGAGTGTCACGAGAGACGACGTACAACGGAGTGCACTCAATGTTACAAACCGTGGAGGGAAACTGTATCTGATGTGTAACCCAGTCAATGACTGGGTTGTGATAATGTAGCCACGGGATGCACAAAATGAGTTTGTAAGCCGGGGCCTTAATGATATCGTCTCAGTGTGTCCTTCGTTGATGCACATGGTCAATGGCACCGTCTGATGGGTCACCATGCCGGATACAAGAACAGAACCATCTACTGCATTTATTGTTTCAGGTTGTTTCTTACGTATCGATGGGGTACCTGTTATGTTAACAAAATCATAATCGATATAGTTGCCCATGGCACCAGAATCAATCACAGCCTGAGCCTTGATAGGTTCTCCATGAGTGGCCGAGAATGAAACAGGAAGAAGGAGAAGCTGAGAAGACCCAGGAATAGGTGAGTCCAAGTTAGGACCTCCTGACGTAGGGACTCCGTCTACTGTCGGGATTTGGCGTTTCCCGCCTTTCTTTTGGGTTTCTTAGGGCATTCAGGCAAGAGATGTTCGGAAGAACCACAATACATGCATAAGTTGTGGGACCTGCAGTATTCCCGCTGACCAGGCGTTAGAGGACTTCTAACAGCACCTATTTGCATAGGCTCAGGGGTAGATAGTTGGGCTGGGGCAGGTTCCGTGACAGCCAGTAATGGGGCCGTTCTTTTTTCCCCACGTCTTTCAGCTTTACGGGCATCGATTTGAAGAATCAAATCGAGCAATTCCCCAAAAGCTGTAGGTAGAATGGGAACAGTAGACAAAATGTCTTTCAACTCTTCGGAGAGCCCCTGATGAAAGACAGCCGCTTTCTTTTCTTCCGGCCAATCGGTTTCGGCAGCAAGTTGATTCAATCAAGCTAAGTACACCAACAAGGACGAGTTTCCTTGTCTGTGTTTGAGTAGTTCTAGATCAGTAGCCTGAGTGGTCTACCGAGTGTCAAACACCCTACTCATCATGGAGAGAAGAGCATCGCAGTTATACAGCACATAACTGTTGGATTCCAGTAAGGGATTGGCCCAAGCTGCCGCGGTACTACCCAAGTGAGACAGCACAAAGGCTGCTTTAGTAGTAGAATTGGGAAAAGAAGCAGGACGGCATAAGAAATGCAATTTACACTGATTGACAAAAGTCCTGTACTGTTTAGGGTCTCCCAAAAAACGCTCCGGAGGAGCTAAAGGAAACTGGATAGTCGGCAACACAGGGGCTTGTTCCTGAACGGTTGGCGGGAAACCAGACCCCGAAGCAGTAGCCCCGGCGCCTGCCTGTGATGCTGGGGAGGTGACTAGAGACTATATCGCATCCATACGCTGGCGCAGAGCTTTCTGTACATTGGTCAGATCCATTCTGAGGTCTGTAACCATCTGCACTATTTGGGTCAAAGCATCTGAGGTTTCTGTAGACATTTTTCAAGGCTGCTACTTCTGTTACTCACCACGTTGGACGGTGGTCTGTGACTGCCCAAGATGCGTGGTGGATGCGAAGAAGTATGGAACCGCCTCAAACACTGCCTCCAGGTCCCCTGATCTCGAAGAGTCAGGCTTCCTCTTAAGGAGGGGCTCTTTTCTGTGATGTACCACTCTGCTGTTTAGGCGTATACAGTCGGAGCTGTCTATCAAATAAAAGAGCGGGGAATGCACACACCGCCAACCCAATGCTGCAAGGAAATAGGAAAAATGATTAGACAAATGAAATCAAGTTTAACTACAGGTCTAACTGGAACGACCGGTACCTGACTTAAGAGGAAGGTAATTCTGTACTTGAACCCCAATCTTGTACCTACAGAAAGGAGACACTCAGGTAAGAGTTGACCAATGCTAGGTTCCATTTATGAGAGTAGTATAGGATGAAACTAACCTGAATTGGTAATGAAGGTAAAGGAAAAACGACGACAGGACAAAATAACAAACTGGGGAGTTAGTATGGGTAAATACACCCGGTTGGCATGAGGGTCGCACTAGGTCCGGGTTGGTGCATGTACTGGAGTGCGTTCAAATGCACTTTGTATCTCCCACAGGTAAGTTCCAATATGAATAGTATAGTTCCAGAATGAGGCACAAGACAGGAAGTCTAAGATTGGTGGAGGTAAGTAGTAAGAAACAGACTCCGTGTTGATCTTCTTTTCAGTAGGTGTTGCCAAAACTGGAGGTGTTGGGCTGGCAGTGCTTGAGAACCAGGGAGGTCTTGATCATACAGAGCAGGAAATGAGAAGCTCTGCCTGCATACAATGGAGAACTGCAGCGGGATGGAATTCCGTTTTGCAGAGCGGAAGGAAGGTCGGAGCTCTGCCCGCTTATGAGAAACTGTAGCGGGGAAGGAGACACGATCCGACGTGCGGAAGGAACCGCGCAGGATCGAGGAGCCAAAGTAACCAGGGTCAGGAGAGGAATCAGAGTAAGCAGTCCAAAGCAAGAAAAGGGTCCGGAAACCAGGTAATACAACAAGAGCAGTCCGGAGGGTAATCCGAAGAAACAGGAGAATACGAACACGCCGCGGACTGAACTTCAATTAGCAGCAATATGTAATCCAACAGCCACAGGTTTTAAACCGCAGGGGGGTGTGGTTTCACAGCACGGAGAGCACGTCTGGAGGCTGTCAGCTGACTTGTCCATATACGTGACTTTCCCAGTCTCCATGGCAACTGATAACAATGCCATAGTGGATTCCAGCTTCTTACAGCGTTCCGTAAGAAACGGGCACGCAACGGAGAGCAGAGAGCTTTCGAATGGGCACGCAGTGGGGAACAGGGAGCTTTCGATTGCCGAAGCGTGACATTTGCACATGTGACCTGTGCGCTCGCAAGGAGGCAGGCTGTGTGGGAATGGACAAGGTGTCGAATACCATGTACACCTCAAAGGGTTCTTTCGCACGGGGTCCCTTGTTTGTTTATTTATAATGTGCGCCAGACCCGAGGGTATCAGGGCGCAGAGGATACAAGAAGGCTTTCAGCTTAGTTACAAAGTGGCATAAAATACAAATCGGGATATACAGACATAATATACATATTATAAAGGCTATAGTAAATACATAAACATACAATAAGGAAAACACAAGCGTAATTTACATGGCAATTGAAAACTATATACAGTGCAGAGAAATGGTATGTGAGTGCATTAATGGTCATTGTCTTTAAGGCAGTTAATGAGATTCTGTCTGAAGTTAGTGAATGTTTGGTCAGCTCGCAGTGGGGGTGGCAAGGAATTCCAAAGCTGTGCTGTCTTGACAGGGAAGTTGCTACCCCGACTTTAGATAGTTTGAATCTTGGCACAGAGAGGCAGTTAGTATTCACTATTCTAGTGGGCCTGCTTGAGGATTTCCTGTTGATTCTCTCTATCAAGTAACATGGTGTCCTGTTATTTAGGCATTTGTGGGTGAGTGAGGCCATTTTCAGTCGGATTTTGTCATGGGTAGATAACCAATTGTGTTGTCTCCTAGTCACTGAAATGTGCTCTTTCCTTGCTATTGTCCACATGGCCGCCCCAGACCCACTGTCTCAAGGCTCCCCTTTGAAGGACCTGTCCCTGAAATCAACATTTGTATTTTGCGGGCCTATTTATTTATTGCACATTTGTAAGGCGCCTATACAGCCAAGGTGTTTCCAAGTGCCACAAAGCAGTCGTGTGTGGGATCGGAGAAAAAGAACAAAAACTGTTTTGCTAGGCCTTGTGACATTTCGATCATGCAAGAGCAGATGGGAAGTGCAAGGGAAGGGGGAAGGATTGGGAGAAAGGAAGGATGAGGGACAGAGAAAGGGGGAGGAAGTGCAGGGTGGCTCATGGGGCTAGGCAAGTGCTAAGGGAGCCAAGAAGGCTAGTGCTGTGGGGTGGAACAGACTAAGTAGGCTGGTCAGGGAAGGTTGCCTGAGGGCAAGTGCTAGTTAAGTGAGTTTGGGGGTTGGGGCTGGTCAAGGAAGGCCTGGATCCAGTAAGACTCATAAATTAACATAAAAACAGTCACAGCAGATGCAGGGGGCATTAGCAAGGGAGGGAGAGAGGGAAGGAGGAGGAAGAGACAAGGAAGGTGTTGAGGGAACTTGAGGAGATCCGGCTCAAGTCAGAGAGATGCAAGGAGGGCATTCCAGAGGGAGGCCCCTGCTGAAGAAAGATCTACCACCCACACTGCTTGGAGAAACGTCTGATCGGCAGAGTTGTAACTAGAGGACCGAAGGACTCTGGCAGGGAGGTATTTAGGCAAAGAATATTGGATATAGCGGGGTCCTAGGCCCCAGAAAGCCTTGTGGATGATGCAGAGGCTCTTAATACTTGCAGCCACTGGGAGCCAGTGGAGAGATTTTAAAGCGGGAGAGATACAGTCCCTGGGCTTGAGGACAAGGACACGTCTTGCAGTCCTATTCTGGATTAGCTAGAGTGCTCCCACTCATCCACATCCACCCCCCCCCCGCCCCAGTATCAATGGCAGCCTGCATCTGTGACCGTGTGCTAACAAGGGGCCTGCTCTGGCAGGAATGAGGATGTCGAACATTCACCTCGAGGCTGGGTGGATGGGTGTGAACGAACCTGTCAGAAATCCACATACACACCCACTTTTCAAAGTCTTTATGAACACCTTTTATTTTTTTATTAGGTTATATAACAATACAACAATTATCGTTACTGCGCCAATTAAGAAATCTCGGAGGAACCCCCTCCACCCCCTCCGTTCCAACTCCCCAATGACCACTCTTCTCTGTATTCAGTTCAGCCTTCGCCAGATGGTCGTCATGGGCTGCCTGTGTCATCGTTGGAGGAAGCTTCCTCTCTTGGGTGGAATAATGACACCGTGAGCGCCACCCATTGTTGTAGGTCTTCACTTGTGTCCAATTTCTGTTCTCGTTGCGCGTTCTCCCACGCCCCTGTTTCTGCAGCTGACCATTTTCAGAGATCCTCCCACCACAATGTTACGCTGGGGATTTTGGGGCTTTTCCACCCCATGGTAATGAGTCTTTTCGCTAGAATGTTGTTAAGCAGAATCCTGTGCAGTGCCTTTAGGGACCACAACACACAATTAAGACTACAGGTGGCAATACAAGTTTTACCTTTGGTACAGGTCTGTACTACTATGTTAAAGTGGTAGCAGGAGCGGAGCAGCCAGGTTTATCTCAAGAGTATATGAGCAGTAGCAGAAATTACACAAAGGGACCACAATTACTGTGACTCAAGCAAACACTGACTCAAGGTTGCAGGTGAAAAATATAAGTACATTTATTTGTAAACCGTTTGTTTAAGAAACACGACACTTCGATTAATTCAAAATCACACGTAAAATACACTACAACCAACCAATTCACTTTGTACAGTATAGCTCAAGGTAAGTACCCTGTGTTTTAACGGACCGGTGTTGCGAAACAAAAGACGTTACCAAAATACACTTGCAATTACTTTTTGACAGTAATGACAGTTCGGTCTTACTAAATAAACGCATATCCGCGACAAGAAATGTTACCGGGGCAAAACACACTTAGCACCTGAGATACCCAGAGAGAGTTGGGGGCAAAAAATCATAGGCAATACTTTTGTCAAGGCAGACAGAATCGGAGAACACTCATGGACAGAAATTCAAGAGTCAATAGGCCGGATCCAGTGTCAAGTGGAACCGGGTTGCTGTTGTCGAGGATCACACAGTCGGACAGTTCACGATTCAACGTAGCCAGGAGTACTTAGATATTGTCAACAGAGGAAGCAAAAGTTATAAGGAGGGAAGACGAGAGCAAGCCTTTGAGATGACGAAAAGGGGGTCACCCTAATTCCTCAAGCAGAACACAGTACCTTATTCAATGAAGAGGCTGGTGCCACGGGTATTTTCCTGCAGACCCTCGGTTCCTGGAGCTTCGGCGAAGGAGGACGCGGGAGGGTTCTGCACCACACAGGCATGAGCCCGGCAGCAGCGACAGTGAATAAAAGGTGCACTCCTTAAAAACAGGAGAGGCTTTTCAGATGGCTGTCCGGACCACTACAGCTGTGTGCAGCGATTTTGACCAAGAAGAGGATCCTCTGGCTGTAGAAGGTGAGCTGGTAATCCCCACCAGGCTCAAGGGAAGTAGACTCCAGACTGGATCTTCTCTGGTCGTCGAACGAAGGGTAGATAGATCAGGACTGCAGCAGGGCTGCAGCGGGACGGGATATTTGCAGCTGCCGACTTCTTCTCCGCTTCTCTTCGGTTCCTTGTAGTTCCAGTGGCGACTCCACAAGAGACCTGCCTTTTATGCAAAAATCCCCCATTCACACAGCCTTGCTGTCAATCACGCAGCAGGGGGGTTGTCCAGCCCTGACAACCACCCCAGCCATTCATCGCAAAGTGTGACATGGGTTTCCTAGGATGCCCTGTGCAGGGGGTGACTACACCCCTCCCTCACATTCAGCCCACCTAGACACCCAGCCGCCTAGAGGAGGGCTTCTTGGCAGAAGCCCGCCAAAAGACAAACAAAAAAGAAGGCAAACCTGGTTTGCCACGCAAAGTAAAACACAAGAAGGACTTTAACAAAAGGAAATGGCGAATAAACCCGACCGGAGCCAAAAGAAAAAGTATTTGGTCAAGAGGGTTTAAGTTCGAGGCTAATATAATAGCCTAAAACAATACCACGTTTATATAGTAAAATCGCGGTCGAAAAGTTAGGGTAGATACCACTGCCACCAGCCAAGTCTAAATATTAAAAGAGCGAAACAATGCTCTAGGAGGTACAGATAAAAAGGGCTAAGGATTAACCCCTTCCAGTACTCCATGTAAGATGGGGTGTACTGGATCTGAGGTTAAACGACTAAGTAAAGTTAATGGCAACTTTACCCCTTTCTGGGGACAGTAGTCAGCCCAAGAAATGGAGTCGGTGGGAAGTCTAAAAGACAACCCTGTGTCACTGCACTGAAGGTGCTGTGTAACACACAAAAGAAGGGGGCTACTGAAGTGGTGTACTCCAGAGTCCACAATCACAAAAAGCAGATGAAACACACATGGCAAAACATGGGCAAGAGTGGGGGAAAAGCTCACACTCTTACCAAGTGAAAAAAATAACTCCAGAAATCCAGCAAAGCTGCTGGGGGACTCACTAGATAAGGGAAATTAGCCATTGAATGAGAATTATCCCTAACAAATGTACATCAAGTCCTTAAGCTTATTCAGAGGTTTGTTGTTCTTGTTTTTTTGTATCTGCCCAGGATGCATGCCTTTGGCGACTGTACGTCCAAGGTGATGTCTGCTCTGGCCACCTTTGTACCGATTTGTGTCCAGAAAGATTGTACCATCTGGCATCCCCAAAACATGTGGGTCAACCCCGCGCGGGGTTCGTTGCTTTTTGGGCATTCTGTGATTATTGCCCCCTTAAATTTGGAGATGACTTCGGGTGTGAGGTATGCTCTGTTAATGATGTAAAACTGTATAAGCTGCAGTCGGGCATTTCTGGAAACTTTTTTATGATAGTGTGTTATGGATTCTCATTCTTTGCCCTCCAATTGCAGGCCTAGCTCCTGTTTCCATTTCTCTTTACACTTGAGGTCTTGCTTGGTTGTGCTGTTTAGCAATGTCTCATAGAGCCTCAAGGTTTCATGTCCTCCCTCGGCGGCATTCAGCATGTTTTCTATGGCTTCATGCCCAGTTCAAGGTTCCCCGCCTCCGGCCATCGGTTTGTGAGCTTTCTTATTACGGCAGAGTGAAGTAGGAACTGCCCTGTTGGTAGCCCCGAGGTCTCATGCAACTCAGCGAATGTTAAGATGCCCTGGTCATCCACCAGGTCACCCAGGGTGGCAATTCCGCAGGGCTCCCATACGTTCCTTATCTCTTTCAGGCCCCCTGGTCTGGTTTTCATGATAGCTGCTATCGGGATCTGAGGGGAATATGGGTTGTTTGTTTTCGTGGCTTTGCTAGCTCGTTTCCAGATCTGGGTCCCTAGATTAATTAAGTATAAGTTGTGTTGCTTTGCAGTTGGTGAGGTCCAGAATAAGTCTCTGAGAAGCGTGTGGGGGATAGTCGGTTTTAGGAGTCAGGTGTATGTTGTAGTCTCGTCTGCCATCCATTGAATTACGTGTTTCAGTTGGCCTGCTAATATAGTTCGAAGTTCGGGATTTTCAGGCCTCCCTTGTCATAGGGTCTCTGCAGTACTTCTAGTGCAACTCTATGCCTTCCTCCTTGCCATAGGAATCTTCTGCAGAGTTTATTTAGATCTTTGAAGAACTGCAGGGGGATGTTCAATGGGACTTTGGTGAAGAAGTGTTGGAGTCAGGGGAACGCCACCATCTTAAATAGCCCCGCTCTTACTGCCACTGAGAGCGGTAATCTGCCCCAAAAGTCCATTGATTTTTCCAAGCTGTCTTTGGCTCTCACCGTGTTTAGGGTGTGTGCCGTCTTGAGGTCCCAGTGGATGGAAATGCCCAGATATTTGAAGGCGGGGGTCGCCCACTTAAAGGCCAAGGCTTGGAGACTTTCTGCTCTGGCCTCGCTTAGGGCCGCCAGGGGAAAGAGGCATGATTTGTCATGATTAATTTGTATCCCCGTGTATCTGTGGAACTCATCTAAGGTTTCGAGTATGTATGGTAATATGTGTTCTGGTTTGTTTAGGTAAAGGAGCGTGTCGTCTGCGTACATTGAGACCAGGTGGGTCACCCCATCTATCTCCATGCCCCCGTTCCCATACTCCTGCCTTAGATATGCTGCTACAGGTTCAACAGCTATGATGTACAGCATGGGGGAAAGCGGACATCCCTGTCGCATGCCTTGGTGAAGGTGGCTTTTATCCAAATAGGTATTATTCGTGCATACTCTTGCCATGGGATCTGTGTATATGAGTTTGGTCCACTTTAGGAAGGCCGGTCCTATTCCCATTTTGGTCATAGTGGCGTGCAGCCAATTCCACCAGACTGAATCGAATGCCTTGGTGGCATCCAAGGAAGCCACTGCGCATTTCCCGGGCTTGCCATTGGTGCTGTATATAACGTGGTGTAGTTTACGTAGATTCTCTGTGATGGATCGCCCAGGCACGTACCCCGTCTGATCGTGGTGGATCAGCAGCAGGACCACCTTCCGCAGCCTCCTCGCCAGCAGCGCTGTCTGGATCTTGTTGTCTGCGATTAGCATAGATAGGGGCCTGTATGAGCCACACTCCTCGCCGTCCTTGCCAGTTTTCAGTAATGGGATAATTGCGGTTTCTCTCATGGTGTCTGGGAGGGCACCCGTTTCATATGCTTCGTTATACACTTGGGCTAGAAGAGGGGCCAGTGTGTCCTCATATGTTTTATAGAACTCCCCTGGGAGCCCATCGGTTCCTGGTGCCTTCCCAGATGGGAGTGACCTGATGGTAGCCGTGTCCTCTTCTGGGGTGATGGGCTTCTTTAGGGCCTCAGCCATTTGCTAGTCTAGTTTGGATAGCTTAATGATATCCAAGACGTCCTTGATTTCAGTGTCTGTGGGTGACGGGGGGGATCAGTGTAGAGTGCTTGGTAGAACCCAGAGAATGCAAAGTTTATCTTGGCCTGTGTGTGTGTTACTGTGCCGTCTGATCTGCGGACTTGGCAGATGGGCTTTCTGGGGGCTTCCCGTTTGTAGAGCCACGCTAATAGCTTCCCCGGTTTGTCACAGAGGGCGTGACTCCTTTCAATATGTTTTGCGTGGCTGAGTTTCCCTAATTTTTCCCTGTGTACTAAGCAGGCTTGTTTAAGCTCTACCACTTTTTTTTATATGGGCTGGGTCCGAGGATGCCTTGGCTTCTAATTCCCTCAGCTCAAGCTCGGCACGTGCTAGTGAGGTCATTATGGACTTCTGGGCACCACCTATAGCAGCAATCATTTCCCCCATCATAACCACGTTGTACACCTCCCATGTTGTGCTAATGCATTGGACACTATTTTCATTATTTGCCAGTAGTCTAGCGTACTCTTCCTAATCTGTTAGCAGAAGGCCCTGTCCAGCAGGGCTTCACTTCTAAGCCTCCACGTGGGCGCGGGAGTCTGGGTGCGAGCACTGTCCAGGTGGTTGTTAATGGGGAGTGATCTGACAACACTCTGGCCAGGTATTGTGTGTCCCCAAACGAGATTTGATGTTCCTCACTCACAAATATATAGTCTATTCTAGTGTGTACTGCGTGTGGAGCGGAGTAGTAGGAATACTCTCTTTTCTCAGGGTGCTGCTCCCTCCATAGGTCTCTTAGTATGAATTGTTGTGTTAGTGCTTTCAGTATTTTTGCAGGAGGGGAGGGGTGGTCATGTTTACTATCTGATCTGTCTTTACGGGGGTCTAGGGTACAGTTGTGGTCTCCCCCCCCCCATAGCAGGATGCTATCTCTGTATGGGCTGAGCCGAGTGTGTAATGAACGAAAGAAGACTGTGGTGTCGTGGTTGGGAGCGTAAGAGTTAATTAGGCAGACTTCCTTTCCTTCTATGGTGCCATGTATCAAGGCCATTCTGCCTTCATCGTCCGTTTTCGTATGCATCAATTTTATGGGAATGGTTGGGGCAATCCAGATTAGGAGTCTTCTTGCGTACGTGGGGTACATGGTGCCTATCAATGTTCCTCTCCAAATTTTGGCTAACGCTGCTAGCTTTTGTGCGTCCAGGTGAGTCTCCTGCAGGAGGGCGATTCTGACCTTGCTACGTTTCATGAATGTGTGGATTCGGCATTGCTTGACGTAGCTATTCATTCCTCTGACATTCCATGTCATGATCCTGATTTTGTCAGCCATGAGTTTTGTGTGGCCGAATGCTCAAGGGTGGCGTTTGCGGCGAGTCCTCTTTCAGTTTCAGCGGATTTCGGTGCTCTGGGTGGTCTTGGTTTTTGTGTATATGATTCCCCAACTGAGATCCCAACTTCCGGGTTCCCTTTCCCAAAAACTTTAAACTCCCCTGTAACAAAACAATTCTAGCGAGGCTCCCCCCGTTCTGACTATCCCGTTTCCGCTCCATTTGACCTTTAGGTCTCTTGGTGCCCTACGGGCGGGTTAAATATACCCAAACTACTTCTGGGGGCAGAAGAAGTCCACTTCGGCTGCTGTCGCATTAAGAGCAGTCTGTCTCGAGTGTGGCTCCTGTGAGGATCAGTTTTGCTGCATCAGGATGTAGTTCAATTTTCCGTGTGTGCCTTGCCTAGTTGCTGGGCAACGATGGTCGCTTAGGTTGCAGATTGCCATGGTTTGCGCTCTTTGGCTTCAAGGTCAGGGAACTGCTGTCCGTCCATCCACTCTCTGGCTTCCGCTGGCGTGTCAAACAGGTGCGTGTTAGGGAGAATTCTCTGTTTAGGCTGAATTTCCTAACCTATTGAGTCCCCCAGCAGCTTTGCTGGATTTTCTGGGTTTATTTTTTTCTCCTGCCAAGAGTGAGACTCTTTTACCCTCACTCTTGGACATGTTTGGAGTGTGTTTCTTTGGTTTACCTTGTGTTGAATGGGCTATGGGGTCTCTTACTCCATAGGGCCTCATGCGTTTTTGTGAGATGGGTTACACCGCACCCTCAGTGCCGTAACCCAGGGGTGTCCTAGGGACCCCCCAACATAGACTCCATACCCTGGGACTGACTACTGTCTCCCAGGGTCTGTAAAGTCACCATTGACTTTACTAGTCTCAAATCCTGAACAGAACCAGTACAAACCATCATATTGTGGACGTACTGGCCGGGGCAATTCCATTGCCCCGGGGTCTGTTAGTCGAGGGGGCACGTCTCCGTCCCCCCTCATCGAGTTTTGGCTGGTGGCAGTGGAAACTACTTTTTATATTCAACCGCAAATATTTTCCTATGGGATTTCCCATTGTTTTAGGCTAATACCTTTATTTATTTATTTACGGTAGCCTTGAACATACCGCCGGGTTATTTCTTTATTATTATTTGGTATTTTTTGCCAAAACTTGATTCTAAAATGGCGTTGGTGTTCACCTCTGTAACTCTGACCCAAAGTGGAGCCCTTTGTTCCACTTTTGGCGGGCTTCTCCACAGAAACCCTCCAAAGTGGTGCCACTCTGTCTGGGGTACTTAGGAGGGGTGGAGGGGGATTTAGGCACCCTACACTGAGTTACCTTGGTAACTCAAGTCGCACTCCGTCCTGATTGGCCCAAGTGGTGAGCCGGCCGGCTCACCACTTAGCATGTTTGAGTGACAGCTAGGCTGGGTGAATGGGGGTTTGCTGCATAAAAGCAGGGCTTTGGGGACTGGAACTTCAGAAGTCGCCACAGGACCTAAGAAGCCGAAGAGGGAGAAGCCAAGCCGACCTGCCAAGACGACACCACCGGTGAAGCCCTGCAGAACCGTCTCACCACTTTTTCCGACGACAGAGGAGATCTCCCACCGGAGAGTCTTCTTCCCTTAACTGGTGGGGACAACCAGTTGCTGCCTTCTTTTCGCCGTCCCGAAGCATCTCGTGGCCGCCTTGCCTGTGCCAAGCACCCCGGCAACCGGGATACCACTTTTTACCTCAACCGCGAAAGAGGGATAAAAATCCTTTGTAACCGAAGAACTCCACGGCTGGCCTCATCCCTGGTAGTGCAACGACCTGCAGCCTTCCTCCCCGTCGAGATCACCTCTTCCTCGGGACGACGCCGCGACTTGCACCCACTACCAGGAACGACTACCACCGCTGGAGGAATCTTTCCACTTTTAAAGGTACTGTGATCCGCCCGGCCTCCCTTGCCACCGATTGTACGGGGTAGATTTAGCCCTCGGCTCTCGAACCTGGGTAGGCCTGGGACACCCTAACTAAACTTTTCAGAACCGTAGTAAAACCTTTTTCTCTCACCTGCAAAGACTGATGACATTGTGTGATCTTGGGCACCTTTTTCACCTGGCTCCCTCTAAAGCGGGCCCCAAACTAATTCTCCTTGTTCCACCATTGACTGCCTTTGCTAACCTTATGTGAAAAGTGTTTTACCTTACTGCTCTCTTTATTTCTGCCTTTTCCCTCCCTTTTGGTAATACTTGTTGGAGTACCATCTAATGTTAAGCGCTCACCTCTGGTTGGAAATAAGTGGTGTTAACTTAGAATTGTCCAACAAATGATTAGGGATGTACATATGAGTAATAGTAACTGTGTTTGACGTTCTTATCTTTTCTAGTGTGCTAGTGTAATTTATGAGTGTACCTTTAATAAATAAGTTTATACTTTTACACCTAGCTCTGGTTAGTGTTTGCTTGTGCTACTGTGTCTCTGTACCTATTCTGTATTCTCTGTATACTGCCTAACTCTTCTTGAGGGAAGTCTGGCTGCTCAGCCACAGCTACCACAGTGAATCTGTGCGGTGCAGACTGCTACCAAGTGGGTTTACTGCCAACACCTGTAGTCTTAAATCTTTTGCAGTGGTCCCAGAGGGAACTGCACAGGTTTCTGCCTAACAGTACGCTTTGTTGTTATGCAGCACTTTGACTTGCTGGATAAAGAAGCATATAGCGCAGGCCTGCTTTTTTTAATCTTGCTTTGGTGTAAATGAATTGGGCTCTCCTCATCTGGACTTGGAAAGTATAATCTGGATATATGGCTATCTTCGCTGATCTCGAGAAGGCTAGGATCGTCTCCCTGTCTCTGTAGTTGAGCACTTTAGCTATTATTGGCCTGGGTGAGGTCCCTGGGGGCGCTTGTTTGGTGAGGGATCGATGGGCTCTCTCGATGGTAAAGCCTTGTGTTAGTTTCCCAGCCCCAATTTCTTTCAGTAGGAGATCCTCAATATAGTTTGTGGGGTTGTTTCCTTCGATGCCCTCTGGCAGGCCTAGAATTCTAATGTTATTTCGGCGCGCCCGCCCTTCGGCCTCCTCGGCTCCATCTTCCAGGTTTTTTACCTTCAGCGCCAGTCCATCGACGTCCTTAAGGAGCTGAGTTTTGGCCTCAGTGTTCTCACGAACCTGGGTTTCAAGTACTTCAGTTCTGCTCGCTATGGAGCGAACATCTTGTCGTAGTAAGTTTAGATCAATTGCCACTGTGTCTATTTTGCTTTCCATTGTCCTCTGGAGCATTTTGATGGCCTCCAGAAGCTGCGAGTTCGCTGGTTCTAGGGGTTTGGCCCGTGTTGTCTCGGTGCTGGTGTCTGGTCTGGCTGAACCACCTGCCGTATAGGTCTCCATGGTGGTTTGTTTCTGTTTGCCTCTCACTCCTTTTGTGGTCATTACACTGTGGGCAGGTGGGCCTGCCGGTTCCCTAAACTGGCTGCACCGTTGTTGGCTGTGGTGCAGTGCCTAGGGGTGGCACAGCTGTTGTGCAATCTTAGTAGCTTCCGGGAGCTGTATGGGTCGCACACGTTCTCTTAGATGTAAATTGAGTGGGTTTTCAGGCTTGCTATGATGTTGCCGGTCCCCTGTGCTTCTTTGCTCGGTGTGCGAGGGGACCCCTCTGGCTGCGTCCGGCTGACTGCCTGTTTTTCGGTAGGTACTGCTTATATGGAACACCGGGGAGTCTTTGCTGCTGTGAAGTGCTGCCCGGCCCCAAACACATCCAGTGGGGCTGCACGTTATTGTAAATGTTCCAATATATATTGTTGTTTATGGGGCCACCCGCCTGTGCTTGCGGCGATGGTGCACTGTGTGCAGTACGCGCTTATTATGCGCCGTTCCGGGCCATGCACGGCCCTTGGCCGCAGCCTCTGTGTTTCCGATGTGAGCAGGGGCCCAAGGGGGTGGGGGGAGGCTGCTCGCTTCTCAGATGTTATGGATGCGGCTATCTCGACTGGGCCCCCCCCTCCTGCTGGCTCCTTACCTTGTGCCCTCGGTTTGTGCTGCTGGTCTCTCGTGCGCCGGCTTCTGACTCCTGCAGTGGCACGCCTCACCGGTCCCACTCTGCCCGGGCCCTCTGCATTTGATCCGAGTGCTCCTTCCACGCTCGCTGGAGGCAGTTGCGCTCGGGCCGCTTACTTGCCCCCCACCCTCCGGGACCAACGCGTCGCCGCTGGTGGTGCGGGCCAGGTCCTGAATGCAGCGTTCCAGCCACCCACTGGGCCGCACGGGGCCAGTCCTCGTGCGGGGCTCGTGTGTGCCGGGTCTCAGGTCCTTCCTTCCAGTGTTTCCAAGCGCAAACCTCTTCACCGCACGGTCCGAGGTGCGGGCTCTTTGCCGAGCTCCCGGGTCACCCTCGGGGTCTCCCTTGTGCTCTCTGGTCCTTCAGGAGGGGCCGGGGCCCAGTGCAATATGCCGTCCATTCGACAGGTGCCATTTTCTCAAGCTCCCCCGTCTCTCTGCAACTCGGTGCTCCATGGAGGAGGAGGGTCGTAGCTGCTTCAAAGTTTGGGTGAGGGTGCACGGTGTGCTTGGCAGCGATTGTGGCGGCTCTCCGTTGTTTGTGCGGCGCGGAACTGTGATTTTTCAGCAGTATTGTGGGCACATCAAGCAGAGCCCTCTGGAAAGCGTGCTTCTTACATGGCGGTTAGCCACCTCCCCCTATGGATATTGCCATCTATCCCCTTACACCTTGCTTGCTGAATCGGCTCATCTGTTCTTCCAAGTAACGGTCAGTCAACTATTGGTTTGCAGAGTGTCATTGTTTTCAGCTCAGCAACTTATAATTGCTTTATACTCAATGTAGGCCGTATTCTCATCATTTTAATTTATCTCAAAGACTTCACCATTATCAACCGTTCTATGTATTTTCCATCTCTGGAATTAGCACATAACATTACAGAGTATTGTTTCCAAATGTAATGTTTTGTAATCCATGTTTTAAATGCATGTTTTCTTTAGGTGGCTCAAAGTTAGTTCAGTGTACAGTTAATACGTTTTTGCTTGTGGTTGATCAATGTTTTTGAGTAATTTCATCACTGATAGTTAGACCCGGTTAGAGGGCATTTGTTTTTAAATCTAAAAAATGTTTACTATCAAAGCTGTGTTGGTTGATTTACTCACTGTGATACTGTATTAATTGTAAGATTTATTTATATTTTTTAACAGATCTTAAGGATAATCAAACATGTATCATTTGTGGTTGCCCTAATATCAGCCATATCAAAACTCATGGTACAGTGGTGTATGTATTTCTAAAGGATTTCTATTTAATAAGAACTTGGCTGTTGCACTGCGGATTTCCTGTGTCTGAGATTGAAGGAAGAGCCAAGGATGTCTTGGATGACATGAGAGGCAATCGATTCTGTAGTTAAGAAGGGTTGGCAGTGGTGGACAGGTAAGGTTAGGCGCCCTCCCGCTGAATGTGTTATGGGGCTGCAGATGGGAGCAAGTTGTAGTCACCCTGCCAAGGTGGCTACAGTTATTAAAGCTCATTGAGCGTGATTTCATGCCGATCAGAAACAGCCAACGCGTGTTTCGAGCTTCAATGCTCTTTTTCTAGGCTGCAAAGTTATATACAAACAATTTTCAAATATACACGTTTGACAATCATATGTAACAAACCAAATGTAGCAAAATTATCAGGCCCAAAAGACCAAAGGGTAGAGGGGGGGGGGGGCATGACAGTGTTATGTTCCGGATACAAATAGTAATTACCCAACACAATAAGTCCAATATGCAATGGCAAAAAACCCAAAAGTAACAATAGTATAGAGAAACACCACATAATAATTGACAGAAATTCCACGTAAAGGATATAAAGTATTGGCAATGCAATTAGCCAACCGTTGAAAACAAATGAGAGTAAACAGAAGATCAAATTAGTTAGAAGAATATAGTGATAAGAGCAATCATGTAAGCACAACCATGGTCACCCAATGTGCTGTATAGTTAGACGGCAAGTCTGCCTTATCCAAAAGTAGAAAGTTACCTTATGAGAGCTTGAAACGGGAAACTAATAAGCCAACAGAGGGGAAAAGAATATATCAACATGCTGCAGTCAAAAACCGGGCCACATTATGTGTTTAAGGATTATGGTTCAACTAATCACGATGTGGATCATGAAAGCTATAAAAGCCTTACCTATAGAGTAATACGATTGCAAAAATATACAAGTTGCATTCACCGGCTCCACTGTAAATATAAGAATTATGTGTTACCTATAATTCATGTTCAGAAACTGTGATACAAATTTAGATAAAATAAATATAGGCATGCAAAACCATACCTATAAAGTTGCAGTTGCAATTAGCCACTATTCACGGGTGACAATTGTACAAGGCATGAAGGTCCGCACGAAAGCGACATAAAATTCAAGAGGAGAGAAAAAAGAAACATAAAAAAACATGTGTTAAAAATGCTAATTGGGCCTCATTTAGAGAGCGCAAAGTTGCGAGACAGTCACCTGCGTATGGCCCATGCTTCAATTAAGTCAGAAGGGGTCTACGCGAAAGACTGTGCTTACTGGCGTTTCTGCACGTAGTGAGAGAGACAGGAGCCTCGCGCGTGTACGCGGCGCTCCTGTAAATACAAGTTGCATATTCCGTTGGCTGCTGAGCTGAAACACAGAAGCACGGCACATGCGAGCGGCCATATTGGAAGTAAAGTTGTTACTCGGCTAATATACTGTATGGCCAATAACGCGCATCACGGATAGCCCATACTTAAGGGCTGAGATTGAAATCAAGGGGAAAGCAATATGATTGGATTACCACATTGGATAGGATTCAAAAAGTAGAAAAATCAAGATATTGGCAGCCTTACATCACGGCTGCAGAAAAATAAGAATTGATTCACCATTTACGGCAGTTGCACCCCTTTAGGGGCGGTGCACCCATGCAACCAATTGCAATTAGACTTAAATTTGTAAGTGAAAATTTAAAATGTAAGCATAATGCCCAAAGGCAAAACAAAAGGTGACCAGTGTTGTCTATACAGGAGCGTTCTTTTACAAACATTATGTATATGCACATGTGGCAAACGGCATCAAGAGCCGCTTAGGCATTTGGACAGTATGACTTCAGAGAAACACAGAAAATTCATGATCACTGTTAAAACCGATTGATACAGTACAATACTGGCAGATTAGCCGTGCTTCAAGTTGTTTTAGTTTCAGGGTCAGATTGCCGCCACGTTGGGGCAAAGTTACTTTTGCCATGCCGGCAAACTTGATTTCGGACTTGTTGTCCAACTGATAATTTCTTTGCCAATGTGTGGCCAAGGGATATTTAGAATCTTGACTTGAAATAGTGGATAGATGCTCACGTATCCTAATTTTAAGTGGACGAATTGTACTACCAATATAGTGTTTACCACAGACACACAGTATGCAATATACACAAAATTTGGAGTTACAATTGATAAATGCATTCACTTTAAACATTCCCAATTTGCCAAAGTCAATTTGAGAGACCTCTAATGCATAGAAACACATGGAGCATTTATCACATTTATGAAAGCCATGATTACTATTCTGACTGAGCCAAGTTGTAGCTGGTTGCTGGCTAGGCATGAATGATGGCGATACCAAGTTTTTGAGATTGCTTGCCTTGCTGTAAATAAAATTCGGAGATGCATCCAGCCATGGTGCTAACTCTTGGTCAAGCTGGAGCAAATGCCAATGACGTTGAACAATTTTGTATAAGTTAGAATCACGTCATCAATATAACGTTTCCAAATATAAATAAATTTGACAAACTCATTATCAGACAGTGCATATTTGTACTAGAAATTGTGCATGAAAAGGTTGGCAAGCGCCGGGGCATAGCTAGCACCCATAGCCACCCCGATTTTCTGTTTGAAATAAGTTATTAAAGAAAAAAACATTGTTACATAAAGCACAAGTTAGCATTTCTTTGACCATTGTAATGTGTTCAAAAAAGGATGCAGAATGTTGGCGGTAAATATAGTCAACACTTGCAATAGCTTCAGTATGGTTGATCGAAGTGTATAATGCTTTAATATCAAGTGTAACTAGCAGCATCCCTGGTATGACTTGTAATTCAGAAAGGATTTGCAGAATATGCATTGTATCGCGCAAAAAGGTTGGAATCGTGACCACTAGGGGTGACAGACATTCATTGATGTAAATGGAAATAGGTTCCATGATGCCATTTCCACCACTCAGGATCGGACTGCCTTCTGGTATCTTTGTAAATTGTTTACGTATTTTAGGCAGGAAATATGCGGTTGGCATGATTGGTCCATTTACAGTTAGAAATTGTTTTTTACCATCAGTAAGCAATTCTAGCGAATGCCACTCATTAATTAGTGTGGGTACTGTTTGACGAAGAGGAGGTAGAGGATTAGCTGGGAGTTGTTCATAACAACCGGGGGAATTGAGGTGTTCTAATCCCATACTGATATAATCCTGCTTGTCCAAGAGTACAACATTGTACTCATGGACAAGCAAGATTATATCAATATGGGAGTACAACCTTGTACTCATGGACAAGCAAGATTATATCAGTATGGGATTAGAACACCTCAATTCCCCCGGGAGCTTTTCTAAAAATGTATATAGCATCCTCTGAAAATAGGTTATTTTGGTCAATGTGTTAATTACCGTGCCTGTCTTTATGTAAACCACACTGATGGAAGCACAGAGCGTTACTACCGGCATGTCACATCTCCAAACGGTGAGGCCAAGCAATATGCACATGAACGATTATTAGAGTGTTTGATGTGGTCTAAATTGTAATGCTAATGTACTTTTTCTATTGAACACCGTTATGAATATATGCATTGAATAAAGGACAAAGATTCAACATTGACCACTATTCAGAGTCAACAGCAACCTCACTCACCTTTCAAATAATTATTTTATACTAATCCTGCAGATGCGAGACACAATACACTTATATAGTCACGTTCAACTTTAAACATATTGATCATTGTTTAACTATAATATTAATATTAGCTAGTGATACAAACTGGCATGTAGGATTGATATCACATTTATAATGCACCTGTACACAAGTGTTTCTAGGAGCAACAAGACAAGGGAGGTAAGACAGAGGGAGGACAAGACAAATGATCTTGTGTCATTCATATCGTGCAAGTGCGAGAACGCAAAGTGCAGAGGGAAGGGAGGGGCAGTGCCAGGAGAGGGAAGGGAGAAGTGAAATCAGGGCAGCATTGCTCTGAATAAGTGCAGCCAGCGCAGCTCTGGGTAAGTGCAAGGACGCAGGTGACTGCAGGGGTTATAGTTGCAGCCCCTAAATCTGCTGTAAGCCCAGAGGTAGTGCAGGAGAGACTGATCATCGAGGGGCCTGCTAACCAGTGAGACTCTGAGGGTAGCCAAGCAACCACTCGGTACAGCAGACCGGTAGGTCAGCAGGGTAGGGAGAGAGAGAAAGCAGAGAAGGGTCTTGAGCTGAATCTGGAACTTCAAGCGGTCCAGCTTAAGATTGAGAGGGGCAGGTAGGCCATTCCAGGGGGAGGCATCTGCAGAGGAGAGAGATCTACCCCCACTCTCTGCCTGGAGAAGCATCTGATTGTATCTCAATATCAACCATTGTTTGCATTAAGTTATGTTAGGCAGAAACCTGTGCAGTTCCCTTAGGGACCACTGCAAAAAGTTTAAGACCACAGGAGTAAGCAGTAAACCTAATTGGTAGCAGTCTGCACCACCCAGATTTACCTGGTAGCTGTGGCTGAGCAGTCAGACTTCTCTCAAGAAGGGTAGGGCAGTATGCAGAGTATACACAATAGGGCTACAAATACAGTAGAACAAGCAAACACTGACCAGAGCTTTGGTATTAAAAGTATATAATTCTTTATTTAAAAACACACTTATGAAAATACACTGGCACTAATATATCAAGCAAGTTCAAACACAGTCACTATAAGTATATACACCTCCCTAGTTAATTATTTGACAAGTCCAGGTTAAGACACCACTTATTAGCAAAACAGAGGTGAGCGCATAACCGTAGATGGCACTCCAATAATTTGTTTAAAAAGGGAGAGAAAAGGCAGAGTAGGAAAATAACACAGTACCAACACTGTTAAGAAACCACAGCAAGTCAAAAAAGGCAGGGTCTACTGTAGAGCCAAAAGTTCATAGGCTAGGCCCAATCTTGGAGAGAGCAAGGCGGAATGTGCCCAAGATCACACAGTGGAAATGCACTGTCTTTGCAGAAAAGTCAAAAAGGGGTTGGATCAGTTCAGAAAGGCAAAGTTAGCAGGTTTGAGGTCAACCCAGTTAGAAAGTCAAGGATTTACGGGACACCTTGGACAATCTGTTGCAAGGGAGACCAGGCGGGACACAGTACCTGAAATGGTGAGAAAGCTCCAGCGGTGGTAGTTATTACTGGCAGCGGGTGCAAGTCGTGGCTTCGACCAGAGGAAGAGATGATCTCAACGAGGAAGAAAGCTGGAGGTCTTTGCACTGCCAGGGGAGAAACCAGCCCCGGAGTTCCCGATTAAAAGGTACAACCCTTTTATTCGCTGTAGTGGTCAAGCGTGGCTATCCGGCCGCCGGGGTGTTTGGCATGGGCGATTCGACCACGAGACGTCCAGGAAGGCGAAAAAGGCAAACTGGTTGGTCCCACCAGAAGAAGACTCTCCTGGAAGATCATCTCCTCTGTCGTCGGGGAAGTGGTGAGTTCGTACAGCAGGGCTCCACCGGTGGTGTTATTGTTGTTGATGACTCAGCTTCTCCCCTCTTCGGATTCTTTAGGTCCTGTGGCGACTTCTGAAGTTCCAGTCCCCAAAGCCCTGCTTTTATGCAGAAAAACCTCCATTCAACGGCCTAGCTATCACTCAAACATGCTTAGTGGTGAGCCGGGCGGCTCACCACTGGGCCAATCACACAATAGTGCGACTTGAGTTGCCAAGGCAACTCAGTCCAGGGTGCCTAATCCCCCTCCCACACATCCTGTAGACCCCAGACAGAGTGGCACCATTTGGAGGGCTTCTGTGGAGAAGCCCGCCAAAAAGTGGAACAAAGCGCTCGACTTGGGTTAGAGTTTCAGAGGCGAACACAAACGCCATTTTAAAACCGAGTCCTGGCAAAAAGACCCAACCGGGGAATAAATATTAAATGAATAACCCGGTGGTATCTTTAACATTGCACCAAAAAGTGGTGCGTTTAAAATCAATAGGGAAATCCCATAGGAAATATTCCGGTGGAATATTTCGCGTGGTATCCACTGCCACCAGCCAGAAACTCGCAAGGGGGGGACTGGGCAGTGCCCCCTTGGAAAACAGACCCAGGGACAATCAAATTACCCCTACCAGTACTTCCACAATATGATGGTTTGTACTGGTTCTGTTCACAATTTGAGACTAGTAAAGCCAATGGTGACTTTACATGCCCTGGGAGACATGAGTCAGTCCCAGGGTATGGAGTCTATGTTTGTGGGTCACTATGACACCCCTGTGTTACTGCACTGAGGGTGCTGTGTAACACACATACCAAAAACACATGAAGCCCTATGGAGTAAAAGACCCCATAGCTCATAAAACACATTCACAGTCAAAGGACATTCTCAAATCATGCCTAGGAGTGGGAGAAATAGAGTCTCACTCTTAGCAGGAGAAAAAAAATAAACCCCAAAAATCCAGCAAAGCTGCTGGGGGGCTCACTAGGTTTGGGAATTTAGCCTTAACAGAGAATTCTCCCTAACAAGTTATTTTTATATTTTGCTTTTACATCATTATTATACACATTATTTTGATACAGGTGGGTGTTGGAACTGCTACAATGTACTATTCTTCTATTTCAACTGGTCTGGAGGAGGTATGAGAAGTGAGAAATTATTGAATTATATTAATAGTTTGCGATTAACAATATTTTGTTTTAAAGATAAGTGATAACACTGTTTTAGAATGTACAATACTGAAAACACATTGCCAAGCATTTGATCAACAATCCTGTGTTCATCACACACACAACAATGAAAGTAAACCATCACAAAAACGTACTTTGTAAATGAATTACATGGAATCTTTCACTATCTGAATGGTTTATGTTTTTGTTGATAAACTTTTGCTGCCTACCCAAAGCTCAAAATATGCAAAACAAATATTACAACACAACGCAACATACTTTAGGTGTCAACAATTTACTCACTATGTTTTGCAGGATGATCTCACACCAACTTCCTGTGACATCTCGGAAGCTTATCGGGTACAATTTAAAATATGTCTTTTTAAAAAGTTACATGTAAACAGTGTTCGACTATCTTATTAAGAATGTAAAAATGTATTCCAACTATTAACTATTGTTTTTCAACGTTTTACTGATGTTGTAAGGGTCAACGATCATTAAAACAACATTCTCAAGATTTACTTTGTGAAATCACAGATTTGCACATTAAATTGTTTAACTATTGAACTATTTTTGTAGATTAGTTGTGTACAAGGAATGAATGACCTGCTGAAGTGGTTGATATTGAAGAGAAACATGAACTAAACGTATACATAAGATATTGTAAACGATCAGTTATCCGCCATTTTACTTTACATGTAATTTGTAATTCATTTTAATGGTTTACACATGGAAAGTAGGTTCTATTTGTAAATATGGATATATGTTTCTAGTAATGGAAGAGTCAATTCCTTTGTTTATACATTTTCAAAATGCTCTTTCAGCTTGGTTTGTGGTCGACAAATCAAAATTGAGTGTACCAAGGCAAAGTAGGAAAACAAGGATAACCTAAACAGGTTTTTTTTTAAATGAAGTTATTTAATTGATATTACATTTTGAGGTGCTATAAATTAAGCATGTTCTTTTAAAAATGTATTAGAGTGTTTAGGAAGACTAAGAGCAGAAAGAATCAGACAAGATCACAAACTAAAGATGTCGATTGCCAAACCGAAGTCACTTGGGAAAAGAAACTACACTTTGAGGCTCAGCAAAGTCGTTTCAAGATTCAGAGTTGTGATAGAATGGTCCAGTGGCCAGAATTTGAAATGAATGTCGCCAGTGACCCATGGAAAGTTTGTGTTATAGCACAAATCACACAGAATAGACAGACACCACAGAAGATGTTTCAGATTTGCTCACACAATCCACACCCTCTAAACATGTAAATGGAAAAAAGGGGCAATGTTCCTGTTTCCCCAATACATGCAGACAATCTTGAAATGTCACAGACTGAAATAACTGAAGAATCTTTGCAATTGATTGACTGATCTAATGTGTTAGTGATCTGGACATCACTCTTCCAAGAGTGAAAGACTTGTCCACAACCATCGAATCGCAAACCACTGTACTGCAGGACAATTGGCTATTAAGAGAGCAAAACTACCTTGTACTTGACTGATGCCTTCTAGAGATTATCAAAATGAATAAATATGATCATAAATTATGGGGAGCCATTGGTTAATTTTACTTGTGTAATCAAAGGCACCAACCTGAAGATCAAGGGTAGCTGTGTCCACCACCATAACACATTTTCATGGTCTGCCTAACCAATCCTTGGAAAAGTACCTGCTGGAAATGTACTTTGTTCATCTGCTTGGTTGTTTAGCGGAGCAATGTTCAGTCGAATATTTAGTTTCTGTAAATTTGTGGGACTTGAGTTCCTTGCTAAAACCCAATACTACAAATACTAGAAAAATGTCTTTTCCCCACTATTAGCCAGGCCTGGAATCTCAAACAGATATCAATGGACAATGTTCTCCAAGGCAAATTGCTTAGGCTTGCTGGTGATGAACAGTGCAACAATCCTGTTTTGTCTGCTAAATATTGAACTTGCCACTTCCAAGACATGGAAAGCAAAAGAATTGAGAGTTCTTACGTCTTGCCAGTGTCTGAAAGCACATCTTCTGTTGCCGTGAAGAAATATGGTTTAATCAAATCCATGGAACTTCTGCAATCCAGTGGAATGTAAATAGACTTGATAGCCACTGGCAGGCACGTTGGAATAGCAAAAGCCAAGCAATAGCAGTTCCCACACATACAGCATCAATATGATATATGGTATGTTACAAAATCAATTTCTAAACAAATTACAGCTGCTGGTAAAAAGGCAAAGTGCACAGAAAACATTTTAAATTGTTCACAACCTATCAGCAACTATCTTTGGTGGAGCTTAAAAACGTGTGATGGATCTGTAGATATTCTTCTTGACAAGTGGTGTTCAATGCTGCACCATTGTTCAAAGATCCACACTTGAGAAGAAAATGAACATTTCCACAAATGTGTACATGGACTGTTGAGGGTATCCGGTCATTGCATCAACAACCAAAGCATCGACAGCCATACCATCTAAAAAACAAAGTATCAAATGCATTTTTTTTAGATGGTAAAGGGTTCAGTTTAATAAAAATGGGGTTTAAAGGTTAAAAAAGCGGGGTTGGGGGAGACCCCCCCGCCAATTAAAAAGAAAATATGAAAATAAATGCATTAGATGCTTTTTTTTTAGATGGTATGGCCAGTGGAGTAACTTTGCTGAAAATGTTGGGGGGAGAAGGGGGTGGGTGGGATATGACATCTGAAGAAAAGGTGCCCCATCCAAATGAATGGGGAAAAATGGTGTTCCATGAAAGTTGGGGGGGTCAAAAACCCCTGTCCTCCCCTAAAATTATGCCCATGGGTATGGCATTAGATGCTTTGGCTGTCGATGGAATGACTATAAAGCCTGTTGAGTAAGGAGCATAAAAAAAGTGGTTGGTGACAGCCTCTCCCCCTCACACAGCACTCGAGAAGATTATATACGTCAAAACACTTTCAAGAGACAAGAAGGGACTCACCAAATTCTGCCACACTGGAGATTGATTTAGGAGCCTAAAGTACAGGCCTAAAAAGGTGCATTTTTTTGCATAGACGATATGGAGGTCAGCACAAGACTGGCTGTACTTGCATACAATAAGAACATTGGCAGGGAACAAGACAATACGGCAGGCACTTTCAGGATGGTTCGTTACAACATGGAGTTTACAAAAAATTATAAGTTACTCACCGTAGTGACTAAGGTAGTCCTTAGTTCCCTTTCCTCCATACTTCATGGGCGTCCCTTCCAAGGGACGGGAGACGGAACCTTTTTCACCAGAGAAACCTTCTTCCCCTTTAAATTTAGAGGCACACGGGTGCGAGGCCCAGGGAGCATGCGCTGCCCTGACTGCACTGCAGCGCCACACCTCAGTTCCCATTGATGCATCGACAATAGATTTAACATTGCCTAATGACAGCAGTATAATTAGGGGGGAGGTTGGTGGGACGTATGGAGGAAAGGGGACTAAGGACTAAGAGTATGTTAGTCACTACGGTGAGTAACTTCTAATTACTCTTACACCCCATCGCTGTTCCTCCATACTGCATGGGCGAATACAACTGAATGTAGCCCCAGGGTGGAGAGGAGGCCCTCCTTAAGCAAATAGGTTCCTGAAACCACCTGTCTGAAAGCTGCGTCAGATCAGGAGCCGGCATCTAGAAAAGTAATGCTTGCAGAAAGCCGAGGGAGTGGCCCAGGTGGCCGCCCTGCTTATGACTTGCCAAGGGACATGGCGCGGAAATGCGATGGCCGTTGCCTTGGCCCTGACTGTGTGGCCATGCATGTTGGCCGGAAGTGGCTTGTGCTAGCCCTCGTACGCTTCTTTGATGGCTGTTAGGGAGAATTCGAGGGGCTTGGGTCCTCCGACGTATTCCATATCTATGACAGGTAATCACCACAGCTGTGCTGCTTCGGAAACTTTTTTCCGTGTCTGCGTCCTGCGTCGATGCGCCGTCGTCGAGGACCTCCTCCGACGTCATCCGATGTGATAAGTAGGATGCACGACGCCCGTAGCCTCAGTTCTGTTTTTTCCGCGAACGTGTTGCTTTGTGAATCTCGGTTACGCCTCGACTCTTTGGAATTCTGTTCTTCTCGGTTCTTCGAACCTGTTCGTTTTTGTGAGAAAATCCTTCGTGTGGAGATGTCTTCTACTTCGTCTTCGACCCCTTGTCCGGGCTTCAAGAAGTGCGGGGAGTGTGGGTCCAAGATGTCGGTGACGGACTCGCAGGACGCCTGCCTCTGGTGCCTCAGGGAGGCCCACGACACGGTTGACTGTATCAACTGCCAGTCGCTCACGTCCAAAGCCTTACGGGAACGTAAGAAGTTGTTGTCGGTAGTTCGGGTGTCCAAGCCCCGGAAGTCGAAGTCTGCAGGGCTTTCGACGGATGATTCGAGAGGTGACTCTCCGCGTCGTTGTCGGAAGTCTTGTGGGTCTCTTTCTAGGAGTCGGTCTCGCCACTCCTCGGCCTCTTCGAGGCATTCTCGGAAGCACCGACAGCGGTCGTCTTCCAGGTCCTCTTCTGAGGACTCTGCCCGGCACGTCGCTTACCCCACCAGCCATGCAACGGCGGAGGAATGGGCTTCCTTCGGGAAGAAAATGCTGGCGATTCTCGAGTTGCAGGGTACTAAGCCGTCCGCGCCCCTGAGTGGGGTCGGACGTGAGAGGTCGAGAGACACCGCTCGCAAGAGTGGTCGGCACGAGTCACGGGAGAGGTCCCGTTCGGACAAGGGGACTCGTTCTCGACGTACCCGTTCCTGGTCCCGGTCCTCGACGCGTTCGAGACCGTGTGCACCTGTGATGTCTTCGAGGACGTCGACAGGCTTTCTCGAGGCTCCGGCTCCGAGGAAGTCGTCAAAGCCGTCGACGTTCAGGTCGTCGAAGGACACGCTCGGAGCTCTGGCTTCGAGGACTGTGTCGACGCCGTCGATGCTGGCGGCGCTGCATCTGACGTTGACGCCGATTTACTAGACGCAGATTCTCTCGGCGCCGGTGCCTGTTCTCTCGATGCCGACGCCCTCGACGCCATTCGAGGCCGGGGTGTCGGAGGTACCCCTTGGCACGGGGAAACCCCCTAGAAAGGCTCTGGTTAAGAGCAAGCGCTCTTGGGTGCCTTCTTTTCACCACCTGGAATATATTTCGGAAGTGGATGAGGATTCTGATGGCCTGGTTCCTGGTCAGGTTCCAGATAAGATGGTCTCGGGCCATAGCCAATTTGACGATTTGAGGCAGTCACTGCATGATGCCAGTGGACTGGACACCCCTCCGGAGGTGGAGTTTTGTAGGCCTGAGCCTGGCTCTCATGCCGATTCCCCGTACCAGTGCCTTATGGCTAGGGTCTCCGAGTACTTGGGCTGGTCTGCTCCCCCTGGGGAGTTTGTGCAGGATGATCTCATGGACATCCTTGATGTTGGTCCCCCAACTGACCCGGTACTGCCGTTTCATATGGCTCTACAGAGAAGGGTGGCGGCGGCTTGGACTGCTCCGGAGAGTCTCCCGGCGGTGGGCAGGTCCTTGTCGCGAAAATACCATCCAGCCAGTAGCGACCCCTGCTACTTGACGAGGCACCCCACTCCGGAGGGGAGGGTACGACGCAAAGCAGGCGTCGTACCCTACCATCCCTCCTGATAGGGACAACAAACGTTTTGATGGCTGGGCGAAGAAAGTGTTTTCTTGGGGGGTATGGCGCTTCAGGCGGCCAACTCCATATGTGCCTTGTCTCGTTTCACACACTCTCTGTGGAACTGCGTTGCGTTAGTGGCTGAACATATTCCCGAAGGGGACGAACGGGATGGTTTCCTTGCTATGGTCCAGGATGATAAGGATGCCATGTGTGAGTCGTGTCGGGTTTGGACATGGCTGAATGCGTCAGCAGGTCCATGGCGGCGAGCACCGTGATACGCAGGTTTGCGTGGTTGCGGAAGTCGGGGTTTTCTCCTGATGTGCAGTCCCGGCTCCTCAACATGCCCTTTGACGGTGAACACATTTTTGGCAGCAAGGCTGACGAGAGCCTTGAGAGGTTGCAGACTTCCAAAGCTGCAGCAAAGTCGTTGTCATGATGCCTACCTCCAAGGAGCCAGGCCCAGCCCAGCAACCCCAGAGGCAGACATAATTTTCCCCAAGGACGTCTCAGCGGGCCCAAGTTGGGGCCTTTTGGACGCAGTCCTGGCGCCTTTGGCGCCAGGCTCATTCTGGGCGCCAGGCTCATAAAGCAAGACATGTGTGTAAGTGTTTTAATGTGCACTTACCTGAAGCAGACCGTGCTGCTACATCCAGGCCCTTTTGAGGACTGAATGGGACTACTTTATCTTTTGGACTACTTTATCACTCGGGTGTGGCCTGAGGAAAAATACATACCTGAGTGGAAGGATACATACCTGGAACTACTTTACAGGCTATTTAAACCACACCCGAAGAGCAGCACATGCTTCGCGTTGTTCTGCATCTAGCAGCTGGACGCTCACCGTGTTTGCTCCTGCATTCGGACTTCTACCACGCCTGCCAGCATCCTGATCACCTACAAAGGAAGAGAAAGAGAGAATAGGAGAAGGGAAAGACTTTACCTGCAATATCTGCATTCCGGAGTCAGCTCGCCGACGATCCTGCAAAGGAAGACAATTTAAAAGCACATCGCATCGACCGCCGCATTCCACTCACCTTCACAGGGCGCCTCCATGTTCAGCAGCGATCACCCAGATTCGCAGCCACGCTTCCACGCCTAGGGAGAAAAAGACAAGAGCAAAGGTGAGAGAGAGAAGGGAATGAGGAAACCTAAACCTCCATGTTAAGACTTACCTGTTGGGTCATTCCCTCTTCATTTCGGGTCCGCGCCGCATCCAGGTGTTTCCGGACCCCGGCCCCTATGGGGAAAAAGACATTAGCGTCAATGAGCGAATGAAAAGACATTACCCAAAAACGCTCATCAAGACTTACCTGATTTCTACAGGGATTGCATCTCGGGTCGGTGCCTTTTCCCCGGCATTCCGTACCCCGGCCCCTATGGGGAAAAAAGACATTGACATTAGCATATTGATGCAAGAACAAAAGGGGAACCTTTCAAGGAACTTACCTGGAAGCCAAGCAAGTTTGGTTCTCATAAAACCAAGAATCCAGTGAAGTAACTGGATACCAACGCGCCCCTGCATCAGAAGCAGGAAGGAGAGCTCGCCCTTCAAGACCCTAAGGTGAGACGCTACGGGAAGCACTGAGGGGTTTCGAGGAGGGTGAGAGGGGAAAGGGGGAGGGTGGTAGCATTCCCCGCAGACAGTTAATCCCTTATTCTCGCCTACAGAAGGATACTTTTGCAAGCCGGACAAGCAGGAGTTGGGAGTCTGATCCAGTCCATCTTCTGAGCCCCGCGCAACACCTTAGAAGAGGTCACAGCAGCACGATCCTGGCCAGCGCCTCCGTGGGAGTCAGGTGAGCGTAACAGAATGCGAAGCCTACCCACAATTTCCCACCCGGGCGCTATGGAGACTTCTGAGACAGACCAGCTGGCCCAGCTGTTGGGGGAATTAAGGGCAGAGGTACACTCAGCTCGCCAGGAGACTAATGCACTCAAAAGAGAACTCATTCTCTCCAAGGAACAAACTGATGACTTGGCCAAACGATTGCTACAGAGCCAGGCTGGACAAATTCCTTTACCTAGTCCCGGGGGAATTTCCACTTCGTTGGGTTCGAGTAACCCTGTTCAGATCAATCTGCCGGGATCCATGCCTTTAGCACCGCCTGAACGTTTTGCGGGGGACCCAAAGAAATATGCCATTTTTATGAACCAATGTCGCTTACATTTTATATGCAGACCAGGAGCCTTCCCTGATGATGGGACCAAAGTGGCCTTCGTGTTATTGTACCTAAGTGGCTGTGCTGCCGGTTGGTCTGTTCCCTTGGTGAACCAGAACGATCCAATTCTCCAGGATTTTCAGGGCTTTCAGGCCATCATGGAAAGGTTGTTCGCTCGACACTCGCAGGGACAGGCCCTTGACAACGAACTGCTATCTCTACGACAAGGTAGTCAAGATCTTTTGTCTTATATAGCCTCCTTTAACAGACTGGTGGTGGAAACCGGATGGCCTGAAAATAAAAGGATCACTTTATTTCACCGGGGTCTGCGCGGAGAGCTAAAAGACATTCTGGCCCAAGTAGTGAATCCACCGCAAGGCGCGCAGAATATATTGACTTTGTGGTACAACTGGATCACAGACTTCAGAATAGGAAAGCAGATCGGTCCAAGTTTGAAACCCGAGTACCGATCAGAACCCTCGTAAACCCCAGGAATACCGAAGCTCCGGAACCTATGCAAATAGGGGGAGTTAAGGGGCCGTTAACTCAGAAGGAACGTGAGAGAAGGCGACAAAAGCAACTATGCCTCTATTGCGGGGCTTCCGGTCACTTTCTTCTTGATTGTCCAGTAAAACCACCTAGGAAGGTGGTTGGTGCCTCTGACAACAACTTAATGGAACCTGTTTCGGGAAACGACCTGGCTCGACAAGCGTAGAGGTCCGCTTGCCGAGCTTGAAAACGAACTCTGACCTTGCATTTTGTCTTGCCAATGGTGCTCGTGGATCCAAAAAAGCCCCAACGGTTGCATGCCATCAAAGCATACGTCGACAGCGGAGCTATCGGAAACTACGTGGACCGCGAATTGGCCTCCAGGATGAACCTTCCTCTCCATCCAAAAATAAACCAGGATGTCATTACTACGGTTGATGGTACCGAAATAGCCTGTGGGCCGGTAACGCATTCCACCACAGAAGTGACACTTGTGAGTCAGGATGGACATCGGGAAGCAATAGTGTTTGATATAATCAAGGCTCCATAATTTCAAGTAATCCTCGGAATTCCTTGGTTAGAAACACACAATCCTCAAATAGACTGGCGAGCAAAGAGAATAACTTTTCCAGATTGTGGTCCCACTTGTTATCCTAGAAATCCAGCCATTGGTTTAGCCACAGTTTAGCCTCGCCACTGTTCAACTACCGGCAGAATACCTTGAATACCAGGACGTTTTTCAGAAAGAACAGGCTAACACGCTACCCCCTCATCGTTCTTACGATTGCCAGATCGATCTAGTTCCCAATGCTCAACCGCCGTGTAGTAGGATTTACGCTCTCACTGAACCTGAAAACCAGCATTTGCGTCAGTATTTGGATCAGTACCTTGCCAATGGCTTTATTCGCCCATCAAAGTCCCCGGTCTCTTCCGCTTTGTTCTTCGTGCCTAAAAAAGGAGACCTTAGAACTTGTATTGACTACCGCGCTTTAAATCAGATAACGATAAAGAATCGTTATCCCCTGCCTCTGATCCCTGAACTTCTTGATCAAGTAAAAGATGCTCGTATATACACCAAGTTAGATCTCCGGGGAGCTTATCACCTAGTGCGAATAAAAGAAGGTGACGAGTGGAAGACAGCTTTCCGCACCAAATACGGGCTCTTCGAATATCAGGTTATGCCCTTCGGTTTGTGCAACGCGCCTGCAGCTTTTCAATTCTTCATGAATGATGTTCTGCGAGAACTTATCGATGTTTGTGTCATCGTATATATCGACGACATCCTGGTGTACTCATCTTCTGAGTCAGAACATCGAAAACATGTTCGAGCAGTTCTAGAGAAATTGCGCCAGCACAAACTATTTGCCAAGCTGGAAAAGTGTGTCTTTCATACCACTGAGGTTGAATTCCTCGGATTTGTTCTGACTCCTAAAGGAATTCGAATGGATTCACGAAAGGTGGACGCCATCCTCAAATGGCCATCTCCCGGTTCAGTGAAAGGGGTTCAGAGTATGCTTGGCTTTGCCAACTTCTATCGAACATTCATTCCGGAGTTTTCACGAATAGTCCAACCCATTACTGCTCTTTTACGTAAGAATAAACATTTTGAATGGACTCCAGAGGCCGAACAAGCCTTTCAAGACCTTAAGACCAAATTCACTTCTGCACCTGTGTTGAAGCACCCGCGTCCTGATCTCCCGTATATTGTTGAAACTGACGCATCCAGTTTAGTCGTGGGAGCTGTCCTGTCGCAAAGGGATCCGAAAACTAACCAGCTCCACCCTGTAGCCTTTTGGTCCAGGACATTCTCAGCTCCTGAAATTAATTACGCAATTACCGACAAAGAGTTACAGGCCATTAAATCTTCTTTTAAGGCTTGGCGTCATTACCTCCTCGGTGCAAGACACACCATCACTGTAATTACGGATCACAGAAATTTGCAGTATTTAAAGACGGCCAAAGCCCAATCTTCACGACAACTCCGATGGGCTTTATTCTTTGCAGAATTTGATTTTGTAATTACCTATCGCCCTGGCTGCAAGAATGGCAAAGCGGACGCCTTATCCCGAATTGGCATGGAAGAACCCAATTCGTGTTTAGAACCTGTGCCGATAATACCTGAACAAAGAATCTTAGGTTTGACTTCATTGCAAACCATCGAGGACGTTGAAACTCGAGTCAAACTACTTTTTGACCCTTCAGCCTTACTGGAATGGACTCAAAAGGGTCCCCACTTCACCGTTAAGGATAACTTACCGTACTTCCAAGAGCGGTTATTTCTGCCAAGTAAGGAATTGCAAGAACTAGTTATTGCTCATTATCATGAATCGTTAATGGAAGGACACCCTGGTATCGCTAAAACGGAAGAAAAGATCAAACGCCAATTATGGTGGCCTTCTTGGAGAAAAGCCATAAAGTCTTTTGTGATGTCTTGCGGAGTTTGCGCCCAAAATAAAGGTCAAAGGAACAGGCCAGCCGGCCTACTTCAACCCTTGGAGATTCCACCGGCACCTTGGCACACCTTGTCTATGGACTTCATTACGGACCTGCCTCCGTGTGGTGCTTACAACACTATCCTAGTAATCGTGGATCTGTTCTCCAAAATGGCCAACTTTATCCCTCTAAAAGGATTGCCTTCAGCTTCCATCCTGGCCAAGGAATTCCTGGAGAATATAGTTCGAATACATGGTTTCCCTTCCGTACTAGTCTTAGATCGTGGAAGTCAATTAATTTCCCATTTTTGGAGGAAATGTTGCCAACTAGCACAAACAGATGTGCGATTATCCACCAGCCACCACCCCCAGACTGACGGACAAACCGAGAGGACAAATCAGACTCTCGAGCAATATCTTCGGTGCATGTTGCACCAATCCGAGTACAATTGGAAAGACATTCTTTGGATCGCAGAATATGCATACAACAATTCTATGCATTCTGGAACCGGTCAAACTCCTTTTTATACTTTGTATGGTCACCATCCTCGAACCTCTGACCTAGATCCACCTCTGACCTTGGAAATGCCCGCAGTAAATCATCTGCATTTCACAATAACCCGAGCCTTCAAAGAAGCTACAACTCATTTACAGCAAGCCAAGAAAAAGTACAAAGAAAACGCTGATTTGCACCGAAGTAAAACACCTCCTTACCAAGTAGGAGACCAGGTTTGGGTAGCAACTAGACATTTATCTCTCAAGGGCCCACGAACTTTCAATCCCAGATTCATTGGGCCTTACCCCATCAAAGCCATAATCAACCCAGTGGTCTTTAAACTGGATTTGCCTTCCAACATGCGTATTCATCCCGTTTTTCACGCATCACTTTTGAAACCGGTACAACCAGGAACCCGACTGTCCAAGCCTCCAGATCCTATTCAAATTGATGGGGAATTAGAATTCGAAGTGAAAGACATTTTAGACTCCAAAATGTTAGTCAAAACTCTTCTATCTTGTTGACTGGAAGGGTTATGGACCTCATGAGAGATCGTGGGAGCCTAGTAACCATATTCACGCACCTTGATTAATACGAAGGTTCCACCGTAGATTCCTGAACAAGCCAAAACCCCCGGAGGAAACAACCATGGGAGGGGCCTTGTGGGGGGGGTACTGTCATGATGCCTACCTCCAAGGAGCCAGGCCCAGCCCAGCAACCCCAGAGGCAGACATCATTTTCCCCAAGGACGTCTCAGCGGGCCCAAGTTGGGGCCTTTTGGACGCAGTCTTGGCGCCTTTGGCGCCAGGCTCATTCTGGACCCCAGTCCTGGCGCCTTAGGCGCCAGGCTCATAAAGCAAGACATGTGTGTAAGTGTTTTAATGTGCACTTACCTGAAGCAGGCCGTGCTGCTACATCCAGGCCCTCTTGAGGACTGAATGGGACTACTTTATCTTTTGGACTACTTTATCACTCGGGTGTGGCCTGAGGAAGAATACATACCTGAGTGGAAGGATACATACCTGGAACTACTTTACAGGCTATTTAAACCACACCCGAAGAGCAGCACATGCTTCGCATTGTTCTGCATCTAGCAGCTGGACGCTCACCGTGTTTGCTCCTGCATTCGGACTTCTGCCACGCCTGCCAGCATCCTGATCACCTACAAAGGAAGAGAAAGAGAGAATAGGAGAAGGGAAAGACTTTACCTGCAATATCTGCATTCCGGAGTCAGCTCGCCGACGATCCTGCAAAGGAAGACACTTAATTTAAAAGCACATCGCATCGACCGCCGCAGCGCCGCATTCCACTCACCTTCACAGGGCGCCTCCATGTTCAGCAGCGATCACCCGGATTCGCAGCCACGCTTCCACGCCTAGGGAGAAAAAGACAAGAGCAAAGGTGAGAGAGAGAAGGGAATGAGGAAACCTAAACCTCCATGTTAAGACTTACCTGTTGGGTCATTCCCTCTTCATTTCGGGTCCGCGCCGCATCCAGGTGTTTCCGGACCCCGGCCCCTATGGGGAAAAAGACATTAGCGTCAATGAGCGAATGAAAAGACATTACCCAAAAACGCTCATCAAGACTTACCTGATTTCTACAGGGATTGCATCTCGGGTCGGTGCCTTTTCCCCGGCATTCCGTACCCCGGCCCCTATGGGGAAAAAAGACATTGACATTACCATATTGATGCAAGAACAAAAGGGGAACCTTTCAAGGAACTTACCTGGAAGCCAAGCAAGTTTCTCATAAAACCAAGAATCCAGTGAAGTAACTGGATACCAACGCGCCCCTGCATCAGAAGCAGGAAGGAGAGCTCGCCCTTCAAGACCCTAAGGTGAGACGCCACGGGAAGCACTGAGGGGTTTCGAGGAGGGTGAGAGGGGAAAGGGGGAGGCTGGTAGCATTCCCCGCAGACAGTTAATCCCTTATTCTCGCCTACAGAAGGATACTTTTGCAAGCCGGACAAGCAGGAGTTGGGAGTCCGGTCCAGTCCATCTTCTGAGCCCCGCGCAACACCTTAGAAGAGGTCACAGCAGCACGATCCTGGCCAGCGCCTCCGTGGGAGTCAGGTGAGCGTAACAGTCGTTGGGCGCTGCAGTTCGCCAACCTCTGCCTTTTTGTCCTAGGGGGGGGACAGCAATGGAGGGGTGGTTCCTTTCGCTATTACTCGTCCTTCAGTAAAGCGAGAGGAGCTGGCAGTCAAAGAGGCTAACGCAGGGGTACCAGAGGTGGACGACAGGGTACCTGTGGTGCCAAGGCCGCTCGGGCAGTTGCTTCTTTGCCCTCAGGTAACGCCACAGCCGCTACCACTCAGTCATGAGGCCATGTCCCATGGTTCGCCGGTTGGGGGAAGGCTGGCGCAGCATCTTGTAGAGTGGCGTGCCATTACTTCAGATGTGTGGGTTCTGGAGATCATAACCCACGGCTACCGTCTTCCTTTTCGGCAGAGGCCTCACGACAATCCACCAGGGAACCTCTCTTTGCAGAGTCCGAATCCGCTCCTTGCGCAGGAAATTCAAGCCCTGCTGGAGAAAGGCGCCATAGAACTGGTGCCTGTAGCGGAGAGGAACAAGGGATGGTATTCCCCTTATTTTTTGATTTCAAAGAAAGACGGGGGATTGAGACCCATCATGGACTTGCGCGTTTCAACATACTCCTCAGGAAGGACAAGTTCAAGATGGTTACTCTCTCTCAAGTCCTCCAGGCCCTTCGGCTTCAGGACTGGTTGGTGTCTCTCGACCTCAAGGATGCTTACTTCCATGTGCCGATCCATCCCAAGCACAAGAAGTACCTGAGGTTCGCGGTTGGCGACTCGCACTTTCAGTTTCGGGTCCTGCCGTTCGGATTGACCTCCGTCCCGAGGGTTTTCACCAAGCTCATGGTGGTGGTGGCAGCACATCTCAGGCAAGGAGGGATTCACGTCTACTCCTACCTGGACGATTGGTGGATCATCTGTCCGTCACCTGCCACTCCCTTCACAGGCTGGGCTTCTCCCTCAATTTAAAGAAGTCCCATTTGACGCCAACACAGTGGCTTCAGTACATCGGAGCAGTGCTCGACACTTCCCTGGGGCAGTGTTTTCCTCCCCAGGTGAGGGCTCTTCACATTCAGCAGATGGTACACAAGTTTCAGCATGCCCAGACGCTCCCAGCGTTCGAGTTCTTGAGGTTGCTCGGCCTCATGGCATCCTGCATTCTTCTGGTGCCAGAGGCTCGCCTGCGGATGAGATCTTTGCAGTGGGCACTCAAGATGCAATGGTCGCAGTCCTCCGGCAGGATGTCGGACCCGGTTAAGGTGCCTCCCTCGGTCGCCCAGGACCTTCTGTGGTGGGCTGTAGAAGGCAACTTGATGAAGGGGGCTCTGTTTTGGCTTCCCTGGCCGGAGGTGACGATCGTGACGGATGCATCCCTCACGGGATGGGGAGCTCATGCCAACGAGCGAACAGTCAGCGGTCGTTGGTCTCTGTCAGAGTCCAAACTCCATATCAATCTGTTGGAGCTGAGGGCTGTCAGGCTAGCCCTGAAGGCTTTTCTGCCGACTGTGCGAGGAAAGAATGTCCTGATACTGACGGACAACACAGTGGCCATGCACTACCTCAACAAAAAGGGGGGGCAGGGTCACTTCCTCTGTGCAGGGAGGTGATGCAGTTCGAGTTCTGGGCCATCCAGCAGGAAGTTTCGATCTCGGCAGTTCATCTGGCCGGAGACGAAAACGTGACGGCGGACGCTCTGAGCAGGCAGAGCACAATCTCTCATGAGTGGGAGTTGTTGGCTCAGGAGATTCTCCTGGAGATCTTCGCCCTTTGGGGGACCCCTCAAGTGGATCTCTTCGCCTCCAGTGTCAACCGGAAGTGCGAGAGGTTCTGCTCACGGGAATTTCCTCCAAAAGGAGCCTTAGGAGACGCGTTCGTGGTGGAGTGGTCATTCCCACTGCTGTACGCGTTTCCTCCAGTCCCCGTCATCCCGCAAGTGCTGCGGAGGTTACGGAAATTCGGTTCCCGGATGATCCTCATTGCTCCGGCGTGGGCTCGGAGGACGTGGTACCCGGACCTTCTCGACTTGTCTATCTGTCCTCCACGTCGTCTTCCCTACCGAGATGATCTGCTCTCACGGGAGGGGGGTCAGGTTCTCCATCCAGAGGTCAGATCCCTCAACCTTCACGCTTGGCTTCTGAAAGGTTGATGTATAAGGATTGGGACCTCCCTGAAGACGTGATGGAGGTGTTGCTTTCGGCCAGACGGCCAGCAACAAAGTCTCTGTGCCGTTGGCGTAAATTCTGCGACTGGTGCAGAGTTCAGAATGTGGATCCTTTTGCATGTGACATCCCCATGGTTCTGTCCTTTTTACTTTCTTTGGCCAACAGGGGCTTGCAAGTGGGTACCATTAAAGGTTACCTGGCAGCGCTGTCCATCTTTAAGCGCTTGTCTGAAGAGTGTTCCTACTTTAAAACCCCTTTAATTTCACAGTTTCTGAAAGGGCTCACTAATGTGTTCCCTCCGTCGCCTTTCCTGGTGCCCGGTTGGGATTTAAACCTTGTTCTTAAGTTTCTTATGGGTGCTCCGTTTGAGCCTTTAGATTCTTGCCCTTTGAGGCTGTTGACTCTGAAAACTGTGTTTTGAGTTGCGGTTACTTCCTCTTGCAGAGTGAGTGAGTTACAGGCACTTTCAGTTCAGCCACCCTTCACTGTTTTCCATAAGGACAGGGTTGTCCTTCTTTTCTTCCGAAGGTAGTGACGGAATTTCATTTGGCCCAGAAGGTTGTTCTTCCGGCGTTCTATCCTCCTCCGCATCCTGGTAAGGAAGAGGAGAGGCTCCATAGGCTTGATCCTAGGAGAGCTTTAAGCTTTTATGTTTCACGCATGTCCCGGGTAAGAGTGGACGATCAACTCTTTATTGGTTACGCTGGAAAGCGTTTGGGACAAGCTGTGACGAAACAGATTTTGTCTCGCTGGATTATTTTGGCCATCTCGGAGTGTTACCGCTTGGCGGTTAAGGACCCACCGGCTGGCTTGCGGGCCCATTCTACCAGGGGTATGGCTGCATCTACTGCCCTGCAGAGGGGTGTTCCTATTCGCAACATCTGCGATGCAGCCACCTGGGCTTCAGTACATACATTTGTACATCACTATTCCCTCGATTCCATCCGAGGACAGGATCTGGCATTTGGCAAGGCGGTCCTTTGCTCTGCTATTTGATTGGCAATTCTAAATTTTGATTCTAAATTCTTTCCCTCCTCTTTGCTCTGGTACTGCTTTGGGAGTCTGTCATAGATATGGAATACGTCGGAGGACCCAATCCCCTCGAAGAACAAGTTACTTTCTTACCTGGTAACATTCTTTCGATGGGATGGTCCGACGACGTATTCCATATCGCTCCCTCCCTACTTTCCCCGCTGCAGAATTTCTTTTGCAATTGCAGCTTACGTTCCGCAAAGCTTTGTGTCTGACTGGCAGTTGACTAATGTCACACGTTCTGGGGGAAAAAACTACAACTGAGGCTATGGGCGTCGTGCATCCTACTTATCACATCGGATGACGTCGGACGTCGGAGGAGGTCCTCGACGACGGCGCATCGACGTCATCGACGCAGGACGCAGACGCTGAAAAAAGTTTCCGAAGCAGCACAGCTGTGGTGATTACCTGTCATAGATATGGAATACGTCGTCGGACCATCCCATCGAAAGAACGTTACCAGGTAAGAAAGTAACTTGTTCTTCTCATCTATGGCTAATTTCCCTCACCTAGTGAGTCCCCCAGCAGCTTTGCTGGACTTCTGGAGTTTATTTTTTTCCACTTGGTAAGAGTGAGAGCTTTTCCCCCCCCACTCTTACCTGTGTTTTGCTATGTGTTTCTACCTCTTTTTGTGATTGTGGACTCTGAAGTAAACCACTTCAGTAGCCCCCTTCTTTTTGTGTGGCACAGGGTTGTCTTTGAGACTTCCCTCAACTCCATTTCTGAGGCGACTACCGTCCCCCAGAAAAGGGTAAAGTTAGCATTAACTTTACTTAGTCAATCTACCACAGATCCAGTACACCCCATCTTCCATGGAGTACTGGAAAGGGTTAATTCGTATCGCTTTTTATCTGTACCTCCTAGAGTATTGTTTTGATTAGACTTGGCTCGTGGCAGTGGTATCTACCCTAACTTTTCTACCGCGATTATATTAGATAAACGTGGTACTGTTTTTGGCTATTATATTAGCCTCGAACATAAACTCGCTTGACCAAATCGTCTTTCTTTTGGCTCTGGTTGGGTTTATTCGACATTTCTTTTTGTTAAAGTCCTTCTTGTGTCTTACTTTGTGCAGCAAACTAGGCTTGCCTTCTTTGTTCACTGTCTTTTGGCGGGCTTCTGCTCAGAAGCCCTCCTCAAGGCGCCTGGGTGTCTAGATGGGCTGAATGTGAGGGAGGGGTGTAGTCGCCCCCTGCACAGGGTATCCTAGGAAACCCAAGTCGCACTTTGTCATGATTGGCCAGGGTAGTTGTAGTTGGACAACCCCCCTGCTGGGCGATTGACAGCCAGGCTGTGTGAATGGGGATTTTTCACATAAAAGGCAGGTCTCTTGGGCTAGAAGTCAGAGAGTCGCCACTGGAACTACAAGGAACCGAAGAAAAGCAGAGAGAATGACAGCTGGTGCAACTACCCTGTCCCGGCGAAGCCCTGCTGCAGTCCTGAGCTATCTTCCCTTCAACGACTCAGAGAAGATCCAGTCCGGAGTCTTCTTCCCTTGAGCTTGGTGGGGATAACCAGCTCATCTTCCATAGCCAGAGGATCCTCTTCTTTGGTCGAAATCGCTGCACGGTGCTGTAGTGGTCCGGATAGCCACCTGAAGAGCCTCTCCTGTTTTTAAGGAGTGCAGCTTTTATTCCTCATCGCTGCTGCCGGCTTCATCCCTGTGTGGTGCAGACCCCCTTCAGACGTCCTCCTTTGCAACGAAGCTCCAGGAATCGTGGGTCTGCGGGAAACCAAAAGGAACTGCCAGGGCACCAGTTGCACCATTGGAACAAGGTACTGTGTTCTACTTGAGGAAACTGGGTGAATCCCTTTTCTTCATTTCCAAGGCTTGCCCTTGTCTTCCCTCCTTCTTATAACTTTTGCTTCCGAACATTGATAATATCGAAGTACTTTTGGCTACGTTGTATCGTGAACTGTGACTGTGTGATCTTCGGCAACAGGCCCCGGTGTCTTTTGACCCTGGCTCCGGCCCTTTGACTTTTGAACTCCTGTCTCTGAGTTTCTTGATTCTGCCTGCCTAACCAAAATATTGCCTGTGATTTTTGCCTCCAACTCCCTCTGGGTATCTCAGGTGCTAAGTGTGTTGTTGCCCCGGTAGCATTTCATGTCACGGATACGTGTTTATTTAGTAGACCGAACTGTCAAAGTGATCGCAATCGTATTCCTGCTAATGTGTTTTGTTCATAACATTCAAATATTTTGTTCATTCAAATACAGGGTACTTACCTTGAGACTTACTGTACGAAGTGAATTGGTTAGTTGTAGTATATTTAATGTGTGGTTTTTATTTGAGTTTAATAGAAGTGTTGTGTTTTTAATGAATGGTTTAAAAATAAATATACTTATATTTTTTATCTGAAACCTTGAGTCAGTGTTTGCTTGAGTCACAGTAATTGTGGTCCCTTTGTGTAATCTCTGCTACTGCTCATATACTCTTGAGATAAGCCTGGCTGCTCCACCACTGCTACCACTCTGACTGGCCTGTACCAAAGGTAAAACTTGTATTGCCACCTGTAGTCTTAATTGTGTGTAGTGGTCCCTAAGGGCACTGCACAGGATTCTGCTTAACACTGGCCGAGACCATCCAGCGGGATATGGTGGCCTGATAGCCTTGTCTTCAACTTCCGAAGGTGACAAACGGGGCATCCGATTTGCAGAAGCACTCGGACCTGTCCAAGTAGAACTTCAGGGCACGCCTGACATCCAGGCAGTGCAGCACTCTGTGCTTCGTCCTTAGGATCGGCAAAAAACGTAGGAAGGACCATTTCCTCATTCAAGTGTTGGGTGTGTTTGCAGGACTACTTTGTCCCTGTGAAAGGTAGTATATGCTTCCGAGGAGACCAGCACCTGGATGTTGCTGATTTTACGAGCCGAGATCAACCACTAAGGCCATCTTGATGGTGACCATCCTGATGTCCGCGGATGCCATTTGCTCAAACGGTTCGCGCGCCAGGGCGCCCAAGACTATGTTAAGGTCAGATGCAGCCTCTTGATGGGCGGGTAGAGCCTTGTGAGTCCCGTCAAATGTTTCTTGACGATAGGATTGGAGAAGGAGAAGATACTCTCCTCCGAGTTCCTGTAATCCCTGATGGCTGCGAGGCATGTACGGCAGGTCCCACCTGGTCCCCCAAATGGGCGAGGTGCACCGAGAAGGTGAGCACGTCGTCCAAAGTACATGCCAGGGGGTCGATTTCCTGGGAGTCTGCCCAGTGGCAGAACCTGGTCCATTTACCTTTACACTGAGCCCTGGTAGCCTTGCTCCTTGCATCCTGTATGATTTCCTGGTTAGCCTAGGAGAGGCTGAGGTGCTGCAGCGTTACCTGTTCAGGCACCACGCCATGAGGGCTAGTTTCTGAGGTGCGGGGTGGATGACCCTTCCCCCCCCCTGCTGCGCCAGAAGATGCGCTGGGCCCGTCAGGAGGTGAATCGGAGGCATCTCCAAGAGGCTGAGCAGCTCCAAAAACCATGGCCTGGCCAGCCACCATGGAGCTATTAGAATGATGTTGAGTTGGCGAGACTCTTTGATCTTGCAGGTCACCCTGTGAATCAGCGAAGTGGGCGGGAAGGCGTAAGCCTTCATGCCGTTCCACTGAAGCTGAAATGCGTCACCCAAAGAGCCGGGACCCTGACCCTGCCAGGAGGCAAACTCGGGGCACTTCTTGTTGTGCCAGGTGGCAAAGAGATCCACCTGGGGATGACCCCACCTGTTGAAGATCTCCTGAATAACGAGGTTGTTTAGCTGCCACTCGTAATTGTCTGCTCCCAACCTGCTGAGCCTGTCCACCTCCAGGTTGGATTCCCCCAGGAGATGGACTGCCGTGAGGTAGATGCCGTTTTCCATGGTCCACTCCCATATGCTGATTGCCAGTCTGCACAGGGGAGGGGAGCTGGTGCCTCCCTGCTTGTTGACATAGTAGATGCTGGTCGAGTTGTCTGTCTGGATGAGGACAACCCTGCCCCTGAAAAGTGGTAGGAATGCTCTGAGCGCTAGCCAGATGTCATTCATTCAACTCTAACCAATTGATGTGGTATTCCTGCTCCTGCCGAGTCCAGGCGCTGTGGACCGAGAGATCGTCCAGGGTGGCTGCCTGAGCCCTTGAGCAAGGAGTCTGTGGTGATGGTGGCCTGCGGGGTGGGTGGCTGAAGGGGCTTGCCCCTCCACCAGGCTATGTCCGGGTGTTGAGATGGAGGAACGTTGATCATCTCGGATTGGGAGCCCCGGTCCAGGTTCCATGAGGCCGTGAAGTGCAGCTGAATCCTCCTCATCCTCAATCTCGTGTGTGGAACAGCTAATAGGACCGCTGCCAAGAGACCCAGGAGATGCTGGTACCACCATGCTGAGGTCACCTCTCTGCTGAGGAAGTGGGTGGTGGCCTTCTTGATGGCCGAGATCTTGTCCTCCGACGGAAATACCATCTCTGAGCATGTGTCCCAGATGAGGCCCAACAATGTCAGTCTGCATGGGCTACAGCTGCGACATCTTGAGATTGAGCGAGAAGCCCAGATCGTGCAGTGTGTTCATAAGGGCATGGGAAGAGTGGTGAACTGCTTCCAGCGATTTAGCCCTGAGGAGCCAGTCGTCAAGGTATGGGTAGAAGTGGAGGCCCTGCACTCTGAGGAGGGCAGCCACTGTATTCATGAGCCTGGTAAAGACCTTGGGGCCGAATTGAGGCCAAAGGGAAAGAGTTTGTATTGAAAATGGTAGCCCAAGATCCTGAACTGTAGGAAAGAACGATGGGGCTGCCAATTCGGGACGTGCAGGTACGCATCCTTCAGATCCAGGGAGCGCATCCAGTCTCCCTTGCACAAAGTCTCTACTATAAAAATGGCGTAACCATCTTGAATTTTTGTAGGGGTAAGGATAGGCTGAGGGTGGAAAGGTCCAGCACAACTCTCAGGCCCGCCTGGTTTTTCTTCTGAATAGCGAAAATCCTGGATTAAAAGCCCATGCCTCGCTGGGAGGCTGGGACTTCCTCCACTGCCTAGTTGTCTACGAGCGCCCGGATTTCTGCCAGAAGAATTGCTGGCCCAACTTGAGGGAGTGGAGTGGAGGAGAGGCTGGGATTGGTAGGCGGTACCCTGTGGATACTACAGAGAGGATCCAGGGGTCCGTGAAATTCCGGTGCCAAAAATGTGCATGGAGAGCAAGCCTGCCCCCCACTGGAGACACGTGGACCTGAAGGGGCGTGTCATGCCTTTTCCCTTGGAGGAATCACAGAAGAGCGGTCTGGAAAAAGCCCTTGCCCCCACCTTTTGTTGCTAGTGCCGGCTCTTAGACAGCAAGCGGTCCAATCTCCGTTCCTGGAAGCCACAGAACCCTCCATACATACGCCCCCCGTTGGAGCGCTGCGGTGACCAGGGTGTACGACTTGGGCATGGTCTTGGTCAAGATGGATAAAGATTTGGCCGTTTGTGAGCTGTTTTTCTTCTTGTCCAGCTCTTCGTCCTTGGTGTAGTGGAAGAGGGCCCCCCCAGTGCCTTAAGTGGCACTACAAATTGAGCCTGGGCTCATTGAGGGGGCGTGGCCTAACAGCGGGGGTCTTGATGGCCCGTTAGGCCACGCCCCCTTGACGAGCCCCGGCTCAATGGGCTACTGCCACCCCTGCCAGGCAGCCTTTTGTAGAGATTAGCACCCTCTCCCCTATGGGAGAGGGTGCTGATCTCTGCATTTATTTTGTGTAGGCTTGCCTGGCAGGGGACAGCGCCTGCCTATTCAGCCTTCTGGGGAGGGGCAGCACCACCATTAAGGCTGAAAGGGTGAGGCCACTGGAATCAGAGGCCTTTTTCCTAAATACTGAAACTCCCGCGAATCCGCGGGAGCTCCAGTATTTAGAAAGCAAGGCCTCTGCTTCCAGCGGCCTCACGTTTCTCCATAGTGGTGGCGCTGGCCGACGAGAATCTCTTGATCTCTTGATTAACCATTAAATGCCTTTCGGCCACCATTATGGCCGAAAGGCATTTTTTTCTGTAGCCTGAAGCTCTCGCACACGAGCGAGAGCTTCAGGCTGTAGAAAAAAATGCCTTTTCGTGTAGTGGCTGGGGCTGTCAGGGGAGATTACTGGGCCCTGGCAGGGCCCCGCCTCAAAACGAAATTTCGGAGAGCCCCGGCAGGCCCCGGCCCACTTAAAGCCCTGGGCTCCCCCCCCCACCTCGAACGGTAGATCTAATATGCGTTCCTGGGCATCCGGGTTGAATTTCGTCGCCCAGAGCCAGGCTGTGCTCAAGGCCGTGGCGATACAGATGGCACGTCCAGAAGTGTCAATATGGGCCACGGTGGATTCCATAAGGTCCTGCACCACCAGCCTGGCCTCAGCCAGCTCTGCCTTAAAGCGCGATTGGCTCTGCATAGGGAGTTCTGGGAGGAAGTCTGCAATTTCCCGCCATAACCTTTGGTTAGCTGCAGCCAGCATGGCATCAGCGTTGGCCTGACGAAGATGCAAGGACGCGTTGGAATAGTTTCTTCCAGTACGCCTCCAAGATCATCTCCTCCTTGCCTAGCAGCACAGCAGAAGAGGAGGCTGAGGACGGCTGAGGCTTGGAGTATAGTGATGCCGCAGCGATCACTGAGATGTGTGGCTGAGGATGGGCCAAGAGCAAGAGTGTATCCACCTCCATCTGCCTGTACTTGGCATCCAGGCATCGATTGACCGGCTGGACCGAGTGGGGCTTGAGCCAGCCCTTCTTGGCCAGGGAGACATCGGTCTGCAGAGGAATCCTGTTTTGGCACAGGGGCGTTGTGTGAGGACTTCAGCCAGAACCCCCTCTGCTGTCTGCTCAACCTCGGGTTGGGGTAGGCCCAGGTACTCCACCAGCCCAGCAAGACGTTTGTGGAAGACCCTGGCTGAGGATGGCGATGGTGTGCCCGGATCCTCCTCATCCCTATCCTGCGGATCAGGAGGATCCTGCGGAGGTGGAGGAGTAGCCGCAGGCTGGGGTACAGTGAGGCTGGAACAGAACAGCCCGAGGAATAGGTTTGGGAGCCGGTGGCAGCGGCTGCGCCTGGGACCGGGGGTGCTGGAGGAGGCACTTGGGGTGCCGCTAGCATAGTCGGGAGGACTTCCTTGATAGCGTCTTTGAGGATAACCCCCAATCCAAGGTGATGTCATGAGCCCGAGGAATCTCTCGAAGAACCCCTCTTCAATGGCAAGAGAGGTGGTAGGGGTTACTGACAGGGTAGTTGGGAGCGGCTGGAGCCGCTGCATACCCTCCCCGTATGGACTTAGCAGGAAGCTGCCCTGCGCATAAGAAGGATAGGCTGTAGGCCACGTACCTGGTTGAGGCCAGTCCCACCTTGACACTAATTTTTTTGCCGAACTCCTGGAATGGCGTCAGACGGGTGCCTCTGTCTGGCGCGTCTGCCATCTTGTCAAGCTGCCTGCCACGTCGAGCTGCCTGACCTGTTGACCAGCTCGCTGGGCCCAGCCTCCTCCAAGACTCTTGCATGTGGATCACAAGGCCTACCCTGCTCCTCGGGACTAGGCCCGGTAGGTGAGACACCCTCGACCTGGGGGTCGGTAGAGCTGCGTTTAGGAGCCCCCTCAGACGTTTTGCCAGTACTAGAGCGTAACCCCTCAGCCATATTGTCGGTACAAGGGCAGAGCCCCTCCGATGACAATCCGGTAAAAGAACCTTCTGGTCCCTCAACACTGCCACCAGGAGGATCCGAGGATATCCCGGCCCGAAGGCCGGTAGCTGCAACAGCCTCAGTGCACGTACTGGTACAAGGACCTGAACGGTCCCTCCCAAGCGGGAGTCTCCTTGGAAAGGAGTCGCCTTTGCAGGTTGCGATAGAAAATAGCAGCCCTACCTTGGGCCTGGCTCAGTGTTTCACGAGGTTCTTGATGTCCTCTGGAGGCGACTTCTGGAAGAGATCCCTCCACCTGACTAGTCTGTTCTTCAGCGCGTTCGATGACAGCAAGCCACACGATGTACAAGCTTGCCAACCGTGGTATGGGCCAAGGCAACGTAGGCAGAGGGTGTGGGGGTCTGAAGTTGGGAAGAGCCCGTTGCAGGATGGACACCTGCTGAACCCTGTGGAAGTCGACATGCGCCGGGGAGGAGCGTAATGCCTGAGCACCGTATACCTGAATGATAAAAAGACAAAAAAAGACAAAGAGAAGAAGTATCTGTGCGTGGAATTACATGGCTGAAGCCAAACCCAGGAGCGCTGGTGAATTCGGCCCGAGCCCATTGATGCCAAAAAGGGGACTGAGGTGTGGCGCCGGAGGGCGGAGTCAGGGCAGCGCATGCTCCCTGGGCCACACCCTGGCATGCCTCTAAATTTAAAGGGGAAGAAGGTTTTTTTCTGGTGAAAGATTCTGTCTCCCGTCCCTTGGAAGGGACACCCATGCAGAATGGAGGAAAGGGGACAGGACGTAAGAGTAAAAGAGAAACCAATGGGACGCAAAGTCAATATTCCAGCAGATGGATTTTGAATATGTTAAAGATCTGACTATGATTGTGCTGGGCATGCATTCGCACGGAATGGCACAAGATTCAAATCATGTGTAGCTGTCTTTACAATTTTCTCAAAAGCAAGTTTCAATCTTTTCTCTGATGTTTGGAAACTATGTTGATTGTACAAAAATATAGTATAACAATTGCAATGTAATTGTTGAAGAATTACTTTTAATTTATTTGTTTTTATGTAATCTTACTAGATATGCATTAATAGGTTTATTGTCCTTGTCCTTTTTTTATTTCTACTCCTCAATAGCAAATGACAATTTGATAGTATGTGCCTTTATTTTAAAATAATGGAAAAGTCAACATACATTTTTTTTGTTTTTAAGCAATTTGTAAAAGGTTTACGAGAAATAGAACATCGACTGAAAGGTATGCAATCACAAAATTGAATCTTTACATTACAACAGATGCAAGATTTAATATTAAAATTGTAAGAATTGATTGTGTACACAGAACATGGATTGACGGGACAAGAAGTATTACTTGTGTGGTTGATAGTAGAACAAGTTACTTTCTTACCTGGTAACGTTCTTTCGATGGGATGGTTCTCCAACATATTCCACATCTATGACAGTAATCACCACAGCTGTGCTGCTTGGGAAAGTTTTTCAGCGTCGGAGTGCTACGTCGTCGACATCGATATGCTGTCCCTCGAGGGCCTCTGTCGAGAGCCAACGTCACTGGATGTTATAAGTAGGACGCACAACACCCAGAGCCTCAGTTGTTGTTTTTTCCCAAAACGTGTGGCACCAATCTTCTGCCAGTATGATTACAGAAAGCCTTGCGGAAACGCAAGCTGCAATCGCATAATAAATTCTGTAGAGGGGCAGGCTGGGAGGGTGCAATGTGGAATACGTCAGAGGAACATCCCTTCAACAGAACGTTACCAGGTAAGAAAGTAACTTGTTCTTTGAAGGGATTGTGTCCTCCGACATATTCCGCATCTATAACAGACTCCCAAAGCAGTACCAACGTATGGAGGTGGGAAAAGAATTTAGAATGCCCAATCAAATAGCAGAATAGAGGATCGCCTTGCCAAAGGCCAAATCTTGTCCATGGATAGAATCCAGGGAGTAGTGTTTTACAAAAGTATGGACAGAGGCCCATGTGGCTGCTTCACAAATGTTACGAATGGGAACACCCCTTTGCAGAGCAGTCGAGGCAGCCACACCCCTAGTAGAATGGGCCCGTAAGCCTACCGGAGGGTCCTTACCTGCCAAAGGGTAACATTCAGAGATTGTCAAGTTAATCCATCTGGACAAGGTCTGCTTAGTAACAGCTTGACCCAAACGCCTTCCAGCGTATCCTACAAAGAGCTGATCGTCCACTCTGACCCGGGACATGCGTGAGATGTAGAAACTTAAAGCTCTCCTAGGATCCAACCTATTGACCCTCTCCTCTTCCTTACCATGATGTGGAGGTGGATAGAACGCCAGAAGAATTACCTTCTGGCTCAAATGATATTCTGACGCAACCTTCAGAAGAAAAGGACGACGACCCCTAAGGACTACCCTGTCCTTATGGAACACCGTGAAAGGTGGCTTGGCGGATAGTGCCTGCAACTCACTCTGCGAGCGGAAGTAACTGCAACTAAAAATACAGTCTTAAATTACAACAGTCCCAATTGACAAGAATGTAAGGGCTTAAACGGAGCTCCGATCAGGAACTTTAAAACTAAGTTCAAAACCCATCCCGGCACCTGGAAAGGAGACGGTGGGAACGCATTTGTCAGCCCTTTCAGAAACTGAGAAATCAAAGGAATCTTAAAATAAGAACACTCCTCAGACGAGCGCTTAAATATGGACAGCACCGCCAGGTAACCCTCAATGGTAGGTACCCACAGGGGCGTAGTAGACCCATAAAATCTGGGGGGGACAGGGGACACCTTGGGGACTTGGGCAGGGAGAGGCAGGAATTGCCTGCTCGCAGATACTCCTTTACATCTTTCCCCCGTCACTGACATATGCAGTAGATTGTACAGGAGCTTACCCAAATGTATGGAAATACTTTGGTCTTAATAACATTCGCCCCACGGGCCTTGTTTTTCTCTTCCACCTCAGTTGGTGTGATGAACCGTTTCACTTCTTGTGTTTCTCCAGGTTTCCCAGCGATGGACCTTTAGAGAGATCTTTTATAATACTCTCACCTGCGCTTTAAGTGCAGATGCTTTATGGAGTTTCGCCAGCCCTTCCTATCCTATTCCACTTGAACCCTCAATGATGGAACATGAGTGTGCCCCTTTACAGCAGTGTATGGGCTGCAATCATACCTCGGCACAAGGGTATTCACTGGATTTACATGGATAGCGGAACAAGTGCGGTTGTGAATCTCGAGGCTCTGTATTTATGTCTGGGTCACCCAGATGGCTTATGGTGGCCTCTATTAAAACTTGTCTAAAACTCATTATTCAGCTTGTGGTGGGTACCAGAAATTCAGTTGCATCCCTATTTTAAAACAAGTGTTGGCAATGCCAACCGTTTTGGTTTTAATGTAGGCATGGAAAAGGCACTTGCCAGGCACCGACATAGTCGTATTAGCTACCCTCTGATGGTAGCAGCTGCAAAATGGTGCAAGTACCTGGACATTTAATGGTAGTGCCTGGCAAATACCCAATATGTATACACAAGCAAACACTTGCCATTGCTGGGTTTTAGCAGGGCTTCAGTGAAGGAAATGTAAAGTGCTAATAGAGTGGCTGAAGGCATCCCTGGATAAGACATTTGTATTACACTAGTAGTATGTTCCCAGCCCCAATTAAGTTATTAACTACACAGGGTTTTGTAATATGATGTGTATAGACGTGTTATAAATGCCATATCATAAGTGTTTCAAGGCACGACAAGGCAAGGGAGAGGGAACAGAGGGAAGACAGACAACAATCCTACTAGGCCAGGTGTCATTCAGATCGTGTAAGTGCATGGGAAGGGGAAGGAGGAAAGTGCGGAGGGGGTGGAGGATGGGACAGTGCAGTACATGGGATAATAAGATAAATAAACAAAGTAAAAGTAAGGCCAGCAGGTGGCAAATGCAAGGGTAAGTGCAGACAACAGGTGTCAAGTGCTAGTAGTGGGATGGTAGGGATACAGAAAACCGTCCCCAAGTGCGGGAGTTGCCAGAAAGGCAGTGCAGGAGTGCGACTCGTGGGGGAGTTGGCCTGGGTCTGGGATCAGAGGGTGGCCAGGCAACCTGTGCAGTTTCAGTATCAGCCAGGAAGTCAGCAGGGGAGAGGAGGAGAAAAAGTAGAAGAATTTGCAAACAAGCATTTGAAAAAGAGAAAGGTTTTGAGGTGCTTCCGGAACCGGAGATGGTTCTCCTGAAGTTTCAGGGAGGCAGGGAGGCTATTCCAAAGGGAGGCCGCAGCCGAAGAAAGAGATCTACCACCAACTTGTTGCTTGGAGAAGCGTCTGATCCTGAGGGAGCTGGAGGCGGATGAGCGAAGCGCTTGAGAAGGAAGATCTTTAGGAAGAGAGAGTTGAAGGTATTGAGGCCCCCGGACCCTAGAAGGCCTTATGGACAATGCAGAGGGTTTTCAACTTAATCCTCACAGCCACTGGGAGCCAATGCAGAGATTTCAGTCCTGGAGCGATACGATCCATGGGTTTGAAGCCAAGGACAAGTCTCACAGTCCTGTTCTGGATGAGTTGCAGAGGTCAGCAGGCAGATTTAGGAAGAGGCTATTGCACCAGTCCAGCCTAAAGAGAACCAGAGCTCTGGAGACAGAGCTTCTGAGGAAAGGAGAAAATGGAAGAATACCTCTGAGGAGGTGAAGCTGGTAGTGAGACTTCTTAGAGACGTCAGAGATGTGAGGAGAGAAGGAGCGTGCAGAGTCGAAGATGGCGCCAATGTTTTTGGCCTCAGAGGTGGGAGCAGGATGAGGGCCAAGAGAGGCCGGCCAGAGAGTGACAGGAAAGGAGGGAGTGGGTATGCCGATGAGGCGAATCTCAGTCTTACTGGCATTAAGGCAGAGATCATTGGCGGCACACCACTCCTGTATGGCGAGCAGACAGTCAGATGACAGAGGGAGAGAACAGCCAGGGAGAGAGGTTAGACCCTTGGGGAACACCACATGTAGAGATAGGGATAGAGATAGAGGAGAGGAAGGACCCAAGTTGAACCTGGGAGGGTCGATCAGAGAGGAAAGAAGTCAGCCATGCCAGGGCCTGACCAGTGATCCCCAAGTTATCACAGACGGTTGAGCGGGATGGCATGGTTGACTGTGTCAAAGGCAGAAGAGAGATCAAGTAAGATGAGGACACATGGGGTGTTGGAATCAAGGTTGGAGAGCAGGTCTTAACAGATGTTCAGGAAAGCAGTTTCCATGCTTCTGGCAGCTCTGAAGCCAGACTGATGATCATGGAGACAACCAACACATTCAGTGTGAAGATTGAGCTGGGAGATGGCCAGCTTTTCCAAGAGTTTGCCCAGGAAAGGAGTGATGGAGATTGGGCGATAGTTAGCCGTGCAAGATGGGTCGGCAAAGGGTTTCTTAAGGAGAAGGTGCACATGGGAAGACTCCAGTAGTGAAGGAGTGGTTGCAGAAGTCGGCCAGGGCAGGAGCCATGGCGTCAATGGTTCTCATTACAAGAGCGGCGGAATGGGTTAACGGGTGCCGCAAAAGGATGCAGACCCGTTAACACCATTCTGCCACATTACGAGGGCCCCTCGCGGGACCCGATCTGCATGTCTGGCTTTACCAGACGTGCAGAGCGGGTCCCGCGAGGGGAAGAGGGAGCTAACAACGAGCCGGTCGTAATTGGCCCTTTGTTAGCTCCCTCCCCCATTCCCATTCAGCGCTATGGGGGCTGACATGGGAATGGGGAAGGTCCAGGCCCGGGTTCCTGGAGGGAGGAATTACCAGGCCCTCCGAACTCGGAATGGCCCGGTAATTCCCCATTCTGGGGACCCGGACCCAATTTTGGCAGCAGCCATGCCGCCAATAGCGGCATTACTACCGCCAAAGTCGTAATGAGGCCCAATGTGGTCCTTGATGGCTTTGGAGGAACAGGGATGAACCTGTTTTGATGACTTTCATAGATCGGACTTGTCTAGAAACCTTGTCTGGGGAAACAGGGGAAAGGCAGAGAAGGATGGGGAGAGTTGGCCGAAGAAGGGTCAGAGGAAGAGCAGGGAGTAGAGGGAGGAAGGGGAGAGGAGGAGAGAGAGGACAGGATGTCCTGAGTTTTAGAGATGAAATGAGAAGCCAGTGCTGTGCCGTGCAAACATCCCTAAGTCAATGGCTTTATCTAAACCCGAAGCACATCCTACGCCATTTCTGCCCTACACCACTCTCCCTGTGTTCTGGTCTTTTCTGAACCCCTCTCTCCCCTGCACACACTGGTCACCCTGTGCTGCAAACCATCCCCACCTTTCATCTGCACTCCGTTCTTGTTCCCATCTCTCCCCTCCCTTGCTCCTCTTTTTTCTGTCCTGTGCACTCCCCCACTCTACTGCACCCCAGTCCCTCACTTCCCATTCCCCCCATGGCCAGACCTCCACAACTCTCATCTGTACACTTACTCTGCTCTTTCTCCTCAGTCTTCAGAGCACCCTGATATCCTTGGGCACTTTTCTACAACTATTAGTCATGCTCCATTGCAGTACCTCATTTTGGGGTCTTCTCCAGGTCACTGTTGAGGCAAGGCCCAGCCAGTGCTGTGCACACATGCTTTTATTTATTATTTACACTATAAAGCTGCTTGCCGGATGCTGCCCCCCCCCATACCGGCCTGCACTGCACTGGTCTGAGACCACATGTTTGCCTCACCTGCACTGTATGCAGTGTCAGTATACATACACTCATTACTCTGTGGTGATGGAGTCCAGGTGTGGACCCAGCAGGGGGTTTAGGTGGGAAAGTGGGTAATGGGGATAATAAGCCACTTTAACTTCCATTAACTAGTGCCCTGTTCTGGATGTGCTAAGGGAACATAAGGGAATATGACAACATGCTTCTTCTCACCTCACAGCAACAGCATTAATACTGCATATACCATACGGAGCCCTGGGAGCTCTGAGAGGCAAACACACAACACAAGGGAAAGGAAACTGCAACGGAGCATGGACAGTAATGTGCACTGGCACGCAGGTCCATGGGGGAAAGAGGCCCGCTAACAAGGCCATACAGTGCTGTCTCGGGTCATTGTCACCAGGTAAGTAGCACGATGTAAGTTACTGGCCTGCACTTATTTTCCGTGTGTTGACCTGTGGGGTCAGGTCTTTGTAGTATTTACACATTAGCCTGCAGTGCAGGTCTAAGTAATTTCTCATTTCGGCATTCATGTAATACAGACTATTCTTTGTAGTCGACACGATTTCCAAACGGTCATCTCCCTATCATGGCTTTTGAATTCCCACAAGGTGCAGATGGCATGGCGGTGGTGGTGCTCTGACCTCACACTACACTTATGGTTCCTAAATCTGAATTCTAGCTCTGCAGAGCCTAAACAAGCCCCCCCCCCCCTGGACACGGGCCAACCCCTCCCTGCAACGCACACCTCCCCTCAGCCACAGCCACCACAGTCCCGTAGTTGGGTTCAACTGCTTCAAATGAATCCACAGACGTGTGAGCACATCCCTTTGCTCCGGGTACAGGCTGAGGCAACTTGCATTTCACACCCACTTTTGTGGTCCTCACGAATGCCCTAATTATCGGGAAGACCACACTGCACAATGCACCCCATTATGAGCTTCAACATAAACAAATAGCTTAATTTTCTAAACAATGGGGACCTTCCCAGAATAGCGCTCCGGTGTATGCGCTCCAGGTATGTCACCACAAGCCAGTTTGCCCGTGGTGACCTACAAAGAGTTCCACCGTTCCACCAGCTAGTTAAAATGGGTAAATATTGAATCCCTCTGAGCTGGGGGCTGTTTTCTGAAGTCACATAGGTTTGTGATGCACTCGTGAGCACGGTGCTCAACACAGGGGTCTTGGGTTTGATTTATCATTTATGTTCTGTAATGGGGCTATGCGAAACGTGAACAGTGCATGCAACACATTAGGGACGTATGTATTTTGCTCATCATTTAAAAGTGCACATTGCATGCACAGAACAGCCCAATTTAGCACTTGTGTGCTGTGGGGTCACCTGCATGCAATTTGAAACCTTCACAAGGCATGGGGCGAAGCTTGTCTTTTCCTGTTATCATGAAGTAGAACGAGGGTTGGACCCTCAGGTTTTTCAATTCATGATGAAACATTAAGAGGCCAGTATTCCCCGATCAGTTTGCAACGTGCTGCACATGTTTAGAAACTGTATAAATATGACGTTGGCACATTCCCCCTAATAAATCCTCCCTATGACAGCCTGCACTGCACCTGGGAGAGGGGGGCCATTTGACTTACATTAAGTACGGTAGCTGAGGTCTCAGGAGGTTGAGTGGCAGTCAGTCTCACTTTGTCTCCCTCGATATTAACACACGCTGTCAGTCACTCTCAGCAGGAGCACGCGTCACTGCCTGGCTTCTCCTTTGTTCTGGAAGCTGAGGCTGGGCAGCAGTGGACTGCGCAGGGGCACGTGCAGTTCCCTGGCCTGGGCACATTCCAAATGCACAGGCGTGGGGCACGCATGAGCAAGCAGCATAAGTTCTTGTTTTAGCCCTCTGCCGCAGACAGTCTGAAGTTAACTTGTACTTTTGCACGCATGACAAGGGATGTCACTTCACCAAAATGCCAGGGGTAGCAGAAGTGACATCACATGACCCTTGACCTATGATGACATCACAGAAGGTGATGTCATTTGACCCCACCCAGAAGTGATATCGCGGGAAGCAATGGAACTCAACCTTTCACCCATTGACAAAACAGGAAGTGGCATCACATAGCATTGTTCCCAAGTACACTACGAAAAATATGTTTACGATATCACTATAATGTGATGTACATTTCATACAAGAATGGATCGCCATATGATCCGTTGGGATCAGTGTGTATAGACCCTTATTACCAAATTACTATGAATGCAAGCAGACGTCCATGGCCAAATGATAATGATGTGTTATTATATAGCATTTACGCTTAATCGCTTTATATAGAAAAAAATATACACCCAATATCACCCAACCTGTGTTGGTACTCATTTATCGACCTCAGAAGGATGCAAGGCTGAGTTGAGGTGTTTAAGAACAGACTTAATCAGTGACTCACCCCCTGAAGGGTGCCTGAAATGAACCTTTAATGAGTCAAGCAATTATTGTATAGAATTCCAGAAATACACATTTGGTTTTCCTATTCTTTCTTATTTAGGGTTAGTGCTGAAAGTGTTAAACTTGTGGCACCCCTGTTGTTTTCTTCTTTTTGTGTAAGCCTGAACAAGAAAGTCAGCCACTCCAGAAGTAAAGAGCCACACGGTGCTGGCCATATTTTACATGCTGAAGTGACACACATTCTGGGGGGGATAAATGACATGATATCCCCCCCACTTAAAATTGTGGGGGGGAATTTGTCCCCCCCCTGTCCCCTCCATGTCCTACGCCCATGGGTACCCACTTGCAGGCCCTTGTGGGCTAACGAAAGCAAAAGAGAGAGAACCACAGGAATGGCACATGAAAAAGGATCCACATTCTTTACCCTGCACCAATCGCAGAACTTTCTCCAACGGCAACGGTACAGAGTCTTCGTGGCGGGCCTTCTGGTCGATAGCAACACCTCCATCACGTCTTCAGGGAGGTCCCAATCCTTATACCTCAACCGTTCAGAAACCAAGCATGAAGGTTGAGAGACTTAACCTCTGGATGGAGAACCCGACTCCCCTCCCGTGAGAGCAGATAGTCTCGATAGGTAAGACGGCGTGGAGGGCAGATGGACATGTCGAGAAGGCCCGGCTACCACGCTCTCCTGGCCCATGCCGGAGCAATGAGGATCATTCGGGAACCAAACCTCTGTAACTTCCGCAACACGTGTGGAATGACAAGGACTGGAGGAAACGCGTACAGCAGTGGGAAGGACCACTCCACTACGAACGCGTCCCCTAAGGCTCCTCTTGGCGGAAATTCCCGCAAGCAGAATATTTCGCACTTCCGGTTGATGCTGGTGGCGAAGAGATCCACTTGTGGGGTCCCCCAAAGGGCGAAGCTCTCCAAGACAACTTCCTGAGCCAGCTCCCACTCGTGAGAGACCGTGCTCAGCCTGCTCAGAGCCTCATCCGCCTCGTTTTCGTCTCCAGCCAGATGAACTGCCGAGATCGAAATTTCCTGCTGGATGGCCTAGAACCAGAGCTGCATCGCCTCTCTGCACAGTGGGAGAGATCCTGCCCCCCCCTTTTTGTTGAGGTAATGCATGGCCACTGTGTTGTCCGTCAGAATCAGGACATTCTTCCCTCGCACAGACGGCAGAAAAGCCTTCAGGGCTAGCCTGACGGCCCTCAGCTCCAACAGATTGATATGGAGTCTGGACTCCGACGGAGACCAATGACCGCTGACTATCAACTCGTTGGCATGAGCTCCCCATCCCGTGAGGGATGCGTCAGTCACGATCTTTACCTCTGGCCAGGGTAGCCAAAAGGGAGCCCCCTTCATCAGATTGCCTTCGACAGCCCACCACAGAAGATCCTGGGCGACCAAGGCGGCACTTGAACGGGATCCGACATCCTGCCGGAGGACTGTGACCACTGCATCTTGAGAGCCCATTGCAGAGATCTCATCCGCAACCTGGCCTCTGGCACCAGTAGAATGCAGGATGCCATGAGGCCAAGCAACCTCAAGAACTCGAACGCCGGGAGACTCTGGGCATGTTGAAACTTGTTTACCATCTGCAGAATGTGATGAGCCCTCACCTGGGAGGTGAACACAGCCCCAGGGATGTGTTGAGCACTGCTCCGATGTACTGGAACCGCTGGGTAGGTGTCAAGTGGGACTTCTTTAAGTTGAGGGAGAAGCCCAGCTTGTGAAGGGAGTGGCAGGTGACGGACAGATGATCCAGGACCTGCTTGGGAGAGCTCGCCCTGAGCAACCAATCGTCCAGGTAGGGGTAGACGTGAATCCCCCCTTTCCTGAGATACGCTGCCACCACCACCATGAGCTTGGTGAAGACCCTCGGGCGGAGGTCAATCCGAATGGCAGGACCCGAAACTGAAAATCCGAGTTGCCAACCGCGAACCTTTAGGTACTTCTTGTGCTTGGGATGAATCGGCACACGAAAGTAAGCATCCTTGAGGTCGAGAGACACCAACAAGTCCTGAAGTTGAAGGGCCTGAAGGACTTGAGAGGGAGTAACAATCTTGAACTTGTCCATCCTGAGGAGCTTGTTCAAACCACGCAAGTCCATGATGGGTCTCAATCCCCCATCTTTTTTCGGGATCAAAAAATAAGGGGAATACCATCCCTTGTTCCTCTCTGCTACAGGCACCAGTTCTATGGCGCCTTTCTCCAGCAGGGATTTGATTTCCTGCGCAAGGAGCGGATCTGGACTCTTCAAGCAGAGCTTCCGCGTTGGATTGTCGTGAGACGGAACGGAGCCCTGCGATTCGAAAATCGCCATCATCTCCTTGCGAAATGCGTCCCATTCCGCCGGAGATGAATGCTTGTTGGGACAAGCTACCCGATGTCTGGCGGAGTCCTCGGACGAGGACCGGGAAGGCGACCGGTGACGGCGCTTCCGAGAGTGCCTAGAAGAGGAAGAGGAATGGCAGGAACCACTCCGGGACCGAGACCCCTTGGACCTACGCTGATGCGGAGAGTCGCCCCTCAAATCAATGGTCGAAAGCCCAGCGGATTTTGACTTACGGGGTTTGGAAACCCTACCTACAGATAACTTCTTCCGCTCCCGCAAGGCCTTTGACGTCAAAGACTGGCATTCATCGCAGTCATCGGTGGCGTGGTCCTCGCCGAGGCACCACAGGCAGACTGGTGCAGGTCCGTAAGCGACATTTTGGAACGGCAGTCGCAGCACTTCTTGAAGCCCGACCTCGGGGTAGAAGACGAAGACATGATTCTCACAATAAATCAAGAACGAAGAACCCGATTCAACAGGAGAAGAACCGAGGCGCGCTGAGATTCCGAAGCGAAAACGTTCGCGGAAAAAACAGAACTGCGGCTACGGGTGTTGTGCATCCTACTTATAACATCCGGTGATGTCTGCTCTCGACGGAGGCCCTCGAGGGACAGCGTATCGACGTCATCGACATAGGACTCTGACGCAGAAACATTTTCCGAAGCAGCACAGCTGTGGTGATTACTGTCATAGATGTGGAATACGTCGGAGGACACAATACCTTCGAAACCAAGCATTATGCCAGTGCTGAATTTGAGGGGACACAAGTGTGGAAGGAGTAGCCCCATTGTTTTCATTAGTCACCCCACTTTCTTCAGATTACAACTTCATATGCTAATTTCAGGTGAAATAACATTCAATTGATTAGACCCCATTTGGGAGTGGGCTTGTACACTTAATTAAGGTCCGACTGTGCAGACCGTCAGGCAAATAGGCTGACTATGTATTTTAGCATGCAAGAATGATGCATTTAATTGTACATTTTGGTAAACAGTACTTCTGTCACATCGGATTAAGAATAGTCATTAAGAAGATTCGTAATTGAAACATATGTTCTGAATGCAATTAAGCATCACCTAGCTAGAACAAGTAAGGAGTAGAGCCAGTTCCACAAGGAGCGGCATTAGCTTGCAAGTTAGATTGAGTGTCCATTGCAAAAGATGTATGCCTAATGACCCACTTTCGTGATTTATACCTCTGTCTCATTAACCCATTTTACATGCACCTCACCCTACAGTGTTCTTCCATTGCACCACATCCTTGAAGCACCTTCATCACCCGCCAACTTACAATTAATTGTCATACCGCTGTTGCACCATCCCTTTGCTCTTAACTGAATTACCTTCCCTGGCAAGCAAACCCCTATCATTTGCCCATTGAATAATTGCTCGTCACTCACCCACTGCCATTGCCCTGTTTTACAATGTGCATTGTAGAACACATTTATTTTCTATTCACGTTTAAGACACGTGAAGAATTTGTGGTCAGGCACTTGATGGGAATTGTAGCTATGGGGTTTGCCCATGGACAACACAGCGAAAGACGGTGATTGAAATTGACATTTGTTTTGTTGACATATTGCACTTTCTTGTAAAGTTTGCTTGATGTTTCAATTAATGGAAGCAGAGGTAACTGCAAGGTGTGTCATCCTGGCGTATGCAGAGGTAGTAAGTTTGACTATAACGAGTGGACTGGGACGCAGGTTGCTATAACAAAAGATTATTTTATTGGCTCCAGAAAACAAAGAAAACAAATAAAAAGGTTCTTATCCTGAACCTTAGACGTGCTTCAGTCCTTTATATCAGCCTTCACTGCTGAGTTCCTTAAATAAGGAGGCACGGAGTGTGCATGAGCTTTATTTTTCATACGCCCAGACGGTCGCCTCAGATGCTCTCTCCTCTTCGAACCGCCTGCTCTAGAAGTGAAAGAACAAAGTCCCCTCAGTCATTCATTCGTTTCTATCTTATATAGGGGAAGGAGGGATTTGGCCCAATCAGAGCTGATATTACTGGGAAGTCTATAATTTCCTTCCCAAGTCCCGCCCCCTTTCTTTCCCTCTGAAGGTTGCCATGCTGCTGTTACATGTGATGCTGGTGAAGAACGCCGGGCTCTGTATCGTTCACAAGCCCGAGCCTCGGAACCTTGGGGTAAGAGGGCGGAAGAAAACTGGAGGTGCTCAGGTAACGGTGCCGCCAACGTGCATTGATTATGGTCTGTCTCTTCATGGACGGCACCTGACCCGCTTGTCCCACTAATGTGGGTTTCGGCTCCTGCATCTCTGTGTGTCATTGTCTCCCGCGGTTTCGCAGAGTGTGTTTTCATAACCACATGTGGTTTCACAGGGTGCGTTTTCTTTGTCTCGCACGGTTTCGTGGGGTCATGCACAGTCTGGGTCTACGTTGCCTTATGCAGGTTCGCGGAGTGTGTCCTTTGGTTGTGGACAGACTGAGTCTGCTTTTAAGGACCGGCGGGGCTTTCCCCCAGGGTCTGTCCCGCCTTCAGCCTTAACAAGTCTTCTGCTGACACACCTTCTCCAGCTGCAGGCCCCTTGGGGCGCAGATGCCGGGCTGAGATCTCCATGTTCAGGGTACCTGGCTCCACCCTCACAGTGACCAATAATATGTATTTGTGGTGTCAATGAAGTAGAGGAGCTTTCCTTTAACACACCTAAAGTTTTAAGTAAGGGCCATGTAAATGTGTTAAGAGGATGGCATCTCTGATGCCCACATTCTCACAGCCTTTCACAGGAAATGCTAAATAGGCACAATATTGATTATGTGGATAAAATATGACCAGTAATGGTACTATTCTAATAACAAATATTACCTGACGGTTACATCCTTCTGTGTGTGTTACTCAACTATTCCCAAAAGTGAGTACCACAAACTACCATATTTTAAATATTTGTGGTTATTATTCAGGGTGCTGCCAAACACTTTTTTATAATTAACTCAAGTGCTTGAGAACCTCATCAGAAAAGAGGAGAAGCAGTCATATGGAATACAAGGAAGGAAAAACTCCTATAACATACGGAGCCCAACTTCGTTGGCAAGTAAGATGCATGGTATCTGTGGATTGCAATAGACCAAAGGTTTATGGGCCACAGTGTTAGCCAACATTGACACCCCGGGTGACATATGTAATTTAAATGCATACTTTGCCAATTTGCAGTATGAACATGTACTTGTGGCCTGTGCTCACCTCCATCTTGCTGTGGTGGCCCGCATGTGGAGGCCACCCAGGCATAACTGCAACATTCCTGAAAACAAGATGATTGCTGGACTAGATCTAAACAGAAGCCAGTAAGCCTTTCAAAACTCTGCTCATTGTAGTGAAAGCAAACCCCAATTTACAGGGGCGCCCCTTAAATACAGGGGACCCAGAAGCACCATAAACCAGGGTAAAATGCACCCATCTATGGGAATTAAAAGCCATGAGTCTGTCTTGCAGGTGATACCAAGACTTTAATCTTTACAGATCATGAGGATTGGGGAATTGGCAGAGGACTCTGCTGTTTGAGGCCAGCATTCTGTTGTCGTTGCTGGCTCCCTCCCAGGTCCTGAATACTGGTGCTGTGCCTGGGGCTTAAATACTCTTGACTTGGTCACTGGATACCAGCAGAGCTCCTCCAAACTTGTCTTTCTTGCCATACAAGGGATGCTGCTCCAGGACTAGTGTTGGCTCCAGTGTTGCATGGTCATGTTCCCTACTTAACATTAATGCTGTATTAGCAGGAATACTTTGTCGCTCTTGTTTAGTGCAATTTACTATGTCATAAACATTCATACATAAACACATCTTCCCGCCATTCTCTCAACATTAACTCCATAATATTATATTTGATGTGGTCCAATAACTTCTACAGAAAAACACTTTTCTAATACTATGTCGTGTTGAATCTAAGTCTCCATTGGCCTGTGATTGACAGGAACAGTTGGTCAGCCACTTCGTTCTCTCTTCGAGCCTGCATGTAGTCTATATTTAGCATAGCTTGACTTTACTGTGTGCTTTGACATTTGATTTTTAAACCTACACAGAATAACATTTACACGTGTTTTTCAACTAATTTATGTGTACGTTATATTTTGAAACACTTGTGTATAGGCGCGTTACAAATGCCATATCTTATTTCTTCATATCTTAACTACTACATATCTATATTTAGTGACTGGCCATGCCTGTGTGTGATTGTTTTTGCATGAAAAAAGCTTTCTCAGTGCTATAGTGCTTAGGAGAAGTCTTGCCTCATTTGTAAAGTGCTTGGACAGTTTGGAAATGTTTTTACTGCTGCCCTCAGCCATGACAGGACCCAATCAAAGGCAAGCGATAGCCAATCTGTGTTCTGAACTCCACCTTCTTCCTTCATTTGAACCCCTAGATTGTGCACCGCTTTGATGACGTGGGTTAGTAACCCATTCTCAGCATCCTCATGGGGTAGAAAAGTGCAGCAGCTGCTTCTACCCCAGGAGCCAAAAAAGAAAGTCTCTGCTGAGCTAAAAAGTCAATACATGTCAGATATAGCCCTGAGCATTGCGGAACAGTCTTTTGACAGTTTGAGCTTTTCTTTCTTCCCCGCCATTGAAACCATCCTTTTTCTGGCAGCATACCAAATTCTTGTGTGATCTGCAAGCTTCTCTGTTTCTTTAGGTGCTAGAGTGGCTGTTGGCACCGTGACAAGCATTTCTTCTCCCTTCAGGTGTTCATCCAGGATAACTAGTAACACTGAGTGCAGGGTGGCCCGTGAACACTTGCCCCTCCAAGATGGTAGGAGTTGCAAGTAGGCTTGTTGGCCACAAACCCAGTAGTAATCCATCACTGCTGCTGTACCTTTTGTCATACCAGGGATCACAAGAGTGTGGTTGAACTGTGTGTTTTCGCCACCAGGAATTGTTCCTTCATTGCTAAAACAAAGTTCAAAATGTTTGGCCCTATCTATTCGCACTGGTTTCCTCATTGTTGCAATCCGCGTCAGCCTTGTGATGTATTGGGACCATACTGCGCATACAGGCTCTCTTTGGGATACTGTTTCTTCGCTGTACTCGATCAGCCCATTTGCCAGGCACATCACTGTGGTGCCCTGCCATTTGTCATTTGAGTAACCTCCCAAGGAGAAATATGGTCCTTGTAGATGGTGGCGGTATTTCATGTTGCCATTGCATAACGCTGGATCTAGATCAATGCTCCTCAACACACTATGTGCCTGAAATGTGCCCTTTATCCCTTATAGTGAAAGATCGGCGGCTCAGTTGAGTGTTTTGCGCTTTGGACCCCTCTGGGCTGTATTTCCTCGGCCATTTACCATCCTTGAGTTCCCCCCAGGGCCGCATGCGTAGCCGTTTCCCCGACACCTTCCCTTCCTTCCTTCTCCCTCCCCCTCCCGCCTCCCAGCCCTCCTGTGATTGGCTGGCTGTTCCTGGTTTTGGTGCCTTCTCAGCACTGCCTGCGCACCCCCACTTTCAGCCTTGGCGGATCAGGTGAGTGTTTTGCGGTTTGGACCCCTCTGGGCTGTATTTTCTGGGCCATTTACCATCCTTGAGGTCCCCCCAGGGCCGTGTGCATAGCTGTTTCCCCGACCACTCTCTCCTCTTTTCCCCCTCCCTCCCTCTCCCCACCTCCCAGCCCTCCTGTGATTGGCTGGCTGTTGTTCCTGGTTTTGGTGCCTTCTCCGCACTGCCCGAGCGCCCCCACTTTCACCCTCGGTGGATAAGGTAAGTGTTTTGCACTTTGGACCCCTCTGGGCTGTATTTTCTGGGCCATTTACCATCCCTGAGGTCCCCCCAGGGCCGTGTGCATAGCTTTTTTCCCCGACTCCTCTCCTTCCTTCCGTCTGCCTGCCTGCCTTGTTAGGCAGAAACCTGTGCAGTTCCCTTAGGGACCACTGCAAAAGGCTTAAGACCACAGGTGTTGGCAGTAAACCCAATTGGTAGCAGTCTGTACCGCCCAGATTTACCTGGTAGCTGTGGCTGAGCAGCCAGACTTCTCTCAAGAAGAGTGAGACAGTATATAGAGTATACAAGATAGGTACCAACATACAGTAGCACACGCAGACACTGACCAGAGCTTGGGTATAAAAGTATAATTATTTATTTAAAAACACACTTTGTAAAATACACTAACACTAATATGGCAAGCAAGTTCAAACACAGTCACTATTAATATATATACATCCCTGATCACTTATTGAACAAGTCTTAGTTAAAACACCACTTATTTTCAGACAGAGGTGAGCGCTTAACCTAAGATGGCACTCCAATAAGTTAATTAAAAAGGCAGAATTAGTAACATACACAATACCAAAACTTTAGGAGAACCAGAGCAAGTCAGAAAAGGCAGAATCTACTGAGGAGCAAGAAAGTCATAGACCAGGCCCACTCTTGAAGAGAGCAAGGCGGAATGTGTCCAAGATCACACAGTTGAATAGTACTTTTAAAGAGTCGTTGCAAAGAGTTCATAAAGGGTTGGCTCAAGTCAGGAAAAGTTAGTTAGTAGGTCCCAAGTCACCCCAGGATAGAAAGTCAAGGATTTACGGGACACCTTGAACAGTCTGTTGCAAGGGAGACCAGGCGGGACTCAGTACCTGAAATGGTGAGAAAGCTCCAGCGGGGGCAGTTGTTCCTGGCAGCGGGTGCAAGTCGGTGCTTCGTCCAGGGGAAGAGGAGATCTCGATGTGGAGGAAAGCTGGAGGTCGCTGCACTGCCAGGGAAGAAACCAGCCGCGGAGTTTCTCGGTTAAAAGGTACTACCCTTTTTTTCGCGGTAGTGATGAAGCGTGGCTATCCGGCCGCCGGGGTGCTTGGCACGGGCGATTCGACCACGAGATGATCCAGGAAGGCGAAAAAGAGGGCGAACTGGTTATCCCCACCAGCTCAGAGGAAGAAGACTCTCCGGGATGAAGATCTTCTCTGTCGTTGGGAAGTGGTGAGACGGTTCAGCAGGGCTCCACCGGTGGTGTCGTCGTTGCAGGTCGGCTCAGCTTCTCCCTCTTCGGATTCTTTGGTCCTGTGGCGACTTCTGAAGTTCCAGTCCCCAAAGCCCTGCTTTTATGCAGAAAACCCCCATTCATCAGTCCTAGCTGTCACTCAAACATGCTAAGTGATGAGCCGGGCGGCTCACCACTGGGCCAATCACACAAGAGTGCGACTTGATTTGCCGAGGCAACTCAGTCCAGGGTGCCTAAACCCCCCCCCCCCAACACTGTCATGATGCCTACCCCCGGGCATCCGGATCAAGCCCATCAGCCCCGGGAGCAGGCATCCAGACATTTACAAAAACCCCAGCAGTCCCAGCTAGGGGCTGTCTGGGTTCGGTCCTGGCCATGTAGGCACCAGGCTCATAATAAAAACCAGTCCTGGCGCCATAGGCGCCAGGCTCATAGAAATTACTTATCTCATGCAGACCATGCTGCAAATAAATCCAAGCCAACGTGAGGCCTGGATGGGACTATTTTACTACAGGGACTATTTTTTTACTCTGGTGTGGTCCTGGGACTACTTTTGGAGGCTATTTAAACCACGCCCGAACAGCAGCACATGCTTCGTGTTATTCTGCATCCAGCAGCGTGACTCTCACCGTGCCTGCAGCCAGCATCCAGTCTTCTGCCATGCCCGCCTCGAATCCAGAGCTCCTAGAATAAAGAGGAAGAAAAGGACAAGGTTAGAAAACAAACATATTTCAAATTCCTCACCTGATTCCGGATCCATTTCATCTCCCGACCTGGAAAGTACATCAGTCCTGCACGCGTCGCTTCGCCAGCTCCAGCACGGCGCCATACTCGCCAGTTCTCACAGCATCTTTCGATCCGGCACTGTCTCCATTATTTCTTCGCCGTACTCCGGCACCTAGGGGCACAAGCATAACAAGGTGAGCCAAGGGAATCAACAAATGCCTCTTACCACCATAGACTTACCTGATTTACCACCGGCGGTATTATTCTCCATATCTTCATATGCCGCATCTGTAAAGAGGGAGAAAAACAACACGTTAACGCATGCAATAGTTACCGGACAGCGTTGGGTAACACAGACTCTTACCTGAACGCCAGCAGCAGCTACGAGACCTTCTTCTCACAAACTCAGTTGCAACTTAAGGAAGGAAGGGGACAAGAGTGAACATCGGGCACATTGAACTCTTTGAACTTGATACTTACCAATCCCGCCTGGGACTTCAGAGTCATGCTTACCGGAACTCTCCCAACGCCTTCAAACCAGTGAAGTAACTGGTATCTACGCGCCCCTGCAAGACACGAAGGATGGAGGGCTCATCTTTTACAAACATAAGGTGAGGTTACTAAAGGGATATCGGAGGTGATTAGTGGGAGAGAGCGAGAACAGTTGGGAGGCCATCACTAAAACCCACAGGTGGCTAATCCCCGTCTCCACTTGCAGGAAAATACTTCTTCGGGTCCAGCAGACAAGACTAGGCGGGCCAGTCCAGACAGTCATCTCTGCACTACGCATCACGTTGACATAGACCGCAGCTGTCCGGGTCCGATCGACACCCCTGTGGGGTCCAGGTGAGCGTAACAGAACACAAAGCCTTTCTAAAAATACCCACCTGGGTGTTATGGAAACCTCGGAAACCGACCAACTGGCCCAATTATTGGGGGAACTTAGGGTGGAAGTACATGCCGCTCGCCAAGAGACTAATGCCCTCAGGAGAGAACTGATTGTCTCAAAGGAGCGCTCTGATGATCTGGCTAGGCAACTACTGCAAAACCAAGCTGGGCAAACGCCCCTACCTGGATATGGGGGAAACCCAACCCCCGTTTCATACAGCAATCCTGTGCAAGTGGTTCTACCAGGGAGCATTCCTTTAGCTCCACCCGAAAGCTTTGCTGGGGACCCCAAAAGGTTGGCAGTGTTTATGAACCAATGCCGCTTGCACTTTTTATGCAGACCTTTCCAAATGACCAAGCCAAAGTAGCCTTTGTATTGTCATATCTTAGCGGCAGCGCAGCGGATTGGTCCATTCTGTTAGTCAACCAGGATGATCCTCTTCTCCGGGATTTTCAGGGTTTTCAAAGGAGCATGGAAAAACTATTCGCCAGACACTCACAGGGTCAAGCCCTGGACAAAGAACTTTTATCCTTACGACAGGGTAAACCGGATCTGCTAACCTATATTGCAACCTTCAATAGGTTGGTGGTGTAAACCGGGTGGCCGGAGGAAAAACGAATTACATTGTTTCATCGTGGACTTCGGGGAGAACTCAGACGTCTTGGCTCAAGTTGTGAACCCACCTCAGGATTGCACAGAATTTATAGACTTAGTGGTCCAGCTAGACCACCGACTTCAGAACCGAAAGACTGATCGAGCTAAGTTCGAGAATCGGGTATTGGTTAAACCCAACGTTGCCCCCAAAGGAACAGATGCATCTGAACCTATGCAGAACGGGGGGGTTAAAGGACCCTTAACTCAAAAGGAAAGAGAAAGAAGACGACAGATGCAGTTGTGTCTGTACTGTGGAACCTCAGGACATTTTCTACGGGATTGCCCTACAAAACCACCCAAGAAGGTGGTAGGAGTTGCTGATAAAAGCCACATAGAGCCTGATTCGGGAAACGACCACGCCCGACAAGCGTAGAGGTCCGCTTGCCAAGCTTAAATAAGGACACTCAGACGTCACATCAGATCATCCCAATGGACCTACTTGATCCCAGGCAGCCATCACGTATGAGCGCAGTAAGGACATACATAGATAGCGGAGCCGTAGGAAACTATATGGACCACAAATTGGTGTCAAGGATGAATCTACCTCTTTGCAAAAAGACCACTTCGGATGTCATCACCACAGTTGATGGAACTGAGATTGCCTCGGGCCTGTAACTCATTCCACTACAGAGATGACACTGTTGAGTTAAATGGGCATTGAGAGACTATTGTGTTTGGTCTAATCAAAGCCCCACAGTTCCAGATAATACTGGGGATGCCATGGTTGGAAACACATAATCCTTGTATAGAAGGGCGAGAGAAGAGAATAACCTTCCCGGATTGTGCACACACCTGTTAACCGGAGAAAACTTTGAAAAAGGCCTGGCTACAGTCGTTAACCCAATCCTGCAGTTACCTCAGGAATACCAAGAATTTCAGGATGTTTTTCAAAAAGAACAGGCCAATACATTACCTCCTCACAGATCATACAATTGTCAAATCGACCTCCTACCCGGTGCACAACCCCCATGCAGTAGAATCTACGCCCTCATGGAACCTGAAAATCTTCACCTACTGCAATACTTGAACCAATACCTTGCTAATGGCTTTATTCGTCCTTCCAAGTCTCCTGCATCCTCAGCTTTAATCTTCGTGCCAAAAAAGGAAGGTGACCTTAGAACGTGCATAGATTACCGCGCATTAAATCAGATTACGGTAAAAAACTGATACCCATTGCCTCTGATCCCCAAATTACTAGACCAAGTAAAGGATGCTTGTATCTACACTAAGTTAGATCTCCAAGGGGCATATCATCTGGTACGTGTCAAGAAAGGTGACGAATGGAAGACTGCCTTTCGCAGCAAGTACGGATTATTCGAATATCAGCTGATGCCCTTCGGGTTGTGCAATGCACCAGCAGCCCTCCAGTATTTTATGAACGATGTCCTTCGTGAACTCATTGACGTCTGTGTCGTCGTATACATAGATGATATTCTAGTGTACTCCACCTCAGAATCAGACCATGTTAAGCACGTGCGTGCAGTCCTTAAGAAACTACGCCAGCACAAGTTATATGCAAAATTGGAAAAATGTGTTTTTCATGCTACGGAAGTTGAATTTCTTGGATTTATCCTGACTCCAAAGGGAGTCCGAATGGACTCTCGAAAGGTGGACGCAATTCTCAAGTGGCCATCATCCAGTTCAGTCAAAGGGGTACAAAGCATGCTTGGATTTGCTAATTTCTACCGCAGATTCATTCCGGACTTCTCCCATGTTGTACACCCCATCGCAGCACTTTTGCGAAAAAACAAACGCTTCTTGTTGACCGAAGAGGCTGAAAAGGCCTTCCAAGAGCTGAAAGCGAAATTCACATCAGCACCTGTCTTAAAGCATCCACGCCCTGAGCTTCCATACATAGTAGAAACTGATTCATCCAGTTTGCCATGGGAGCTGTCCTGTCCCAGAAGGATCCTGAAACCGGTCAACTTCACCCAGTAGCGTTTTGGTCCAGAAAGTTCTCAGCACCTGAGTTAAACTATGCGATTACCGATAAAGAGCTATTAGCTATCAGATCCGCCTTTAAGGCTTGGCGGCACTACCTTCTTGGAGCCAGGCATACCATTACCGTAATCACTGATCACCGGAACCTGCAGTATTTAAAAACAGCCAAAGCCCAATCATCGCGACAACTTCGATGGGCATTGTTCTTTGCCGAATTTGATTTTGTGATCACTTATCGACCAGGCCGCAAAAATGGCAAAGCAGATGCCTTATCCCGAATAGGGATGGGAGAAGCATATGCAAACCCGCAACCGGTGCCAATAATTCCTGAGCAAAGAATTCTTGGCATAACTACTCTACAGACACTAGAAGATATTATTCAAAAATCCAACAACTCTTTTGATCCAGCAACCCTGCAGGACTGGGTAAAGAAAGGGCCGGACTACTCAGTCGTCAATGACCTACCTTACTATCAAGGACGACTATTTCTACCACACAAGGAAATACAAGAACTAGTCATCTCCAATTACCATGACACCCTGATGGAAGGGCACCCAGGTATCGCAAAAACTGAAGTGAAAATTAAGAGACAGTTCTGGTGGCCCACTTGGCGAAAAGACGTAAAGTAATTTGTGATGTCTTGTGGCATTTGCGCCCAAAACAAAAGTCAGAAGAAAAAGCCTGCTGGCCTTTTGCAACCTTTGGATATTCCACCTACACCATGGCACACCTTGTCTTTAGACTTTATTACAGATCTACCTCCATGTAATGGATTTAACACCATCCTAGTTATTGTGGATCTCTTTTCCAAGATGGCCCACTTTATTCCTTTAAAAGGATTACCTTCTGCTTCAATTTTGGCCAAGGAGTTCCTCGAAAACATTGTTCGAATACACAGATTTCCTTCAGTATTGGTCTCTGACCGAGGCAGTCAATTCATTTCACAATTTTGGAAGAAATGTTGTCAATTGGCGCAAATCGACGTGAGGTTATCAACCAGTCACCATCCCCAGACTGATGGTCAGACGGAGAGGACCAACCAGACCCTTGAACGGTACCTACGTTGCATGTTGCACCAGACCGAAAGCAATTGGAAGGATATTTTATGGATTTCCGAATATGCATACAATAACTCAGTACATTCTGGAACCCGACAAAGCCCCTTCTATAACATATACGGACATCACCCTCGAACCTCAGAACTCGATTCGCCTCAGCACTTAGAAATGCCTACAGTTAGTCATTTACACTCTATTACTACACAAGCCTTTAAGGAGGCAACAGAACATTTGAAACAAGCGAAAGAGAAATATAAGAAAAGTGCTGATCAACATAGAAGCGATGCTCCACGATATCAGATTGGGGATCAAGTTTGGCTGGCTACAATACACATACCTCTAAAAGGAACTCAGACTTTTAATCCTAGGTATTTGGGACCTTACACTATTAAGGCCATTATCATCCCGGTGGCCGTCAAGTTTACCCTCCAATATGCGGATCCATCCTGTCTTACATGTTTCACTTCTGAAACCAGTTGAGCCCGGGACAAGACTTGCCAAACCACCTGACCCCATCCTAATAGATGGAGAACCTGAATTTGAGGTAAAGAATATCCTGGACTCTAAGTTGGTTAAATCAAGACTTGTTTTATTTAATCGACTGGAAAGGTTACGGACCACAGGAAAGGTCATGGGAGCCTAGTGACCATGTTCATGCACCTCGGTTGGTGAAGAAATTCCATCGGAACTTCCCAGACAAACCAGGGCCAAGGGGAAGAACAACCTTAGGAGGGGCCTTGGGGGGGGGGGGGGAGTGGGTGGGGGGTGCTGTCATGATGCCTACCCCCGGGCATCCGGATCAAGCCCATCAGCCCCGGGAGCAGGCATCCAGACATTTACAAAAACCCCGGCAGCCCCAGCTAGGGGCTGTCTGGGTTCAGTCCTGGCGCCGTAGGCACCAGGCTCATAATAAAAATCAGTCCTGGCGCCATAGGCGCCAGGCTCATAGGCATTACTTACCTCATGCAGACCATGCTGCAAATAAATCCAAGCCAACGTGAGGCCTGGATGGGACTATTTTACTACAGGGACTATTTTTTACTCGGGTGTGGTCCTGGGGAACTTCTTTCCTGGGACTACTTTGGAGGCTATTTAAACCACGCCCGAACAGCAGCACATGCTTCATGTTATTCTGCATCCGGTAGCGTGACTCTCACTGTGCCTGCAGCCAGCATCCAGTCTTCTACCACGACCGCGTGCCTACAGCCAGCATCCAGTCTTCTGCCACGCCTGCCTCGAATCTGGAGCTTCTAGAATAAAGAGGAAGAAAAGGACAAGGTTAGAAAACGAACTTATTTCAAATTCCTCACCTGATTCCGGATCCATTTCATCTCCCGACCTGGAAAGTACATCATTCCTGCATGCGTCGCTTCTCCAGCTCCAGCACGGCGCCATACTCACCAGTTCTCACAGCATCTTTCGATCCGGCACTGTCTCCATTATTTCTTCACCGTACTTCGGCACCTAGGGGCACAAGAAAAACAAGGTGAGCCAAGTGAATCAACAAATACCTCTTACCACCATAGACTTACCTGATTTACCACCGGTGGTATTATTCTCCATATCTTCATATGCCGCATCTGTAAAGAGGGAGAAAAACAACACGTTAACGCATGCAATAGTTACCGGACAGCGTTGGGTAACACAGACTCTTACCTGAACGCCAGCAGCAGCTACGAGACCTTCTTCTCACGAACACAGTTGCAACTTAAGGAAGGAAGGGGACAAGAGTGAACATCGGGCACATTGAACTCTTTGAACTTGATACTTACCAATCCCGCCTGGGACTTCAGAGTCAATGCTTACCGGAACTCTCCCAACGCCTTCAAACCAGTGAAGTAACTGGTATCTACACGCCCCTGCAAGACACGCAGGATGGAGAGCTCATCTTTTACAAACATAAGGTGAGGTTACTAAGGGGATATCGGAGGTGATTAGTGGGGGAGAGCGAGAACAGTTGGGAGGCCATCACTAAAACCCACAGGTGGCTAATCCCCGTCTCCACTTGCAGGAAAATACTTCTTTGGGTCCAGCAGACAAGACTAGGCGGGCCAGTCCAGACAGTCATAACTGCACTACGCATCACGTTGACGGAGACCGCAGCTGTCTGGGTACGATCGACACCCCTGTGGGGTCCAGGTGAGCGTAACACTCACACATCCTGTAGACCCAGACAGAGTGGCACCACTTTTGGAGGCTTCTGTGGAGAAGCCCTCCAAAAAGTGGAACAAAGGGCTCGACTTGGTTTTAGTTACAGAGGCGAACACAAATGCCATTTTAAAAACGAGTTCTGGCAAAAAGACCCAACCGGGGAATAAATATTAAATAAATAACCCAGCGGTATCTTTAACATTGCACCAAAAAGTGGTGCGTTTAAAATGAATGGGAAAATCCCATAATGAAATATTCCGGTGGAATATTTCGCATGGTAACCACAGCCACCATCCAGAAACTCGACGAGGGGGGACTGCACAGTGCCCCCTCGAAAAAAAGACCCTGGGGCAATCTAATTACCCCTACCAGTACTTCCACAATATGATGGTTTGTACTGGTTCTGTTCCCAATTTAAGACTAGTAAAGTCAATGGTGACTTTACATGCCCTGGGAGACAGTAGTCAGTCCCAGGGTATGGAGTCTATGTTTGGGGGTCACTATGACACCCCTGTGTTACTGCACTGAGGGTGCTGTGTAACACACTTACCAAAAATACATGAAACCCTATGGAGTAAAAGACCCCATAGCCCATTAAACACCTTACAAAGTCAAAGGATATCTCAAATCATGTCTAAGAGTGGGAGAAAAAGAGTCTCACTCTTAGCAGGAGAAAAAAATAAACCCCAAAAATCCAGCAAAGCTGCTGGGGGACTCACTAGGTTTGGGAAATTAGCCTAAACAGAGAATTCTCCCTAACACTCGCCCCCCCAGACTAAGGGACAGGAGGATTTAATGCTCTCCTGGATGAATCTCATACCTCTAGTCGATGACATACATCCTAGAGACCATCAGCATGTTGGTGGTGACACCCTGACCTGTGCTCAATGGTGAAATCAAACCCTTGCAGGCAGATTGACCATCTCAATAGTTTTGGGTGTTCCCCCTTCATTTGCATCAACCATCTCAAGGGTTGGTGGTCAGTCTGAATGACAAAAGTAGAACCATACAAGTATGGCCTAAACTTCTTCAGTGCCCACACAATAGCAAAACAGTCTCTTTCAATTGTTGCCCACCTTGTCTCAGGATCCTTCAGCTTTCTGCTGATGAAGCAAATGGGGTGCTTCCTACCTTTCTCATCCAGTTGGCTAAGGACTGCACCTGTACCTACATTAGAAGCATCTGTCTGCACAATGAACGTTTGGTGATAGTCAGAAGCTCTCAATACTGGTGCTTGGCACAGAGCTTTCTTTAGGTTTTCAAAGGCCTGATTGCACTCCGCATTCCATTTGACCTTCTTAGGGAATTTTGGAGAGGAGATTACATTCAGTGGAGAAGCTATAGTCCCATAGTTCTCTATGAAATTTCTGTAATACCCAGTGAGGCCTAGGAAGGCTCTCACCTGGGTTTGAGTAGTAGGTGTTGTCCAATTTTGCACAGCTTCAATCTTACTGAGCAAAGGCCTTATTTCTCCACCTCCTACCTCATGCCCAAGGTAGACCACCTTACTCTGACCAATCTGCCATTTACTTGCCTTTATGGTCAGATTGGCCTGTCCAAGAGCCTGCAAAACATGTCCTAGGTGGTTAACATGCTCTTCCCAGGATTGGCTGAATACTGCAATGTCATCCAAGTATGCCATGCAGAAGTCCTCCATCCCAGCCAGAACCTGATTTACCATCCTATGGAATGTTGCAGGTGCATTTTTCAGTCCAAAAGGCATAACCTTAAATTGGTTTAAGCCAACTGGGGTAGAAAATGCAGTTTTCTCCTTGGCATGGTCTGTAAGGGCTATTTGCCAATAGCCTGACGTAAGGTCAAATGTGCTGAAGAACTTGGCTGAACCAAGTCTATCCACCAACTCATCTGTCCTTGGCAAAGGGTGGGCATCAGTCTTGGTGACTGCATTAAGAGCTCTATAATCCACACAGAATATGAATTCTTTAGATCCTGCCTTTGGTACTAACACATCTGGGCTAGACCATGGACTAGTAGAGGGCTCTATTACCCCGAGATCAAGCATCTTCTTGACCTCCCCTTTGATGTGGGTCCTTAAATTTTCTGACATTCTATATCCTCTGCTTTTGACTGGCAGACAGTCACCAGTGAGTATATCATGCTGGCCCCAAGGGGTCAAGCCTGGTGAAAGTGAGAACAAGGAGGCAAACTGATTTACCATAGATTTGCACTTCTTGTTGCTCAGGTGTCAGATTTGAAGAGTGATTTACTCCTTCAATCTTTTCATCCAAGGGTAAGGCTCCGTTACGCTCACCTGGTTCCCACAGGGGCGTCGATCGGACCCGGACAGCTGCGGTCTCCACCAACGTGATGCGTAGTGAAGAGATGACTGTCTGGACTGGCCCACCTAATCTTGTCTGCTGGACTCGTAGAAGTATTCTCCTGCAAGTGGAGAAAGGGATTTAGCCACCCGTGGACTTTAGTCATGGCCCCCCAACAGTTCTCGTTCTCCCCACTAATCACCTTCGATATTCCCTTTTGGTAACCTCACCTTATGTTTTTAAATGATGAGCTCTCCTTCCTGCATGGCATGCAGGGGCACGTAGATACCAGTTACTTCACTGGGTTGAAGGTACTGGAGGAGTTCCGGAGGAATATTGACTCCAGTGTCTATAAAGTTTAAAGAGTTCAATATGTCCGATGTTCACTCTTGTTCCATTCCCTCGTTAGGTTGCAGCTGGGTCCAAAAGAATTTTGCCTGGAGGCAGCTGATGGCGTTCAGGTAAGAGTCTGTATTACCAAACAATGTCCGGTAAAAGTTGCATGAGTTTAACTTGCTGTTTTCTCTCCCTTTATATGTGCGCCATAGGAAGATGCGGCGAATTAAAGAATAATACCTCCGGTGGTAAAGCAGGTAAGCCTATGGTGGCAAATAGATTGTCCTTGTTGGTTTTCTCAGCTCACCTTGTTATTCCTTTTGTTTTCCCCCCAGGTGCTGGGTTTTGGCGAAGAAAATAATGGAGGCAGCGCCGAGTCGAAAGATGCGGTGGACTGGTGAGTATAACGCGGCGCTGCTGCTGGCAAAGCGACATGTGCTGAAATAATGTCCTTTCCAGGCTCGGAGAGGTGCTGGGTCCGGAATCAGGTAAGGAATCAAATAATGTCTGTGATCTAACCTCTTTTCCTTTCTTTGCCTTTTGTCTAGGAGCTCCGGATTCGAGGCGGGCGTGGCAGAAGACTGGATGCTGACTTGCAGACACGGTGAGCGTCACGCTGCTGGATGCAGAATAACGCAAAGCATGGGCTGCTGTTCGGGCGTGGTTTAAATAGCCTCCAAAGTAGTCCCAGGTAAGAAGTTCCCAAGAACCACACCCGAGTGAAAAATAGTCCCTGTAATAAAATAGTCCCATCCAGGCCTCACGTTGGCTTGGACTCATTTGCAGCATGGTCTGCATAAGGTAAGCAAAGTCTATGAAGCAGAAGACCAAGTGGAAAGCAAGGTCACACAGCCGCTCACAAGAGCACCCCAGCAGGGTGTGTAGGTAGTTGAATCTATCCGAAGTTGCTTTCAAAAGTAAAAAGTAAAACTTATTTTTAATAGAAAATAATGATAATCTTGAGATTCAATTGTTTTCCAAAATTGGTTTATCCACCGAGAGTTTGAATAAGAAAATTATATACATATCATGCGTTGAAAAGTCACTAATAAACCCTTAGTGAGGAGGAAACCGCCATATATGTTTTTTCAATCAGACCATGAAAATTGCCAATGCATTTCGGAATAATATTTCCTTCATCAGGGCAGGTCTATAAGCAATACACATACAATGAATCGATAGTACATAATTAAACCAAACAGTAGTAACATATAATATAATCAACACACCATATTGTTGTGATTGCAGAGGTACGTAGATGGTAAACAAGGAGAAAAAGAAAAAAGGGTAATGAGGCCCTGTTGGATGTAGATAAAGACCATATGTAGTGAATGCAGTGAGTATTCACGGAAAGCATTTTACCTGAGGCGGGTTGAAAGTACAGTATGGCGTGAGTGGCTTAAAGAAGCCTTTGAGTGTTCAGACTGTCTACAAGGAGTAAAGTCTATGAGCCTGGCTCCTAGGGCGCCAGGACTGAATCCAAACAGCCCCCAGCCGGGGCTGTTGGAGTTTTAATGAGTATCTGGATGCCTGCTCCCGGGGCTGATGGACTCGATCCGGATGCCCGGGGGTAGGCATCATGACAGCACTCCCCAACCACCCCCCCAAGGCCCCTCCTAAAGTTGTTCTTCCCCTTGGCCCTGGCTTGTCTGGGAAGTCCCGATGGAATTTTTTCACCAATCGAGGAGCATGACCGTGGTCACTAGGTTCCCATTGTAAAGACCGGTAGGGGGTGTCTGTACCTCTGCTCCCTATATGGTAGAAGAGAGGCACAGAAGACCCCAGCCAAGATTCTCTATTACGGTAGCAATGGACGAGCAATCAAGGCCTAGCTTCTCAGGAGGTGATGCAGGCTGGTTCTTAAGTACAGTGTATCCCCCAAGCCCCCACAAAGGAATGTCCACACACTGTATTACTGAAAACACAGTCTTTATATAATTAATATTCAAAGGTTATGTACACTTATCACAATAACGCACTTTGTGCTCAGGAAAATCAATAATGGTAAATATCTACAATTCTAAAGTGGTACCACTAATAATAGACCTCATTAAAGTGCATTCACAATACTGTTAAAATGTCACACAGGTCAATAGGAAGGAAACCAGCAATAGAGAGAGGAGAGATAACAGAGGGTTGAAACAATAGGCAGAATACTGGCCCCTACCACTGGACACAGTTCTGTGTGGAGATCCCCCCACCTGGGCAACCTGTAAAATAAAGAGATATAACACAAGCCCAGTCCATATATTGTTCAATAGTCTTATTCTCTCCTACAATGTTTTTACCCCCCCAATGTACCTGGTGGAGTCGAGTTCTTCGAAGAGGCGTCGACAGATCCTTCTTGAATGACCCCCTTTAAAGCAGGAGTCACGGATCGTCGAGAGGTGTCGAGAAGCGTCGAGGAACTCGGTGTTCGGTGTCGGGGAATCGACGGCCCTTCTTGAATGCCTTCCCTTTCAAGCGGGAGACACGGGGCGTCGAACGTCCGACAACAAACAGGGTAGAACGGCGTCGATGAGGCGGCAGGCTTCGATCCGAGCGGTGCTCGTCGGCGTCGAGACGTCGGCGTCCTGCGAGGAAGAGGCGTGCGGGGCACCTCGGCGACACTAGTTCTGGACCGCAAAGATTGTGAATGACGGTAGCCCAACAAGGGCGTCGAGTCGCTCGAGTCTTTGGGGTCGTGAGGTGGCGGGAAACCCACCGGCGGATTCTCCTCGGCGCGTTGGTCGTCCTCGACTTTCTCCGGCAGGATAAAGCGGTCGACGGTGCGGTCGAGGAAGTCCTTCAATTCAAATGTTCTTAGGCAAGGAGCGGACGGCTCCGGTCGTCGGCGGCACGGCGTCAAGTGGTTCCCACGGCTAGGCAACACAACTTCGACAGGCCTCCAGCGGTTCCACAGACCTGCGAACCCTGGTCGACGGCAATGGACTTCGACGGCGTCGATGTCCGGGTGCTTCACTTCGATCTCCTCGGCGGTCCCGTCTCGGGTCGGCAGCCTTTCGAGGGTCTGACTCCCAGGGCGCTTCGGCGAAGATTCAGCGGTGCTCGATGGTCCCTCGGAGCACGGGAAGAGGGCGCCTAGCCAGGTCCTCTCTCGGATCAGTCCTCGACGAATTCGGCAACCTTCAGATCTGTCGAAGCAAATGCAGCAGCAAGTCTTCTTCTTCCAGCTGGACGTCGAGGATCAGCAGTTCCAGTTACTCTTGAGTGGAGACTCAGCTTCTGAACGCTTCTGAACAATTTCCAGTGGTGAGAGGTCCCCAGATATACTATTCTGTCTCTCATCCACACTGCTGGCACACACACAGCAGCCAATCACACAGAAGGGCATTCATGCAGTCAGTCAGCCAATCAGGCACACAGTGCATTCAGGCCACACTCCTCCCTTTCAGACACTCACAACAAGGAATGTGGATTGGGACAAGTACCCAGCCATTCAACACTACACACTGCATTCAGGCCAGTTTCGGGCAGGGCTGTCTCAGTCTTTGTCTCATATGCCAGAAACCAGACAACCACAACAAGGAGTGTATATTGGTCACACACTCCATTCACCCAGGTCCCACCCACAGGAGGTACCCATAACATACAGTCACTGGGAAGGCTCCAGTCAGTCTAGCTGGGCCTTCACAACAACACCATAGATGGAACTTCCACCCAACAGCCAGTCAGGGGGAAGGGACAGAGTCAGGGCTTCCCAGGACTTTGGGAAAAACAAGACAACAGGCAATAGAATGCAAGAGGCCACAGGGGCCATCTTGTTTCTATCAGGAATCAACTGATCCCAATGGCAGGGCCTGGGTATCCCAAAATGGAGGACACCCAGAGCACCTGTCAAGTTCAGCATGGAGCTGCCACCAGCCCATACCCTGCTCTGTGGGCCACCCACAGGTGCCCAAAAACATACACTAGGGGCACAGGGTTGTACCCCTACCCATGGGTGCCATAAGGGTATCCCATGGGTCTGTTCACCAAACCAAAAGAGAGCTGCACTGCCAGGAGTCCCTCATGGACTCCTGGGCAGAAAACATGACAGAACACACGGTAAAAACAGAAAAAGGACAAGGATTCAGAGGCCCTGTCCCTCAGATGCATTTCCAGCATCACACCCATGACCTTTCTTGTGGTCCGTAACCCTTCCGGTCGATTAAATAAAAAAGTCTTGATTTAACCATTTTAGAGTCCGGGATGTTTTTTACCTCGAATTCAGGTTCTCCATCTATTAGGATGGGGTCAGGTGGTTTGGTTAATCTTGTCCCGGGTTGAACTGGTTTTAGAAGTGAAACATGAAAGACAGGATGAATCCGCATATTAGAGGGTAATTCTAATTTGACGGCCACCGGGTTGATAATGGCCTTAATGGTGTAAGGTCCCAAATATCTAGGATTAAAAGTCTGAGTTCCTTTCAGAGGAATATGTCTTGTAGCCAGCCAAACTTGGTCTCCGATTCGATATGGTGGGGTCTCACTTCTATGTTGATCAGCATTTTTCTTGTATTTCTCTTTTGCTTGTTTCAAATGTTTTGTTGCCTCTTTAAAGGCTTGTGTAATAGTAGAATGCAGATGAGTTACTGCTGGCATTTCTAAATGCTGGGGCGAATCGAGTTCTGAGGTTCGAGGATGATGTCCATATATGGTATAAAAGGGGCTTTGTCCGGTTCCTGAATGTACAGAGTTATTGTATGCGTATTCAGAAATCCATAAAATGTCCTTCCAATTACCTTCGGTTTGGTGGAGCATACAACGTAGGTATTGTTCAAGAGTCTGGTTGGTTCTCTCCGTCTGACCATCAGTTTGGGGATGGTGACTGGTTGATAACCTTACGTCGATTTGTGCCAATTGACAACACTTCTGCCAAAACTGTGAAATGAACTGACTAACTCGGTCAGAGATCAATACGGAAGGAAATCCATGTATTCAAACAATATTTTCGAGAAATTCCTTGGCCAAGATTGAAGCAAAAGGTAATCCTTTTAAAGGAATAAAGTGGGCCATCTTGGAAAAAAGATCCACAATAACTAGAATGGTGTTGAATCTATTACATGGTGGTAGATCTGTAATAAAGTCTAAAGACAAAGTGTGCCATGGTGTGGGAGGAATATCTAAAGGTTGTAAAAGACCAGCTGGTTTCTTCTTTTGGCTTTTGTTCTGGGCGCATATGCCACAAGACAGTACAAATGACTTTACATCTTTTCACCAAGTGGGCCACCAGAACTGTCTCTTAATTTTCACTTCAGTTTTTGCGATACCTGGGTGCCTTCCATCAGGGTGTCATGGTAATTGGAGATGACTAGTTCTTGTATTTCCTTGTGTGGTAGAAATAGTCATCCTTGATAGTAAGGTAGGTCATTGACAATTGAATAATCTTGGCCCTTTTTAACCCAGTCCTGCAGGGCTGCTGAATCAAAATGTTGTTGGATCTTTAAATGAATATCTTCTAAGGTCTGTAGAGTAGTTATCCCAAGAATTCTTTGTTCAGGAATTATAGGCACCGGTTCTGGGTTCGAATATGCTTCTCCCATCCCGATTCGGTATAAAGTATCTGCCTTACCATTCTTACAACCTGGTTGGTAAGTGATCACGAAATTGAATTCGGCAAGGAATAAGGCCCATCGAAGTTGACGCGATGATTGGGCCTTGGCTGTTTTTAAATACTGCAAGTTCCTGTGATCGGTGATTACAGTAATGGTATGCCTGGCACGGAGAAGATAATGCCGCCAAACCTTGAAGGTGGATTTGATGGCTAACAACTCTTTATCGGTAACCGCATAGTTAATTCGGGGGCCGATAATTTTCTGGACCAAAATGCTACTGGGTGAAGTTGACCGGTTTCTGGATACTTCTGGGACAGGACAGCCCCCATGGCTAAACTGGATGCATCGGTTTCAACTACGTATGGGAGCTCGGGGCGTGGATGCTTTAAGACAGGTGCCGACGTGAATTTCAATTTCAGTTCTTGGAAGGCTTTTTCAGCCTCTTCGGTCCACAAGAAGCATTTGTTTTTTCGCAAAAGTGCTGTGATGGGGTGTACAACATATGTGAAGTCAGGAATAAATCTGCGGTAGAAATTAGCAAATCCAAGCATGCTTTGCACCCCTTGAACTGAACTGGGTGATGGCCACTTGAGAATTGCGTCCACCTTTCGAGAGTCCATTTGGACTCCTTTTGGAGTCAGGATAAATCCAAGGAATTCAACTTTTGTAGCATGAAAAACACATTTTTCCAATTTTGCATATAACTTGTACTGGCGTAGTTTCTCAAGGACTGCACGAACGTGCTTTACATGGTCTGATTCTGAGGAGGAGTACACTAGAATATCGTCTATGAATACGACAACACAGACGTCAATGAGTTCACAAAGGACATCGTTCATAAAATATTGGAAGGCTGCTGGTGCATTGCACAACCCGAAGGGCATCACCTGATATTCGAATTATCCGTACTTGGTGCGAAAAGCGGTCTTCCATTCGTCGCCCTTCTTTACACGTACCAGATTATATGCCCCTTGGAGATCAAATTTAGTGTAGATGCAAGCGTCCTTTGCTTGGTCTAGTAGTTCGGGGATCAGAGGCAATGGATATTGGTTCTTCACCGTGATCTGGTTTAATGCGCGGTAGTCTATGCACGTTCTGAGGTCACCTTCCTTTTTGGGCACGAAGAATAAAGCTGAAGATGCAGGGGACTTAGATGGACGAATGAAGCCATTAGCAAGGTATTGGTCCAAGTATTGTTGTAGGTGACGGTTTTCGGGTTCCGTAAGGGCGTAGATTCTACTGCATGGAGGTTGTGCACCGGGTATGAGGTCGATTTGACAATCGTATGATCTATGAGGTGGTAAGGTGTTTGCCTGTTCTTTTTGGAATACATCCTAGAATTCTTGATATTCCTGAGGTAACTGCATGACTGGATTAGCGATTGTGGCCAGGCTTTTGTTCAAGGTTTTTTCTGGGTAACAGGTGTGTGCACACTCCGGGAAGGTTACTCTCGTCTCTCGCCAATCAATACAAGGATTATGTGTTTCCAACCAAGGTATCCCCAGTATTATTTGGAACTGCGGGCCTTTGATTAAGTCAAACACAATAGTCTCTCGATGCCCATCTTGACCCAACAGTGTCATCTCTGTTGTGGAATGAGTTACAGGCCCAGAGGCAATTTCAGTTCCATCGACTGTGGTAATAACATCCGAAGTGGTCTTTTTGCAGAGAGGTAGATTCATCCTAGAAGCCAATTCGTGGTCCACATAATTTCCTACGGCCCCGCTATCAATGTATGCCCTAACTGCATGCATACGTGATGGCTGCCTTGGATCAATAAGGACCATTGGTATGATTAGGTGCGAGGTCTGAGTGTCCTTTAAGCTCGGCAAGTGGACCTCTACGCTTGTCGGGCGTGGTCGTTTCCCGAATCAGGCTCCGTTTGATTTCTATCAGCAACTCCGACTACTTTCTTGGATGGTTTTATAGGGCAATCCCATAGAAAATGTCCTGAGGCCCCACAGTACAGACACAACTGCATCTGTCGTCTCCTTTCTCTTTCTTTTTGAGTTAAGGGTCCCTTAACCCACCCCAATCTGCATTGGTTCTGATGCATCTGTTCCTTTGGGAGTAACATTGGGTTTAACCAATATCCGATTCTCGAACTTAGCTCGATCAGCTTTTCTATTCTGAAGTCGGTGGTCTAGCTGGACCACTAAGACTATATATTCTGCGCAATCCCGAGGTGGGTTCACAACTTGGGCCAAAACATCTTTGAGTTCCCCCCGAAGTCCACGATGAAATAATGTAATTCGCTTTACCTCTGGCCATCCGGTTTCCACCACCAACCTATTGAAGGTTGCGATATAAGTTAGCAGGTCCTGGTTTCCTTGTCGTAGGGATAGAAGTTCGTTATCCAGGGCCTGTCCCTGTGAATGTCTGGCAAATAATCTTTCCATGCTCAATTGAAAACCCTGAAAATCCCGAAGAAGAGGGTCATCCTGGTTGACTAATGGAATTGACCAATCTGCTGTGCTGCCACTAAGGTATGACAGTACAAAGGCTACTTTGGCTTGGTTGTTTGGAAAAGCTCCTGGTCTGCATAAAAAGTGCAAGCAGCATTGGTTCATGAACACGGCAAACCTTTTCGGGTCCCCAGCAAAGCGTTCGGGTGGAGCTAAAGGAATGCTCCCTGGTAGAACCACTTGCACAGGGGCTGCTCGATGAAACAGGGGTTGAATTTCCCCCAAGTCCAGGTAGTGGTGTTTGCCCGGCTTGGTTTTGCAGCAGTTGTCTGGCAAGATCACCAGTGTGCTCCTTTGACACAATCAGTTCTCTCCTGAGGGCATTCGTTTCATGGCGCGCGGAGTGCACTTCTGCCCTGAGTTCTCCTAACAATTGGGCTAGTTGGTCGGTTTCTGAGGTCTCCATTACGCCCGGGTGGGGATTTGTAGATAGGCTTTGCGTTCTGTTACGCTCACCTGGTTCCCACAGAGGCGTCGATCGGACCCGGACAGCTGCGGTCTCCACCAACGTGATGCGTAGTGAAGAGATGACAGTCTGGACTGGCCCGCCTAATCTTGTCTGCTGGACTCGTAGAAGTATTCTCCTGCAAGTGGAGAAAGGGATTTAGCCACCTGTGGACCTTAGTGATGGCCCCCCAACAGTTCTCGTTCTCCCCACTAATCACCTCCGATATTCCCTTTTGGTAACCTCACCTTATGTTTTTAAATGATGAGCTCTCCATCCTGAATGGCATGCAGGGGCACGTAGATACCAGTTACTTCACTGGGTTGAAGGTACTGGAGGCGTTCCGGAGGAATATTGACTCCAGTGTCTATAAAGTTCAAAGAGTTCAATATGTCCGATGTTCACTCTTGTTCCATTCCCTCATTAGGTTGCAGCTGGGTCCAAAAGAATTTTGCCTGGAGGCAGCTGATGGCGTTCAGGTAAGAGTCTGTATTACCAAACACTGTCCGGTAAAAGTTGCATGAGTTTAACTTGCTGTTTTCTCTCCCTTTGTAGGTGCGGCATAGGAAGATGCGGCAAATTAAAGAATAATATCTCCGGTGGTAAAGCAGGTAAGCCTATGGTGGCAAAGAGATTGTCCTTGTTGGTTTTCTCGGCTCACCTTGTTATTCCTTTTGTTTTCCCCCAAGGTGCTGGGTTTCGACGAAGAAAATGATGGAGGCAGCGCCGAGTCGAAAGATGCGGTGGACTGGTGAGTATAACGCGGCGCTGCTGCTGGCGAAGCGACGCGTGCTGAAATAATGTCCTTTTCAGGCTCGGAGATGTGCTGGGTCCGAAATCAGGTAAGGAATCAAATAATGTCTTTGATCTAACCTCTTCTCCTTTCTTTGCCTTTTGTCTAGGAGCTCCGGATTCAAGGCGGGCGTGGCAGAAGACTGGATGCTGACTTGCAGACATGGTGAGCGTCACACTGCTGGATGCAGAATAACACAAAGCATGGGCTGCTGTTCGGGCGTGGTTTAAATAGCCTGCAAAGTAGTCCCAGGTAAGAAGTTCCCCAGAACCACACCAGAGTGAAAAATAGTCCCTGTAATAAAATAGTCCCATCCATGCTTCACGTTGGCTTGGACTCATTTGCAGCATGGTCTGCATAAGGTAAGTAAAGTCTATGATGAGCCTGGCGCCTAAGGCGCCAGGACTGAATCCAAACAGCCCCCAGCCGGGGCTGTTGGGGTTTTAATGAGTATCTGGATGCCTGCTCCCGGGGCTGATGGACTCGATCCGGATGCCCGGGGGTAGGCATCATGACAGCCTCTGAGGAGATCAGGGAGAGCTTCACTCTCTTCTTCCTCTTCTGTTGAAGCTAGAAGCAAGGCTCCTACTTCAGGCCTGGAGACATACGCCTTTAGCCGGTTGGTGTGGAAGACTCTGGGAGCCTCCTTGGGATTGCCCAAGTCCACCAGATAGTTTACCTCTCCAAGTTTACCCACAAGCTTGAAGGGTCCCATCCATTTATCTTGCAAGGCCCTCTGCCTTGTGGGGATCATAACTAGAACTAGCTGGTCTTGAGTGAACTCAACCATGTTAGCCTTTTGGTCATGGCAATGCTTGACCAAAGCTTGCCCAGCTTTCAGGTTATCACTAGCTTCTGCCATCATGTGTGACATTCTCCTCCGGAGACCTATCACATAGTCAGTCACTCTGACTGGCTTGGGGGAAGGAGCACTCTCCAACCCCTCCTTAATCCGGGCCAATGGACCTCTGACTGGATGGCCATAAAGAGGTTCAAAGGGAGAATAACCTACTCCCTCCTGAGGGACTTCTCTGTAAGCAAAGAGAAGGCATGACAATAGAAGGTCCCACTTTCTTTTAAGGGGGTCTTCTAAAGCACCTATCATGCTCTTCATGGTTCTGTTGAACCTTTCTACCAACCTGTTTGTCTAAGGGTGGTAGGCGGTAGAGAACTTGTAAGTAACTCCACAGGTTTTCCACATGGCTTTCATGTAGCGGGACATAAAATTTGACCCCCTGTCAGAGATAACTTCCTTAGGAAATGCAACCCTGGTAAAAATACCAAGGAGGGCCTTAGCCACAGCCGGAGCTGTAACAGTCCTCATAGGAATTGCCTCAGGGTACCTAGTAGCATGGTCTACTACAACAAGGATAAACCTGTTGCCAAAGGAGGTTGGGGGATCAAGGGGACCAACAATGTCAATCCTACCCTCTCAAATGGGAGTTTGAGAGGGTTTGGCAGGTGTGGCAGCTCTTGCAAAACTTATCTACCTCAGCCCCCCTCTTTGGCCAATAAAAGTAGAGTGAGAGCCTTTCCTTGGTCTTCTTGAAACTCAAGTGCCCAGCCAAGGGAATCTCATGGGCCAGTTGCAAGAACTGTTGTCTGTTTTCTTGAGGTACTACACGCTGCTTGTAGTCTCCAGGTGCAGACATCTGTCGGTTCACTGTTGAAGAGGCCATCGTCCCAGTGCAACCTATACTTCCCAGGCTCTTGCCCATCAGCCTGAGAAGCTGCCTGTTGGCGAAGACCTTCCAGAGTTGGACATTCTCTCTGTCCCTTACTGAAGTCTGCCCTGTTGGGTCCACCTTCTGCCAGTAAAGACTGCAGCTCAGGATGGTCAACAGGATCAAGATCTCCAATGAGTTCTTGGCCTTCCACTAGCTCCTCTTCAGAGTCCAGCTCCACCACACAGGGTTGTACCTCCCTCTCAGCCTCAGCTGGAGGTGGGGTTACAGGTGTAACTTTGGACAACCTAGGGGAAGTCCATGTTGGAAGCACTGGAATGCTTGCTGCTGGATGTTTCCTAGAAGTCTTGGGTTTCCCCTTTGCTTCTTGTTTTTCCGAGATAGCAAGTTGTAACTCCAGTGGAGTAGGAATGATATCCTTCTTCATCTCCTTGGGAGTACCTCTCATGGTTCTCTCCCTTGCAGGTCTGGTGAGCAGCTGTAACCTTTTACTAGGTGGTCTGGGGGTATGTGACACTACTCCAAGAGTCTTCCGGTCATTACCCAACAGAAACTTTCCTGGTACCTCACTGTGTATGTTGACAGGTATCTTCACAGTCATGTCATTACACTGGATGAGAACTGGTAACTGGGGAAGCATCTGCACAGGCCCTCCAGCTAACTTGGTGAGGCGTTTAGGTGCCTTAGCAACATCCTCTGCCTGAAAAAATGATTTATCCACCACAGTTATGCTGGCTCCAGTGTCCCTAATGGCAGGCATCTCCTGACCATTCACCTGGACACTGTCCAGGACACTGTATACTCTTTAGTATTATCTGGGATAGAATTATAGACTTCTAAATTCTGTTGTTCCCACAACCCCAGAGACACTAAAGAAACACTAGCTGAGACTCCAATGGGTTCATCAGCTAGTAACAGAAAGTTTCCACTGGCCATCTGTACTTCCTCCTCTGGAGCGAAGACTAAGGAGACAGTGTGGACCACTGAAGGTTTACCCTTGCATCTGGGATCCCCTTTCACATGGTCAGGCGAGCCACAAACATAGCATTTACCAAATGCTTTCTGGAATGGTGGCTTGCTCTGACGACCTTCTGGTTTGGCACCAGAAGGTACACTCGCCTGATTTGTTTTCCCTTGTGGCTTACCCTTATTGTTTTGTTTGGGGCCCTCTTTGGGATTGGAATGATTAGAATTCTCTTTGGAGTCCTTTTTTGGCTGTTTCCCCTCATCCTTTTTCTGAGTTACCCCAGAGTCCTTGTGTTAGGGAGAATTCTCTGTTAAGGCTAATTTCTCAAACCTCGTGAGTCCCCCAGCAGCTTTGCTGGATTTTTGGGGTTTCATTTTTTCTCCTGCTAAGAGCAAGACTCTTCTTCTCCCACTCTTAGACATGATTTGAGATATCCTTTGACTTTGAAATGTGTTTACTGGGCTATGGGGTCTTTTACTCCATAGGGTTTCATGTGGTTTTTGGTAAGTGTGTTACACAGCACCCTCAGTGCAGTAACACAGGGGTGTCATAGTGACCCCCAAACATAGTAGTCAGTCCCAGGGTATGGAGTCTGTCTCCCAGGGCATGTAAAGTCACCATTGACTTTACTAGTCCTAAATTGGGAACAGAACCAGTACAAACCATCATATTGTGGAAGTACTGGTAGGGGTAATTAGATTGCCCCTGGGTCTGTTTTTCGAGGGGGCACTGTGCAGTCCCCCCTCGTCGAGTTTCTGGCTGGTGGCAGCGGTTACCACGCAAAATATTCCACCAGAATATTTCCTATGGGATTTTCCCATTCATTTTAAACGCACCACTTTTTGGTTCAATGTTAAAGATACCGCTGGTATAGACACCCCGTACAGACCGTTGCAAGGGAGGCTAGGCGGACACAGTACCTTTTAAGATGGAGAGGATCCTTCACCGGGGGCGGCAGTTCCTGGCAGCGGGTGCAAGTCACGGCGTCATCCGGAGGAAGAGAAGATCTCGACGTGGAGGAAAGCTGAAGGTCGTTGCACTGCCAGGGAAGAAACCAGCCGCGGAGTTCTCTGGTTAAAAGGTACTACCCTTTTATTCGCGGTAGTGGTAAATCGTGGTATCCCGGTTGCTGGGGTGCTTGGCACATGCAAGGCGACCACGAGATGATCCGGGAAGGCGAAAAGGCGGGCAAACTGGTTATCCCCACCAGTCAAAGGAAGAAGACTCTTCGGAATGAAGATCTCCTCTGTCGTCGGGAAAAGTGGTGAGGCGGTTCAGCAGGGCTCCACCGGTGGTGCCATCGTTGCAGGTCGGCTTAGCTTCTCCCTCTTCGGATTCTTTGGTCCTGTGGCGACTTCTGAAGTTCCAGTCCCCAAAGCCCTGCTTTTATGCAGAAAACCCCCATTCATCAGTCCTAGCTGTCACTCAAACATGCTAAGTGGTGAACCGGGTTGCTCACCACTGGGCCAATCACACAAGAGTGCGACTTGAGTTGCTGAGGCAACTCAGTCCAGGGTGCCTAAACCCCCCTCCCACACATCCTGTAGACCCAGACAGAGTGGCACCACTTTTGGAGGCTTCTGTGGAGAAGCCCGCCAAAAAGTGGAACAAAGGGCTCGACTTGGGTTGGAGTTACAGAGACGAACACAAACACCATTTTAAAACCGAGTCCTGGCAAAAAGACCCAACCGGAATAAATATTAAATAAATAACCCAGCGGTATCTTTAACATTGCACCAAAAAAGTGGTGCGTTTAAAATGAATGGGAAAATCCCATAGGAAATATTCTGGTGGAATATTTCGCTTGGTAACCACTGCCACCAGCCAGAAACTCGACGAGGGGGGACTGCACAGTGCCCCCCTCGAAAAACAGACCCAGGGGCAATCTAATTACCCCTACCAGTACTTCCACAATATGATGGTTTGTACTGGTTCTGTTCCCAATTTAAGACTAGTAAAGTCAATGGTGACTTTACATGCCCTGGGAGACAGTAGTCAGTCCCAGGGTATGGAGTCTATGTTTGGGGGTCACTATGACACCCCTGTGTTACTGCACTGAGGGTGCTGTGTAACACACTTACCAAAAATACATGAAACCCTATGGAGTAAAATACCCCATAGCCCATTAAACACCTTACAAAGTCAAAGGATATCTCAAATCATGTCTAAGAGTGGGAGAAAGAGTCTCACTCTTAGCAGGAGAAAAAAATAAACCCCAAAAATCCAGCAAAGGTGCTGGGGGACTCACTAGGTTTGGGAAATTAGCCTTAACAGAGAATTCTCACTAACACGCCTCCCCAGACAGAAGGAAGGAAGGAAGTGTGCCTAATAGCGTCACTATGCCAAAGTTTGAACTTACAAAGTGTGCCTAATAGCGTCACTGTGCTGAGGTTGAATCTAGAAAGTGTGCCTAATAGCGTCAATGTAGTATAATTGAATTTAGAAAGTGTGCCTAATATGACTGTGCCTAATATGACTGTGCTAAAGCTTAGTGGATGGAGTGGATATATCTCTGTATCTCCTATTTATGCTATGTACCTATAGCCCCTTGTTATCTGTACCACATATTTACCCTATCCATCCTGTCGCTTTATATAAGTATGCCGCTTTGTGCGCCCCATGTCCTGCTCTCGTGCTTGGTCACATGCGCTTTACTGATAACCACCATAATCACACTACTACGCTTACTCGCTCCTATACACCATCATTCAACTAGAACACAGCTACGCTAAGACACATTCGGCCTAGCTGTTCTCATACTAACATGACCCCACAAACACCTCATCATCCTAATAAAACACAGCTACCTGAGCACATACCAGCTAGCTTAGGCGTCTCCTCAGGCCTAACGCAGCCAGAACTCAGTCTGGGTGTCCACCCTCCAGACTGAACACATCCAACTGATTTCCTCAGCACCACACCTACTGCTAAGAAGCAGCTATCATGCAACAACCAGACCAGCTGCACACATATCCGGTGCGCCCACGCACCATATAACACTCTTTCTCTCTACTGACTTGAACTGCGGTTCCCGAGGGCGTTCAACCTACCAGCACTTTGAGGTCATACCAATGATACATAAGGCGCTATATAAATGCCATGTAACATAACATAACAAAGATGTATCCAGCGTTGTGCCTCTGTAATTGGGACTGGATGTGGACCTAAAAACCTTAGGAGACCCTGATGTGTGCGGGATAAATGCACACACGTAACATCTTTCATTGATTTCTTTCCTGCCATGCGCATATCAAAGTACTAGCTATTCAATGTTTGTACATTCTAGACATCAGAAATCGTGTCAAAGGCCAACCCCCTTACGCAAATAATACATCATTCATACTTCCCGTTTGATTTGTCTAAGACAACTGGTAGGGGGGGCCGGCAAAAAGGGAGACATTTTGAATTACCTTTTTTATAGACATATTAGCATCTTTTCCAACTGTCCATCCCCCCATTTATATGGCAACCCCATATAACAAACATCCCTTCATCCACTCCAACAACCAGAACCCGTTTCATGCAAAACATATTACTACATTTCTAGACTAAATAACATCTTAATTTATCATTATCCCTACATAACAGAGAGGTTGGCCAGCCATCTTTGCTTATTCCCGGAGAGGAGAAAAAAGGTTATCAAGAAAAAGGGAGAAAGAGAAAAATAAATAAAGTGAAAGAGAGAAGGGAGAGAGGGGAGAGACAGAGAAAAGGGGTGAGAGGGGGAGACCGAGGAGGAAGAGGGGGAGAGAGACAGAGAGAGAGGGGAGGGACACAGAGAGAGAGAGAGAGAGAGAAGAGAGAAGAGAGAGAGTGAGAGAGAGAGAGAAGGGAGACAGACAGAGAAGGGAGACAGAGACACAGAAAGAGACCCTTTTCCCCCACCAGGGCCGACCGGATCCTGGGCCTTCCCAAAAAAAAAAAACAGAAAAAAATGAAAAATAAAATAAAAAATGGACAAAAGAAAAAACAAGAAAAATGTAAACATTTAAAAAGAAAGAAACAGGCTTGTGCCACTGCACCCCACCCTAGCATGGATCCTCAAAAAATGTCTCTCTTTTGGCTATGCCTGACTAAACATTACCTTTTCTCAAGTGCTCTTAGAACACCCGAGAAATGCACCCAATATCTAACTCCTTCATATGGATGGCGAGAGGAGTACAGAACACCACCTCAAATGGACCTTTAAACCTGGAGCTGATCAGTTCCCCAGATAATAATGGTCCAGTATGGACAATGCTATGTATAGAACCATGATCTCGCTTTCTACTGGGGTGGTCACTATTTCTCCCCCCCTTTACCGTGTCCCACTACCGCCCCTGTGTGCTTCGGTCCTGTCCCCTGGTCAATTATTTATGACCCCATCACCATATAATATGTCTCTTCCCGTCAATGCATGAGCCATTCATCAGAGTGAGAAAATAAATAAAACTCCTGTAAATAAACCATAGTTGCTAAAACAGGGGCCGTGCAAATAGCTTAAGTCCTCAAATGATCTAATCATTTTGTCAGTCCATTAAAATGTACCTTTAAGCCCTCTGTCGTTACCTGAAACTTTGTAACAGTGGCCTTGTGTTGACCGCGTAGTCTAGGATCCATGCCCTTCAAAAATTACATAAGCCCAAAAAACTGCTACATTTCCTTCACAGTACTGGGCCTAGGGGGCGGTGCGTACTGCCGCCGCCCTATCTGATAATTAATTTTCCCATTACAAAAATTAGTTGCCCCAAGTATAGTCCCTCCTGTTGGCAGTATTGTAGATTCTTTTTATCCGCCTTGTACCCTTTGTGAGCCAGCAATTACAATAATGCAACAGAACCCCTCCTGCACTGATGTTCCTTTTCATTACATACTAACCGACCATCCACATACTGGATGATTTGTGCTAAGCAACTTACTTCAATGTAATCTGTACAGGGGTCACAGCTCTCAGTAACCCAACATCGTGTGGATTAACTGCCCCCTGATGGCAGTGGAAACTCAGATGTTTTTGAGGAGGACATGGGATATGTGCCAGCATAATTATGGACTCTGTACCTCCCTATACTGCACGATATCATCACAGGGGATGCAGATTCCCAAAATAATCCTCCCCATTTTGTTCACTGTCCTCAAATAACTCCTTATCCGTCATTTCTTTTAAATACACTGTCGGATCTATACATATGTCTATGCGCCACTTGCACCCGTCCTGGTCTGTTCCAATCAGGACTACTCTTTTTCTGAGACTACTAGCCCTTGCAAATCGAATGACAATATTGTCCCTGCCACCATCTCGGGTGGCACCATGAGTCGGAAAATAAAATCTTTAGGTACTTGTCAAAACTTTGTCACAATCTGATGCACTGCATTTACTACTACCTTTAATACCATAACAAAAGACATACCTGCACTACAGGAACCCCATGTACTACTGACTCCCTTGCTAGTGCATTGGTTATTACCATTGCTTGAGCTACACACGTCCCTGGAGTGGAACACACTACCCCTTGTTCTGTGACACACTACCCCTTGTTCTGTGACTAATACATTTCTGAGCAGATCACTACCCAAAAAGTTCACTGGGGAACTCTCTAAATATATCAAGGGCTTGTACTACCTCCCCTCCCACTTTTAAATCCAGCTCCTCGGTGTATGGAACCGTAGAAATAGCCCCAGAGAATCCCTGCATGTAATGAGTTTTACCTGATAATGGAAAGTTCCCCTCCATGATGCATGATTTAGATGCACCTGAATCTACCATAAATATAAATAGCCTGTTTCCCGTTTCCTCTTCCACCAAGGGCTCCTCTTCAGGGTCTGTGGTTATCAATAGGATTGGACATGCGAGTGCTTTCTGTGGGCTGTCCTAATCAGATCATGTATTTATCCCGTGGAATGAAAATGAGCCGCCCCAGTCATTGTAACTCCTTGGAAGTGGGCATCTGTTCCACCTGTCATTCAGTTAAACTGTGTTCCCTGACATGCTGTAGTTGTTGCCCATGTTGCCCTTGGCTGTCAGCCCCATAAGGGGACTGATTTTGACCCCCTAGCCCAAATTGCTGTTGTCTTCTTCCTTGAGGCCCTTGGAATCCCCGCCCTGAAGGTGAAGGCCCATAATTAAATCTCATCCCAGGCCTTTTCCTGCACTCCCTTGCAAAATGCCCCCATTTCCCGCAACACCAGCACTGTGATGGTCCCAATCCTTCTCCCCGAGGCCCTATCCTCCCAAAACCTCCTGCTCCTCGAAATCCTCCCTTTCCGCTTGGTGCTCCTTCATAATGCCACTGTGGGTTGGGGTACTGCCCCCCGGCCCACCTCATTGTCCCTGTTATCCTTCACCCCATAGTGCTGCAGTTGTGTCATTCCCAATTTGAGTATCTCCTGTCCTTTCCCCCTGAGCCGGTGCCTTCACTGGTGCTTGGACAACCTTATTTAGTTTAGTTTTGCCTCGTCAATTTACCGCTTCTGGACTATCTCCATGACCCGCTCCTTGATTCTCTTACAATTGTGAACTTTTATACTTTGTATCTCTGCCGACCCTTTGGCTTCAATTCCCACAATTTTATCTAGTGCCTTGTAGACCTCTTTTGGTAGTCCCCTCTTTACAATAAAATAGAAATATGGTACTGTCTCAACCCTCCACATTTCCTGTAATTTAAGAGTAAACCTAACCGGGCCCTCATCATCACCCATTGCGCACTGGCTTAAAGAATGTAAGTCAGGGGTATCTGGGTACATAATAATTTAGCATTTATATAGCGCAACGAACCCTCAGGTATCTGAGTGCTGCTTATTATTACCCACGGTGTGTGGTGATCATTTATCGACCTCGGAAGGATAAAAGGCTGAGTTTTGGCCCCGCCGGGATTCAAACCTACGTTAGCAAGCTCTGCACGGATGTCAAAGCGAGCGCTCTACTCGCTGTGCCACTTGACCAGCTACATCCTTCTTAGAGCATCCCATACCCTTGCCCTTACCTTATCAAAGGCTGCTCCATTATGTTAATTATCTGCAAGACTTACCCCAGCCCTTGCCCATATGTCCCCAGCCTGGTCCCAGACTATGGCGACCAGTAAACTCTTAAAGTCTTCTACTGCTAAAGCTACCCCTGCTGTTTGTTTTTCAAATTCATAGATCCATTTACTAGCTCCGGCTATAAGCTGGGGGAGAGCTTTAGTCAAATTATTTTTGTCCATTTGAGGCCATGACACATACTGTGTTATCCCTATTCCTTCATGTATTAGAGGCATCTGCATATCTGTTTTGCTTTCTTGCTCCTTTAGTATTCTTCTGATCTTGTACTACCATGATTAAATCTGGTCTATTTCTTAGTCTGTCCCTCGCCACTGTCTCTTGTGGCAGGGATGGGTTTCTCGCCACCTCCTCTCCTTGATGATCTCCTTGCCCTGCCTCTTGATTATTTCTACCACCTTGATCTTCCCCTCCATTATCCCTTGCTTGTTCTACTTCTTGTCCCAGGACTGTCCATACCCTCTGCCCATCATCTTTTTCAACACAAACCTTTCTTATTGCCCCAGAGTTAAACCTAAACAAAAAATCTCCTGACTTCCAATCCCCTATTTTCTGTACCGGTACCCTTATTTCTGGTGATACTTCTTCAGGTTCTTGTAACCTGACGAACCTTTCCTGCAATGCTCTTGGCTCATTGTCTATGTCTACTTGTGGACCCTCTGGGTACACTAATGCTACGGGCATATTAGAGCTTGTGGATGGTTTATATGGAGGTGCAAAAGCTCTCAAATCCACCCCTTAGTTGCTAATCCCAATAATCCTCTCTACACTCTACCTCTGGAGGCTTATAGGCTGGGTTTTTATACCCTACTGCAGGTTTAGGCGATCTCTTTTTCACCTTCCTGATCGCCCATATCCTTAACTAATGTACAGAGATCTAGAATCTGTTCTCTTTTTTTGTGACTTGTTCCCTTCATATTTTGCTGATACATAGATGGACGGTTTTTCTAGCATGTTTCTATTATGGGAGCCCGCCTCTGGCCAGGAGCACAACGTCCCCCTTCCTTTGTTTCTACTATCAATTGTTTATTTATTCTGTCACAACACAGTGGCAGAACCCTATGCATGTATCTTATTGGAGCTTCTTCCTCCATAATGTTGCGCGCATCACTAATGCTTCATTTAAACCCTACTGCTATGCTGTACGTGCTTTAAAAATACATATCAACCCACTTTCTTACACACACACACACACACACACACACACACACACACACACACACACACTTTTTTTACCACAAAAGACAGCACAATATAAAAGACTAAGATCCAGGCCCATTCCTTATACCAAGCCACTAATGTAATACCACTTATTGCTTTTGTCGTCATAAGAATAATACTATGTGGTACTACCTCCCAGTCCTTATAAGCTGGGGATCCTTTTCCTTCCCTTTTCTATTATAAAAAGTAGAAAAACAGAAATATGTGACAATTTCAATACATGACCCACTTATCACCAAAAGTCCTATTTTATACTTCATCACCAAAAGTCCTATTCCACTGACCTCGTACAACAATCACATCACCATAATATCACCCACATCACCACAATCACCCTGTCACATACACGTTTCCATGTTGTTATCACCTGCAAGAGTATACTCACGTGGGCATTGTTCACTTGAGTTTCCCTCTGTTACGAAGTCCCCATGCCGGTTGTTCTGGAGCCACGCCCTGCTCCAGTGAGCAGCAAGGATTTCTTTTAAAATGGCTTCTATTGAAGTCGCTCAGGATACATGGGTTTTTTTAAGTTAGGAGTCTGATCACTACAGTTGGGCGTGGCTGACCTGCTTGGGGCTTCACAAAGCACAGGAAACTAAGACAGACGTCAAGGGGTCACCACTGAAAGCAAACCCCAATTTACAGGGGTGCCCCTTAAATACAGGGGACCCAGAATCACCATAAACCAGAGTAAAATGCACCCCTCCAGGGAATTAAAGGCCATGAGTGTCTCGGAGGTGATACCAAGCCTTTAATCTTTACAGATCATGAGGATTGGGGCAATGGCAGAGGACTCTGCCATTTGAGGACAGCATTCTGTCGTCGTCGCTGGCTCCCTCTCAGGTCCTGAATATTGGTGCTGTGCCTGGTGCTTAAATACTCTTGGCTTGGTCACTGGATACCAGCAGAGCTCCTCCAAACTTGTCTTTCTTGACATACAAGGGACGCTGCAGAGGCTCCAGTGTTGTATGGTCATGTTCCCTACTTAACATTAATGCTGTATTAGCAGGAATACTTTGTCGCTCTTGTTTAGTGCAATTTACTATGTTATAAACATTCATACATAAACACATCTTCCCACCATTCTCTAAACATTAACTCCAAATTTGATGTTGTCCATTAACTTCTACAGAAAAACACTTTTCTAATACTATGTCGTGTTGAATCTTAGTCTCCCATTGGCCTGTGATTGACAGGACCAGTTGGCCAGTCACTTCGTTCTCTCTTCAAGCCTGCATGTAGTCTATATTTAGCACAGCTTGACTTTACTGTGTGCTTTGATATTTGATTTTTAAAACTACACAGAATAACATTTACACATGTTTTTCAACTAACTTATTTGTACGTTATATTTTAAATACTACCTATCTATATTTAGTGACTGGCCATGCCTGTGTGTGATTATTTTTGCATGAAAAAAGCTTTCTCAGTGCTATAGTGCTTAGAGAAGCCTTGCCTCATTTGTAAAGTGCTTGGAAAGCCTGGTGGGCAATCAACACTTTGCCCCCCTCCACGGTCTGCCTTTGCCATCTCTATATATTAACCCACAGCTTTTCATCCACAGATATTCATGCATCCGCATTTCACAGTGTAACCCTCTCTCTATGTACCTGATGATTGGAGAAATTAGGATTTTTGATTCGAACTGAAGGTGTGTAGCGAATAGGTAGTCCACTAACAGCAATACTTAAGTGTTGAGAAGTAGGTGCATTGAGTAATGCTGCAGTAGGTGGCAGAGTACCATGGGTGAAATTATTTAAACAATAGAATTTCAGAAGCCATTGTATTGAGTTTGAGGTGGAAAAGCCTGTTTTCATGTTGTTTAATCAAATTTGTTTTTGTGAAATTACAACTAGGTTTCGTTTTGATGTGGTTGCTTGACTTAACACTGAAGATGAACACCTAAACCGATCTGACTCTTATGGGTAGAATGATCTGCACCCCACCCACACTGCTGCAGGATGGCCTCTCTTCTGGGCAACTATATCAAACAATACATATATGCCCAGGGCACAAATGCTTGTTTTTGGACACTAGCAAACAGAAATGTGTGGTGTACGTGTTCTGCACAACATATAGCCACATCTGTGAAAGAATCTGTTGTGGGACAAGGTGCCTTGATATGATATGACATTTATAACGTGCCTGTACACAAGAGTTTCTAGATGAGACAAGACAAGGTGGGGAATACAGAGGGAGGTAGGTCAAAACAACGATCTTACTAGGCCTTGTGTCATTCAGATCGCGCAAGTGCCAGGAAGGGAAGTAGGGCCAGCGGGGGGTAGGGAGGAAAGGAGCAGTGCAGCCAGCAGATGGCTCATAAGTGAAGTGGGAAGGGACTGCAGTGTTGCAGGAACAGACCCTTAATTGCTGGGGAGCCTGGAGGCAGTGTGAGGGCAACTGGACAAGCAGAAGCCTGGGCCCGAGTTCAGAAGGCATCCAGGTGACCAGTGCGAAGAGCAGTATGGTACATCAGTAGGGGAGAGAAAGCGGAAGCGAAAAGGAATGTCGTGAGTTGCTTCCGGAACCAGAGGTGGTTCTGCTCATGTTTAAGAGAGGCGGGGAGGCTGTTCCAGATATAGGCCCCAGCCGAGTCGAGAGATCTGCCCCCAACACTTTGCTTGGAGAAGCGTCTGACCCACAGAGAGTTGGAGGTGGATGAGCAGAGAGCTCAAGAAGGAAGATGTTTTGGAAGAGAAAGTTTGAGGTAGAGTGGTGCCAGGCCCAAGAAAGCCTTGTGGATGATACAGAGGGTCTTGAAAACAATCCTTGCAGCCACGGGGAGCCAGTGAAGAGATTTCAGTGCTGGGGAGATACAATCTCTGGGCTTGAGACCGAGGACAAGTCTCACTGTCCTGTTCTAGATAAGTTGTAAAGGTCAAAGAGTAGAGGCAGGCAGATGTAGAAAGAGGCAATTACAGTAGCCCAACCTAGAGAGGATCAGCACCCTGGAGACAGTGAGCTTCTGAGGGAAAGTGAGAAAAGGAAGAATAGCTCTGAAGAGGTGCAGCTGATAGTTTGACTTCTTAGAGACGTCAGACATGTGAGGAGAGAAGGAGAGCGTGAAGTCAAAGATGACACCAAGGTTCTTAGCCTCACAGGAAGGAGCAAGAAGAAAGCCCAGAGTGGGTGGGCGGGCAGAGAGAGGAAATTAGGGAGCAGGTGTCCCAATGAGGAGGATCTCAGTCTTACTGGCATTAAGGCAGAGATCATTGGCGCACACTATTCCTGAATTGCAGCCAGACAGTCTGGTATGAGAGAAGGAGCAGAGGTGGCTGAGGGGAGCCTGAAGGTGACCTGGGTGTCATCGACATAACACTGAAAATTGGAGCAGAAAGTAGCGATGCAGTGGGCAAGAGGGGCCAGGTATTTGTTGAACAACCACAGAGAGAGGTTAGACCTCTGGGGAACACCACAAGAGAGAAAGAAGAGAGGAAAGACCCCAGTTGGACCCGAGAGGGTCGGTCAGTGAGAAAGGAGGTCAATCAGGCCAGGACCTGATCACCGATAACCAGGCGTTTCAGCAGGATGACATGGTTGACCGTGTCAAAAGCAGAGGATAGCTCGAAAAGAATGAGGAAAGAAGGGAGATTAGAGTCCAGATTGGAGAGCAGGGCTTCATGGGTGTTCAGGAGAGCAGTTTCCGTGCTTCTGGCAGCTCTGACCCAACATGTCTTTTTCGCATGTGTAAATGTGATAAAAACTAAGGTAAAATGCATTGGAATTTATGTTCCATCAACCTATACATCATGTCAGAGTCACCACCAATGCTTGATTGGAAGGCCCGGGAGCACACACTGGCAGCTATTATGCCCAGAGGCCTGTGGTTTCCATCAGACAAATTGCTGCACCTCAACGTTCTTGAACTGAGAGCAGCGTTCTGGGCTCTGAAGTCCCTTGCCTACATCTTCAGGGGAATATTGTTAGGGTGTTCATGGCATGGGTGTAATTTTAGGGGGGGGGGACAGGGGTGTTTGCCCCCCCCCCCCAACTTTCACAGCACACCATTTTGCCCCCATTCATTTGGCTGGTGCACCTTTTCTTCAGTTGTTATGTCCCCCCCAACATTTTCTGCAAAGTTACTCCACTGGACCATGGACAACACCACCACTCCTCTCAGCAGAAGCTCAGTCCCTCTCGAAATCCGTCCTGGCGCAGGTGTTGTTCCTGTCCCAATTTCATCTGACAGACATCAACAACTTGATTGGCTACTCTGAGAAAGGGTAATTTGCTACCTAGAGTGAGGTGCTTGTCAAAAAATAGTTAACGTTCCTGTTCAGTAAAATCTATAAATTAATAACATTCAATGTATCATTTCAACAATGCAAATATATTCTTTGCGTTCAACCAATTATTCTCTGCGCTTTATCTCAGCCTAGCCGACACGTGTGTTTTATATAGCGCCTTAAACCATAGTGCTGTACAGAGAAAAGGGAATGGTACAATAAAATGAATAAGCAGAAAATAATATGAATACAATCAATCAAGCATGTTGCAATAGGTGAAACTTCAATGACTTATGAAATGAAGACCAGACAGAGATATACCGAAGAGAGTAAGGGAGGGTGTTCCAGTGAAGAGGAGTGAAAGTACAAAAACGAGATTGAGCAGAAGGGGGGTGAGGTACCACCAAGAGAAATTTCAAGAAACTAGGAGGGGTATAGAAAGATCCCAGAACAGAGAGATAGGAGCAATATCATAGAGGCATTTGAAGACTAGGCATAGGAAATTAAATTTAAGTTGAGTGGAAAGATAACCAGCTAAGAGTAGCAAGAAAGGAAGAGAGAGAGTCTCGGAAAGGAAGGAGTCAAAGAAGATGAATAGAAGAGTTACAAACAGATTTGAGAGGGACAAGACGAGAAATTCAGAGCCCAAAGAGAGCAGAAGAACTGTAGAAGAGTCAGGGCAAGATCAGAGAGGAAATCAGAGGCTTGAAAAGTGAGAAACAGCCGAGCTTTATGGATAGTGTAGGGGGAAGCGAGACATGCGCATAGTTGGAGAAATGTGATGAAAGAAGGTTCGACTAGAGTCAAGGTAGAGCCCAAGAATTGGGGCCGTAGACGAGATTGGGAGTTGGGATGGGGAAACAAAATAAAGGATGGGGGGAGTAAGAGGGGGAAAGGGTGTTAACGGGGAAGAAGAGAACCTGTTTTCCCAGCTTTAAGTTTGATTGTTTATTATTTATATTCCGCGCAAGACACTGCGGTATCAGGGCGCAGAAGATACAAGAGGTCTTACAGCTTAGGTTACACATAATATATATACAAATCAAGGAACAGTAATACAGAGAAATTAAAGGTCAAGACAGCAAGCGGATTACAAAAACATAAAGAACATGATGTGCATAATCACAGACACACAGGAATCTATTGGCAGTGCGAAGAGGTATGCATCAGGGGCATTACTGTTCATGGTCTTTAAGCCAGTTGGTGAGATTCTGTCTGAAGTTCATGTACAATTGATCAGCTCGAAGGGAGGGAGGTCCAAAGCAGAGCTGCTTTAACTTGAAAGCTGCTACCCCTGACCTTGGATAACTTAAATCTTGGGACAGAAAGACAATTAGCATTGGCTGTTCTAGTGGGCCTCAGCGAGGATTTTCTAAGGAATCTCTCAGTAAGGTAGGAAGGTGCAACATTATTCAGACATTTGTAAATAATGGAGGCAGTTTTCAACCAGATTTTTTGTTTTGTCTCCTGATCTCAGCGATGTGTTCTCTTCGCCCAAGGGCGGCTCTGAGGGCATTATTTTGGAGTGTTTGTATTCTACTGGTGCTGTACTTATTAGCCCCGATGTAGAGGGAGTTACAGTAGTCCAATTTGGACAGGATGAGAGTTCTAGCAAGGATAGTGCAACTGTTCTTAGGTCAGAATGGTTTGTCGGCTCTAATGAGCTTGCATGTGTATGCTGTGGTGGACGCCATAAAATTTACTTGTTTGGGGAATGTAAGAGTGGAGTCAAGGTAAAAGCCTACGGTTTTTACCTCTTTGGCAACTTTCAAAGAATTGCCGTCAATAATGAAGGATGTGTAATCGGGGCCTTATTTTTTGAGGTCAGCAGTGGTGCCCAGGATGATGAGTTCAGTTTTGTCATCATTCGCGTATAGACCGTGTGTTGCCATCCATGCCTGGATGATGAGGTAGTCTCGCCTGGATGATGAGGTAGTCTCTAATCACCAAGGCCAAATCCTTGTCATAATCCCAATAAAGTGGTAGGAGAATCGGAGTATCATCTGCATAGTTACTGTAGGTCATACCAAGATGGTCCAGATTATCAAAAAGGGGCTTGGTGAATATATTATATAGAGTAGGTGAGACACAAGAACCCTGGGGCACTCTAGAGGTGATAGGGGTAGGATCTGCGGCTGCTAAGGGTGAGAAAACCTGCATAGTTCTGTTTAGAAATGATTCTATCCAGACTATGGCCTCCTTGGAAAAATGTACAGCTGAGTCCAGGTGGTTGCATAAGACCTTGTGGTCCACAACATCGAATGCAGCAGTGAGATCAAGACGTAGAAGTAGCGCTGACTTTCCCTGGTCCCTGATCTCATCGATTTGTGCCTCAGGGTCAATTAGTGCTGTTTCCGTGCCGTGTTGTGGTCGGAAGCCTGATTGGCGAACTCCTAAAAGGTGGTTCAGTTCCAAGTATTTTTGAATTTGTAGGTATGCAGCCTTGTCTATTATTTTAAGGAGAAATGGCACTGTGGTAATAGGCCAGTAGTTCGTCGGTATGGCTGGGTCTAGCGTCCGTTTTCTGAAAAGTGGGAGTACCCACAACTCTAAGGATGTCAGGGATGGTACCCGATGTGAATGAGGCATTGATAAGCTTCGAGACGAAGGGTGCTAGATCCCTTGCCGCATCCTTAATATTATTATATTTATTTAATGTGTTATAGTTTACAAGTAAACTTTTCACATTCAATAAGTACAAACAAACAGTTCAACTCAGTCATTTCTACGAATTTAATACTATCACAACAGTGCAAAAACATCTATGATACATATTCAATCTAACTGCAATTACAATTATAATTGCCGATATGCTATATAAAAGGCTTTCCCATCTAGAATTCAGTGTTTTGGACGCTGCAAGGCGAATTTCTCCACCTCGAGCTGCAAAACACTCACAGCTCGTTGCTTCGTTCCCTGGAGGGGGCGGAGCCTGTTGGAGCTCACATGAAGGGTCACGTGACCGGCACAGCAGTGAAAACGCACCCGCGTTCAGGCGAGCGGTGCGCTCTTTGGGCAAAAGACTTTCCCATCTAGAATTCATTGCTTTGGATGCTGCTTTGGACGCTGCAAGGTGAATTTCTCTACCTCACGCTGCAAAACACTTGCAGCTCGTTGCTTCGTTCCCTGGAGGGGGCGGAGCCTGTTGGAGCTCACGTGAAGGGTCACGTGACCGGGACAGCAGTGAAAACGCACCCGCGTTCAGGCGAGTGGTGCGCTCTTCGGGCAAAAGACTTTCTCAACTAGAATTCATTGCTTTGGATGCTGCTTTGGACGCTGCAAGGCGAATTTCTCCACCTCGAGCTGCAAAACACTCACAGCTCGTTGCTTCGTTCCCTGGAGGGGGCGGAGCCTGTTGGAGCTCACGTGAAGGGTCACGTGACCGGGACAGCAGTGAAAACGCACCCGCGTTCAGGCGAGCGGTGCGCTCTTCGGGCAAAATACTTTCTCAACTAGAATTCATTGCTTTGGATGCTGCTTTGGACGCTGCAAGGTGAATTTCTCTACCTCACGCTGCAAAACACTCACAGCTCGTTGCTTCGTTCCCTGGAGGGGGCGGAGCCTGTTGGAGCTCACATGAAGGTTCACGTGACCGGCACAGCAGTGAAAACGCACCCGCGTTCAGGCGAGCGGTGCGCTCTTCGGGCAAAAGACTTTCTCAACTAGAATTCATTGCTTTGGACGCTGCAAGGTGAATTTCTCCACCTCGAGCTGCAAAACACTCACAGCTCGTTGCTTCGTTCCCTGGAGGGGGCGGAGCCTGTTGGAGCTCACATGAAGGTTCACGTGACCGGCACAGCAGTGAAAACGCACCCCCGTTCAGGCGAGCGGTGCGCTCTTTGGGCAAAAGACTTTCCCATCTAGAATTCATTGCTTTGGATGCTGCAAGGCGAATTTCTCCACCTCGAGCTGCAAAACACTCACAGCTCGTTGCTTCGTTCCCTGGAGGGGGCGGAGCCTGTTGGAGCTCACGTGAAGGGTCACGTGACCGGCACAGCAGTGAAAACGCACCAAATCTGTGAGTGGAGCTAAGACTGCCCCTGTCCGCTCCATGCCGGACGCCGCAAACGCACTGAGTAAGAAGTCAGGGCCTCAGACCCGCTACAAAACCCTCCAGCAAAGCCACATGCTAAACCCCTGGACTGTCTTGAGCAAGGAGTTGCCTCACGACGAGAAGGTAAGCAAACAAACTGTTAACTTACAGTCACCTATTGTCATGGGGGGAAAAAGGAGTTTCGTCAGAATCGACGAAATCATGTAACGAGTCCACTGCAAATGTGACTCCTGAAACATTAAACATTAGTTCATCTGCAGGTTTAAATGGGGTCATAACTATATCTGATACGTCCCTTTTGACTACTCAAAAAGGCCCAATAGCCGGCGCAGAACTAACTGACGCCGTACACAATAGTAATGATATCCTGCTCCGTCCAGCTTGCGGCAAAGAACCTGTCTCGTTGGAGAAGGAGGCGGGCCTGCAAGAGATACAACCTATGACTGTACCGGCGACTACTTCTATGACAACACCCCCAAAAATTGCTCTACTAACATTAAATAATTTAAAATCCCTTTCACAGTCAACATGTGAGTCACTGGAGAAAATTGCACCCCTATGTCGCCAGAGGCATTTTACTCACCATTTGAGTTCACAGATGCCGACTTGATGGCAGCCGCACATGTTGACTCTACTTCAATTAGCTGCATAAAAGCTAATATGGAACACATGTCACTGCATGACTGTTAGGAAGGCATAACTTGTGATCAGCATGCTGTGCTCGAACCATTAGAGTTTGAGTATACGGCGCCAGCCCAAACATTAGCTGGCGAACAAAATGAGAGTCAAATTGTTGATTTAGATAATGACATCCAGCAAAGTCTTCAGCCTGTCAATATGAATAACAACAATCCAGAGGTGGGAGAGGCAAAAAGCAGTGAAATTGAAAGCACACAAGACCTCCCTCGAGCCTTGATAAAAGCCACCATGAGTAATTTGCATCAGATACAATTCCATGCTACCCATGGGGGGTCGGCACCATCTGGAGGCAAAGTGATACGTTTTCATCCTATGCCAACTGGAAAGCGGCCTGGAAAAGCCTCAAATCAAACTTTTATCGCTCCACCAATGCTTGCAAAAGAAAAATGCAGCTCAAAAAAGCAACATTATATCAAAAAAACCTACAAGGCTCAATGTTGCCCGCCGCATGCACTCTGCCACAGCCGCTTGCAAATTGCGCTCGGAGCGTGGATGGCAACTTGCAAGCCAGTGATATACCACACCACCTGCCTACCTCTTCTGTGCAAGACCCCTATCGAAATCTAAAGTCGCAAAACACAGTTGCTACAGCACAGAGGGCACCCATGTCTTCAAGTCGAGGCAAAGATACTGTCATGAACACACAAACTACAACAAGGAACACTTACAACAAGGAACACTTCGAAAGGAGCAATGTCGGACTTAATCTTTGAAACAGCTAAACCATTCACAAGCACTCCTTTGGCGCCTACATGGAAAGGAAAAAACAACAAGGACTTTGATTCATTGCGAAAAGCTGATTTGACTCCTGAAACGAGTGCGCAAGCTAAGGACGCATCGTGCCTCGTGGCAAGCGGTGCAGAGACCATCGGACAAACTCCCGCAAAAGCCAGTATTTCGTCAGCCGCAGCAATGCAAATGCATAACAATGTTTTGGCAGCATCCTCTTTGGATATGATTCCTTTCGTTAAACTTTATGAAGCCCTAAATGAACGGCTGCAGGACCAAGGCGCCTTGCTGTCGAACTTAATCCAGAAAATGGAAGAAATGGAAAAGTCTAATATATACTTAAAAGAAAAAAATCCAGGCAGAGGCCAAACGAACAACATCATGGCATCGAAGACAATATGACCTGGCTGTTCATAATAGCTCCCAACAGGAGAAACTAGTCGATGGCCTGATTAATGCCATAATGCAACGCAAAACTGTCAAAGTCATGAGATGCGCGAGGATGAGAGCTTAAATGCTAGGCCGATGTGCACAAAAATCTCCACCACAACATCGGATGAAACCTCAGCAAAAACCTTTCCAGTCACATCGGAGGTGGAGTGTGCGACACAATCAGAAGTAACTGGATGTGGACAAAAAGTCACTAATATAACAACGTCAAAAGAAACAAAATCTCAGAACATCTGTAGGGACGCAGCGAATATTACTGGAAAAACAACTCAATCTAGTACGCATGGAAGCGAATCAATGGACAATAGTACAAAAGATGCCACCATTGTACCGCACCAAAACGATGCACAAGTGAAAGTAGCCCTACCGGGATGTCATTTCTCTTCATTTGGTATCTTTTCTGGCTCTATAAAAACAACTTCAACCATATCAACTGTAGACGTAATTAAATCACTTGGCAAAAAAGAAAGTGGAACAACAACTAACGTTGCAAAAATTCCCAAAAGAGCTGGCTCTTCTAAGACAAAAGCATTCATAAGAAACCTATCAACACTGTCACGTTTGAGTCTGTTTAAACGTAAAAACAGTTTGAACAAGAAGAAATCTGATCCTGTTTCAAACTTAGCTATTCGAGTGTCCTCGTCTCAAGGAATCCATAAACCATCCCTGAAATAAAGAAGAATTATCTCTGACTCTGAGTCCAGCTCCACCACAAACGCATCCATTTCAATCGATCTATGTTATCTGTCCACATATTCGATTGGTGAGGAACAGACTGATGAATGCAGGTTACTGTGCAAGGAAGTGTCTCCCATACAGACCTTTGCACAGGCCGTAGAAAATCAGCGAGTTAAACAAGAAAAATCTGTGGCGCAAGTAAAGCAACCAAGTATTGTGGGCTCTGCCAATTCCACCCAGGCTCATACGGGGGATCAACAGCTGAATCCGAAATTTACATCTAATCAACAAACTCAACGAGTCCACTTTAAAAGTAAAGTACACGAGAAAACACATACTGAAATCCCACGCGGATGTCGTAAACTACGTCTGCAAAATATACAGAGTGATGATGCCGAGGTCAACCTTAACAGGACAAATATTATGAAACTTTTCAAATGTGTGCCGTTGTTACGCACAATCATTTCGGATGACATACGCATTGTTGAGTATGCGACTAAAAAAACCTAAGATCAGGTTTTATTACACATCAACTCAGCAAGCGTGCGTAGCACACTTTTAAAGGCTGTTGATGAACTGTTACTCTTTGGTTTCGAAATCTCACCGGAACCGGATCAAGACGAGTCTATTTGAGTTGAAAGATCAAATGTGGGGAAAAATCCACAATCTAAACCAATTGACTCGGATGCACTAAGACAGTCAATGAGCATCACTATGTCCTCAAGTCCAGGTCAGTCCTCACAAAGAAATGCTACATCGAAAAAATATAACCAAAACCAAACAAGGAAACAACATTAGCCATGACTAGCTCAAAGTGGAAAGCCGATGGTACTTCGATCCTGGAATACACGTGTCTATAAGCATCTATTCAATGATTTTGAGACACCACTTGAAAATATCTTCATCATTTGCTTGCAAGAAACATGGCTATGTACACCGCCCATTTGTGATGGATTCACTGTTCTATTAAATACAGCAGTCAAAAATGCTAAAGGTCGCCCAAGCTCGGGCTTAATTACATTGGTAAGAATAACTCAATCTTGGTAATCTCCGATACCAATAAACCCAAATCCGTACGTGCAAGGAACTATCATACACACAATGGAAAAAAATACCACAAAGAAACTTCACTTATTGATTATAAACATCTATTGGAATCCATTAAAGATCAGCACAGATGGCCTTATTTGTGCAATATCAATACTAATTGATGACGCAATGATAGCCCATAACAACCTAATAGTCATCTGTTGTGGTGATATGAATTGCACGTGGTTCCAACAAAATCATTCTTCGCAAAAGTACCAGCAACTCGAAAATGAGGCGCTCGATGAAAGAGCAAAAAGATGGCAAACTGCCATGAGTGTGCGCAACCGTGTAATGCTAAATGGAAACGTTAAAGGAGACGTGCCTGCCAAACCAACTTGGTATCGAGATGCTTCACATAGCATTTTCGACTATATTTGGATCTCGAGGAACCAAGTGCCCAAGCTAGTGGATCTGCAAATAAAGAAAATGAACTACAGTGATCACAGCCTTCTTCAATTACGCATTATGATGGATACGAACTTGCCAACAAATCCACTCAAAGTTTTACTAAAAACAAACTGTCGCGGAAATCGTCTGCGACTAAGTAGCAATCAAATTCAACGACTTGGGGCGAAACTAATGACCAAGCCAGCTAATCAAAGGCCTGATTACATTCCACTGTTGACCGATTTCACCATTCCTGGAAAAAACTCATTAAACCTTGATCGGACTCATCCCCACATATATTGCAAGGTCTTATATGAAGCAAAAAAGGCCTTGCGGAAACATCTGAGACTTATAAGGAAGCGAAATTCCAAGTTGGACGTTCAAAAAGAAATAAAGGCAAGACGCATGATCTACCGAAATTGGGCAAAGTCACATGCAGCCATAATTGAGCAAGATCGGGCAGAGCACATGCTACAATTGATTATGACTAAAAACACACGTGACATCTGGAAGATCCTGAATATGGATCTTTCTAATTGTAACCCAATCTTAACAAACACCATAACAGGTGACGTTTGGAGCAGTCACTTCTCTCTGGTCTTTAAAAAAACGGAATCTGAGGCTCCAGCACCAGTGCGCTCTGTTGACACTCAATGGGATGTGCAGATGGAACATGATGAAATTGTTCGTGCTATCAACGCTCTAAAGATCTCACGTGCTGCTGGACACGACTTGATTTCAAATATTGATCTAAAAAAACATCCAAGTGAATGGGCTGACTTTATTGGCAATCTATTCATAAAAATCAGTCGGTCCAAAGAATTGCCTGAATCCTGGTCATCCGCGATTGTGGTGCCAAGTCACAAGCGGGGCAGTTGGGACGATCCGAACAACTATCGCCCAATTGCCTTGCTCGACACCCTTGGAAAGATCTTTGGGTCGAACTTGCGCCTCAAACTCGCCAAATGGGCTGAGATGTCACAGATCAACGACATACGGCAAACTGGATTTACGAAAGGGACCGGAGTTGACGTAAATCTGCTCATTCTGACGATTCTAAAGCTGGAAACCTTAAACAAGAACGGCAAGATTCACCTAGCTTTCATCGACATGAAACAAGCCTTCGATGGTGTGAATCAAAGCTTACTATGGGAATAATTGTCAAAATGGCAATGTCCGGCATCTATTTTAGAGCCTATTATTGCTCTTCATGAACACACTTCAATTAAAGTCCGGCTAAACAACAGCGGAATGTTTTCCAAAGCTATAGCGACCCATAAGGGTGTTAAGCAAGGATGTCCCCTAGTTGCAGAATTATTCAAACTATTTCTAGCAGATCTGCCAATCTACCTGAACAAAGTTCTATGCTTCTCACCAAAAATAAATCAAATGTCAATTAATTGTATAGTCTATGCGGATGACCTGGTTCTGATGGACAGAACCCAAATTGGATTACAGCGTCTCCTATTAGGCTTGAAATCCTACATGGACATAAACCAATTGGAAATAAACTCTCAAAAAACTAAGATCATGTCCATTGGAAACATCAGAAGCAAAAAAGATAAAGGTTTCAGGTGGAAAATTGATTAAATCAACCTAACATCTGTTGACTCAATAAAATACCTGGGGATACAATTCAACAACTCCATTTGCGAACAACAATGGGCTGCAGAACTAACATCTAAAATGTCAAAGTTAGCAATACAAGCTGTAAAAATCAACACAAATTTTGGAAAATTTTCATTGGAACCCGTACTCAAATTCTACTTACAAAAGGTAACCCCAATAATAATCTTTGGGGCTGAGGTGGGTTGGAACATAAGTGTGCAAACTTGGCATGCTTTGGAAGGACGCTTTTGGCAGAAAGTCCTACAGCTGCCAAAGGCAACACCGCTAACTAGTTTGCGACACGAACTATCAACTAACTCTCTTCATATGAGAGTGGTCTGGAACTCAATTTCAACAATGCGAAAAATGGCCCTCGCATCACCGGCTCCGGCATACAAAATCTTTGCCAATAATTGCAGTTCAAATAAATGTGACCTTCTCAATCTATGGTTTCGCAAACTGTCGGCTTTTCTTACAGCTGCAAAAATAAGCAATCAAGAACTGCTAAATTGCCCACAGCTTGCAAAAAAGAAGTTTGAAAACTGGGCATGGATCGTCAACAATGAACCAAGGTCAAAATTAATATCAACAGAAGAAATGGGAGGCGTTCACAGGAAACTAAACGAACCAGCGCAATATCTATTGCACTGTCCATCTCGTCATCATCAAGACCAATTCTTAAGGTTTCGAGTCAATGCTCTAAAAACCAAAGAAATTATTTGGCAAAGAAAGGACAAATCTATTGACGATAATCTCTGCCGATTCTGCAAACAGACAATTGAAACAGCCAAACATCTGCTAATCGAATGTACTCAAACTGTCAGACAACGCTCATTACATCTGGGCAATTTTGTACCTCTGGATGAAGATATGGAGAGGTGGTGGGGGCGGATCATTTCAGGAAGCAATAGAAGCATTGTATGTGCGACCGTGAACTACTTTGACTCGATCCTGAAAGTAGACTCTCTCAAATAGAGTGACCAGTGGGAGACTACCTTAGAAGACTGGCGGAGTCTATTTTCGCTGGCCACTTTGTTTTTTTCTGTTTCTTCTTTGTTTGGCCGCTTTCTTGTTTGTGAATTGATTTTTCTGTTTGAAACAAAAGTTTGTCTCTTGGATTCAAACTGAAGTTTATTTTAAATAAATAAAAAAACATATAATTTCTGAAAAAATGTAAAATGCATAAGTCCACAAGGATTTTCAATTAACCAAATTAAAATATTTGGGTTCAAAGATGACATCTGCTTCCTATCTAACTTAAGCTTTCTACAGTGTGCATGTATGGAATTAAAGAATATCTCAAATCACTATTGTGCGGTTAGTTCCAGGAGCTTTTCCACCTTTTGCCAGACATTGTACATCGAGGCATACACCTTCATGTTCCTTGTATTGATACACTGTGCCCAAAAAGCCATGTCCTTTATGGCATCAAGATTGTATACATATCTCCCATAGAGTCTGGTATATGTCTCAGTGAGACTAGAGCATTCTGACAGTACATGTTTGGCCGTTTCTATAGCGCCCTTATCTTTACACATCCTACACCATCGGTTGCACCATGGTGTATTGGTAAATGACCCATTTACTGACAATACTGGCAAATGATTCAGTCTCAGTAATAGTATGAAACGTCTGAGTCTTGGGGAAGGCGAGAGATTCATGTACTGCTGAGGTTTCTTAAACAAATATAACAAATGGGATCATGACTGGCACCTTTTTAAGGTGTTCAAATGGGCATAATTTTCCAGCCAGTCGCACAGTTCAATGCGTCTAGCAAGTGCATGTTTCATTTTTACAATATCCTGCCCTTTCCTCTGTATCCGGCATATCTCTTTGAAAAGTACGTCCATGCTTTTTTTTAGCTGACAGGCCGTATCTTCTTCAAGTGTTTCCTGATGTAGGGCAAGCAACAATCTATTGTTGGGGTTATTGCAGATAGTGATGTACATTTCCGCTCGTTTTTTCAACACAATAGCTTTAAATGAAATCAGGCCTAACTCAAGTCTAATTATTGACATTGGTATACAGTCTGGCAGACCCAAGATCTTCCTCCAATATTTAACCTCTATGATCTGCAACCACTTTAGGTCTATGGACAATAATGATTCCAGGCCATAGGTTATCATAGGTGCTAGTACTTGATTATATAGCTGGCGGTCAGCCCAAACTGTATATCCCCCATAGTTAAGGGTAAAACGATACACCATGGCAGTAATCTGGGCAGCTTTAATTGAACGCACTTGTTTACATTCAGAGTAGTTCCCCTTGTCGTTCAGCTCAATTCCCATGTATTTATACATTGGTGTATATGTAATCTCAAGCTCTTCTATCAACAATTTAGTGCGGGCAATGTTCCCGTTAGTATAAACCATGAGCTGTGTTTTATCACGATTTATAACCAGCCCGTTGGCCTCAGCAAACGACCAAAGTGCCTCCGTAGACCTGCGGAAGCCACTAAAGGTATGATCAAGTATTAATAAGTAGTCTGCGTAGACCAATACGGGACAATGTGCCAAGCCTATCTTAGGCGGACAATTATATACAGACTTTATCGCAATGGGTAAATCGTACACAAACAAATTATAAACTAGAGGGGCGGTAACACAGCCCTGTTTTACCCCTTTTTTTTGGTTTATATACTTGCTCATGTTTCCTTGTGTATCTAATTTCAGGGACACACTAGTATTGCGATGAAGTAGCCTGAGGTAGTATAATAGGCCCTCTGGGCAGCCCAGTAATTTGAGTTTAGCCCGAAGTTTTTCTCTATGTATGAGATCAAAAGCCACCTTAAAATCTACAAAGAGGGCATAGAGTGGAGGTTTACCTTTTTATCTGGCTCTGGTGCAAAGGATGTCCAGAACAGCCAAATTACGCGCTGTGGAGTATCCTCGTCTAAAGCCTGATTGGAACTGACACAGTACCTCCGATTTATCCACCCATGCCTGTAATGCATCTAACAATATGGATGCAAACAGCTTGCCCGTGCAATCAAGCATGGACAGCAGTCTATAGTTGCCGGGGTCCATCCTGTCTCCCTTCTTAAAAATCGGGATCAGGATGGCAGTCTGCTATGTAGGGGGTATAAAGCCATCAGCTAGTACCTTTTCAAAGAGTATGTTTTGCAAATCTGCCCAAAATTCTGGTTGGCTCTTCAATGTTACATTTGCCAACCCATTTGGCCCTGGTGCCCGAGAAGATTTAAGTTTTTGGATCTTTGCTAAAATTATTTCATAGGACACTCTGAATGGTGGTTTACAAGGCATCATGAGTGTTTCCACCCTTGTTGCTTTATTGCCAGGAAGATTGCGGCTTTCCAGGTAGTTTTCCCATTGCTGAGCACCTATCGGGTTAATCATGTTCGTTTTGCCTTTGCTCCTTGCCTCCCCCAGAAGGGCCCAGTTGTTTCTAGTATTTTTGGTACATATTACTTGGACCGTTTTCTGCCAGTTGTTAAGCTTGTCCAAGTATCTTTTCCCTTTAATACGGGCTCTATACTTCTTTTTAATTGCTAAACACTTAATAAAAAAATCCTTAGGGGTGTGACAGGATTTCTTAGCCAATCGGATTTCAAATCTTCGATCTCTTTTGGCATCTCTAATGTATTGGTCAAAGAACTTGGCTTTACGGTGATCAACACCTATATTCCTCACTGCCACAGAGGCGTGCATACTCGTAAATTGCGAGATCCAATATTCGATGTCAGTTACCGACATTGTTTCAAACGCCTCAAAATTAGCAATGCTCTCACAGGACACTGCGATTGCCGCCTTGTTAATGTTGATTTCTGACCATTGTATATGGGATGCTGCATGATTAGTTATATCGCCCATAGGTGTAGGGTCCTTGGAATTGTCACCAATTTCAAGCGTCAGAGTGAGTGAGCTATGATCACTCCAGATGTTCTGGTTGATTTTCATATCCCTAATTCTAGCAGCAGCAATTTGACTTACAATAAAGTAATCCAAGGTACTCATGGAGTTAGCGTTTCTCCATGTGCACTTACTTGGATAATCACTCATTGTTCGCCCATTTACAATCTCCAGGTCCCAAGCTTGAAAGAAGCTCAACCAGTTTTGTCCCTGTGAATCCATAGCAGCATGTGACATTAGACTTCTGGCTTTTAGAAAGGGATTAGTAGATGTTCCTTTACTCTCAGCTATGTGACAATTAAAGTCTCCCATGATTATTATGGCATTATTCCCTGGCACTATGCACCACTGTGTCAAGAGTTCATGCATTGCATCTTGCAAGGGTTCTCTCCAAATAGCTCCCGGGGGATTATACACTCCAATCAGTAGTATTTTTCCTACTATGCCACTACTGCCTACCTCTATCTCAACAGCTACTATATTGTCTTTACAATTTGTAGCTTTACGGGAAGCTTTAACTTTTTGCGATGTACCAACCACCAGCCCCCCGTATGGTTGACCCCGTGGGCCTTTTTTGGCCATGGATCCGATAGCCATCCAATATCATAGAAGAGGTCAGCCATGTTTCTTGCAGGCAAAAGCAGGTATGTGTTATAATAGATGGCAGTGAGCCATGTGCAGAAAAAAGGTGAGAGAAACCACTGCAATTCCATGACAAGAAAGTACAATCTCACAGTTTATGTACAATGGCTGGCAGAGATTCTGTCAGCCATTTCAGAACATTCTGTATATCCCTCATTTGCAGTTCTTTTTCTTGTGTCAGTTGCGGCATAGATTGCAGATTTTTTCTTTCATTGTCATCGGTCAGGGGGCAGCCTGGGTCTCCTTTATCAGGATCTAGCTCAATATCTACTACCATCAAACTTTCTCTGTAACTGCGTAACAACTGCGCATCCTTAATGAGTTGGGCTGGACATTAGTCGCCCTGACAATGAGGGTTTGAGTATGACTTTTTCAACCTCAAGAATAGAAATTTTGGAAAAGTTAAAGCAGTGTCATGATGCATACTCCCGGAGAGCCAGTCCAAGACCGGCAGCCCCGGAAGCACACATCAGGTACCCAAGGGAAGGTCCAGCAACCCCAAATAGGGGCCCTTTGGACACAGTCCTGGTGCCTTTGGCGCCAGGCTCATTTTGGACATCAGTCCTGGCGCCATAGGCGCCAGGCTCATAAAGGGAATGTTTTTGGTGGACTTACCTGATGCATACCATGCTGCCAGATCCAGACCTCTTTGAGGCCTGAAAGGAACTACTTTACCTGTGGGACTATTTTGCCACTCGGGCGTGGTCAGGGAAGGATACATACCTGGTTGGGGAAGGATACATACCTGGGACTTCTTTGGAGGCTATTTAAGCCACGCCCAGACAGCAGCTCACGCTTTGCGTTGCTCTGCTCCTAGCAGCTGGACGCTCACCGTGTCTGCTCCTGCATCCTGACTCCAGCCACGCCTGCTTCAGTCCTAGAACACCTAAAAGGAAGAAGAGAGGAAGAGAAGGTGAATAAAGGACATTACCTGATATTGCATGGGATCCGGAGCCAACACGCCGACGATCCTAAAGGAAAGACATTATTTTTGGATTCATCGCGTTGCTCGTTGCAGCGCTGCGCTCAACTCACCTGTCCACAAGGAATTCTGAACTCCTACGACCATCCGCACGTTCCGCTGCATTCCAGCACCTAGAAAGGAAAAGAGAAGAACAAAAGGTGAGCCAGAGAAAACATTGGGAACAAACTGATTTGCCAGAAGGCTTACCTGGCGATTGGTGGGGGAGAATCCTTCCTCATCTCGGGTCGGCACGCCTTTTGGCAGTACCGCGCCCCGGCCCCTATGGGGAAAAAGGAACACGCGCATTAGTGGGTGAACATACAGATATTAGAAAAACCACCCCAACATAAGCTCACCAGAATTATCCACAGCATATTGTCTTCTCTACGTGGAATCTTCGCTCTGCACCTGCGCTAAAAGGCTAAAAGCAGTCCACTGAAAATAAAGGCCAAACCGGAAGGGAGAACAACCCTTAAACTTGATAAGTCATATACTTACGAAAGCGCCTTATTCATCCAAAAAACCAGTGAAGCAACTGGACCTGAATGCCCGTTCGATAACCAGTGAAGTAACTGGATTCTACCGCACCCCTGCACCAGAAGCAAGATGGAGAGCTCGTCATTTCAAATCTTAAGGTGAGAATTAATGGAAGATTCAGAGGTGGTTTGAAGAGAGAGTAAAAGGGGAAAGGAGGGGTTCGACTCGTCACTCCGCAGGTGATTAAAATCCTTTTCCCCATCTACAGAAAGATCTTCCTACGCATCAGACAGGCGAGGTTTGGGGGTCCGGCCCAGTCGGGTTTCCGAGTCCTGCGCATCACCTTAGAAGAGACCGCAGCAGCCCAGACCTGGTCAGCGTCTCCGTGGGAGTCAGGTGAGCGTTACAAGCAGGTTGAAGGGGCAATTGGGTATTGCTGGATGAGGTCAAGGTCGTTAGTGCAGCTTTTTTTTGTTGCAATTGTATCCTGAAGGGTGGTCACTTTATTGGCAAGAGCATGCTGAATGTTCGAGCACCAAGTTCTGTCTTTAGTGCAAGTATCTAACACAGGGATGTGTGTTTCTAACTCTTTCAAAATTACAAATAATTCCTTCATGCTAGAATTGGCTTGTGAGATTATTGTGAGACTATTGTTGTAAGATTCTCGTTTAGCCCGAAGTATTTCTTTCTTATATTGTGATGATGTGATGCTGAGGTTGGATCCATTTTTCTCAGACGGAAGTATTCTCCAGGAGGCCTTGCTGCATCTTTTTTCCATTCGTAAAAGGTTTTTAAATGCGGGGTGAACCAGGAGTTGAGGTGAGCTTTGGGTTTGCTTCGTCTCATTTTAAGGGGGGCAATGGAGTCAAGAGATGCCATCATAATTTTATTGTACTCATCGACTAACATGTTGGGATCCATGCTGTCCGGTAAAGAATTGAGGGTGGGAAGAATAAGAGGCATAAGTCTATCGGCCGTAATATTATTGTTGTTTCTTGTTAGGGAAGGGTGAGCGGAGGGAGTATGTTTAGATGTAGGTTTCATAGTGTCTAGCGTGAATGACAGAAGGCGGTGGTCTGTCCAGGCTTGTTGGGTTATGGTCGCGATATTGGCATTGCAATTGTGATCTGCCACCCAGTCGAGTGTTGTACCTTTGTTGTCAGTAGGTGTGTTAACTCTGGGTGAAACCTAATTCTGACAAGATATTGGCAACAATGGTTGCTTGGTTGTCTTTTGGGTTATTGAAGTCCAGGTTAAGGTCCCCTAACAGTAGTACTTGTGAGGTGCTTTTTAAGTTGAGTGTGAGATAGTGAGAAGACATCCAAGATTTTATAGCCAGAAGACAAGCAGAAATAGTGTGGTGAATCTCAGAAGAAAAGGAGAGAAAAAGTTGATTGTCAGCATAAAATTGGTGTGACAGACCAAAGGAAGAAATAACCGAGGCAAGAGGCGAAGTGTAGAGGGAGAACAGGAAAGGGACCAAGACTGACCCTTGTGGAAAGCCCTGCACAAAAAAATATTTAGATGATTTTCCAGCCCATGGAAAGAAAAAGTTCTTTGAGATAGATGAGATTAAAACCAGGATAGGATCGAGCCCGCGAAACTAAAAGGAAGAAAGAGAAGCCAGTAAAAGAGAGTGGTTGACAGTGTTTAACTCAGCAGATAGATCCAAAAGAATAAGAAGAGATGAGTGTTTACAATACCGTGCAGTAAGTAGTGAGACCAAAGCAGAAAGAAGAGCATTTTCCGTGGAGTGAAGAGGACGAAAGCCAGACTGGGATTGTGGGAGAATACAAGAGTTAGAAACAAAGATAGAAACTTGACAATAGACCAACCGTTCCAGTAATTTAGAGAGTTAAGGTAGCAGGGAGATAGGACAATAATGTGAAACAATTAGTGGGTCGGCGGTAGGTTTCTTTTAAAATTGGGTTGATGGAAGCATAATTACAGCAGTGGGAACATCCAACAGTAGTCAAACCATGATGATAGCCAATTTCATATGGCCAGAGTAATTAACCAACACAATAATATGAGCAAATTACATCATCATTCATTAATAAATATTGCCATTAAATGTTTGAAATCTGCCAAAAAAGTATTGAAATTGACATTATGAAAAGAAAATGATAATAAAATACACAAAATGGAAAACAAAGTGAGCATAAAACAGAAGAATAGAGGAGAGAGAAAATTCAAACATATTGAAACTTTCCATTTCAAAAGTTAACAGAAAGTCATATGTATATTCCATTACTGACAGTTCACATTGATCAATGTTCGGTAATAGTCCTCCTTTTATGAGCAATTGAAAAATTATCTATGACCTTTTGTGATAACACTTATTGTTAGAACATTAGTTTATATTTGGAGAGTAGTTGACCACCCACACCAAACGCACATTAAGTTGGTCCAGCTCCATCTGCTCATGCTGTGTGAAACTCCACCCTGTTAGTAGTTATCTAAGTGTATCCTTTTAAACCGGGATCATAAGTCTTCGATCATGCCACCTCACCCTGTACTTGATATTGATCCTGTAAATTTGGGAAAAAAGTTCTTCACATCCTAATGGGATATAATTAGATTGTGATTTTAAAGAAATATATGTTGATTGAATAGTTGTGTTAATATGTGAAAGTAAGTTAAACTGTTCTCACCCCCTGATGTCCACCGTCGTGCGAATATTTTACATTTTTGTTTCTAGTTGGGTGTTGAAGTTCAGTAGTCAAACCGCGTTTTTAATAACCAAAATAAACAAAATTGCCAAATGCTATCCTCGCCCCAGTCTATCAAATGGTGCTAGTTGCAAAATAGTAAATCTAATGAACATGAGTATGTGTCATTACTTAAAGTGCATCTCAGTCATGTAAGGATAGGTTTCATAATATCGACATCCGGTAAGTAATACCCCTCGGAAATCCGCGTGAGGTTTCCCAACGGCCACAATTGTAGTTATTGCTTAAATAGCAGCCGTTGATCTCATCACCTAACGAACGTGCAACATCAGCACCATGATGTCAGATGTAAACAGAGACTTGCGCGCTCTGTGTGTGCGTGTGTTAGCAGCAGTTGCTTGTGATAATTCTATTATATAATTGCAAAGATGCTAGTATTAGGAATTATATCATAATAATGTTTTAAGTATCTGCAAACTCAGCCATATTTAGACATTCAATGCAGTAAATGTAATTGCTGGTAGTTAAGGCAGAATAAATAATTCTACAACGCCCATATTATGAAACATATCCTTACAGTATTGTGATGCACTGAACAGGAATGTTAACAATTCTTTGACAAGCACATCACTGTATGTAGCAAATTAACCTTAAGTACATTTTTAGGGGACAGGGGGCGAGACCCTGCTTCCTAGGGTGTGCAACTATCTCTTTGGAACAGCTGTTTTATAATAATCTCAAACACAAGTTGAAATGAAATGAAATATTTTATTTATATCGCGCTCGTACACAAGTGTTTCAGAGCGCGAACAGGAAAAGGGAGGAGAACAGGGGAGAACAAAAGCCAAAAACAACGATCTTACTAGGCCCAGAGACATTGAGAATGCACAAGTGCATGGAAGGGGAAAAGGGGTAAAGTGCATGGAAGGCAAGGAGGAGAGTAGTGCAGCCAGCAAGTGGCAAGTGCTAGGTTAAGCAGATAGGGTGTATCTGATGAGTGCAGAAGAGAAGTGGGTGGGGGGCTGTATTGGTACAGATACAGACCCCAGTACAGGGGGTGGCCAGGAGGCAGGGTGGAAGGGTGAGCAGGTACCTGTACCGAAGGACAGAGGGTGGCCAGGTGAATGGTGTAGAGAGAGAAAACAGATCAGCTGGTGAGTGGAAAAGGCAGAAGCGAAGAGGGAGGTTTTGAGGTGCTTCCGGAACCGTAGGTGGTTCTCCTCAAGTTCACTTTCCTAAGCACATCAGACACCTAGTTAGCCCTCAACTCACAATTTTGCATTCTCTGAGAATGGGGACTGCGCTCCTGCCACGAGTGGTAGCTCCTCCACAACTAGCTTCACCTAGTCTTTAAACATCAGGTACTCCGGAAACAAACCCCTTCAGCCGAGGGAGAACGCCAAGTACAGTGCATTAGCCAGCAGGCTCTCCCAAACCGGAAGCCTGAGGACACCTCACGTTTCCATGGACAGAATGGTTGTGCATTCGCCCTGTTTCCACTGATCCGCCGGGGCCCTACAAACTTTCAGACGACAGCAGTGTAGACTGACCCTGATGGCCCTGCCTGGCTGAGAAAATTCTGGTCCTCGGAACTCCTGAGCACCTCCAATCCACCTGCCGGCTGTCTTCAACCTCCTCTCCAGGGATAAGGGGGTGGCCCGGCACCACAACCCAGCTTCTCTCAACCAGACTGCCTGGGCTCCTGCTTTCCTGGAATTCAGATGCATTCCTATGCTCAGGATTTCCGTGATTTTCTGGATTTGCCTTGCGGGCCCTCCACGGTCACCTGCAATCACCACAATTGGAAGCGTTTCACAGTCTGGTGTGCTGCAAGTCAGGTTGACCCCTTTTGCTTCCCACCTTGAGACATTTTACCATACATTCTGTCCTTAGCCTGCAGTGGACTTTTGCATTCCTCAATCAAGGTGCATCTGGCAGCAATTTCCAGGCTCACCCACACTCCTGCCACACTATTGTGGTCCCATCGCCTTATTATGGGTATCCTGAAGGGTTTTTTCTGGCCCCTCCTGCCTGTGTGGGTCTTGGCATGGGAATTGAATGTTGTTCTTTCCAGCTCATGGGTACTCCCCTTCAAACCCTTGCACAAGGAAAAGTTAATCTCCTGCAAGACTGCTTTTTTGGTCACCATCATGCAAGCCTCCCCACCTGGTGTTATGCAAGACTAAGGTTGTGCTACGGACGAATGCTACTTTCACGCCGAAGGGATCTTCGTCTTCCCATCTTGACAAAACCATGGTCCTGTCTTCTTTGCTTCGCCCTCTACTCCGACGGCATGCTCGCTGCATTCGCTGAACGTCATGCAGGCCTTGAAATATTATGTTGCTCATACCAGACAACTCTAAGTCCTCTCAGTTCTTTGTAGCCTTTTGTCCCACAGCTGTGGGTAAAGGGTTGTACAAGTCCTCCATCTCCCGCTGGCTGTCAGCCTGAGGCACAATCCACAAGGGCCATCTCTTCCACGATTGTCTGCATTTCCTGCGTGCCCACTGTTGGGTATCAACAAGGGTGGCCACGTGGACGTCTGTCAAACCATCACATGATTCTACTGTGTGAACAGGGAATCCATGGAGGAATCCAGGGTTGGGGAAGATGATATAATCTATTCAAACAGCATGTGAAAATATGAACGATATAAAGCCGGAGAAGGAATAAGTTACTTATCTGTAACTCCTGCTCTCCAGCCTTTATATCTCAGATTCATATGCAACTATCCCACCTACCCAGCTAATAGCTCTTCATGCTCACTGTCATGTGCGGTACGCTAAATCAGAAGATGACCTCCAGGGGTGGGGCTAAGAGAGTCTTCGTTTATTGGCTGTGGGGCAATATGACCCAAAAAGACTAAGATAACCCTAAAAAGATTGCAGTTTATAATTTAAATGTAACTGCTATGTTGCCGAGGTTCCAAGCTTGACAGGGAATATTCAAACATGTGAATCTATGGAAGATACCAATGCTGGAGAACAGGAGTTACAAGTAAGTAACTTATTCCATACATATCTTGGTCACAGCTGGAAACCGGAAGGTGCTTTTTGGCCCAGCCCATAGGGCCAATACACAGAGAGACAGGTGCAAAGGTGTAATCGAGTCCAAGATGGCTTTTGTTAAGCCCGAAGAGTCAAATGATCCATGCAAAAAAAGTGATGGGAAATAGCTACCTCTACTCTCTCCCCCCCCGACTCATTCCATTTCTCTTATGCCCACATCCATTTAATGCTCTGGTGGCGGAGGGTGTGGTCCATAGGATGTCATCTCTGCCAAGTGTTGCCCAGTCCCTGCAGCATCTAGGGCATGGGGAGGACCTACCATCTGGGGTGGTCTTTAATGGTGGGGAAGGAGGCATGCATGTTGTTTCTGAGAGGTGGGCGCTCTGTGCTCAATAACTTGGTATTATCCAAACAGTTATTGGTCTTTCAAAAGAGCTTTAGATAGGACTACTGGCAATATTCAGAAGCTGCAGGAATGGGTCACCTTCATGAAGCCGCGGCTGGCAACTAGTGTTGCTCAAGGCCACGTTACTGGTATTGGCATCACAATATAACCAACCACCTGGACACTAGTCCCCTTTACGTTACTTGTGGGGATTGGGGCAGCTATGGTTCATTACCTAGTAGAGCAGAGCCGGGGATGGCCAATGCCCCTATGATTCTGGTGGTTAAATACCCAGCATTGTGGAAGGGTCTAAAGAAACTATGAAATCCTTAATGAAAAAGCAGCCCAGTAGCTTAACGTAAATAGGCTGAAGGGCAACATCAACTACTAATGGCACACAGTTTAATGGGTAGGACACGGGTCAAAATACCTGTGAATTGTGTTGAATAATATAGTGGTAAATTATCTATTGGAGAAAGAGCTGACTCGATGATGGTAGAATTGGTTTTCTACTGTTAAGTTACTTCTCGATTCCAGACCCTTCCAATTCTGGATGGTGAGGGTATTATCGACCAGGAAATCGGGGTGGCACTGACCTGAAGGACCTCCTTTGGGGCGATATGGATGACCTGGAAGTAGTGGGAACAGGAACATATAGCATGGCAGTGGGCTTAGAAAATCCAAGATGGCGTAAAAGCCCACATTTGCGCCGGAATCCAGGAAAACCGTGCAGTTTTTGCACACACCAAAATGGTCGCCTGACCCGCCACCCACCAGTGCGAGGGTGATGGGCCAGAAGCGACATGAGTGAAACGTGGTGCCAAAAGAAAAACAGCAGTGCCTGTTAGCTCAAAAAGCGCTTTGAAATCACCTTTGTTTCTCTGAATGCAAGCTCAAAATGCCTATTTCAAACATTGCAAGATATTAAAAAAATCATAACAAAACTGGCTGAGCTGTGGATGTCAGCAGCTTAAGTGAAATGGGATTTAAAGCCACTAAAATCGAAATGTTTAAAATAAATGAGTGACCTACTTTTGAGTGTCACATAGGTTGCAACTGTTTAAATGTCATAGTTTTGAACTTAGAATCAGCGTTCTAGCTGCATGTGTCCAAAATTGTAAGTTTGATTTGAATGAAGAAAAATGGGAACAAAAGTGACCTTTGGCTGAAGCCTAGCTTAAAGGGACTGAATTCTGCCCGGCAACTACCCCCGACAGGAGTTGAAACTTGCCCAGCAACTGCATTCACAGGCCTGGCTGCATTCTGCTGCCCCCACCAAAAGGAGATCACACCTCTCTGATTGAATCTGGGGAGGAGTACCTGGGACTGCAGGAAACAGAACAATGAACTTTCCTTGGCTCAGGAAAATGTTAAATCGGGGGGTCGTAAATGGCTTCCTCTTAGAAGGAAATGGGAGGAGCACTGCCTCTGTGAGCCAGCTGAGCTTTGAGGAAGTGAGCAAACCAGAAATTCCCCCATGTGCTTTGGGAAACCACACCCCTCTGGACCAGAGCATAATTTTAGAAAGATGGATAATTCATACTACATAATTGTCAAAATTATATCAATATTATCATCATTCCTGTGATTTTTCTGTGCACATTTTAAGAGGTGTTAGGACTCTGTGGTATGTTCTGGGGGTAGTAGCAGAAAATAGGGTATCACTCCAAATGTATGTATGTTAAAAATATGACACTTCATCATCTGTTGTCCATATTCCTTGCACACATTTGTGTAAATTCTGGAAAAGTTTAGAGGTTGTGTTCTGGATGAAAAGGGCAGAATTCTGTCAGAAGTGAACACAACATCTTACAAAGACAGGGATCGGATGGTTTGGTGCTACAGAAAATATGTTGACTGGACATATAATATTAGAAAAATTGTACATAGATAAATATGCATTTGGATCAAAAATAGATTTGTGTGCAAAGTGACAAGGGGAGGATTCTCTGACCCATAAACATACCTCATCACGATGACACTCCATTTCCTTCCCCCAATCAAGGGAGAGAGGAGAACTTGGGTAATAAGTTGTGAGGGGCAGGCTTAGTTATGCCCACGCACACACCCATTTTCAAAAGACATAAAAAGAGCCACTGAGACCCAGGTAGAGACATTCACTTTCTACTTCAAACTGATTTCTTGCGAAACGCTTTGCCAGAAGACTCCAGAACCAGAATAAGACTCCAGATAGACTCCAGAACTTGAAGCAGAGAGGCCTGAACCAAAAGCTGAATCCTTCTCAGCAGGCCTCAGAATCCAGCCACCTAACCAAACTATTCAACAGCCGGGCTGTGCTGTTCGCTTATGGCTAGAACTTTTGCCAGAACCAGAGACCCAGACCAGACCACGGTGCCAGTACCAGACCCAGAAAGCAGAGCTGTATCCAAACTGCAGACCAGACCCAGACCAGACCGCTGTGCAGTGCCAAGAACTTTTGCCAGAACCAGAGATCCAGACCCGCAGAGCAGAGAGACCCGCAGCTAAACCTGTTGACCAGATCTGTGACGAAGCCCATTCCTTCCAAAATTAGGCGTTAGTATCCAGCCAGAGCTGTGCAAAACCAATCTCTTAGTTTAAAATAATCTAATTCAAACCATTTCCACCTATTTAGAACTGCATAGAAATCGTGTGTCCATTCTGTGATTTCAAACCTGTGAAAGTGTCAATTGTCATTTAAATGTACTTTTGAAAATCTACCTCCACTAAATTGTCCGTATCTTTTGAACCGCACGTCTTATAGTTTTTCCGTAATCGCGCTCGACGCACTCGGAAAAAGTGCCGCGAATTGCAATTTGACTCAACTTATTCACCTGTCAAAAATAGCTGTCTTTTGCTTCCATTGCTGAAATTCGTTTTCAACCTGATAATCCCTCATGAATCATTGATAGTGTTGACCTGAACTAATTCAAAGTAGCTGTCACCCTGAATCTCCTAGAGGGAATTAAAATCATTTTTAGCATATTTTCACTTCATTGCAAATCACATTAAAAATATTTCTGCATGTTTTAAAAGCATACCGGTTGCTCCAAACTTGCTAAGGGGGGGGACTAGAATTTGTATTGTATTGTGATTGTCTTCCCGAACACTGTGCTCTCCTTCCATCTCTTTATATTGCATAGGGGGGGGGGGGAGTGAATTGCCACAAGGGAAAAAGTGATCATATTATCTCTTGTTGAAACCATATCAGTTTATTTCTGTGCTGCATTCTTTTCCATCATTGCATTTCCTTGAAACCATAAAAGTATTCTCAGCTACCTTATCCTTTCTATACCTACTCCTAAGTGATTACAAAAGTGGGCTAGTGTAATATTGTCCCGTGTTAATCACTGTCATATTCATAAGTGTGCTATCAAATATTCATTTATTCATAAAAGTGTGATATATATTGTTTAATTTTTCAAATAAATCTTTTCATTTGCAAAACAAACCTACTTCTTGGCTCAGTGAGGTCAGGGGGATTCAGAGAGAGGGGCGTTATACAAGGGTTTATCACCCAGATCTATGAACTAGTCATAAAAATATATAAATAAGGGATTCCCTTGGGCATCCCATGACTAGGCATTGACTTAGTTGGAGTGCCGAATTGAAGTCACTTAACAGAGTGGGGGCTCGAGCCGGGACGGCTGGATTAGATCTACTTCTTGTGCAGCTTAATACAGTGTGCTAACTGACAGGATACGTAAATCCTGTTGGATCACCACGCTGTGTTACACTGTAAAAGCACCCTTCAAAAGAAGGACGCTCTAAGGAGACGGCCTGTTTTGCAAAATAAAATACTAACTTCTGTAAGTCAGGAAGGAAATCAATTTCCAGAATGACGACCTTGGTAGATATCAAAATAGCCAGAGAGCACCCCTTACACAAGCTATTTGTGAGAGGCGAATGGATGGAACAGGACCAGACGGTGTGGCTGCAGGCAATCGCACCCCAGATCACTGCAACAGGGTCGGACATATGGAGAGATCAGGGTCCATTACATGTGGCCCTGAGTGAACTATATATGGCCCCTAAAGCCAAAGATGAGCACGACAAGATTGTCAGGATAGCGGCATATTTATATTTATATATGGGAGCCATACAGGACAAATGTGCTGAAGGCCAAGATCTGGCGAATAGGCAACAGATGGCGTTATAGAAGGCCCAATCTGACCTGGTCTCTTCCGAGCAGAGGCTGCAGAGGAGCCAGGAGTCAGAAAATGATATTAGGCAGTATATCATTAAAATAAAAGAGGATATGGGCATCCTGCAACAGGAAAAGGCAGACCAGGATACCAGATTTCTGGCCTTGCAGAAGGAGCACCAAGAAGGTTTGGACTCCCTACTGCAGAGCCAGAAAAAGCTGGAGCAACAACTGGACTTCAATAGGGCATGCGCAGAGCAGGTAGTCACCCTGCAAAGCCACCTAGATAGGGATAAGGCAGAGAGCAACAAACTGATTCTGAAAGACCTGGATACCCAGACATAATTTGAGGAGGAGCGCCAGAAAGCTGGTGCCTTTCAAAGGCAGAGGGACGACCTGGCGGCACAGATGCAGGCTCTTAGTCAGGAAAGGGACACCTTAGGCCAGGAAGTCTGCCACTTAAAAAGAAAAATGGAAGAAAACACCTGGCTCTCCAGGGACAGGGTGACCTCCAAAAAGAGCATCAAAACTTGTTAGAGCACACCAGGAGGGTGGAAGATGCTCTGGCAAGAAAGGAGCAGGCCAGTAGGGATGGGACTCAGGGGGTAACCCTCCTGCAGCAAAGACTGGCCCAGTATTCCAGGACAAACCAGGAAGCACAGGGAGAGAATGAGGCTCTCTGCCAGGACAATGAGAGGCTCCAGCAACAGGTAGCCATGAAGGATAGACTGATCGAGTCTAGTAAGGCCTTGGTTGAGGAACTGAAAGCACAGGCTCTTGCATTGCAGCAGGGAGCAGAGGCTGATAGAGATGAGGTTCGCTGGGAAAGGGAAACACCCAAGCATAACCTCAGGAGCCCTAGTACCAGAGGCCTCCACCTCTCCCAGTCCCTGGATTCTGCCACCCCCATGTCCCCTGGTGCACATGATCCCAGGGCCACGGGGATGGCAGACTACTATCCAACCAGAAGTATGGGGCTCATAGGCCAGTACCACCCAGGAATGGATGGGCGGGCATCTGGGTATGGGCACCCAAGTACAGTGCAATTTAGTGGGGAACCCCAGGAGAGTAGGCCCACTAAGGGTATCCTAAAAACCTCTGCCCAGTTAGGTCAGTGGGGGGGGGGTACTCATCAAATCCTGGCAGCAAGGAGGAATCTGAAGACTCCTCTGAACGTCACAGGACACAGGAGACCAGGTCCCCACATTCTGCCAGCCATTCCCAGGCTTGCAGAATCCAGGAAAACCTGGAAGATCAGACGGGCACCTCTGGGAACAGTGCTTCTGAGTCAGAGGATGAATGGACCAGGGTTACCCGAACCAAAAAGGCCAATAAGGCAAAAAGGGCCTTGCTTAAGGACCCCTTAAAACAGATTAAGGCAGTAAGGAGTGTCATCACCCCTTATCACAAGAACGCCAAGTATTCTGTTTGGGAACACTTGGAGCTTTATGAGCAAATGATGGAGACTTTCCATTTGAAGGACAGCAGTAGCTGCATTCAGTATGTCAAATGGACATTCTCCCCATAATACTCCAGTTTCTTTGCGGGGCTGGAGGACCGAAATCATGCAAGATGGTCCACCTACAGGGTGGCCATCTTAAAGCACTTTTCTGTTCACCGGAATCCCCAAGAGGCTCACAAGGTAGCCTACAATTTGCAATGTGGGGAGGATCAGGCCCCACAAGAATGTGTGCAGGAATTGAAGCGTGCTTTTGCGCAGACTACCAGAAGGGTGCACACGGACAGTAAAGAGTTTGTAAATACGTTTTTCCATGCTTTGCCCAAATACATCATGACCCAGCTAGTGAGAGATTTTCACGAGAAAAGATCACTAGACTGGGTCATTGAACAGGCCACCCGAATCTATGAGGTGCAGAAGCCCATAGAAAATAAAAATAACGTCCAGAAAAGTCCCAAACCGACCAGCACCCCTGCTGCTGCCAAGGTGGCAGAGGTAAAGGTTGCCCCCATTTTAGATTTGGAGATGGGGGGCCTAAAAACCTGCCTGCACCGAATAATTCTCAGCCCAGAAGGCCCTCGGGCCAGTCACAGACAGGGAGTCAAGGAGGTAGTCCCACAAATGGGGTCACTCGCTCCCCTGACTAAGTCCCCGCTACAAGGAAAACGGACCCATCCTGGGGTATGTGTGGACTCCGCCAGCGCAAGGGGGGGGATCCAATCAAGCACCTAACCCAGGGAACTCCCCTCCTAACTTCCCACAGGAGGGCAGAAATTCCCCAAATACTGGGCAGAACTTTTTTCCCAGGTATCCACCCAATTTCCAACCCCAAAATCATCCATCCTTCTTTCCCCAATTCCCTGAGCCCAGACAACCTAATCCAGGAGAGGGGCAGCCAAGGGTGGGGGGGTGCCCAAATCTTCCCAACCCGGGGTACTACCAGAGAAGGGATAGCTACCCTTCCCGGGATCAGCCCAGGGGAGAAAATAGAACCCGTATCAGTCTGAGCGGGATTCACAGTTCGAACGCCAGGTCCAAAGTATGGCACGGGATCTGGGTCACATGCTGAGGCCGAAACAGAACCCTCAGATGAGCATGCTGGCGCAGAATGCCCCAAACCCTGGGCCTGGTGCTCCAGAACAATGACGGGAGCAGCACCCCGATAACCCACCGGTTCCCAGGGAGGCTGCACAGGGGGAAGAGGGGTGTAAAGCCTTGGAGGAAGCTTCCTTCCCCACTTGTAAACAGCCCCTGGAAACCCAGGAACCGGAAACAAAATCTCCTTCCCCTGAAAGTCTGCTACCCAAGAAGCAGAGAGGAGGTAGGAGAAACAAAGGGCCCAAACATACCCAGTTTGTGGAGGAGGTACAGATCTTCCAATTTGAGGGAGAGGGATCCTCAGAGGATCCTGGGAAAAGGATAGTCTCCTTCAGAAATGGGGGAAATCCTCCCAAAGAAAAATGGGTCCCAAGGGATCTAAATCCAGACTGGGTAGATGTGGGGACTGAGCTAGCGCCGCCCATCATCTCATCCCAGAACCAACAGCAACAAAATCCCCTGGTTCAAACCCATCCTGGTGACTGCCTCCAAAAGGGGGAAGGGGGCGGCCCAGAACCGGAACCAGGGGAGCCCACAACGGCTCGGATTTCCAGTTGCCAACTTTTTCTTGCAGATTCCCATGACTCTCCACAGAATTCTGCCCAAATCTCTTCTCTCGCAATGTCCAAAACTAAAAAATTAGCCCACCAGTTGTCCAAAAATGTGCATTATCTGTGCCCCCTTGAGGAGAAGGAGGGAAGATACTATGCCCCGGTACAAGTGCAGGGGCAGGGTACAATTTTGGCACTGGATCCCAATGCAGGAAGGGGGGAGAATTACCGTATTCCTCTCACCTCTCTTCCTGGACAACTTCAGAACTTTGACGGGAAGGAAATTCCCGTCGAGGGAACTGCGGATTTGGACATTAAAATTGGGCGACACAAGGTGAAACACCCGGTCGTAGTAGTGACTCCAGAGGGCACCCCTTGTTTACTAGGGAATGACCTCCTGAGAAGGTTGTCACCCCTAATAGATTGCGTAAACCAAGTCCTCTGGACCCAGACTAGCCGACCAATAAAATTAAAACACAGCGTCAACCATGTTAGTTTAAACGGCACATGCCACATGGTTGAACAAAAATCTGACCAAGTAGAATTTCATTTCCAGAACAACCAAATTCCAGACGTGACAGTAATAGCAGTAGGACAACAGACCGGTGATGGGGGGTCCTCTCTATTTCTGAAAATCAACCTTCCTTCCAGTTTAAGGTGGTATTCCACACTGGAAGGAAACACTCTGAAATTCTTTACTAATCCACAATCAGAAACTCCCACTCCTATAGTCCAGAAAGATGTGAAATCAGCTCACAGCCTGGCTGATATTCAGCAAATTGGAGAGCAGTTGTTTATCCCTGTTCAGTTAAATGATGAGAAGGACTCTGTTCTGCCCAAGTGTGTGTGAACAACGGTAAGAGCTTCATCAGCGAAGCCATGTTCTGCCAACTCCCAAAAGATCCAGCCATTGCCACATTCAAACTGATAGACAAATGGGAAATGGATCTGGAAACACCCAATTCCAAACATCTCCTGCCAAGCAGGTGTATGCTCAAAATCTCCATTGGCAACAAGAGCATAGTCCATAATTATTGGGTTGTGCGAGACGTCACTGCCGCCTTTTACTTAGGCAGTGATATTCTCAATCGCTTTGCCATTAGTTTGGACCTAATAAACTTCAAAGCGTGGTCCCGATTAGCGGATAATCCCATGGGCTTTGATGATCCAGAAAAAGCATTTAGGTCAGCTCAATTGCTACCTTATGCAGTTGAAATTCAGATTAAAGAGGAAGTCACCATCCCAGAAAGGACCCAACAATTCTCGCTGGAAGTGAAAGTTAAAAGAGGACAAAAATTGAAAAACCCGGATGCTTATATTCATCTAAATGCTTCTCTCCAACAGCAAGGGTTGGGGGTAAACCCAACACCATTAGTCAACATAGAACATGACACCATTCCAATAGAGGTGGATAACAGCGACTTAAAGAGTATTACTCTAGCCGCAGGCACCATTATTGGAATGGCGGTTGATGACCGACATTTTTCCATTGATTTAGGAAATTAACTGTTAGGACCAATCCCCAAGGACTGTTTTGACAGTGACAGTACACCACCAGACAGGATCTTTAGCTGGCATGGGGGGGGAACTTCCTGGTGTACACTTCCTGCCCTTATGGTAAGGAAGATGTGACTTGTGACGTCAGAAGGGATGAGGTGATTTTCTAGGTCCATGAGGGCTGCCTTTCCCACCTGAAGCCTCGAGTCCAAATCAGCACTCTGACCAGGGACTTCTCCACCCAGCTGGAGGAGGCCGCTGAGATAGCAAAACCAGAAGTCTTTCCAGGCTTCAGGCAGATGGTGGAAGAGAGAGTCAACCTAGCTGATGCCCGTGTGACTCTGGAACAGAAGCAAAAGTTGAAACAAGTTTTCTTGGATTTCCAAGATCTCTTTGTGGTAGACTCATATGACTGTGGTTGCACTGACATCCACACAACAACAATTCCCACGGACCCTGGCATGACTCCAGTGTTTGTGAAGCAATATCGCTTGCCTCTCACATCCATGGAGTCCCTTACTGAAATAATTAAGAACCTTGAGTCCCGGGGGATAATCCGTCCAGTTCACAGCACCTTCAATAATCCAGTGCTGGGAATATTGAAGCCAAAGGGCCAGTGGAGACTCTGTGCTGACCTTACAGAGCTCAACAAACGGGTCCATACTTCCCAATGGCCTCTTCCCTACATTTACTAAGGGCTGGCCCAGATCCAGGGGTCACAGGTATTCACTGCAATAGACCTGACCAATGGATACTGGACGGGTCCATACTTCTCAATGGCCTCTTCCCTACATTTACTAAGGGCTGGCCCAGATCCAGGGGTCACAGGTATTCACTGCAATAGACCTGACCAATGGATACTGGACCGTCCCTGTCAGTAGGGAGGACCAATACAAACTGGCTTTTACCTTTGGGGGCCAGCAGTACACATGGACCCGGACTCCCTTCGGATGCCTCAACTCCGGCAATGAATTCAACATTTTCCTACATAAGGCCATGCCCGACCTGGGTGCGAGGGGTAACCTGCCTTATGTAGATGTCCTCATCAAAAGTTCATCTGTGGAAGAACACATAGCGGAGATCCGTTATGTTCTGACACAGTTGAGGGCCGCCGGAGCAAAACTTTCCTTTTAGAAAGCACAGTGGTGTAGAACCCGTGTTAATTTCTTGGGGCATGAGATTACTCCTCAGGGTCTCTGTCCCCAGGAAAAGAAAGTGGAAGCACTTCAGAAACTGAAAGACCCCACAACTCTGCAGGAACTAAGGAGCCCCCTAGGACTGACTAATTACAGCAGAAAGTTCATTGAGGGCTACACAGAGATCACCAGACCCCTGATTCATCTCTTGAAGGGGCGGGGGGTCAAGTGGGAATGGGGTCCAGAACAATCCGAGGCAGTAAGACAGCTCAAAAGAAGCCTCTCACAAGCGCCTTGCCTAGCTTACCCTGTCAGAAACAAGGAGTTTTTCTTGGAGACAGGGTTCTCTATCTAAAACATGCTTGACTGCAGTATTATATCAAAAGCATGACATGGTCAATAAAGTAATCTCCTATGCGAGCAAAACTTTATCCTCTGTGGAGGAAAAATTCAACGATTGTGAGAAGGCACTCCTGGCAACGGTGTGGGCACTGAAGAATTACCGCCCGTTTATCCAGGGGGAACACATCATAGTGGAGACTCCACACCAGCCTCTGCAATATCTCCAAAGCGACAGAATCTGGGCCGGAAATGTGAGTAATTCCTGAATTACTTCCTGGATTCTGTCAATGCAAGGCTTTCCTGTGGAGGTCAGATATGGCCAAAACAAGAAGAGTCCCCTGGTGCAAGGTCTGGCTGACTTGCATGATTGTGCCGGAGAAAAATGTCTCGAGGGCGAAAGTCTAAAAATCAAGGACAACATGGAGGCATACCTTAATTCCCCACACAAAGTCTTTGAAGAAGACAAGTATGAGGGAATGCCCACTGTCTATGTGGACGGATGTTCTTACCATGTTGACAACAACGGGGAGAAAGAACTGGTGGCCGGCGTAGGGAATGCATGGGTGAATGAGTCCCCAGAACCCTCCGCTGGATACAAGATTGGTCCCCGAAGTAGTCAGGTGGCAGAGTTGATGGTTGTGTATCAAGCCATCCTCACTGCTGTCCAACATCAACTCCACAAACTTGTCATAATCACAGATTCGGATTATGTACGGAACGGGTTCGTGGAGCACCTGGTTAATTGGAAAACCAGAGGCACGTTATGTGCTAATAACAAACCCCTGAAACATGGAAAGTTAATTCAAAACATGGATGATCTGGTTACCTCGAATGGGATGACCGTCTACTGGAAAAAGATCAAGGGTCATTCCAAAGTAGAGGAACCAGACAAAACTAGAAATGACTTAGCTGATCAGCTGGCCAAAACCGGGGCCATCCAAGGGAATCTAATAGCAATTGAGTCCCTGTTGGGGGAAATCCAGGTCACTGCTATCACTAGGTCCCAGACAAATGCTCACAATGATCTTTCAACTGCACAATGGAGTAAGGAGACCCCAGATGCTGATTTGATAACGGCTCAGAAGGGGGATCCAATAATTGGTAAGTTTTACCAACACATTGAGGACCCTGAGAACCTTCCCCTGACGGATACCGATTACATTGGGAAAGAGGACCTTAGAGTGTTGATGAAATGTCCAAAAATGTTCCGAATACAAGACGGTTTGTTGGTAAGGAAATCCCAAGCTGGCCATGATATGTAGGTGGTTCCTACCTCATTCCGAAGCCTGATGTTAAGTCACGCCCATGATGCGGCCACAGCCAGTCATAAGGGGTTTCATACAACACTTGAGATCTTAAGAGAGGTTGCATATTGGCCACACATGGGGCAGGACCTCGACCAATACTTGAAGGGGTGTCTTGTGTGTGCACAATTTCAGCCAACCTCCCTCACACACCTTGGGCCTCACCAAAAGAGGGGGATGACCCTGCCAAGGTCAGATTTGCAAGTCGACTTCATAGGCCCCGTGATTCGCTCCTCTAGGGGAAATAAGTACATGTTGACAGTGACATGCTCATTTACTAAATGGGTGGAATGTCTCCCGGCCCCAAACTGCAAGGCAGAAACAGAAGCTGCCCTGATGATCAACCACATCTTTTCCCGTTTCGGTCTACCCCCAAGGATCAAGTCAGACAGAGATAGCCATTTTACCAGCGAAGTAATGACTAAGATGTGGGAGATACTTGGGGTTAAAAGGTAGCTGGTGCAGTAGAACGTTACAACCGAACCATTGTGAGCATCTTAAAAAAGTTTATGGCAGATTCTGGGCCAAGTTGGGATATTCGATTACCTCTTGTCCTAATGGCCATCAGATCTACCCCTTCATCTGCAACTAAAATGTCACAGTTTGAGCGGATGACTGGGTGCAGGATGGTGCTTCCCCAGCATTTGCTCTACAGGACCCAAGAGCAAACCTTGATCAATGCCTCCACAACTCACGAGTATGTTGAAAATTTAAGGAAACACCTTCAACATGCTTTTGCCTATGCTCATCGAAACCTAGAAAGATCAGCTGATAGCATGAAGACTCATTATGATTTAAAAAGACTACTAGGAAAGAATACAATGTGGGAGACTGGATCTATCGATACAATTTCCAAAGGAACCAGGCCAAACAGTGGAAATTTCTGCCTACATGGAAGGGACCTTTTGAAATTGTAGACAAGATCTCCCCAGTCGCCTACAAGATTCGCATCCCCAAAGGCAGTTTGGCGGAAGGGGGAGACAAGTGGGTCCATATAAATCAGCTAAAGTGTTGCCATCCCAAGCACACTCTGCAGCAACTGGAGGAGTCCTCTGCAATCCCAGAGGGGGCTGCTCCAGATTAATACAAGTTCAACCCTAAAATATTCCACATATAGCCTATACAATTCTATGATTCTTGAATGCAAATGTCTCCTGATGTATAAAATGTATATGTTCACCCCACCATTAATAGTGGTGGGGAAATGTCTACGAATATGTTTCTGCCGCTTTGCTTTGTCATCCTAGGAGAGATAAAACATGGAGACTGACCAAGGAGGACGACCCGGGACCGGGAGCAAAGATCCGAGGGGCGCGAGGTACCGCCCGAAACTCCCATCAGGACCGGCAAGGAGAACCGACTGATCCACCCTGATGGAGGAAAAGATGCTGAACTGTGCCATCTGCGGAATCAGAAGACAATGATGTGGACATCCCAGCGCGTGGATCAAAACATCCTTTGCACCCGACTCCCCCTCGACTCGAAATCAAAGTGCAGTCGGGCAGGGGGGCTGGTCAGGTGTATCGACCCACGTTCAAGTTATTATGCTGCAACATTTGGTGCTGTGGGCTTAGAAAAACCAAGATGGCGGAAAAGCCCACATTTGCGCTGGAATCCAGGAAAATCGCGCAGTTTTTGCGCACACCAAAATGGTCTCCTGACCCGCCACCCACCAGTGCGAGCGTGATGGGCCAGAAGCGCCATGAGTGAAACGTGGTGCCAAAGGAAAAACAGCAGTGCCTGTTAGCTCAAAAAGCGCTTTGAAATCACCTTTGTTTCTCTGAATGCAAGCTCAAAATGCCCATTTCAAACATTGCAAGATATTCAAAAATCTTACTGAACACCAGCAGACGTCTGGTAGAATGAAGTCTTGTGTGCATACCAAATATGGAAGGATGAAGAGCCTAAAATAATGTTCATAACAAAACTGGCTGAGCTGTGGATGTCAGCAGCTTAAGTGAAATGGGATTTAAAGCCACTAAAATCGAAATGTTTAAAATAAATGAGTGACCTACTTTTGAGTGTCACATAGGTTGCAACTGTTTAAATGTTATAGTTTTGAACTTAGAATCAGCGTTCTAGCTGCATGTGTCCGAAATTGTAAGTTTGATTTGAATGAAGAAAAATGGGAACAAAAGTGACCTTTGGCTGAAGCCTAGTTTAAAGGGACTGAATTCTGCCCGGCAACTACCCCCGACAGGAGTCGAAACTTGCCCAGCAACTGCATTCACAGGCCTGGCTTCATTCTGCTGCCCCCACCAAAAGGAGATCACACCTCTTTGATTGAATCAGGGGAGGAGTACCTGGGACTGCAGGAAACAGAACAATGAACTTTCCTTGGCTCAGGCAAATGTTAAATCAGGGGGTCGTAAATGGCTTCCTCTTGGAAGGAAATGGGCGGGGCACTGCCTCTGTGAGCCAGCTGAGCTTGGAGGAAGTGAACAAACCAGAAATTCCCCCATGTGCTTTGGGAAACCACACCCCTCTGGGCCAGAGCATAATTTTAGAAAGCTGGATAGTTCATGGTACATAATTGTCAAAATTATATCAATAGTATCATTCCTGTGATTTTTCTATGCACATTTTAAGAGGTGTTACGACTCTGTGGTATGTCCTGGGGGGTAGTAGCGGAAAATAGGGTATCACTCCAAATGTATGTATGTTAAAAATCTGACACTTCATCATCTGATGCCCATATTCCTTGCACACATTTGTGTAAATTCTGGAAAAGTTTAGAGGTTGTGTTCTGGATGAAAAGGGCAGAATTCTGTCAGAAGTGAACACAACATCTTACAAAGACAGGGATCGGATGGTTTGGTGCTACAGAAAATATGTTAACTGGACATTTAATATTAGAAAAAGGGGAGGATTCTCTGACCCATAAACATACCTCATCACGATGACACTCCATTTCCTTCCCCCAATCAAGGGAGAGAGGAGAACTTGGCCAATGATAAGTTGTGAGGGGCAGGCTTAGTTATGCCCACGCACACACCCATTTTCAAAAAACATAAAAAGAGCCATCGAGACCCAGGTAGAGACATTCACTTTCCACTTCAAACTTATTTCTTGCGAAGCGCTTTGCCAGAAGACTCTAGAACCAGAACTTAGACTCCAGATAGACTCCAGACCTTGAAGCAGAGAGGCCTGAACCAAAAGCTGAATCCTTCTTTGCAGGCCACAGAATCCAGCCACCTAACCAAACTATTCAACAGCCGGGCTGTGCTGTTCGCTTCTGGCTAGAACTTATGCCGGAACCAGAGAGCCAGACCAGACTGCGGTGCCAGTACCAGACCCAGAAAGCAGAGCTGTATCCAAACCGCAGACCAGACCCAGACCAGACCGCTGTGCAGTGCCAAGAACTTTTGCCAGAACCAGAGATCCAGACCCGCAGAGCAGAGAGACCCGCAGCTAAACCTGTTGACCAGATCTGTGACGAAGCCCATTCCTTCCAAAATTAGGAGTGAGTATCCAGCCAGAGCTGTGCAAAACCAATCTCTTTGTTTAAAATAATCTAATTCAAACCATTTCCACCTATTTAGAACTGCACAGAAATTGTGTGTCCATTCTGTGATTTCAAACCTGTAAAAGTGTCCTTTGTCATTTAAATGTACTTTTGAAAATCTACCTCCACTAAATTGTCCGTATCTTTTGAACCGCACGTCTTATAGTTTTTCCGTAATCGCGATCGACGCACTCGGAAAAAGTGCCGCGAATTGCAATTTGACTCAACTTCTTCACCTGTCAAAAATAGCTGTCTTTTGCTTCCATTGCTGAAATTCGTTTTCAACCTGATAATCCCTCATGAATCATTGATAGCGTCGACCTGAACTAATTCAAAGTAGCTGTCACTTACCCTGAATCTTTTAGAGGGAATTAAAATCATTTTTGGCATATTTTCACTTCATTGCAAATCACATTAAAAGTATTTCTGCATGTTTTAAAAGCATACCAGTTGCTCCAAGCTTGCTAGGGGGGGGAACTATTGTATTGTATCGTGATTGTCTTCCTGAAAACTGTGTGCTCTCCTTCCATCTCTTTATAGTGCAAAGGGGGGGGGGGGGGGAGTGAATTGCCACAAGGGAAAACGTGATCATAGTATCTCTTGTTGAAACCATATCAGTTTATTTCTGTGCTGCATTCTTTTCCATCATTGCATTTCCTTGAAACCTTAAAAGTATTCTCAGCTACCTTAACCTTTCTATACCAACTCCTAAGTGATTACAAAAGTGTGCTAGTGTAATATTGTCCCGTGTTGATCACTGTCATATTCATAAGTGTGCTATCAAATATTAATTTATTCATAAAAGTGTGATATATATATATTGTTTACTTTTTCAAATAAATCTTTTAAGAAGGAAGGGGAAGAAGGAAGAAAGGGCCAGGGCTAGGCAAGTGCTGGGGGAGCCCAGGGAGGCCAAGTGCCAGGGGATGCCGGGTGGATCCACCGTTTAAGTGCAAGGACAGGTTGTGGGCCATACTCGGGAGGGATACCCAACCCACCGGGCTAGTCGGGGAAGGAGCCCGGAATGGTAGTGCTGGTCTGGGGGTGGTGGTGCTGGTATAGACTGGTCAAGGGGGGGGGGCCTGGTGCCCTTATGACTCAAAGGACCAGGCCACCAGTTGCAGCGGCAGGTAGGGGTATTAGCAAGGGAGGGTGAAGGGAAAGGAGGTAGAGAAGTCTTGAGGAGCTTCTGGAACATACACAAAAAGATGCGCCGGACACGAGGTTTCAAATTCCCAATGCTAGGGTTTATTGCAAGCAAAAGATAGCATCAATTGGCCAATTCTGATCTCACGCCCCGCGGCGTGAGTTTCCTAGACCTTGAGGGACGCAAGAGAGCAAATTACGTACATCAGTTACATATATACAAAATGCATATCATACAATCAGCAAAGTCATGTTCAACACCCCTCTGTATTAAGTTCCTTTGAACTCGGGATGACGATGGACATATCCGACGAGTATGACGATCATAATGCTTTCGATGTCTATTCTAGTAACAATGTGCAATTTAGAAAGTGCGGAGGGATCTTTTAGAACACAGTGGTTCTGTTCTTGGAAGCAATCTGTACACGGGGGAAGAGCCACATTCCAAGCTTTGATATCTATGAGGTACTATTCGTGTCCTGGGAGCCGACACGTTCTAAGGGGTTTTGCGAAGGGGGGCCGTAAGAGAAGCATAATTCAAGCCTTTAACTATATTATTCTAACATATTCTACCATCATACGAGACTGGCTGGCAGCTGTGAAGTGATTAAATGCCCTGCAGCTTCCTCCCAAGGCTACAGAGGGGGAGCGTGGGCATTCCTTTCTGGGCTACTCATGAGGAGTTCAACAAACTCCTCAGTCCCCCGACCTTGTCCTTTCATATTCAGACAACAATGTTAACAGTTGAGCAGAGTAAGCAGAATCCGCAAGAATTGCAAGCTGCAAAGCAATTTTTAGGCAGAAAGCAATGAGCAATGGTTAACAAGCAAAATGGCGATTCTGCTACGTTTTAAAATGGCCACTTGTTGGTCAAGCAGAACAGTCTATATTTCTATAATTCGGTGCATAAAACGGTTGGCCCACGGCCATCAAGTTACGTCCATCATTCAAATGAAGGGTATTCATTTTTCCAGATTGACAGTGTGTTGTCATGTTAATGAAGAGGGTGATAACTCACCTCAGTTACAAGGCGTTCTGGATAACTTTCTTCTTGGATACAGTTCGAGGTGTCCCTTCTGCAATCATGAAGTTTGTTCTTAGGTATAAGAACGACATTAAAGCTCTACATCTTATCCTTTGGGATGATAGACTCTACTTAAGTAAAGAGGTATCCGTCTTTTCCCCTAGTAAAGGAGGTTTTTTCCCTCAGCTAGCTAACCTGGAGGGGCAGATGGCCAGCTCCTTCCGTGCCATTGTTCCAAACATCTTCACGAGAATAGCATTTGCATTTAGATCAACCTTTTGGAATTGTTAGCACCTGCTGACGCAGGATCGAATCCAGGCAGGGCCGATCCCAGTCTTTTTCTCCTTCCGAGGTCCATAAATGAGCACCATAGTGCTCAGATGCCTGAGGGATTGTAGCTCTATATATAAAAGTTAAATTATTAACTCTCTCTTTGCCACTATCTAGTACGGTTGGAGTTCCGATTGAGTAATCTTTTTTTTCCCTTGTGAGAATGTGGGTGCCAGTGCACTATCTTCGCTCTGTTCCTAAGGGATTGCTCAGTTCCTTTTGGTGTCTCTTCCTCCTTTGTCAGGATGGTAAGGGTTGCGAGTTCGGCTGCGCGAGCAGGAGACAAAACTATTGTTGGCCTTTCGGGGGGCTGAGGGGAGGGTTCCCATTCCTATAGGATTATACAGTGCATATTTTCTAATATCATCCCTCTCCACCTGCGGCCTATATCTGCCCGTCAGTTTTCTTTTATGAATGGTTTCTTCAAGGATTCCTCTCTGTTATTCATTAGAATATACCTTAATCTCTTACTAGAACTGCCGAGGTTTTTTCGCAGTGTTCTATCTGGGTCATCCAGGACTTTGGTATAGCCTTTAAGAAGTCTATTCTTTTAGCTGGCAACGGTTCGGTGAGTAGCTATGTGACTCAAAAATGTTCGCTTCTGTTTCTCCCTTAGCAGAAATAGGGGTTTCTGGGGGAGCTGTTTACAAAGGGTAACATTACATGTCAATCATTGCATTTAACTGCCATTATCTCAGCGACAAATAGTCACTAGGGGTGCAAACAGTGGTTTGGCAGTACTTGGTGCGCATGACCTTCAGGTCCATTGGCTTTGGGGTTCCACCTTCACTAGGTGTTTTCTTATAAGCACAATTGCTTCTTATGGGATTACCGCATTTTGTCTTTCCAAGGAAGGGTTGTCTGTGCTACAACAGTTTTTCAAGGTCCATGTGGGTCTTTCTTCCTGTTAAGGGGCGTCTCCTGTATCAGTCCTTTAGATTTGGACAGTTGACTGTCTTTCCCGTAGGGCGGGGAATCGCTTTTATTACCAGAGGGGGCTCCGTTGGGTCTCCTCCATCTACTATCTAGGTTACAAGGACATGTGTAATTAATAAGTTATTAAGTGTTTTTAAAATGCTTAAGTTGGACTTAACCCCTAATACCTCTCAGCTGCTTTTCCTGTGGGAACACTATTGCGGGGTCTCCTGCCCTTGGCCCTTTGGGTTAAGTAGGGTTTACAAAGAGGGAGGCAATTGCTCCTTGGTGCTTCTGGAAGATGCTATAGTGTTTAGAATTCTCTGTATAGGCTAATTTCCCAAACCCAGTGAGTCCCCCAGCAGCTTTGCTGGATTTTTGGGGTTTATTTTTTTCTCCTGCTAAGAGCGAGACTCTTTTTCTCCCACTCCTAGGCATGATTTGAGAACGTCCTTTGACTTTGTAATGTGTTTTATGGGCTATGGGGTCTTTTACTCCATAGGGTTTCATGTGTTTTTGGTAAGTGTTACACAGCACCCTCAGTGCAGTAACACAGGGGTGTCATAGTGACCCCCAAACATAGACTCCATACCCTGGGACTGACTACTGTCTCCCAGGGCATGTAAAAGTCACCATTGACTTTACTAGTCTTAAATTGTGAACAGAACCAGTACAAACCATCATATTGTGTAGGGGTAATTAGATTGCGCCTGGGTTGGTTTTTCGAGGGGGCACTGTGCAGTCGCCCCTCGTCGAGTTCCTGGCTGGTGGCAGTGGTTACCACGCAAAATATTCCCCCGGAATATTTCCTATGGGATTTTCCCATTCATTTTAAACGCACCACTTTTTTGTTGCAATGTTAAAGATACCGCCGGGTTATTTAATATTTATTCCCCGGTTGGGTCTTTTTCCCAAGACTCGGTTTTAAAATGGAGTTTGTGTTCGTTTCTGTAACTCCAACCCAAGTAGAGCCCTTTGTTCCACTTTTGGCGGGCTTCTGCCCAGAAGCCTCCAAAAGTGGTGGCACTCTGTCTGGGTCTACAGGATGTGTGGGAGGGGGGGGGGGAATAGGCACCCTGGACTGAGTTGTCTTAGCAACTCAAGTCGCACTCTTGTGCGATTGGCCCAGTGGTGAGCCGCCCAGCTCACCACTTAGCATGTTTGAGTGACAGCTAGGACTGGTGAATGGGGGTTTTCTGCATAAAAGCAGGGCTTTGGGGACTGGAACTTCAGAAGTCGCCACAGAACCTAAAGAATCCGAAGAGGGAGAAGCTGAGCCGACCTGCAACGACACCACCGCTGGAGCCCTGCTGAACCGACTCACCACTTCCCAACGACAGAGAAGATCTTCTTCCTGGAGTCTTCTTCCTTTGAACTGGTGGGGTTAACCAGTTCGCCCTCTTTTCGCCTTCCTGGATCGTCTCATGGTCGAATCGCCCGTGCAAAGCACCCCGGCGGCCGGATAGCCACGCTTCACCACTACCGTGAATAAAAGGGTAGTACCTTTTAACCGGGAAACTCTGCGGCTGGTTTCTTCTCTGGCATTGCAACGACCTCCAGCTTTCCTCCACGTCGAGATCTTCTCTTTCCCTGGACGAAGCACCGACTTGCACCCGCTGCCAGGAACAATTGTCCCCGCTGGAGCTTTCTCACCATTTCAGGTACTGTGTCCCGCCTGGTCTCCCTTGCAACAGACTGTTGAAGGTGTCCCGTAAATCCTTGACTCTCTATCCTGGGGTGACCTGGGACCTGTTAATTAACTTTTCTGAACTGATCCAACTCCTTTTTGAACTATCTGCAAAGACTTTTAAAAAGTGTACTTCAACTCTGTGATCTTGGGCACATTCCGCCTTGCTCTCTCTAAGAGTGGGCCTGGCCTATGACCTTTCTTTCTCTACAGTAGACTCTGCCTTTCTTGACTTGCTGTGGTTCTTTTAAAAGTGTTGGTATTGTGTGCTTTTCTAATTCTGCCTTTTCCCTCCCTTTTAAAATAATTATTGGAGTGCCATCTTGGTTAAGCGCTCACCTTGGTATTGATAAGTGGTGTTCTTTTCCTAAGACTTGTCGAATAATTAATCAGGGAAGTGTATATATTTCTAGTAACTGTTTGAACTTGCTTGACATATTAGTGCCAGTGTATTTTTACAAGTGTGTTTTAAATAAATAATGATATACTTTTATACCAAAGCTCTGGTCAGTGTTTGCTTGTGCTACTGTATTTTTGTACCTAATGTGTATACTCTATATACTGCCTAACTCTTCTTGAGAGAAGTCTGACTGCTCAGCCACAGCTACCAGGTAAATCTGGGTGGTACAGACTGCTACCAATTGGGTTTACTGCCAACACCTGTAGTCTTAAGCCTTTTGCAGTAGTCCCTAAGGGAACTGCACAGGTTTCTGCCCAACAAGGACATTCTCCTGTGGGGAGGGAATTATCTAAGCAGCTGATTGGTCATGGGATACTGATTGGAATAATAATTTTATTATCACAAGCGTATTGCTCAGGTTGGGATTGGGATGCAAGGGCTTTGAATTTGCATAATATGAAGCCTCCTGTCATGCCATAGAATGGGAAATCCCCCTCACTAACGTGTCACGGGGTTTAGATTCTATTAAAGACAGGAGGTGAGTATTATCCCACCCACCCTCCCTTTGTTTTCTGTTTCTTATTCCACCCACCCACCCTGTTCTACTTCATATTGTTTCAGCTTTCAGGTGAGAAGTCCTATCCAGAAGAGCTTCGTCATAGCTTCAGGCTGCGGAGAGGTTGAGATCCCTCCGGTTTCACTGGATCATTTCTCCACGCTACTCAGCTGAATCGTTACATTGGGCGTCTGGTGCAAGACAGCTGCAGAAAGAGGAGTTGGGTTTAGAGTAAAGGACATATGTAGGTGCCTTTCCCCGTCTTACTACGTGTGAGAGAAAAAATAAAATAGCAGACAACACCCCAGGGAAAGAGGCACTGAGACCCGGCTGCAAGAGTTCAAAGGATGGTTTATTTCTTCAGCTAGGAAATAACCCAAAAAACTCTCTAACACATTTACATCAGTGCCAACATTTATATTAGTTAAAGTAACTCTAACAAAAAATACTGAATGGACCCGATTGGCCAGACGGTGTGGTGCTGTAGGTGTGGGTAGCATCTCTTCCTCCTGGTTGGCTGAGTAGCTGACGGACGTCAAACATCTTGTGCTCCATGCAGGTCAGGGTTCGGTCACTGTGGTCACTACCTAAGCTAGTATTGTTTCATACTAAAGGACAAATCATTTAAAACATTTTATGCTACTTGTCACATTTCTACATGAGTTACACACAATGATTATTGTCAGTACAATTAGGTCATTTGTGGCATTAATTGAAGGCCTTGACCTTTATTGTGCATGTAAAAAGAATCAGGCTATATTCGCATCTCTCTCTAGGTTTCAAATTCATTAGTGCAAGTAAAAGCATATATAATACTAAAAATGCTTGAGGTTAGTAGTGGGTGTATTGGGTGGGTTTTCGCAGCACAGGCGAGGGTCTGGCACTTGAAAGAAATACCTTACAGGGGGTGCAGGGTCAGGATGGCAATAAATTGTTTTAATGGGGGTGGGTGGCTTGCACGTTCATGAGGACGAATCGAGCAGAAAGTGCTTAGCTCATCTTGGTTCACATGCCGGTTTTCAGGCAAACCGTGATCTCAGAGGAAGAAAACTGTAGCATATTGATTGTTGCAACTTTCTCCAGCCTCAGGGTGAGAATGGAAGCGCAGAGCTTTTCCTTCGCTGGGGGAGTGCAAGGGTGGGGGCCAGCCAGCTGCCTGCACACGTTGAGTGTGTGTGTGACTCTGTCCTTGGCTGCTGCGGTGGAAAGGGGAGCCGAGTATTGCTGTACTATCGCAATGAGGCCTGTTTACCCAAGATGGAGTCGAAAGGGGTACAAAAGATGGATGCCCCGTGTCCTGCTCAGTAGTCCCATCTATGCAGCAGTCAACCGTGGTTAACTTTACATAAGGGAAAGGGGCAATACCACCACCGGAGGCACGCGGTCCAAGCCTTGTACTGAGGAGCGTACGATGCGAGGGGGCTTGGAGGACCCCTCGCTCCCTTACATTCCCCCCTTTCGTTACATCTAAAGTAACAAACTACTTTATCTCGTTCTTTCCGTTCTCCCTTCGGTAGGGCTCAGCTTCAGCCACAGCCTCATCCCAAGCAGGTGTACCCTTTATTGGCATCCATGCTTTACACACACTTCTTAAGCTGTTACCCCTTCTTGCATATTCTTCAGGGGTGACCATTAAGTATATCCCACCATCCCCATCTAAATCTATCCATACCTCATTATACCACAGCAAGTTTTTTGGTTCTCTAATGGTAGTGTAATGTAGATTATCAACCACGTCCCCATACTGTCTATAGATGGCAGTCATCCTATATTGTGGTGTGGTGTTTTCTCCGGTTTGTACCTAGGCATCTATCATGGTAGCCACCATTGTCTGTCGGCCCACTGTTACCATCATCATTGCTGAATTAGGCAGATTATTTTCACAGCATCTTAGTCCCACAGTTGGCACACACAGAATATCAAAAGAAGAAAGACTATGATGGGAATGAGTATCTTTGCTGCGATGTTCACCCACAATGGTATCCAGCTGAACACGTGTTGTTGTCAACCCTCCTTCTGTTCTCATTCTTTCTCCTAAATTATGCATTGCTGTTATCACATGTGACAGTGTCCCGTTATCAGCATCGGAAGTTGGTACGAACGTGCAACACGCCCTCCCAATTTTTTTGCAAACACCATCGTCCATCGCTGTGATAAGATCTAAGACATATCTGTTTTGCATCGTCATCAGGCGCAGTGCACGAAGCTCTATTTTTATGATGTTGAATCCTTCTTCAGTGTCGTTGGCCAGCTGGATGAGCTCCCAGCGCGTTATCTGCAGGCATTTCGCATTCACCCTTGCTTGAACGCCTGGTGCTAGGAACGATGCAAAGAATGTTTCTGCAGATGGGAAAAGCTTATACTGTTGTGGGATTTTAGCAAGGAGTTCTGACGATTTGGCCGAAATATAATTGGATCTTTTGCTGCGTGACAACTTGGTTTTCAAAGTTTCTTCTGACAATAGTTTGTATGCTGGGGGCTCTGTGATTGTCTCATCGGGCGCTGTCGATGGTTCAGCCGATTGCCCTGCTGCCGATGTGTCAGTCAATTGGCCTGCTGTCGATGTGTCAGCTGAAGGCCTTGCTGTAAACTGGACATGGCTCTCTGGTATCCCCATTAGTGCCGAGTGAAGTGTGGCTAGGGCACAACTGCCCCTCCAGGATGCTGGGAGATGCAGGTAAACTCTTTTGCCACAGATCCAGTATATGTCCAGTAATGCAGCAGTGCCTTTTTCATGACTGGCATTATTAAAGTCTTATTGCACTGCCGCACGGTTCCCATGTTCACCTTCCCTTCTCCATGGAAGCAAAGTTTGTGCGGTATTTCCTTTTGAATCTTTATGGGTCTCTCCAGGGGTGTGACCCATGTCAGCTTGGTGATATGCTGTGTCCAGATGGGATGCACGATTCTTTTGCCCATTTGTATGTTTCATCTGGCAGCCCTCGAAGCCCCTCAGCTTTGCATTCGATCGTCTCATCATGCCACTTGTCATCTGCATATCTTGTGCCTTTTATAACGAAAAATGGTTCCTGGAGGCAGATTACTCCTTGTCATCTGCTGGTGCAAGTTTGCTCGTTTTCCAATTTTTCCATAGTGACTGTGTGTGCTTGAAATGTCTTTTTTATTGTACACAGCATCAAATGAATCAAACATTGGGCCTCAGACAAGGGTACTTCCAGTGGGATTAACATTTTTGGGGTTCCAGTTGCGTGAGGAATAAGTGAGCAAACCTAACAACTTTCGTTACTTGCTTGCTTTGCTGCGGTGCTCATGTCTGAATACCATTTGTTGGATTGGTCAGGGTGTCGGGGGTCCTCTATTTCATCTAATCCCAAGTTATGATAAATATCGTATCTGTTTTTTCCCACCCCCCTTTTTCTTCTCCTTCTGTTTTTTAATTGGGTACCAACTAGTGAATATTGCAGCGGGAATATTCTAGACCATGCTTCATCTATGTTGTTCATTGTGACATGTGTATATTCAGTGGTGGTTTCTGGTGCAGTGTGTGTATGCATGCTTGTATTTCTGGAATCAGTTAACCAATAGTAATCATCATTTACATTCCATCCAAGCTCTATTTCCTTGGCTCAAGTATTATTCAACAATGGAATAGCAGTTTCGTTTACGTGCAATTGTTAAAGGGGCAATGTTATATTTTTATCATTCAATTCAATGTTATAAGTGTCCTTCAAAATAGCTGTTGCTTCAGTCCATATTAGTTTAGACCCTGGTTTTGTCAGATCAATTCCGCTCCCCCCTTTGTTCATTTCATTTGCCACATATAAAACAACATTATACCAAATAAGATAAAACATCATTATTGCAAATAATATGGCAGCATATTTTATAACACATTCCAAATTATTTAATCTACTGGCCCTAGTGGCATCCCTATTTCTATCTAACATTTCAGCTTGCTCAGCCATTTCATCGCATTGGCTCATGTCGAACCTATGTGGGCGAGACAAATTCGTTAAGTCACATGGAAGAAAAAATAATTACAATTATTCATTTCTTTTTCTTTTCTTTACTCAGTTAGGCATGTAACAATTCCTTTTCATTTCATCATGGAATAGATTTAGGAAAAAATAGAAAAAACAACACTATTTATATGAAAAGAAAAAAGAGAGAGAGAGAGAAAATATACATAAAACCTTTGCTTTTCCCCTATACTTTCCCTGTCTTAAGTTGCAATTGTCATTATGTCAACCTGTGCCAGTGATGGCATCCACACAGTCAGTTTCATTTTGGGGAGGTGTAACACTGTGTGCCCTTCTTACGTCTGAGAGGTGTACCCAGTATTTTAACCCTGTGACCTTGACTGCAGTTGGTGTGCTATACACCACTGTGTATGGCCCATGAAATCTTGGTGAATTCCACCTTCTCACAAAGGTTCTAATGAGAATTTGCTCCCCTGGCATTAAAGGCCCCTCTGGGCTGTCTGCTGTCAGCATGGAGGTGTCTGTTGCTACATCTTCAGTAAATGGTGAAATAATTTGTTTTGCTATGCTGCGTACTGCGCGCGTTAGCTGCGTTAGGTATTCCTTAAATTCTTCTCCCAGCACTGTGGCAGCCCTGTGCGCATCAGACGCTCTCCTAACAGGGGAGAGCGGTGTGTGCATTCTCCTTCCCGTCACGATTTCGTGCGGGCTTAAAATGGTGGTCCTTGCATGGTTGGTTTCTGAGTTGGAACAGTGCTAGGGGCAGACAATATACCCAATTATTTTTCAACGTGCTGCATAATTTCGATAAATTGCTTTTGAGCAGCCTGTTGATCCTCTCCACCACTCCAATGGCCATTGGATGATAAATCGAACATAGTTTGTGTATCACCCCCAGAAGGGAGGTTACTTCTTTGAAGAGGTCATTTACAAAGTGCGTGCCGTTGTCTGAACGGATCACGTCACAGATTCCCCACCGTGAGAATACTTCTCGCACAAGGAATTTGGCAGCACATTTTGCATCAGGATGGGGACAGGGGCCCGCTTCCACCCACCGTGAAAAAGGGTATACCACCACAATCAAGTATCTTGCTCCGTTACATCTTTCTCCAATATCGGCGTAATCAATATGTAGTTCTCTAAATGGACCTGTAGGGCGTGGCAAAGTGCCACGCAGAGTTCGCAATGTCATTCCTGAATTGTAAGTTTGGCATGTAGTACATTCAATCACAAATTTAGTCAAGTATTCGTGTAGATTAGGAACAAACCAATCCTCTTGAATATCTGAGGCAATGTGTTGTTTTGCAACGTGAGCTGGAAAATGCAGTTGTTGGAATGCTACTTCTAATAATTCTACGGCAATCATTACCTTGCCTGTCGTTTCCCGTCTCCAAATGAGATCTGTGGCTGATTGCTTACACCCTCGTTTGCCCCACAACTCTTGCTCTTCCGGTGGGGCCCTTCTCCGGAGTTCTATCAGTTGTGCTATGGGCGTGTTATTGTATGCATCTGCTGGTTGTTCTGCTGTGGTTGTTTTTACAATGTACTCGGATGTTGGTGTCTTATTGAAGTATGAGGCTTCTTTCACTGCAGCGTCGGCTGCCGCGTTCCCCAATGAGACAGCGTCTGTGTTATGGGTATGGGCTTGGCATTTGACCACTGCTACTACCGATGGTTCTGCTAAAGCTTCTATCAGTTCATTTAGCAACGTGGCATGTTGTACAGGGGACCCATCTGCTCTTCTGAACCCTCTCATTCGCCAACGTGATAGCCCTGAGTGAACTGTGGTGGTAACATAAGCTGAATCTGAATATATGGTCACGGCACAACCTTTGGCTGTGTGTAACGCGCCGATTAGCGCAGTCAGTTCGGTTGCTTGTGCAGAGTAATGTGAGGGGAGGCGTTTTTTGTACAATTACTTCATATGTGTCTTCTTCCATGTGCACTACCGCCATCCCCACATGTTTCTCTCCTGTCTCTGAATTTATGGATGCTGACCAGTCTATAAAATACATTTCACCTTCTGTAAGGGCGTTTTCGCTTGCTTTGGGAATGTCATCGCCCTCTCCCTCGTATGTGCTACAATCGTGTTCCTGTAAATCTTCAGTTGTGCATGGCTCTGTAATGAAGGTAGCTGGGTTCACTGTTTTGCATCTGACCACATGTACATTTGGACTTCATATTATTTCATAAGCAGAAGCTCTCTGTGTTGTGAGGGTAGATTTTGATCTTTCCAAGAAAGCAAATAATGAATGTTCCGCATCTAGCGTTACTGAACATCCCATTACGATCGTGGCACTTTTCTCAATGGCGAAGGGCGCTGCAGCGAGGGCCTGTTCGCAAGCGAAATGTCCCTGCGTTACTGGGTCTGATATTCCACTGTAGTACGCTAATGGTTTGTAGCCTGGCGATGTCTTTTGTGTCAATACTGCTGTCATTAATGTTCCATTGCTGTATGAAAACAGGAAAAATTCCCTTTCATAATCTGGATTTGCAAGAACTGGGGCGTCTGAAATAAGGTCTTTTAATCGAGAGAATTGAGCAATTGTCTCCTGTGTCCATTTTTATTGGGGCTCTGTTCTTTTGTGCTTCTTTTAATGCTTGTAGCATTGGCCGTGTATATGCTGCGTAATCGAGGATCCATGCTCGGCAATAGTTACATATGCCAAGAAATTTCTGCATGTCCTTCACTGTTTTTGGTATGATAATGTGTCGAATGGCTGCTGCTCTGTCTGGTAATATTCTTTTTCTGTCTTTAGATATTTGCTGGCCAAGATACACAACATCAGCAAGGCAGTATTGTAACTTTCCTTTGTCCACCTTGTATCCCTTGGCAGCCAATACGTTGAGCAGTGTTATCGAGTCTTCTCTACACTCTTCTTCTGTTTTGCTGCAGACGAGCAAATTGTCTATGTACTGTATTATGGTGCTCCCTACATCTATGTTGCCGATGTCTTCTCGCAGTACTCTGTTAAAAATGCTTGGGCTCTCGCAATAACCCTGTGGGAGTCTGCGATGTTCATATCTGTTGTTTCCTAATATAAAAGCTGTAAGGTACTGCGACTCTGGTGCGACTGGCACAGAGAAAAAGGCATTTTTCAGATCAATGACAGTGAAGCAAGTTGCCTCTTTTGGTATACTGCACAATATTGATGACGGGTTAGGCACTAAAGGGAACTCTTTTTGGATGACGTCATTGAGTGGGCGGAGATCCTGGACCATTCTCCACGCCCCTCCTTTTGCTTTCTTAATCGGAAAAATTGCTGTGTTGCATGGGGAAGTTGATACCTTGGCTTAGGAGTGCATTTACTGTTTCTCTAATACCTTCCTCTGCTTCTTTGGATATTGGGTATTGTTTCACTCTGGGAGGGAGGGCACCTGGTTTCAGTTAAATTTTTAATGAGTTACCTCGTGCAACAATCCTACATCGTGTGGTCATGTAGTCCAAATTTCAGGTGCTACCCTGGCCATGTCTTCTTCAAATATTGTCAGTGGGGCCTTTATGTTAGCCATGAGTGGGTTGTGTATTTCTCTGTATTGAATCATAATGTGCACATGGTATGCTTATTTCCATTATTATTTATCCATCCCCATTGTAGTCAGTAAACAATTCCTCATCAGTACTATCTTTTAACATTATGTTTGGCTCTGTGCATAGCACACTTCTCCACTCGCGTCCTTGCGTGTCCAGGCCTACGACCACAATGCGTTTGTTGGAAACTTTAACTGCCTCAATGTCTATAGACATAATTGTGCCTGGCACTACATCTGTTGGTGTGATTGGGCGGAATATGAAATCGGATGGTATTCTCCACTCTTTTTGTGTTATTTCAGGCACTACTCGGGCTAATACCTGTATTCCATAGATGAACATGTCCATGTCAATGGGAATCCCTCTTAGTGCAACTTCCTTTGTAATCGTACTTATTAGCAAGAGTGCCCGTACGGGGCATACCCCTGGCGTTGAGCACACTATTCCTCTTTCAGTAAAGGCTATGGTCATGTTTAACTTACTGAGTAGGTCTCGTCCCATCAAATTGATTGGCGCGTCTTCGTAATACAATAAGGGTGCACGCACTGTTTTTCCCCCTACTGTTACATCAAGATCTTTTGTATAAGGAACTTTTAAAATAGCCCCAGAGAACCCCTGCATCTCCAAATTTCTTCCCGAGAGCTGAAACCGCCCTTCTGTGAGGCATGATTTTTCTGCTCCAGAGTCTACCATAAAGATAAACTGCTTGTTTCCTATCTCTGCCGCCACTAGTGGTTCCTCATTTGCACTTTGTGTGGTGGATAGGACTGGACACGCAAGTGCTCCCTGTGGGCTGTCCTAGTCTTGGTATCTTTGCTGACCTGGCATTGAAAAAACGTTGTCACCCACGACCGTTACGCCGCGGTATGGTGCAGGAGCACCGTTTGCAGCTGCTGCAAAAGGGTTATTGTTTATGTTCCCTACTGGGTTTTGTCTCGCCATGGGCTGTAGTGCATTTTGCTGTTGTGGCTGCTGCTGCTGTTGCTGCTGTGGTGGGGCTGGCTGTCTGTTGCATTTGGGGGTCATAGCAGTATTGATCCTGTTGTCTCCCCCCTACCCATTGGAGCTCCACAAGGGCTACCTGGGTGTGGGCAGCCCCACCCCTGTTCATTGTTCATGGGTTGTTGTTGCTGTTGAAAATACCCTGATGGTCGCATTCTACAATCTCATGAATAATGTCCCCATCTTCCACAATTCCAACATGACCCCTTTTGTCCTCTTGGTCCTTGCCCACCATACCCTCTGTTTCCCATTCCTCCGTATCCTCCCCTTTGCCCGCGGTACCCACCTCTTCCTTGGGCTGGCCTGTTCTGCCACTGCGATCCTTGGCATGGTTGTTCCTCTCCGTCCCACTGTCCTTGGTCCTCTCCAACCCACTGTGCTGCTATCTCGACGGGCCTTCCTCCCGCGTTTTCTTCTCCTTCGTTTCCTCGGTCTGCTGTTGCACTGGCAGTAATGGTGGCGACCTTCACTAATTTCATCTGTACTAATTTCGCTTCGTCAGTCAGCCTCTTTTGCGTGACCTCCTTTTCCTTCTCTTTGATCCTCCTCCAGTGGTGTACAATTATGCTCTGAATTTCAGGCCACCCTTTGGTTTTTGATCCCAGCTATTTTGTCCAAGGCCTTCTGCACCTCTTTCGGCAACCCCTTTTTAATGATAAAATAGAATAAACCTGTTGATTGATTCCATGCCGTACCAGTTTCGCTTCTCCATAAATCTTGCACTCGCAAAATGAATTGCGCAGGATCCTCGTTCTCCTCCATCGTACACTGCATCGCTGTCATGACCGCTGCCTCCAAGGAGTCAGACCCAGCCCAACATCCTTGGAAGCAGGGTCACAACTTCCATTCCAGGCACCAGCCGGTCCCCACAGGGGCCTTTTGGACCTTGTCCTGGCGCCAGTGGCGCCAGGCTCATAAGGGAACCCAGTCCCGGCACAGGAAGCGCCAGGCTCATATTGAGAGGAATGGTGCTTGGGTGGACCTACCTGCTGCAGACCATGCTGCTCACTTACCTGTAGGATGATATCCTCATCCATTCCTGGCTGGAACTACTTTACCTTCTGGGTGTGGCCAGCACCACTCCCTGGGACTGGATACTGGAACTGTTCTGGAAGCTGGAACTTCTTTCTTGTCTGGGCGAGGCTGTGGAAGGAGACACCTAAGCACTCCAGTGGCCTATTTAAACCACACCCGATCAGTGCAACGTGCTTCGCGTTCTTCTGCACTAGCAGCAGGACGCTCACCGTGTCAGCTCCAGAGAATCTTCAGCTTCTGCATCTGTGAATAAGAAATCTTCAGTCTTACCTCCCGGAAGATCAGTCTTCAGTAGCGTCTGAAAGAGAACAAGGACACCAGGTTAGGACAAGACAAAACCAGCGCAGCACTTACCTCGTCCATCGGAGCATCCCGAGGCCGCGTGCCGCACTCTTCATACTCCGGCAATCCTGCGGAAACAAAGGACATTGGTTAGTGAACCTCCGTGATTATTCTGCTTACCTGTGCCACTTACGCCTCGATCTTCGTCAGGCGCTGTTTGTCCGCACCTGCTAAAACAAGAAGGACATCATTAGGGGCACTGTACGCCATCACTACTCACATGCCTTCTAGCTGTCATCGGCTTGCCCATTCTCCGGCACGTACCTCGGTGTCCATCTCCACGCCGACTGCTACGGCTACCTGAAAAAGGGAAAAGAGACATTAAGAAGTGCATTTAACTTCGAAAGGGAAAAGAGACATTAAGAAGTGCATTTAACTTCGAATAACATTCTTTTACTTACGTGCCTTCACGAGCTCCGGCATTCTTCTCGCTTACCTTATCTACATACCGGACCTGCAATGGCGAGAGACATTTAAGGGGTCATATAAATAAAACTCCATATTCAAGCAATCACCGTTCGTGCAGCTAACGACGGCCTTGCTCCCTGACTTCATCTTCTGCAATCAAGAGGCTGGGCAATTAACCAGTGAAGCAACTGGCATCAGCACCCCTGCACAGACGCAGGATGGAGAGCTCCGCTTTCACCTATATAAGGTGAGCACAGTCAGCCTACGAGTAACGTGGGGAGTCCAGAAAAGGGGAAGGTCAGATTGGCCAACCAGACATTCATTAACCCCTTGTTCTCCTACTTGCAGACACCTCACCCTCCAGGTCAAAATTACGGTGAGGAGAGGGTCTATCCAGGGTGTTACCAGAGGCCTGCGCGTGACCCTAGAAGACACTGAAATCTCCAACCCCGAACCTGCGCCTCCGAGGGATTCAGGTGAGCGTTACAGAACGCGAAGCCTACCGCAAAATTCCCACCCAGGCGCAATGGAAACCTAGGACACAGATCAGTTGGCCCAATTGCTTGGGGCACTGAGAGCTGAAGTACAGGCATCCCGCCAAGAGACAAATGCTTTATGAAGGGAGTTGATTGTTTCAAAAGAACGAACGGATGATCTGGCCCGACAGTTGTTACACACACAAGCGGGACAGACGCCTCTGCCTGCCTCGGGAGGGAGCTACACTCCTACAACCTCAAATAATCCGGTGCAAATTAATCTGCCAGGGAATGTGCCTTTGGCCCCGCCCGAACGTTTTTCAGGTGATCCAAAACGGTTTGCTGTATTCATCAATCAATGCCGCTTGCACTTTCTGTGTAGACCCGCCGCATTCCCAACTGACCAAACCAAAGTAGCGTTCGTATTTCTTAGCGGTAGTGCTGCAGATTGGTCCGTTCCTCTTGTGACACAAGATGATCCGATCCTCCATAACTTTCAAGATTTCCAGACCAGTATGGAAAAGTTGTTCGCAAGACACTCACAGGGGCAGGCCTTGGACAATGAACTCCTATCACTAAGACAAGGGAATCAGGATCTCCTAGCATACATAGCATCTTTTAACAGACTGGTGGTTGAGACTAGGTGGCCTGAGGATAAGAGAATCACGCTTTTCTACAGAGGGCTGCGTGGAGAACTTAAAGATGTCTTAGCACAGGTGGTGAATCCCCCGCAAGATTGTTCCGATTATATCGACCTAGTAGTCCAATTAGATCACCGGCTACAGAACAGGAAGACCGATCGTTCCAGATTTGAAACCCAAAAATTTTCAAGACCTCAGAGCTCCGCTAAAGGAACGGATTCCGTGGAGCCCATGCAGATAGGGGTTGTTAAAGGACCATTAACCCAAAAGGAACGGGAAAGGAGAAGACAATTACAGCTGTGCCTCTACTGTGGGAATTCCGGACATTTCCTTCGTGATTGTTCAGTGAAACCGGTCAAGAAGGCTGTAGGAGCTTCCGATAAGAATGCTGAAAAACCAGAATCGGGAAACGACCTCGCCCGACAAGTGTAGAGGTCCGCTTGCCGAGCGTTAAAACCAGTTCCTTGACCTCGCATTTGGTAATGCCTATGGTCCTCATAAGTCCAGATCGCATGCATGCAATTAAAGCATACATTGATAGCGGAGCGATCGGTAACTATGTAGATCAAGATATGGCAACCAGGATGAATCTTCCTCTATGTTCTAAGATGGTTAAAGACAAGCACTACAGTGGATGGTACAGAAATAGCTTCCGGACCGGTTTCTCACACCACCATGGAAGTGATGCTGCTATGCCAAGATGGACATCGGGAGAAGATTGTGTTTGATGTAATCAAGGCCCCGCAGTTTCAAGTAATCCTGGGAATTCCTTGGTTGGAAAAGCACAATCCTCAGATAGACTGGCGAGCCAAGGTAATCCAGTTTCCAGAATGCGCCCCAACTTGCTACCCTCGACCCGATATCAGGCTAGCAGCCATCGCTTCCGAGAGCCCCCAATTGCCTCCAGAATATCAAGAGTTCCGCGACGTCTTCCAGAAAGATCAGGCCAATACCTTGCCCCTGCATCGGTCATACGACTGCCAGATAGACCTAATACCTGGATCTACTCCTCCGTGCAGAAGAATATATGCTCTCACTGAGCCAGAAAATCTCCATCTCAGGCAATACCTGGACCAGTACCTGGCTAACGGATTCATTCGTCCCTCGAAATCTCCAGTATCTTCAGCTTTGTTCTTCGTTCCGAAAAAAGAAGGTGACCTGAGGACATGTATCGATTATCGCGCCCTGAACCAGATTACAGTCAAAAATAGATATCCTTTGCCTCCGATTCCCGAATTATTGGACCAAGTTAAAGGAGCCTGCATATACACAAAGCTAGATCTCAGAGGAGCTTACCACTTGGTACGCATTAAGGAGGGTGACGAATGGAAGACGGCCTTTCGCACTAAATACGGATTGTTTGAGTATCAAGTAATGCCCTTTGGACTATGTAACGCACTGGCCGCCTTTCAGTTCTTTATGAATGACATTTTCCGAGAACTTATTGATGTATGCGTAATTGTTTATATCGATGATATCCTGGTATACTCATCCTCAGAAGCTGAGCACCGAAGACATGTCACAGCGGTTCTACAGAGACTTCGCCAACACCGTTTGTTTGCTAAATTGGAGAAGTGTACTTTTCATGTAAAGGAAGTCGAATTCTTGGGGTTCATCTTGCCACCCAATGGAGTTCACATGGACTCAAGAAAGGTGGACGCTATCACCAAATGGCCGTCCCCAACTTCCGTGAAAGGAGTACAGAGCATGGTGGGCTTTGCTAATTTTTACCGGAGATTCATTCCAGAATTTTCTCGAGTAGTTCAACCCATCACGGCCCTTCTGAAAAAGAATAAAAAATTTGAGTGGACTCCAGAGGCCGAACAAGCCTTCCAAGAATTGAAAGCTAAATTTGTCTCCGCTCCAGTCTTAAAGCATCCTCGTCCAGAACTTCCGTAGATAGTCGAGACAGACGCATCCAGCCTCGCAATGGGGGCTGTGCTATCACAAAGAGATCCCGAAACACACCAATTACACCCTGTGGCATTTTGGTCCTGCCAATTTTCGGCCCCCGAAATCAACTATACAATTACGGACAAAGAACTTCTGGCAATTAAGTCCGCCTTTAAGGCCTGGCGGCATTATCTCCTGGGAGCCCGGCACACTGTCACTGTAATCACTGATCATCGCAACCTCCAGTATCTGAAGTCAGCCAAGGCCCAATCTTCGAGACAACTCCGCTGGGCATTATTCTTCGCGGAATTTGATTTTGTGATCACGTATCGGCTAGGCAATAAGAACGGAAAAGCAGATGCCCTTTCCCGAATAGGGGTAGACGAACACACAGCTAATTCAGAGCCGGTACCAATAATCCCCGAACAAAAGATACTGGGAGTGATCAACACGCTATCCCTTGAAGATATCGAAGCAAAAGTCAGTCAACTAATAACTCCTGAAGATTCATTGAATTGGCAACTGAAAGGGAAAGATTTTATGATAGATCAGAATCTATTGTATTTCCAAGGAAGACTATATTTGCCATGTGTTGACTTACAGAAGCAGGTCATCACCTGCTACCATGATTCTCTAATAGAAGGACATCCTGGGGTGGGCAAAACCCTAGAGAAAATCAAAAGACATTTTTGGTGGCCGACTTGGAGAAAAGACATTAAAGATTTTGTGGCTTCTTGCGGCATCTGCGCACAAAACAAGAGTCAAAAGGAAAGACCAGTAGGTCTGCTACATCCAATAGACATTCCACCATGCCCTTGGCATACTCTCTCAATGGATTTTATCACGGATTTACCCTCCTGCTCCGGATACAACAATTCTAGTAATCGTGGACCTTTTTTCAAAAATGGCTCATTTTATTCCACTGAAAGGTTTACCCACAGCTCCCGTTTTGGCCCGAGAATTCCTTGAAAACATCGTCCGGTTGCACGGTTTCCCTTCAGTGTTAATCTCCGATCGAGGGAGCCAATTTATTTCCCATTTTTGGCGAAGTTGTTGTCGTTTAGCGCAAATTGATGTACGACTTTCCACCAGCCATCACCCCCAAACTGACGGGCAGACAGAGGACTAACCAAACTCTGGAACAATATCTACGCTGTATGTTGCAACAATCGGAGGGCACTTGGAAGGATGTCCTTTGGATTGCTGAATACGCCTACAACAATTCAATCCATTCAGGAACTGGAAAAACCCCTTTCTTTCTGCTGTATGGAAGTCATCCTCGAACCTCTAATTTGGATCCACCTCAAGCTCTCGGAACGCCCGCTGTAGACCATCTGCATGCAACAATAACTCAAGCATTTAAGGAAGCCACAGCTCACCTTCAACGAGCCAAGGAAAGGTATAAGAAAGGAGCGGATCAACATCAAAAAGAGGCCCCTCAATACCAAGTAGGAGATCAAGTCTGGCTGTCCACGAAGCATTTATCCCTAAAAGGACCACGCACCTTCAACCCAAGGTATTTAGGACCCTACACGATCACGGCTGTGATAATTCCGGTGGCTGTGAAATTGGAGCTACCTACTCGGATGAAGATACAGCCCGTTTTCCATGTTTCTCTCCTTAAACCTATGCAACCCGGAACCCGTTTGACTAATCCTCCAGAGCCAATCCAGGTGGATGGCGAACTCAAATTTGAAATTCGAAACATCTTGGATTTCAAAATTTCCAAATCGAAACTGTACTACCCGATTGATTGGAAGGGATTTGGCCCCCAGGAGAGATCTTGGGAGCCTTCAGAATATGTCCATGCACCTCGTCTAGTCAGGAAGTTTCATCGGACTTTTCCCAACAAGCCAAAGCCTCTGGAGAAGACAAGCTTGGGAGGGGCCTTGAAGGGGGGTGCTGTCATGACCGCTGCCTCCAAGGAGTCAGACCCAGCCCAACATCCTTGGAAGCAGGGTCACAACTTCCATTCCAGGCACCAGCCGGTCCCCACAGGGGCCTTTTGGACCTTGTCCTGGCGCCAGTGGTGCCAGGCTCATAAGGGAACCCAGTCCCGGCACAGGAAGCGCCGGGCTCATATTGAGAGGAATGGTGCTTGGGTGGACCTACCTGCTGCAGACCATGCTGCTCGCTTACCTGTAGGATGATATCCTCATCCATTCGTGGCTGGAACTACTTTACCTTCTGGGTGTGGCCAGCACCACTCCCTGGGACTGGATACTGGAACTGTTCTGGAAGCTGGAACTTCTTTCTTGTCTGGGCGAGGCTGTGGAAGGAGACACCTAAGCACTCCAGTGGCCTATTTAAACCACACCCGATCAGTGCAACGTGCTTCGCGTTATTCTGCACTAGCAGCAGGACGCTCACCGTGTCAGCTCCAGAGAATCTTCAGCTTCTGCATCTGTGAATAAGAAATCTTCAGTCTTACCTCCCGGAAGATCAGTCTTCAGTCTTCAGCAGCGTCTGAAAGAGAACACGGACACCAGGTTAGGACAAGACAAAACCAGCGCAGCACTTACCTCGTCCATCGGAGCATCCCGAGGCCGCGTGCCGCACTCTTCATACTCCGGCAATCCTGCGGAAACAAAGGACATTGGTTAGTGAACCTCTGATTATTCTGCTTACCTGTGCCACGTACGCCTCGATCTTCGTCAGGCGCTGTTTGTCCGCACCTGCTAAAACAAGAAGGACATCATTAGGGGCACTGTACTCCATCACTACTCACGTGCCTTCTAGCTGTCATCGGCTTGCCCATTCTCCGGCACGTACCTCGGCGTCCATCTCCACGCAGACTGCTACGGCTACCTGAAAAAGGGAAAAGAGACATTAAGAAATGCATTTAACTTCGAAAGGGAAAAGAGACATTAAGAAGTGCATTTAACTTCGAATAACATTCTTTTACTTATGTGCCTTCACGAGCTCCGGCATTCTTCTCTCTTACCTTATCTACATACCGGACCTGCAATGGCGAGAGACATTTAAGGGGTCATATAAATAAAACTCCATATTCAAGCAATCACCGTTCGTGCAGCTAACGACGGCCTTGCTCCCTGACTTCATCCTCTGCAATCAAGAGGCTGGGCAATTAACCAGTGAAGCAACTGGCATCAGCACCCCTGCACAGACGCAGGATGGAGAGCTCCGCTTTCACCTATATAAGGTGAGCACATTCAGCCTACGAGTAACGTGGGGAGTCCAGAAAAGGGGAAGGTCAGATTGGCCAACCAGACATTCATTAACCCCTTGTTCTCCTACTTGCAGACACCTCACCCTCCAGGTCAAAATTACGGTGAGGAGAGGGTCTATCCAGGGTGTTACCAGAGGCCTGCGCGTGACCCTAGAAGACACTGAAATCTCCAACCCCGAACCTGCGCCTCCGAGGGATTCAGGTGAGCGTTACAATCACTGCATGTAAATCTGGAACGTCTGGAAATGCACGTCGCAATGCATCCCACACTTGTGCTCGAACATTGTTAAATGGTGATCCATCGTGTCGGTCACAGCTCATTGTTACTCCCGGGAACCCTGCCCTTTCCCAGATTGTGTCTGCTTGGTCCCAGATTGCTGAAACTAATAGACTTTTTACATCACCTATAGCTAACGGCACGCCTGCCGTGTTTTTCGCAAATATATGTATCCACTTACCTGCCCCTCCCGTGAGCAGGGGGGATGGGGGAGGGGGGTTTTGGTTTTAACATGTTGGTTTCGTCCATTTGGGCCCACGGAATGTAATTTGGCCTACCTGCTCCTTTATGTATCAGTGGCATCTGTAGTTTTTGTTTCTTTCCCATTCTGCTTGTCTTCCCTTTTTTGGCTTTACTTACCAATATGTTTCCTATCCTCCCTGTTCGTTGTCTTAATCTACCTTGCCATAATGGTGGCGATAGTGTGTCTGGGTAACGGTGGTTTGGCAGCGGAGATCCTTCCGCGGCAGCTGCCTCTTCGTATTCATCTAAATTGTCCCATATTTCTTCTATTTCTGACTCTAACTCGTTAATATCCTCCCAGTTTTCTTTGGGTTCACTTCCTGGTCTTCCACTCTGGTCTCCACTTTGTTGACTCTCTGGTGTATCTGGGCATATAATTCTCACTGGCTTGTTATTCAATTGGAACAGGAACTATCCTGACTGACACTCTTGTTCTTGCCTCTGCTGTGATGACATCCCTTGCGATACTATAGACTGTCCTGATACCGAGGCTGCTGAGGTTGCATTGCATGCTGCCCCTATCGGGGGTGTGAGATCTGCCAGTAACAGCAGGGGCACCTCCCCTCCCCCTGGCAGCATTTGCCCTTTGTCACAAAGCTCTTAACCGTGTTATTTCCATTTGTGCTTGTGCAAGCTGACGGTCCAAATCACCTGTTAAACGTGCTGTGTCCACAGGAGGCGCACTCGTGGGGCAGGCCTCCTTTGTCATATGGTGGAGGTTCGGGGGCTGTTGCCCCGCTCTGGGCAGTGTCAGTGGGTGGTATATAGAGGGGTTCACTAAACCCTACCGCTGGCCTAGTCATTAAGGGATAGATTTTTGTTACTTCGTTTTCGGTTGTAGTTGTTGAGCATTCCCCTTTTGGTGTCCCACCCACTTCTTCTAGGTTTTTCTGCTTTTCTGTCATTCAGTTTGTACCTACCTCTGCCGTGGGGGAAACTTCCTCAAACATTCGCCATAAATCTAACACTTCTCTCCGGTTCTGTAACTGTTTCCCTTTGTATCCCGCTAGCAAATGTGTTGATACTAAGTCCAACACTCTTTTGTCAAATGATCCTCCTTCTGGCCAAATTGGTGTAACCCCGTCTCCCTTTGTCTCAGTGATCCACTGATCGTGATACTTCTGTATCCTGTCGCTATAAAGTGGAAGGTGCTGGCAAATATGTGCCAGTGGTGTTACTCCCCCTATGGCAATGTTTCTTTTCCTTTCTTGTGTATTCTAGTACCTTTGAATCTCTTCCCACCTCTTACTTGGTATCTCAATTACAATATGTAGAAATAATACATTCTTTATCAATGCTCACAATTACCACATGTCACATTAGCTTTCTGAGAGGTGTTACCTGATCACCTCTCACAGGTTATTTCTTCTGCTTTACCTTGTATCAATCACAAATTACTTGTGTTAAAATACTTTAGCGTGTTCAACAAGACATATACATAAAAGCAGAACAAACATATAATCATGCAACATACACATGCACTGCCTGCGCGCGTTTGTTCTTTTCCTATTCCCGTTACTGACCTTGTTTTTTCTTCTTCCTTATACTACCTACTATTTCACATTCACTCCCCACCTCTTTCACCTTTTTTATGTCTCAAGATTTCTTGCTTCCACGGAAAAAGAATATTCTAAAAACTACTCCGAGCCTACACAAGACCCCTACTATTTTTCTCTTTATCTCTATTCTGCACTTGGTCGGGACAAATGCTACGCGGCGCCGCCTTCTACCCCCTACGGGCTAGGATACCACTTCTCTTCTTCTTCTCACTTCTTACAACACCTAATGGCCATATAAAGGATAGATCAGAAAAGCCTCACCGTCACTCACACAGACCCTATTCTTGGCTACCTTCCCTTTGTTGCTAAGTCCCTTCTTCCCGTATTTTCCCCTTACCTTCCTTATGGGTCTTTGCAACCGGGACTCCACGTATTCAGTCAGGTACTCCGAGGGTCGCCGCTCGCGGCCAGACCTCGCTCAGGTCCGTCCCCCAACCAAGCCGTGGCCTGCCTTGGCGAGCAGCTTTCGATCGGGTATTCGTCAACCGGGAACCCTTGACCCTTTCTTCTTGGTGTGCACAGTCTGGTCAAACGCGGAGGCAATGGTTCTGCTGGGGGGACGCCCTGGATCTCGCTGCCGGGCGGCGCAGGCCTCAAGGCACCACTCTAAATCACGTCGCGGGGGGTCACCAAAAATGTAGGTGCCTTTCCCCGTCTTACTACGTGTGAGAAAAAATAAAATAGACAACACCCCTTGTCGGGGAAAGAGGCACTGAGACCCGGCTGCAAGAGTTCAAAGGATGGTTTATTTCTCCAGCTAGGAAATAACCCAAAAAACTCTCTAACACATTTACATCAGTGCCAACATTTATATTAGTTAAAGTAACTCTAACAAAAAATACTGAATGGACCCGATTGGCCAGACGGTGTGGTGCTGTAGGTGTGGGTAGCATCTCTTCCTCCTGGTTGGCTGAGTAGCTGACAGACGTCAAACATCTTGTGCTCCATGCAGGTCAGGGTCCGGTCACTGTGGTCACTACCTAAGCTAGTATTGTTTCATACTAAAGGACAAATTATTTAAAACATTTTATGCTACTTGTCACATTTCTACATGAGTTACACACAATGATTATTGTCAGTACAATTAGGTCATTTGTGGCTTTAATTGAAGGCCTTGACCTTTGTGCATGTAAAAAGAATCAGGCTATATTCACATCTCTTTCTAGGTTTCAAATTCATTAGTGCAAGTAAAAGCATATATAATAAAAATGCTTGAGGTTAGTAGTGGGTGTATTGGGTGGGTTTCGCAGCACAGGCGAGGGTCTGGCACTTGAAAGAAATACCTTACAGGGGGTGCAGGGTCAGGATGGCAATAAATTGTTGTAATGGGGGTGGGTGGCTTGCACGTTCATGAGGACGAATCGAGCAGAAAGTGCTTAGCTCATCTTGGTTCACATGCCGGTTTTCAGGCAAACAGTGATCTCAGAGGAAGAAAACTGTAGCATATTGATTGTTGCACTTTTCTCCAGCCTCAGCGTGAGAATGGAAGCACAGAACTTTTCCTTGGCAGGGGGGAGTGCAAGGGTGGGGGCCAGCCAGCTGCCTGCACGCCTTGTGTGTGTGTCTCGGTCCTTGGCTGCTGCGGTGGAAAGGGGAGCCGAGCATTTCTGTACTATCGCAATGAGGCCTGTTTACCCAAGATGGAGTCGAAAGGGGTACAAAAGATGGATGCCCCGTGTCCTGCTCAGTAGTCCCATCTATGCAGCAGTCAACCGTGGTTAACTTTATATAAGGGCAAGGGGCAATACCACTACCAGAGGCACGCGGTCCAAGCCTTGTACTGAGGAGCGTATGACGCGAGGGGGCCTGAGGACCCCTCGCTCCCATACACATATATAGGAGGGTCCCTGCTCATTGGTCCCCTGCAGGGCATGACCTGTCCTCCGTGATGGATTGGGGAGTCCCCCTTGCATTGACATTGAACTCTATGTAGTTCTGTTATTGAAACTTTTTTGTTTATAAAAGTTTTTTCTTTGCTGCTGTGGTTTCAGAGTAAAGATTGAAATGCATAATACTCGCTTTCCTGTCTTTAATAGAATCTAAACCTCCTGACACGTTAGTGAGGGGGAGTTCCCATTGTTGTTTATCTCCCTTATCCTCCCCTCCCCCTGGTCAGTTCTATGATATTTCCATGAACACTTTTTCATCCAAATACATTATTTTGCAGAGTGTATTTTAAAAGGCATTTCACTGAAACAGTTCTATTTTCTAACTTGAAAGCCTGTGTTAAGCATTCTTAAACTCAAACACAATGAAGGTCAGCTGTACATTTCACAAAGTAAACAGGGAAGGCCTCTCAGTAGAGCAGTGATCCATTAGTTGCAATCGATAGTACAATCGAGCTTTCAGACAGCAATCAGACAGCAAGGGAAATTCCACTTACTCTTTTTGAGAGATTACTATGTTTCCTATGAATAAAAGGATGACAAATTTTAATGCAAACTATGAGCATTCGTTTTTCCCAGAGTTTGATTGTACATGTACAAATGGTAATTAATCAACTAGTTATAAACAATATGTTTCAATTGCCACCGACATTTGAAACTAACCACCTGCATTCAATCACCATAAACCAAAAAACTCTTTCAAATTCGTGTCATTTAGGATAGTCACTTGAGAACTAAGCACCAGCATCGTCGCCAATCCCACATCAGCGACCCTGTAGTCCCGACAAAGCCAGAAACATCGGGAAAATACCATTAAAAATGAGTGGAGACTGACTGCGAGGATGGCGCCGGTGCGCGAGGACGCCCGGGACCACTGAAGCAGGCCTAAGTCGCCAATCTGAAGCCATCTCCGTGCACGTCTCAAGATACCCCCCCATGCTTCCCCCCGGGCAGGGCTTAACCGTCGCCCCCTCCCCCCAGTACATCCAGCAGGCCACGATAGCAGCGCGAGGGAGGGAGGAGAGCTCCGGGAGAGAAGTACGCCCCCTCATGGGGCCCTATCAGCAGCCGGAGCCACGCCGGCACCACTAGCAAGGAGGGTGCAGGGGGGGGAGGAGAAGTGTGTGAGGAGCAGCGAACGAGGCGGAAGCGGAGCGGGCATGGGGGTCCCCGTCCCTGAGGAAATACATCGCCAGCAGATCCATAGGCTATGCTCCCCCGCCACCGCCGGGAAGCGACACGACGGAGGGAGGGAGCAGCCCAGTGCAGCGCCTGCGGAGGAGGAGGAGGAGGAGAAGGAGGCGGCGGCGGCAGCGCGTAGCAGGAGCCTGCCCAGGCAGCCACGGCTCTGAGAAGCAGGAGACCCTAGTAGCTGTTGCTGTGAGGGAGGGCGTTTCGTCCTAAAGTGAAATGTGCTGATCAACATCCCCCCTGGGGAGACCAAGAAAGTGGCAGTGGGGGTCGGGGTGACTGAGGCGGGCAGAGCCTCGCCCCCATACCCCATCTGACTATCCATCCGTATATTTATTTATTTTTGCATTTTTAAAGCGCTCACACAGCCCGCGGGCATCGCCGTTAAAGGAATTCTATATTGCCTACTTGAGGAGTGGGGGCTCCAAGTGTTGAGGAGAATTCTCTGATAAGGCTAATTTCCCAAACCTAGTGAGTCCCCCAGCAGCTTTGCTGGATTTTTGGGGTTTGTTTTTTCTCCTGCTAAGAGTGAGACTCTTTTACTCCCACTCTTAGGCATGATTTGAGGTATGTCTTTTACTTGTTATGTGCTTATGGGCTATGGGGTTTCTTTTTACTCCATAAGGTATCATCTGTTTTTTCTGTATGTGTGGTACACAGTACCCTCAGTGCAGTACCACAGGGGTGTCACAGTGACCCCCAAACATAGACTCCATACCCTGGGACTGACTACTGTCTCCCAGGACATGTAAAGTCACCATTGGCTTTACTAGTCCAAAATTGTCAACAGAACCAGTACAAACCATCATATTGTGGAAGTACTGGTAAGGGGTAATACGATTGCCCCTGGGTCTGTTTTCAAGGGGGCACTGTCCAGTCCCCCCTTGTCGAGTTTCTGGCTGGTGGCAGTGGTTACCATGCGAAATATTCCACCGGAATATCATCTATGGGATTTTCCCATTGATTTTAAACGCACCACTTTTTGGTGCAATGTTAAAGATACCGCTGGTTTACTTATTTAATATTAAATCACCGGTTGGGTCTTTTTGCCAGAACTCTTTTCTAAAATGGGGTTTGTGTCCGTCTCTGTAACTCTGACCAAGGTAGAGCCCTTTGTTCCACTATTTTGGCGGGCTTCTCCACAGAAGCCCTCCAAGTGGTGCCACTCTGTCTGGGTTCCACAGGAAGGGTGGAGGGGGGGAATTGCCACCCTGGACTGCGTTGCCTTAGCAACCCGAGTCACACTCTACTCTGATTGGCCCAGTGGTGAGCTGCCCGACTCACCACTTAGCATGTGTGATTGACAGCTAGGCTGATGAATAGGGGGGTTTCTGCATAAAAGCAGGGCCTTTCAGACTGGAACTTCAGAAGTCACCAAAGGACCTAAGAATCCGAAGATGGACGAAGCTGAGCCATCTGCAACGACGACACCACCGGTGAAGCCCTGCTGCATCTACCTCACCACTTTTCCGACGACAAGAGAAGATCTTCTGCTGGAAGAGTCTTCTTCCCCTGAGCTGGTGGGACCAACCAGTTCACCCTTTTTCGTCTTCCAAAGACAGCCCTTGGTCGAATCACCTGTGCCAAGCACCCCGGCAGTCGGATAGCCAAGCTCACCACTTTTGACCGCGAATAAAAGGACCGCACCTTTTAATTGGGAACTCCGCGGCTGGTTTCAAAGTTTCCTCCTCGACGAGACCCTCTCTTCCCCTGGTCGGAACGACAAACTGCAATCACTGCCAGGAACAACTGCCCCCGCTGGAGCTTCCTTTCTCTTTAAGGTACTGTGTCCTGCCTGGCCTCCCTTTCTACAGATTGCTAAAGGTGACCCTTAAATCCTTGGCTTCTAAACTGGGTTGGCTCCAGGCCTTCTAAATATATCTTTTGACTTACCCCAACCTCTTTTGAACACTCTGCAAAGACTTTCAGTGCACTTTAAACCGTGTGATCCTGGGCACATTTCGCCTTGGTCCATTTAAAGTGGGCCTGGCCTATGAACTTTGGCTCTACAGTATAACCTGCCTTTCTCCCCTTGCTCTGAACTCTTAAGTGTTGGGAACTGTTTGATTTTATGCTCTGCCTTTTCTCTCCCTTTTTAACCTAAACTATTGGAGTACCATCTAGGTTAAGCGCTCACTTCTGTCTTAACAAATAGTTGCGTTTTAACCCTGACATGTCCGATAGTTAACAAGGGAGGTGTGCATATTTACCTGACTCTGTTTTAGATCACTTTTCATTGAGAGTGCTAGTGTATTATCTAAAGTGTGTTTTAAATAAATAACCATATACTTTTTATACAAAGCTCTGGTCAGTGTGCTTGCTTGTCATGATCTCTGCTTCCAAAAGATCAGGACTTGCCCGACTCCCTTGGAAGCAGACCCATAACCCCGGTTCCGAGTGCCAGCCAGTCCCAATTGGGACCTTTTGGACCCTGTCCTGGCGCCAGTGGCACCAGGCTCATAAAGATGCCCAGTCCCAGCGCTGGAAGCTCCGGGCTCATAATGCTTGGGTGGACTTACCTGCAGCAGACCATGCTGCTTACTTACCTGCCAGTTGAACCCCTGATCCTCTTCTGTTTGGGACTACTTTTCCTGTTGGGTGGGGCAGGAGCCACTCCCTAGGTTCAGAACACTGGAACTCTTCTGGAAAGCAGGAACTCTTTTCTTACCTAGGCGTGGCTGTGGAAGGAGACACCTAAGCACTACAGGAGGCTATTTAAACCACACCCGATGGATGAATCTTGCTTTGCGTTATTCTGCATTCTCTGCGGCGGGGCGCTCGTCGTGTCTTCTGCTTCTGATCCTGGGCCTAGGGGAGCGGAGGCTTGCCGTCCTGGGGTCCAGTCTTCAGCGGCGCCTGTAGAGACAGAGAAAGAACAGGTTAGCACTACGGTCTTCAGTGGCAGCGCATCTCTTACCTGGTCCATCGGCTGTCACCAACGCCTCGCGCTGCATTCCGGCATCTGAAAGACAAAGGCTTACCTACTCTTCGCATGCTCCGGAGGTCTTCGCACTGCATTCTGGCATCTGAAAGACAAAAGCTTACTAGCTCTTCGCACGCTCCGAAGGCCTTCGGCGCTGCATCCCGCATCTGAAAGACAAAAGAAGGTGCGTTTAAAGACATTGGGCAACTTTATTACTCACGTGCCATTATTCCTTCCCACGCCGAATCCAGTGGGTATTCCAGCACCCTTCAGCTTCTCTAAAGCTCCGAACTTGTACCTGCAAGATAAAAGGGACAGTTAGTGCGCATCGTGAAGCAGGCTACAAGCGCTTACTTACGTGCTTCCAGGCGCTTCTATTCCTCACGCGGGTTCGATCCTCAACTCTCATCAGCCCGCCATCCGCCATCGCCGGAACCCTGCAAAACAAGAGATATCATTACAAAAGACTTAAGACATTTGAAGTGCCCAGAACTTACCGTTCGTGCAGTTAACGACGGACAGCAGTCCTCTGAGGTCAAGAGGCCTGCACCCTTATCCAGTGAAGAAACTGGTTACGGCACCCTACCCCGAGGCAGATGGAGAGCTCGGCGTTCACTTACCTAAGGTGAGGGCGTTAACCTTTGGGGTTCTACAGGAGAAGAGAAAGGGAAGAGGAGAGAGGCACCCAATAACCCCAGTACATTAATCCCATATTTTCTATCTGCAGACATCTTACTCTTCGAGTCAGACATACAGTGCACAGAGGTCCAGCCCAAAGAGCCAACCGTGTGTTACACATCACCTTTGAAGATACGGCATTCACCCAGTCAAGACCGGCGCCTCTGCGGGAATCAGGTGAGCGTTACATTGCTCTACTGTATTTTGGCCCTATTGTGTATACTCTGCATACTGCCTTACTCTTCTTGAGAGAAGTCTGACTGCTCAGCCACAGCTACCAGGTAAATCTGGGTGGTGCAGACTGCTACCAATTGGGTTTACTGTTGCTCCTGTAGTCTTAATCTTTTTGCAGTGTTCCCCAAGGGAACTGCACAGGATTCTGCCTAACACCAGGGAAAGCTCTAGGGAAGTCGGCGTGACTGTGGAGAGAGTGGGGGAATAAAAGGTCCTGACTGGGAAACGGACACTGCAAACATAAGAAGCCTGCTCCACCAGGGTAGGAAGAAAACACCAGTGCAGGAGAGTGGTGTAATCCACCCCCCCCACTCGCCGCAGCGCAAGGATAATAGCAGCAGATAATGTTGGGCACGGGGGGGGCAGTGAGTGCTGGCGAGGAGACCCGATGAAGGGGGGCGTCACGGTGGGTCGTACCGCCTCTCCCCCCAGCCCCCCCCAACCAGGGAAAATATGGGACACATCCGGCAATCTTGAAGCATCTAAGAGGGCACTACCCCGGAGCTCAGACGCAAATGGGCAAGAGAGACCCGATATAGGGCTCGTAAGTGGTGCAGGACTCTCTGCCCCGAACAGTGCTGGTGGTCCTCGGTGATCCCCCTTCGTCCCGTGAAGCTAAAGATAGCACCACAGAGTCAACATAAGATGCACATCAAGGAGAAGGAGCTTATACACCAGATGCTATAGTAGCCACTGCTGAGAGCGCCCCAGGGACGAGTAGGTGGCTGTAGGGTGGGAGGGGTTGAGAACAACCCTACAGATGCCATGGTCCAAGGCGAGGACCACATCGTCCAAAGCCAAGGGGTCAACGGAGCGGCAAGGGGGCCAGCTAGAGCGGTGATGGAAGCAGCAGCAGGGAGAGGGCCAGGGATCATCTATTGGGAAACAGCCTATAGGAGAAGCCAGTGGGAAGTCCGTGTGCGCCATGGCCCTGAATAAAGATGACCTGCAGGAATGCCTCAGAGGCATGGAAGATAACTGATAATCTCATTCCAGAACCAGATGACAAAAATGAAGGAAGACCTCCGCAGCTCACTACACGATGTCAGAGGGGACTGTCAGAAGTGGCAGAAGAGGTTAAACAGAACAGCGACCTCTTGGAGCAAGTAGCTAGGGCAACCCACAACTTAGAGCTGCAGGCTGAGGACCTGGAGAATCGCATCCGCAGGTCAAATATCCGGGTGAAAGGCTTGACTGAAGAGATCCCAGATGCATACCTGAGGGCACTATGCAGCAATACTTCGGGAGCCTCTTGACGGGGGCTCAACCTGAAGATGTAAAGATCGTTTGGGTCCATAGGGTTGGCCCTAAGAAGAGAGCCTGGCATGAGACCATGTGACGTGCTAGTAGCTTTATCTTCCTACACGATGAAGGAGGACATTCTCTTGAGCAGGGCTCACCAGGGAATCACGATTAACGGCTCACTACTCTGCAAAAGAGGAAGGCTATGCACCCACTTACAAAGATATTAACAGCAAAGAACATTGCATACAAGTGGACATTCCCTTTCAGTCCTACTCTTCCTGTGGGAAGGAAAACAGAGTCACCACATATGAGGGGGGGGGGGGCCTGGCAATAATGAATCTGTAAGAGGAGACAACACATTGACCACAAATGCCTAAGTCCATCCAATTTACCAAAGCCAACAGACCTTGGGAGGGGTCCGGACGTAGAGGCAGAAAAGGGGGAAGAGCAATAACTCTGAAGGGCCCACAAACCAAATGAAAGCAAACAAAGTGGCCCACGACCACCAGAATGACCATGACATGGATCAGTAAGGAACTGCTTCATAGGGATGGGCCGGAATTAAGATGAGGTATAGGAGGGGGGCAATGGAGCAAGGAGACGGAAAGAGGCCCGGATGCAGGGGAGAAATGGACGTGATCACAGAATCAGTGGGGGGTGGGGTGGGGCAGTTCACCCATGCAGGGGATTTCCTGGGGTTGAAGCAGGTCCAACAGCCCAGGATAGTATCTGGGGTAGTTTTTGGGAACTCAGGCCCTGACCGGGAGAATGGAGGGGGGCGAGAGGAGGGGGGAGTTGGGGTTTGGAGCTTGGGAAAAAGGGGGTTTAGGAACTTCAGAGAGGGGGGAAAAAAGAGGGGGAACCAGACCTGCACAATATCTCCTGTTAGAGGTTACAGCTCAGTGATGATACTAAGAAAAAGTATGGCCTACTTTGGGAATAATGGCACTTAAATTCACATCATGCAATGTAAGGGGTTTAAATTCGGCCGTTAAGCACAAAAAAGTAGAAGGATGATCAACTGTTGCCAGGCATACATTATTACGCTCCAGAGGAGATCAGAGCAGTCTCTACCCAGATTCCAAAACTTTACACTTATACACCAAGCTAACGCCCAGGGTAGAACGGCAGGAGTGTTAATAGGCTTTAAAAGCCACCTTCAAGCGCAAGTCCTAGCTACACTAGAAGACAAGCTGGGGAGCTTCTTATTCTAGCGGGTGCAAATGGAGCGGAAACAAATGACCTTGGGAACAATATACGCACCCAACACTAACCAGGCCACATTCTTTCAGGAAATCATGTTAAAACTGGAAAGGTTTGCAGACGGGGAAATCATTTTAACAGGGGGACTTCAATCTGGCTTGGGACCCCTCCAAAGATAGCTAAAGGAAGCGTTTGATAACTTAGCCCTCAGGATTGTGTGGCGAGAGTTGAAGGGAGAGGCGAGAGGATTCAGGTGCTTCTCTTATGTATATCAGACACGGTCAAGGATTGATTTTATCTGGTTCTCCGCGTCCCTCGTGGGTGAAATAAAAGAGGCGTAATTGGGGACCATTTCACTGACCATGCACCTCTAAAACTAGCGATACAAAGGCGGGAGCCTCGTACAGGACTGTTGGCATGGTCTTTCCCAAGAGATCTCCTGACAGACGAAACAGTGGTGAGCAAATTGAGAGACAGGATAGAGGTATTCTTCGAGGAGAACGGGAATAGAGAAACGACGCACAAAGGGATATGGGAGGCTTGTAAAGTTGTGCTTAGAGGTCAAATTATAGCTATTCAATCCCAGAAACTGAAAATGTGGGAGGCCATGGAGCGGGACCTCGAGGCCCAGATAGCGTTGGCTACTCAAACACTGGTAAAAAAGAATAACAGGGCCAATTACAGAAGGCTGAAGGCGCTTAGAGCTCAGTTAGAGCTAACTAGTTCACTAAGGGCAGGAAGAGCATTATTATATGCCAAGCAGCGATATTATATAAAAGCAAACGGGGTACACAGACTCCTGGCTAGACAGCTGAGAAGAGCAGAGGCTAATCGTCCCATAACATCCTCGAAACAGCTTGATGGAACAGTTACAACAGAGACAGCGAAGATCATGCAGTCCTTCGAAACCTTTTACGGCTACCTGTATAGGTCTGATAACCCTAGTCAAGATGAGGTAACACAATACGTTGGGCTAACTGATACTTGCAAAGTGTCCGCCACTGACAGGGAACGACTGGAGGAGGACATTACGAGGGAGGAGGTTGAGGCAGTGATCAAGGGTCTCCCGAGAAATAAAACCCTGGGACCAGACTGGTTCCCAGCATGCTTCTACCAGAGGTTTTGTACTAACTTGAGTTCAAAACTAGCTAGTCTTTTTAACGCCTTTAACCAGAAAGGTGCACCGATCCCATCTATGGCAGAGGCCAAAGTGGTAGTGCTCCCTAAGCCCAATAAAGACTCCAGGCTATATGGTTCTTATCGTCCCATTGCACGTTTAAATCTTGATGCCAAGATTTACACAGGAGTCCTGGCAGCTAGACTATCCCTCCTCCTGCCAGAACTGATAGGAGCTGACTAATCAGGGTTCATTCGGGGTAGACACACGTGGGATAACACAAGAATGGTGGCTCATTTAACAGAAAGGGCTGAGCGGTGTGAGGTTCTGGCAGTTCTAATTGCACTTGACACTGAAAAAGCATTCGACCGGGTTAAGGCCGTATATAATAGACCCAATATGAGGCTCTCCATTAATTCGCGTCATCAGAAACGGTACATATTTCACGGGGCACGAGGCAGGGATGCCCGCTGTCTCCGCTCCTATATGCGCTGTACCTAGAACCACTCATAATGTGCATTAGGCACAACCCAGTGGTACAAGGGATACACTTTGGGGGCGAAGAACATAAAATTGCAGCCTTCGCTGACGATATGTTAATGACCCTGTCGCATCCAGATTCCTCGATACCAGCTCTACTACAGGAGCTCTCAGAAATTGAATAAGTGCCAGGGCTAAAAATTAACATGGCAAAATCAGAATTGTTAAACCTCGGGCGTTCACAAGCCCACCTGGCGTCAGTGCAAAGGGTTTCTCCATTCAAACTAGCTAGCAACATGATAGCTTACCTCGGAGGGAACCTAAGGAACAAGTTACTTACCTGTAACTGTTGTTCTCCAGCATGGGTCTGGCATGGATTCACATGCTCATGAATATTCCCCGTCGTCAGGCTGGGAATCCTCGGTAAAGAAAAAACCAGTATCAGTTTCGTTTCTGATCTGTCTTTCGTAGTAATAACCAATCACTGGTCTCTGCATCATACTGACCACAGCCAATGACTGCCCTCTACCTAAGCACCGCCTCTGGCAGCCATCTTCAGATTTGGTAGCACGTGAAGTGGCAGTATGACCAAGTGAAGAGCCGCAGAGGGGTAGGCGGGAGGGTTCGCATGTGAATCCATGCCAGACCCATGCTGGAGAACAACAGTTACAGGTAAGTAACTTGTTCCTTCTCCAGCATGGGGTCTGGCATGGATTCACATGCTCATGAATAAAGAATACATAGCAGTACACACATGCACAACCACGGGAGGTGGCAAAGGCTCAACATTAAGCATTACATCAAACTCAACATTAAGCATCTTACCTCCTCACCAGGCTCACCTCAGGCGAACAGGTTGCGCAGCACTGCTTGGCCGACCCTGGACTCCTCCCTGGAATCCCGGTCGACGCAGTAGAATCTCGTGAAGGTGTGCGTCGACCTCCACGTAGCAGCCCTGCATATGTCCAGCAGGGGCACACCAGATAGGAACGCCGTGGTAGCTGCGATCGCTCTGGTGGAATGGGCTCTCGGACGGCCAGGCAGCGGTCGGTTTGCCAACCGGTGACAGTACATGATACAGCCGGAGAGCCATCTGGAGATGGAAGCCTTCGAGAGAGCCTTCCCCTGATTGACAGGTCCAAAGTTCACAAAGAGTTGTGACGTCTTCCGAAAACCTTTCGTGCGGTCCACGTAGAACTTCAGTGCTCTAGCTACATCCAGCGAGTGCAAAGTCCTCTCAGCCGGCGACGAAGGCGACGGGAAGAACACAGGTAACACCAAGGGTTCGTTGAGATGAAAGTCCGACGGTACCTTGGGCATGAAGGAGGGGTGCGTCCTGAGCACTACCCTCGTGTCGTGGAAAGTCAAGTACGGGGCCTTGCAGGAAAGGGCCTGGATCTCTCCCACTCGTCGTGCGGAGGTGATGGCCACGAGAAAAGCTGTTTTCCACGATAGAAACTTCAACGGGGCCGAGTGCAGAGGCTCGAACGGAGGTCCCATGAGTTTGGTCAGCACCACGTTGAGCTCCCACGCCGGGGCCGGAGCCTTCACCGGCGGGAACGATCTGAACAGTCCCTTCATGAACTCTTTCACCAGACGATGAGACCACAAGGACGTCCGGCCCGTGGTTCTGGTGTATCGGGAGATCGCAGCAAGATGAATCTTGATGGACGCGTGTGCCAGACCAGCTTTGGCCAGCGTCAGCAGGTACGGCAGCACTTGGGGAGCCGTAATCCGTAGAGGGTTAATCTTCTGTGCGTGGCACCAGACAGAGAACCTCTTCCATTTGTGTCCGTAGCATTTAAGAGTCGAGGACGCCCTGGCCTTTGCAAGAACCTCTCTGCAATCGGCCGGTATGTCGTATCCTCCAAACTCTAGCGCTGCAGGAGCCAGGCCTGCAAGTTCAGCGACTTCGGGTCGTGGTGGAGGATGGCGCCTCCTTCCCTGGAGAGTAGATCCGCGTCCGCCGGCAGCTTGATTGGCGGGGACGCCGACAAGTCCAGAAGGTCCGGGAACCATATCTGCCTCGGCCACGCAGGTGCGACGAGGATCATCCTGCACCGTAACCTCTTGAGCTGGTTGACGAGCCGGATTAGCAGAGGCAAGGGAGGGAACGCGTAGAGGAACAGGCCCTCCCAGGGGAACGAGAAAGCATCGCCCATGCTCCTCGTCTGGGGAAACCTGCTGGCGAACCTCCGGCACTTGGTGTTCGTCGCCGTCGCGAACAGGTCGATCTGGGGTGTGCCCCACCGTCGGAAGAGGCGATCCACCAGATCCTGCCGTAGTTCCCACTCGTGGCACGAGCGCAGCTCCCTGCTGAGTGAGTCGGCGATGGTGTTTTTTATCCCTGCCAGATGAAACGGCACCAGAAGAATCCCTTGGGCGACGGCCCAATGCCACAGGTCCTGCGCCTCCTTGGACAGCGCTGGGGACCTGGTTCCGCCCTGTTTCCTGATGTAAAACATGGTGGTGGTGTTGTCGGTGAAGATCCTCACCACCTTGCCCTTGAGGGACGGAAGGAAGGACCTGAGGGCCCAAAACACTGCACGGAGCTCCAGGACGTTGATATGCAGGGACTTCTCCGTCGGGAGCCAGAGTCCCCTTGCGTGCAGATTTTCGGTGTGCGCTCCCCACCCTTCTAGGGAGGCATCCGTGGTCACAGTCACCTGGTGGGCTGGGGTCTGGAAGTCCATGCCCGCCGTCAGATGCGCGCGGGTGCCCCACCACCGTATCGCTCGTCGGAAACTCTCGTCGAGCTTGATCCTTTCCTCGAAGCTGCCCGTCGTCTGGATCCAGCGCGCATCCAGGAACTCTTGCAACGGGCGCATCCGGAGCCTGCACATGGGAATGAGGTAGATGCAGGAAGACATCATCCCGAGGAGGGACTTGATGGACCTCACCTTGGCCGCGTCGGCCACCAACATCCGTTGCACCTTGCCCAAGATGGTCCTGGTCCTCTCCTCCGACGGGGAGGCCAGAAGGGACACTGTGTCGAGCCTCGCTCCCAGAAACAGTGCGACTTGCGCGGGCACCAGGTGGGATTTGGCGTAGTTCACGGAGAATCCCAGGTCCGTGAGGAGTTGGACGGTCCTTGCCGTGTGGACCACGGCGAGCTCCCTCGTCTTGGCGCGGATGAGCCAGTCGTCCAGGTAGGGGTAGACGTGAATCCCCTCGCGGCGCAGCTGCGCCGCCACCGGTGCGAGGCACTTGGTGAAAACCCTGGGTGCCGACCGCAGTCCGAAGGGAAGGGCTTTGAACTGGTAATGACGCCCTTGGACCACGAATCTGAGGAATTTTCGGTGCCCCTTTAGGATGGGAATGTGGAAGTAGGCATCCTCCAAATCCAACGACGATAGGAAGTCTCCTTCCTCCAGCTGACCCAGGACGTGCTGGAGGGTGACCATCCGGAACTTCTGCGCCTTGATGAACTTGTTCAGGTGTTGCAGGTCCAGGATGGGGCGCCATCCTCCCGTCTTCTTCTTCACGAGGAAGTAACGCGAGTAGACTCCGGAGCCCCGAAGCCTCTTTGGGACGAGTTCGATGGCGCCCTTTCTGAGCATCGCCTTTACCTCCAGGAGAAGTTGAGGGACGTGAAGTTCTTTCCTGGCCACGGGGGGGGACGCGCGGGCACCTTCTTTGAAACTCGAGCGCGTGGCCCCGGGCCAGGGCGTCCAGCACCCAACGGTCGGTGGAGATGGACTCCCACACGCTGACAAAGCCCGCCAGCCGGCCTCCCACCGGGTTGCTTCGGTGGGGGCCCGACCCCACGGCCGGTTCAATCCTGCTTGGACGCGGCCTTGCCGCCTTGGCCTCCTTGGCGACGACGGCGGGGTCCGCCAGACTTGCCTCGTCCTCTGTAGGCCTCTTGCGACGACGAGCGGGCCGCTTGACGGTAGGAAGCGAAACCGCCGCCGGAACCTTTGGAGGCGCCCTTGCCTCCGCCGCTCCGAAAGGGCGTCCGCCGTTGCTGCAGTACTCCAAGGGCCCGGGCCGTCTCAGTATCCGCCTTGATGGCCTGAAGGGAATCGTCCACTGTCTTCCCAAACAGGTTGTTCCCGTCGAAGGGCATGTCCAGGACCCTGGTCTGGACGTCCTGCCGAAAGTCCGTAGCCTTGAGCCATCCGCGACGTCGAAGGCAAACGCCGTTGCCCATCTGTCGGAACCCAGTGTCGGCGATGTCCGTCGCCACGGTGATGGCGTGGTCCGAGGCCACCTCACCTTCCTGCAGGATCTCAAGGGCCTCCGCCCTCTTGTCTTTAATCGTCGTCGCCGCCGACGAGATGACTCTGCGTCCCATGGCATCCAATTTCTTTCCCTCGCCGTCCGGCGGGGAAGTCGACGTGGAGGCCGCACCCCCCCCCGCTTTCTTCCTGGCTGCCGCGGAGACGACGGAGTCCGGGGTAGGCTGCGCCCGGAGGCATAGGGGGGCCGAGTCCGGGACCCGGTACTTTTTCTCGTACCGGTCTCTTTTCGCTGGCGTCGTGGAAGGGTTCTTGAGGAGGGAAAGGCCCTCATCCCAAATGTCGTCCAACAGAGGCACTGCGAGGACCGTCTTCCTCTTGGTCTCGCGCCGTTGGTAAAGGAAGCCTTCCTTTTTCTTCTCCTCAGGGCAGAGTTGGAAAAGCTCGGATGCCCTGGCGATCATTGAGTGGAACGATCCAATCTCGTCGGGCGGAGAAGCCCTGGTGGGAGGCGACGACGGAAAATCCTCGTCGTATGCCTCGTCGTCCGTACCCGTCGCTGCCGTGTCAGTCCCCGTATCATCCCCTCGGGTGGACGGGGAGGAGGGCTGGACGGGGCGCGACGGTTGAAAAGGAGGCGGTGGATGGATCCTTCTTTTCTTGGTAGGGGGAACACCAGAAGGTCCCGGTTCTGGATCCCCCGACGGGAGAGGTTCCTCCGTCGGTAACGGTAGTCTCGTCCTTATCTCGGAGCATAAGGACTGTATAGCCAACAAAATGGCCGCTGAGTTGTCTTGCGGCGCTGGCAGAGGGGAATCCGACGGGCGAGCAGGGGCCCCGTCGGTATCCTCGACGATGTCGTCGTCGTCACCTGCGTCGGGGCCCATTCCGACGGGCTGGTCTTGTTCCACGCCTAGGCCGTGGCTTAAGACCTCGATCAGTTCCTCTTCTGAGGTTGAGGCCGAATCTACGACGACGCCCTGCCCCCCCTTCTTCCCCACGGAGGGTTTCACGGGGGTCCTATCGATGGGCACGAAAGAAGACTCCCTCCGAGGAGGCAGGGAGATTCTGGGCCCCGAGGCCGCCACCACTGGAGCAGCCTCCACAGGCTGGGCCAGGGCCGCCGCGACCGTTTCGATAGAGGGCTTGGTCGAATGGATCAAGGCCTTCACCACCTTAGGTGCGCTCACCGCCTTATCCTTGAGGGAGGGGGCACTGCCACGCTCCTCCTCTGCCTTAGAGCTCGACCGGGGTCTCTCCAGGAGCTTCGCCGGGTGCTCGGCCTTCCTCTTACCCGACCCAGAGCGTTGGCTCGTGGTTGATGGTGCCGGGGAGGGTGCGCCCTGCCTGGCGCCCGTAGAGCCCGACCGTTCGGCGCTCCCGGTGCCAGCGGACTCGCGGTGCTTGGCCTTATGTTGGGCCCCCGTCGCCGGGGCGCCCTCAAAGGTCTTAGAAGACCGCTCAGATTTCTTCTTCTTCTCGCCAGACGGGCTCTTACCCTCCAGCCAGCTGGCGAGACGTTGATGGCGGTCCTTCATGGTCCGTTCCGACATGTTGCCGCAAAACGCACAGTCCTTCTCCACGTGCGTCTTGTCCCCATGAAGGCAGTAAAGGCAGAAAGAGTGTTCGTCCTCCTTGAAGACGTTCTGCAGCTGGCATCCAGGGCAGGCCCTGAACAGCTTTCCGGGCGTCGAGCTTCCCTTCTCCTGGGCCATCTCCGAGACCGGGCCTGAGAAGCTTCTGGAGTCCTCCGAAGTGTAGCTCGACGAAATCTTCACCCTTGAGGGGCACAGATGAATCCGACACGGGTCCCCGTTGATCGGATGTAGGATCGGTGGAGCTTGAGGCTCTTTTGACCGAAAGAATCGAAGTTTTTGTGAGAAAGCGCGAAAAAATAGCACTAACGCTCGAGAGCAATAGCACGAGGATCCCAACACATGAACGTGCGGTAAAAATCTGAAGATGGCTGCCAGAGGCGGTGCTTAGGTAGAGGGCAGTCATTGGCTGTGGTCAGTATGACGCAGAGACCAGTGATTGGTTATTACTACGAAAGACAGATCAGAAACGAAACTGATACTGGTTTTTTCTTTACCGAGGATTCCCAGCCTGACGACGGGGAATATTCATGAGCATGTGAATCCATGCCAGACCCCATGCTGGAGAACTAACTCGATCTCAGCCATGTTTGGGTATAGCTTCCCTGGGATACTTTCAAAGCTTAAGGTGGATTTGAACAGGTGGAACCCATGACGGGTCTCTTGGTTAGGAAGAATGGCTGCAATAAAAATGGTTGTGCTCCCTAGAATCTTATACCTCTTTCAGTCTCTCCGATTAAAATTCTGCCATCATTTTTTAAGACCTTGAACAGAATGTTATCCAAATATATATCGCAATTGAAACACCCCAGAGAAGCTCTAGAGACCCTGATGTCGCAAAGAGCAAAGAGGGGGGGGGGGGGGAGGGCTTCAACCTTCCGAATTTCAAAAGATATTATGCTGTGGCGCAACCAAGTCTTACGGGAGTGACTAGAATGGATCAGGAAATAGCAGGGGAAGTGCTATGGCTGAGCAGGCAAGACAGACCTAAGAACATAGGGCTGAGTCACATTCTCTCTGTGGTTTGCGACACGGGATAGATTAATTAAGCAGGGTTGCATGTCTACAATTCCATCCCCCTTCACTGATGTTTGGAAACCCACAGTTTTCCCAGGGATTGTGCAGAGGATCTTTTGCAAGTTGGAGGGTAGTGGGCTGTGTAAAGGTGGGAGATATGTTTGAAAGGGGAGAGCTCAGATCCTTCGAAGACTGCCTACGTGAAAAAGACAGATTGGAATACTGCCAACTAAGGCATGGGCTGTCGCAACCAGAGATGATAGGAGCAGGGTTAAGGGACTTGACTATTTGAAAAATGTATAACAACGCATGCAGGGGACAAACACTTGATATCAAGTTTATATGGGATACTTCAAGGGGGAGACCCAGTTTGCATGTGGCCCTACATGACAAAATGGCAGATGACTACAAACCACTGGGAAAACACTGTGGGCACAAATTCCGAAACAAAATCCATCCAGATCAGGGAAGTATGGTACAAGATGATGGTGCAATGGCACTACACCACCGAGAGACTGCACGCAATGTACCCAGGCATATCCCAAGAATGCTGGAGGGGCGATTGGAGGTATGTATGGTGGGACTGCCATAGGCTACAAGGCTTCTGGCGGGACATCAAAACTCAGATCCAGAAAATGTTGCAGGGCCCCCCAGTCTACTCCCTAAAAGAGTGGATGTGTGGCCTCTTTGATCCGGAATTCCAAATCCTGACAAAACCCCAGCGTAAGGCATATGTGATCCTACTGATAGCAGCATGGCCAGTAGTAGCAAGGAAATGGAAACAGAAAAAGTCCCCCACCAACATTGATTGGCTCCGCAAAGTATGAGGTATAGTCGCAATGGAATGGATCACGTATGGAATACAAGGGAACAGAGACAAGTTCCGCCAGGAGTGGGGAATGATACCCGACTACCTAAGGGGAGATTATGTGATGCAATGGTGCCCCCAAAACCTGAAAATACTGGACATACTGTAAAGTTTACGACTTGTTGGGATGCTACTGGAAAATGTACCACTAATGCGTTTAACTGCAGGTCTGGGGAGCAGTGGAGGAGAGGCTGGAAAAGGAGGCGGGGTGGCAGAAGGGGAGATTTGTAACTTTGAAAATACCAATAAAAATAATTATATAAAAGAAAAATGAGTGGACACTGATGCAACCCACCCACATTATAAAACAAAGTATGATTACTTTAATAATAGCGCACTTCACAAAATACGGCAATCCAACAACCCATATTTCATTAAGCCCCACTACCTGTGATCCGAATTTAAGACTTCATTTTCTTTTTGGAAAACCCAGGCCAAGGCAGGAGGCTAATCCTTGTCTTGCCAGCACCAGCGTACCGTAAATATTCTCGCACAGCTTCCTTCAGCTGTGCCTGGATGTCCTGTTCTGGCTCATGCCAGTGCAGTGAGCCACGAAATCCCTTAGTGAGGGAGGGTTACCTCAGCTGCATCACAAGGGGGCGGGCGGTGGTCTATCCACGAGAGGTTTGCTGCCATACAGTATGCAGGCGATGAAACAACGCTACACCCTTTTGTCTTGTGGCACCTGGAAACCAATTGTGCTGTATAGTGGGCCTTATAAATATTCAACAAAAAAATTCATAATCACACAAAAACATTCAGACCAATTATGTGTGCATCAAGGTAAGTACCAAAGTGCAAGTGGGATCATACACATTTGACTATGCATAAATAGTCGAGGAATCCAACAAACAGTGGCCACTATACTACAATTGCATCCAAATTGTGTGGCAAGCCAGACTGTGTCCAGTACTGAGTCTACGGCTTGCTTCGTGGCTCTGCACATATTTACAGTTTTAGGAGTTTGGTTTTCGCTCTTGGACTGTTCAGTGACCAAAAGGGATGCGGTAACATCACACGTCGGCAATCTGTGTTTTTCGGCTAGAATTTTCAAGGTACACACATCCCTGGTGTGTCCTTGGGATAGATGTGCATCAGCCTTCATCAGGACAGGACAATTTATTCAATTGGAAGATAACTTCATGGCACCCTTGTGCGCCTGGTCGCTGCCATATTTAACATCTACAAATTGAATTGCATGTCAGAGGTAACTCTATACATATTGGTGTTTATTTTTGTATTTGTTTATTACTTGTATCGCGCACCGAACCCCGAGGTAACTGGGCGCTGGAGAAACCTAGGAGTTACCGGCATGTTAAAGTAGAGTGCAGTAATAGCAGGTCATGGTGAAGTATGGTGCAGTGGCAAATGGGAGGACCAGTGGTTACAGATCGGTCTGACAACAAGGTGCATTTTATCAAATAGCAACAACATAATCATTTATGTGAACATGGGCCCAAATAATTGTTACTGACCTTGCTAGATACATTTTAGTGAGAGGGACAATTCCTACACATGCTCAATGTATCAGCACTCCAGTGTGGTGGAATAAAAGGTTAAGAAAAATCAGAATACATGGATAGTGGTTCTAATAATGAGCCTAGAGCAGAAACGATTGGCCTACCTTGCGGATTACTAGAATTTATGTGCACTTTACGTAGAATAGAGAAGGCCAGAGTGACTGGATCCAATTTGTTTTAAAACATTTTCCACCTACGTCTATCCAGCGCTTATTAACAGTATGTGTAGTAAGACTGTTGATTTCCTCACTAAGTCTCTCTGATATTGCTCAAAAGGCAGATGGCTTCACTCTTATAGTTCTCTCTGGACCACAATACTATCCCCCCTCCTTTGTCTGCTGGTTTAATAACCAAGCAAGTATTGGAATTCCTGTGGTGCGCCAGACATCTAAAAAGAAAAATTTGTTTCACGCCATGTTTATTAGAGTAAATATTCTTTCTTTATTGTATGTCTTCAAGGTACTTTTTATGTTGTACCCAAACGCCCTTCTGTTAGGGAGAATTCTCATTCTATGGCTAATTTCCCTTACCTATAGAGACCCCAGCATTTTTGCTGAATTTGAAGGGTTTCTTTTTTTTCTCCTGCTAAGAGTGTGACTCTTTTTCTCACTCTTAGCCTAGGACACACATAGCAAATCTGTCTATTTGTTGTGTTTAATGTCTATGGGGTTTATCTCACCCTCATAGGAACCTTCCTTTTACACATGTGTTACACAGCACCTTCAGTGCAGTAACACAGGGGTGTCGTAGCGACTCCCAAACATAGACTCCATACCCTGGGACTGACTACTGTCTCCCAGGGCATGTAAAGTCCCAATTGACTTTACTAGTCAATTACTATGAACTAAACCAGTACAACCCATCTTACTATGGAGGTACTGGGAAGGGTTAATAGTTTATCCCTGGTGTTCATTTTCGAGAGGGTACCGTACAGTCCCTCTCTCAAAAGTTCCTGCTGGTGGCAGTGGTTACTACCGAAAATATTCGACCGCAAATATTTCCCTATGGGATTTTCCCATTGTTCGAGGCTACTACTTTTTCTGACAGCCTCTAACATACTGCCGGTTTATTTTATTATGAACTTTACTCTGGTAGGTTTTATTTGCCAGAACTTTAATATAAATTCTTTCTCGTGTCTTTCTCTAAACTCCTAACCCAGGTCGGAGATCCTTTGTTTGTCCTTTTGGCAGGCTTCTGCCAAGAAGCCCTCCTTTCGGCGCCTCTGAGTCTGGGGTGGGTCCATTGTGTGGGAGGGGTAGTAGGACCCCTGGACAGGGTTGCCGCAGCAACCCATGTCGCACTCTAACCTGATAGGCTGGAGGGTCTCCCGCCAAGATGACCACTCCACTGTGAGTGCCAGCTAGGCTGTATGAATGGGGATCTTTTTGCATAAAAGCAGGGTCCTGAGGACTGGAAGAGCAAGACGTCGCCACTGGAACTGAGGAACCGAAGAGGAGAGAAACCAAAGACATCTGTAACAACTGAACAACCAGTGAAGCCCTGCTGCAGCATCTAACCACTTTTCTCCACACGACGAGAGGAGATCTTCATCTGAAAGAGCCTTCTTCCCTTGAGCTGGTGGGGCCAACCAGTTCAACTAGTTTGCTAATCGCCTTCTCGGACCTGCCTTGGTCGAATCACCAGTACCCAGCACTTGGAGGCCAGATAGCTAGGCAGCCATCCACCCGGGCCGCGATTTAAAGGAGCGTACCTTTTATTCGATGGGCAGCACCACGGCTGGTTTCATCCTTGGGTAGTGCAGTCCCTCGAACCTTCCTCCACGAGAGTCCCTCTTCCTCTGCTGGATCACCCGAACTGCAGGAACTACCAGGAACAACCGCCACCGCAGGAGCCTCTTCTTCATTTCAAGGTACTTTGTTCCACCAGGCCTCCCGTTTCGTGTGGTAGCGCTAAAGGTGTTTTAAATCCTTTACCTACCTGTTGGGTTGGCTGCCCCTGTCGTCTAACATTGTCTTTCACCTTCTGCACCCACCTTTTCGAATCCTTAACCAAAGACTTGACTGCAGCTAAAGAACATTTTGCTCCTGGGCCCTGGCCCTGTACCATTGACTCTGGCTAAATTTGTTAGAACTGCCTTCTCTAGATTGCTTCTCAACTAGAACTGTGTTGGTGCACCTACTTCTTATAACCACCTTTTCCTTCCCACTTTTTAAACTTGTGAAGTGCCATTTTGCTCGGTTTTAATTTAAGTATTCTCTATGGTAAAGTACTGCCCTGCCTAAACTTGTTCACAAACTTATTGGGAAGTGTTGCTAAGGTGCCTAAGAAGATATTCCTGTATAACTTGTCCTTTCCCTCGCTTTTGAGAAATTGCTATAGTGCCACTTGTGTTTGGTTTTCACTGTGCCGTTTTGCTCGGTTTTCACTCTTGCTCAAACTTGTCTACAATTTAACTAGGGAGTTGTGTGTACTTTTCTTGACTGATTTTAACTTGCTTTATTAACTGTGATTAATGTGTTGAACTAGAAGTGTGTAAAATAAATATATATATTCTTTTTTAGTACAAAGCTTTGGTCAGTGTTTCCTTGTGCCACAGCACTGTAGTCCTATTGTGTAAACCCTGAATACTGCTCATCTCCCTCTTGAGATAAGTCTGACTGCTTAGCCACAGCTACCAACTAAATCTTTGTGGTACAGACTGATACCAAAGGGGATTTTTTGCTCATACCTGTAGTCTCAATCTTCTGTAGTGCTCCCTAAGTGACTGCACAGGTTTCTGCCTAACACCTTCTGATTATGACTTTGTTCTACAAATTTAGATGTCTGTGTAGCAAAGAACTTTTTTTTTTAGCTTTAGTCCTCATACCTCATCCTCTCAAGAGCCATGCTTATAGGTTGAGGGACTCCGGGGTTGGGTGGAGTATCAGAGCTGACTGGGTTAAGAGATCCGGGTGCCCAGGCAACCGGTGAAGCAGACAAATCCAACGTTCTCCTCACCCAGTCGGGGGCAAATCAGGAACATGATCTCTCTTTAACCTCTTGAGAACCCATGGAATGACGAGGAAAGGCATAGTGGACAGGGAAGGTTCAATTCACCAGAAATGCGTCCCCCAGTGCACTGTTCGCCGGGAATTCCCTCAAGCAAAACAGTTTGTACTTCCTGTTGGACACGTTGGCAAACAGATCCACTGCTGGGGTACCCCGGAGAGAGAAGACCTCTTCTAGAACTTCCTGGATCACTTCCCACTCGTGGGAGAACGTGCTCTGCCTGCTCAGAGCATCTGCACGCCAGTGTCTGCCCCCGCCAGATCTGCCGAGACTGAGATTTGGTTCTCCAGCAACCAGAACCACAGCTGCATCGCTTCTCTGCAGAGGGGAAGGAAACGCAGGTCACCTTGTTTGTTCAGGGAGTGCATGCCCCCCATGTAGTCCGTCAGAAATATGTTTCCCCTTGATAGACGTGGCGGAAGCCCTCAGGGCTAGCCTGATGGCTCGCAATTCCAGTCTGTTGATGTGCCACTTGGCTTCTATTGCTGACCAAAGGCCACTCACCTGCAAATCTTAACAGTGCATGCTCCAACCCTTCAGAGATGCATCACTGACCACCCAGGCCTGAGGCCAAAAGTTTCCCCCCCAACAAAAGATTGCAGTGGTCAGTCCACCAGTTGAGGTCACGGACCACTTGGCTGGATACCTTGACAGGATCCGTGAGTGCTTCGAGGTACTGTGACCAATTGTCCTCTTAGGAGCTATTGAAGGGATCTCATGCACAGCCTGGCCTCTGGCACCAGAAAAAAACAGGAGGCGGAGGAAGGAAGCCGCTGATAAGGTGGCTTGATTCTGGAAGAAGTGTACCATCTGTGTTATGTTGCCGACTCTCTCCTCGGGAGGGAAGGCCTTCCCCACCCGGGTGTCTAGGACTGCTCCGATGAACTGGAGACTTTGGACTGGCATCACATGGGACTTCAAGTTCAGGGAGAAGCCCAGCCTGTGCAGTAGAAGAAAGGTGTCCTCCAGATGAGACAAGTCCTGCCCCGCCAACTTCCCTCGGATCAGCCAGTCATCCAGGTACGGGAATACATGGACCCCGGATCTCCTGAGATGAGCTGCGACTACTGCCATGAGCTTGGCGAAGACCCTTGGAGCAGAGGTCAATCCAAAAATAAGCACTTTGAACTGATTTTTACGCAATGAGGACGAGGAAGAGCGACTCCTTGAGTGTGATCCCCGTTTGTTTTTTTGTCTATGCTTTGCCCTCTCCCGCTCGGGTGTCAGCCCTTCCGTCTCAGCCTCGACCGCGCCCGAGATTTCGGGAACCGTTGGCCCAGAGCAAGTTTGGCAGGCCACTCACGGATAGATTTCGGCTGCATTTTGGAGCACAATATACATCCCTCTGCATTTTGATTCGCACACAGAGACCACAAACAAATGTCATGTGGGTCGGTCACTCACAATTTGGAATGGCAGTCGGTGCACCTCTTGAAGCCGGGTCAGAGGACATTGCGGTTGAGGAATTATGAAAACAATGTTACTATTTTTGTCGAAAACGCAGAGTTAAAGACCCAATGTAGTTTTCCTGAATTAGCGTGCACAAGCGTGTAAAAAAAGGAACCGAGTATGGGGCGTAGCAACATGGTATACATACGATACCGGACGTCACTTCCGGAGCAGACGATCGATCACTCAGCAAGATGGATTGACAGCCTGGTTGAGGTTCACTACACCCCTTGTCGAAAATGTTTGAGAAATGTTGGCCCAGATTTCCATACCCTTTCCCATACAACTCCATTAATTTGGGGCAATCAGAATGTGGCGAACCGTTTCCAATTCAATAGCGCAAAGGTGGCACAGCCTAGCTTCGAGGGATGTTCTTCCATGCACCTTTGAACTGAACTACCAGGAGAATACTTAAAGATATAATATGTAACGCCCAATCTCTGAGTCACAGAGGTTTATTAGGCAAGTACAGGGGCTACCAGGATTAAAGCTCTATCTAGCGTAATAAGCATTTCTAATTTTTTTTCAAAGGTTTCTCCATGTTCTGCTAACGATCCCAAACAAAGGTGTTTTAATTAGCTATAAAGGTCATGGCTAAGGTCCTCACCAGGTAATTCTACATCAACAGTTTTAAAATGGGCATTTGCCATGATCTCCACTTCACAAAATGCTAGGTTAACCCGAGTCTGTACTGAATTATTGATCATAAGGCCCAAAAGTGAATCAGATTTGCCTTTAGCCCAGTACGTCTTAGCATATAATTTTCATGTATTTATCAGCCAAAGAGCAAGTCGCAAAGTCAGATCAAGTTCAAGTCTTAGTGCCTCAACTGGGACACCACTGGGTAAATCTAGCAGAGACCATAGCAACTTTCCCTCTATGACATCTAACCAAGCAACTAAGCAGGCGGGCAGAGTTTCAAGGCCTATAATATGCTAGGCGTGATGCACAGCTTCTGAGTTTTTTGGAGACCCTCAATCTAGTTTCCTCCTTTTCTGGTCATAACGGAGCCAAAACAAGATATTGCTGGACAAACCTTCACGGTAAGATCCAGATATAAATAGGCTTCCAGGGCCTCACCAACTTCCATATGAACTTGAACCTCCTGCACTTCTTTCCCATAATCATTATTTTGGTGGTTTTTAAGTTGATGCTCAAATTATTCTTGGTGGCATATGTATGTAATGCCATCAAGGAATGCTGAAGACGTAGATGGGTACGGTTGAAAAAGACTATCATCTGCATAGCAGATCCAGTTGATAGGAGTCTTGCCCAATTTTGGGGGATAATTATGACAAGATGTGAAAATGCACCCCTGCTTCAATCCACTATTCGGGTTGAATGGCTTTGCAAGTAGGCCGTCCTGTTCAAGTCTTATTGTAACCGGAGTGTCGGCGTAGATCAATTTTAGAAAATGTAATAAGGCAGGATCGAAACGCCAGTTTTAAAGTTCCTCCCAGAGTAAACTGCGAGAGACACGATTGAAAGCTGCAGAATAATCAATGTAACACAAATACAAAAGACTCTGAGATTTGAAGGGTGATTGGTTGCAGTTAGATACTGTAAAGTCCATATATTATCTATCCTGATGCAACCCTTTCAAAATCCAATTTGCTGTGCTCTCAGGATATTAGATGTCATTTCCCAAGATGTTACCTTTCCCAACAAAATCATGGAAAATTCTTTGCAAGAGGAATCAATCATCGCCAATAATCTGTAATCACAAGGGTCCGTCTGAAGGCCCCTTTTGTAAACCACTATTTAAATAATGCATTGGTGTATTATTGAAGTGAACAGACAGAACAAGAACTGCAACCAGAAATCTAAATAATTTTTAAATACAATATTAGGAACACCATCTGGGCCGCGCCCATGAGGCCTTGGACCGAATAATGGCTCGCATTACTTCCTCAATGTGAAAATCATTTAAAAGGCTAGGAGGGTCATAATTTCCACCTTCATTAAGGGAAGCAACCATAGTAGTATCATAATATAAATTAAAAATGTGCTCAACTCATTTATCTTCAAAGACTGGATTAATGTCCTTGGCCGTGTTGTCTGTTAAAGTACGATAAACACCAGAAATGTTTACTATTTTTAGTTGCAAGTATACTAAAAATCAAACCGCATTTCACATTTTTTATGTTGCATTTGTGTCGATGTAACCATTTTATTTACCCCGTGCGAAGAGTCCTAATCTGGCTTAATTTCTCATCCTCAGTGCAAGGCGGCGAGCGTATGATATGACGTATAGCGGTGCGTAATCGTTTCTTTTCACCATGTATCATAGAATCACACTGGCTGAGGTGAGTTGGGCGACACTGCAAAACCGCCTTCCTCCTACCCAAATTTGACCGACGAGTGTACATCAGCTTAATGCTACCCTGATATGTAAACAATAATTCTCTAGCTGTACAGCCACAATCATTGAATAAGGAATGCATCTTGCTCACATTACCCTCAGACCAAATAAATGTTTCTTGCATGTTCATTTCAGCCCCTGTGGGAGTATACACTACTCACCTAACTTTAGCCATATCAATAGTCAATGTTAGCATTGCATGATCACTCAATGCATTAAAACAAACAGTGAGATTCTTAACAACTTGTTTTCCGATTTTAAAATTAGCAAAATAATAAATCAGGTCTAGTAAAAACCTTGCCATTCCATGTAGCATCCAGAGAATTCCCCTCATCAGATGCTGGATTAATAATGGTCAAGTCATTTGCAAGAAAAAGATCAAATCATTTGCGACCTTTATCTACCATTTGGGCATAGCGCTGACCTAAACGGTGTAGTGAGGTATGTAACATGTGTGCTTTCTCTTCACCAAAATAGTTATTACTATGCTTACAGTTAGCGTTAAAAACTCCAGCAACTAAGACGTCAGTGAAAGGATGTGCTGTAATCAAAGTATTCAGCGTGTCCTTAATAAAACACGGTATCTCAAGTGTGGAGGATCATACAGGTTAATGAGCAAGAGCCGATTCATAGATGTGAAAGGCCCTTCTAACACTGCACATAGGACATTAGATTGAGAATGAATATCGAATATAACTTCAGATGTGCTTTGGCCGCTAGAAGGTTTACCCTTATTTCCCAAAGTCGCCGACTGGCAAATCGCTGTGTAATCATCAATTGAAAAGCCACTGGAAAGCCAGGTCTCCTGGAGAAGAAAAACATCTGCAGACTGCAGTATCAAAAGATCAGCGGCATTACCTAAAAAAGATCAAAATCCCGGGGTGTTCCAAGAGGTCATTTGTAAAAAGAACTGTCAAAAAACATCAGTGATGACAATAACAGAGGGAAATGGGGCCCCAATGGTCCCTTGAAACACTTGTGTATGGGCGCGTTATAAATGTCATATCATATCACTATGCCCCCCTGTTTTATCATCAGGTTTCAATCTTTCCGTAGGCTGAACAGACCTCGGGCCAATGCCTAAAAGGCCACCATCTCCTGGAGCATTACACTGACCAATGGGTGATTGCAGGGCTTTCCTGCACAAAATCACATCAAAGCCCATTTTCGATAATTTAAATATTGCTCTATGGGATCTGCAATAATAGCTGAAACAAAAACAATTAATCGCCCAATTCCTACTGCTGTGTAGCTCTAGCAACTCAAAGTCTGTGTCAGTGACGCGATTATTCTGAGAGCTGGAATGTTATGATGGATTTGCAATATTCTACTCTGATTTAGAAACGGTCTCTCTGCAGTAGAAGTTGGTTCAATTAACTTGTAACATTTTTCCTGTGAGATGTTTATCCATAACAGGGATTACAGCAGACGGGCCCTTTTCCGAAACATCAATGACTGGTGTACTTGGTCTCGATAAGGGGCTTTACTCCTTGTACCTTTTTTCCACTTTGAGGATGATAAATATAGTGCTGTGTGCAAAACTGCGGGTCTGCAACCAAAGTGTGGTATGGACGTTAAGTCCCACAGGATCCAATAGAGAAGCCGCCCTATTCCGCTCCATTCAGGCCAGACTGTCCGTTCGAACCTTGACCAAGAGTTTGCACTGAGCAACATTCGCTGTCAAATGATCCATATTTGTATTTGAATCAACAATCATCGATTGATTGATTATTTATAATGTGCCTATACACAAGTGTTTCAAGGCGCAACCAGGCAGGGTGGAGAACAAGACAAACAATGTTACTAGGCCTAGTATCATTTAAATCGTACAAGTGCACAGACAAGTAGTGCAGGGGAGAGGAAGGGGGAGAAGTGCACCCAGTGGAACAGTGTCCTGGGTGAAGTACAGGAAGGCCGGGCCTCTAAGGGGGGGGGACATGCCCAGGAAGTTCATGGAAGGCCAGGTGGCAGTGCTAGGGAGTGGACGATGGCAGGTATCCTAGATGACTCAGAGGAGCACCAGGCAGCCAGTCGATTTAACAACAGGAGGAAGGGAAGAATAGCCGAGGAAGGCAGTGAGAAAAAGGCAGAGAAAGGTTAGCAGGGAAGCAGCAGAGAATGAAGAACAGGAAAAGAAGGTCTTGAGGAGCTTCCAGAACTTAAGGAGGTCTGGTTCAAGGCAGGGAGGCCATTCCAAAAGGAGGCTGCTGCAGAGGAAAGAGATCTACCACCCAGTCTCTGCTTGGAGAAGCGACTCACCGTAGAGAATTGGATGTAGATTAGCGCAGGGCTCTGGCAGGAAGATACTTATCATTCCAGCTTCACGCACTTGATTGATCGCTGCTGTGATATGTCCTGAAGGGTGAGATTGTGAAATAGCCGCAATTGGATTAAACACTGGCTGAGAAATTCCATTCAGAGTTTCTAGGACAGGAGCACGGCTTCTATCTGAGACCTGAATCCATTTATCAAGAGTGGTTTGTGGACAATGAGCTTGTGCGTTAGGGTCTGTTGAAACATACTTGTCCTGCACCAAGATAAACAGATTTGCAGAATTCACACACTGGACCCACTTATTTTTTATTTTTGCATTTTTAAAGCGCTCACATGCCACGGGCATCGAAGCGCTGTTACAGGAATTGTTTGTTTTTGAGTTGCATAATTGTTTTCTTTTTGTCTTAGTTGCGTATTTATAATGTGCTTAAACACCCAGAGGTTTCTAAGTGCGGACGGGTGTATCGAACCTGTGTTGCTTTGTGTCGTCTTGCTTTCAAGGCATGCACGTTGCCGCTGAGCTATCCGCCTGGGACGATAGTTAACCTCTCAATGTCGTCCCGCTCACCATAAAAGGGCGGGCTCCCAAAATCCGGCTCCAGGGCTCATTTTGGAAATCCACCTTAAAAACGAATGGTGAGAAACATTTGAGTGAGTTTGCTCCCATTTTATGCTTTTACCTCTAATCCCCATCAGAGGAGGGGCATGCAGTACCCGTCCTCCCCCTCCAGTTACTTGGATGAGGTCTAGTCTAAGGCCAACTTGGCTGCATTTTCCCTCAAAACCTTTGGTTCATTGATCGTCAGGACCTGCAATAGTCAACATTATGGTTAGGGCCCAAACATCATAGATAAATGGTGGGAAGGTCAGTAACCGACATCCTGGAATCACAATCGGCACACTCTTTGAGGCCAGAGCCCTTTGGAGTACTGGGCAGGATGGACATTTTTTTTTAAACTGGAGAGGAGATGCTCTGGATAGTGTGCTGTGCATGCTGGAAAAGGAGGTCTGGTCACGGGGCATGCTCCACTGTGTATATGGGCTATGCAAGATCACATTTGGAGTCAGGGAGCAGGTGTATTCAGGTACCTGTAAGCTGGAGTTGTACTACACTGCTGAAGAAGAGTTTCAGAGAAGAAGCTTATGCTGCGGCGTACATCCAAGATGAAGAATCAGCGAGAGCACGCCATCCATTAGAAAAACATTTACGCTACTGACATTACCTGCCCAACCTTCTTAAGGTAGTGATTTTCTGTTTTATCCAAAAAAAATGAAATAAATGTAAAATATCCCTAGGTACCTTCAGTAAATTTGCTTGCTGAATGGAGACATAAAATCAGAATCATCAATTAGGTATGCATCATCAGTCGCAGGTTATAAAGTGTTCCCAGATTCTGAAGATACATAGCGATATTCAGTGTTAGGGTTACTGGACTGTACAACAAAGGAGATCACCTCTAAAGAAAGGAAACCGTGTAACGGAGAAGGCACGTTCAATATGAATCCTGGATGCTATAATATGACAATCCTGAAAGAACAAAAGATTTCACAAATCAATATATAAGAAACAAATACTTTTATTGAAGTTAAGCATGTGACATCGCCATCTGATATTTCTCAGATTCTGAACACAAACTCTTTTCAAAATGGAAACTTTAAAAAAAAAAAAAGGATTTCTTAAGCATGGAATCACAGAATGTTAAAAAATATTAAAACAATAAATATGTTGGGCAATGTCTACTTTCAGTCTGTGAGACATTCTAAGTATGATGGTGGAGTAGAAGGGAAGAGGTCTCATACTTCCTAAGGAACATTGTAAGCCTCGATCTATGAACCAGAGGGACCGAGTGGTTTCCATTCCATTCCTGCAAGACTACCCTTTGGCCTGTGTTCCGCCCCCCCACTCCACCCACCCACACACACACACACACACACACACACACTCTGGTATGGGCTCATATTAGTCTATGGAAATAAACAGCCGTCGGTGTGTCAATGAGGCCATTATGTGTCGGCTCACCCCAAAACCAGCCTTACCAATATGCCTAGCCTTTCTGGGCACAGCAAGAAAGTTAAAAAATAAAAGATTTAGAAGAAGTATCACTTTCTGATACAAAAGGCAAGCACACTACACTCTCACTCGACGTGGCGTAGTCTACACAAGCACTGGAATTAATAAAAAGATAGCCAGCATTTCATTTCCTTGCACACAATAGTGTAAACTGTACAGACAGACACTCTCACAAAGGCTCATATTGAAAACATCAGGAATTCTCTGTGCAAAGAGGGTTTCTTGTACATTGTGAGGTTAAGTGTTTATTTGAAGCAACAATAATTTCCCCATAAACTTTATTCTGTACCTATGTTAGAAATTGTATTCCTTAAAAATAAAATGTTCTGATATTTCCTACCATCTACAAATAAAATCATGACTGATTTAGTTTTTAAAGATACATTGCAGGATGGGTGCACACCGTCATGCACCCGTTGCTTTGATGGATACCCTGGCAGGATCAGTGGAAGCAGCTTGGGAACATGAACCGCGTAAAATACTAAAAGGTATTTCCCCGAATCCCTATTGCTGGGGACCACTCTATGGAGATGGAGAGCCATGCCAAGAAGCCCAAAAGCATCCGCCTCAATGGACGCCACTCACTAGAACCTACACAAACTTCTCCTGTTTCAAAGAAAGGGCAAGTCTGACCATCACGCCAGCGTGAAAGAGGGGTCACGAGGAGCGAAGGGCTGGCTCTCAAGGCTGCAGATGTCATTTCCTGCCGGTAGGAGGGCCGGACTGTGCACAGAGCAGTGTACAAAGATTGAGCTCTGCGTGGGTGGGCTTCGACTCCTAGATGACCCCCTGGTGGATCCTCGGGTTCAGGGGAGACGGACACTTCATTAGTTTGCTGGCCTTGCATGGCAAGGGAAGGGAATCTCACTCCAAAGAGCCAAAGAGGGAACAGGATGCAGAGACAAGAATTGTGCTTTATTCTTAGACACATTTTCCATCTGAAATTGGGGCATTTAATTACACTTCCATATGTATGCAGTGGCCCAAAAGACTGCCCCAAATGTTTACAAGTAACTGCTATAATGTTGTGTTCTTAAGAAGGTATGAAATGCGGGTATCGGATGCATGGTCGTTAACCAGGTCACCCCGGTTTGAAAGATGCCTAGCGTGGTTTATTGCAATAGGGGAAACTTTGGGACTGTGTTCAACAGCAAGCGGCAAGAGAATGCCATATTTCCAGATAGCTCAAGGGATAGAAGCAATCACACCCAGGTGCTGGAATACCATGGGTATGCTTGCAGCAATGTTCAATGGTCGCCATGTCACATCCCGCAGGTTACTATACAGCCATAACCCATTCCCTCGCCTCAGGGAGGGTCTATGCATTACTAGTTTTCGATCAGTTAATTGAGAGAACTGTTGTGCACAACATCCCTAGAGGTGATTTCAAAGCAGGATACAGAAACTGGCTGCAATGTTGGCTTCAGAGCTCTGGGACAAGCGGATGCCGCCGTCTGCAAGTGGACGGGACTTTCTGCCAGAGGGTGGGCCCAGAACGCCACATCTGGTGAGTGAATGGTGACGGAGCCAATGCTCATGTCGGTTCCGCACATTTGACCAATGGTCTTCTGAGCAGATAGCGACTTGAGGATACTGTATACATACCTTCCTGTCATGTAGACCGCCTGCAGTCCAAAACGGCAATACTAAATACTGTTCAGGGCTACAGTGTGAAATCTAGAAATATATATGCTCAGTGCCACACTAATCGCCCATATCTTCATCAGCAATAGAGGGTCCTTTATGTTGAACTACATTGTTTGCATTTTACTGAAAGAATGTTCTTAAGGGCGCAGAACGTATGACGCAGGAAGGCAACAAGCACCTTGCCTTTCCTGTTTGCCTGAAGTAGTCAAGCAGGCACAGCTTTCGGACTTTAGCATCTTGTGAAAGGCCACCCCATGACTATAAACTATTTTGCAAAGCATCTGTGCACCTTCTCTGTAGCCTCCTGGTTTGATTAGCTACTTATTGGCTTTTATCAAACAAATGATTTCACAAAAAGGAGTGTGGTCTGCAGAATACAACTATCACACCCTGTGTGTCAGTGCCTACCACATATCCGGTTCTGCAAGAGTTCACAGTTTATCTGGGTTAGGGTCACTACTTATTCTTAGAAACTCTAGACAAGAATATGAACGTAAAGCTCAATTACTGTCCCCAAGTTCAGAGACTGTTAAAAAAAATCCTGTGCCCCAAATGATTAGTCATTGATCTGTAAAAGGCACCCAGGCAATAGGCGCCTGGAGCACGGGGGTCAATTCCTGGGTATAATAAATAAGGGTTAGTGTAGTGATGTGCTTGCTCCTGAGTCAGGGGTTGGAACAGATCAAAAGCAGCAGTGGGAAGAAATCAGTTTCCCCCAACATCGGCGGCAATAAAAAGCTTTGGACTGTCTTGGCCAAACAAACTACACCCACTGTTAAAAGGGAGATGAATTAGCACCAGAGCTTAAAGAAAGAATAGTGCAGGGAATTACACATTCTTTTGGCCTTCCAGGAAATCCTTATGCCGAGCCCCGCCGAAGGAGTGCTTGGCCTGTTTCTACAAACCACTCCAATATGCCTGCTGATGAAGGTAACCTAACCAGAGAGGGAACACAAGTAGACAAAGAGCCAGCAGGGTGTGGGCAGATGTAGACTGACACGGCTTGCGATTAGGGCCGAAAAAGGTTAGTTAAGACACCGTCATCCTCTTCTGTCGACACCAATGGCTGATCCACCTCCAGCTCCTGCACAGATTTCAACTTCCTGAAGAGAGAAGGCAGATTCTTGATGTGGACTTCTTTTCGGAACTGTTCACCAAGGGGTTTCTGCAAATCCAAATATAGAACAAATTACTTTACTTCAATTTTCATCCTGGTTTATGGATTTATGATTGACCTTTGTACCGTATTTGCTACCCAATTCAAGCATTTACATTTCATAAACTGATATGGCATCGATATGTTGCACATTACTTGAGTCGCTCCCGCATACTGGTACAAATAACATTTTTTAGTAGGACTGCAATGATTTACCTTCACAAAAGAACAAATGAATTATCTTGGGTGATGTTCTTTGTGGGAAGAGACATCCATCAGAAATTCCTCATTTTGGGCACATATTGGGGCAACACAGCCGATACAGTAAATCTATTCACCAGCAGGGTGGAAGGTGTACCTCTCTGCCAATCCTCTGCAATGGTCCACTCGCTGGCCTGGGAAGAGACATCATACAGCCTACATATAGGCCACACCTCAACCCCCCCCCGACCCAGAACCAAGAAGCGGGGAGGAGCGAGAGTCCAGTTATTATTTAAGCAATAAACCCAAACGGGCCGCCCGACCAGCCCTGATAATGCCCCTGGGGTTTATTGCTAGTAGTATCCCAGCACGTTGTACCAGGATAATAATTTATTTTCTTTTAAGTTGCAAAACGGTGTGTTTGCTGTTCCAAAACTTTAAAAAAACACCTACAAAATAAGTTGGCTGCCATGGATCAGGGTCAGAGAGAAAGGAACTACATGTAGTCCCTTCTCCCTTTCCATGGCGGAAACTGCCGCAACAGGAACACAGAGTGTTCCTGGCACCGGCGAGGGACAAAGAAGCACAAGTTAAGTGGGGAGGGCTGGGGCATGTAGTAATTGGGGTGGGCGAAGGAAGGGATAGGGGCACAGGGAGCACTTACCTGATTCGCGGCGAGGAAGAAGGAGGCCTTCTGCCTCTGAGGGGGCCCGGAGCAGGGGGTTTTAACATGTGGTAAAGCCCACGTTCTGAACCTCCTGATTGGCTGGGAGACGCTACCATCCCCCGCCGGGGTGCCAATACTGTGTAAAGTTATTAATGGAAGCCCACGTAGCTGCTTGACAAATGTGGAGTGCTGAAATCCCTCTTTGCAAAGCTGATGTTGCTGCAACTAGCTAGGAGGCCTAGGGGAACTTCATTGCCTGCCAACTTCGAGCACTCTGACATGCAGAGTAGGATCCATCTTCATAGTGTTTACCTTCGAGAAAGCACAGCCTTGTCTTGTCATTGCAAAGGCCATAAAAAGATGGTTATCCTTTCCAAGATCCCCGAACCTGGCTACAAACAAACACAAGGCCCTATTAGGACATAGTCGATGGAACCGCACTTCCTTTATGGATAGCTATGGAGGCGGGTAGAATATGCTGGTATCTATTTTGGCCAATGAGAAACTCTGAGATACCGTACCTAGTCATATCCTTGAAGGTCCCCTTTTCCCTTAAGAAAATCCTATAAGGCGGTTGGGACTGAAAGCACTTGTAGTTTGCTTGCTCTTCTGGTGGAAGTAAAGGGCATCTGAAAGAATGTTCAGAAGTGAAAATGGGCAAGAATGCAGAGGCTCAAAGGGCGCGCACATAAGGAGGAGGAATTACTTATCGGTAATGTTCTTTCTATGGATTCTTCTCTGTTAGGCAGAAACCTGTGCAGTTCCCTTAGGGACCACTGCAAAAGATTTAAGACTACAGGCGTTTGGCAGTAAACCCACTTGGTAGCAGTCTGTACCACACAGATTCACTTGGTAGCTGTGGCTGAGCAGTCAGACTTCCCTCAAGAAGAGTTAGGCAGTCTATAGAGTATACACAATTGGTACAGAGACACAGTAGCACAAGCAAACACTGACCGGAGCTTTGGTGTAAAAGTATATAATTATTTATTTAATGACACACTTGTAAATTATACGAGCATAAAGAGAGAAGTAAATTCAGCACACAGTCACTATTATATATATACAACCTTAATTACTTATCAGACAAGTCTTAGTGAGAAACACCACTTATTTTCAGACAGAGGTGAGCGCTTAACGTAAGATGGCACTCTAATAAGTTATTAAAAAGGGAGGGAAAAAGGCAGAGTTATGGAAGCACACTAATTTCAATACTTTTAAAAGAACCACAGTAAGGCAGGATAGGCAGAGTTCTACTGGAGAGCAAGGAAGTCAATTGCAAGGCCCAACTCTTGGAGAGAGCAAGCAGAAGGGGTCCAGGTTCATACAGTGGGGTTATGCCCAAAGAGTCTTGTAGATAGTTTGCACAAAAAGGATGAAATTAAAGTCAGGAAAAGTTAGCTAGGTTGTCCCAGGCCAGCCCAGGTTAGAAAGTCGAGGCTTTACTGTCACCCTGAACGATCTGTCGCAAGGGAAGCCAGGCGGGACACAGTACCTTAAGTGTGAAGGAAGCTCCAGCGGGGGCAGTTGTTCCTGGCAGCGGGTGCAAGTCGGTGTTTCATCCAGAGGAAGAGTAAGTCTCGCAGTGGAGGAAAGATGAAGGTCGTTGCCCTGCCAGGGAAGAAACCAGCCGCGGAGTTCTTTCGGTTAAAAGGTACTTCTCTTCGCGGTAGTGGTAAGGCGTGGTATTCCGGTTGCCGGGGTGCAAGGCGGCCACGAGATGCTCCAGGATGGTGAAAAGAAGGCAAAACTGGTTATCCCCACCAGTCAAAGGAAGAAGACTCTTCGGACTGGAAATCTCCTCTGTCGTCGGGAAAAGTGGTGAGACGGTTCAGCAGGACTCCACCGGTGGTGTCGTCGTTGCAGGTCGGCTCAGCTTCTCCCTCCTCGGATTCTTAGGTCCTGTGGCGACTTCTGAAGTTCCAGTCCCCAAAGCCCTGCTTTTATGCAGCAAACCCCCATTCATTCAGCCTAGCTGTCAATGAAACATGCTAAGTGGTGGGCCAATCACACAAGAGCGCGACTTGAGTTATCAATGTAACTCAGTCGAGGGTGCCTAAACCCCCTCCCACAGCCCCTTTGGTACCCAGACAGAGTGGCACCACTTTTGGAGGCTTCTGTGGAGAAACCCACTAAAAAGTGGAACAAAGGGCTCGACTTGGGTTGGAGTCACAGAAGAGAACACAAACGCCATTTTAGAATCGAGTTCTGGCACAAAATACCAACCGGTGAATCAATATTAAATAAATAAACCGGCGGTATGTTCGAGGTTATAAGAATTAAATAATTAAAGTTAGTAGCCTCGAACAATGGGAAAATCCCATAGAGATATATTCGCGGTCGAATATAAAAAGTAGTATCCACTGCCACCAGCCAAAACTCGATCAGGGGGGACGGAGACGTGCCCCCTCGAACAACAGACCCCGGGGCAATCGAATTGCCCCTACCAGTACGTCCCCAATATGATGGTTTGTACTGGTTTCTGTTCATAATTTGGGACTAGTAAAGCCAATGGTGACTTTACATGCCCTGGGAGACAGTAGTCAGTCCCAGGGTATGGAGTCTATGTTGGGGGGTTGCTACGACACCCCTGGGTTACGGCACGGAGGGTGCTGTGTAACCCACATCAAAAACACATGAGACCCTATGGAGTAAAATACCCCATAGCCCATTAAACACATAGAAAGATAAAGGAACATCTCAAATCATGTCTAAGAGTGGGAGTAAAAAGAGTCTCGCTCTTAGCAGGAGAAAAAAATAAACCCCAAAAATCCAGCAAAGCTGCTGGGGGACTCACTAGGTTTGGGAAATTAGCCTTTTCAGAGAATTCTCCCTAACATTCTCCTGCAGATTCCTCATCTGATTAATATCCATTCCAGCGTTCGCTGTTTAGAAACCTCTTCGACATGGGGCGTAGTGATCCTCGACCTAGCCATCGGACCATCTTCACTTGATGTAGCGATTGTCGACTCTGGATGTGACGTCGGCTGTCAAACAGACTACGTCACTACACCACCGTACCTCATTGCCCACTCCCACAGCTCACATAGTGTGGAGGAAGATTGTTGAAGGCAGAAAGCATCCATAACAATCATAAAACCAAAAATGTAACTTGTTTATTTTTTTTAGGATGAGGAACAGACTGCAATAAGTTACAGGAGGACACACACAACAGGCCTCAGAGCCCAAAAAGAGATAGCTCTTCTCTTCTCCCAAGAGAAGGTCAGTCATCATGGAATGCAGGCCCTTTCATAGCAGGGCTGGATGGGAGGGTGATTACGAATCTGCAGGAGAAGAATCCATAGTAACATTACCAGTAAGTAATTTTCATTTATTTAAATTTGTATAGCGCGCAAGTAGCCCGGGGGCATGTCTCCTTTGGGGGTAATGTCTCCTTCAAAGGATTGCTTTCTCCCACATATTCCTCCTCAGATAGATTGCCATAGCAGTGCATAGTCTGGCGGCGTGATGATAGTGCTGTAGCACCACTCTTCCAAAGCGAGAATCTGCACCACGTGACACGTCCAAACAGTAATGTTTGGTAAAAGTGTGCAAAGAACACCATGTCCCCGCCCGGTAGGTCACTCTAACCGGCACGCCCATCTGGAGTGCTGAAGAAGCAGCCACACCCCTAGTGGAGCGAGCGCCGATATCCAGCAGGTGCTCTTTCCCTGCGTGTTGGTAGAACTCTGCTATACAGAGTGTAGTCCACCTAGATCTAGTCTGGTTAGAAACAGCCAAACCCTTTCTCAACAGGAATAAAACTACAAACAGATGCTCACCCCTACCAAACTCCACTGTCCTTGCGACATAGAAACCAAGGCCCAACCTCTCCTCTTCCTTAGAAGGATCGGGAGGAGGGTAGAAAAAAGGAAATTCTATGCCCTGGGAGATGTCGAATTCTGAAATGACCTTGGGCTAGAACCCCGGCCACACCTTCAGCAATACTTTCTCCTTAAAGAAGTGAAGAAATGGATGCTTGCATGATAAAACCTGCAGCTCACTGAATCTTCTGGCATAAGTGATTGCCAATAGAAAGGCAGTCTTCAAAGCGAGCAACCGAACTGTGCAAGAATGCACAGCCTCAAACAGAACTGCTATGAGGAAAGTGAGAACCAAGTTAAGGTCCCAGTCTGGGAAAAAAAAAGGAACAGGCAGAAACGTATTCACAAAGACTTTCAGGAATTGTGCCATAACTGGGATCGTAATTAAAGTCCTTTTGTCCAGAGACCTTTTGAAAACAGACAAAGCTGCCAAGTATCTTGACTGTTGCAACCTGAAGGCCGGACGAGGCCAGTGACAGAAGAACCTCGATCACTGCAGTGGTGGGGCAAGAGATGGGGTCAATCTCGCATTCCCTGCACCACGCCTTGAATCTTCTCATCTGTGCACGTCCAGCGATCTAGTTGATGGTCTGTGTGCAGCCAGTAGCACTTCAAGTACCTTCTCTGAGAGTCCCAGACATCATATCTCATCCTCTCAATAGCCACGCATATAGATTGAGGGACTCTGGGTTTGGGTGCAACACCCGACTCTCCGACTGGGATAGGAGGTCCGGCCAACAAGGCAGTCGGAGAGGTGGGCAGATGGCCAAGTCCAGGAGTTCCGGCTACCACTTTCTCCTCGCCCAATCCGGGGCGATCAAGGTCCTGGTCGCCTAGAACCTCCTCAACCTTCTGAGAACACACGGGACGGCAGGAAGGCAAAGTGGACGTTGAAGTCTCATTCCACTAGGACTATATCCATCCCCCGGTGCGCCTATCGCTGGGAATTCCATCAAGCATAACTGTCTGCACTTCCTGTTGGACTCTGTGGCAAACGGCTCTACTGTTGAGGTACCACAATGAGCGAAGATATCCTGGAGAACTTCCTGGCACACCTCCCACTTGTGTGAGGCCGTGCTCTACCTGCTCAGGGCAGGTGGACTGCCAGATGGACTCCCATTACAGAGATCTGGTTCTCTAACAGCCAGAACCACAGCTGCATAGTCTCCCTGCAAAGGGGAAGGGACCGTACACCACCTTGTTTTTTTAGGTAGGCATTGGCCACTTTATTGTCTGTCATGATTAGGACGTGGTTTCCCTTGAGAGGGCACAGAAGCTTTCAAGGATAGCCTGATTGCTCGCAGCTCCAGCCTGTTGATATACCACCGGGTCTTCATTGTGGGCCAAAGGCCTCTCACCTGTAGAACGTTGCAGTGAGCTCCCCAACCTTTCAGGGATGCGTCCGTGACCACCCTGACCTGGGGCAACAGAGACCAGAAAAGTCCCCCTGCCATCATGTTTTCTCTGTTGGCTCACCAAGTGAGATCTTTGGCCACTGACCTCTACACCGAGAACATCCTTTAGGGTGCTGAAATACTGGGATCACTGACCCCGCAGTAGCCACTGCAGAGATTGCATGCGCAACCAGGCCTCTGGCACTAGAAAAATGCAGGAAGCCATGAGGCCTAAGAGGCAGAGGAAGGAGGCCGCCAGCAAGCTGGTGTGGCTCTGGAAGAGTTCGACCACCTGTCATACACTGGTGACTCTCTCCTCGGGAGTGTGGGGGAAAAGCCTTCCCCTGCCAAGTGTCCAAGACTGCTCCGATAACTGGAGTCTTTGGGCTGCAGTGCGACTTCTGAAGGTTCAGAGAGAAGCCCAGCTGTGCAGTAGCAAACCAATGTTTTCAAGATGAGAGGAAACCTGTTCCAACGTCGTCCAGGTATGGAAATACAAGAACACTGCATCTCTGGAGATGCGCCACCACGACTGCCATCAGCTTGGTGAAGACCCGCGGAGCGGAGGGAAACCCAAAGGGGAGCACCTTGAATTGGTAGTGCATGTCCCCTATGAGGAATCTGAGCTTCTGATGGATGGGCACGTGGAAATATGCATCCTGCAGATCTAACACCAGCTAATCCTGCGACTGCAGAGGCTGGAGAATTTCTCGTAGCGTCACCATCTTGCACTTGTCCTTCCTCAGGAACATGTTCAAGGCCAAAATGGGACGCAGCCCTCCCACTTTCTTGGGTACCAGGAAATACTGAGAATACCAGCCCAACTTTCTGTGTTCAGGTGGCACCACTTCCACAGCACCCTTCAACAGGGCTCGCAGTTCCTCCTGGAGCTCCTGTTCTGGTAGTATGGGAGCAGGCGGGGGGTTTAGCAAGTAGGACAGACAATACCCCCATTGGACAAGCTGCAATACCCCGGCATCGTAGTTTATCTACCGCCATTGTAGCACATGCTCCCCAATCCTTTCTCCAGCCGGGGAAACATGGGGGAGAACTCAAAGCGGCTTTGCAGCCGATGCCAACCTCGCCGCTGCTGCTGTCCCTAAGAGACCGCACTGCCACTTCCGGAGCACAGGAAATGCCTGTGTCGTTGCCCGAGTTGTCAGGGCTGCACCTTTCTCTGAAATGGGACATACTACTGAAAGCCTATTCCCCAAGAGGAGAAACTAAAGGATGGCTTTGTCGGCTGTTGAACAGACACGTCCTGCGACTTCAAAGCCAATTTGAAGTCCTTGAAGTTTTCGAAGGACTCATTGGACGTAGGACTGAACAGATGCTCACCATCAAAGGCAATGTTGTGCAATTTGGACTATACATTGGGGGAAAACCCAGAACTGTCCAGGTAGGCCTGCCTGTGCATCACCGTAGCTGATCCCATAGTCCTGCCCAGACAACCCGCAATGTCCAGGCCAGATTGCATGCCTGTGCAGGCTACTTCCTTGCCTTCCTCCACTTAGCACAGAAAACCTTCCTGCATTTCCCCTTTCGGGATGTGTTCTGCTGCTTCCTGAATCGTCCACCAAAGGTCACAAGTGTACTTGGCAAAGGCGCACAAAGCATTCTCTGCCTTCAGAGCCATGTTACTAGGAGAAAACACCTCTTTGGCTAAGGCATCGTATTTCTTCGGCTGTCAGTTGGTATGTCTGAGGTCGATATGGACGGCATAGTATTCACTGTGGCTGTCTGGACCACTGAAGCCTCAGTCGCAGGTGGAGTCAATATATATACGGGATCTCACCTTATGGGTTTGTATTTTTTCGTCAACTCCAAGTACACTGGAGGCGTAGAGTTTGTGCCTTTGCCTACTGGAGGCAATGGGGTCTGAAATGTCCACACTGAAAGGCATTGCTCGATCAGTGGGTGGACTTCTGTCTAGAATATCTTTGAGCTTGTAAGCCAACCGCAGTTTTGCAGGGCCACACAAGCCCAAGCCATCGCCCACTCTCTCCACCGTCTCAATGCTGGGCGTTCACATTGCCATAAGGTTGGGCCTGTTGCGTCAGTGTAGCACGTGGGAGGCATGTATTCCACCGAGAGGAGCATGAAAAAGTCACCCGAGAGGGGGATGCCGGCATTTGACGACTGATTTAAGAAACCTGCAGCCTTTGGAGATGGAAGATGCTCTGTTTTAGAGTAGACCGAAAAATGGACGACCACTCCGTGCTACATTGACACGAACCTATGAAATTAACTGTGATCCCCTAAATCACTACAAAATAAAAATGAACACAATATAAACGGGTAGAGAAGAGATTGTATCTCAATACATAGACAACCATATTTTGTCCTGACGAAAGCCTAGACGAGAAATGCAAAAGGATTGCAAAGGATGGGCGAATCTCGAGGGAAAAGGCCGAAACGCTACGTGTCAACATTGTTTTTAAACTACATCCTGTGGTAGTAAAATGTGGGATATTCGAACATAACAATCCCCAGGGAAGTTGTTGGACGTTGTTTTTTGCGTACTTGCATATTTTTGGCACTTTACCCCCAGTCGCACTTTTGAATACCATTTGTATATGTTATGTGAATATAAAAAAAAGAATTCGAGATGATTTGCAATAAAAAAGATATGTATATCTGATTTCTGAATAATTGTTGAATATTAGTCTCTATATAAAAATGTTGGAGTCCCATACACAGACATTTATGTGACTGTTGATGTATTCATAAGCTACATATTTGAAAGACAAGAGTAGGGAGTGCACTGTGAGCCTGATTGCCTGCATGAATGCCCTCCTGAATGATTGGCTGCCTGAGCTTGGCTCAGCAGTGTGAATGAAGACAGAACAGTATATCTGGGGACCTCTCACTTAATGGAATTGTTCAGAAGCTGAAATTTGATGCTCATCTTGAAGCCCGGCTAGAAGAAGATTTTTCTGCTGCTTTCCTTCGACGCAATCTGAAAGCTGTTGTGTCTCCAAGAACTGATCCAAGAGAGGACCTGGCTAGGAGACCTCTTCCCGGGCTACAAGGGAACATCGTGCACCAGCTAATCTTCACCAAGGCTCCCTGGAAGTCAGTCCTCGAAAGGCTGCTGACCGGAGATGGGGACCACCGAGGAATCCTGAAGTAAAGCGCCAGGACGGCGAGGCTATCGACGACCATCACTGTCGACCGAAGTTCGGAGGACCGCTGTAACCTCGTCGACCGGAGCCGCAATACTCTAATTGCCAAAGACACTTTGAAATCAAGGCCTCCCTTGCCAGCACCGTCGACCGCTTTGTCCCGCCAAAGAAAGCCGAGGTCGCTGACGCGCTGAGGAGAATTTGCAGGTGGGTTTCTCACCACCAAAAGTCCACAAAGATACCGACAAAGATCCGAAAGCCAGCCGTGGTAGAGTCCCATTTGTCGACGCCAACGCCGACGACGCAACGCCCTTGCTGGCCATAAGTTCTTTATTGACTCATGCTTGGTAGCAAAAATCAGTTTGAAATACCTACAGAAAAATATGAAGTATGACAACCGTCACCTCACAATACATACTATTTGTTAGATAATCCTGTTATTCCAACAAAATGAATAAAGGAAGCATGTAATTACCTGTATATTCTTCTCTGTTGCGTCAACGATTAAATTATTGTATTCCATTGTTAAACAACATGGTTTAATGTCGTCATCCATGCCAAGTATTCGTTGAAGGTGTTAAAGATTATGGTCAAATAAATGCAGCCGATAGGGGGAAAAGAGGAAGAGAGCCCCCAATCAGAATCGCTCAATTAGGATCGCTAACAGCGCTTCAGACTCATAATTGCCATGTTAAAGGTCCCCAAGGGACCGTAGCAAAAACAAAACACGTTTTTACTTACGCTGCCTTTCGGCACAGGACCACGTTGTCAAGGATGCCTCATCATAGTGAACTGCCTGCATATATGCTTTCGAAAGCCTGGTACGCTGTTACCTGTACCGGTACTCATGCCATTGTGTCCACCATCTTGGGAGGACTAATTACAGAACAGTATCCTCGACAGGCTCTACTTAGGAGCAGCTACATTTCTCTATAGTTATGTATGCTGCACATTATATGTACATACTGATTGATATCCGAGATATTAGCAGGATGATTACCTGCCAGAACCCTGAGTCCACTGTTACGACCATACCCCTATATAGTTTATGCCATAATGACTGGGGTAAGGTTATCTCTGTGTGTGACCTACATAGTAAGGTCCCCTGATCACAATTGTCTCATTCCTGACTCAATGCCTGATGTGACACGGTTACCCAAGTAACTTCACAAACATTAGTAAGTCCTCTAGTAGGTTCACAGTTCACCCTGGTTGGGATTAATGTACCGTATCCCACACATTACAATGTTTTATGGCTTAAACTATATAGGGGTCAGAGCAACACTAGGCCCAATACAGAGGTTTTATGAAATACAGTCTTGTCAATTTAGGTAATGAATGTGTCTAGTTGTGGGATACCTTCATATATACATGTATACCGTGCAAACAAGGACTGCACGTGCTTTGTGGAGCACATTTATTACACCTACTTTGAAGGTATTCTAGATAATGAATTAGCAAGCATGCGGGATACCGATCACACACTACGTATTATGTGCATTTCAGCACTGCAGGTGCAACATGCAGCATATTTATGACGCTCAGAATAACCTGGCGGTTAGTAAATAAAGTTCACCAGGCATTTTTCATCTTTATTAAGCGACCAAGGTAATTCTAGTTTGTGTAATATACACTATTTTTAATTTTTTTATTTAATTTTTATTAGTTTTTCAGTGAACAGAAGAACAAAAATCACATCAACAACATTCTTGGTATCATCGGGTTACAGCCATTCAACTTGATAGTTCTTTACTGCTTGTCCACGTAACCACGGATAGTACCACTGTACTTAGGTGAACAACCCCTTTTCCCACGCCCCTCCCTCCAAGACAGGCGAGTAGCATCGGCAGTTTGTTGGCGTGGTCAAGTTTACACATGTTGGAACTCTCGTTGGGTGTTTGCATGTCCATTGTTATGCTTTAAACAGGCCGTTGTCCAGTTGTGAAGTTTTTGGATTTTTGGGCTGATGTCTGGTGTATCTAGGATTATATTTAGCAGTTGTTGCGTTAATTCCTTCCTGGATTGGGAACGTGTAAGGCTGCGAAGTCGCACCAAAGTTCTTTGTGTTGGTTTGCTCTTTCGTGGACGGTGGCTGTGATATTTTCATTGTGTATATGTTTGTGGCTACTCTAATCCATTCCTTTTTTGTGGGGAGATTGGGGGACTTCCATTTTGAGGCTATGCATGCTTGTGCTGCTAGTAGCAGAAGGGCTGCTATTCCTTTCGTTCTAATGACTACTTCTTCATCTTCTTCCAGCCCAAACAGAACCAGGAGCAGTGTTGCTTTCCGGTCAATGCCTTCAATCTGTTTGATCCAGCCTAACATTTCTTCCCAGTAGACACAGACTCTGGGGCAGTCCCTCCACATGTGCCAGTAGTTAGCGTTTCTTCCGCAGCTCCGCCAGCACTTTGGGCTGTTGGCATGGAACATTTTGGATAGTCTGTGGGGATCATATTGCCATCTATGAAGTAGTTTTATGGCGTGTAGCTTGCATTGGCATCCAATTGATATTCGTGATGGTGTTTTGATTATCGAGTCCCAAGTATGTTGGTCGAATTCTCTTTGGAAGTCTCTCCCATCTATTTTTGAGTTTTACAATTGGGTTTGGCCCTCTGTTGAGCAGTGCCCTGTACATGGAAGTAATTAGGCCTTTCGTAGTGGAGACTGTGTCGAGGATTTTTATCAAAGAGTGCGAGTTCCCTCGGTACCTTTGTGTGCCATTCACGTTTTGATAACACGCCTTTGAGGCGTAGGTAGAGGAAGACTGGGATCGACTTCAATTGGATGGCCTCCTCTAGTTCGGAGATTGCAATTAATTTTCCATCTATCCACAACTGGTCAACTCTCTCTAGACCAGCTTCGAACCAGGATTGGTGGTACCTTGGGTGTTCTGGAATTTCCTCTCTGATTCCAGGTGCCCATAGGTGACTTGGGGGGGTCCACGTGGTAACTCCTGTCATTCCTTTCCCTTCCCTCCATATTTCCCATAACGTACCCAGGATGGGATGTTCTCGCAATTTGTGCAAGTTTTGGCCTGGGGACCCATAGCCATACTGAGAGTGTGACCAGGGTCAGATTGTCGTTGTCGAGTTGGACCCACTGCAGTTTTATTTGTCTCTGAGGTGGGGAATGAGTACCCTCAGTTGGACATCTTGGTAGTATAGCTGTAGGTCGGAGAGGCCCACTCCGCCTTTCTCTTTGGGGAGTAAGAGTTTCGTAGGCAATTCTTGTTTTTTCACCAGCCCATAGGAATGGCAGAGTCGCCTTTTTCACTTCTCTGAAGAAGTCTTCTGGGACCTTCACGGGGAGGACTTGAAAGGGGTATAGGAAGCGTGGGTGGCTCACCATTTTGATAGCGTTGAGCTGTCCCATCCATGAGATCGTGAGGGGGTGCCATTTCGCAAGATCTGCATGGAACGCGGTGAGGAGTTGTGGGAATTTGGCCTCATATAGATATTCAATATTTCTAGTTAGATTGATCCCTAGGTATCGGAGGGTCAGGCCTCCGATCGTCAGCCCCAGTTGGGAAAATTCTGCGTGTTGGTCTGCGGTGGGTTCTTTTAGTGGAAAGAGGATGGACTTGGCTCGGTTGATTTTGAAGCCCGATAGTGCTCTGTATTTTTGAATGAGGTGTATGGCTCGGGGCACCGATGTCATTGGGTTTTGGATGTGGAGTAAGATGTCATCAGCGTATAGTGCCAGTTTGTGTACTCTACCTTGGATGCATAGTCCCTCCACTTGTGAGTCAGCTCTGAGTCTGGGCTAGGGGTTCTAAGGATAGGGCGAATAATATTGCCGAAAGGGGGCATCCTTGTCTCGTACCTCTTCCCAAGGCAAACCACCGTGAATATTGTGAGTTCATCATCACCAATGCTCGAGGTGAGGTGTAAATTGCTTTTATTCCTCTTCTGAGTTTTGGGCCAAGGCCTATCTTGTGGAGAACTGCCTTCAAGAAGCACCATTTGACTCTGTCGAATGCTTTTTCCATGTCAATTGAGAGTAGGGAAGGGGCATTTGACATTTTTTTGGGCTTCATGTATTAGGTGGAGGGTTTTACGGGTGGAGTTGGCGCCTTGTCTTCCAATGATGAACCCAACCTGGTTGGGGTGAATTATGGAGGGCATGTGTGTTTCGAGTCTGGCTGTGATCACTCGTGTGTATATTTTGGCATCGATGTTGAGGAGAGAAATGGGGTGGTATGATGCGCACGGTTTAGGGTCTTTACCCTCTTTGGGTATTACTGTGATTAGTGCGTCGGAGAATGATGCAGGAGCTGAACCGGTCTGGAGGATGTGATTGAATAGTTCGACCATGAAGGGGAGGAGGGAGTCTAGGAAGGTTTTATAAATCCTCCGGTATAGCCGTCATCACCTGGGGCCTTCCCTCTCGGCAGCCTTTTGATGGCATCCTCTATTTCCTCTGGAGTGATGGGGGATTCGAGCGAGACGGCTATATCTTGCTTGATTTTCGGAATGTTGATCTCCGCTAAGTATCTGCCTAACTCCTCATTTTCGTATGTGGTTTCAGAGGTGTAAAGGTTTTCATAGAAGGTGGCGAAGGCCTCAGTGATGTTGGTGGAGTCTGTTGTTCGAGGGTTCCTCGTGTTTTCAATGGATGCCACCCATCTATCTGCCCGTTGCCCTCTTAATCTGGCTGCCAATAGTGTGTCAGCTTTATCCCCTTTTTTGTAGTGTTTTTGTTTTAGGAATTGAAGTCTACGAATCACTTGTCCTAGCTCAAGTTGGCATAGCTCTTCCCTTTTTTGGGCTGCTTCAGCTATTCTCCTACGCCTCTCTGTCGATGGATTGCGCTCGAAAGGTCTAAGAGAAAAGAAACTCAGAAATGAGATTGCACTATCAGAGTTCTCTCTCTTTTTGGACGCTGCTTCTCTCATTAGGATGCCTCTCCACGTTGCTTTCCCCGCCTCCCACACTGTGTTTTTGGACAATTGTCCTGTGTTATTACGTTCAAAATAATCACTGATTTCCTTCGTTAGCTGTTCGCGGTATAAGTGGTCTTTCCAGAGCGATTCATTGCAACGCCATTTTGAGTTCCTGTGGGGGAAGCGCTATCATGTTGAGGGTAACCGTGGCCATGTTGTGGTCAGACCATGTGATTGGGTCGATTGTTGAGGCGGACATTGCGTCTGTTAAACCGGGTGAAAGATGCATGTAATCGATCCTTGTGTATGTGGCGTGTGGGGCCGAGTAGAATGTGAACCTTGTTTGCTGAGGGTGTATTAGACACCATGTGTCTTGTAGACTGTATACATTTATCAATTTGATCACTTCCGTGAGACCGGCATCAGGCGAGTTATTCGCTAGTGGGTTTCCCAGCTTGTCTATCGAGTGTGGGGTCAGCGCAAGAGTTGAAATCGCCCCCACGGATCACCTTTCCTTCCGCCTCCAGCATGATTTTGGAGATCATGTGTTGCAAGAAGCGGGACTGGCCAGTGTTCGGTGCATAGATGGAGGCTAGTGTGATGATGGTATTGTGTACCCTGCCCACCATGACTATTGCTCTGCCTCCTACATCGGACCTTGTTTTCATAACATCGAATTTGAGTTCCTTCTTGACAAGGATACCTACGCCAGCTTTCCTCAACGGGCCGGATCCCCACAATTCGAGACCGGATCTGGCGTATAGGATCTTCGCTCTTCTCCTACATATCTAGACTCTTGTAAAAAAGACTATGTCAAGATTGGCGCATTTAAATTATCTGGAGACCAACTACCTTTTAGTGGGGGAATTTAGTCCCTTGACATTCAGAGTTCCGATTTTGATGGATCTGGGCCTGTTGGATGTCATGTTAGCTGACTGGGACATGATGAATCATATTGTATTCGCTTTTTGGGTCCCTAGTGCTTTCTTTCAAAGTCAACAAGTTTTGATTGTGTAGTCCCTTATGCTTGCCTGCCATGCGAATCAATGTCTTACCCTTACCTCCCCCCTCCCATCCCTTGACCATTTGTGGCATCCGATACTTCTGAGCTATCTTTAGCTTGTCCGTTTCGGACCACCATGGGAGGCATAACCCTATTGGTCCATGTGCTTTTCCTTTTCTCTTTGTAATGAGCCCTCTTTGAATTCCCCCCATGGTTTCATTTTCCTGACAGTTGCAACATTGGTAGTGAAAACGCATTCCCTTAGTTCATCTCCCCCTCTTCGGTGTGTGTGCTGTGCATAGTGTTTAACATAAATTCTTACTTTCTTTCAGGCGTGTTAGCTCCATGTGTCAATTTGTCTGTACCAGACTTCATCACCTGAGCAGTTCTACGCCGACCCTCTTTACCCTTCCACGGGCCGACAAACCTTTTTCTCTGTTGTGCTCCTTAGATTTCATTGTTCGCTGTCGGAGGGCGCGTTCATCCTTCTGAATTTCCGTGCGCCTGGAATTCTTTTCCGTCTCGGTCCATTAATCTTCCCTCTCTGTTTTTCCTGTCATCTGGGGCTGCTCCTCCCTCCTGTCCTCCTACTATGTCTGCTGTACATCCTGCAATGTCTTTCGGTTTTCAGCTGTATTGTTGAGCCCTCCCATTCAAATGTTAGTGCAAAGGGGTATCCCCATCGGTATCTTACTGCTTTGTCCTTCAAGAATTTTGTTAGCGGTTGGCATTTTCTTCTCATCATTAGGGTAAGAGACGAGAGGTCCTGGTATATAGTTATGTTTGCTCCATCCGAGGGGATGTGGATACCTCTTTTGACCTTGTCCAGGACACGGGCTTTGTCCGCGTAGTTGTGGAATCTAGCGAGTATCGATCTTGGACCACCTGCTGTTCTACCTGCACAGTGGATGTGGTTCAGTTTCGGTTCATCTAGGGAGTCCTCTCCAAAGAGTGTTTTTATTAGTGTGCGGAGAGTTTTCCTGAGGTCTGTTTCTGATTCTTGTTAGGGAGAATTCTCTCTAAGGCTAATTTCCCAAACCTAGTGGGTCCCCCAGCAGCTTTCCTGGATTTTTTGGGGTTTATTTTTTTCTCTCCTGCTAAGAGTGAGATTCTTTTGCTCCCACTCTTAGACATGATTTGAGGTGTTCCTTTAACTTTCAATGTGTTTTATGGGCTATGGGGTCTTTTACTCCATAGGGTCTCATGTGTTTTTTTTTGATGTGGGTTACACAGCACCCTCCGTGCCGTAACCCAGGGGTGTCGTAGCGACCCCCCAACATAGACTCCATACCCTGGGACTGACTACTGTCTCCCAGGGCATGTAAAGTCACCATTGGCTTTGCTAGTCCCAAATTATGAACAGAAACCAGTACAAACCATCATATTGTGGACGTACTGGTCGGGGCAATTCGATTGCCACGGGGTCTGTTGTTCGAGGGGGCACGTCTCCGTCCCCCCTGATCGAGTTTTGGCTGGTGGCAGTGGATACTACTTTTTATATTCGACCGCAAATATATCTCTATGGGATTTTCCCATTGTTCGAGGCTACCAACTTTAATTATTTAATTCTTATAGCCTCGAACATACCGCCGGTTTATTTATTTAATATTAATTCGCCGGTTGGTATTTTTTGCCAGAACTCTATTCTAAAATGGCGTTTGAGTTCTCTTCTGTGACTCCAACCCAAGTCGAGCCCTTTGTTCCACTTTTTGGTGGGCTTCTCCACAGAAGCCTCCAAAAGTGGTGCCACTCTGTCTGGGTACCACAGGGGGTGTGGGAGGGGGTTTAGGCACCCTGGACTGAGTTACCTTGGTAACTCAAGTCGCACTCTAGTGTGATTGGCCCAAGTGGTGAGCTGGCCGGCTCATCACTTAGCATGTTTGATTGACAGCTAGGCTGAGTGAATGGGGCTATGCTGCATAAAAGCAGGGCTTTGGGGACTGGAACTTCAGAAGTCGCCACAGGACCTAAGAATCTGAGGAGGGAGAAGCTGAGCCGGCCTGCAATGACGACACCACCGGTGGAGCCCTGCTGAACCATCTCACCACTTTTCCCAGTGACAGGAGATCTCCAGCCCGGAGAGTCTTCTTCCTTCGACTGGTGGTGGATAACCAGTCTACCTTCTTTTCGCCTTCCTGGAGCATCTCGTGGCCGCCTTGCCTGTGCCAAGCACCCCGGCAACCGGGATACCACGTTTTCACCACTACCGCGAACCGAAAGGGTAGTACCTTTGTACCGGAGAAGTCCGCGGTTGGTTTCTTCCCTGGCAGTGCAACGACCTTCATCCTTCCTCCACGACGAGATCTTCTCCTCCTCTGGACGACGCTGCGACTTGCACCCGCTGCCAGGAACAACTGCCCCCGCTGGATGATCCTCTCCATTTAAGGTACCGTGTTCCGTCTGGCTTCCCTTGCAACCGTTTGAACAGGGTGTATTAAATCCTCGTCTCTCGAACCTGGGTTAGCCTAGGACACCTTAGGTAACTCTCCTGCACTGAACTAAACCTTTTTCGAACTACCTCCACAAACTTTGAAGACTCTGTGTAACTGTCTGATCTTGGGCATCTGCCGCCTGGCTCCCTTGAAAGTGGTCCTGGCACCTAAACTTCCTTGCTCACCAGTAGACTGTGCCTTCCCAACTTGCTGTGGTTCTTTAAAAAGTGTTTAGTGTGTATGCTTCCATAATTCTGCTTTTCCCTCCCCTTTTTATTTAACTTGTTGGAGTGCCATCGAACGTTAAGCGCTCACCTCTGTCTGGAAATAAGTGGTTTCTTGTCCAACAAGTATGCAGGGATGTACATATGATAATAGTGATTGTGTTTTGAACTTATCTTACCAATTTAGTGCTAGTGTGTTTTATAAGTGTGTGTTAAATAAATAATTATATACTTTTACACCCAAGCTTTGGTCAGTGTTTGCTTGTGCTACTGTATTTCTGTACCTATTTTGTATGCTCTGTATACTGCCTAACTCTTCTTGAGGGAAGTCTGACTGCTCAGCCACAGATACCAGTGAATCTGTGTGGTACAGACTGCTACCAAGTGGGTTTACTGCCAAACACCTGTAGTCTTAAATCTTTTGCAGTGGTTCCTAAGGGAACTGCACAGGTTTCTGCCTAACAATTCTCCATCCTTTTCCAGGACCAGGGGCGTTGCTAGGGGTGGGCTAAGGGGGCTTTAGCCCCTGATCTTTTGGTTGTAGCCCCGGATAGAATCTCAGGAGCTACAACCAAAAGACTAGCTAGCCCCCGGTCCTAACAGCTCCGACATCAGCGTAGCCCCGGGTCTTTTCCAGAACTAGCAACTCCCCTGTCCAGGACTCTGAAAACGCGAATGATGCGTCGCTCACGGTTTTCAAGGTCATCAACCATCATGCAGATTTCCTCTTCTCTTGTTTCTATTTCTGCGATTCTGACATTCATTTGTGATTCAAGTGCGGAAAGGGTGGTCTGATTATGTTCCACTTCTTCCAGCCTCTCCTCCATTTTGTCTATTCTGTGTGTTATTTTTTCTATTTTTCCAGAGATGTCTGCTCTCATACTCTTTAGTTCCGTTAGGAGATCAGCTACATCCACCTTAGTGGCTGCAGCTTCTGGTCCCGAGGTAGCCATGTTCCTGGGGAGAGTAGAGTCCCTCCCTGTTTGCAGGGGTGAACATTTGAAGGGTGCAAGCCTGCCTCGTACGTTCATGTGCGCATGATTCTGTAGGCGTTTTGTCGCCCTCTGGGGAGGTTCCTCTGCTTTCGATTTTTTTTTTGTTGAAATGCTAGGTTGCTTTGGCGCTTTGAGTCTGTTGGAACCTTTAGGAGAGTTTTGGGTCTGTTGGGCCGATTCAGGGTGTCTTCAGAGTCATTCCATTATTGTGATAAAAGGTTCCCTCTTTCTCCGGTCCTGGTTTGTTTGCACGAGGCACAGTGAGTTGTAGTAGGTCCTGAGGACTGCACCAAGAGATTAGGTAAAAGTGGTTATGTTGGGGGAGTTCGGTGTTGTCTATGCCACCAGTTTCAATTGTTGAATGGAGCGGGACTCCGGTTACTGTTCAGTGTTCCTGGTTCCAGCTTTGTCCGGTTTTGGTTAAGGGGCGTCTGCTGGCCTCTCAACTCTCTTCAGCGTTTAGCCCTTGTCACATGGGGTTCTTTTTCCAGACCAGCAACTGAGGGGGTGACTGTGCTGAGCTCCAGACAGTGTGCAGGAAAAGTATGTGAGGTAAGGAACAAGTTACTTATCTGTAACTATTGTTCTCCAGCATGGGTCTGGCATGGATTCACATGCTCATGAATATTCCCCATCGTCAGGCTGGAAATCCTTGGTAAAGAAAATATCAGTTTCGTTTCTGAACCGTCTTTCTCCTAATAACCAATCACTGGTCTCTGGGTCATACTGATCCAGAGTGAGATCCTGTCTTCGAAACTGCCCGCATCCAACAGGCGTCGAGGAACTCTTGTAGTGGTCGCATCCACAGCCTGCACAGGAGCACAAGGTAGATGCACAAGGACATCATGCTGAGTAGGGACTTGATGGATCTCACCCTGGTAGCGTCCATGGCCAACAGCTGTTGTACCTTGCCCAGGATGGCCTTCGTGCTTTCCTTCGACTGTGAAGCCAATCATGCCACTATGTCGAGTCTGGCTCCCAGGAACAGGGTGACTTGCGACGGTACCAAGTGGGATTTCGCAAAGTTGATTGAGAATCCCAGATCCGTGAGCAGTTGGACGGTCTTTGCTGTGTGATCGACGGCGAGTTCCCTTGACCTTGCTCGGATGAGCCAGTCGTCCACGTAGGGGTAGACGTGGATCCCTTGCAGGCGCAGCCACGCCACCACCGGTGCCAGGCACTTGGTGAACACCCTGGGCGCTGACTTCAATCCGAAGGGGAGGGCCTTGAACTGATATTGCCGCCCCTGGACCACGAATCGTAGGAATTTTGCAATGTCCTTTTAGAATGGGGATGCGGAAGGAGGCATCATCCAAGTCCAGCGACGATAGGAAATCGCCTTCCTCCAGCTGTCCCAGCACGTGCTGTAGGGTGACCATCCGGAATTTCTGAGACTTGATGTACTCGTTCAGACGAAGAAGGTCCAGGATGGGTCGCCAACCGCCGGTCTTCTTCCAGATGAGGAAGTACCGCAAGTACACTCCGGAGCCCCGGAGCCTTTTTGGGACGAGTTCTATGGCTCCCTTTCTTAGCATCGCTCGTACCTCCAGAAGTAGTTGTGGGACGTGGTTTTCCTTCCTGGCCACGAGTGGTATCCGGGGGCACCTTCTCTGAAATGACAGGGTGTGCCAACGGGCCAGGGCATCAAGCACCCAGCAGTCAGAGATGGACTCCCACACGCTGACGAATTTCACCACCCGGCCTGCCACTGGGGTGCTCGGGTGGGGACCCGACGCCACGGCTGGTTTAGTCCTGTTTCGTCACGGCCTTGCCGCCTTGGCCTCCTTGGTGACAATGCGATCCTCCTGTCTTGCCGCGTCCTCTGTAGGCCTCCTGCGACGAGGAGCGGGCCGCTTGGCGGTACGACGAGGAATCGCCGCTGAATCCTTTGGAGGCACCTTGCTTGCCTCCGGAGTTCTGAAAGGACGGCCATTGTTGAACACCCAAGGCCCGAGCCGTCTCGGTGTCCGCCTTAATGGCCTGCAGTGACTCGTCCACTGTCTTGTCGAACAGGTTGTTTCCGTCGAAGGGCATGTCCAGAACCCTGGTCTGCACGTCTTGGCGGAAGTCGGTGGCCTTAGGCCAACCACGCCGGCTAAGGAAAACGCTGTTTCCCATCTGACGAAAGCCGGTGTCGGCAATGTCCGTGGCCACCATAATGGCGTGGTCCAAAGCCACCTCACCTTCCTGTAGGATTTCTAGGGCCTCAGCCCACTTGTCGTCCGGGAGGAAGTCCAGCAGGGGAGCGATCTTGAACCACAGCTCCCTGTCATAGCGTGCCACGATGGCGAGGGCATTGCCGCTTTAATAGTCGTTGCCGACGAGATGTCCCATCGTCCTATGGCGTCCAGCTTCTTCCCCTCGCCGTCCGGCAGGGATGTTGAAGTTGAAGCCGTCGCCCCCGCCGCTTTCTTCTTGGCCGCCGCGAAGACCACTGAATCCGGGGACGGCTGTGCCCTGAGGCACATAGGGGCGGAGTCCGGGACTGGTACTTCTCGTACCGGTCTCTCTTAGCAAGGGGCCGTGGACGGGTTCTTCAGGAGCACCAGCCCCTCGTCCCAGATGACATCCAGTAACGTGACTGCGAGAACAGTCTTCCTCTTAGCCCCCCGCTGTTGGTAGAGGAAACCCTCCCTCCTCTGATCTTCGGGGCAGAGCTGGAAGAGCTCAGATGCTCTGGCGATCATGGCGTGGAAGGAGCCAATTTCGTCGGGGGCAGGGGGGACCCGAGTCGGTGGTGATGGGAGGTCCATTCCATCACCACTGTCGTCGTCCGTCCCCGTCATTGCTGTCTCTGTTCCCGTCTCATCCCTCGGTGGAGGGGAAGGAGGTGAAGGCTGAGAAGGCTGGAAAGGAGGAGGGGGATGGGTTCGCCTCCGCTTGCTCGGTGGACTTCCCGCCAGTCCAGGCTCCGCTGGATCGTCCGCTGGGGGTAAGGCCAACCATGTCCTCATCTACGTACACAAGGCCTGAATAGCCATCAAGATCGCTCCTGAGTTGTCTCGTGGCATAGGCACCGGTTGCGACGGGAGGGTCGGTTGGGGAGTAGGCTCAGTCTCCTCCACAGTCCGTGGCTCCTCGTCAGCACCACCGTCGCTTTCTTCGTCCGCCTTGTCGGGATCCCTCCAGTAGGAATGGACCTCCTCGAACTTCTTGTCCAGGATCTTTGCGACGCCAGCCAGCACATCTTCAGAGGTGGCATCTGTGTCCGTAATGTCTACCGTGCCCCGCCCCCCCACCCCCCCTTCTCCGCCCGGGGTTTCAGGGGGGTCTTATCGATAGGCTGAAAAGAGGATTCCCTCCGTGGTGGCAGGGAAAACTCTAGGCCCGGAGGTCGTCTTCACTGGTATAGCCTCCACAGGCTTCGCCAGGGCCGCACCGACTCCCTCGATCGAGTTCTTAGCCGGGTGAATCAGGGCCTTCGCGACTTTGGGCGACCTGAGGCCTTCACCTTGGGCGGAGGGTCGCTGCCTCGCTCCCCCTCCGCTGCCGCTGTCAGGATCGACCAGGACTTCTCCTGAAGTTTACCCGGGTTCTCAGACTTCCTTTTCCCCGAGCCAGAGCGTTGGCTCGTAGTTGATGGCGTCAGTGACATTGCGCCCTGCCTGGCAGCCAAAGAGCCTGACCCATCGGCGCTCCCGGGTGCCCGCGGACTCGCTGTGCTTTGCCTTCTATTGAGTCCCCGTCGGCAGAGTGCCATCAAAGGTCTTAGAAGACCGCCTAGACTACTTCTCACCTGCTGCTGGGTTCGTCCCCTCCAGCCAGTTGATGGGTCGAGTACGACGATCCCTCATTGTCCGTTCGGACATATTCTTACAAAACGCACAGTCCTTTTCCACGTGCGATTTGTCATTGTGAAGGCAGTAGAGGCACCAAGAGTGCTTATATTCCTTGAAGACATTTTGTAATCCGCATCCAGGACAGCTCCTGAAAAGCTTGGATCCGGGTGTCATGTTTCCTTTGTCCTGGGCCATGTCCACACGGGGTAGGCCTCAAAGATCTTCCGGAATCCTCCAAGAAGCAAAACTCGAAGAAAACTCGCCCATGAGGGGCGTAGGAAAATCCGAAACGGGTCCCCGTTGATCAGAAGTAGAAACGGTGGAGCTTGAGGCTCAATTGACTGAAAAAAAGAGAGTAAACTCTTTGAAAAATAGCAAAATGCAGTAAAAGCCCGAGAGCTATAGCACGAGGACTCCCAACACTTGAGCGCGCGGTAAAACTCTGAAGATGGCTGCCAGAGGAGGGGCTTAGGTAGAGGGCAGTCCTTGGCTGGGGGCAGTATGACCCAGAGACCAGTGATTGGTTATTAGGAGAAAGACAGTTCAGAAACGAAACTGAAACAGATTTTTTCGTTAATGAGGATTCCCAGCCTGACGACGAGGAATATTCATGAGCATGTGAATCCATGCCAGACCCCATGCTGGAGAAAGTCTGCTATCTGTATGCTTGTGTGCAGTGTTCTGAGGGGCAGATAGGCTTCCGGTGTCTACGCTCCCTGTATCCTGGGGTGCGTGGCCTTGCAGGTCTTTAGATGTCTTTGCGCGTAGGATGGGATACTCCTAGTGACTATGTGGGAGTTGGGACAGTTCAAGAGGGTCTGCTTTCCCTCTCTGGTGGAGCCGTTTCAGGTGGCGAGGGAGCAGGGCAGTGCGCGGCACAGCACTTACTTGTACCGTGGGGAGGCCTCCGCTGTGTATTTTTCGTGTGCTCCGCTCGTGGACTGGACTCGGCGTTGCAGGTGTTTGCGATTCCTTTTCCTGCCGTGAGGCTCAGGGGGTTCACTGTTCGAGTTGTCGGTCGCCTGTTGGAGGTCAGCCTGTGCGGAACCACTTTGGTGTGTTCTTGGTTGTGGGGGGGCCTCTTAGGACGTTGGGGTTAGTTCCCAGACACCCGCTGCTTCGAGGTATTGTGTCCAGATTTTCTTTGGCGGTATCACAGCGTTCGCTCTGCCTTAGTATGCGTGGGTACTCAGGCTCATTACGCAGGTGCTCCAGCGCGTACTACGTATCCGCTCCTCTGTTCGTTATTAGTTCCTTTTTTATTCCCACCTCGTCGTCCTGGGGATGAGTGCTGGGAGACTCGCACTGGCGAACCCTGTGGCGTGCAGTGCGCTGCCCGGCTTCTCAGGTTGCCCACGTGTGTTCTCCCCGGTTTCGCTTTCGGCTGCCCGCAGTGCCGTGGGCCGGCACTTGGAAGCGTTGGTTCTCCGTGATTTCGACCCAGATTCTTGTCGGGTTTTCTTCTGCTGGGTGGGGGGACCTTCACACATAGGCAGTGCGGTTCGTAGCTCTGGGGGAGGGGTCCAAGAGTGGGGGGCTCATTCCACTTCACGCACCATGTGGGGGAAAGCTCACACGGATGGAGTCATCGTCCGTGCGCCCCCTGGTGGCCAATATCTATACGCTATTTTTTTATACAATTTTTTATACCATGGCCATAGACAACAGTGGACTCAGGGTTCTGGCAGGTAATCATCCTGCTAATATCTCGGATATCTATCAGTATGTGCATATAAAGTACAGCATACATATTATCTATAGAGAAATTTAGCTGCTCCCAAGTAGAGCCTGTCTAGGATACCGTTCTGTAATTAGACCTCCCAAGATGGTGGACACAATAGCATGAGTACCGGTACAGTTAACAGCGTACATATTCAGTCAGTTCACTACGATGAGGTTCCTTGACAACGTGGTTCTGTGCTGAAAGGGCGCGTAAGTAAAAACGGGTTTTGTTTTTGCTACGGTCCCTTGGGGACCTTTAACATGGCAATTAGAAGAGTCTGAAGCGCTGTTGTTAGCGACCCTAATTGAGCGATTCTGATCGGGGGCTCTCTCTTTCTCTTTTCCCACCATCGGCTGCATTTATTTGACCGTAATCTTTAACACCTTCTACGAATACTTGGCAGTGATGACAACATTAAATCATGCTGTTTATCAATGGAATACAGTAATTTAATCGTTGTGAAGCAACAGCGAAGGATATACAGGTAATTGCCTGCTTCCTTTAATAATTTTGTTGGAAAAACAGGATTATCTAACAAATAGTATGTATTGTGAGGTGACGGTTGTCATATTTAATATTTTTCTGTAGGAATTCGGAACAGATTTTTGCTACCAAACCTAAGGGTAAGTGGCAGCGCTATGGTAGCAATTAGCACAATGGTGTTTTAATGATAATAATCTCAAAATTAGAGAGTTGTACTTACCATGTTTACCACCTTTCCCAATTAATTTTATTTTAAGGACTTAACAACAAGAACACTTCAAGGTAATATTACCCAACAGTTTCTACGTGGCTGAGGTGATGTGACACACTGCCCAGGTGACTACGCAATTAGAAAGTATATGCCCTTTTGAATACTATTAAATTACTAATGGTGCTTTTGTATTGTTTTCCCATTTTTTCTTCTCTATGTATCTTCTGTGTCATTATGTCTCAATAAATTGGATTCGCTATCACTCACATGTTATGTGCCATCAGACCCTTATGAAATTGATCTGTCATTACTGCCTATGACCTGGAGGTATCTGTATCAATTTGGTTGGATTTAATCTACTTTGCCTGCATCACCTTTTTGTTGAACTTTGGGTTTGTCCCGCCAAGACAATATATTGGTTTACCAATGTAATAATTCACTTACACATGTTGTGATCTAATCCAGCCTCAAAAGAAGAGCTTAGGCTCGAAACATCTGTCAGGCTGACTCTGGAATCAATAAATTCATATTGCATTTATGCATTAAACTTTATAGCGATTGGCACAGTGTGATTTTATACAATTGTCTTTAATACTCTACAGTGTCTAATCAGACCATATGTCTATAACGGCTTACTTTGCGTGTTTTGGCATGACCACGGTACAGCATTATCAGCTATAATATTCCTTTCAACATACACATCAAAACTGTGATAGAAGGGGTACAGGAAGCCCCATAGATCTATGTACAAAACAATTAGAAATATAATTAGTGTACCTCAGTTAAGGTCTTACCCCAATACAGCCGGCTATCAGGCGCTTGAAATGCTCCTTCTTCCGTTTGTCAGCGGGTTTCTGGACAGGGGGAGGGATCAGAAGTTTTGCATCAAACTGCTCCAAAGAGTCTATTTGAATGTCTGGAATCTGCTCCATTACGATCTTCAGTTCAATAAAACGTGGACGCTAAAAATATGAGTAAAAATAAAGCCCTTTACACAGGTGAACAGAAAAAGGATATAAAGACAGAAACTACATGCAAAATCATTTATCACACCACAAACTCAAATGTACATTTTATCAAAATAGGAGTGTGAAATTGCAATAAAAGTACAAGTTACTTACCCCTCGTAACGTTCTTTCGACTGGATGTTCCTCCAACGTATTCCTAATCTTTGACATGTAGTGTCCACAGCTCGGCTGCTTCGGAAATATTTCGGTAGAGGGCCCCCTGCGTCGATGGCGTCGGGTCGATGTCCCTTGAAGGCCTCCGTCTAGGGCAACGTCATCGGATGTTATAAGTAGTACGCAAGGCGCACGTAGCCTCCGTTCTTGTGCCCCCCCCCCACGTGTAGCAGAAGGGCGCACAAATCGGGCCGACCGTACTCAGCCTTGTTCGAACAAAAGCTGTAATAGGATGTGAAATTCTACCGAGGGGTAGTTTGGGAGGGCAACGAGGAATACGTTGGAGAAACATCCAGTCGAAAAAACGTCACTAGGGGTAAGTAACTTGTTCTTAGAATGTACTGTATCCTCCACCGTATTCCTCATCTTCGAAAGACTCCCAAAGCAGTATCCATGAATGGAGGAGGGTGAAGAATTTAGTAAGACTTGAAATTAAAGGGCAGAATAAAGGACTGCCTTACTAAACGACATATCCTGAGCATGGGAAGTATCCAGGGAATAATGCTTGGTAAACGTGTGTATTGAAGACCACGTTGCAACATCACAAATGCTTCTTATAGGGGCACCCCTTTGTAGGGCTGTCGAAGTAGCAATGCCTCTGGTTAAATGAGCTTGCAAGCCCTCAGGAGGGACCTTTCCCGCCAAAGTATAGCATTCAGAAATAGTGAGGATGATCCACCTAGACAAGGTCCGTTTAGACACAGCCTGGCCTCGTTTGTGCCCGGTATACTACAAAGGAGGTGGTCATCCACTCTCACCTTGGACATTCTGGAAAAATAAAAGCTCAAAGCTTTCCTAGGGTCCAACCCATGAAGCCTTTCTTATTCCTTACTAGGATGCAGAGGAGGATAGAAGGCAGGTAGCACAATTCTCAAACACAAATGAAAGTCTGAAACTACCTTAGGTAAAAAGGAGGGTCTAACTCTCAGCACAACCCTGTCCTTGTGGAATACAGTAAAGGGTGTCTTGGAAGAAAGTGCCTGCAACTCACTCACTCTACGTGCAGATGTAAGAGCAACCAACATCACAGTCTTAAAGGTTAACAACCTCAATTGACATGAGTGCAATGGTTCAAATGAAGCACCCATCAGAAACTTTAAGACCAAGTTAAGGTCCCAAACCGGAACCTGAAACACACATTTGTGATCCCTTTCAGAAATTGAGTAACCATCTTAAAATAGGAGGATTCCTCTGATGAGCGCTTAAAGATCGAGAGCGCTGCTAGGTAACCTTTAATGGTCCCTACTTGAAGACCCTTGTGGACTAATTAAATCAAAAAGGATAGAATATCCAGAGTCTAACAATGAAAAGGATTAACATTCCTTCCTCTGCACCAGTTGCAAAACTTATTCCAACGGTACAGAGATTTTGTTGCCGGCCGCCTTGTGAAAGCCACACTTCCATTACATCATTTGGGAGGTCCCAAGCCTTGCATCTCAACCTTTCAGAAACCAAGGGTGAAGGTTGAGAGTCTTGACCTTCGGATGGAGAACCCGACCTTCTTGCGAGAAAAGATCCTCTCTTTGGGGAAGACGCATCAGAGGACAGATGGATATTTCCAGAAGCTCTGGGTACCATGCTCTCCTGGCCCAATCCGGAAGAAACGCGTACAGTAGCGGGATTTCCCAATCCACCACAAATGAGTCTCCTAGAGCTCCTTGGAGGAAATTCCCTTGAGCAATACTGCTTGCACTTCCGGTTGGCACCGGTCACGAACAGATTCACTTGCGAGGTTCCCCAAAGGGCGAAGACCTCTTGAAAGACTTACTGAGATATTTCCCACTGTTGGGAGACTGCGCTCTGTCTGCTCAGGGCGCTTGCCACCGTGTTCTCCTCTGCAGCCTGATGAACTGCCCCTAGGGAGATTCCTTCTTGAATTGCCCAGAACCAGAGCTGCATCACCTCTCTGCACAGTGGTAGCTACCTACACCTCTTTTGTTGAGGTAATGCATGGCCACCGTGTTGTCCGTTATTATCAGGACATTCTTCCCCCGTACAGATGGCAGGAACGCCTTAAGTGCAAGCCTGATTGCTCTCAGCTCAAAAAGATTGATGGGAAGTTTGGATTCCGATGGAGACCAACAACCACTGATGTTCAGATCGTTGCCGTGAGCTCCGCACCCTGTGAGGGAAGCATCCGTCACTACAGTTACCTCCGGCCATGGCTGCCTGTTAGGTAAAGAATTGGGGTAGTACCCTTATGGTGCGCAACAACAACCTCAGCCTTCCGGCAATAGGGACCCAACCTTTGGTATAAGTCTAAACTACACAGGTTGGTAGTGTGACCTAGAAGCCAGGCTCATCTCAAGAGGGGCAATGTGAGCAGTAGTGGAGTTACAGAGAGATTCACAGTGACCATTACTCAAACAAACACTGATACTCAGGGTTTCTTGATTAAACATTTATTTACCAGTCATTTAAACAAGCCTTCTTCAGAAGGGAGCAATATAAAAGCAACACTTAAACACACTTCAGAAATACACACTCTTAGGTTTCTCAGAATTAGTAAAGACCCATTGGGGATGGCCCACACACTTCCTACACCCTCAGGTGACAAATAGCTAGGAGACTGGGGACATTAATATATTACCTTTACATATAGAGTAGGCTTTGAGAGTGTCAAAAGAAAGTGTTATTAGAACAAGCAAGACATCACAAATATTCTTAAAGCAGGCAAATACTTTTGGGCCCCCTCAATGTATAACAGAGGAGAGAAGAGTCATTCAAGGAACCAGGCTAAGCCAATGTCAATGGGCAAATGTCTATGTAGCTAAAGCACTTCTTGCAGGTTAGTAAAAGTCTTTGCACAATGTTTTAGAAGTCTTTAGTGAAAAAGATGAATCAAATGTAGGGCCACAAGCCGAGAGACTTGTGAAGTAGAAGCAAATCTACACAGAGAGGTAAGTTCTCTCAGACTTTACAGTACATTTAGGTTGAAGAAAAATGCAGCAGATGACTTCTGTTCCTGTGCAGCTCTGCAGATCCTGGTGTTCCTGGGCCTCAGTCGTGGGGACATTGAGGGAGGACTTCTGGGGACTCCTGCACTACAACGGGACGGTCATCGATGGCAACCGGCAATCTTCAAACAAGTGGCCCTTCGGTGTTTCAGCTCGAGTCTACCGCAATCAGCAACACTACGGTTCTTGGCTGTTGAGGGGGGGCCTTCATTGCATCTGGGGGGTCCTGCACGCTGTTGAAGGGGCTCAGGCTCAGTAAGTCCGGCTTCCTGGGAGTCCTGAGGATCTTCCTAGAGCTCTTGGCCAACTTAAAAGCAACGCACACAAGCTGGTGTTCCCCTCTCTGGTTGTTAAGGAGAATTCTCATTCATGGCTAATTTCCCTTACCTAGTGAGTGTCCCTCAGTAGCTTTGCTGGATTTCTGGGGTTTATTATTTTCCACCTGGTAAGAGTGTGAGCCTTTTTCCGACTCTTACAGTGTATTTTTTGTGTATGTTGTACTTTTTGTGCCCATGGGTTATGGAGTGTCACCAACTCCCCAGGCATCATCGGTTTACTTGTGTGTCACACAGCACCTTAAGTGCAGTGACACAGGGATGTCTTTTAGACTTCCCTTGTGAAATCCATTTCTGGGGATGACTACTGTCGTCCCAGAGACATGTAAAGTCACCATTGGCTTTACTAGTCTTTAAAATACAGATCCAGTACAACCCATCTTACAATGGAGCACTGGAGGGGAGTATCTTTCCCCTGTCCTTCTGTGACTCAAGGGGCACTTTGTGTCCCCCTTCCCGACTCAACATGGCTGGTGGCAGTGGTAACTATCATTTTTACACGGATTCCCTTGTTAATGTTCTGGCTGTGGTGACAGACGCGAACATAAACCCCGCTACCCCATATCGTTTTTATCGTGGGTCCTGGTGTGGTTTTTTGCCATTTCGTGTTGGAAAGGACCTTCTTGTTGTTTGCTTTTCGGGCCAAACCAGGTTTGGTTTCCTTGTTCGCCGTCCTTTGGCGGGCTTCTGCACAGAAGCCATCCTTTGGCGTCTGGGTGTCTAGATGGGCTGAATGTGAGGGAGGGGTTTAGTAACCCCCTGCCCAGGGTCTCCCTGGAGACCCAAGTCGCACTCTGTGTCGATTGGCTGAGGTGGTTGTCCAGGCCGGACAACCCCCCTGCTGTGTGATTGACAGCCAGGCTGTGTGAATGGGGGATTTTGGCATAAAAGGCAGGACTCTTGGGCTGGAAGTCAGAGTCGCCACTGGAACTACAAGAACCGAAGAGAAGCGGAGAAGAAGGCTGCTGCAACTGCTGGATCCCGGTGAAGCCCTTCGACGACAGAGCAGATCCAGTCCGGAGTCTTCTTCCCTTGAGCCTGGTGAGATCAACCAGCTCACCTTCAACAGCCAGAGAATCCTCTTCTGGGTCAAAATCACTGCACAGAACTGTAGTGGTCCGGATAGCCATCAGAAGAGCCCTCTCCTGTTTTTAAGGAGAGCACCTTTTATTCATCGTTGCTTTGCTGCTGCTGGCTTCATCCCTGGGTAGTACAGATCGCTCCAGACGTCGTCGTTGTCCCCACGACTGAAGCTCCAGGAACTGTGAGTCTGCAGGAACTACCAGGAACAACTGCCGTAGCACCAGCTTTCATCATCCGAATAATGTACTGTGTCCATTTGGTCGTTCTCTCCGTCCGACCTTGAGGAATCGGGGTGAACCCTTTTCCTTTCCGAAGGCTTGTCCTTTCTTCCGTCTTATAACTTTTGCTTCCCTTTGACAATATCCAGTACTCCTGGCAAACTTTAATCGTGAACTATACTAACCGTGTGATTCTCAACCCAGAGCCCCTGCTCCATTTTGACACTGGCGCAGGCCTATTGACTTATCTGTCGCTAAGAAAACGTCCTCTGATTCTATTGCCTTGACAAAAGTATTGCGGGTATGCTTTATTTTCTTAAAACCGAACTGTCATTAGTGTCAAAAAGTGATCGCGTATTAACCCACAGTAACGTCTTTGTTTCGAAACACTGGTCTGTCAAATTCTAATGTACTTACCTTGAATTGACCTGAACAAGAGGAATTGATTGTGTGTAGTATATTTAGAGTGTGGTTTTATTTAGTAGAAGTGAAGTGTTTTGCAAACAGATGGTTTAAAAATAAATGTAGTTATATTTTTTTTACCAGAAACCTTCAGTCAGTGTTTGCTTGAGTCACAGTAATTGTAGTCCTTGGTGTAATCACTATTACTGCTCATTTGCTCTTGAGATAAGTCTGGCTGCTCCGCCATCGCTACCATTTTACTGTGTAGTACAGGCTTGTACCAAAGGTGAAATTGTACTATCACTTGTAGTCTTAATTGTATGTAGTGTTCCCTAAGGGTACTGTATATGATTCAGCCTAACACTAGTGTTTCGGTTTCCAGTACCAACTCTGTGTAAATTCATGGAGGTGAGAGACTTAAAAGTCTTTCTGTGGTAAAGGAGTACACCTTTTCTCAGGTATGACAGCCAGAGGCTTCAAAGTCGATGACTTTGACTTAGATACTGCTTTTTAGGTGGTTCCACCGTAACCAGGGGTTTCGCCTGTACATTTGGGAATAGACAATGGAGAGACTAGGACAGAGATTATGTACACACCATACGGGACACACAAGGGAAAATGGTTACGGAACCCGTTGACATAGCAGAGGAATTTGCCACCTTTCATGAAATACTACATACCCCTACGTGGGAACCTAAGACACTGGCTGTACCTGGCTTTCAATGGATTGCTTTTCTCCGGCAGATTCCTCATCATGATAGATGTTCTACTCCATCTGATTGGAAAACATTTCAACAGGTTATGTTGTGGACCTCGACTCGGCCGTCGATCTGTCTTGTTTGGCTCTCGGTCATCGGCTCCGGACGTGACATCAGGCATCGTATATATACCACATCAATACGCCCCACAAGTCAGTTCCTCTTTTCTGCACACTTGAACGTGGCATCAGGAACACGACTCAAGTTTACTTGACATTCTTATTGTACTTTGTATGCTTTTTTTGACAAAATCCTTGACGCAATGTCGTTCCACAGGGGTTCAGGCTTCAAACTATGCCACGATTGTGAGGACAGAATGTCCTTGACCGACCCCCATGATGTCGATCTATGGTGTGTGGGTGCTACATACGACACGGAGGCCTGCTCCTTGTGCGCAAAGATGCAGCCGAAATCCTTGCGTGAGAGGGCCGGGAAACTGGCTTTGGGCCGACCTGTCGCCAAGTTCCCGCTGCGGTCACTAGTCCGGTCCTCGCAGGCCGAGACAGAGGAGCCCACCCCGGTAAAGGGGAAAGACTGACATCTTAAGAAGACCAAGAAGTGGTCCTATTCCAGGAGCCATTCCTAGTCTTCCTCGCGGAAGAAGCGACACCACCACCATTGACGTAAGTCCATCTCATCGTCGTAACAAGGTATGCCCGTGGCGGTGCCGACCACTCAAGAGAAGTGGGAGAGTTTTAAGACCTCTATGTTGCAAATGTTTAAGACGCAAGTGGCTGTAGGTGTGGCTCTGGCCCCCAACCAGCAGGCTTTGGCGGCTGAAGCGGCGCTCTGTGCTCCCGACCCCAAGCCAGCCACTCCGTCAACATCGTCTGCTTCGAAAGCGTCTTCGGGAGTTGCTCCCATCAGGCATACGTTTCCGGAAGGCCATAGGGCTGAGGCTCCCGACGTGTATCGGTTCCCCGAGCATCCCTCTGCACTGAAAGTACCCTCGGTATCTATAGCTTCGGCTCCGAAGTCCATCATGAAGCCTCCGGCACCGACAGTCGGCGATGGTTCCTTCGTGCCACTGTCGAGATCGGGTTTCTTCTATTCCATGCACTCCATATTCAGAGTCGAGGAACACCATGACCCTTAGCCCTCTACCCACACCAGTGTGAAGTTCAGGGAGCTGGCTTACAAGGTAGTTGACACCTGTTAGGTAGAATTCTCAGAAATGTGCTAATTCCCTCCACTTTAGAGATCCCCAGCAACTTTGCTGGACTTTGAGGACTTGATTTTTTTTTTAACCTGGAAGGAGCGAGCCCCTTTTTCCCACTCTCGTATTTTTTGTGATTTTTTTTTAACACTGTTTCTTTTGGTTGTGGAGTCTGACAAACTCCATAGGCATCATCTTTTACATTGTGCCACACTGCACCGTCAGTGTGGTGGCACAGGGAAGTCTTTCGGATGACCCAAAGGTTTGAATACCTTCCCTTGGTTAAACTACTGTTTCCTAGAGCAGTAAAGTGAAATTGACTTTACTTACATTTGTAACTTCCTAGACCCAGCACACGCTATCTTACAATAGGGTGCTGGAGGGGTTACCTAGTATCCCCTTTGTCTAGCTTCTCATGTAACATTTGTATGTTACCCTTTCCTCACTGAATGGCTGGTGGCAGTGGTTTCGTTTTAACTATCGGGGTGTGCATTTACCGAGGGCTGTGTTCGCAGCTGCAGTAAAGCACCCAAGGGTGCCATTATTGTCAAAATGGCCCCGGTGGTCTTTTTTTGCCATTTCTTTGTGAAAAGGTCCTTCTTGAGATTTACTCTGCGTGCCAAACCAGGTTTGGTCTCATTGTTCGTTTTGCCTTTGGCAGGATTCATGAGTGAAGCCCGCCTCTGGCTCCAGGGTATCTGGGGTAGGCAGGAAGTGAGGGAGGTGCCCGAAACTCTTTGCTTAGTCTCCTCCTAGGAGACCCAAATGCACTCTGTGATGATTGGCTGACCGACTGGCCGGCAAGGACTGCCACCCTGCTGCATGAGTGACAGCTAGGCTGGAATGAAAGGGAGAGAACTGTATAAAAGGCGAGTCTTTTGGCTTGGAAGGCAGAGTCGACCACTGGACGAAGGAACCGAAGAAGAACTTGAAGAGGAAGCCTGCTGCAACTCCTGGACAGTTGTTTTGCCTGGTGAAGCCCTTCTGCAGTGCCGAAACGCCAAGTTTGCATCGACAGAGAAGCCCCTGCAAGGACGATTTCTCCCCTTGAGTTGGTCGGACCATTCAACTTTAAAGTAAGCCACCTGAACATCCATCTTGGAGCTTGTTGAATTTCCACAGAGTTGCTGCTGGAAACTGTATAGCCAGGGAGAGGAACACCAGATTGTGTGCCTTGCTTTTAAGCTGGCCTAGAGCTCCAGGAAGATCCTCCGGACTCCCAGGAAGGACTGACCGAGTCTGAGCCCCCTCAACAGAGTGCGGGACCCCAGAAGCAAGGACAGTCCTTCTCGACAGCCAGGAAACTCGGTGTTGGTATTTGCGGTAGACGCGAGGAGCTGAAACACTAAATAGCCACTGAAAGTGAAGTTTGCCGGTTGCGAGTTTTGACCATCCCATCCCATCCCATTGCAGTGCAGGAGTTTCTTAAATATGTGACAGATCATTACTAACGGTAAGTAACTTATTAGTTAATCTGGATTGCCCGGGCGGGGTGGGTTCCTCATAGCAGGGGGAACATCTGTTTTTGTGTTTCGAATGGTTTGTGTCCTCCAACGTATTCCTCATCTTTGACATGTAGTGTCCACAGCTTGGCTGCTTTGGAAATTTTTCAGCAGAGCGAGCCCTGTGTCGATGGCGTCGGGTCGTTGTCCCTCGAAGGCCTCCGTCGAGGGTGACGTCATCGAATGTTATTAGTAGCATGCACAGCGCCCCTAGCCTCAGTTCCATTTTTTCCGCAAACGTTTGCTTCGTGAAAAGTAGTTGTAGTATTTGCTGTGAAGAATTTCTTCGGTATGTCTTCGTCTTCCACTCTGACGACACAATGGTCTGGGTTAAAAAAATGCTGGGACTGCAGATAGATGTCTATCACAGATCCGCATCGTGTCTGCCTGTGGTGACTCGCCAGTGGCCATTACACAGATATGTGCTCCAAGTGCCAGTCGATAACTGGAAAGGCCTTGCGGGAACGAAAGGGGAAACTGAAGGTAGGCAAGGTGTCCAAGCCCTAAAAGTCCCGACCTGCTGGGCCTTCCACCGATGAGTCGAGAGGTGACTCTCCTCGGAGGGAGAAGGTCCATCGTTCAAAGTCCAGGAGTGGTTCCCGCCACTCGTCCGCCTCGGTGAAACGTTCGAAGAGAAGGTACCGCTGGTCGCCTTTCTCGTCGTCTTCTTCAGGCCGCACCCCTGAGAGGGTGAGTTGACCGTCTAAACATTCAACACCTGCTGAGTGGGAAGCTTTCCGGGTGAAAATACTTGACATTTTCGAAAAGCAGGCCAAGGCCCCGTCCGCGCCTTCTGTGGAAGCCAGCAGGGAAGGGTCTCGGCAGGATACTCGCGTGCCCTCAAGCCTGAGTAAACGGTGTGATCCTCATCGGGAGCCTTCAAAGCCTCGTTCGGACAAGGTACATAAGGATCGCTCGAGAAGTGAAGCAAGGTCACGGTCTTAAGTCTCCATCGAAACTATCCAAACCCTCAATGCCATCAACGCCACACCAGTCGATAGTGCTTGTTGGGTCCTCCACCCCTATCAGGCCCTTGAAGCCTTTGTCACAATCGTGGCATAGTTTGAAGCCTGAACCCCTGTGGAACGACATTGCGTCAAGGATTTTGTCAAAAAAAGCATACAAAGTACAATAAGAATGTCAAGTAAACTTGAGTCGTGTTCCTGATGCCACGTTCAAGTGTGCAGAAAAGAGGAACTGACTTGTGGGGCGTATTGATGTGGTATATATACGATGCCTGACGTCACGTCCGGAGCCGATGACAGAGAGCCAAACAAGACAGATCGACGGCCGAGTCGAGGTCCACAACATAACCTGTTGAAATGTTTTCCAATCAGATGGAGTAGAACATCTATCATGATGAGGAATCTGCGGGAGAAAAGCAATCCATTGAAAGCCAGGTACAGCCAGTGTCTTAGGTTCCCACGTAGGGGTATGTAGTGTTTCATGAAAGGTGGCAAATTCCTCTGCTATGTCAACGGGTTCCGTAACCCTTTTCCCTTGTGTGTCCCGTATGGTGTGTACATAATCTCTGTCCTAGTCTCGCCTTTCTAGCCAAGCAAATGTACTCCCCGCTTTGTCCCTGGTCTCATAGACCCGATTTCTAAGCGGTCAATGAGCCGATCTAGCATTATCCAGGGCCATATTTTGCAAAACACCTCCTGCGCCATGACCAGGGTGCGACCCGGGATCCAGTGGGAGGAACCCCTCCTCTGCCTCAACGGCCAGTGCCTCCGCCTCCTCCACTTACCTAGTGTGTTAGCCCTTGCAGCCGCCACCAGTTATATTGCCTTCCCTGAAGCTACACGTTATAGCTCTCCCAAAGCGTGACTGGGCTGTCTACCGACCCTTCATTTGTAGCGAAATATTCCGTCGTTTTCTGGGATAACCCTTCAATCACGTGAATCCCTTGTAGTCGTAGGTGAGCCACCACCAGAGAAGGGCACTCTGGGCACCGATTTCAGCCCGAAGGGAAGGGCCTTGGAATTGGTAATGCATCCCTTGAATAACGAAGCGCAGAAACTTGCGGTGACCCTTGTGAATGGGGATGTGGAAGTACGCATCCTCCAGGTCCAGCAATGACAAAGTCTCCCTCTTCCAGTTGTCCGAGCACGTGATGAAGAGAGACCATTCGGAACTTCTGGGACTTTTATGTATTTGTTCAGCCGTTGCAGGTCGAGAATGGGCTTCCAGCCCCCGGTCTTCTTTCGTACGAGGAAGTACCTTTCTTTAGCAGGCCCGAACCTCCAACAGCAGTTGAGGGACGTGGTTTTCCTGCCAGACCACCACTGTTTTTCGCTGACACTTCTGTTGAAACTCTAGGAGTGTCCGTGTGTGAGAGCATCCAGCACCAAACGGTTGGTGGAGGTGGACTTCCACATGCGGATGAAGTTCGCCAGCCGGCCTCCCACTGGGGTGCACGGGTGGGGGCCCCCCCGACGCCCCGGCCGGTTCATTCTTGTTTGGATGTAGACAGGCCGCCTTGGGGTCCTTGGCTACGACAGCGTCCTCCTGCGAAGGTCTTGGAGCGGACCCCGACGATCCCCATGTGCCGAGGATCGGTGCGGTTAGTGTTAAGAAGAGGAGCCCCCGCCGGAACCCTTCGAAGAACGGGGAGACTTGCCTCCTGATCGAAAGGACAGAGCATGTGCCGTCTGCGTGTCCCCCTTGATGGCCTATAGAGACCCATCTACAGCCTTCCCAAAAAGATGATCTCTGTCAAAAGGCATGTTCAGCACCCTCTTCTGGACCTCCTGTCAAAAGTTGGTGGCCTTGTGCCGGCGACAAAGACAAACGCTGTTGCCCATCTGGCGGAATCCCACGTCGGCGACGTCCGTGGCCACCGTGATGGTGTGGTCCGACGCCACCTCACCTTCTTGTAGAATCTGTCTGTCTTTCTTAGTAGTAACCAATCACTGGTCACGGGGTCATATTGCCCCCAGCCAATGACTGCCCTCTCCCTAAGCACCTCCCCTGGCAGCCATCCTCAGATTTGGTAGTACGTAAAGTGGCAGTATGACCAAGTGAAGAGCCGCAGAGGGGTAGGAGGGAGGGTTCGCATGTGAATCCATGCCAGCCCCATGCTGGAGAACAACAGTTACAGGTAAGTAACTTGTTCCTTCTCCAGCATGGGGTCTGGCATGGATTCACATGCTCATGAATATAAGAATACATAGCAGTACACACATACACAACCACGGGAGGTGGTAAGGCTCAACATTAAGCATTACATAAACTCAACATTAAGCAACTCTTACCTCCTCACCAGACCCACCTTCAGGCAAACAGGTTGCGCAGCACTGCTTGGCCGACTCTGGATTCCTCCCTGGAATCCCGGTCGACGCAGTAGAATTTCCTAAAGGTGTGCGTCGACCTCCACGTAGCAGCCCTGCAGATTTCCAGCAGGTGCACACCAGACAAGAACGCCGTGGTAGCAGCAATCGGTCTGGTAGAATGGGGTCTCGGACGGCCGGGCAACGGTCAGTTTGCCAACCGGTGACAGTGCATGATGCAGCCGGAGAGCCATCTGGAAATGGAAGCCTTCGAGAGCGCCTTCCCTTGATTCACATGTCCAAAGTTCACTAACAGTTGTGATGTCTTCCGAAAGCTCTTCGTGCGTTCCACGTAGAACTTCAGCATTCTAGCCACATCAAGCGAGTGCAAAGTCCTCTCAGCCGGCGACGGGAAGAAAACTGGTAACACCAAGAGCTCGTTGAGATGGAAGTCCGACGGCACCTTGGGAATGAAGAAGGGGTGCGTCCTCAGCACCACTCTCGTCTGATGAAAAGTCAAGTACGGAGGCTTGCAGGAAAGGGCCTGGATCGATCCCACTCGTCGTGCGGAGGTGATGGCCACAAGAAATGCCGTTTTACATGACAGGAACTTCAACGGTGTTGAATGCAGAGGCTTGAAGGGCACCCCCATGTTGAGCTCCCTCGCTGGGGTCAGAGCCTTCGTCGGCAGGAATGAACGGAACAGTCCCTTCATAAACTCGTTCACCAGGCAATGAGACAACAGAGATGATCGTCCCGTAGTTCTGGTGTAGCGGGAGATCGCAGCTAGATGTATTTTGATGGAGGCATGGGCCAGCCCCGCCTTGGTCAGCGACAGCCGGTACGGGGCCGTAATTCGCAGAGGGTTAATCTTCTGTGCACGGCAACAGACAGAGAACCTCTTCCATTTCTGTCCATAGCACTTGAGAGTTGAGGACGCCCTGGCCTTTGCAAGCACCTCCTTGCAGTCCGCCGGGATATCGTACCCTCCAAACTCTAGTGCTGCAGAAGCCAAGCCTGCAAGTTCAGCGACCCCGGGTCGTGATGGAGGATGGCGCCTCCTTCTCTTGCGTCCGTCGATAGTCTGACTAAGGCAACGCTGACAAGTCCAGAAGGTCCGGGAACCAGATCGGTCTCGGCCACGCCGGTGCGATGAGGATCATCCTGCACCGGGACCTCTTGAGTTGGTTGACGAATCGCAGTAGCAACGGAGGGAACGCATACAGGAACAGGCCGTCCCAGGGGAAAGAGAAAGCATCTCCCATGCTCCTCGGCTGGGGAAACCTGCTGGCGAACCTCTGGCACTTGGAGTTCGTCGCCGTTTGCGAACAGGTCCATCTGGGGTTTGCCCCATCGTCGGAAAAGCTGATCCACTTGGTCTTGATGCAGTTCCCACTCGTGGCATGAGCGCTGCTCCCTGCTCAGCGAGTCAGCGATGGTGTTCTTTATCCCTGCTAGGTGGAAAGGCACCAGAAACATCCCCTGGGCAACCGCCCAATGCCACAGATCCTGGGCCTCCTTGGATAGGGCCGGGGAGCTGGTTCCTCCCTGCTTCTGGATGTAGAACATCATGGTGGTGTTGTCGGTGAAGATCCTCACCACCTTGCCCTTGAGGGATGGGAGAAATGACTTGAGAGCCCAGAACACAGCTCAGAGCTCCAGGATATTGATGTGGAGTGACCTCTCTTCCAGGACCCAAAGGCCTCTCGCGTGCAGATCTCCGGTGTGCGCTCCCCATCCTTCCAGGGAGGCATCCGTCATCACCGTCTCCTGGTGCACTGGGGTCTCAAAGTCTTTGCCCGCCACGAGATGCGCGCGGGTGCCCCACCAACGAATAGCTTGGCGGATGATCTCGTTGAGCGGGATCTTGTCTTCGAAACTGCCCGCCGCTTGCATCCAACGGGCGTCGAGGAACTCCTGTAGAGGACGCATCCGCAGCCTGCATGGGCACACCAGGTAGATGCAGGAGGACATCATGCTGAGAAGGGGCTTGATGGACCTCACCCTGGCCACGTCTGTGGCCAGCAGACGCTGCACCTTGCCCAGGATGGCTTCGTCCTTTCCTCCGACGGAGAAGCTAGTCGTGCCACTGTATCGAGCTTGGCTCCCAGAAACAGTGCGACCTGCGACGGAACCAGGTGGGATTTTGGGAAGTTGGTGGAGAATCCCAGATCCATGAGCAGTTGGACGGTCTTCGCTGTGTGCTTGACGGCGAGCTCCCTTGTCCTTGCTCGGATGAGCCAATTGTCCAGGTTGGGGTAAGGAACAAGTTACTTACCTGTAACTGTTGTTCTCCAGCATGGGTCTGGCATGGATTCACATGCTCATGAATATTCCCCGTCGTCAGGCGGGAATCCTCGGTATAGAAAAAAATCAGTATCAGTTTTGTTTCTGATCTGTCTTAGTAGTAACCAATCACTGGTCTCTGGGTCATACTGCCCCCAGCCAATGACTGCCCTCTCCCTAAGCCCCGCCTCCGGCAGCCATCCTCAGATTTGGTAGCACGTGAAGTGGCAGTATGACCAAGTGAAGAGCCGCAGAGGGGTAGGCGGGAGGGTTCGCATGTGAATCCATGCCAGACCCGTGCTGGAGAACAACAGTTACAGGTAAGTAACTTGTTCCTTCTCCAGCATGGGGTCTGGCATGGATTCACATGCTCATGAATAAGAGAATACATAGCAGTACACACATGCACAACCACGGGAGGTGGCAACAGGCTCAACATTAAGCAATTCTTACCTCCACACCAGGCTCACCTTAGGCGAACAGGTTGCGCAGCACTGCTTGGCCGACCCTGGACTCCTCCCTGGAGTCCCGATCGACGCAGTAGAATCTTGTGAAGGTGTGCGTCGACCTCCACATCGCAGCCCTGCAGATGTCCAGCAGGGGCACACCAGACAGGAACGCCGTGGTAGCAGCGATCGCTCTGGTCGAATGGGCTCTCGGACGGCCGTGCAGCTGTCGGTTTGCCAACCGGTGACAGTGCATGATGCAGCCGGAGAGCCATCTGGAAATGGAAGTCTTCGAGAGAGCCTTCCCTGGATTCACAGTCCCAAAGTTCACAAACAGTTGTGACGTCTTCCGAAAACTCTGCGTGCGGTCCACGTAGAACTTCAGCGCTCCAGCTACATCCAGCGAGTGCAAAGTCCTCTCACCCGGCGACGGGAAGAAAACTGGCAACACCAAGGGCTCGTGAGGTGGAAGTCCGACGGCACCTTGGGCATAAAGGATGGGTGTGTCCTCAGCACCACCCTCGTGTCCTCAGCACCACCCTCGTGTCATGAAAAGTCAAGTATGGAGGCTTGCAAGATAGGGCCTGGATCTCTCCCACTTGTCGTGCGGAGGTGATGGCCACGAGGAAAGCTGTCTTCCATGACAGGAACTTCAAAGGCGCCGAATGCATAGGCTCGAATGGGGCCCCCATGAGCTTGGTCAGGACCACATTAAGCTCCCACATTAAGCAGGGGCCTTCACTGGCGGGAATGATCGGAATAGTCCCTTCATGAATTCTTTCACCAGGTGATGAGACCACAAGGACGCCCGTCCCGTCGTCCTGGTATATCGGGAGATTGCAGCCAGATGTATTTTGATGGAGGCGTGAGCCAGTCCAGCTTTGGCCAGCGACAGTAGGTACGGCAGTACTTGAGGGGCCGTAATCCGCAGAGGGTTAATCTTCTGTGCACGGCACCAGACAGAGAACCTCTTCCATTTATGTCCATAGCACTTGAGAGTCAAGGACGCCCTGGCCTTTGCAAGAATCTCTCTGCAGTCGGCCGGGATGTCGTACCCTCCAAACTCTAATGCTGCAGGAGCCAGGCCTGCAAGTTCAACGACTCCGGGTCGTGGTGAAGAATGGCGCCTCCTTCTCTGGAGAGAAGGTCTGCGACCGTCGGCAGCTTGACTGGTGGGGACGTTGACAAGTCCAGAAGGTCCGGGAACCAGATCTGCCTCGGCCACGCCGGTGCAACGAGGATCATCCTGCACCGGGACCTCTTGAGCTGGTTGATGAGCCGGAGCAGCAACGGCAGCGGAGGGAACGCATAAAGAAATAGGCCGTCCCAGGGGAACGAGAAAGCATCGCCCATGCTCCTCGGCTGAGGGAACCTTCTGGCGAACCTCCGGCACTTGGAATTCGTCGCCGTCGCGAAGAGATCGATCCACTTGATCCTGGCGTAGTTCCCCACTCGTGACACGAGCGCAGCTCCCTGCTGAGTGAGTCGGCAATCGTGTTTTTTATTCCTGCCAGATGAAGAGGCACCAGAAACATCCCGGCCCAATGCCACAGATCCTGGGCTTCCTTAGATAGGGCCGGGGACCTGGTCCGCCCTGCTTCCGGATGTAGAACATCGTGGTGGTGTTGTCAGTGAAGATCCTCACCACCTTGCCCTTGAGGGACGGAAGAAAGGACCTGAGGGCCCAGAACACCGCGCGGAGCTCCAAGATGTTGATGTGGAGAGACTTCTCCTCCGGGAGCCAAAGGCCTCTCGCGTGAAGATCTCCGGAGTGTGCTCCCCAACCTTCCAGGGCGGCGTCAGTCGTCACAGTCACAGTCACCTGGTGAGCTGGGGTCTGAAAGTCCGTGCCCGCCGACAGATGGGAGCAGGTACCCCACCACTGGATCGCCTGACGGAACGTCTCGTTGAGGGATCCTGTCCTCGAAGCTGCCCGTCGACTGGATCCAGCAGGCGTCGAGGAACTCCTGTAAGCGTCTCATCCGAAGCCTGCAAAGGCGCACCAGATAAATGCAGGAGGACATCATCCCGAGGAGGGACTTGATAGATCGTACCTTGGCCATGTCCGTGGCCAGCAGACGCTGCACCTTGCCCAGAATGGTCCTGGTCCTTTCCTCCGACGGCGAGGCCAGCCGCGCCACTGTGTCGAGCTTGGCTCCCAGAAACAGGGCGACTTGCGACGGAACCAGGTGGGATTTTGAAAGTTGATGGAGAATCCCAGGTCCGTGAGCAGCTGGACGGTCTTCGCAGTGTGCTCCACGGCGAGCTCCCTTATCCTTGCCCGGATGAGCCAGTCGTCCAGGTAGGGGTAGACGTGGATCCCCTGTAGGCGCAGCCGTGCCGCCACCGGTGCGAGGCACTTGGTGAACACCCTGGGTGCCGACTTCAATCCGAACGGGAGGGCCTTGAACTGGTAGTGCCGCCCTTGGACCACGAACCTGAGGAACTTTCGGTGTCTTTTTAGAATGGGGATGTGGAAGTACGCATCCTCTAGGTCCAACGACGAAAGGAAATCGCCCTCCTCCAGCTGTCCCAGCACATGCTGGAGGGTGACCATACAGAACTTCTGTGCCTTGATGTACCTGTTCAGTCGTCGTAGGTCCAGGATGGGGCGCCATCCTCCTGTCTTCTTTTTTACGAGGAAGTACCTTGAGTAAACTCTGGAGCCCCGTAGCCTCTTTGGGACGAGCTCGATGGCACCCTTCTTGAGCATCGCCCTTACTTCCAACAGTAGTTGAGGGACGTGATTTTTCTTCCTGGCCATGGGCCGAACGCGAGGGCACTTCTTCTGAAACTCGAGGGCGTGCTCTTGGGCCAGGGCGCCCAACACCCAACGGTCGGTGGAGATGGACTCCCACACGCTGACGAACCTCGCCAGCTGGCCTCCCACCGGGTTGATTCGGCGGGGGCCCGACCCCACGGTCGGTTCAATCTTGTTTGGAGGCCGCCTTGCCTCCTTGTCGACGACGGGCACCACCTGACTTGCCGCGTCCCCTGTAGGCTTCCTGGGACGAAGATCTTGCCGCTTGGCGGTAGGTGGAGGAGCCACTGCCGGATCCCTTGGAGGCACCTTGTCTGCCTCCGGAGCTCCGAAAGGACGGCCGTCGTTGTTGGAGCACTCCCAGTGCCCGGGCCGTCTCTGTGTCTTGTCTTGATGGCCTGAAGGGACTCATCAACCGCCTTCCCAAACAGGTTGTTCCCGTCGAAAGGGCATGTCCAAAACATTGGTTTGTACGTCCTGGCAGAAATCCGTGGCCTTGAGCCATCCTCGTCGTCTCAAGCAAACGCCTTTGCCCAACTGACGGAAACCGGTGTCAGCGATGTCCGTTGCCACCGTGATTGCGTGGTCCGAAGCAATCTCCCCCTCCTGTAGGATTTCAAGGGCCTCCGCCCTTTTGGCGTCCGGAAGGAGGTCTAACAGAGGGGCCATTTTGAACCACAACTCCCTGTCGTAGCGGGCTACGATAGCCAGGGTGTTGGCCGCCTTGATAGTCGTCGCTGCGGATGAGATGATCCGTCGTCCCATCGTGTCCAACTTCCTGCCCTCGCCGTCCGGCAGGGAAGTTGATGTCGAGGCCGATGCCCCCCCGGCTTTCTTCTTTGCTGCCGCCGAGACGACCGAGTCCGGGGTAGGTTGTGCCTGAAGGCACAAGGGGGCAGCGTCGGGGACACGGTGGTACTTCTCGTACCGATCCCTCATTGCTGGTGCCTTGGCAGGTTTGAGGAGGGCGAGACCCTCATCCCAGATGTCATCAAGAAGCGGTACGGCGAGGACCATCTTCCTTTTAGCCTCGCGCCGTTGGTAAAGGAACCCTTCCTTCTTCTTTTCTTCTGGGCAGAACTGAAAAAGCTGGGATGCCCTGGAAATCATGGCGTGAAAGGATCCAATCTCGTCGGGCGGGGATGCCCGAGCAGGGGGCGATGGGAGACACGTCCCGTCGTCGCCTCCGTCGTCATCTGTACCTGTCGTAGCCGTGTCCGTGCCTGTGTCATCCCCGTAGGTAGTAGACCGGGGAAAGGCAGAGCATGCCGCAGAGGTGGCGTAGGATGCGTCATCCTCCTCTTATGCGGTGGACTCTACGAAGGTGTGGCTCCGGTTCCCCCGTCGTGTCTGGCTCAGGTACCTCCGTCGGGGGAAGGGGCAACCTTGTCCTTATCTGTCATAGCGCCCTACGATAGCGAGGGCGTTGGCGGCCTTGATGGTCACCGCTGCTGATTAGATAACTCTTCGTCCGATAGCATTCTTCCCCTTGCTGTCCGGAGGGGTGGACGCTGCCGAAGATGAATCGCCAGATTACTTCTTCTTGGCCGCTGCAGATACCGAGTCCGGTGACGGTTGGGCCCACTAGCACTTGGGTGCAGAGCCCGGCACCCTGTATTTCTTCTCTAGATGGTCTGACTTCGCTGGGGCCGTAGAGGGGTTCTTCATGAGGGACAGGCCTTTGTCCCAAATGTCATCCAAGAGTGGGACCGACAAGATGGTTTTTCTCTTCGCCTCGGGCGCTGGTATAAGAAACACTCCTCCTCCTCTGGCACGAGTTGGAAGAGCTTCGACGCTCTGGAGATCATTGCGTGGAACAAGCTTATCTCGTCCGGAGGGGTGGGGGGCGAGGAACTGGGCGGAGGCGACAGGAGGTCCCCCATCCCACCGTCGTCATCTGAGCACGTCGTGTCAGGATCCGGCTCATCCCTCAGGGGAGGAGATGGCGGTGAAGGGTGGCAAAGAGGCAATGTGTGCTTCTTCCTCTTCTTGGCCGGGTGTTCCCCCGATGCCAGTGTGTCGGCCGGGACCGAAGCCGCAGGCGGGGCCGTCGGCGGAATCGGCATCCTCTTCTGTATCTCAATGAACAATGTATGTAGAGAGAATGTCCATTGAGAGGTCTATAGGGGGTCAGCTGAGGCAGAGGGCAAATCGGTAGCTGGGGCCCCGGAAGAGGGCCAAGGCCCTCTGTCACCTTCCTTGACAGTATCCTCGTTGTCTTCATTGTCACCCTTGTCAGCATCCTCGTCGTAAGACGCGAATCCGATGTTTCCCTCTTCGCCATCGCCCTCCTGGATGGTCTGAAAGTAGGTGAGCTCCTCCTTGGTCTTGAGTGGCACTGAAGAATCCGAAAAACAGGTCCCCGTTAATCGGAGGGTTGATTGATGGAGCACACAGGCTCGATTGACCGATAAATAGAGTAAATTCTTCCAAAAAAGCGATCAACGCAGAAAAGCACGAGGACTCCCAACACTTGAACGTGCAGTAAAAAATCTGAATATGGCTGCCAGAGGAGGGGCTTAGGTATAGGGCAGTCATTGGCTAGGGACAGTTTGACACAGTGCTCAGTGATTGGTTGTTAGTAGAAATACAGTTCAGAAATTAAACTGACTTTTTCTGTTACTGAGGATTCCCAGCCTGACGATGGGAATATTCATGAGCATGTGAATCCATGCCAGACCCCATGCTTGAGAACCTTTGTTCTGTCTCACCCACTCTTGAGGCCAGGTCATGAAGATCTTGCCGTAGGAAGAACACTTATGTGGAGAGGCCGCCGATCTTTTCTTCCAAGGAAGATCTAGATTCTCCAATGGCATTCATAACGTCGTAGCGAGAGATCAGTGGGTTTTGTGACCCGTCACCCATGTCTGTCCCTTGGGTACGTTTCATGGAGGACTGGGAGGCTCCCACAGCGAATTGGTTTAGTTTTCTCTGTAGGGCTTCTTTTCTAATCTTGTTTTAAGCATTGTTTGAAACCAGAACAGCTCAAGGGATGGCCGCCCCTTCTCCTTGAACCCTAACGGTGTGCCAGTCGGTCTGGGACGCATCAGGTCTCAGATTGGGAGCTCAATGATGGTGGTCGTGTGACTGGTGTTCCCCCGCTTGCTGTCTGCGCTGACCCCGGGGCCGCAGATGGGATCTCTCTCACAGGTCTTCCGTGCAGCACTTGCAATCTAGAGGGTGCCAGGGCCCGTTAACACGTCGGCCCCCTATGGTGTTGTGAGGTCGATCCCAGTATTTGGCTGCTGTGGGGTCCAGTCACCCGGGTATGGATGGTAACTGTCCTTCACTCTTCCTTTCCATGAAGGCAGGCACCCAGTATGTTTTAACTTCACCTTCCTTATGCAGTGGCCTTGATCCGCCCCCACTGGGGGACCTGGGGCAGATAGCCTGTTCCTCACCTTGCTCAGGTTTCGCGGTGCCAGGCTTGCCCACCCGGTCCCGCTTATTACGCCATCAGGGCCCAGGGAGCAGGATGCCTATCGTGACTCTGCCGGGCATCATCCTCTCCACAGAGCAATCCTCTGGTCCACCGTCTCATCCGATGCGCCAGACTGCGGGCTCGTAGAGAATACAGTTCGACTCACGGTGATTAAGCACAGGGCGGGTAACCCTTCCTCTGGCAATCTGGTCCACGGCAGTTCCTGGAGGAGGTGGCAGGAAGGGGATGGCGTGTCGCCTAACAGTCTGTTGGGCCCGCTGTCTTACCAGCAGCCTGCGATTTTCTGCTATAGATGGCGCCTCCCTTGCACAGAACAGACAGTCCCTCACAGGCTTCCCGGCACCGATTTTCTTCGGGATTGAAGCGAGCTGCGGTCTCACTCCTCCGCCAACCGTTTATGTGAAGGGCCACACTTAATTCACCAGGGAACCAGGACATAGGTCACAGGATGCCAGTGGCTCAACTTCACCAGCATGTTGCGCAACAGCGTTTTCGACATCTAACATATTTGATGTGAACTTGCCCATAGCAAATAGGGCATACTCCAAAAGGTGCTTAACCACCAAACCGAGCCATTGGCGCAGGGGCTATGGGATCAGCACCTGGAGCTTGACACCCAAAAGAATAGGATCACGGCACTGATCTGGGTCAGAGAACCTTATAGCCAGGCCGGGCCTGTAGGCATCAGTCCCGGTCGGCTCTTTCAAGCGCAATGGGTGCCATGGACGCCAGGGCTTTGGCAATGATGTCCAGCATCTTTAGCCGGAAGTTCTCCTATTGCTCTCGAGTAGAGGATTGGGTAAGTAGAAATACCTGTGGGGCCAAATCTTCTGAGATGTCTTTGCAATGAGGATGACTCTTTAACAAAGAAAATGTAGTGCTGCGAGGCACTGCTTTTTTGAGTGGGACCTTTCATGTTGCTTCTTAATCTTGCCTTTCTGGGTTAGGAATCAATTAGAAACATTTAACGCACCAACATTAATACTCTCTCCCATTCCACTTTTGGATGTATTGATTGGCACAATCCACACTGTAGTGCCTTGGAAAAGACCATGACACAAAACAAAAGACTGGTGTGGATCAAAACTAACCTATTTCTACCATAGTCCTTGCTAGCCTTAAAGTCCAACTTGAGGGGGGAGAGGTGCAGGGGGTTGTAAAGGTATACTAGATTTAGATTCTTTTTTTAATGTGACTTAGTAAAAAAAACAGTATGCTAACTGCACAAAAAAGGAACCCCGTAAAATGGTGCCATCTGCTACATACGAATACACACACACACACACACTTCAGATGCTCGGTGCTACCTGGTGGGTATGTGAAATAAATCTTTACCACTCATGGTCTGGATGACATTTCAGGGATGAGTAATCTGTGGAAGGAATACATCCACTCAAAACAGTGTTACTTTGAATAAAGGCATGTCCACAAGGCAGTTTAGGTAAAACAACAACAAAAAACTGACCAAAGTATCGTAGATCTGGAAAGCGAGATTAACAAGAGCTGCCATGCAGACGTCGTGCTGTCCATGCACTTGTAAACCTCTCAGTACAATGGTTAAGAACCACGTAGCAGCATCTGCCATCATCGTTCCTGCAATCATCTGAAATGAGAGATGCCAGTGTTAGTAAGAAAGAACTGAAATCGCTCAGCCCAGCCCACTGTTAGGTAACATTTTCATAATTATGATAAATCTTCCTGACCTGTGGCAACCCCGGAACCTTTTGCTAGGACTTGGTAATTTTTATTTGGCTGATATCACTACTTACTTGATTTACCCAGTGTGTATGTATATATATATATATATATATATATATATATATATATATATATATATATATATATATATATATATATATATATATATATATTAAACACACTTTTTCTCAAAACAACTATTTAACAGACTGTGGGAAAAGACAAGTACAGATCGATCTTGCAACGTGCACATATTAGCACCGTTTACATAAGACATAACATTCCATACAAGGTCCTACACACCCCCGTCATACACATATTTCATACTTTGCTGCATAACATTCCACAAACCCCCTTTCCCTGAGAACACATTGCTCTAGACCAATATCCCCTCCCATGGTAGAAAACTGTCTGAGAAGCAGAGGTTTTGCAACCATAGCTGGGTAGCTCTCTGCATATTCAATAAAAGGCCTCCAGACAGATACATATTTGGCATATCTCCCTTCGCACAGGGCAGTGATTTTATCTGCAAAAGAAATGTCCTACACTTTCACCACCACATCTGCAATTTTGGGCCTTCAGGATTCTTCCAATTGCGGGCAATAGCCAACTTAACCGCTAGCAACAGGTGCCCTATTAGAGTGGCCATGGGTCCTGATAAGGGGAACAGCCGTCTCCCGTGTCACCCAGTAACACCAACCGTGTCTGCATGGGCAACAGCTGCATCTTGTTAGGGAGAATTCTCATTTATGGCTAATATCCCTCACCTAGCGAGTCCCCCAGCAGCTTTGCTGGACTTCTGGAGCTTATTTTTTCCACTTGGTAAGAGTGTGAGCTTTTCCCCCACTCTTATCTGTGTTTTGCCATGTGTATTTCTCTGTTTTTGTAATTGTGGACTCTGAAGTACACCACTTCAGTAGTCCCCTTCTTCTGTGTCTCACACATCACCTTCAGTGCCGGGGCACAGGGTTGTCTTTGAGACTTCCCCTGTCTCCATTTCTGAGGCTGACTACAGTCCCCCAGAAAAGGGTAAGGAACAAGTTACTTACCTGTAACTGTTGTTCTCCAGCATGGGTCTGGCATGGATTCACATGCTCATTCACCGTCGTCAGGCCGGGAATCCTCGGTATAGAAAAAATCAGTATCAGTTTCGTTTCTGATCTGTCTTTCTTAGTAGTAACCAATCACTGGTCTCTGGGTCATACTGCCCCCAGCCAATGACTGCCCTCTCCCTAAGCCCCGCCCCTGGCAGCCATCCTCAGATTTGGTAGCACGTAAAGTGGCAGTATGACCAAGTGAAGAGCCGGAGAGGGGTAGGCGGGAGGGTTTGCATGTGAATCCATGCCAGACCCATGCTGGAGAACAACAGTTACAGGTAAGTAACTTGTTCCTTCTCCAGCATGGGGTCTGGCATGGATTCACATGCTCATGAATATAAGAATACATAGCAGTATACACATGCACATCCACGGGAGGTGGCAAAAGGCTCAATATCAAGCAATACAACAACTCAACATTAAGCAACTCTTACCGCCTCACCAGGCTCACCTTAGGCGAACAGGTTGCGCAGCACTGCCTGGCCGACTCTGGACTCCTCCCTGGAATCCCGGTCGACGCAGTAGAATCTCGTGAAGGTGTGCGTCGACCTCCACGTAGCAACCCTGCAGATGTCGAGCAGGGGCACACCAGACAGGAATGCCGTGGTAGCAGCGATCGCTCTGGTCGAATGGGCTCTCGGACGGCCTGGCAACGGTCGGTTTGCCAACCGGTGACAGCGCATGATGCAGCCGGAGAGCCATCTGGAAATGGAAGTCTTCGAGAGAGCCTTCCCTTGATTTACAGGTCCAAAGTTCACAAACAGCTGTGATGTCTTCCGAAAACTCTTTGTGCGGTCCACGTAGAACTTCAGCGCTCTAGCTACATCTAGCGAGTGCAGAGTCCTCTCAGCCAGCGACGAAGGCGACGGGAAGAAAACTGGCAACACCAAGGGCTTGTTGAGGTGGAAGGCCGACGGCACATTGGGCATGAAGGAGGGGTGCGTCCACCGCACCACCCTCGTGTCGTGAAAGTCAAGTATGGAGGCTTGCAAGATAGGGCCTGGATCTCTCCCACTCGTCGTGCAGAGGTGATGGCCACGAGGAATGCTGTCTTCCACGACAGAAACTTCAATCAACGGCACTGAATGCATAGGCTCGAATGGGGGCCCCCATGAGCCTAGTCAGCACCACGTTGAGCTCCCACGCCGGGGCAGGGGCCTTCACCGGCGGGAACGATCGGAACAGTCCTTTCATAAATTCCTTCACCAGCCGATGAGACCACAAGGACGCCCGTCCTGTAGTTCTGGTGCAACGTGAGACGGCAGCCGGATGCACCTTGATGGAAGGGTGAGATAGGCCAGCCTTGGCCAAGGACAGTAGGTACGGCAATACTTGAGGGGCCGTAATCCGCAGAGGGTTAATCTTCTGTGCACGGCACCAGACTGAGAACCTCTTCCATTTATGTCCGTAGCACTTGAGAGTTGAGGATGCCCTGGCCTTTGCAAGAACCTCTCTGCAGTCTGCCGGGATGTCGTATCCTCCAAACTCTAGTGCTGCAGGAGCCAGGCCTGCAAGTTCAGCGACCCTGGTTCGTGATGAAGAATGGCGCCTCCTTCTCTGGAGAGAAGATCCGCGTCCGTCGGCAGCTTGACTGGTGTGGACGCTGACAAGTCCAGAAGGTCCGGGAACCAGATCTGTCTCGGCCACGCCAGTGCGACGAGGATCATCCTGCACCGGGACCTCTTGAGCTGGTTAACGAGCCGGAGTAGCAACGGCAGGAATGCATAAAGGAATAGGCCGTCCCAGGGGAACGAGAAAGCATCGCCCATGCTCCTCGGCTGGGGAAACCTGCTGGTGAACCTCCGGCACTTGGAGTTCGCCGCCGTCGCGAAGAGATCGATCTGGGTATTCGCCTCATCGTCGGAAGAGTCGATCCACTTGATCCTGGCGCAGTTCCCACTCGTGGCACGAGCGCAGCTCTCTGCTGAGTGAGTCGGCGATGGTGTTTTTTATCCCTGCCAGATGAAAGGGTACCAGAAACATCCCTTGGGCGACGCCCAATGCCACAGATCCTGGGCTTCCTTGATAGGGCAGGGGGATCTGGTTCCGCCCTGCTTCCGAATGTAAAACATCGTGGTGGTGTTGTCGGTGAAGATCCTCACCACCTTGCCCTTGAGGGACGGGAGGAAAGACCCGAGGGCCCAGAACACTGCACGGAGCTCCAAGATGTGGAGTGTCTTCTCCTCCGGGAGCCAAAGTCCTCTCGCGTGGAGATCACTGGTGTGCGCTCCCCAACCTTCAAGGGAGGCATCCGTTGTCACAGTCACCTGGTGGGCCGGGGCTAGGAAACCTGTTCCCGCCGACAGATGAGAGCGGGAACCCCACCATCGTATCGCCTGATGGAATGCTTCGTCGAGCGGGATCCTGTCCTCGAAGCTGCCCGGCGACCGGATCCAGTGGGCGTCGAGGAATTCTTGCAAGGGCTGCATCCGAAGTCTGCAGTGGCGCACAAGATAAATGCAGGACATCATTCCGAGGAGGGACTTGATAGACCTCACTCTGGCCACGTCCGTGGCCAGCAGACGTTGCACCTTTCCCAAGATGGTCCTGATCCTTTCCTCCGACGGAGATGCCAGTCGCGCCACTGCGTCGAGCTGTGCTCCCAGAAACAGGGCGACTTGCGAAGGGACCAGGTGGGATTTTGGAAAGTTGATGGAGAATCCCAGGTCCGTGAGCAGCGGGACGGTCTTTGCAGTATGTTCTACGCGAGCTCCCTTGTCCTTGCCCGTATGAGCCAGTCGTCCAGGTAGGGGTAGACGTGGATCCCCTGTAGGCACTTGGTGAACACCCTGGGCGCCGATTTTAATCCGAACGGGAGGGCCTTGAACTGGTAGTGCCGCCCTTGGACCACGAACCTGAGGAACTTTTGGTGTCTCTTTAGAATAGGGATGTGAAAGTACGCATCCTCCAAGTCCAACGACGACAGGAAATCGCCCTCCTCCAGCTGTCCCAGCACGTGCTGGAGGGTGACCATCCGGAATTTCTGTGCCTTGATGTACCTGTTCAGTCGTCGCAGGTCCAGGATGGGACGCCATCCTCCTGTCTTCTTCTTTACGAAGAAGTACCTTGAGTAAACTCTGGAGCCCCGAAGCCTCTTTGGAACGAGCTCGATGGCACCTTTTCTGAGCATCGCCCTTACTTCCAACAGCAGTTGAGGGACGTGATTTTCCTTCCTGGCCACGGGAGGAATGCGGAGGGGCACTTCTTCTGGAACTCGAGAGCGTGCCCCAGGGCCAGGGCGTCCAGCACCCAACGGTCGGTGGAGATGGACTCCCACACGCCGACGAACTTCGTCAGATGGCCTCCCACCGACGGTCGGTTCAATTTTGCTTGGAGGCCGCCTTGCCTCCTTTACCACCTTGGCGACGACGGCGGGATCCGCCTGACTTGCCGCGTCCCCTGTAGGCCTTCTGCGACGAAGATCTTGCCGCTTGACGGTACGTAGAGGAGCTACTGCCGGCTACCTTGGAGGCACCCTGTCTGCCTTCGGAGCTCCGAAAGGACGGCCGTCGCTGTTGGAGCACACCCAGTGCACGGGCTGTCTCCGTGTCCGTCTTGATCGCCTGAAGGGACTCATCAACCGCCTTGCCAAACAGGTTGTTCCCATCGAAGGGCATGTCCAAAACCTTGGTCTGTACGTCCTGGCGGAAATCCGTCGCCTTGAGCCATCCTCGTCGTCTCAGGCAAACGCTGTTGCCCAACTGACGGAAACCGGTGTCGGCGATGTCCGTAGCCACCGTAATGGCGTGGTCCGAAGCAATCTCACCTTCCTGCAAGATTTCCAGGGCCTTAGCCCTCTTGGCGTCCGGAAGGAAGTCCAACAGAGGGGCGATCTTGAACCACAACTCCCTGTCGTAGCGGGCTACGATGGCCAGGGCGTTGGCCGCCTTGATGGTCGTCGCTGCAGATGAGATGACCCGTCGTCCCATCGCCTCCAGCTTCCTACCCTCGCCGTCCGGCGGGGAGGTTGAAGTCGAGGCCGATGCCCCCCCCCCCGCTTTCTTCTTGGCCGCCGCCGAAACGACCATATCCGGGGAAGGTTGCGCCCTAAGGCACAAGGTGGCAGCGTCGGGGACCCGGTACTACTTCTCGTACCGGTCCCTCTTTGCAGGCGCCGTGGCAGGGTTCTTGAGGAGGGCAAGCCCCTCATCCCAGATGTCATCAAGAAACGGTACGGCGAGGACCGTCTTCCTTTTAGCCTCGCGCCGTTGGTAAAGGAACCCTTCCTCCTTTTCTTCGGGGCACAGCTGGAAGAGCTCGGATGCCCTGGAAATCATGGCATGGAAGGATCCAATCTCGTCGGGTGGGGACGCCCGGGCAGGGGGCGATGGGGGACACGTCCCGTAGTCGCCTCCGTCGTCCTCTGAACCTGTCGTAGTCATATCCATGCCTGTATCATCCCCGTGGGTAGTAGACCGGGGGGAAGGCAGAGAAGGCCGCAGAGGCGGGAGAGGTGGCCTAGGATGCGTCCTCCTCCTCTTAAGCGGTGGACTCTCTGAAGGTCCTGGCTCCGGTTCCCCCGTCGGGTCTGGCTCAGGTACCTCTGTCGGGGGAAGGGGCAACCTAGTCCTTATCTCTGGGCATAAGGACTGAATGGCTGACAAAATGGCCGCCGAGGTGTCCTGCGGCGCCGGAAACGACGGGAGAGAGGGCTCTTGAGGAGCCTCGTCTACGACACCGTCGCTCTCGTCGTCGCCCTCGTCGGGATCCCTCCCGATGGGCTGGGCCTCTTCCACGACTTGCATGAACTCCTCTTCAGAGGTCGTGTCCGTATCCATGATGGCCACCAGCCCCTCCCCCACCCTTTCCAACGAGGACTTCGTGGGGGTCTTCTCGATGGGCCTGAAAGACTACTCCCTCTGCGGTGGCAGGGAGACTCTGGCTCCTGATGGCGCCTCCACTGGTGTAGCCTCCACAGGCTGAGCCGGGGCTGCGGCGACATCCTCAATCGAGGTCTTAGCAGGGTGAATTAAGGCCAACGTCACCTTCTGTACGCCTGGGGCCTTCACCCTGGGGGCAGGGTCCGAGCCTCGCTCCCCCTCTGCCGGAATCTTCAAGATCAACTGGGGCCTCTCCAGAAGCTTCGCCGGGTTCTCGGACTTCCTCTTACCCGAGCCAGAGCGTTGGCTCGTGGATGATGGCGTCGGGGAGGGTGCGCCCTGCCTGGCAGCCAAGGAGCCCGACCCTTCGGCGCTCCCGGTGCCCGCGGTGCTTAGCCTTTTGTTGGGCCCCCGTCGCCGGGGCACCCTCACAGGACTTAGAAGACCGGACTTCTTTTTCTTCTTCTCGCCTGGCGGGCTCTTACCTTCCAGCCAATTGGCGAGACGGAGGTGGCGATCCTTCATGGTCCGCTCCGACATGTTCCCACAAAACACGCAGTCCTTCTCCTTGTGCGTCTTGGCCTCATGGAGACAGTAGAGGCATAACGAATACTCGTCCTCCTTGAAAACGTTCTGAAGCTGGCATCCAGGGCAGGTCCTGAACAGCTTCCCGGGTGTCGAGCTTCCTTTCTCCTGGGCCATGACCGGGGTAGGCCTCGGAACTTCTGGAATCCTCCAAAAGCGTAACTCGACGAAATCTTCACCCTCGAGGGGCGTAGAAACTCCGAAACGGATCCCCGTTGATCGGATGTAGACACGGTGGAGCTTGAGGCTCTATTTAACCGAAAAATGAGAAAATCTCCTGAAAAAGCGCGAAAACGCAGCAAAAGCTTGAGAGCTACAGCACGAGGACTCCCAACACTTGAACGTGCGGTAAAAAATCTGAGGATGGCTGCCAGGGGCGGGGCTTAGGGAGTGGGCAGTCATTGGCTGGGGGCAGTATGACCCAGAGACCAGTGATTGGTTACTAAGAAAGACAGATCAGAAACGAAACTGATACTGATTTTTTCTATACCGAGGATTCCCGGCCTGATGACGGGGGAATGAGCATGTGAATCCATGCCAGACACCATGCTGGAGAAAGTTGCCATTAACTTTACTTAGTCAATCTACCACAGATCCAGTACACCCCCATCTTCTATGGAGTACTGGAAAGGGTTAATTCATATCCCTTTTTATCTGTACCTCTTAGAGCATCGTTTTGCTCTTTTAACATTTAGACTTGGCTGGTGGCAGTGGTATCTACCTTAACTTTTTTACCGCGATTATATTAGAAAAACGTGATTTTTTCTTGGCTATTATATTAGCCTCGAACATAAACCCGCTTGACCAAATTGTCTTTTTTTGGGCTTTGGTTGGGTTTATTCGCCATTTCTTTTTGTTAAAGTCCTTCTTGTGTTTTACTTTGCGCGGCAAACTAGGTTTGCCTTCTTTGTTCACAGTCTTTTGGTGGGCTTCTGCACAGAAGCCCTGAACCAGGTCGCCTGGGTGTCTAGGTGGGCTGAATGTGAGGGAGGGGTGTAGTCACCCCCTGCAAAGGGTATCCTAGGAAACCCAAGTCGCACTTTGCCATGATTGGCTGAGGTGGTTGTCCAGGCTGGACAACCCCCCTGCTGGGTGATTGAAGCCAGGCTGTGTGAAGGGGGGTGTTGCGCATAAAAGGCAGGTCTCTTGGGTTAGAAGTCAGAGAGTCGCCACTGGAACTACAAGGAACCGAAGAGAAGCGGAGAGAACGATGACTGCTGCAACTACCCCGTCCCGGTGAAGCCCTGCTGCAGTCCTGAGCCATCTACCCTTCAACGACTAAGAGAAGATCCAGTCCGGAGTCTTCTTCCGTTGAGCCTGGTGGGGATAACCAGCTCATCTTCCACAGCCAGAGGATCCTCTTCCTTGGTCGAAATCGCTGCACACTGCTGTAGTGGTCCGGATAGCCATTTGAAGAGCCTCTCCTGTTTTTAAGGAGCGCACCTTTTATTCGTTGTCGCTGCTGCCGGCTTCATCCCTGTGTGGTGCAGACCCCATTCAGACGGCCTCCTTCACAACGAAGCTCCAGGAATCATGGGTCTGCGGGAAACCAACAGGAACAACTGCACCATTGGAATAAGGTACTGTGTTCTGCTTGAGGAAACTGGGTGAACCCCTTTTCTTCATCTCCAGGGCTTGCCCTTGTCTTCCATCCTTCTTATAACTTTTGCTTCCAAACATTCACAATATCCAAGTACTCTTGGCTACGTTGAATCATGAACTGCCTGACTGTGTGATCTTCGGCAACAGGTCCCCGGCGTCACTTGACACTGGCTCCGGCCCTTTGACTCCTGAACTCCTGTCTCTGAGTGTTTCTCGATTCTGTCTGCCTAACCAAAATATTGCCTGTGATTTTTGCCTCTAACTCCCTCTGGGTATCTCAGGTGCTAAGTGTGTTTTTGCCCTGGTAGCATTTCATGTCACGGATACGCATTTTTTTAGTAGACCGAACTGTCAAAAAGTGATCGCAATCGTATTCGCGGTAACGTGTTTTGTTCGTAATACCGGTTCATTCAAACACAGGTTACTTACCTTGAGACCTACTGTACAAAGTGAATTGGTTAGTTGTAGTATATTTGACGTGTGGTTTGTGTTTAAGTTTAATAGAAGTGTTGTGTTTATAACAGATGGTTTAAAAATAAATGTACTTATATTTTTCTACCTGAAACCTTGAGTCAGTGTTTGCTTTAGTCACAGTAATTGTGGTCCCTTTGTGTAATCTCTGCTACTGCTCATATACTCTTCGAGATAAGCCTGGCTGCTCCGCCACTGCTACCACTCTGACATAGTAGTACGAGCTTGTACCAAAGGTAAAACTTGTATTGCCACCTGTAGTCTTGTGTGTAGTGGTCCCTAAGGGCACTGCACAGGTTTCTTCCTAACACATCTCCTCTAATTTTTGCTAGCAACTCCTACCAGAAGAGGTTAGCTTTCGCGCACGTCCACACCATGTGAATGAGAACCCACTTCCTTACACCCGCCAACAATTAGAAAAATACGCAGCCGACATGTGATGCAATCTCTCTGGCATAAGGTACCATCTATAACAGTTTATAGAAGCACTGTGTTGCACATTTCGATTGATTTGTGCATCCAAACCCACATGTGCAGCCAGGCGTCGTTTATTTCGACCCCAAGATCTGCCTCCCATTCACACACGTAAGGCAGGCACATTATTGTTTCCCCTGTATCGAGTAATTTGTACAGGTGAGAAATTCTGCCCTTGGACATCCCTCCCTGGATCGATAGTTCCAACGGGTTCAGTTGTCTGGTTGCTCCCTGTCTTGTGTGAGGGTTGGAAGAACAAGGACGTAGCGGCGCATGGCGAAAGCACTCGGGTTTCATTTTCTCAAGAGTCATCCTTGCATTCATTGATAGTCAGCGGGCGCCCATCCCTGTATAGCTGCTGCAACATCGCTAGCCCCGTTAGTCCAAACTACAAACCTCCCCTTTCTACACCCCGGCTGAAAACCTATGTTATTCCATATAGGTGTAAGTGGGCCTATTCCTTGCGCAGTACCCAACCTGCAGAGCACCCTACCCAGATAATAAAGTGTGTTTCTAGTTGATGTTAGCAGCAAGGGCCTTGTCACACCTCCAAGCCCATGCCCATCTACGTAGGGAAGTTGGGCTAACCCTATTGCCAAATGGGTTTACTCTTATCTTCCATTTAGACTCGGAGGCCGTGGTATTCCAAATCACTGCGTGTGAGACCTGTGCTGCCAAGTTGTAACGAAACACATCTGGAGCGTGCACCCCCTCCATAGCCCCAGTTGCCGCAGCAATGCCCTCTTGGAAATCCGTGCACCACGTTTATTTTATTAAGTAAGGAATGTCTACCGGATTCCATTTTATCAGAGAAAGCTTCCAGAGGGGTTCGATCTGCTGGTCGCACCAAGACATCCAGCCCATGCAATTTATTATAATTTTAAAGCCTGTGACCCATCGAAGGTTTGCTAGCTCCTGCAGCAAATATTCCAGTGAGGTTATCAGCATATAAGGAGAGTTTGTATTCTGTCCACCCCACCTTCACACCCTCTATCTCTGCATTCTTTCTAGTATGCGAACAACCAGTGGGGACAGAGGGCATCCACGTCTGGTTCCTCTGGTTATGGTAAGACTGGGAGAGTAGGGCCCTTTGACTATGAGAGGTTGATTGTTCCTGATAATTGGCGAACATCAGTGTGACACAAATGTTGCCAAAGCCAAACGATTCAAGGGTCTGACGAATATAACCCCAGTTCACCCGGTCTAATACCTTGTAGGTGTACAATGCCACTACGCCTTACATCTCCCCGCCGCATGTCCCACCTCGATTAGATTCAGAATCCGCCTCCCATTGTCATGGATGCTGTGTCCCGTTATGAAACCAGTCTGGTCACCATCTATAATGCTTAGGAGAAACTCCATCAAGCGGCGTGCCAAAATCTTAGAATACAGCTTGGAGTCAATGTTGGTGAGGTTAATAGGATGGTACGAGTCACAGAAAGTTGGGTCCTTCCCTCGTTTGGGAAGTAAAACAGTAAAAGTCGCCATGGTAGGAGTGGTCCTGCTGGGCCCCAAAAACGAGTTAGAAAGCGGTCAGGTGAGGGACCAGGAGTGAGCAAAACTTTATAAAAAAGATCTGTGAACCCATCAGGACCCGGGCCTTGTTTTTCAAGGTTTTGATCACCCATTCCATCTCACTAGGTAGGAAGGGACCCTCTAGTCTAGGGAGTCGCAAGCCTCCCTCGACAGTCTTGGCATCACAGCGTCCTTCAGGTATTTGAATTACATATCCACAGGGTGAGCAACCCCCAGAAACACTGCATTGAAATGCTTCAGAAATATCTCCAATTTATCAGCGTCCTCCCTCCACTATATACCCTGGTCATCGCGCAGAGACAAAATAGTATTACGGGTTTGAAGCTTTCTCTGTTTAGACACCAGGAGACGATTTGCCTTATTGCAATGAATGTAGTAGTGTGCATTCGTTTTTAGGTTTGACATCGCTGTTCTATCTGCTAAGTGTTTGAGAGGGCAGTTTTTCTGAAGTCCACCTAAGGGCGTCAAGGGATATACGCGATTTGACCGTGGCAGAATTGTTTGTGGCGGAATTGACCGTGCTCAATTTTGCTGTGAATACAATTCTGCTGTGGCCAAATCCGGCAAGACCTTGACCCCCACCCTCCCAATACATCCCCCACACCCTGACCCCACTTACCTTTTGCTTTTTTGCTTCCTTCTGACCCTGCAGCGCCAGTTCCGTCCCTCTGACGCGGGTCGGATCTGATGCTGCAGGGTCTGCTTTTATCTTTTTTGGGGGGTATTCAGTTCCCCGCCTCCAGTCCTCAGGCAGCTGGGGACACCCCTGCCACCCCCAAGGCAATCACTACCAAACATGGGGGGGGGGGGGGGGGGGGGGGACACCCCTGCTCCCAATGTTTGGTATTGATTACCCAATTTGTTCGAATTTAATCGAACATATGGTACTGGCCGAATTTGGCCAAAACTACCATACGATCAATTAAATTAGAACAAATTGGGCAATACACTTCATAAAACCATACATATGAGCCAGTACATAAGCTCCACTCTTCGTATAAGGCCGGACCACCTGAGAATGTGGGTAGCATGGACAGAGCAGCCAGGCTTATCTTAGGAGGGAGAGAGGGCTGTAGCTTGGTACAAAGAAATTATAGCATACATTTGGTCCAAAGAAACACTGAAACACTATGCATTATAAAAATAAAGGGTTTATTTAAATACAAGTAGACCAAGATAATTCTTGGGTAAGTACTATAAACATCATAGAAATACAATCATAAAAATCAACTCAATACCTATGGTGTGCAAACCAAGGGTTAAGCATATTTAGAGGCGCCAGAAGCATGCCAAGGTGAGTCAAACCTATCAGGATAGTAATCTACTATTCTTGGGGAATAAGACCAGGCTAGATATACTTTTAGAATACAATCAGTATTTCAAGGGTAGTAGACCCCGTCAGTCATGCAGTGACAATCAGTTATTAAATCACATAATAAACCAATATAAGTATAGTCCTTGTAACATTACTTTTTAGAACTCAGTTCAGAGCTAGTAAATCAACTCATACTTTCTGGAGGGGCACAAGCTACTCAATGATAAGTATGAACACACAATAAATATTTTAGAATGCACCAAGCAAACTAGGGAAAGAAAAAACGAATTACACTTTAAGAAAGACACAATGTATTTCATGGTACGTAATTGACCCTATGCCTACTTTGGAAATGCTCTAAGCAGTTTTAGGGGAGGCAAAACCCAGTGTTTCAAGTTGATAAGAGCAGCAGCTATTCAAGGGTAAGTAACCATATACTTTCAAGAGGGGCTTCAAGCAACGCATAAGGCAAGTATTAACTTCTAGACTGTTTTAGGCCGTTATAAAGCAGATCAGGGGGAGTAAAACCCAACTACACTTTAAGAAGAACACAATGTTATTCAAAGTAGGTAAAACCCTATTGGTAAGCTTTTACACTAATTCAGTTAAGCAATGATAAAACAGTCCCAACACTTATTACTTTTCAGAATGGGGGGGAGGGACACCATTCTAATTAAGAAAAGCAACTTAAATACACAATGTAATTTCGTCTTTAACAGGGATACAGTTACCAGATTATTTCTTTCAGCAAGTAAGTACTTTTACACTGGTTATACTTTTCAAGATAGAAGTCTTTTCTTATCCAGTCGTTCCCTAGTCTATTGCATGAGTTTCTCAGAGACAGAAGAGGGACCCTAGTGATCTAGGAGCCAGCACAGGTGAGATAGGTTTCAATAGCAGGAAAGTCAGAGTTCCATAGGAGATTATCTTCAACAAGTATTCAATTTCAGAATTAAAGTGTTCAGGGACTTCTGATAGGCTCCCTACATGAGATCCCGCACTAGGCCTAGGCAAGTGGTATGGGCAAACTCCCAACCACACAAATCACCCTCTCAGCCTCACCGGATGCACACCAGACTTAAGGTAAGTATTACCCAAGCCCACACAGTACCTTGGTAGAAAAGAAGAGCTTCCAAGTGGATGCCTTCATGCTGCAGCAGCACAGGATCCGGTCCCTGGATTCTTTGTCTGGAGACTAATAAAATGCACACTGGATGGGAACTTTCAGCAGCAGTCAGAGGTGGCTTCCAGAAAAGGTTTCTTTACGGATGCTCGCAGCTCTGTGGATTTGGCACCTTTTTTACAGCAGCCAGATGAAGAACTAATATCGCTGGTCAGGGGACTTCCAGGATTAGAGTTGTGTGTCTGGAGGTCCAGGAGGAGTCCACCAAAGTTTTAGCTCGATTCAGTCTTCGGAAGGCCATGCACCGCACTCAGACTCAAGGTCCCAGGGTATTGGGGTGTTGCAACCCAGGAAGGTTGCAGCACATCGTGGGATGGCTCAAAATGCAGGTCAATTCGAGACTAGTGGATCACACTAGCCTCTGGGTATGAGTCACTGCATTCAGGACCTCCAGGTTGATTGGAAGGAAAGGTTGCATCAGGCTCCGGTTACAAAGCAGGCTTTCTGGTCCGTGGAAATCACTACAGAAGTCCTTTCTTCATCTTCCTCTTCGGTTTCAGCTCCAGTGGTCGACTTGTCAGCAGGTTCCAGGTTCGGAGTAGTTATCAGGAACTACAGCCCAACTTCTGCAATCTCTCCCTGCAGTTTACAGAAAGGGGCGTTCTGGCTGTCCCATCAGGTCTTGGCAAGGTGGAAAACAAAGGGCGACAGAGTTTTGGACGCCTCCCTTGCTTCCTACCTTCTTAGACACTCTGGAGCCCGGGTGGGGAATACAAAAGATTCCTGCTGAAGACTAAACTTCCACTGAGGTCATTCCCACCTAGAATGGCAGGGGAAGACCCTAGAAACATCAAGGATACTTAAAAATGGCGAAAAAGAAGGAACCCTCCTATGCTTTACCGAGGCTTAATTAACAGCCTGCGAATAATAAGACTAAAATATCACTAATTTAAAACCACTCCCATCAGACATTCATGTAAAACTTATAACTGTAACAAAATGTTACCGGGCAAGTAAGAAAGGGGATCCACTGCATCCGACCGGCACTCCACATAAGGTGAGGTGTGTGCTGGCTCTCTATATAAAATGTTAAGGGGGATGAAAATCAAAGGGGCAACCCAGCCTAAGCCCAAAAGTTATAGGAAACTCCAACTCCAACCATACACTATGGAGAGACATAAAAAGAGCACCCATAATAAGAGTAAAACTAGGTGAGAGGGGAAAAAGATTCCAACTCACATAGGGATAAGGTCAAATAATTACAAAGTCCACGCAAACATTTCTGGGGTTGACACAGGTCAGGAAGATTTGTCACAAATAAGAAAATTTTACCTAACTCATGTCTCTCCCAGACTAAGGGACAGGAGGATCTAAATCCTCTCCTGGATGGATCACAGTCGTTTAAACCTACTGTGGAGGCCATGTGAAATCTTTTTGTAACACCTTTTGAGATTAATTGGAAAGTTTTATCATCCTTAAACTATAAGACCTGCAATCATTGCTAGGCAATTTGCTTTTTAAAAGAAGAGGTCTGACTCAACAGTCCCTCAGGAGAGGTTACAAATCCTGAACCTGCAATAGGCTTTTTAAATGGGCTCTTGTAAAGAAATCCCATAGAGCTAAAGGGGTCTCCATGATTCCTCACCACCTTGGTTGGGTCTCAGGTATCTTAGGAGTGGTTGTGGCCATAGTACATGCTTCCACTTCCTCCAAGATCCTACTTCACCTTGGTTAGAGGTCTCCCCCCCAACACTAGGATTTAATATTGGGTCTCGAGTAGAAGATCCAACAGTCTCAAGGTGCTTAGAGAGGTTCCTCAGAAGCAGTGTGAGTCAAATCAAAGTTCTTAACACTGCTATGGCATTCTAGACCTTCAATGTCCATATCATGTCTTGTTGTTCCTACTAGCTGTGCTTCCATACCTTTGAATGTTATGCCCCCTGTTGCCTGTGTAACCTAGGACGTTTCCCTCTTACCCTGTGTTTTTCTGTTTTCATTTGTTGCATTGACTCGTCTCCCCCGATCGCTGCTATGCGGCCTGGTGAGTTTGGAATGTATTGTGCAATCCCCTCCCTGATCTCCGGCCCCCCACACCCTCAACTATGGTACTCTCCAATCTACTGTATTTGATATTCTTTCACCTTTCCTACCCATTGCTCGAAGTCTGTAAGGAGAACATTTAAAAAAGCACTCCCTGATTGTCCATTGCTGACACCTACGTCAACTCTTCCTCTGACATCCTCTCTGCTGTACTATCTCTTGACCTTTGGACTCCCCATATGGTCTCTATCCTCTCCCCTTTCCCCTCCCCCGTCACCCATTGATGGTGGTACCAGAAGGGAAGTGCTTTTGGCACACATCATCCATATGCATCATTAATGTATATAATGATGGGACTATCATGGCCCAGGGCTCTCAGCCCAACCACCTCCTTTTTGACAGGCATCTTTCCTCTCATTAACTTCCTGCCTCCTTCTACCGCTCCCCTTTCTGCTTCCCCCCTGGCCTCTTTGCCCGACGGATGTACCCTGCCCGGAAGACCTTTAAAGGTGGCAACCTTCTTCACCTCACCACACCACACTCAATTCTTGCTCTGCTGTCAACCACTCCTCTGACATCTGTCACCTCCTTGAAGACTTTGACCTTGACACACTTTCCTGAAGGCTAGCTTAATCGGTCTTGAGGTGGAGTGGCTCTGGTCTTCCCTGAATGGGTCCCTACGTCCGTCATAGCCACTCAATCCTACTCCTCCTTTGAATGTCTTGTCTGTAACCTCTGCGTCTCCCCTTCCCTCTCGCTCGCTCACTCACTCACTCACTCTCGCTACCATCTACAGGACCCCGGGGCCAACTTCCCTCTTCCTCTCGAAGTAGAGTGACCTCGCCTCTTCTCTTCTGGCCGCTACCTCTAAGCTTCTCTTCCTTGGAGACTTCAATATTCACCTAGACTCTTCTGATGCAGCCACTTTACCCTTCCGCAATCTTCTGCAACTCTCTCTCACCATTCTTCGCTCTGGTCCAACCCAAACAGCCGGGCACAGCCTGGATGTGCTCATCACTGCCATCTTCCTCTCGAACCCTGTCACTACCCCTCTCTCCTGGTCTGACCATGCTCTCCTCTCCTCCCATCTTGTCCTCCCTGGCTCCCCGGCTAAGGATCTGCCCTCACTACCAGTCGCCTCAGTCATTCGACCGATGAAGCGAGTGTCAGTAGTTGCTTTTGTTGCCTCTTTCATTCCTCACCACCACTCCTACCATCGACTCCCACACTGACTGTTCCCTTGCTAACCTTCACCTTTCCATCTCCAAAACTCTTGATATCCTTGCCCCTGCCATGAGGACCCGCTTGAAGCCTACCTCCAAGTGTAATAGCTGGTATGATTCCGGCCTAGCCTTGCTTAAACGCAATTGCAAAGTCGCTGAACGAAAATGGATGGCCTATTGCACATCCTCTGACAAACTGGCCTGTTGCCTGCTCCAAAGGCAATACAGACTCTTTTCAAAATCCTACTTCTGTCTCTACTTCTCCTCTTCCTTCCCAGGCCCTCTGCATGGCCTTGGCCACCCAGCTCACTACCAAAACTCAGGATATTCTCTCCTCTCTCTCTTGTACCCCCTCTCCTGCCCCCCGGTTCCTCTCCTGTTCCCAGGCCTCCCTTGGTCCCCCTCTCTCCTTCCATTCTCTCTTCTATCACACCCATAGCGCTGGATGAGGTCATCAAGGCAGTCTGCTCTATGAAAAGCTCATCCAAACAGGTGCTCCCCTGCTCCTCTAGAACTATTTGGACAACATTGCCTCTCTCGCTTCCTCCGTGGCTGAGTTATGCAATCACTCCTTTGCCATTGGCTCCTTTCCATCACCCCCACCCCCCAAGCACTTCCTTGTGCCCTGCTCCTAAAAAAGCCATCTGCTGACCCTTCCCTGCCCAGCTAACTACTGCCCTATCTCCACTACCCCTTTCTTGGGCAAACTCTTAGAGAAGCTGGTCATTTCTCAACTAATCCCATTGAATCTGTTGGCTGTCGCCACAACCACCAGTCTAACTTCAGAGGAACGGAAACTGCTCTCCTGAACAACCGTGATGATCTGCTCTGAAACCTTGATTCCAACTCTCCCCATCCTTCAAGATCAATTCATCGCCTTCAACACGGTCAATCATTCCACCCTCATAAATCGGCTTTGTGAAACCCTTGACATCACTGACCTGGCGCTGGATTGGTTGACCTCCTTCCTCTCGAATAGGCCCTCTCAGGTTCAACTGGGTCTGTTCCTCTCCCCCATCTCACACTCCACCTGCGTCTTCCCTCAGGCTTTAATCATCTCGCCCTGGCTCTTCAACATTTACCTTGCCTCTCTAGCACTCCCGATCTCCACCATCTCTCCTCATTTTCAATGCTATGCTGACGACACTCTGCTCTTCTTTAAGCTTCCTTCCTCTTCCTCCTCTCCTTCCTCTCTCATTCCTGACCGTCTGACTGCTATTGAGGCATGATGTGCCTCCAACGATCGCTGACTTAACGCCAGTAAAACTATGATCCTTCTCATTGGGACACCTGCCTCCCCCTTGCCCTCTACTCTCTGGCCGCCCACCTCGAGCTCCCTCCCCTCACCCTCTGGTGAAGCAAAAAATATTGGGCGTCATCTTTGACTCCTCTTTCTACTTCTCACCCCACATTGCTGACCTGGTCAAGAAATCTCCCTTTCAGCTTCATTCCTCAGAGGCATTCTCCCTTTCCTCACCTTCCCCAGAAACCCAATGTCCCCAGAGCTCTGGTTCTCTCTAGGCTCGACTACTGCAGCAACCTCTTCCTTCATTCGCCTCTTGCCTCCCACCACCCTCTTCAACTACTCCAGTAAAGGACTGCAGGACTTATCCTTGGTCTTTGTGCAGCCATGTAACCTCTCCATTGGCTGCCTGTGGCCACAAGGATCAAATTCAAGACCCTCTGCATCATCTACAAGGTTTTCTGGGGCCTGGGACCACAGTACATCCAACTCTCTCCCCCTAAATACCTCTCTGCTAGAATTCTCTGGTCTTCCAGCTCTCTCTGCAAGTCAGACGTTTCTCTAAGCAGAGAGTGGGGGGTAGATCTCTTTCTCTGGCATGAGCCTCCCCCCTGGAATGGCATTGCTACCCCTCTCCATATTAAGCCGGATCTCCTTATATTCTGGAAGCTTCCCAAATCCTTCATTTTATTGTCGTCCTGCCTCTGACTGGTGGCATGTTCCCACTTATGAGCCTTACTGGGGCAGGCCCTCCTTCGACCAGACCCCCCCTCCTCCACCCCTACCCCTCCATGGAGACAAGAGGCCGCTCACCTGCAAATTCTCGCCGTGGGCGCCCCAACCCTTCAGAGACGTAACCGTGACCACTCGGGCCTGGGGCAGAGGCAGCCAGAAAGCTTCCCTCGCTGTGAGAGTGCAGCGCGTGTTCCACCAGCCGAGTTCATAGAATACCTGGCTGGACACAGAGGGGATGCACGAGTGCTCCCAGATACATCGACCACTGGTCCCTCAGGAGCCACTGAAGGAATCTCATGCGCAGCCTGGCCTCTGGCACTAGTAAAATACAGGAGGCCATGAGACCCAAAAGGCAGAGGAAAGGAGCCGCTGGTAGGGTGGCGTGGTTCTGAAACAAATGCACCATCTGGGCTATATTGCTGACTCCGTTCGGGAGAAAAAGCCTTCCTTGCCCGAGTGTCTAGGACTGCTCCAATGAACTGGAGCTGCTGAACTGGTGTCAAATGGGACATCCTTAAGTTGAGAGAGAAGCCCAGTCTGTGCAGTAGTAGGCAGGTGTCTTACAGATGTGAAAACTTGCCCTGGTACGTCTCCCGGATCAGCCAGCCAGTCCAGGTACGGGAATACATGGACCCTGGATCTCCTGAGGTGAGCCGAGACTACAGCCATGAGCTTTGTGAAGACCCTTGGAGCGGAGGTCAACCCAAAGGGCAGCACCTTGAACTGGTAGTGCTTGTCCCGTATGAGGAACCTTAGGAACCTCCTGTGCTTTTGGTGTATTGGCACATGGAAATAAGCGTCCTGCAGGTCTATCAACACAAGCTTTTCCTGAAATTCGAGAGCGTGGAGAATTTCTCTCAACGTCACCATCCAGAATTTGTCTTTCCTCAGGAACTCGTTTAGAGCCCTGAGGTCTGGAATGGGACAGATATCCTCCCTTTTTGGTTACCAGGAAATACCAGCCCGATCCTCTCTTTTCGGGAGGTACCTCTTCCACAGCATCCTTCGACAACAGGGCTCTCAGTACTTCCTGGAGCTCCTGTGCCAGTTGGATTGGGGGAGGTGGGGGTCTGTCCGGTGGAAAGGGCAAACAACCCCACCAAATCAACTGCAGGGCCCAGGCATCAGATTATCTCCTGCCACTGGGGCCAATGCCCTGCCAACCGTTCACCAACCGGAGCATCGTGGGAGGGGAAATCAAAACAGCTTAGAGGGCGCGGGCATCCCCGCCGCTGTTGCTGCTTGTTGGCCTCTAGAGGCCCCTCTGCCCCTTCCGGGACGCGAGAAGCGCTTCTGCCCCTGCCTGGCTTGCGAGAGCTGCGCCTTCCTGCCATAGGGCACGTAACGACTATAGTCCCTGCCCCAGGAGGCAAAGCTAAAGGCAGGCTTTGCCAGCTGCGCCGCTATGCCCGGTGATTTAGCAGCCAACTTGGAATCTTTAATCTTTTCCAAGGGTTCGTCAGCTTTCTGAACTAAAAGCAGGTCTCTGTCAAAGGGCATGTCCAGCAACCTGTTCTGAACATTTAGGGAGAAGCCAGAGGTTTTCAGGTAGGCCTGCCGCCTCATTACCACTGCTGAACCCATTACTCAGCCATCGGAGTGTGCTACGTCCAGGCTCGTTTGCAATGACTGCTTGGCTACCCTTATTCCCATCGTCCACCAGCAATGGAAATCCGTCGTGCATGGCACCCTCAGGGATGTATTCAGCAGCATGTTCCATAGCTTTCCACAAGGCGTAGGAGTATTTTGAGAATCCACAGGCTAGGTTTGTGGCCTTTTTAGGGAGAATTCTCAGAAATGTGCTAATTCCCCTCTTAACTTAGAGACCCCCCCAGCTCTTTTGCTGGACTCTAGGACGTTTTCATTTTTACCTAGAGAGAGTGAGACCCTTTTTCCCCACTCGCTCATGTATTTTTAATGTGATTGTAACCGTTTCCTTTGGTTTTTGGAGTCTGCCAAACTCCATAGGCATCTTTTTACACTGTAGCATACAGCACCTTCAGTGTAGTGCTACAGGGAAGTCTTTCAGATTTCCCCAAAGAATTAAAACACCTTCCTCTTGGATAACTCCTGTTTTCAAGAGCAGTGAAGTGAAATTGACTTTACAAATGCATCTTTCCATAACCCAGCACACACTATCTTATAATATGGTGCTGGAAGGGTTACATAGGAGCGAGCCCCTTTGTCTAGCTTCTCATGTAACATTTTTATGTTACCCTTTCCTCGATGAATGGCTGGTGGCAGTGGTTTACTTTTTACCTCTGTGGTGTGTCTTTACTGCGGGTTGCGTTTGCAGCTGTAGTAAAGCACCCTTGGGTGCCCTTTTTGTCAAAATAGCCCCAGTCTTCTTTTTTCGCCATTTCTTTGTGGAATGGTCCTTCTTGAGATTTACTCTGCGCGCCAAACCATGTTTGGTCCCTTTGTTCGTTTTGTCTTTGGTGGGATTCACGAGTGAATCACCCCTCTGGCTCCAGGTTGGAATGAATGGGAGAAACCTGTATAAAAGGTGAGGCTTTTTGGCTTGGAAGGCAGAGTCGACCACTGGACGAAGGAACCGAAGAAGAGCTTGAAGAGGACACCTGCTGCAACTCCTGGACCGTTGGTTTGCCCTTTTGGAAGATCCTCCGGACTCCCACGAAGCAGGACTGACCAAGCCTGAGCCCCCTCAACAGAGTGCAGGACCCCAGAAGCAAGGAAAGTCCATCTCGACAGCCAGGAACCGCATTGTTGCTTTTTGCTGTAGCCGCAAGAAGCTGAAACGCGAAACAGCGACTTTGGCTTAGCCTATTGAATTGTATTACTTTTCTAAGAGGATCTGCAACTATTTGCCTTGCTTAGGAATATTGGTGATCTCTTGTGTTCTAATAACCTTTGCCTTTTACCAACTTTTAAGAGTGTTCAGAATGCCAATAGTAAGATATTAATATCCCTAGCACCCTTGTTATTGAAGTCACCTGTGGGTGTAGGTTGTGTCTGTGGGCCATCACAAAAGGGTCTTGTCTGACTCAAACTCAGTGTACAGTATTGAAGATTATTTGTATGTCACTAGTATATTGCTTCCTTCTAAAGGTGGCTTTATAACTGACTGATATATAAAATAATTGATTATGCAAGAAACCTTGTGTAAGAGTTTATTTGAATAACTAACTGAATCTTTGTGGAACTCCACTACTGCTCACATTTCCCCTCTTGAGATAAGCCTGGCTGCTCAACACACTACCAAAACTGTATAGTACAAGCTTATACCAAAGGTTGGGTTGCCTATACCTGTAGTCATAGTTGCTTGTAGTGTTCTCAGAGGGTACTGCATTCAAACGTTGCCTAACAGTCCTTTCGTGAGAGGGCCAGGAAACTGGCTTTGGGCCGACCCTCTGCCAAATCTCTGGCGCGCTCTCGTCCGGTCTAAGACTAAGGCTAAGGCGCCTGTTAGGGAGAATTCTCATAAATGGATAATTTCCCTTACCTACTGAGTCCCTCAGCAGCTTTGCTGGATTTCTAGGATTTTTTTTTCACCTGGTAAGAGTGTAAGCCTTTTTTCCCCACTCTTACATGTGTTTTGCTATGTGTGTCTACTTTTTGTGTGATCTTGGGCACTGGAGCCTCACCTTCTCCAGGGCACCATATTTGTCATGTGTGTTACACAGCACCTTCAGTGCAGTGACACAGGGTTGTCTTTTAGACTTCCCACCAACTCCATTTTCTGGGGCTGACTACAGTCCCCAAGAAAAGGGTAAAGTTGCCATTAACCTTACTTTAGTCACTTTAAACGACAGACCCAGTACACCCCATCTTCCATGGAGTATTGGAAAGGGTTAATTCTTATCCCTTTTTTCTGTGCCTCTTGGGGCACTGTTTCGCTCCCTTTACATTAAGACTTGGCTGGTGGCATTGGTATCTACCTTTTCTACCCCGATTATCTTATATAAACGTGGTAATGTTTTGGGCCATTATATTAGCCTCAAACATAAACCCGCTTGACCAAATACATTTTATTTTGGCTCCGGCCGGGTTTATTCACCATTTCTTTATGTTAAAGTCTTTCTCGTGTTTTACTCTTCACGCCAAACCACGTTTGGTCCCTTTGTTCATCGCTTTTTCGCGGGCTTCCATACAGAAGTCTTCCTTTAGGCGCATGAGAGCCTGGGTAGGCAGGATGTGAGGGAGGGGTTTTAGAAAAGTAACCCAAGTCACACTCCTGTCTGATTGGCTTTGCTGTGTGATTGACAGCCAGGCTGTATGAATGTGGGAAAACTGCATAAAAAGGAGATCTCTGGGAATGGAAGAGCAAAGTCGCCACTGGAACGAAAGAACCAATGAGGAACTGGAAGAAGAGGACCCCTACAGTGAAGCCCTGCTGCAGGTCCGAATCTCCAGAATTCGGAGACAGAGAAGACCCTCAAGGAAACGTCTTCCCTTGAGGTGGTGGGACCAACTAGTTCACCCAAACTGCAAGCCAGGACCCCTCCTCTGGTCGAATTCGCTATACAGAGCTACAGTGGGCCGGATAGCCAGGAAGGTCAGACTGCTTGGGTTTTAAGGAGCGCACCTTTTATTTGTTGCTTTGCTCTGCTGCTGGTTTCTTCCCTAGGTAGTGCAGGACCCTCCAGTCTTCCGACTTCTGATCAGTCTGACAGTCGCTTCAGAAACTGTGAGCCTGCAGGAACTACCAGGAACTTCTGCCTCAGCCACAGCTCCCTCTCCGTTTTAAGGTACTGTGCAAATCCGGTTCTGCGTTTCGTTCAGCTGCTGTGAAAGTGTGAAATCTTTCTTCAATCCGAGGGCTTGTCCTTCTCTTTCAACCAACTTTTCTACCAACCAACCCCGTCTGGAAACCGTGCCACGAACTTTATCGCGAACTACCCTGAACTGTATTATCTTGAGCAAGAGACTTTTGAACCATTGACTTTGGCCTAAGCCTTTTCTATCTGATTTTATCATTGTAGTCTCTCTTGTTCGATTGCCCCAGGTACGTACTTTTTGGTGTGATTCAATTTCTGTTAACTTCTGTCTTTGCCTCCCTTTTAAATTGCTGAAGTGCCATTTTGCTTACACTTCATTTTGTGAGCTTAACTTGTCTGGAATTTAAGGGAAGTGGTGTGGTGTATTAAGATTGTGATTTTTAGACTGTTTATAATAGTATAATGTTATACAACTGAAGAGTGAAATACATGTATATTCTTTTACTTGAAAACCTTGAGTCAGTGTTTGCCTGAATCATAGTCATTGCTGTCCTTTGTGTAACTATTTGATACTGCTCACTTACTCTTGAGATAAGTCTGGCTGCTCCGCTACTGCTACCACTATAACTGTGTAGTACAGGCGTGTACCAAAGGTGAAATTTTACTGTCACTTGTAGTCTTAATTGTGTGTGGTGTTCCCAAAGGGTACTGCATATAATTCTGCGTAACAGCGCCCACACCCGACAAGGGGAAGGAATGACATTGCAAGAAGACCAAGAAACGGTCCCATTCCAGGAGCCATTCCTAGTCTTCCTTGCGGTAAAAGAAGCAGCACCACCGCCATCGACGAGAGTCCAGCTCGTCGTCAAAACGAAGTAAGTCCTCGACTGGTCCAACCACTCGGTAAGAGTGGGAACGTTTTAAAACTTCTGTGCTCTAAATGTTTAAACAGCAAGCGTCTGTAGGTGCGGCTCTGGCCCTTGACCAGCAAGCTTTGGCGGCAAAAACGGTGCTCAGTGCTCCCGGCCCCAAGCCGGCCACTCCGTTGTATATGTCAAAAACACCTTTGGGGCGTCACGCCTACTAGGCATAAATTGCCAGAAGGCTGCAAGGCCGAGGCCCACGGCATCCATCGGTCGTCCGATCATCACTCGGCGCGGAAAGAACTATCAGCATCGAAAGCCGCTTTGGCTTTGAAGCCTATTCCGTCGGCGGTCAAGCCCTTGGCGCTGATAGTTGGCGATGGTTCGTTTGTGCAGTTATAAAGATCGGGGTTCTTTGACTCGATATACAGTCCATTTTCGCCATCGATGACCCCGATAATCAAGTCAACCCTGTTTACACAGGAGTCGGCGGCGCCGATTATTTTGACGACCAGGCCGATTTTATTGGACCTGGCTCAAGCTTTACAGGATGCTAGTGGCGGATACTTCTCCGGACCTTGAGTTGCAGCAAAACCAGCCCTATACTCATGCTACTGTCAAGTTCAGGGCTCTGGTTGACAGGGTCGTTGACCGGGTCGTTGACACCCTTGGATTAAAAGCATCTAACACTTCTCTTCCAGGGTATAATTATAAATTTACCTCATTGATATCTTGGACGAGGGTCCCGCAGTTGAGAATAACCTGCCATTTAACAAAGCTATTGCAGACCCTTTATACTCGTTATGGCAGCACCCGTGCACTATTTCCACCAGACCAGCGGCATCCACTTCCAATATGCCTACGGACAGAGCGGGAAAGAAATCTGATGCATTGGCCAGAAAGGTGTTCACCTCGGGCAGCATGGCGCTCAAGGCCTTTAGGTACAGATTTGGGGTAGGACACTTATGGTGTACTACAACAACCTCAGCCTCCTGGCAATAGTACCCAACCTTTGGTATAAGTCTGAACTACACAGGTTGCTAGTGTGGGTAAAGCAGCCAGGCTGATCTCATGTGAGCTGTAGAGTGATTACACAAGATTCACAGTGACAAGTATTCAAACAAACACTTAAACTCAAGATTTCTTGATAAAACAATTTATTTACGTGTCATTTATTATAAGGCTTCTTTACAAGGGAGCAATATAATGGCAACACACAAATAACGGGCACCTACCTCACTTCCTGCCTACCCCAGACACTCTGGAGCCAGAGACGGGTTTCAATCAGAAACCCTGCCAAAGGCAAAATGAACAAAGAACAAACCTGGTTTGGCGCGCAGATAAACTCGCTAGAAAGACCTTTCCTCAAAGATATGGTGAAAAAAGACGACCAGGGGCCATTTTATCAAAGATGGCTCTGTGCCATTTCGAAAAAGATGACTCCCGCTGTTGCTTTACCGGAACCGTGAAAGGTCACGGTAAATGCAAACCCTGGTAGTTCAAAACTAAACCACTGCCACCAGCCATTCAGTGAGCAAAGGGTTACATAAAATATGTTACATAAAAAGCTAGACAAAGGGGATACTAGGTAACCCTTCCAGCACTCTATTTTAAGATATAGTGTGTGCTGGGTCTAGAAAGTTAAAATGATAAGTAAAGCCAATTTCACTTCACTGCTCTGGGAAACAGCAGTTTATCCCAGAGAAGGTAGTTAAACCTTGGGAAATCTGAAGGACTTCCCTGTGTCACTGCACTGAAGGTGCTTGGGACACAATTGTAAAAGATGCCTGTGGAGTTTGTCAGACTCAATAACCAAAAGAAACAGTGTAGAAAATCACATTAAAATACATGAGAGGGTGGGGAAAGAGGGTCTCACTCTCTCCAGGTTAAAAAAAAAATCAAGTCCTCAAAATCCAGCAAAGTTGCTGGGGGTCTCTAAGGTGGAGGGAATTAGCACATTTCTGAGAATTCTCCCCAACAAGGACTTCAGCTGCATCTTTGCGCACAATGCGCAGGCCTCAGTGTCGTGACCAACACCTAGACACCACAGACAGACGTCGTGGGGGGTGGGTCTGTCACAGACATTTTGGCCTTGCAAGCGTGGCATCGCTTGAAGATTGAAACACAGGGGCGTCTAGACGTGCAAGACTGAGAGACACAGGGGCATGATCAAAAAGCATCTGGGTACCTATTTGCCCACCCCTCACACAAGGGTACAGAGCACTTGGGATCAGCAATAAGTCTAGCCTTGAGAAACCAAAGTGGAATGAGAAATCCTTAGCATCCCCATGAAACAATCTCCACGCTTCTACCAGCCCCAATTCTCGAAGCAAAGGAAATCACGTTTTTGAAGTCTAATCTTGATGCCCGCAGAGACTTATCCAGCAACGGGTTAGGCACCAAATTGAAATATCCCCTCAAGGACAAGTTCACCCTCAACGAAAGTCGTTATTCATGAGAGAAAACCCTCAAGTAAGCGATCTTGCCCTAACTTTGGAGCATGTAGGGATATTCGAGTAAACATGCGCTCTCACAGGACACCTTTGACATATATGAATCTCCATTGGGGGTCCTGCAAAATCTTGACTCTAGTCAGTGGTACTATTCCCCCACCAGTATCGTTACTCCCCGTTTTTTCTCCCCCGCCCTCAAGCAAAAAACTGTCTTAGGTAAACTTTAGCACGCAACTGTTTTCATCCTGCTGGAGCAGATGGGTGTCCTGTGACAGTAGACAGAGAAATTGATCCTAATTTCCTGAGAACAGACTGGGGAAATAAGCCCAAAAACATTCCATGATCCCAGCAGAATATGATCCTCCCCCTCTGAATCCAACTCATCCCCCGGCATGGTACCCGATCAGCCTAGCTGGCTCCCTGCACACCTTGCCCCTGCATACTGCAAATATGCATATAGTCTTCCCCAAAGGCTCTCATTATCCTTGCTGCTGAACAAATGTGCGCCATCAAAGGGCATCCGGAGCAAACCCTGAAGTCGTCCGCAACCACGCAAATCTGCGTGTAACTGTGCTCGCAGCCATGGATCGGCTAACACTGTCGGCCGTATCCAAACCCAACTGAAGGGATTCGCACATGGCATCCTTGTCGTCCTGCACGAGAGCAAGGAACCCATCCCTTTCTTCCCCCCTCAGGAATATGCTCAGCCGCCAAAGAAAAAATTCCACAGTGTGTGTGAAAACCTTGCCAAGGCACACGTGGAGTAGGCTGATTTCAGGGCCATGCTCCCAGCAGAAAATACCTTCCGGGCCCAATCGTCAAAGTGCTTGTTGCCCCTATCCGGAGGGATGGTAGGGTACGCCGCCTGCCTCGAGGTGACCATAGCTGCCTGAACCACCAAACTCTCAGGGGTGGGGTGAGTAGATAAATAGCTGGGGGTCGCTAACGGAAGGGCGGTATTTCTTAGTTAGATTTTTATCCACAACCGGAAGAGATTCTGGGGACTGCCAAGCAGCTGCCACCCTTTTCTGCAAGGTAAGATGAAATGGCAAAACAGGGTCAGAGGACGGACCTTGATCTAAAATGGCCATCAGACCATCCAGCAAAAAGTCCTCAGGAGGACTGGACCAGCCCAGATACTCTGAGACCCTCACCATGAGTCTCCTGTACAAGGACTCTGCATGAGCCCCAAGCTCAGGCCTACCGTAGTCCACTTCCAGAGAAGCATCCAACCCACTGGCATCATGAAGGGTCTGGCGCAACTCCTCCACTGACTCTCCAACTGACTATCACCAGAAAAAAGTGGAGCGTCCTCAAAGACACCAGGGACCTCAACCTCAGACCTTTCCTCCTTCATAAATATCATCCAGTGCGAGTTGAAACCCAGGTCTGGGGACAGAAGAGGGCCTGGAGGCCGAACCAGGCTGCAGAGATTTCCCAGTAGCCTTCCTCAGAGGATCCACAATATCTGGGTACTCCGGAGGCAAATTTCGAGAAAATATCCCCGAAAGCGCTGATAGCGCTGAAGGCTTCGACGTCAAGAGCGTCGACAACCTCGACGTCATGAGCGCCGAGGGCTTCGGCGTCAACACAGGTGTCGACAGCACTGTGGGCTGGTATGATGGTAAAGCGGCGACGTCAGCGTCGGATGGACACAGAGCCGACAGTCCACACTGAGCCCACCGCAGCTAACTGCGGTCTCGCTGGGGACGAGGACAGAGACCTAGAGACCGTACGGGACCTCAAAGACTTCCGATGCAAGTCGCTACGTGAACCCGAGCCCGAAGGCGTGTGAGCCACGGTACGAGACCGATCCTGGCCGGCTTCGTCAGAATGGATTGTTTAAACGCCGCCCATTCCTCCGGAGTCGAGCACTTCTTAGGGCATGTAACCTTCCACGAGGCACCATCACCCGAGGTGGATGGGGAAGGCGACCGATGATGGCATTTTCTAGGGTTCCGGGACGAGGAAGACTAGGACGAGAAACCACTCCGGGACTGAGATCCCCGGGACTCCTTCTGACGTGAAGAGTCGCCCCTTGAGTCGTCGGCGGAAACCCCCTTGGACTTGGAAGTACGGGACTTAACAGGCTTAGAGCCCCTACCTACCTGGAGCTTCCCCTGCCGCACCCGCAAGGCCTTGGCCATCAGCGACTGGCATTTCGAGCAGTCGTCAGTGTCGTGCAACTCTCCCCAGGCAAATGTGGTGGGGGTCGGTAAGCGACATTTTTGACTTGCAGTCGACTTGCAGTCCCGGCAGGTCTTGAAGCCAGACTGCGGAGTCGAAGGGGTCGAAGAGAAAGACATCGTAATACTGAACAAACGAGGCACGCCAAGTCTCACGAAGTTAACACATTTGTGGAAAAAACGGTTTCTGAAGTGCCAGTTGTGGACATTACATGTCAAAGATGTGGAATGCATTGGAGGACACAATCCATTCGAATGGGAAAATACAATGTTATTTTATCGGTTATGTTAGGGAGAATTCTCTGTAAAGGCTAATTTCCCAAACCTAGTGAGTCCCCCAGCAGCTTCGCTGGATTTTTGGGGTTTATTTTTTTCTCCTGCTAAGAGTGAGACTCTTTTTCTCCCACTCTTAGACATGATTTGAGGTGTTCCTTTGACTTTGTATGTGTTCTATGGGCTATGGGGTCCTTTACCCCATAAGGCTTCATGTGTTTTTGACATGTGGGTTACACAGCACCCTCCGTGCAGTAACCCAGGGGTGTCGTAGTGACCCCCAAACATACACTCCATATCCTGGGACTGACTACTGTCTCCTAGGGCATGCAAAGTCGTCATTGGCTTTACTAGTCTCAAATTGTGAACAGAACCAGCACAAACCATCAGATTGTGGACGTACTGGTCGGGGCAATTCGATTGCCTTGGGGTCTGTTCGAGGGGGCACTGTCCAGTCCCCCCTGACCAAGTTTTGGCTGGTGGCAGTGGATACTACTTTTTATATTCGACCTCGAATATATTCCTATGGGATTTTCCCATTGTTCGAGGCTACCACTTTTTAAAATAGCCTCGAACATACAGCCGGTTTATTAAATTAATATAAATTCACCGGTTGGTATTTTCTGCCGAAACTTGGTTCCAAAATGGCGTTTGCGTCTGTGACTCCAACCCAAGTCGAGCCCTTTGTTCCACTTTTTGGCGGGCTTTCCACAGAAGCCTCCAAAAGTGGTGCCACTCTGTCTGGGTACCACAGGGGATATGGGAGGGGGTTTAGGCACCCTGGACTGAGTTGCCTCGGCAACTCAAGTCGCACTCTTGTGTGAATGGCCCATTGGTGAGCCGCCCGGCTCACCACTTAGCATGTTTGAGTGACAGCTAGGCTGAATGAATGGGGGTTTACTGCATAAAAGCAGGGCTTTGGGGACTGGAACTTCAGAAGTCGCCACAGGACCTAAAGAATCCGAGGAGGGAGAGGCCGAGCCGACCTGCAACGACGACACCACCGGTGGAGCCCTGCTGAACCATCTCACCACTTTTCCCGACGACAGAGGAGATCTCCAGTCCGGAGAGTCTTCTTTCTTTGACTGGTGGGGATAACCAGTTTGCCCGTCTTTGAACCTTCCTAGATCATCTCGTGGTCGCCTTGCCCGTGCCAAGCACCCCGGCAACCGGAATACCACGGTTTACCACTACCACGAAGAAAAGGGTAGTACCTTGTAACCGGAAAACTCCTCGGCTGGTTTCTTCCCTGGCAGTGCAACGACCTTCATCTTTCCTCCACGTCGAGACCTCCTCTTCCTCTGGACGAAACACTGACTTGCAACCGCTGCCAGGAACAACTGCCCCCGCTGGAGCGTTCTTCCCATTTCAGGTACTGTGTCCCGCCTGGCTTCCCTTGCGACAGATGTTCGGGGTGACAGAAAATCCTTGACTTTATAACCTGGGCTAGCCTGGGGCCTGTTAACTAACTTTTCCTGACTTGATCTCAATCTTTTGTGAACTATCTACAAAGACTCTTTGGGCATAACCCCACGGTGTGATCCTGGACACATTTCGCTTCCTCTCTCTAAGAGTGGGCCTGGAATTTGAACTTCCTTGCTCTCCAGTAGACTTTGCCTAACCTGCCTCACTGTGGTTCTTTGAAAAGTATTGAAATTGTGTGCTTCCATAACTCTGCCTTTTTCCTCCCTTTTTATATAACTTATTAGAGTGCCATCTTAGGTTAAGCGCTCACCTCCGTCTGAAAATAAGTGGTGTTTCTCATTAAGGCTTGTCTAATAAGTAATCAGGGTTGTATATATATAATAGTGACTGTGTTGAATTTACTTACCTCTTTTTGTGCTAGTGTAATTTACAAGTGTGTCTTTAAATAAATAATTATATACTTTTACACCAAAGCTCTGGTCAGGGTTTGCTTGTGCTACTGTATCTCTGTACCTATTGTGTATACTCTACATACTGCCTAACCCATCTTGAGAGAAGTCCGACTGCTCAGCCACAGCTACCAGGTAAATCTGGATGGTACAGACTGCTACCAATTGGGTTTACTGCCAACCACCAGTAGTTCTAAATCTTTTGCAGTGGTCCCCAAGGGAACTGCACAGGTTTCTGCCTAACAGGTTATTGCGCACTCATGGGGTTTTCACAAGTTTATATGCTAATACATTTACTCTGCAAACACATAGTAAAGTCACTAAAAGGGAGGAAAATGGTTAGTTTGTGCAATATCAGCTTAGTTCAAGGTTCTAGAGAAGGTTTCTTCGCCCAGTAAGTCTTTTAAGTCCAAAAACACAACCCTAGCTAAAAGGCAGTTCGGATAGAATTTGAAGTCTTGACAATCAGCAAATTAAAAAGAGTTCTGTGGATTTCTTCCAGTGTCTAGAGTTATTGAAGCAGCAAGTTAACAACAAACAAGGGAGACCTTAACATGGACTCAAGAAGGGGACACTAGCAGCGGCTAAGGCCTGAGGCAAGAGGGGGTTGCCGTGGATACCTCTCCGTGCACTCCAACTCTCTGGAGCGACTTCTTGAAATCAGGTAAGTAATACCTTTTTCCCCACACTTACTTAGGTTAGAAGAAAATGTTTGTGCTGGATGCTCTGCAATGTTGCAGTTCTGGGCCCGATCTCTGTAATCCTTGGTTTGGTGACAGAAGGCAGGACAATGGACGGGATGTCTCAGCAGCAGTCTCGAGGGAGGACCTGTGGCATGACTTTCAGCAACTTCTTGGTTCACTCTGCAGTTTTGGCGCCTTTTCCGCAGCACCACCAAAAGACACGGATCGCTGCTCAATCTTCCTCGCTTCCTGCAGTCCCACACTCTGGTGAGGGGGTCTGGGCGAGTTGGATCGGGTCTGTGGAGTGCCCTTACGGGTTCAGGAAAGATTGACAGATTCAGCCTTTCCCACGATGATGCACTCAAAATGGGCAGCAGGTTTCCTAGTAATGGGGTTCGGCAGCTCTGGAGGCTCCTAGGACCTCAGGAGATGGCTTGTTTCAAAGTGTGTCTTGGGACTGGTTATTCCCACCTGCCAAAGGGAAGGAGTCATCCTCTTCGGAGCTCCTCTGTTGCATAGAAACCAGGGTCAGGACCGTATTGGCCGCTTCACAGTGTTGCAACGGGTCTACAGGCATGTCTGGTCGTCTTCTTCTTCAGTTACTTCTGTTTCCAATGGTCGACTTGCTTTTCACTTCAGAAGCCTCACCTTTTATACGGTTCCAGCACACACACTATTGCAATCTCTCCGAATTTTACAGAAAGGGGAGTTTGGATATCCAATCAGGACCGCTGTGGGAGCTGGTCCTATTCGGGCACCCTGGCAGACAAAGGACAGGGGGGTGGAAAACTCCTCCCCTACTTCCTGCCTGCCCCGACACACTGGAGCCTAGGAGGGGATACCTATGGGTTACCTCCAAAGGCAAACAACACACACTGACTTCCCCCTCCCAGAATGGTAGAAGGGCTAATGAAGAACAACCACGCTAGTAATGGCGAAAAAAGAAGGTAGGCCCCAAGTTGGTACTTGGGTGCCCCTATTGTGCACTACTCAGGCTATGGACAAAGCCTGCGGTATAAAAGAAATATACAATAGTTGGTATAACACGTCCACTGCCACCAGTCATAACTAGGTGATTGTCATTGTGACTAAAAAGTCACAGGATCAGAGAGAAGTTACTTGAGGATGCTGAAAAAGAATCTTGAAGAAGGACCCTAAGGGTCCCCAGCAACACTGCCCATAAGGAGCTGTGTGCTGCAGTAGTAAAAACACAGATGCCTTTAAGAGCTACAGAGCAGACAAACTTCATAGTACAGGTATAATACAAAGAATACAGTTCCAAAAGACAGAGCCCACAAGAACGAATGAGTGGAAAAAGGCCCCACTCATTCAGGATTGAAAGAAAAAGATCCAGAGGTCCAGCAAAAAGTGCTGTGGGTCTCACTAGGAGAGGGGATTGTTAGTCAAGATTGTATGTAGTAACCCTGTGGGAGACTACACCAGCCTTGTCCTCTTGGCAATAGTTAACCCAACCTTTGGAATAAGTCTGTACTACACATGTCGGTAGAGTGACAGAGCAGCCAGGCTGATCTCAAGAGCGGTCAATGTGAGCTGTAGGGTTGCAACACAAAGTTTCACATTGACAAGTATTCAAATAACACTTCTACTCAAAGGTTTCTTGATAAAATAATTATTCATTAATGTATCCGTCAGTTTTAAAATAAGCCTGCATTACAAGTAAGTAATTGGCAACAATAAAAATACACTCATTCAGTTCAGTAAAGTGAGTAGATACCCTTTTGGGATGGCACAAAGCCCGCCAAAGGTCGGCGAACAAAGGAGGAACACCTGGTTTGCCGCGCAAAGTAAAACACAAGAAGGACTTTAACAAAAAGAAATGGCGATAAAACCCAACCGGAGCCGAAATAAGTATTTGGTCAAGCAGGTTTAAGTTTGAGGCTAATATAATTGCCTAAAATAGTACCACGTTTATATAGTATAATCGCGGTAGAAAAGTTAGGGTAGATACCACTGTCACCAGCCAAGTCTTAGTGTTTTTTTTTTACATCTTTATTTACAATTTTCAAACAAATACAACAAGAAAGGATAAAAGCATTATAAAGATGATCACATGAAGTATTTTCCAAAAATAATTAATTAAAAATGAGCATCAAATAAGAAATACAATGACAGAGTAAACAAATCAATAAGAAATAATCATTAAACAAAGATACTCGCATAGTAAAATGACCCAAAATCCATAAAACACAGATAAAACAAACTAATAGACAAAAAAAAAAAACACAAAGCTGCTAAGGGACTCACTAAGTGAGGGAAATTAGCCAGAAATCAGAATTCTCCCTAACAAGCAGTAGTGGGCCCTTCCTGCCACTGATAACACTCATGCTTCAAGAAAAGGGATGAGCTTTTTGGGCCGTCTGCCTTGAAATATAAAAAGTGTTGAAAAGTTACTTGTTATAGAGTTGGTTTGGCAACTGTCCCGCTGAAATATGAGCTGTTACAAATGGTTCTTACTTTCCTTTGAATGTGTTCTGCCATTCCTAAAAGTCTATGTAGGGTTAGTTTACTTGCCTGGATGCTCCTCTTCCCTAAAGTAATGCTGCTGGCTTCACTTTATGTTAGAAAATGAATGTATAGGTTCACCAACTGGGTTCAGTTTAAGAAGGTATTGCTTACCTTCGCCTGTGTTTCACTGATCTGAAAAGCAACTTTGATAGTTTATTACAACATTAGGTCCTACTCACCTGGTATAACTGAAGGTTATCCTAAAGGTAGTTGTCGGTTCATACTGTTCCATGAATTTGTGTTCCACTATTCAGAAAAGTATGACATGCATTACTTACCGTAAAAGCATTTCTGATGGTTGTATCTGCTTAGATTCACAGGCTGTGCATAGTCCGACATCCAGTGGTCACTGCGGAGTACTGCAACTTGTTTTTCGAAAGTCGAAAAGGGGACGTCGACATAGGCATGTCTGTAATACTATCCCTATAGTGACGTGTAGTGTACCCAAAATCCCTCAAGCATTGAGCTCCCTCTGTTTGTATTTTTTCTGCCATGAGTGAGCCTTATGACTAACGTGAGGGTGTACAGAAAAGACAGAAGGTAGTAAGACGTCTATGTTCCTTCCATCCGAGCGGGGAGGAAGGGCGGGCGCATGTGAATCTAAGCAGATACAACCATCAGAAATGCTTTTACGGTAAGTAATGCATGGCTTCTGATGTTTATAAATCTGCATAGAATCACATGCTGTGCATAGACTAGCGAGCAGTACCCGGAGTTGGTGGTGGGTTGAGAGGAACAGTAGAGAAAAGATGTCTTAGTACTGCTTGTCCCACCTGGGAATCAGATCTAGAATGGGCATCTAGACAATAGTGTTTTGTAAAGGTGTGTACAGAACTGCAAATGGACTCAAGGGGAACATCTGCAATGAATGCTATGGATGCCCCAGTGCCTCGAGTAGAATGTGCTCTAGGCTTGAAGGGCAGTTCTCTCTTAGCAAGAGTGTAACAGAGTGATGCACTGGACAATCCATCTAGCTATAGTGGATTTGGAAAATGCATCTCCTTCTCTTCCTGCCGCCACGGAGACAAAGAACTGATTAGTCTTTCTTAGTGGTCGAGTTCTTTCCATATAAAATATGACCGCCCTGCGCACATCAAGTGTGGGCAGGCTCTTTTTTCCTAAATCTGATGGGTTTTGAAAGAACGTTGGTAGTTCTATAGACTGGTTGACATGAAATTTTGAAATGAATTACGGTGCAAACCTAGGGTGTGTTTCACTCATTCCATGAAGGCTTTAATAACTGGAACTTTCCACCATGACACCTTATGTTAAGACATAGTGTAGGCAGTGAGTGCAGTTAGGTGAACTTTAATAGAGTTAAAGACTAAACCTGAGTCCAACAAGTGAGTCAGGTATAGAACAATATGTGTGGGAGAGCAGTCAACAGGGTTGATGCTCTTTGAGTTACACCAGGTGACGAACCGTTTCCACTTGCTAGAGTAGCAGTAACGAGTGTTTGGTTTCCTTGCCTCTCTGAGAATGTCCATGCATCTCTGAGGGAGCTGCAAATGTCCAGATTCTATGACCTCAGGAGCCAGGCTGCCAGGTTCAGGGTCTGTGGGCATGGATGCAGCGTTTGGCCCCTGTCCTGTGACAACATGTTGTACGGGCAGGGTAGTTTCACTGGAGGAGACAGTGACATCTCCATCAGATGATCGAACCAGTGTTGGCGGGCCCACATGGGGGCCCACCAGTATCATGGTAACTGGTTCCTGGTGCATCTTGTGCACTATATTGTTGAGAAGGGGAGTCAGGGGAAAAGCATAGACAAATTTCCCTGACCATGTTATCCAGAGACCGTTCCCCTTAGAGCGGTTCTGGGGGTACCTGGAGGCGTAATCTTGGCATTGGGTGTTCTCCAGAGTTGCCAACAGGTCGACCTCTGGGAAGCCCCATTCTGCGAAAACGTTGGAGGCGATGTCTACGTGTAATCGCCATTCGTACTCTGCGGGCAGAGGGAAGTCTCTGCTGAGTCCGTCTGCCAGAAGATGGAGTTCCCCTGGTACATGTTGAGATAACAGGAACATGTGTTTGAGAGCCCACTTCCAGATGTTCTGGGACAGCTTGGACAGCCCTGGAGAGTGAGTGCCCCCTTGCTTGTTCAGGTAGTATATGGCCGTGGTGCTGTCTTTGAGAACCAGCACTGTTTTCCCTTGTTGGTGTGTCTGGAAAGCCTTCAGTGCTTTGAAGACCGCCAACAATTCTAGCAGGTTTATGTGTTTGGACGCCACACTTGGAGTTCAAACTCTGTGTGCAGTCTGATGGGATAGGTGAGCCGCCCCCCATCCTGTGAGGGATGCGTCTGTGGTTAGATTGGCGTCCACTGCGGGGGTGGCGAAGGATTTCCCCAACATGAGGTTTTCCCTCGACCACCACCGCAGCGAGAGAACCAAGGCTTGCGAGACAACCACTAGATCGTCCCATTGTCCGCTGGCCTGACACCACTGACTGTTGAGCCACTCTTGCATTGGGCGCAGGCGCACGTGAGGGACCAAATAAATACATGACGCCATCATTCCTAGCAATTGCATGGCTTTGCGTACCGTCAGCTCTCTACTGGCTACCTATTGAGGGATCTGAAACAGCATGTTTTGGACCCTCTCGTTGGAGGGGACGACGAGGCCGTCCTTTGTTCGAATTAGAGCCCCTAGGAATTGCTTGACTTGGCTGGGGTCTAGACTGGACTTCTTCTAGTTGATGGAGAAGCCCAGGTGGAACAAGAGGTCTACAGTCCTTTGGGTATTTGAGAAGCATGTTTTGTAAGAATCCCGTTATGAGCCAGTCGTCGAGGTAAGGATAGACCAGAATGGACAACCTGCACAGGTGTGCCGCTGCCACTGCCAGTACTTTCGTGAATACCCTTGGCGCTGAGGCTATGCCGAAGGGTAGCACTTTGAACTGATAGTGTTTGCCTTCTATCATGAACCTGAGGTATTTCCTGTGCGCTGGCAACATTGAAATATGAAAGTATGCATCTTTCATGTCAAGTGTTGCCATGTAATCCCTCTGTGTGAGCAGGGGGATTACCTCCTGCAAAGTCACCATAAGAAATTTTTGAGGTTTTACAAATTTGTTCGCTGGGTGCAGATCTAATACAGGGCGCATGGTTAAATCCTTTTTAGGTACAAGGCAGTACACTGAATAAATACCCTCCTTTACCTGTGATAGAGGCACGACCTCTATGGCTCCTTTTTCCAGCAGCAGTTCGACTTCCTGAAGAAGGATGGAGAGGTGTTCTGGTGATAGACGTCTTCCCCTTGGGGGTCTGGATGTTGGGGACTGACTGAATTCGATGCAGTAACCGTGGGCTACTGTTGACAGTACCCAACGGTCTGTGGTAATTCCCTCCCATGCTTGCAGAAATGATGTTAACCGGCCCCCGACCGGAGATGCATGGGAGGGGACCCGAACGTTCGGGTCATTTGGTGGTGGTAGCCGGGGAGCCTCTCAGAGTGGGGCCCCAACCTCTTCCCTTGCCACAACATTGTCCTCTTTGACCATACTGTCCACTGGTTCCCTGAGGGGAGGACCAGTTGCTGGCTGTGGTGTATTGTTGTTGAGTTTGTCGTTGGCCACGAAAAAAGCACCTGTTGCCATAACCTTGCTTATTAGGAGGTCTCGTGATTTGGTCCAGGGTTTTAAATGTTTTGTGTTCCTTCTTAGCTGTTTCCAGTGCGTCATCAACCGCCTTACCAAACAAGTTTGAGTCTTCAAGGGGTTTGTTGATGAGTGACACCTGTGTTTTTGGCTTGAAACCTGAGTTTCTGAGCCAAGCATGTTGCTTAAGAAGTACGCCCTGGACTAGGGAACGGCCAGCCGTTTCCGCAGCATCTAAGGTGTTCTTGATGATGCTTTGGTTTACCCGAGTACCTTCTGTCACAGTGGCCAATAAGCGGGTTCGCAATTATATCATTAGGTCTCATATGTATGTACTCTGTGCATACCAGCATCTTTTGTGCAGCACCCATACGCTGTGCCTTCCCTGGATCTGAAGCGCACCGCATTATTCGATTCGCCTGACCTTGGCAGAATCTTCTGCCTGACCCTATAATGGCGGGCGCATCGCGGCCCCAGAGTGAGGCTCTGGCCGCGTTGTTTCCCTTCTATGCAACCAAAGCTCCTTTGTACCATCCCTATCCGCCTGCAGGCGGAAACGCCGGCCACACCACGAAGGCCCACACAAAGGCCCCCGTTTGCCCCCTGTTTGCGTCATGGAGCGGCAAAGGGCGGATTAGGAGTTCCTCTCGCCCACTTCTGCGGCCACAGCCGTCTTGTATACTGGACCGGCTAGAACCACGGCCCACCACCAACAAGGTAACACTTGCATCAACGCCATTCCCACAGCCTTGTTACCGTGATTGTCTCCCCACAACACTTGTGTGAACTTTAAAGACATTGTTTAATGTGCACACTTGCTTTCCCTGCAACTTCGACTTGTGCACCAAGGCAAGCCTTTCTGTGCAACTGTAACACAATGCACGTGAACCTCTGCATAATAGTAACTTAGCCTATCAGTCTTGTCTCACATGCGCCCTTAGAATCGGGCTGCAACCCACTCTGTCTGATATTTTCCAATTAGAGATGCTCTATGTATCCTAACCCCGTGCCACACTTGAACCAGCTGATGTACTATGCTCTTTAGCTTCTTTGCCAATGTTTGAATTTAGATGCTTTTAGCTTCTGTGCCATGTTTCGAATTTAGATGCTCTTTAGCTTCTTTGCCAATTTTTCGAACTTAGATGGTCTCAGCTTCTTTGCCAATGTTTCGAATTTAGATACTCTTTAGCTTTGTGCCATATTTCGAATTTAGATGCTTTTAGCTTCTTTGCCATGCCTTGCATTTAGATGGTAACCTTAGTGTAACCTTCGAGCATTTCATTCAAATTGCAACCTCCATCCTAGGTCCATACCATATTGTGCCCTGTCCCAACTGGCGCCTACTAAGCCAATCCCTAACCCACCTATACTCTCACCACTATGTAGAATGTGTCCATCCACTACTAGCTTGCTTGCCTGTGTCCTTATCATCCTAAACATTGCAATTCAGATTAAGATGGCTCCACATTTACCAAACACGCCTTCTCCAACCATGCTTATCGACCAGGGACCCCAGCTAGACATAATCCACCATCAGTTACTACACACTAGTCTCCCTCGCACTACCACAGATAGGAACCTAGGCCTTAGAGCTAGACTAGCTAAAATTTACGAGCCTCTCACCCGCTCACTGCCTACTTCACAGAAGTCTATAGAGCAGCCGCCTCAATCTAGATCCTACACTAAAACATCTAATCCACCCCATTAACATCATTCCCAGATCGCTGCACAACCTCCCCAGTCAGGGCACTCTCGAATTAACACAGGACAAACGTCACACTACTACTACCAAAAACTTAGCCACCACCACTAAAATCAAGAGAGCCTTGATTAATACCAGATCATTAGTAGCTCATGTTACAGAAATCGCAGACCTGATCCTTAAAGACGATCTTGATTTCCTTGCAATTACCGAGACCTGGCTACACCCTGCAGCAGGCCCTATGCTCATGCTAGCAGTCCCAGATAACTATTCCATCCTAAGGCAAGATCGTCCCAACTCCAGAGGAGGGGGCGTCGCCATTATACACAAATGTAGCCTACCCATGAGACTAGCAACTCCCACCAATGTCCAGTCCTGCGAAACACTATCAGTCAAAGTCCCACTCAATAACACCCAAACCCTCAATATCCATTTGATTTACCGTCCACCAGGCCCCATCGGCACCTTCGATGAAGACCTCAATGCCATTCTATCCAGCAACCTCAAAAGCTCTTCTCAAGTTCTCACCTTGGGGGACTTTAACATGGGCTTTAATGACCCGGCAGACCAAACAGCTAGCACTATAGACACCACTCTTGCTGAACTAGGCTTTGTACAAAGAAGCTTGGCACCCACTCAATTGAAAGGTAGAATACTTGATTGGGTGGCCGACCACAACTGCCTAGCGAATATCACAAATATCTCACCACTAGTCTGGACCGATCACCACCTGGTATCGTTCTTGTTATCTACCGACAGGCCCCCACCTCTGCCCATCACCATAGCCCCCCCTACTCTCACCAGAAACAAGAACATCACACCAGAAAGACTCATCCCGAATTTACTCCCCATACTCAACACACTCTGACAACTTGGATCCAGAGATCCTTGTTGAAGAATACAACAAGGCCATGGCTACCTCGTTGGACATTATCGCCCCACTTAAACTCAGACCTAGTAAACCGAAAACGCACCTCAACAACTGGTACACACCATTCCTCAAAAACTTAAGGCAGCAAAAGAGAAACTGCGAGGCCACCTGGAAAAAATCCCCTTCAGCCACAAACGAACTCAAACTTTCCAAACTAGCCGCACTTTACAAAAAAGAAATCTACATGGCTAAATGAACCTCCTTTGACTCTTGCATATCCCAAGCTAAATCTAATATGAAAGAACTCTTCTCTATACTTCAAGAAGTAGAAACCCCTATACTACCCCCTGACACCAGCACCAAAGATAAAAACTGGTGCTCAGAAATTCAAAATGCCCTGGCAAACAAGATCGTGACCCTTCAAAGTAAAATCTCTAGCAAAAAAGCTGCCCTAAAAGACACGCTCCCATCCAAAAGCCCGGATAAATGCACGATCACAGATCGTACCCGCTTCAAGTTCTCTAAAGTCAATATTCTTGACGTGGAAAAAATTATCTTGTCTTTGACACCTTCCAACTGCCAGGGAGTCTTGTGCCCAGCACAACTCATCAAAGATGCCGGCCGTGACCGTTCACCCTTCGTCACTAAACTGATCAATGCCTCCTTCACCACTGGATCTATCCCCACCAACCTAAAACAATCCTGGGTACTTCCATTACTTAAAAAAACCTACTCTTGACCCCAACATACCCACTAATTATCGACCCATAACGACTGTTCCTATCCTACTAAAAATCCTAGACAAGGTCGCCTATGTACAAATACAGAAGCAACTGGAAGAACACCACCTCTTAGGATCTACACAATCTGGGTTCTGCCCTCAACATGAGACCGAAACTGCCCTTATCGACCTGAAAGCTCAGATTGATATACTCAGGGACAAAGGGCAAGTTGCCCTGCTCCTCCTCCTTGACCTGTCTGCAGCTGTCTACTTGGTTGACCACTCTGTCCTATGCTCACACCTCCACACAGCAGCACACTACTCTCCCGAGGCCATTACCTGGATCACCTCATTCCTTAACGGAAGAACTATGAGGGTCTTCTCTCCCACTGCTGCAGCAGACCCTATACCCATCACCAGTGGTGTCCCACAGGGCTCCTGTGTCTCCCCCACACTGTACAACATATTCACCAAGCCCCTTTTCGATGATTTGGATAATCTCGGTATCACCTACACTAACTATGCAGATGATACCCAGATCCTCCTTCCGCTTTCTGGAGATTATGGAAAGGATTTGGCCTTGCTAAATATGGTATACATCATCATCCAGGCATGGATGGCCACTCATGGACTATGCCTGAATGATGATAAAACAGAACTTATCATCCTGGGCACTACGTCCAGTTTAAAGAAACTTAGTCCAGCCTACAACTCCTTCACGATAGATGGGAACAATATCAAAGTTGGACAGGAGGTCAAAACATTGGGATTCTACCTGGATTCTAATCTTTCCTTCAAAAGACAACCGAGTTCCCTGGCATCATCGGCATACATGTGCAAATTAATCTGCTCAGCCAAACCATTTCTGTCAGATACCAGCTGCCTCACACTCGCTAGAGCCCTCATACTATCCCGCCTTGACTACTGTAACGCCCTTTACCTGGGAACCTCCACGGCTTCTACCAGCAAGTTACAAACCCTCCAGAACAATGCCCTGAGAGCAGCCCTAGGCATCCCCAGAAGAGAGCACATCTCAGGACTTAGCCAACTGAACAACTGGCTCCCTATTAGAGACAAAATTCTCCTAAAAACTGCCTCTCTGTCCCAAACTTCAAACTCGCCACCATAGGAGGTAACAGTTTCCCGGTTCAAGCAGTCAAACTATGGAACTCCTTGCCCCCTAACCTAAGAGTAGACATGCCCTACCTGAACTTCCGTTCCAAAGTAGTTTCATGGCTGTAACTGAAGGACCACTAAGATAGCCAAGTGACATGGCTACCCTCTTGCTATCTGCACACTGTGTAACCACGTGTGCCCACCTTTGTACTTTGTATATACTGTATATGTTACCTGTTCTCCTATTATGCCTTGTATATATTCCCTTCTGCCATTATGTACATTCTTCACTTTGTAACCAAGCTTCGCATATTCTTGTAAATGCTGCGCCCTGATACCCCTGGGTATATCTGCGCATTATAAATAATAAAACCAACTAACAGTCTCCATTGGGCATCGTCGTAGCTAGCCAGCAAAGTTGTATTGTTGGCAATACGTGTGGCAAAAGCTGCCAAGGATGTAATCCTCTTACCTAAGGCATAAAGCTTCTTCCCCTCTTTGTCCGGAGGTGCTTCGCTAGTAGATAGCGGAACCCCCGCCCTTTTCCTCATGGTGGTTACAACCAGGGAATCTGGTATGGAATGACCCCTAATATGTAAGGGATCAGAAGGTGAGGGGCTAAAAAGCTTCTTGATTCTTGGATTGACACCGCTAACTAATGCAGGTGTAGATAAAGAGGGGCCGAGGCGTCTCTTGATTGAGGTGAGAAGGGGTATGGCTTGGCTAGCAGGCGGCTTTTCCTTGATTATTCTTTCAACAAAATCTACTTCTGGGGTAGTCTCCCTCGTATCAATTTGAAAATGTGCTGCCGCCTTGCGTAGCATTGCATTAAATGTGGGTTGATCGTCCACAGGCGAAGGGTCTCTGACCGCTGTGGTCTGAGGAGAGGGCAGATCTAAACCATCAGGGTCCGTTGACGCCCCTGGGGACTGCCAGGGATGTGGTTCACATATGTCTGGGTCTTCCTCAAAGTCCCTTACAGGGTCTTGTAAATCTTCAGTATTTAGGAATTCTTCCTCTTCCTGAAAGTGCAGATCCTCTTCAGTGAGGTCATATGTATCTATTTCTTCCGCAAGTGGGTCAAAAAGTCTTGGGAATTTACCCTAGGGTCTTCAGGGAGCACCTCCCTTGGCCTTTTAGGTGAAATGTGTTCAGAAGTGGACACAAACCTATCTAGCCTGTCCATACATGATTGAAATCTTTCCCTAGTCCCACGGTCTAGTGGCGGAAAGACTTGCTCCTCCGCCTCTAGGCGTCAAGATCTCTCCCATAGCGTGGAGGATATACCCCCGTCGTCCTCCGAGAAACCTTCTTGTGGGCCCGGCGATGGGGACGTATCTCTGGGTTTTCCCTTCAACATGGGGGGAGGTTCCGGCGTACCCGACGTAGATTTCGGCATCTGCGTGACTGGAGTGGGATTTGGTGACTCCTTCACCAGCCGTTTCTGCTAGTCTTTGGAGACTATTCTAGCTATGCTTTCCATGACTAGCTTCTCCGTCGAGGGCTGGTCATGAATAGTTTTCGGCGGAGCCAGAACCTTACCGTCGACGGATGTCCTCTTCCGAGGCGTTTCGACGGATGTTTTGGTGGTAGCGCCCTTAGTTGTAGACGGCCCAGTCGCTAGGCGCGCATGCGGTATGGGCTGCCGGCCCTTACGGTCGGCGGAGGCAGCCGGTTGATTCGGCGTCTCTGTTGGCGCTGAGGCCTTTTTCGATTTACTCGACGAATGGCCGCGGGTTATGTGCTTAGTGACTTTTTCGTGTGCGTCAGCGTCGCCGGGGTGTACATCCCCATAAGTAGGGCCGGAGCCGAGCTTTTCGGGGCCGGGGACAGACGCGATGGAGCGGGAGCGCTCCAATGAGAGGTCAACAACCTCTGTTACAAAGGTAGCGTTATCACTATCACCCTCGTCACACTCAGCGGCGGCCACGGGTGAGGAATCAGCCTTCGACATGCCGTAGGCTGCCCTCCTTTTGACCCTGCGTTCCTTCAAAGTTTTTGGACGAAGGAGTTTACAGGAGGCACACCCGGCCTCGTTGTAGTTGACGGGTAAGCAGCGGTTACACCGCTTATGCTTGTCCTTCCAAGGAAACTTGCCCTTACAACGTGGGCAAAATCTGAAGGGAGTCCTCTCCATAACCGAGGACGTAACCAGTGATAACGACCCGGAAGGAAAAGGGGGGGAGAAAAGGTAAGGCATTCTAGAAGAAACAGAAATGTCCACACCAACCCCCACTCTCCCTGTGTAGGCCGGCGAGGCCGGGCCACGTGTTCAGCAGCACCGATATGATCTCCTCCGTCAAAACCACTGCCGCCGAAGATCTTAACTCGGCGGGGAAGTTGAATGGCCATGGAAAGAGGGCTGGAGGTGGTATAAGTTAACAATAACTGACAAATCGACCAAGGGTCGAGTAAATGGTAAATGGCAACGTCTCTTACGAGCTCCGCATAAGGTGACCAGTATTCTGGGCGGAAAAAAAGGAGGGACCTCGACGCGTGAGGGATTTTGGGTACACTACACGTCACTATAGGGATAGTATTACAGACACGCCTATGTCGACGTCCCCTTTTCGACTTTTGAAAAACAAGATGCAATACTCTGCAGTGACCACTGGATGTCAGACTATGCACAGCATGTGATTCTAAACAGATTAACATCAGAAAGTGTATTTATTAATAATATGTTCAATAATTGTAATAGGGTTGGTGTATTATGTAATTTCTTAAACTGAGTCACTGCATGACTGACTGGGTTTACTACGCTTGAATTACTGAAAGTAATCTAAAAGTAATCTGGTCTTACTTCCCCTGCATACATGTTTTTTTCTAAATGTGTATAATTAGGACTGACTTATCTAGAATTACTGTAGTAATTCTGATCAAGGTCTATGCTTTGGTCTGTGTACCCTAAGCATTGTGTTGTGTTTTTATACTGTGTTTATGAATCTATGACAAAGTACTTATGCCCCAAGATTTATCTTGGCCTGCTTGCATTTATAATAAACATTTATTTTTTATTATCCTTCTGGTTGCAAGTGTTTCTATTGAATCCTTGGTGTACTACAGGTTCTATGAACTTTCCTACAGCCCTCTCTCCTTCCTAAAATAAGCCTGGCTGCTCTATCTATGCTACCACATTCTCAGGTGGTACAGCCTTACACTAAGAGTGTAGCTTATGTACTGCCTCAGCTGTATGGTTTAATTAAGCCCTTAGAAGAGCTTCAGAAAAACTGTCCTAATACTCCGTGGGGCAGGTTCTGGTTTGACACTTGCCTTGGCAGGAATCCTTTGTGAAGCCAGCCGAGGCTTTAGAGTGTCGTGAAGACAGAAAATGAGGGAAGTGAAGTCTGAAATGCTGCAGACCTTTGTCTTCTGGCATGTCTGCCTGGAACCAGTTCCAACTGGGAGGCTGGCTGACCCCCCCCAAGGTTTGAATGTAAAACGAGTTCTGATTGGCTGGGTTCCTGGATACATGTATTGGATCTGGAAGGTGAAGACAAGTTGACCACTGGAGCGGATCCGATGAGGAAGACGACAAGACACCTGTAGCTACTTCCAGCGACCGGAGATGCCTGCTGAGTGACCACTGCAATGTTGGCCCCTTCTTCCATGCGCCAGAGGAGACCCAAAGAAGACCGTTCCGACCCTTGGACCGGTGGGACCAATCCGTTAAGAAGACCGGCATATCGAGCCATCCCACGACAAGCTGTGACCTTCGAGGGCTGCAAACCGCCAATACCCTAGCACCTCAAAGCTGAATGCTGTGCACATTGTCTTCTGAAGAACGAATTGTTATGTCTTGACTTTAGGGTAAAATATGCAAGTGAAGCCGCACGTGGGTTAGACAAACAAGTTACTCTCTTACCTGGTAATGTTCTTTCGATGGGATGGTCCGACGACGTATTCCATATTTATGACAGTAATCACCACAGCTGTGCTGCTTCGGAAAATCTTACGGCGTCTGTGTCCTGCGTCAATGACGTTGATACGCCGCCCTCGAGGACCTCCTTCGACGGCCGTAGTCACTGGATGTTATAAGTAGGACGCACGACGCCCGTAGCCTCAGTTGTAGTTTTTTCCCCAGAATGTGTAGCACCAGTCTTCTGCCAGTCTGACCACACAAAGCCTTGCAGAAAAGTAAGCTGCAATCGCATAAGAAATTCTGTAGCGGGGAAGGAGCGATATGGAATACGTCGTCGGACCATCCCATCGAAAGAACGTTACCAGGTAAGAGAGTAACTTGTTCTTCGAGGGGATTGGGTCCTCCGACGTATTCCATATCTATGACAGACTCCCAAAGCAGTACCAATGCAAGGAGGTGGGAAAAGAATTTACAATACAGAAATTTAGAATGCCCAATCAAATTGCGGAGTAAAGGACCGCCTTGCCAAAGGCCAGATCCTGCCCACGGATGGAATCGAGGGAGTAGTGACGTACAAAAGTATGGACCGAAGCCCAGGTGGCTGCAGCACAGATGTTACGAATAGGAACACCCCTCTGTAGGGCAGTAGAGGCAGCCATACCCCTGGTAGAATGGGCTGCAAGCTGACCGGTGGGTCCTTACCCGCCAAGCGGTAACATTCAGAAATTGCCAGAATAATCCAGCGAGACAAAGTCTGCTTAGTCACAGCTTGTCCCAAACGCTTTCCAGCGTAACCAATGAAGTGTTGATCATCCACTATGACCCGAGACATGCGTGAAATATAAAAGCTTAAAGCTCTCCTAGGATCGAGCCTATGAAGCCTCTCCTCTTCCTTACCAGGATGCGGAGGAGGATAAAATGGCGGAAGAATAACCTTTTCGCCTAAATGAAATTCCGACACCACCTTCGGAAGAAAGGAAGGACGAACTCTAAGGACAACCCTGTCCTTGTGAAACACAGTGAAGGGTGGCTTAACTGAAAGTGCCTGTAACTCACTCTGCGAGCGGAAGTGACCGCAACTAAAAATACAGTTTTAAGGGTTAACAGTCTCAAAGGACAAGAATGCAAAGGCTCAAATGGAGCACCCATTAGAAACTTGAGAACAAGGTTTAGATCCCAATCGGGCACCTGGAAAGGTGACAGAGGGAACACATTAGTGCGCCCTTTCAAAAACTGAGAAAGTAAAGGGATTTTAAAATAAGAAGACTACTCAGACGAGCGCTTAAATATAGATAGCGCCGCCAGGTAACCTTTGATGGTACCCACTTGCAGGCCCATGAAAAAAGGATCTACATCCTTAACCCTGCACCAGTCACAGAGCTTTCTCCAACGGCAACGGTACAGGGACTTCGTTGCGGGCCTTCTGGCCGAAAGCAACACCTCCATCACGTCTTCAGGGAGGTCCCAATCCTTATACCTCAACATTTCAGAAACCAAGCGTGAAGGTTGAGGGATCTGACCTCTGGATGGAGAACCTGACCCCCCCCCCCCCCTCCCGTGAGAGCAGATCGTCTCGGTAGGGAAGAGTACGTGGAGGGCAGATGGACAAGTTGAGAAGGTCCGGGTACCACGTCCTCCGGGCCCATGCCGGAGCAATTAGGATCATCCGGGAACCAAACCTCCGTAACCTCCGCAGTACTTGCGGAATGACGGGGACTGGAGGAAACGTGTTCAGCAGTGGGAAGGACCACTCCACCACGAACACGTCTCCTAAGGCTCCTCTTGGAGGAAATTCCCGCAAGCAGAACCTTTCGCACTTCCGGTTGACACTGGAGGCAAAGAGATCCCCTTGAGGGGTCCCCCAAAGGGCGAAGATCTCCAGGAGAATCTCCTGAGCCAACTCCCACTTGTGAGAGATCGCACTCTGCCTGCTCAGAGCGTCCGCCATCTCATTTTCGTCTCCCGCCAGATGAACTGCCGAGATCGAAACTTCCTGCTGGATTACCCAGAACCAGAGCTGCATCGCCTCCCTGCACAGAGGAAGTGACCCCCCCCTTTTGTTGAGGTAGTGCATGGCCACTGTGTTGTCCGTCAGGAACAGGACATTCTTTCCTTGCACAGTATGCAGAAAAGCCTTCAGGGCAAGCCTGACGGCCCTCAGCTCCAACAGAATGATATGGAGTCTGGACTCCGACGGAGAACAACGACCGCTGACTGTCAACTCGTTGGCATGAGCTCCCCATCCCGTGAGGGATGCATCCGTCACGATTCACACCTCCGGCCAGGGTAGCCAAAATGGAGCCCCCTTCATCAAATCGCTTTCGACGGCCTACCACAGAAGGTCCAGGGCGACCGAGGACAGCACCTGAACAGGGTCCGACATCGTGCCGGAGGACTGAGACCACTGGAGCTTGAGTGCCCATAGCAATGATCTCATCTGCAACCTGGCCTCTGGCACCAGAAGAATGCAGGATGCCATGAGGCCAAGCAATCTCAAGAACTCGAACGCTGAGAGACTCTGGGCATGCTGAAACTTGTGCACCATCTGCTGAATGCGATGAGCCCTCACCTGGGGAGGAAAACACTGCCCCAGGGACGTGTCGAACACTGCTCCGATGTACTGGAACCTCTGAGTTGGCGTCAAGTGGGACTTCTTTAAGTTGAGGGAGAAGCCCAGCTTGTGGAGGGAGTGGCAGGTGACTGACGGATGATCCAGGACTTGCTCGGGAGAGCGCACCCTGATCAAACAATCGTCCAGGTAGGGGTAGATGTGAATCCCCCCCTTTCCTGAGATGCGCTGCCACCACTACCATGAGCTTGGTGAAGACCTTCGGGCAGAGGTCAATTCGAACGGCAGGACCCGAAACTGAAAGTTCAAGTTGCCAATGGCGAACCACAGGTACTTCTTGTGCTTTGGATGGATCGGCACATGAAAATAAGCATCATTGAGGTCGAGAGACACCAACCAGTCCTGAAGTTGAAGGGCCTGGAGGACTTGAGAAAGAGTAACCATCTTGAACTTGTCCTTCCTGAGGAGTTTGTTCAAACCGCGCAAGTCCATGATGGGTCTCAATCCCCGTCTTTCTTGGAAATCAAAAAATAAGGGGAATACCATCCCTTGTTCCTCTCCGCTACAGGCACCAATTCTATGGCGCCTTTCTCTAGCAGGGCTTGAACCTCCTGCACAAGGAGCGGATCCGGACTTTGCAACGAGAGATTCCCCGGTGGATTGTCGTGAGGCCTCTGCCGAAAGGGAAGACAGTAGCCATGGGCTATGATCTCCAGAACCCACACAACTGAAGTAATGGCACGCCATTCGACAAGATGCTGCGCCAGCCTTCCCCCAACCGGCGAACCATGGGACATGGCCTCATGACTTAGCTGAAGCGGCTGCGGCGTTGCCTGAGGGCAAAGAGGCAACTGCCCAAGCGGCCTTGGCACCTCAAGTACCCTGCTTTCCACCTCTGGCACTCCTACCGTGGTCCCTTTGACTGGCAGCTCCTTTCGCTCTACCAAAGGATGAGTAATAACGAAAGGAACCTCCCCTCCATTGCTGTCCCGTAGGACGAAAAGGCAGAGGTTGGCGAACTGCAGCACCCAACGATTTCGCTGCAGCTTTGGAGGTCTGCAACCTCTCAAGGCTCTCGTCAGCCTTGCTGCAAAAAGATGTTCACCGTCAAAGGGCATGTTGAGGAGCCGGGCCTGCACATCAGGAGCAAACCCCGACTTCCGCAACCCCGCAAACCTGCGTATTACGGTGCTCGCCGCCATGGACCACCTGACGCAATCTGCCATGTCCAAACCCGACTGAACGGCCTCACATATGGCGTCTTTGCCATCCTGGACCATAGCAAGAAAACCATACCATTCGTCCCCTTCAGGAATAGGTTCAGCCGCTAAGGAAACAGTTCCACAGAGTGTGCGTGAAACATGACAAGGAACATACAGAGTTGGCCGCCTGAAGAGCCATACCCCCTGAAGAAAACACTTTCTTCGCCCAACCATCAAAATGCTTGTCGTCCCTATCAGGAGGGATGGTAGGATACAACGCCTGCTTTGCTGGGGCCGTAGCGCCTGCACCACCAAACTCTCTGGAGTGGGGTGCTTGGTCAAGTAGCAGGGGTCGCTACTGGCTGGGCAGTATTTTCATGGCACACCCGCTTCAGCCCTGGAACACCTGGAACAAGAAAAGGAGGAGAAGAGGTCTGAACAAAACCCTTACCTGAATCCTTGATCCAGCACATCGTCGATCTGGAAGAGAGCAGCCTTCTCAGGTGCATTGCCACGCACCTCGCAGCGCCGAACTCACCAACTGAGGCTGCATTCCTTTACTCCATCGCAAATCCAGCATCTCCAGGCCATTCTTCAACACCTGGGGGAGACAAGAACAGATAGGTGAGCAAGGGCAATACAAACCACACCCAAAGACTTACCTGATTTACCACAGGGGGGTACTCACCTCATCTCTGGTCGGCGCAGTCAATTCAGCATCACCGCCGCACCCCGGCCCCTAAGGGGAAAAAACAAGGACAATACAACCTAACCCCAAAGACTTACCTGATTTACCACAGGGGGGTACTCAACTCATTTCGGGTCGGCGCAGTTAATTCTGCATCATCGCTGAACCCCGGCCCCAAATGGGAGAACCACAATAGACCTACCAGGATCTTACCAATTGCCACTTGGAACTCTTCTGGTGGTTTAAATCCAGAACCTGCAAGGAATCTGGCAGAGTGAAGATCAGACTTTTGAACTCTTCCGAACAATTGGACTTAGAGTCAATACTGGAACTCACCAATTCCTCCACGCCAGTGAAGTAACTGGTCGTCTACGCGCCCCTTCGCCCGACGCAGGATGGAGAGCTCATCTTTCCAAATCTTCAGGTGAGATTAAGAGGGAACTTCAGGAGTGTTCTGTGGGCAGACAAGGGGAGTGGGAAGGCGGGTTAACGCTCAGATTACGGGAGGTTAATTCCCTTTCTCCATTGCAGAAAGATATTCGTACGAGTCCAACAAACGAAGCTAAGTGGGTCTGTCCAGTCCGTCATCTCGGCTCTACGTGTTACTCTGGTGGAAGCAACAGCGGGCCAGTCCAGATAAACGCCCCCGTGGGAATCAGGTGAGCGTAACAAGTGCCCTGCGATTCGAGAATCGCTAGCGTTTTCTTACCGAAGGAAGCCCATTCCTCCGGCGTCGCATGCTTGGTGGGATAAGCGAACCGCCAACGGGCGGAGTCCTCGGATAAAGCGACCAATGACGGCGCTTCCGAGAGTGCCTCGAAGAGGCAGAGGAGTGGCGGGATCCACTCCGGGACCGAGACCCACTGGACCTCCGAAGACGATCCAGAGAGTCGCCCATCGAATCGTCTGTCGAAAGCCCCGTGGACATTGACTTCCGGGGCTTGGACACCTTACCGACTGACAGTTTCTTCTTGCGCTCCTGCAAGGCTTTGGACGTAAGCGACTGGCAGTCGACACAATCATCTGTGTCATGGGCCTCCCCGAGGCACCAGAGGCAGGCGTTGTGCGAGTCCGTCACCGACATCTTGGACCCGCAGTCCCCGCACTTCTTGAAGCCTGGACGCGGGGTGGAAGAAGAGGTAGCCATCTCGAAGGACTTTTACTACACAAACGAACAGGTTTGAAGAACCGAAAGAACAGAAACTCCAAAGAGTCGAGGCACGCCAAGATCTCCGAAGCAAACACGTTTGCAGAAAAAACGGAACTGAGGCTATGGGCGTCGTGCGTCCTACTTCTAACATCCATTGATGTCGGCCGTCGGAGGAGGTCCTCGAGGGCGGCGTACCGACGTCATCGATGCAGGACGCAGAAAGATTTTCTGGTGATTACTGTCAAAGATATGGAATACGTCGGAGGACCCAATCCCCTCGAAAAGACTTTACTGGGTTCAATCATCAGGTAAGTACATAAGGGCAGTTAAGTAAATAACATAGGCAGGGAGAGACATCCACCGCCCCCTTTGTCCATAAACAGTTTTTCTCTGGAACACTAATGCACGCTCCAGTCCAAACATTCCACACCAACACTCTAAATATGACCCAAGCGTACAAACCATGGACAGGGAGCAGATATAAACCTAACACATCTTCCCCCTTTATAGAACCAGACAACAGCAGGAGAAGACAAAAGGAGAGGATACACATAGCTCTGAACAAGAACTAATACACAAGAATGACCAAACAGGCCAAATCCTCCACAATATAAACTCCTACCAACCAAGCTACTGCTCAGAGCAATAAATTGCTGACCTCACCATTCCTTACACTAGCTTAAGAACAGCTAAGCTCGAATCATAAACATGCATCAACTCTGCAGCGGGCCCACCACAGACGTCAAGTAAAGGGAGCCAGCCCTCATTCTCCAGTCAACCATAACCACCATGTAACATGCAAAACACTCATCATCAAACCTCCAACTACAAGGTGTGCACAAACACCTTCCAAACCTAGCACAAATGCCAGGAATAAATTTGTTCCTAAAATAAATACAACTGACGGAACTATCCCCATCAACATTTTCCATCCACTAATCAAATAGCTGACCACTGTCCATGACACACCAGCACATAACCACCCACACTTACACGAATGCCACACTGCTTTGAATTCAGCAATAAACATGGTGAACATTACAAGAAAATACACGCCCGAATAGGACCATATTTTAAGCCTGCAGAGAGATTCTGTGTGTTCCCGCAGAAAAATAATTGATTAAACATACATTTCATCCGTGTGTACCTGTGGAAAAATAATTAGTTAAACTTACAATGCATCACATGTATCTCCATTTACATTTTCTTTTCCTCGGTGGATTCATACCCTTTAGGCAAAACAGCAGTTGTCCTGCTTAACACACAGCACATTACTATGACATGTGCAACAATGACAACACTCCTTAGCACATATCCATAATGGCATCTAGTATGCCAAAGTAGCTACTAACCAAAGATATCTCGCATGCACCTCTAATGCACATCCTATGCCAAGCCGTACTTCACACGCCGGACCAGTGGCGTATATGTGCACCTCAGACACCAGACCAAAAGCATATAATATGCAAACTGTGTAACTCCTATACCAAACCAATGGCATCTCATTCTTTCCCAACTCCAAAACTGTGGCACAACCTATGCCGAACCAATGGCATGTAATATGCCAGACTAATGGCACCTACTGTGCCAAGACCATGTCCAACAACTCCACAAACCGGACACTGCCTATAACCACCATCTTGCTAACCATGAATTAGTCAATGAACCTGCCCTTCCCAAAACATACCAATGGAACGAATCAGACTTAAAAGTGGGAAAAATTGCGATGTATGAATAAACGCCTCCCAGACCCAAGCATTAAAGTCCTCAGAGTCCTCTTGGTAAAATCCCTAGGAAAAATGCAAGGTTATGCACACCCACAACAATTAAGTCTGGAATGCATTAGATCATTTTAACAAAATTGCCAAAATACAAGATCATCTACCAGAAGTGCCAAATACACAATCCATTGATGGAGTGACCAGAATAATTGCCAAAACCACAGTAACACCCAAATATAACTTCCCAGTACTTGAGATTACAATGCAGTTCTTCCAGTAGGTGGTGGCACAATTCATGTCCAGGTTCGCCGCTTAACTTCCCTATAAGCGTTGTCATAGCCGAAATTCCAAATGACTCTGCAACGTGTCTTTGTATTTGATATGACACTTTTTTTTTTTTAAAGCTTGTCAGCGAATTCCAACAAAAAAAACATTTGATACAACATCATGCGCCGCAAGCTGCACAGGCTGGAAACTCTGATAGGCAAAGTTCCTCATGAATGCAGTATATTAGTAAATCCTTTATCCAGCCCCTTGGCTGCCAGAATGTTTATTGTCCAACGTTGTATTTCCGTATGAGACACGGAACTAGGGCACATTGATCTGACATTGGAAGGTCCTTTTTTCAAATATTAAAAAAAACTCTTTGTGATGCGGTGGCTACGCTGCTGGGTCCTGGAATGCCGGCAAGAACAATCCACGCCAGCCACCATCGCCAACACCCCCAGCATCCACATGACGTCACCATTAGGATAGAGAGAGCTGCCACGGATGGAGAACTCCCCTCCAACTGTCACCCACAGGCCGCCCGGATAAGCAGGTTCGCCAGGACCAATTCAGCGTTGCGCAGACCATGGTGAAACCGCGACCGCCCGGACCGCCCGGACCGCACACTCCACGGCCCAATATCAAAGCAGCCATCAAAGAGGAGGTAAGTGCCTGCACATTCTTGTTTCGGTTCCTATTAGGGGGGGGTACCAGCCGCACCACATTCCTTCGTGAGCTGGCCGTTGGGACCGCCACCAGCCATGCATTGCTGGCCATTGATGCATCTGCAGGCTCCTCAGCCGCCTTTCGTTTATGTTAAAGGGCCATTCCCTAATCCAGTTCGCTTAAGCACTATGTAGCGCCCTCTCATATGGGAACACCTGAGCCATATTGATGTCGACAGGGCTACTTCCCCGACCATATGGGTCAGTTAAATTTCACTGCCCCAATAAGGTGCAAGCCAGCCCCGCAAATTACAATTTTGTGCAGTCTTTTGCCGGCGCCAGCGAAAGGGACACACTCACCTTCTGGCCCAGGGACAGCATGGGGTGGCCGGTGGATGTCTCCTCTGATGTTCTGCCTCCTTTTCCATGCTGCATGTGCCCTCAGACTTGGATCCTTTTTCTAGAAATACAGGACTTCTTCCTTCACCGGCTCATCTCCCAGTAGACGTACCCAAAGACAAATCCTTGTCGCCAATGTTATGTCTTGATTTTAGGGTAAAATATGCAAGTGAAGCTGCACGTGGGTTAGACAAGACTTTACTGGGTTCAATCTTCAGGTAAGTACATAAGGGCAGTTAGGTAAATAGCATAGGCAGGGAGAGACATCCACCAGCCCCCTTGTCCATTAATCTTCCAGGTCCCAACTGTTTTTCTCTGGAACACTCATGCACACTCCAGTCCAAACATTCCACACCAACACTCTAAATATGACCCAAGCATACAAACCATGGACAGGGAGCAGATACAAAGCTAACACGAATCTCTCTGAAATCTTTGGCGGACTCCTTCCAGACCTCCAGAGGCAAGATTCCACTCCTTAAAGTCCCCTCACCAGAGTGCTGGACCGAGATAGCTAGGCAAATCGTATGGACGACAACCGTTCATCTGGTGTCTTGAAAAGGGCGCCAAAACCACAGAGCCACGAGACGCACCAAAGAATCCCTTGCTGGAAGCCCTTCCTCTCAACTACTGCTGCAATTTGGCATCCAGTGTCCTTTCCTTCACCTGAAGACCAAGAATCAGAGACCGGATTGTGTAGCTGATGCATCGTGAAGGCGCACGTCTGCAACTGCAACGCTTACCTTCATATGTCCTGCAGGAGCGCCCAGTCTTCGGCTGCCAGCTATGCGTTTGTGATTTCCCTTCTCTGGTCAGGCGTGATGTATAGTCCAAAACACTACCTTCCCCATTGTATTTGCACAATGGCACGTTGGCCCAGCGCACAGTGTAGTTGGGAGTGTTTTGGGTGTAAATTCCACTCCGGTTGATGTGGTGAGTTGCCCGCTGTGTGACCTATGGACAACAATTGGGAACTTTAGTATTGAGTCAATACTTCTCTCCCCCCCCGCAACCTCCCTTGAGCTCCGCTTAAGGCTGGCTGGCTGGCTGGCAAGGGCACTGGGACACCTGCATGCAACGGCGAGTCCCATCGTGTAGCTTCAGCACCAGGTCCAGTTCCTTCACTGGTCGATCGTGGTCTAGACCGGCTGTGACGCACAAGTTGCTCCTGGCAAGTAAATGTCTCTTGGAGACGGATGGTGGTTGCACAGTGAGGCGCGAGTCTTGTAGGTTCTGGTTTGCCGCTTTTCTAGATGTTGATGAGTGGTGCGCGAGTTGCGCGATAGTAATGTCCTTGTCTTTCTTTCCTTAGGTGCGGTTGCCGGAATGCAGCGGATGCCGGAGGAGCTCTGCACTGTCCGAATCGTGGTTGAGAGCACAGTGGACCAATGAGCAGGATTCTTGGGGATGGCTCTGGGCGCAAGCTAAAATAAACATTCTTACATGTGCTTTTCCTTTCCAGGTGTTCGGCGGCATGTTGTAAGTTGGCAGTGACTGAGATGTCTAAGGAGCTTATCGGAACAAGCAGGGAACAAAACAGGCGAGTATCAGCAGACTGGTGATCCAATGAATGTCTGAAGTTGCAGCATTCCCAGCAAGAATCGGACGGATGGTAACCGCTCCACTGCTTTGGAGTAAGCAGGAGAAATGCTAAGCATGGCGTGTGGCCGAGAGCGTGGTTTTATAGCCCTTGGCTGTACCCTTGAACACTAGACCACCAGGGATATCCAAGGCATGGGTTGCCTGGGTGCCATCTTAGGTAACATTCTGTGGTTCAACTTGGTAGCCATCTTGGTGCAGGCCAGTACCTGCAAAGTGCCAGATAGCAACCCTCAAAGTCCATACTCTGCTAATGTTACTTGCGTGTGAGAATGTGCTCAATACACTGGCTGGTTTGACAGTGACTGCTGTGTGGGAGCACACCCTGCCCTCTACTGGGAATCATGACAGCAACATCCTCTTCACTGCCGAGTGTGGCTTGAGGTAATACTTACCCTTAAGTCGTCGTGTCGCTCCTGTGTGTCTATGGTGGTGATTTGTACGTTTGGGAGTTCGCCCATCTACGTTCACCCAGGCCCATCGCTGGAAAGCATCCAGGGAGCCTTCTACGAAGTCCCTGAACCCTTTTACTGACTAAAATACTGTACTTACTTGTTAAAGTAGATATCCTCTGGAACTCTTATTTCCTACAGTTGTGCCTGATCCTGTCCTGCCTACTACTGGCGACTGCACCACCAGTGTCCCCTTGTGCCTCTGAGAACATTCACGGCCTAGATTAGAGGAGGACTGCTAAAGCCTAAGGCCTCTGTGGACGAACCATTATAAGTGTACTTAGTTTCTATTCTTGGTGCTGTCACTGTATACTCATGAAATTGAATAAGTTACGTATTTTGGAAAGTATTACTTGCTACGGATGATAAGGTAACTGTAATATTCCTGAAATAGAATGAGTTGTTAGTGGTGTAATGTACTTACTTGCAATGTTGGTAGTAGAAATGTATTTTTCCTGAAATCAAACAAGTAATAGTTTACTACAAATGGGGTTTACTCACCTTGAATTGCATACTGCAATTCTAAAAGTCTTTTATAATGTGGTTTACTTACCAGAAGTATTGTGTTGGTTTTTATACTGTGTTTACTGCATAGGCTAGTACTTAACTTTCTAAAGAATTATCTTTGCCTGTGTATATATAAAATAAAGCATTATTTTTACATCTATACCAGTATATAAGTGTTTCTTTAGACTATATGTATGCTACAGGTTCTTAGTACCTTCCTACGGCCCTCCCTCCCTCCGTCCCTCCCTCTCTTCTAAGATAATCCTGGCTACTCTGTCATTGCTACCTTACCTTGATGGGGTACAGGCCTATACTAACAGTTATAGTTTCTGTATTGCCCAAGGAATAGTCTTATAACGTCTTACATAAGTGGACTTTAGAAAAACTGTCCTAACAATTATTGTTCTTCTTTCATCGTGCCTGGCTGTGGTCTGTAATAATTGAAGCATATTTTTTGCATTTGTCTAGAGTACAGTCTGACAATATTTAATTTATAAAAGTACGTAGTCAAGTTTCTTCAAGTATATTTTCTTAATTTATTTGATATATGTTCTGCCCATATGGATGACACGTGTTTCGGCGTTTCATTGGTGCCTTTTTCAAATCCGGGCTGAATGCAAGCGTAACATGTAATAAAACAAAACACAAAATATAACATATGAAATAGCATTTTAGCATATTTTGTAACACATTTAGTAGTTAGAATAGTGACTTAGGCTGGGTAGTATACCCTTTTAGCATTCTCAAATTGCATGAACACCTAAAAGTGCAGCACATCTTAGTTACCTCAAATGGTTAAAAATAAATCCATTACAGTGACTATGTTAGTTTTTTAAAATTAAATTTGTGCAATCCGAAAAAGAAGTATGGGATGGCATGGACCTAACAATTTTTGGCTGTCAGAAAAGCATGTAAATTTGTTTTCTTACCCTTATTGAATGGAATGCGAATCTCCCTTTCCTTATTTCCAGGAATTAGTTTTTAGTTGAAGTGTATCACAGTAGTTCCAGGGTTAAATCCCACCTAGAACAGATTTGGTTGTTCTATTATGCTAACATTAGCCTTTTAACCTTCTATCGGATTGATTCTTTATGCATGATTCCCTGGCATATATTTAGACACATTTTAAACTCTAGTAAGCATGACTAGTAACATCTTTCTCATTGCATTTATGTAAAAAGTGCTATTCATATTTGCAATCCTCCAATCGCATTACATATCCTTGGTCTCATGCATTCTGTTACTCTAGCGGTCACTAGGAATTACTTTTTCAGTTACAATGACTGGTAACCGATTTGCTCCCCATTTGTGTTTACCAAAACACCCTTTCGCGTGAGTTTGAAATCCCAACCAAAATATATTTTGTTTATGCCACTCGGCATCAAGCGTGCTGAATTCTACATTGAGCATGCTTGTAGCGGTGGTCTTTCCACCCCTTAAAAGCGCTTACCTACAAAATTCTCTTGCTCATGCCTCAAGCATCGGGGGTCCTGTTTTGGTTCTGGCAAATCCTTGTTCATAAAGAGTTACAGATTGCTAGTCCCTCTTTCCTTTTGTTCATTTACAAAATTCGGCGGCCATACTTTGGGCTGAGTTTTAGTATGCAAGTCCTTTTTTCCTTTTTGATGTTTAAAATAATCTGTTGCATTTGTGTTTAGTTTAACATTGATTTGAATTTAAACTTCCGTATTTATCTTGCGCGGCTGATCTGTTACCCCCCTCCCCGCAATCTCTTTATATTATGTATACCCAAGACAGTTTCCTGTTGGGAATGGTGCATTATGGTAACTTTAGTTTTCTTCATTGACCATTATTTTCTCACTATATTTTATTAGCATTCTTTTCACAATTTCAGAATGGTGCATTGTGGTACCTGTGGTTTGATGTAAATTTCGCCTCTCTCATCTGTTTAACTTTCATCTGATTAGCGGTTTCGCCCATATAGGATCTCCCCATGTGTATATCTAAAACATATGATTTAACAGTGCACATTCTTTTCACAATTTCAGAATAGTGCATTGTGGTACCTGTGGTTTGATGTTAATTTCGCCTCTCTCATCTGTTTAACTTTCATCTGATTAGCGGTTTCGCCCATATATAGGATCTCCCCATCTGTATATCTGAAGCATATGTTTTAACATTGCAGTATTCAATAATATTTTTCTATGCAACAAATTATAATTGAACAAAATAGAAAACAGGAAAAAAAAACATTTTTGTAATTAATGCAAACATTTGCAATATTCATAACAAGAGTCCTGTATATTATCATTTTTTTGGTTTTGTTTCTGCTATTTCTCTGCTACTTCTCCAGCATCACAAAAAGTGAATCATTTCATTGTCTGAATTTAATCCATGTTCCAATGTTTGAAAATGGCAGATTAATCTGGCTTCTTCTTGCCTTAAGCAAAGTTCTTGATTTCCTCCTCGTTTGCCCATTTTGATTCTTTTCAGTCCAATAAAGTCTTTTTTATTTTGCATTTGGTGTTGGTTTTGCCAATGAACAGATAACGGGAGGTTTTTGTCTTGACTTCCTATGGCTGAAATATGTTCTCTAATTCTAGATCTTAACTCCCGAATGGTGCTCCCAATGTAGAGCATATTACAGACACATCACTGCGTAGACCACATGTTTGGATCTACAATTAATTTGTTCCCTAATCTTTGTTTTGACACCTTCTTGGTTCGTAAAAGTAACTGTTTCTTGTAGTGCATAGTGGCACATCGAACAGAAGCCACATTTCCTGAAACCTGACTGTGGTTGTCGTAACCATGTTTGTGATCTTGTTTCTTCTTCCTCCTCTTCGGACATCATAGAAGGACTCAACATGTTTTTCAGAGTTCTGGCTTTCCTATAAATTATTGTTGGATAATCTTGTATGTGTTTCTCGATATGTGGGTCTAGTTTTAATAGATACCAGTTCTTTTTTAGGACTTTTTTAATTTCTTTGTTGTTTGCACAATATGCCGTAATAAAATGAATAGTATCATCTGGTTGTGTACTTTTGCTGCTTTGAGATAATGTTGATTGTCTGGTCATGTTTTTGGCTTTCATTTTTGCAGTTTTAATTGATTTTTGTGAGTATCCTCTGGCCTTAAATCTGTCTGATAACAGTTGACATTCACTCTCAAAATCTGATAATTCTGTGCAATTACGTCGTGCTCTAATGAACTCTCCTTTCGGAATGTTGTAGATAACCAGCATACAATGTTGAATTGACTTCCGTCTCTTTTCTGAATGTTTTTGTGTATAATTGTCCTGTGGATACAAAGATGGTTAGATCCAAAAAGTTAATTTCCGTTTTGCTGCTTTGCCCAAGTGATATAACCATAGAAGAACTAAGCGGTATTCACCTATTACGATCCCTACAAGAACCAGGAGACTATCCAATACATCAAACCATTCATGAGTTAGAAATACAGCCAACTCCTTTTTCCATGAAAGAATTGAAACCCAAATCCAGGTTCACACCCCAGCTATCACCAGATAACATGGTGGATGCATTTTACAGAGCCGTCACACAAGATTTATACTACTTAAGAAAAAAACCACAAATAAAAAACAAGACTAATCTCAAAAATCTTACAGCAAATGAAATTCTTGCCATAAGAAAATTACAATCAAATCATCAATTGGTTATCAAGGAAGCGGACAAAGGTGGCAACATTATAATAATGAATAGAGTGGATTACATAAAGATGGCTATGAACCACTTGGAAAATCCAGAATGTTATGAGAAATTAATAGGAAATCCAATACCGAAAATAACACAAGATTTGACAAGCCTTATTAATGCCTGGCACCAACAAGGACTAATAACTGATGAAGAGCAGACACACCTACGGGTAAATAAACCTACAATTCCAACCATATACTTTCTTCCGAAAGTTCACAAGAAATATGACACTATCCCAGAAGGAAGGCCTATTGTAAGTGGCATAGGTTGGGCGACAGAACCTATAGCGGAATATATTGACAACATAATAAGACCTGAAGTACCTAAAATACAGGCATATCTGAAAGACACAACAGATGCCATTAAAATTGTAGAAGAAATTCAGTGGCAAGATACATACTTATTAGCAACATGGGACGTCAAGGCTCTATATACATCTATTAAATACGAATTGGCCCTGGAGGCAATGGACTATACTTTCAAAAATAGATCTGCGTCATTTTTCAACTCTGCATGCATGCTTAAAGAAATGCTCATGACAACTTTAGAGAATAATGTTTTCATTTTCAATAATCAGTTTTTTCGACAAATACGTGGAGTCGCAATGGGCGTTAAATATGCCCCAGCCCTTGCCAACATTGTAATGGGAATGTTTGAAGACCTACACATATACCAAATATCTGAGTTCAAGAACAAAATAATCAAATGGCTAAGGTACATCGATGATGTATGTTAGGCAGAAACCTGTGCAGTTCCCTTGGGGACCACTGCAAAAGATTTAAGACTACAGGTATAGCAGTAAACCCACTTGGTAGCAGTCCGCACCACCCAGATTTACCTGGTAGCTGTGGCTGAGCAGTCAGACTTCCCTCAAGAAGAGTTAGGCAGTATGCAAAGTATACACAATATGTACCCAGGCACAATAGCACAAGCAAACACTGACCAGAGCTTGGTTTCAAAAGTATATAGTTATTTATTTATCAAACACACATAAGTTGAAATCACTCTAGCAAGATATAGTAAAAACACTTCAAACACAGTTATAATGAAAGCAGTTTCAACCCTTACTCCTATCTAGACAACTCTAGGTTAACACCACATAATTAAAACAGAGGTGAGCGCTTAACGTTAGATGACACTCTAGTAGGTTCAAGAAAGGGATAAAAAGAAACAGAAATGGGTTAAACACACCACTCTAAGGTCCAGAACACTTGCAATAGGCTCAAAGAAGCACAAAGTCACAGGTGAGCAAAAGTCACTAGGCAGGGCCCACTCTTAGAGTAGCCGGAGCGAAAATGTGCCCAAGATCACACTGTTATTAGGGATTCAACGTCTTGCAAAGAGTTAGAAAGAGTTTAGAGTGGCTTAGAAAGTTTAGCCAGGGTGTTCCAGGCACTCCCAGGTTCGAAAGCCGGGGGCTAAATCTACCCCGTACAGTCGGTGGCAAGGGAAGCCAGGCGGAACACGGTACCTTAAGCGGAAAGGATCCTCCAGCGGTGGCAGTTGTTCCAGGCAGTGGCAGCAAGGCTCGACGTCGGTCAGGGGAGAAGAAGTTCTCGCTGAAGAGCAGAAGAAGAAGGTCGTTGCACTGCCCGGGAAGAAACCAGCCGCGGAGTCCTCCGGTTAAAGGGTTGTACCGACTTTCGCGGTTGGGGTAAAAGTGGTGGGGTTCCGGTTGCCGGGGTGCTTGGCACTGGCAAGGCGGCCACGAGATACCCCGAGAAGCGGAAAGAAGGTGAAAACGGGTTGTCCCCACCAGTCAAGGGAAGGAGCCACTCCGTTAAGAGTTCTCCTCGGTCGTTGGAAAAAGTGGTGAGACGGTTCAGCAGGGCTCCACCGGGTGGTGTCGTCTAAGCAGGTCGGCTCAGCTCTTCCCTCGTCGGATTCTTGGTTCTGTGGCGACTTCTAAAGTTCCAGTCCCCAAAGCCCTGCTTTTATGCAGCAAACCCCCATTCACCCAGCCTAGCTGTCACTCAAACATGCTAAGTGGTGAGCCGGCCGGCTCACCACTTGGGCCAATCAGGACGGAGTGCGACTTGAGTTACCAAGGTAACTCAGTCCAGGGTGCCTAAATCCCCCTCCACCCCTCCTAAGTACCCCAGACAGAGTGGCACCACTTTGGAGGGCTTCTGTGGAGAAGCCCGCCAAAAGTGGAACAAAGGGCTCCACTTTGGGTCAGAGTTACAGAGGCGAACGCCAACGCCATTTTAGAATCAAGTTTTGGCAAAAAGTCCCAACCGGAGTTATAATAATAAATATATAAACCGGTGGTATGTTTAAGGCTACCGTAAATAAATAATTAAATGTGTTAGCCTAAAACAATGGGAAATCCCATAGGGAAATATTCGCGGTCGAATATAAAAAGTAGTTTCCACTGCCACCAGCCAAAACTCGATCAGGGGGGACGGAGACGTGCCCCCTCGACTAAAAGACCCTGGGGCAATCGAATTGCCCCAGCCAGTACGTCCACAATATGATGGTTTGTACTGGTTCTGTTCAGGATTCAAGACTAGCAAAGTCTTTGGTGACTTTACATGCCCTGGGAGACAGTAGTCAGTCCCAGGGTATGGAGTCTATGTTGGGGAGTCCCTAGGACACCCCTGGGTCACGGCACAGAGGGTGCTGTGTAACCCACATCACAAAAATACATGCGGCCCTATGGAGTAAAAGACCCCATAGCCCATTCAACACAAGGTTTAACCAAGAAAACACACTTCAACATGCCCAAGAGTGAGGGTGAAAGTCTCACTCTTGGCAGGAGAAAAAAAGAAACCCCAGAAATCCAGCAAAGCTGCTGGGGGACTCACTAGGTAGGGAAATTCAGCCTAAACAGAGAATTCTCCCTAACAATGTACTAATTATTTGGAACGGTACACCGGAAGAACTGGAGTCTTTACTAAACCAAGCAAACAACAATAAATTTGGCCGAGAATTTATTGGGCAAAGCAGCAAAACGGAAATTAACTTTTTGGATCTAATCATCTTTGTATCCACAGGACAATTACACACAAAAACATTCAGAAAAGAGACGGAAGTCAATTCAACATTGTATGCGACTAGCTGCCACCATAAACCGGTTATCTACAACATTCCGAAAGGAGAGTTCATTAGAGCACGACGTAATTGCACAGAATTATCAGATTTTGAGAGTGAATGTCAACTGTTATCAGACAGATTTAAGGCCAGAGGATACTCACAAAAATCAATTAAAACTGCAAAAATGAAAGCCAAAAACATGACCAGACAATCAACATTATCTCAAAGCAGCAAAAGTACACAACCAGATGATACTATTAATTTTATTACGGCATATTGTGCAAACAACAAAGAAATTAAAAAAGTCCTAAAAAAGAACTGGTATCTATTAAAACTAGACCCACATATCGAGAAACACATACAAGATTATCCAACAATAATTTATAGGAAAGCCAGAACTCTGAAAAACATGTTGAGTCCTTCTATGATGTCCGAAGAGGAGGAAGAAGAAACAAGATCACAAGCATGGTTACGACAACCACAGTCAGGTTTCTGGAAATGTGGCTTCTGTTCGATGTGCCACTATGCACTACAAGAAACAGTTACTTTTACGAACCAAGAAGGTGTCAAAACAAAGATTAGGGAACAAATTAATTGTAGATCCAAACATGTGGTCTACGCAGTGATATGTGTCTGTAATCTGCTCTACATTGGGAGCACCATTCGGGAGTTAAGAACTAGAATTAGAGAACATATTTCAGCCATAGGAAGTCAAGACAAAAACCTCCCGTTATCTGTTCATTGGCAAAACCAACACCAAATGCAAAATAAAAAAGACTTTATTGGACTGAAAAGAATCAAAATGGGCAAACGAGGAGGAAATCAAGAACTTTGCTTAAGGCAAGAAGAAGCCAGATTCATCTGCCATTTTCAAACATTGGAACATGGATTAAATTCAGACAATGAAATGATTCACTTTTTGTGATGCTGGAGAAGTAGCAGAGAAATAGCAGAAACAAAACCAAAAAAATGATAATATACAGGACTCTTGTTATGAATATTGCAAATGTTTGCATTAATTACAAAAATGTTTTTTTCCTGTTTTCTATTTTGTTCAATTATAATTTGTTGCATAGAAAAATATTATTGAATACTGCAATGTTAAAACATATGCTTCAGATATACACATGGGGAGATCCTATATATGGGCGAAACCGCTAATCAGATGAAAGTTAAACAGATGAGAGGCGAAATTAACATCAAACCACAGGTACCACAATGCACCATTCTGAAATTGTGAAAAGAATGCTAATAAAATATAGTGAGAAAATAATGGTCAATGAAGAAAACTAAAGTTACCATAATACACCATTCCCAACAGGAAACTGTCTTAGGTATACATAATATAAAGAGATTGCGGGGGGGGGGGGGGGGAGGAAAAGAAAAAAAAAATACCAATAAACATAGTGAAAAATTAGTTACTCCTTTAACTTTAATTTTTGTAAATTTGGACATAATAATAAGTAACAGATCAGCCGCGCAAGATAAATACGGAAGTTTAAATTCAAATCAATGTTACACTAAACACAAATGCAACAGATTATTTTAAACATCAAAAAGGAAAAAATGACTTACGTACTAAAACTCAGCCCAAAGTATGGCCGCCGAATTTTGTAAATGAACAAAAGGAAAGAGGGACTAGCAATCTGTAACTCTTTATGAACAAGGATTTGCCAGAACCAAAACAGGACCCCCGATGCTGGAGGCATGAGCAAGAGAATTTTGTAGGTAAGCGCTTTTAAGGGGTGGAAAGACCACCGCTACAAGCATGCTCAATGTAGAATTCAGCACGCTTGATGCAGAGTGGCATAAACAAAATATATTTTGGTTGGGATTTCAAACTCACGCGAAAGGGTGTTTTGGTAAACACAAATGGGGAGCAAATCGGTTACCAGTCATTGTAACTGAAAAAGTAATTCCTAGTGACCGCTAGAGTAACAGAATGCATGAGACCTAGGATATGTAATGCGATTGGAGGATTGCAAATATGAATAGCACTTTTTACATAAATGCAATGAGAAAGATGTTACTAGTCATGCTTACTAGAGTTTAAAATGTGTCTAAATATATGCCAGGGAATCATGCATAAAGAATCAATCCGATAGAAGGTTAAAAGGCTAATGTTAGCATAATAGAACAACCAAATCTGTTCTAGGTGGGGTTTAAGCCTGGAACTACCGTGATACACTTCAACTAAAAACTAATTCCCGGAAATAAGGAAAGGGAGATTCGCATTACATTCAATAAGGGTAAGAAAACAAATTTACATGCTTTTCTGACAGCCAAAAATTGTTAGGTCCATGCCATCCCATACTTACTTCTTTTTCGGATTGCACAAATTTAATTTTAAAAAACTAACATAGTCACTGTAATGGATTTATTTTTAACCATTTGAGGTAACTAAGAGGTGCTGCACTTTTAGGTGTTCATGCAATTTGAGAATGCTAAAAGGATATACTACACAGCCTAAGTCACTATTCTAACTACTAAATGTGTTACAAAATATGCTAAAATGCTATTTCATATGTTATATGTTATATTTTGTGTTTTGTGTTATTACATGTTACGCTTGCATTCAGCCCGGATTTGAAAAAGGCGCCAATGAAACGCCGAAACACGTGTCATCCATATGGGCAGAACATATATCAAATAAATTAAGAAAATATACTTGAAGAAACTGGACTACATACTTTTATTCATTTATATCAGAAATTTGGCGTAAAGAGGTGTAGGCACAAACAAACTACTGCTTACTTTACAAACGGAGCTGAGGGACTCTATGTCTCCGTGTTGACCTACATCCTTGCGACACAAGAATAAAATAATAAAATAAGAAAACCATTGCCAACCTTAATAGCACTAACATACGGGTCGCGAGAGTACACCTTATGAGATCCCCACTCAAGAAGTTCCTCACTCAGTAGATTGACAATATTTAATCACTGTATGTTTTTCTCCAGGATGAACAATTATTTGTCCAGTTTTGCTATGTGGAGCGGGACATTATTATTGCACAGAGGGGTATTTTATTGCCTACTCTCACACATTTGATACATTCTGTAATTCATATTACTGTGCCTTTATTAAAGCATTGACCCAAACTAACCCAGTTTACCGTGACCTCCCGCTGCCTCCCATGCAAAACCTACCTGTTTCAGCAGGGGCCAGCAGAGCTGAGTGGTGGTTCTTTGGCAAGCTATGGTGTCATTCCAGACTAGCGAGGTGAAGGTTGTGACAAGCAAGGCAGAGCAAACCTCCTATAGGATGAAAAGCATTGTTAATTACCTTCATTTTTTGAACTTGTTAAGAGCATCTTGCAATCAAAAACAAACCATACAGCCTAAAGACTTGTAACTGAATGAGACACTCATGTACAGACTGCTTTGCTTATGGCTAGTGCTTCATTAAAGAGGTCAAGGGTCTAACAAGAGTTTTTCAAGCTTAAGATCATACTACTTGCCACTAGTAAACTTCTATAAAACGCCATCTTGCCACAAAGGTTAACAAATTAAGGTGAAGACTGGGTCCAGAGTTGTAAAAGTAGAATTTGAGGAGCACTAGAGCTGTTCTGGTAGGGCAGAATTATATTTGTTGAGACTCCTCAATACTGTTTTATGCCCCCCCCCACTTTTTAATGCTTCCTTCTGGTTCCCTTAAATCTGTGACCTTTTAGTGGGTAGAGGGTGCAACCCTTTTAGAGTATATGGTTCCAGGCTAGCTTGCTTTTTTTATTTTTATTTTTTTTATTTTGGTTGGCTAACTAATTAACCTTTCAAAACAAACATGTCATACATGGAAAAGAAAAATAATCATAAAAATAATCATAAAAATGTTCTCTAAAAGGCATAAATTACAGATAGAATACAGCTATCTATTAACGACTTTGCAATATATACTTAAGAGAAACATTAGGAGTAATAATAAGTAACAGAAACATATAAGGGGAAAGACATTAGGAGCAATAAGTAAAAGGAACATAAGGGGAGATAAAGCCACAAATTTCTAAGTGCATACGTGAAAAAACAATTTTTTCTACATATCTTGTCATGCCTTAACTCCACTCATTTATAGTTTACCACTAATAATCCATCATTTATTTCTCAAAGCACGTGGTACACAATGCTGTATTTAAAAATGTCATTGTCGCTATCCTTATAGCAATTTTTGGAGTGGCAAATAGCTCATGCCACAATTCTTCATTTGAGCGCTTAATGTGATGTGATGTGTTAATTTCTTGATAATCACTTCTCTCTGCATTCTCAATTCATCACAATCAATTAGTAAATGCCTTAATGTTTCTTTGGTATTTGATACTTTGCAGAATCGACACGTTACATTTTCGACTTGTATTAGACCTCTTCTTACTAATATCTGATTGGTTGGCCATAGGTTCAAACGAAACCGTAGTATTTGATTTCTTAAATCGAACGATGGACATTTTAGTAAGTAATCAGCCGCCTGTCGAAATTTTTTGTGACCGAAAAGCGCTCTTTCAAAGTCTTTTAATTGCAGACATTTTTGTTGGGTGTTATTCCAATCAGACTGGTGCATTTTCAGTTTTGCTTTGTTAGGGTTGTTTGATGGAGTATCAAGCGAGATGTTAGCATTACTCATCTGCTATTACAGCAGCTCTCCATTTCAACGGGAAAGCATGTTCGATCTTATTAAGTAATTTGCCAATACTGTGAGCACGTTTTTTTTCAGCTAAACCTAGTACACATTTTCGGAACAGGCAACATCTTTTCCAGGCTACTTGTACGTGTTTAGATAAGTTACCCAGCTCAAAACGGAGGAGAGCAGTAGGAGTTGAATTAGGGAGATTCAATACTCTTTTCCAGAACTGTGCTTCTAGTTTATTCCAGTAAGTTTTGTTTTGTGGCAGCCATGTCTCGGCTCCATAGGTAATGATAGGTACCACTTTATGTTGGAAGAATACAAGAATATGTGCACAAGAGAATTTCCCAAACTTATATTGAAGAATCCTTGCTTGTGAGGCGAGCGCTTTCAAGTTTATTATTTATACTGTTTAGCTGAGGTTTATTCACAATGGAGTTGCTGAATAGTACTCCAAAGTATCTATATTCATCAACTATGGTAAGCTTTTGATTTTTCAGGACCCAATTCAAGCGATTTTTTTGTCTCTTTTTGTTTTTGCCTAGTATCATAATTTGAGTTTTTTCTAGATTTAATGGTAAGTTATTTTTGTCAACGTACAACTCTAGTTTATGTAACATGTTTTGCAGACCACTAGGCGTCTGTGAGATAAGTACAAGGTCGTCTGCATACAAAAGCCAGGCGATGGACTGCCCTCCAAGTTTGGGTGCATCACGCATTACTTCCATAATATCTAGTCCTAGATCAAAAATGAATAGATTAAATAGAGTAGACACTGGTATGCATCCTTGTTTTAGGCCTCGCTCAGTATGAATCACCTCAGACAGTAACCCATCCAGATTCAGTTTCACTTGCATTGAGGCGTTTGAATGCAATAAATGTATTATAGAGACTAATGCTGCTGGACACCCAAATCTCACTAGTTTTTGAATTAGCAAATGGCGATCTACAGAGTCAAAGGCAACTCTGAAGTCTACATACGCCAGATAAAGCGGTTGTTTTTTCGATGCAGAGAGCTCCTTGATCGCATTTAGAGTTGTAATATTAATCGCCGTGCCAAGGCCTGCAACGAATCCAGTTTGGAATGGATCGCAGCATTTCTCCTTAATCGTCCAGGCATTAAGATCTCTTAGTACGATTCTACTGAAGATCTTCCCTGGCGCATCCAGGAGAGATATTGGCCGATAATTGGCCGGGTTTGAACGATCTCCTTTTTTTATATATTGGCACTGTAATCGCTTTGCATCACAATGCTGGCACACTGTTTTATTAATAATGTCTGAAAAACTGCATATAATATGGATGCCCATACTGTAGGGTTCCGTTTCATGACAAAGTTTGATATGCCCTCCGGCCCAGGACCTCTTGAGGAGCTAGCCTTTTTAATATAGAATAGCACATCCTCAAGGTCAAATTGGATAGCAAAAGTCGTTTTTTTCCAATCGTGGATTACTTGCGCGATATTTGTTTGAGGGAGCACATACATATTGGTAAAATAGCTCACCCAATCCTTTTCAGAAACCCCATTTAGTTGCGATTGCATCTGCGGGCGTGTTGTACTCATATTTAGCAGCTTCCAAATTTGTGACAAACGTTTTTTCTTAAATACTTTCAGCCAGTGTTCACCATCATTTTGGTTCATGGTCGCCTTATGCATACGCATCCAGTTTTTATACTTTGTTTTTATTCTGCGTACAGCAAGTTTGCGCTTCTGCACTGGCAGCAAGAGAGTGTCTCTTTTCCTTCCGGAAAACAATTTTCTAGTTCTTACAGATTGATCGAATATATGAGTTTGTACAATGTTGTGCTTGTTATTATCAGAGACAAGTGCAAACAAGTACTCAGGAGGCGTCAATCCTCTCTCTGCACGATGTCGATCTTCTCTTAAGCTACCCGCGAAATCTTTCAGCACTGGAGCAGTCCAATGCTGTCTATTTCGTTGTGGATTTGTGACTAGATTCTTCAATATTTTTTGTTGTAATTGAACTTTTGGGGCTGATGTACGCAAATTCAGCTTGCACCATCAGATGATCACTCACTGACGTTTGCACAACAGAGAATTTGACAGTTTTAGCAAACAAACCTCTATTCACAAACATATAATCAATAGTTGCCTTTTGTCCTCCGCTAGACCAAGTATGGGAAGGAGGGGAGTCAGACTCTAATGCTCCATTCAACATGATTAAGTCCCAAGCCTTGACAAAGTCGAGCCACTGAGTGGCCCGTTCCAAATTCCTTTTTTCCCTACTGCCACCAAATGAATATTCAAATCCCGGGCTAGAATCACATGGTCAATGTTTTGAGTAATCATGATTTGTTCCATCAATAAATTCAAATCTTTGAAGAATTTATCAGCTACATTTGCAATTGGATTCCAATATATGTTAATTATTGCAAATTTTGAGTTTTGTATTTCTATTATGGAACATTGCACAAAGGAATTCGGAGAGTGCCACTCAGATAGATTGTTTGTAGTGGTCATGTTTGAGATGGTAACCAGGCCAGACATCGGCCTGCCTTTTTGACCTTTTATTGCTGGCAGTAAATAGACAAAATGGCTATCCCATGATAGAGGTACACTTATCCAAGTTTCCTGCAATAAAGCTACATCATATTTCTTAAGCTGGCGATTATCATTATTAAGTAAGTGCTTGTGCCCTCTCGTGTTCCAACTCACAATAGTTATATTATGAGTTGCAGGACATACATCATTAAATCCTAGTTAGGTTTTATTACAATTACAGGTCATTTTTGCCAAACCCTCACTTTTATCCTCTTGCATTCGAGGCTGTTGCAGCGCCTCATCAAATAGGTTCTCTTTTGTAGTAGCGATTAACACAAATCCAAGGTCATGTAAAGCAGATCTTGCAGACCATATCATATTATAAATGATGCGGGACTTCATCCACAAACAGGATACAGTTGGGTCATTGTCATTCGGAAATTCAACCTGCTGGATATCTCCTGAGGCTATGTCCTCCAAACTATGTCAGAGAATAATTGTAGAATGCTCATTCTATTTAAAGTATATAAAGGAAAGGAGCCTCCCCGACAACTGATGAACACCGAGTACATTGGAGATGTTTTTGTATTCCTCGCTGTCCCCTTAGAGTTCCCCTCCTTCATTTTTTATTTACTCTCTTAGTGCAGACCACAGTTCTCTTTTTCAGCAGGTAATTTGAATGAGACGTTTTTCAGAATCACTTTTTCCTCACAACTATTTGCTGCTTCGAGTTTGTTATCTAACATCGATTTCATAGAAGATTTTAGTGTCTTCTGTTCAACAGTCAAAGCTACTAAGCAATCTTTAATTGTGTGTAGAACATTATTTTGCAGATCATCCTACATATTCGGAAGAGCAGAATTTTCACTCATTTTCCTCTCTTCAGTTTTGTCTTGGCTCCTTACGGAGGAGCTCATTAGATTTGTTTTAGTTTCTTTCTGTGAACCTAGCTTCGAGTTGGATGAGGTTGTTTAACTAGAGGATGGCTCACATTTGACACTAAGTGGACTTTGCTCATATATTCGTCCACAGCTTTTCTGAGCTCTTGTCTATTTAGTATTGAGTCGTGCTTCACGACCTTGCTCATTATGTTATTTATAGGCAACCGGTCTGTAGACTCTACATCCAAACTCACCTGGCTATTGTTCATCTCCTCTGCAACATGTACCAATTTATCCAAGGGGGAGTGCGATAGATCAACTTGTGGGACGTTTTTACCATTCTTTATATTCTTATCTCTTTCCAAGGTTTGATTCAGATATTTTTTGGTGATCACATTTGCCACTAATGTGGAGCAATTCACTGGCTTGGAAAGAGACTTAAGAAACTGCCTTGTTTGTCCACTCCCATTCACACCTTTGGTTTTTTGATTTTTTGTTTTCTTCACATTGGTTCTAAGTTCCGATTTCTGGATAACTGGATTTTTTGCAAATATTGTATACGCCTCTTTACTAGGTTTGGTAGTTTTGTTCTTGAGCACGACCACCTCCGGTGGCTTACAGGTTTCGCTAATACCAGTTGAATGTAAGACCCCTTGTACATTTGTTGCAGCATCCAGAGGTATTTCACATATAATACCTTCCACACACGGAACCACCGTCTCCACACATTGTAACTTTGCATCTCCAATTTGAAGTTCCTCTACACAAGGAGCTGCAGTCTTTGAACATTTTAGTTTACCCTCTATTCTTTGAGTTTCTGGTCGCAAGTTCATCTGGCCCATTCGTTTTTTATACAATGATGCAATGTCTTCAAAATGTTTCGACAGTAATTCTGTTTCTTTCTCATCCGTCACTTGTTTCTGAGCCAAAGAATCTCCGCAATTGTTTTGCCATGTAGCTATATTTTCCAAATTAATATGAATAAGGTCTACCTTGGAGTTTAGAGCTTCAAACAATCTGGCAAGATACATTAGTGATGTATTCATATTTTCAACAGTCAACACAGAAGGTTCTTTGAATTGTGAGCCCATATTTGTAACCAACTCATTCCTAATCTGTCTCCTAGGGGTTGGAGGGATGTATGAAATGGAGGATTCTGAGACATTCCTCTCCTGAAACATTGCCGGCGATTTTGATAGATCGGATTCATCTTCCTTGGCTGAGAAACAAGAATCCGAGGATTCTAATTCTATAACCGCAGCATCTGCCACCCCATCTGCATCAGACTTATTCAACATGGGTGCAACAGTTCCAGAGCGGGCATTCAGCAAAATCATAGTATCAGATAAGGAAATGTTACACAACTGTTTACCACCCTTAGTACCGTCATACCCCTCCACGTTAGTTGGAGAACTCATTAGCGGTTGCTGAGCTATAGCACCTTCTTGATCATTTAGGATTGGTTGTGCCTCCAAAATCGAGACACTCAGATTTATCGGTTCTGTTATACGTTTCCTTAAAGCAGGGGAAGTCATGGCGGCAAAGCCAAAGTTCCGCAAATCACCAGTTCCAATGGTAGATCGAGTTCTTTTTCCTGAGGGACGATAATCCCAGGGCGCACTTTTCACCCGGGGCCGGGCTGATTTAGGTGTAGATGCAGGACTTTCTTTCAAAGTGGGGTTAAATATGGCATGCAGTCTTTCAGGGCAGGGATAGTGTAAACATTTGTGTTTCTTAACAGCCACACACACTATCTCCCTGAATAAACCACCACAATTTCAATCTCCTCGAAGGCAAAGTGTCAATCTACCACTATACTGATTTTGAAGAGCGTTATGGTTTATTTCCGCTCTAGCTCCCCGCTGCGCGGCAGCAAGGCGGGATTTACCGTTGTCTCACGGCCGGGATCAAAGAGGGAACACCTCCGCAGTCTCCCGTCCAATGGTGCGCCGTCAGCACCAAACAGCCGCACAACAGCCAGAAGGCTTGTCTCCTACAGGCTTAACGCTGAAAGGGTGGATGGCTCGGCCTTTTGGTGATGTCAAGGTCACGTGATGCGTCACGTGAGTCGCACAAGCCCCGCCTCCTCCAGGAAGCACAGGCACCAGCAAAAGCCTCCTCACGGCTCGCAATGCTGGGTTTCTGAAGAGCAAAATGTTCGTTCTGAAAACACAAGTAAATTCCACAAATGCTGCAATATTCCAGGCTAGCTTGTACGGCTCCTAGGACAGGGGATCTTTTTGAACACCTTATTTGGGCCCTAGGCTGATTGCATCGCCCAACACACTCGTTGAAGAGTAGGCTGGGGAAGCAGTATTATAGTTTTGGCTTCACCGGGGGTACAGCCAATTTTACCCACATAAGTAGCTGTTAAGATGTATTTTCAGGATCAACCTTGGGGGTGGATTCTGAGAGGCCAACAGCTTATGGTGAACTGATGTCTAGCTGGATTGTTTTAAAGTAGTGCAGCAGAGCAGCAACGTTTTGAATCCAGAGGGTGTGAAAGTAGTCTAGACAGAAGACGTACAGAAATGTATAATTATTCATTAGGCCTTTGAATACACTATGCAATGAAAACCTGGTAGTTTTCACACAATTACAGACATATACATATATATGTTCTCTTTTGGGAGTTCTGATAACATTGGGGCTTAGTGCCCAAATGTCACCAGTTCCACAATAAGTACCACACAGGCGACTTTAATATGTGAATCGAGAACAAGAGTTTGTAAATCCAACGGATGCAGGTAAATGTTCCAGAATTAGAATAAAAAGTTAAGTAAAGTTTTTGTAGGTGTCTCGGCCAATCCCAGCACTCTTGGGGAAGTCCAGGGAGGATCATTGACCAGATGGTAGAAAGGTTTTCTCTTTTTTAGCAACTTTCCCTCCATATTCTATGGACCCCAAACATGTTGCGTTTGTTTTTCACACTGATCTAACATTTACAGCGAAGTCAAGCCTTCAGCTTCACATGTTATGGGGAAACTGACTAGTCCTGCAGGCTGTCAGTACTGGAAATCTAGGTTCACCATAGTCTTGACCTTTGTTACTTTGCTGGTAACTTTTTATCATTGAACAATACATCTCACAATGAAGTGCATTGGGGTTTCTTTTGTATGGCCTTAGACTACACTCAAAGGTATTTTATGGTTACTTAAGGTGTGTCTAATGGCATAGTGGTAGCAGAAGTTACTTTTTCATACTTGGTACTATACTCCGTTAGCCTTACCACATTTACTGCATTTGGCTAACAGTCCCAAGATGACCATGCCACAAGGTTTTTTGCTTGTTCTTTGGCAATCTTTGTTCTTTGGCCATCTTTGTCCCTTGGCCATCATCCTGGCCTGCCAGGTCAGGAATTTCTTTTTATGGTCATGCACTTGACCGGGAAAGGCTTGCTTTTCGCGGGCTAGTGCATACCACATGAGTGGGGTTACAGGAAGTGGGCTGGGACTGTCTGGTGAAATCCACATACTGGCGCCTGAAAGCCTGGAGGCATGCTTGCCTGAAACCCACAGTGGGCCCTGATTGAACCACTGCTGCTGCGCATGTGTTGGGCAGATCTTGTGTTGAGAAGAAGCTAGCCCCCCCTCCCCCCAACTGCTTTAGAATTAGGTAAGACTTCTTTTGACTGTTTCTAGGCACTACAATGAACCAGGGCAAAGGGGTGGGGGGCACCGAGAAAGCTTTTTTATGCAAATATAATCACACACAGACATGGGCAGGCTCTAAAAGAAGGCAGTTATTTAAATATAAGGTGCAAATAACTACTAGCTGAATAAATGTGTGAAATCCTATTTAGTTTTAAAAAATCTCAAAGCATGATAGAAGCAGGCTCTCTGCCAAAAGGAATGTGGCCTGTGCTAAAAATGGATTGCAGGGCTCACGCGGTGTTGTGTCACTGAGTCCAACGCTGGAAAAGCAGCATGTAACTCAGCAGATGTTTGCTGTCTGTCAAAAGTCCATGCATGCTAAAAGGAGATTGTAACATACTCATGCACAACATACAGAATTATGAAAAGCAGGTTTAAAAGAAATTACAGGACAAGTGCAAAATATGAGGAGAATGAATGAGGTATGGAGAGAATGACTTGGAAATGTTTTGTACAAATATTCATAGGTAGCAAAATGAAGCTACAGTGTATTTTTGCATAGGCTAGCAATATGTAAAGTAGCATGTTCTAAACGGACATCGCTGACCATGAAGGAAGGAAGACTGGCGCATCCCTTGTATGGAAGCAGGACGAGTTAGGATAAAGCCAAGCCCATATCCAGTGACCAAGCCAAGAGTATAAAAGCTCTTGCCTGGCACCAGTTTGGCAGTAGAAAGGAACGGTTGAGGGACAGAAGAGACTGTTCAGGCAGCAGAGTTCTTTGCTCCTATCCTCATTTCGGTAAAGAATACATTTGTTATCCTTGCAAGATACACTCTTGGCCTTACTTCCCTAGAGGAAGTGTATTTACTCTGGTGTGAGCGTGATTATGGGTACCCATATAATTAAGGGGTACCCCTTAAATTGGGCTACCCTAACACTTGCCATTGGAGGGCTGAGTCTGAAGAGGAGCCAAGTATCCTGTTAGAACTGTGGAAGAACCATGGACAATCCCTGAAGGGGTCTGGTGACTGAATCTGGCTGGAGGCCTGGTGGAGCCCTGTCTGGCTACGGATGTCTGAAGATCTTTGTCGATGCTTCAACCCTCTGGCCCGGTGGGAAAAAATGGTCCCGGCTATTAAGTAGAATTTCCGTCTTGTGGGATATTCTCCTCACCTGGCGAGTCCCCAGCAACCTTTGCTGGGCTATTGGAGTTTTCCGACTGTCATGTTTGAGTGAGAATCTTTTCCTCACGGCACCCCTTTTTTGGGTTTATTATGATAGAGTCACTTTCCTCCATGTTTTTCTATGGCATCTGTAATTTCCCATTGTAACACGCAGCAAGCACCTTATGTGACGTGTTATTGAAAGCTCCTCAAGCTTCCCTCTTTGGTTTTACTTGTATTCCTTGTGATAACTACTGTTCCCAAGAATAGGAGGACACTTGTTATCCTACCTAGACTTTTCTTTTAAACCCAGCACACCCCCTTCACCCCACCTTATGTAGAGTACCGAGGGGACACTGAGTCCCTTTTTTCTTTCTCCTGTACCTTTTTGGTTACATTAACAATTCCATGTAGCTGGTGCAGTGGATACTTTTTCTACCAATGTTGTGAAACTTGCACAGATGCGGTAAGGGTCACATGCAACACCATTGACCCGAAATGGTTCCTGTATTCTTCTTTCTTGGTGGTACTTCTGCTGTGCTGGGAGGGGGAGGTCCTTGTGTGTCTTTTGTCATTGCCAGGACCCCTTTGTGTAGCCTGCCCGAAGGTGCCAGCGTGTCTGGGAGGTCAGGAAGCTGGGAGGACTCAAACTCCACAGGTCTTTGTCCTCCAGTGTGCCTGCTTAGATCCAGTTCTAACTGGGAGGTTGGCTGTCCTGAAAAGACAGCCCCCACCCCAGGTTTGAATGAAAGCATGCATGGTGAATGGCTGGGTTCCTGCATAAAAGGCAAGCGTCTTCATGCTGAAGCCAGAGTCCACCATTGGAAGATCTACTCCAAAGAGAAGGACGCCTGCAGCTAAAGTCAGATCTATCTGAGTGACTGTTGCTGATCGAGCCCTCTTTTCCAAACAGCAGGGAAGCTTTGATTCAGACGACTTCCTTCCTTAGACTAGTGGAACCAACCTGTCTAAAGACGACCTGCATTTCAAGCCCTCCCACGATGAGCTGCAAAATTCACAGACTGCAAATCGCTGATAACCTGTGACCTGTGGCCAGTGTACAGTTCATCACCTTCCAAAGATCGAATCTATTGAAAATTTGGTGGACTCCTTCCGGATCACCAGAGGCAAGACTCCGCTCATTGAATTCCCTCATCCAAAGGCTGGGCCGAGAGAGCAAAGTGAGTTGGCCGGGTTGTTACCGTTCTTCAGTGATGCTTTGAAAAGGGTGCCAAAACCACAGAACCGCAAAGAATCCTTTGCTGAGAGCCTCTCCAATTCACTGCTCCTGCGAACATCCATCCAGTGTCCCTTCTATAGTCTGCCTGGCCAAGAATCTGGTCACTGGTCTGCTACTGCTGCATCGTGCAAGCTTTGTGCTCCAACTTCTTCATGCCTCAGGTACTGTGAGACTCTAGGTATGATTTAACTAGAGTTGCTTTGCTCCTCCTGTGTTGCTGAGTGCTAATTTGTACATTTGGCGGTTTGCCCATACACATTCGCCCCGGCCTAACACCTGTGCACCTACAAGGAGGCTTCTCCGAATACCCCGACCCTTATTTGCCATCAAAGACGACATACTTGCTACAAGTCTTCATCTGGTACTCGACTTTCTACAGTCTGTGCCTTGCCTCTTTCTTCCTCCCAATCTGACTCTTAAACCTAAATAGGGATGGACTACTAAAGCCTAAGGTCTCTGTCAATTTCAATGCAATCTTACCTGCTGCTCTATGTTGGTCATGATTCATTCATTCTCTTGAACTAGTGATTTACTGTATATAGGTATACACGCTTTCTCTTACCTTGATTCAAAAGTCAACTTAACACTGACTAGTATGTTTAATAAATAATTATATTTATACAGAACTGCAAATGTGTAAGTGTCTTCTTGACTGTCCGTATGCTCAAAGGTCTTTGTACTCTACTACAGCCCTTCTCTCTCTCCCAAGATAAGCCTGGCTGCGTGGCCATAGCTACCAAACATTTTGGGTAGTTCTGGCCGAGACGAAGAGTTGGAGCCCTGTACACTAAAAGGATAGTCTTCTATAGTTCTACCTTAGGTGGACTTTAATAAAACTTCCTAACACTGGCGTCTTTTGGTACTCAAGCAGGTTGGAGCCTTCTTAAGCGCCCCTGGACCACACAGTGGACAGACCAGCCCCGGATTGGGATACCATACCAGAAGTGCTGCTGTTCACAGTTTCAGCCCGCTACTCCAGGGGTCTTCAGCGTGTGCGACAAGAGGTCTTCCTACAAAATGTGAGCTCCCTGCCATTGATGAGTCCTGAGATAGCAGTCTTTCTTCAACTGTGACAATCGTGCTGTCTGGTGTCCCCGTGCAACGGTGACCTTCCCTGTAACCTGCTTTCCCGCACCTGTTCAAGTGTCCTGAGAAGGGCTGCAGCGGTGGTTCTTGCATTGTTCATCGAGAAGAGGTTGCACCCAGCTTCCATCCACGACCAGAACTCTTTTTGCAACTGCAGCTCCTGGGCACAAGCGAACGGATCCAATGGTGGGAAACATACCTCAGGCGACTCTCCGACGACCCACTAATTATGTAGAGAAATCGGAGGTTGGGTGGTAAGTTGGAGCTATACTTCACTGCCACCTATCTCCACCCTTGAAAAGTTGCCCAACTTAAAACCTTTATAATTGTTTGGCTTTGGCACAACCTGTTGCTAAAAGCCCTCCGAAAGCAAGTAAGTGTTATTCAATAAAATACTGTTATTCAATAAAATACTAATTCATCTAATTTTTGGACTCATCTTCACGCCCCGAGGGCCCCTCTGCTAATTCTTTCCCAACTCCAAAACTACTGAAAAACTTTGTGAAGCTTTGTGCACAAGGCCCCATACAATTTAGGGTTGGACATCTGAAGTCAGGATTGTAAATCCTGTGGACAGTTAACCTAATCACTTGCCTTCCTTCACAGGTATTGGGTAGTGGGCCTGTTATTGTGCATCAACTACAGTGACTGTATATATATATGTTTTATAGTACTTCGCATTGTGTGATATTACTTGCAAAGTCATTTTCCATGTGTTTTCTGGGCCTATAATAATTGTGTTATTTCTGTAACTGTCTAAATGTAATCCTTGGTGTTTCACTGTGTGTATTCATTGCGGACCCCTGACCCCACTCACCTCTCCTGAGATTTAGCCTTGGCCTCCCTCATGCTACCTTCATTGGTTTGGCTCAACTTACAGAGGTTTTCCCCTGTTCACAATAACTAGGGTGGCCTCCTAAACCTCTGTCCACTGGGCCAGAGTTTAGGAATCCATTCTAACACCAGGCCACCAATGATCTTTGTCAGGCAAGTGAGAGATACGGTTAGGACTTTCAGCCCATACATCCTGTGTGCAAACTCAACCCCCTTACTCAGATTTCTTCAGCAACCACTTCAGGAGTTCCCAAGTACGTCTAGGCTTTGCCTGGTCTTCTATATCTAGTTTCTAATATCTAGTTTTATAGGGTTCTACAAACCATGCAGGCATCTAAGCGATGAGATAACAGTTGATATCATTATCTTACTGCATGGTACTCAATTTACCGACCTCGGAAGGAGAGGCCGAGTTGGCCCTGCCGGGATCCGAACCTGCATCAGAAGGCTGCACACAGATGTCAGAACGAGCGCTCAGCTCGCTGTGCTGTCTGACCTTGGGAGGTCTAGGGGCTGCAGGTGAAGATGTCACTTTGGCATCAGGATTGGGTCCAGCTAGTCGGCGGTTCGGTACTCTTCCAAGATGGTTCTGGAGACTGGACAGCTGCATGACCATATGAAGTTCTACACGGATTAGACAACCTCATGGGACCTCCAGCACACGAAGAAGGCAGGTTTCAGCAACGGTCAGGCAGTGATAGGCAATCCTTGTGGTGTGAACAAAATAGCACGCCCTGCACGGCTTCTCTTCAGTCAGGTAAGCTGAAACTGCAGGAGCACGCATCTTTTGTTCTACAAGTTGAAGACCTGCGAGTTACAAGGATGAACTCAGAAAGGCAACAGGAAAAGCGAGGCAGCCCAGGAGAGAGCTGGTCAATCCCAGCCACCAGTTCAGTGGTCAGAGCACCAATGTGATCTAGAGATCAGGAGAGAGGTCTCCAGAGACCTGGCTGGAGGCAATCCTGGTTGACTGCAACGGTCGTCCTGTGGTCGTCAGTAGGCTGCAATTCTTTGCAGGGGTCTTGGCTCCAACAATGATCCATCTAATGGCTGCAGGCATCCTCCTTTCATCCAATATTTGGGCTGTAAGCGAGCCCAGGTCCACTAACGGTAAGTATCTGAACCATTCAACCCGGTAATTGCTATCCAATAATGGAATGTCACTGGCCACTCAATCCGCTCAGCAAAACACGTACAGGCAACTGGATGCGGACGGAGACCAGACAATAACAGCCCCCACAATCGGCTAACACATAGAACGCCACTTTGCCAGAGAAAGCAGCAGATTTCCCCAGGAAAGGGCCTCCCATATGAGGGAATTCAGGTAGTAGCACAGGCAGCTTTTGGGGCAAGGGTGGCAGCGAGGGGCTGGGGGGTGCACTTGGCACCAGGGGGGAGCCGGAGGAGGCGTTGCCCCCCGGCACCCACTCTGGCTCCGCCACTGAATTCAGGACCAGAGGGCAGGAAGGAGACCAAAGAAAAATACGACCAAAGGACAGGCGAAAATATCATGGCACGGCCACCTTTGAGCGCTAGCCACTCGTAGTAGCCATTTGTGATAATAGCAAAAGAGCACATGTAAAAAGTTCAAAACACTGCTCGGAAGAATAATATCCACATACCACCAGCCCATCCTGAAAACATTAATTGTAACCAAAAGGACACAAAAAGGTTACAAGGATACAAAGTATCCCAACTGCACTTCACTTTAGGGTGATGTGTGGAGTTTTAACAATACGCGAATGTCACTAGGCGATAGCCTCCCAAGTACTGATATTCTTATGGACTAATCCGTTTCCCTATAGGAATAAAAAAAGACAAGGAAAGTAAAGCAGAAGGCTTTACTTACCTCCAAAAACTCAGGACAGGTTTAAAAAATAAGCATAAAGCAAAAGTGTCTGTTGCAGTCTATGGAAGGAAAGTAGCAAGAAGAAAATCGCTCCTGACAGTCGGGCACTGCCTTCACCAGCTTACCTCTTCCTTCATTAAACACAACCCCAGCTCCGTGAGCTCTGTGGATGCAGGCACAGGCGGTGCCTCAGTTGCCATCATTTCATCATCTAGGTAGACATAAAAATTCCATTACTAAACCATAACGTTAGACGTGTACTGTTTTCAGATTACATGCACGTTTATGTTTTAACATGTGTTAAGGAGGTTTTTAAAAGTCACTACTTGTGGCAAGACTTCGAAAAGCCAACCTAGTGTTAAGGAAGGTTATTCACAACCCCAGTTGAGCATAGCCACGCTATTAAGTAGCACTGACTAAGCAGCAAGGCTAATGAGGAAGGGGAACTGTTGTGTAGTATAGTTAACAATTAGCAGAAATAGTAAATGCAAAGACTCACACAGATAAGCTATACAAATAACACACCAAGGCAAACTTGAAATATTTCAAGTTAAGTAAGTACATGCAACTCACAGTTAGGTCACCCACTATGGGTTACCCACTACCATAGAATCACAAGCAGGTACTCACTGTTGAGATGGATTTCCAAAATCAGCTCTGGTGGAAGATTGGGATTTTCCTCATTAGGCTTGCTGCTTAGTCAGTGCTACTTAATAGTGTGGCTATGCTCAACTGGGGTTGTGAATAACCTTCCTTAACACAAGGCTGGCTTTTCCAAGTCTTGTTATGTTAAATAGGGAAGACACTGTTTAGCCAAAACCCAAATGAAGTTAAGGTAGCTGGGGGTTACCAGACGAAAAAAATTGGTCGACCAGACAAATGGTCGAACCAATTTGGTCGAAAACCAAATGGTCGAATTTTTTTTTATTTTTATTTTCACCCCTTTTTTTTTTTGGGTGGGTCCAACCCCCAACCCCCTTTTTTTTCTAAAAAACCCATTTTTGTATAAAACACGAAAACCCGAAAAATAAATATATAATTCAAAAAAAAAAATCGACCATTTGGTTTGACCAAATTGCGTCGACCAAATGTCATTCGACCAGTTTTAGGTCGACCAAATGTCTGGACACCGTAGCTGGGCAGTTAAGGCCTAGTCTCAGAAAAAAAGTATACGTTGTCTATGGCTACAATGAGTCCACAGAGAGCAACACCAATAATTCAGGTTAGACTAAGTATATCAAAATAGTTATTTATTAGGGCTATAAAAAAGAAATCACAGGCAAGTATTGCCAATCAAAACCATATATACACATTCACCATTAGAAGAATACAAGTGCATATTAATTAGTTACCAGTGTTTAACAGGTGAGTACTCGGATGCAAGGAAAGTGGAAGGCAATAGACTAAGCACCAGTACAGACTCTCTCCATCTTATGAAGCCCAACCCTAAAAGAGCATGGGGCCTTCTGCCAAAACGTCACAAATTTCAATATATACCTCTTCATGTAAGGTATTCAGAAATGAAGCAGTGGGCAGGTGCTTTATACCGTTTTTCAAAGTTGTTTAAGTACTTCCTAAAAATCAGGTAGGATTCCCACTTTATCCTATTCATCAGCTATATCCTAAGAAAGGATTCTTAGCCCATGCTCGACTCCAGAGGCCAGGCGAGACGAGTTGGGGAAAAGGACTTGCCATCCAATGTTGCCCTATGGAGGACGAGAAGTGACAGAAACAGGTATGTTAATTTACCCCCCTGATGCGAATGTGTCCAGATACCACTGCAGGTCTTCCAGAATGATTGGGGACGAAATCTCCTGTGCTTGGTTTGGGGGGAGGAAAGCCCAGAGACAAGGTCACTTTCTGGGTCAGTAGATGGTCGTGTTGCTCAGCAAACGTTTCCAGTCAGCTTCCAGAAGACTAACCCAAATGAAGAAAGATGAAGACTTATGTGGTGCAGATCCCCTCAGAACAACTCATGGGATTAAAGGATTATTCCAATGAAGGTCACCACGGTCAGGCGGCAACAGGCGATCGTACAGTGGCTGTTGGGCAAGATTGTATGCAGTACCCTGTGGGAGACTGTACCAGCCTTGACCTCTTGGGAATAGTTAACCCAAACTTTGGTATAAGCATGTACTACACAAGTAGGTAAAGTGACTGAGCAGCCAGGCTTATCTCAAGTGGGGTCAATGTGAGCTGGACCAGAGCTCCAGGAAGATCCTCCGGACTCCCAGGAAGCAGGACTGACCGAGCCTGAGCCCTATCAACAGAGTGCGGGACCCCAGAAGCAAGGAAAGTCCATCTCGACAGCCAGGAACCGCAGTGTTTCTAGTTTCGGTAGACGCGAGGAGCTGAAACACTGAACAGCCACTAAAAGCGAAGTTTGCCGGTTCCGAGTTTTGACCATCCCAGTGCAGGAGTAGCACCAACCCCCCCCCCCCCCCCCCCGACGTCCTCCATCTTGACCCCACGACCAAGGCCCCGGAACAGTGAGATCTGCAGAGCTGCACAGGAACAGGAGTCATCTGCTGCATCTTTTCGCCACTTTAAAGGTACTGTATAAAGTCTGAGAGAACTTGCCTCTTGCCGTAGAGTTGCTTGCATCTTCTACTACTCACAAGTCTTCCAGCTTGTGGCCCTACATTGATTCATCTTTTTCTTCAAAGACTTCTGAAACATTGTGCAAATACTTTTCTACTTACCTTCAAAGAAGTGCTTCAGCCCATGTGGACTCTTGCCTATTGACTTTGGCTTAGCCTGTTTTAACTGAATGAATCTCATTGGGTGATCTGAAAGTTCGACTGCTTAAGAAATATTTCTGGTATCTTGTTTGCTCTAATAATCTTTCCCTTTTTCTTTGCTCTTAACTAATTATGATGGACAACAGTAATACATCAATGTCAACAGCACCCTAGCAATTGAAGCCACCTGTGGGTGTAGGTCTCTGCTGTATGCCACCCCAAATGGGTATTTACTGATTCTGAAATAAGAGATTGTGTAATTTTGAAGTATATTTGTGTGGTGTTTTACAGTGCTCCCTTCTGAAGAAGGCTTATATTAACTGACTGGTAAATAAATGAATAATTGTTTTATCAAGAAAACCTGTGTGTAAGTGTCTACTTGAATACTTGTCACTGTGAACCTCTGTGTAACTCCCCTACAGCTCACGTTGGCCCCTCTTGAAATAAGCCTGGCTACTTGTCCACACTACCAACCTGTGTGACTTATACCAAAGATTGGGTTACTACTGCCAGGAGGTCAGGGTTGTTGTAGTGCACCCTAAGGGTACTGCATACAATCTTGCCCAGCAGTAGATCTGCAGATCCTGTTCCTGGGCCTCAGTTGTGGGGACAAGAGGGAGGACGTCTGGAGACTCCTGCACTACGAATTTAAGGTCAGCGGTAGCAATAAGCAAACTTCAGATCAGCAGCACTTTGCGTTTTCAGCTTCCCGCGGCTCTCGCCGATAGCACCACTGTGGTTCTCGGATACCTTAATGGACGTTCCTCGCATCTGGGGTCCGGCACTCTGTTGATGAGGCTCAGGCTTGGTCAGTCCTGCTTCATGGAGTCCGGAGGATCTTCCTGGAGCTCGGGTCGGACTTAAAGACACTTGCTCGATTCTTGTGTTCCTCTCCCTGGCAATCGGTTCCTGCTGCAGCAATGGAAGTACAGCCAGCTCCGAGAGGATTTTCAGATGAGCTTGTCTTGGGGTCGATTAGTCCCACCAACCCAAGGGGAGGAGAAGTCCTTTGCAGGGCTTCTCTAGTTGAGACGAATTCGGAGCTTTAGCAATGCAGCAGGGCTTCACCGGGCAAGCCAACGGTCCAGGAGTTGCAACAGGTGTCTCTTCCAAGTTCCTCTTCGGATTCCTTCATCCAGTGGTCAACTGCCTTTCAAGAAAAAGACGTCCCCTTTTGTGCAGGTTTCTCCCATTCATTCACAGCCAAGCTGTCAGTCACACAGCAGGGTGGCTGTCCTCCAAGGACAGACAGCCATCCCAACACTTTTGGGTGCATTCCTGTAACCAAGGGGATTAAGCACAGGGAGTCTTGGGCGCCTCCCTCACTTCCTGCCCCTGCCAGACACACTGGAGCCAGAGGTGGGCATCACCAGTGAATCCCGCCAAAGACAAAACGAACAAAGGGAACAAACCTGGCTTGGCGCACAGAGTAAATCTCAAGAAGGACCTTTCCAACAAGAAATGGCGAAAAAAGACGACCAGGGCTATTTTGACAAAATGGGCACCCATGGGTGCTTTACTGCAGCTGCAATTGCAGCCCACAGTAGAAACACTCAATGGTAGTAAAAAGTAAACCACGGCCACCAGCCTTTAACTGTAGAAAGGGTAGCATAAAAATGTTACATGAGAAACTAGATAAAGGGGATATTAAGTAACTCCTCCAGCACCCTATTGTAAGATAGTGTGTGCAGGGTCTAGACAGTTACAAAATGTATTTAGAGTCAATTTCACTTCACTGCTCTTGGAAACCGTAGTTTAACCAAGAGAAGGTATTCAAACCTTTAGGAAATCTGGAAGACTTCCCTGTGCCACTGCACTGAAGGTGCTGTGTGACACAATGTAAATAAAATATGCCCAGGGAGTCGTCAGACTCCAAAACCAAATTACAGAAAAATACATGAGAGTGTGAGAAACGGGTCTCTCTCCAGGATAAAAAGGAAAAGTCCAAGAGTCCAGCAAAAGAACTGGGGGTCTCTAAGGTAGAAGGGAATTAGCATGTTTCTGAGAATTCTCCCCAACAGCGGCTAACACCAAAGGAGCCCCAGCACAGCTTCCCTTGAAGTGAGGCAGCTGAAATTGAAAGGACAGCCAACTTGGAGCATAAGCTGAAGATCTAAAAAGTTCAAAGGCTCAACTCGGAAAAACCACTGCTGCAGCTAGGTCGCCCAGGAGAGAGCTGGTCAGTCCACTGGGTGGTTCAGGGGTATTAGGGCAAATAATAGTTTTATACAGATCGGAAAAAAAAAATCTATTTAGAAAGACCTCTTTGTGACTGAACAGAGCAGTCTTTCTAAACCGAACTGTCATGCCCCTGTCACGCATGAGTGGTCGCAGGGCTGACCGGCACGGCGAGACCCAGAGGAGTCGTTGCCAGAGTGTCAGGTGAGTATATGGCGGTCTGCGTGTGTGTGTATGCATGTGTGTGTTGTGCTGGGAAGTGGGTGAAGGGAGAAAGGGGGGTTAAACCCCACCAATGAACAATACAACCAACAGGAGAGGGTGGGGGTGAGGAAAGGATCACCTTCCGAGGGTGCAGTGTGTCATATTTCAGCATTTTAAAGCAGACACAAAAACAGCAGAAATAAATCAGTCCTTTTTGTGTTTGGTCTTTAAAATGCGGAAATATGGCATAGAACCGGTTCAGGGACACATCCGAAGGCACCCAAGTCACGAATACTTGAGAAGGGGATCAGGACTGGCTGTTCCCATAGGTCCAAGGGTCAAAGTACCAACGATAGTCTTCTGACATCAGGCAGACAAGGGCTTCACCGGGTCAATCACTGGAGTCGATGCTGGTCAGCTGTAGGATTCCTCCTCAGGTTTTTTCGTCTTCATGGAAGTCTTGGCCCCAACAGTGACCTGAACAACAGCTGAAGGAGTTCTCCTTTTAGCAAAGATTAAGACTGGGATCAAGTCCACCAATGGCGAGAACATGCACCATTCAAACAGCCAGGGGTTGTTCAATCCTGGACAACCACTGGTCACCAGATCTGCCCAGCAACAGACTTTCGGGCACCAGAGGATGTGGACTGGGACCAAACAGTCCCAGCCCCCCTCCTCTGGCTCTATAACAAAACCTAATGGCCCACAAAAGCAGGTGCTTTCACCGGGAAAAGAGCCTCTATATAAGGCATTGTATGACCTGAAAAGACAGGAAGAAGGCCAAAGAACAAGTGAGAAATCTCACGGCACGGTCATCTTAGGGTGTAAGCACCCTTGAGCAGCCATTTGCGGTAAATGCAAAAGTGCATGAGAAAAATTTCACAAAAAAGGTTAAAAAAAAAATAAAAAGACAATCACACAGCTGCTGTTAGGGAAGATTTCTCCTTAGACAACTTTTCCTCCACATTCTATGGACCACCAAGCTTTTTGCTTTTGTTTTTCAACCTGTCCTGACTTAACAGGGAGCTCCTCTGGCCATTTGCTCATTTTATCATGGGGAACCCGATTAGTCCTTCAGACTATCAGCACTGGGAAACGTTTTCCCTTTTGTCGTTTTACTTTTTTGGTAACTTTTTAACAGTGTACGCATCATCTTACAATGCAGTGCAGCACAGCAGGGATACTTTTGTATCACCCAAGTGTTTTACACTTGGGATTTTTGGTTACTTTTATATGTGCCCAAAAACGGGTGGCAGCAATTACATTTTTAAAATATTGGAATTATTTTTAGTATGCACATTTGCATTTACTCCGTGTGGCTACCAATCATGGCTAGTGCCTAAAATGGCCGTGCAACAAGATTCTTTGCTTGTTCTTTAGCCGTATTGTTTGGCCTTCTTCCTGCCTTCTCAGGTCAGGCAGTCCCGTATATGTTCATACATTCACCTGGGAAAACTGCTGCTTTTTCAGGCCATTGCTGGCTTGGTGTGTAGACCCAGGGTGCGGGTGGGATTCGGGTCCCAATCCACATCTGGGGCAGAGAGTCTAGGTGTGGGGCATGCGTGCAATCCAAGACTGACCCCGATTGGACCAATTCTGGCTGCTTGAATAGTGCAGATCCTTACTTTTGGTGGGCTCAGACTTATTTCCAGCCAGGAATTACGATGAGAAAAGGGCTCCAGGAGCCATTTCTTCAGATTAGCATTGGAGCCAAATATTCTGTATAGAAGAGCAGCCGCTGAAGATCCGTGGATGACTTCCAAATAGGCCCGGCATCCCCTTCCTGCGTTTGACCTGGTGAAGCCCTGCTGGAATACCTGATCTGCGGAGGCCCCGAGCAGTGCTTCAAGCCTTGAACTGGTGGGACCAACAAGTCTCAACGCATTCACGAGGATCCAGTCGGCCTGAGCCTTCGGAAGTGCTCCTGGACCATATGGTTAACTGACCGGCTCTCCAGTGGACTACCTTGGTAGACTCATCCCCGTTCGTCACCAGAACCTCGGTGCTAGCCAGCTCATTCCACAAGTCACCTTCCGATCACATTTCAGCCTCCCGGCTTCAAGAGATCCTGATCTAGAAAGTCTTCTTCGACCGCGACTGGTGAGACGCCGGTCATTGCCGCTGTACAGTGACTGTCAGTGAAAGTCCAGAAGAGTCCAGCATCAGTGAATTCTGCTGGTCTTCTTTGCCAGGGGTTACATTCTGCACCAGCAGCAGACCGGAGAAATCCTCAAGCGCGCTTTGGTCGATCCATCTAGTCATCTGGGAAAATCAGAGTCAGAGGGTAAATAATTACAACGCATTTACCTCCCTCTTTTCTCCTTAGGATAAACTTTGATTATTCCATCTGTTGGAGAAGATTTCCCTTTTTGTGTGAAATTATCTTCACCTGCGAGTCCCCCAACACTTTTTGCTGGACTACTGGATTTTCACTAGTTCCCCTGAGTGAGTGGGAATCTTTTTCCACACTCACTTGTTCTTTTACTCTGCTTTTGGGAACCCATTTGACCTCTTTTTGCTTTCCTCCAACTTTTTTGGCATCTCCATTTTACTAAAGCAGCACACAGCACTTTCTGTGCAGTGTTGCTCGGAGCCCATAGAGCTTACACTGAACATATTACTTACCTGTAACTGTTGTTCTCCAGCATGGGGTCTGGCATGGATTCACATGCTCATGAATATTTCCTGTCAGGCTGGGAATCCTCAGTAAAAGAAAAACCGTTTTGGTTTAGTTTCTAAACTGCCTTTCTCCTATAAGCCAATCACTGGGCTCTGGGTCATACTGCCCCCAGCCAATGACTACCCTCTACCTAAGCCCCTTCTATGGCAGCCATCTTCAGTACATACATGCACAACCACGGGAAGTGGCAAGGCGCAACAGAAGCAATCTCTTACCCTCCTCGCCAAGCGCTCCTTCAAGCAAACCGGTTACGCAGCATTGCTTGGCCGAATCTGGACCTCACCCTGGAACCCTGTCGACAGTAGAATTTTGTGTAGGTGTGCGTCAACCTCTACGAAGCAGCCCTGCAAATGTCCAGCAGGGGCACACCAAACAAACGCCGTTGTAGCAGCAATTGCTCTGATAGAATGGGCTCTCGCACGGCTAGGCAGTGGTCAGCTTGTGAACCAGTGACAATGAGTGATGCAGCCGGAGAGCCACCTGGAAATGGAAGCCTTGTACAGGGCCTTCCTATGGTTCACAGGACCAAAGTTCACAAAAAGCTGAGTTTTTTCCGGAAACTCTTTGTGCGGGCCACATAAAACGTCAGCACTCGAGCCAAATCCAGCAAGTGCAAAGTCCTCTCAGCCGGCGACGAAGGCGTCGGAAAAAACACAGGTAGCACCAAGAGATTGTTGAGATGAAAGTCCAAAGGAACCTTGGCCATTAAGGAGGGGTGCGTCCACAGCAGCACCCTATTCCCGTGGAAAGACAAGTAAGGTGGCTTGCAGGACAGGGCCTGGATCTTACCTACTCTTCTTGCAGAGGTAATGGCCGCGAGGAAAGCGGTCTTCCATGACAGAAACTTGAGCGGAGCTGAAAGCATAGGTTCGAATGGGGGCCCCATGAGCCTAGTCAGCACCACGTTGAGCTCCCAGGGCGGGGCCGAAGCCTTCACCGGCGGGAACGCGGGGAATAATCCATTGATGAATTCCATGACTAGACGGTGCGACCACATGAAAGACCATCCCGAGGATCTAGTGTAGCGGGAGATAGCCGCCAGATGCACGTTGATGGAGGCATGCGCCAGTCCTGATTTCGCCAATGACAGTAGATACGGAAGTACTTGAGGGGCCGTGACCCTCAGAGTGTTGATCTTCTGCGACCGGCACTGTGTCCCAAAGCGCTTCCATTTATGTCCATAGCACTTTAAAGTCAATGACGCCCTGGCGAGCACCTACCTGCAGTCCGCCGGAAGCTCGTAACCACCGAACTCTAATGCTGCAGGAGCCAGGCCTTCAGGTTCAGCGATCCTGGGTCGTGGTGCAGGATTGCGCCTCCTTCCCTGGCAAGGAGGTCCGTGACCACTGGCAGCTTGACTGGAGGGGACGTTGACATGCTGAGAAGGTCCGGGTACCAGATCTGCCTCGGCCATGCTGGAGCGACGAGGATCATCCTGCACAGGTACCGTCTGAGTTGACTGATGACTCGAAGTAGTAGAGGCAAAGGAGGGAACGTGTACAGAAACAGGCCCTCCCAAGGAAAGGAGAATGCATCCCCCCATGTTCCCTGGCTGGGGAACCTGCTGGCGAACCTCCGGCACTTGGTGTTCGTCACTGTCGCGAACAGATCGATCTTGGGACTGCCCCATTTGAAGAAAAGGTTGTCCACCTGATCCTGCAGAAGCTCCCACTCGTGGCAAGAGTGCAGCTCCCTGCTGAGAGAGTCGGCAACGGTGTTCTTTACTCCTGCCAGGTGAAACGGAATGAGGAACATCCCCTGGGCAACGGGTGCCCCCCCTGCTTCCGGATCTAAAACATTGTGGTGGTATTGTCCGTGAAGACCCTCACCACTTTGCCCTTGAAGCATGGCAGGAATGACTTGAAGGCCCAAAACACCTCCCGTAGTTACAGTACGTTGATGTGGAACGTCTTCTCCTCCGAAAACCACAGGCATCTGGCATGAAGACGCCCGGTTTGGGCTCCCCATCCTTCCAGAGACGCGTCCATCATGACCGTCTCCTGATAGGGGGGCTCTGGAAGTCCATGCCTCCGGCGATGTTGGAGCACGCACCCCACCACCTCATCGCCTGACGGAACTCCTCGTCGAGCGCAATCCTGTCCTAGGAGTCTCTGGATATCTGACCCCAACGGGAGTGGACGTATTCGCAACCTGCAGAACCAAATCAGGTATATGCATGACGACGACATGCCGAGCAGCAACTTGATTGTCCTCACCATGGCGATCTTCAGTGCTAACAGCTGTTGCACCTTGCCCAAAATGGCCGCTATCCTCTCCTTCAATGAAGCCGCCAGGCAGGACACTGTGTTGAGCCTGGCTCCCAGGAGCAGCACGTCTTGCGATGGAGTAAAGCAGGATTTTGCATAATTCACAGAGAACCCCAGATCCATCAGAAGACGGACGGTCCTCGCCGTGTGATCAACGGCAATGTCCTTTGCACTGGCCCAGAGCCAGTCGTCCAGGTAAGGGTACACATGAATCCCCTGTAGTTGCAGATGGGCCGCCACCAGCGCCAGGCACTTTAAGACCCTGGGTGCCGACTTCAGTCCAAAGGGAAGAGCCTTGAACTGGTAATGCCTCCCTTGGACGATGAAGTGCAGGAACTTGCGATGCCTTTTGTGTATGGGGACGTGGAAGTACACGTCCTCTAGATCCAACTACAACAAAGTCTCCATGCTCCAGCTGGCTGAGCATGTGCTGTAGCATGACCATCCTGAACTTCTGGGACTTTATGTACTCGATGAGTCATCGTAAGTCGAGAATGGGCCTCCAGCCCCCGGTCTTCTTTCTTACTGGAAAGTATCTTGAGAAAACTCTGGTGCCCCAGAGTCGCGGTGGGACCAGCTCGATCGCACCTCGCCTTAACATGGCCCGGACCTCCAGCAGCAGCTGAGGGACGTTTTGTTCCTGCCAGGCCACTGGTGGTATTCAAAGAAACTTTTGTTGAAATTCCGTGGGCGAGAGCATCCAGCACCCAACGATCGGTGGAGATAGTCTCCCACACGCCGACGAATGTTCACCAGCCAGCCTCCCACCAGTGCATGGGTGGGGGCACGATATCCTGGCCGGTTCAATTTTGCTTGGAGGCCGACACGTCACCTTGAGGTCCTTGACGATGATGGCGGCCACCTCTGAAGGCCTTGGAGCGACCCATGTTGGCTTCCTAGGTCGAAGAGCGAGGGCGTTGGCGGTAAGAGGATGTTAGGCAGAATCCTGTGCAGTGCCCTTAGGGGCCTCTACACACAATTAAGACTACAGGTGGTGATACAAGTTTTACCTTTGGTACAAGCCTGTACTACTATGTCATAGTGGTAGCAGTGGCGGAGCAGCCAGGCTTATCTCAAGAGTATATGAGCAGTAGCAGAGATTACACAAAGGACCACAATTACTGTGACTCAAGCAAACTCTGACTCAAGGTTTCAGGTAGAAAAATAAAAGTACATTTATTTTTGAACCATTCGTTAGAAACACAACACTTCTATTAAACTTCAATAAAAACCGCACGTTAAATATACTACAACTAACCAATTCACTTTGTACAGTAAGTCTCAAGGTAAGTACCCTGTGTTTGAATGAACCAGTGTTAGGCACAAAAACACGTTCCCGCGGATACGATTGCGATCACTTTTTGACAGTTCGGTCTAAACAAAAACAACTACTAAACAAACACATATCCGTGACATGAAATGCTACCGGGGCAAAAACACACTTAGCACCCGAGATACACAGAGGGAGTTGGAGGCAAAAATCACAGGCAATATTTTGGTTAGGCAGGCAGAATCGAGAAACAGACAGGAGTTCGAAAGTCAAGGGGCCGGAGCCAGGGTCGAAGGACACCAGGGCCAGTTGCCGAAGATCACACGGTCTAACAGTTGACGATTCAACGGAGCCAAAAGTACTTCAATATTGTCAATGTTCGGAAGCAAAAGTTATAAGAAGGAGGGAAGACAAGGTCAAGCCTTGGAAATTAAGAAAAAGGGATTCACCCAGTTTCCTCAACAGAACACAGTACCTTGTTCCAATGGCGCGCTGGTGCCCTGGCAGTTGTTCCTGTTGGTTTCCCGCAGACCCACGATTCCTGGAGCTTCGTCGAGAAGGGAGGACCATCTGAAGGGGGTCTGCACCACACAGGGATGAGGTCGGCAGCAGCGACACGGAATAAAAGGTGCGCTCCTTAAAAACAGGAGAGGCTCTTCAGGTGGCTATCCGGACCACTACAGCAGTGTGCAGCGATTTCGACCACGGAAGAGGATCCTCTGGCTGTAGAAGAAGAGCTGGTTATCCCCACCAAGCTCAAGGGAAGAAGACTCCGGACTGGATCTTCTGAGTCGTTGAAGGGCAGATAGCTCAGGATTGCAGCAGGGCTTCACCGGGACGGGGTAGTTGCAGCAGCCGTCGTTCTCTCTGCTTCTCTACGGTTCCTTGTAGTTCCAGTGGCGACTCTCTGACTTCTAGCCCAAGAGACCTGCCTTTTATGCGAAAACCCCCCATTCATGCAGCCTGGCTGTCAATCACCCAGCAGGGGGGTTGTCCAGCCATAACAACTACCCTGGCCAATCATGACAAAGTGCGACTTGGGTTTCCTAGGATACCCTGTGCAGGGGGTGACTACACCCCTCCCTCACATTCAGCCCACCTAGACACCCAGGCGCCTTGAGGAGGGCTTCTGGGCAGAAGCCCGCCAAAAGACAGTGAACAAAGAAGGCAAACCTAGTTTGCTGCGCAAAGCAAAACACAAGAAGGACTTTAACAAAACGAAATGGCGAATAAACCCAACCAGAGCCAAAAGAAAGACGACTTGGTCAAGCGGGTTTATGTTCGAGGCTGATATAATAGCCAAGAACAATACCACGTTTATCTAATATAATCGCAGTAGAAAAGTTAGGGTAGATACCACTGCCACCAGCCAAGTCTAAATGTTAAAAGAGCGAAACAATGCTCTAGAAAGTACAGATAAAAAGGGATACGAGTTAACCCTTCCCAGTATTCCATGGAAGATGGGGTGTACTTGATCTGTGGTAGATTGACTAAGTAAAGTTAATGGTAACTTTACCCTTTTCTGGGGGACAGTAGTCGCCTCAGAAATGGAGTCGAGGGAAGTCTCAAAGACAACCCTGTGCCACGGCACTGAAGGTGCTGTGTGACACACACAAAGAAGGGGGCTACTGAAGTGGTCCACAATCACAAAAACGGAGGGAAACACATAGCGAAACACAGGTAAGAGTGGGGGGAAAAGCTCTCACTCTTAGCAGGTGGAAAAAAATAAACTCCAGAAGTCCAGCAAAGCTGCTGGGGGACTCACAAGGTGAGGGAAATTAGCCATAAATGAGAATTCTCCCTAACAGAGGATGAACCCCCGACGAAACCCTTCAAAAATCTGTTAGACTTCCCGCCTGAAGAACAAAAGGACGGTCGTCATTGCTGTAGAGTGCCCAGGGCACGGGCCATCTCTGTGTCCGTCTTGATGGCCTGGAGGGATTCATCGACGGCCTTCCCAAACAGGTTGTCTGTCGAACGGCATGTCCAGGACCCTCGTCTAAAGTTGGTGCCCTTGAGCCAGCCACGCCGGTGAAGGCAAACCCCGTTTCCCATCTGGCGGAAACCAGTGTCCGTAATGTCCGGGGCCACTGTGATGGCGTGGTCCGACGCCACCTCGCCTTCCTGGAGGATCTCCAATGCCTCGACCCGCTTGTCATTGGGGAGGAAGTCCAGGAGCGGAGCCATCTTGAACCAAAGCTCCCGGTCGTATCTGGCCACGATCGCTAGGGCGTTGGCAGCCTTGACCATCGTCGCCGTTGAGTAGATAACCTTTCTACCCAGGGAATCCATTTTTTTCCCTTTGTTGTCTGGGGGGGCGGAAGAAGAGGACACCAAACTAGACTTTCTTCCTGGCGGCCGCCGAGACCACAGAGTAAAGAGATGGTTGAGATCGTAGACACTTGGGTGCAGAGTCCAGCATCCTGTACTTCTTTTCAAGTTTGTCTCTCTTCACTGGGGCTGAGGTGGTGTTAGGCAGAAACCTATGCAGTTCCCTCTAGGACCACTGCAAAAGATTTAGGACTACAGGTGTTTGGCAGTAAACCCACTTGGTAGCAGTCTGTACCACACAGATTCACTTGGTAGCTGTGGCTGAGCAGTCAGACTTCCCTCAAGAAGAGTTAGGCAGTATACAGAGTATTCACAATAGGTCAAAAGAGCATAGTAGAACAAGTAAACACTGACCAGAGCTTGGTGTAAAAGAGATATAATTATTTATTTAAAACCACATCTAGTAAAACAAACAGGCACTAATGTTAAGCAGTTCAAAAACAGTCACTAAAAGATCTACACTCCCTTAAAAGAATATTAGACAATTCTTAAGTAAAGCCCCACTTATTTTCAGACAGCGGTGAGCGCTTAACGGAGATGGCACTCTAGCAGAGTATAATTTGAAACAGATCCCAGCACTTTCACAAGAACACAACAAGAGAGGAAGGCCAAGTAAAACCGTGAAGTTAGAGTTCAGAAGGCCGGATCCACTTTACGAGGATCAGAACGAAATGTGTCCAAGGTCACACGGTTGCAGTGTACAAAAGTCTTGAAAGGGTTCAAAAAAAGAGTTGGACCAAAGAAAGGGACCAGTTAGATGGTCAAGGCGGCCAGCCCAGTCCAGAAGGTTAAGGGATTATTATTACCTTGTACCAATCTTTAGAAAGGGAGGCATGGTGGACACGGTACCTTAAAGTGGTGAGAATACTCCAGCAGGGGCAGTTGTTCCTGGCAGCAGATGCAAGTCGGTGCTTCGTCTGGGGAAGAGAGGATCTCGTCGGGGAGGAAGACAGGAGTCTGTTGCACTGCCATGGAAGAAACCAGCCGCGGAGTTCTCAGGTAAACGGAGCAAACCTTTTATTCGCAGTCCATTGGTAAGTGGCTATCCGGTTGCCGGGGTGCTTGGCACGGGCAATTCGACCACAAGCCGTCCTGGGATGCGAGGAAAAGAAGGTAAACGGGTTGCGCCCACCAGTCAGGGGAAGAAGCCTCTCCAGCCGGGAGATGTTCTCTGTCGTCGGGAAGTGGTGAGTCGGTTCCGCAGGGCTCCACCGGTGGCGTCGTCGTGGTAGGTCGGCTCAGCTTCTCCCTCGTCGGATTCTCAGGTCCTGTGGCGACTTCTGAAGTGCCAGTCCCCAAAGCCCAGCTTTTATGCCGCACACCCCCATTCACTCAGCCTAGCTGTCAATCAAACATGCTAAGTGGTGAGCCGGCCGGCTCACCACTTGGGCCAATCACACAAGAGTGCGACTTGAGTTACCAAGGTAACTCAGTCCAGGGTGCCTAAACCACCTCCCACACCCCCTGTGGTAACCAGACAGAGTGGCACCACTTTTGGAGGCTTCTGTGGAGAAGCCCGCCAAAACGTGGAACAAAGAGCTCGACTTGGGTTGGAGTAACAGAAGAGAACACAAACACCATTTTAGAATCGAGTCCTGGCAAAAAATACCAACCGGCGAATGAATATTAATTAAATAAACCGGCGGTATGTTCGAGGCTATGAGAATTAAATAATTAAAGTTGGTAGCCTCGAACAATGGGAAGATCCCATAGGGATATATTTGCGGTCGAATATAAAAAGTAGTATCCACTGCCACCAGCCAAAACTCAATCAGGGGGGACGGAGACGTGCCCCCTCGACTAACAGACCCCGGGGCAATCGAATTGCCCCGACCAGTACGTCCACAATATGATGGTTTGTACCGGTTTCTGTTAATAATTTGGGACTAGTAAAGCCAATGGTGACTTTACATGCCCTGGGAGACAGTAGTCAGTCCCAGGGTATGGAGTCTATGGTGGGGTGTCACTATGACACCCCTGTGTCACTGCACGGAGGGTGCTGTCTAACACACATAGTAAAAACACTTGAGACCCTATGGAGTAAAGGACCCCATAGCCCATAAAACACATTAACAGTCAAAGGAACACCATAAATCATGTCCAAGAGTGGGAGAAAAAGAGTCTCACTCTTGGCAGGAGAAAAAAACAAAGTCCAGAAATCCAGCAAAGCTGCTGGGGGACTAAGTTAGGAAATTCAGCCTAAAGAGAGAATTCTCCCTAACAGGTGGGGTTCCTCAGCAGTGCGAGTCCTTCATCCCAAAAGTCATCCAGGAGCGGGATCGAAAGGATGGTCTTCCTCTTCACCACCCGGCATTGTTACAAGAAGCCCTCCTTCTCCTCCAGGGTGAGCTGGAAAAGCTCTGATGCCCAGGCGATCATGGAGAAGGAAGGGTCCCACTTTGTCCGGTGGAGAAGCTCTCGGCTGTGGCGATGGGGTGCGGTCTCCCATCCCGCCATCATCATCTGTGCCCATTGTCGCTGTGTCCGACTCAGTCCCCCTAGGGAGGGAGGACAGCGATAGCTGGAATGGAGGTGAAGGATGCCTCATCTTCTTCGCCGGAGGTCCCCCTCGGTGTCAACAGGGTCACCGGCAGTGGTGACGCTGTCAGCAATCTCCTCTGAATCTCCGACACCAGCATGTGGAAGGTCGAGAGGATGTCCTGCGAAAGGTCGCTGTTAGGCAAAGTTTGTATGCAGTACCCTCTGGGATCACTACACACAACTCTGACTACAGGTATAGGAAACCCAATCTTTGGTACAAGCTTGTACTACACAGTTTTGGTAGCGTGTTGGGCAGCCAGGCTTATCTCAAGAGGGGTCAATGTGAGCTGTAGTGGAGTAACACAGTGATTCACAGTTATAAGTATTCAAATAAACTCTTACACTCAAAGTTTCTTGCATAAACATTAATTTATCAGTCAGTTAGAATAAGCCTTGTTCAGAAGAGAGCAATATAATAGTAATACACAAATACACTTCAATACTGTACACTCTAAATCAGTAAAGACCCTTTTGGGATGGACCACAGACAGCCTACACCCACAGGTGACTTCAATAACTAGGGTGCTGGGGACATGAATATCTTACTGTTGGCATTTAGAATACTCTTAGAAATTGGCAAAAGGTAAAGGTTATTAGAACAACAAGAGAACATAAATATTCTTAAGCAGGCAAATACTTTCAGATCTACCTAGAAGAGTCATTCAGATCAATAGGCTAAGCCAAAGTCAATGGACAAAAGTCTTCTTTAGGATGAAGCACTTCTGGTAGGTAAATGGAAATGTCTTTGCTCAAGTTCTTAGGAGTCTTTGATGAAAACAAGAATCAAATGTAGGGCCACAAGCTGATTAGACTTGTGAGTAGTAGAAGATGCAACCAACTCTACAGCAAGAGGTACGTTCTCAGAAATTTTACAGTACCTTAGAAATGAAGAAAAGATGCAGCAGATGACATCTGTTCCTGTGCAACTCTGCAGGTCTCACTGTTCCTGTGCCTCAGTCATGGGGACAAGAGGGAGGACATCGGGGGACTTCTGCAATGCACTGGGATGGCCAAAACTCGCAACCGGCAAACTTCACTTTCAGTGGCTGTTCAGTATTTCAGCCCCTCGCATCTACCGCAAAAAGCAACACAGCGGTTCCTGGCTGTCCAGATGGACTTTCCTTGCTTCTGGGGTCCCGCACTCTGTTGAGGGGGCTCAGGCTCGTTCAGTCCTGCTTCCTGAAGCTCTAAGACAGCTTAAAAGCAACGCACACAATCTGGTGTTCCTCTCCCTGGCTATACGGTTTCCAGCAGCAACTCTGTGGAAATTCAACCAGCTCCGAGATGGATGTCCGGGTGGCTTACTTGGGAGTTGATTGGTCCCACTAACTCAAGGGGAGAAGTTGTCCTTGCAGGGGCTTCTCTTTCGATGTGAACTTGGCGTTTTGGCACTGCAGCAGGGCTTCACCGAGCAAACCAACAGTCCAGGAGTTGCAGCGGGCGTCCTCTTCAAGTTCTTCTTCGGTTTCTTCGTCCAGTGGTCGACTCTGCCTTCCAAGCTCAAAGACTCGCCTTTTATTCAGTTCTCTCTCATTCATTCCAGCCTAGCTGTCAGCCACCCAGCAGAGTGTTTCGGGCAACTCCCTCACTTCCTGCCTACCCCAGACACCCTGGAGCCAGAGGTGGGCTTCACTTGTGTATCCCGCCAAAGGCAAAACGAACAAAGAGACCAAACATGGTTTGGCGCGCAGAGTAAATCTCAAGAAGGACCTTTCCACAAAGAAATGGCAAAAAAGAAGACCGGGCCATTTTGACAAAAATGGCACCCTTGGGTGCTTTACTGCAGCTGCAAACGCAGCCCGTGGTAAATGCACACCATGATAGTTAAAACGAAACCACTGCCACCAGCCATTCAGTGAGTAAAGGGTAACATAAAAATATTACATGAGAAGCGAGACAAAGGGGATACTAGGTAATCCCTCCAGCACTTTATTGTAGATAGTGTGTGCTGGGTCTAGAAAGTTACAATGGTAAGTAAAGTCAATTTCACTTTACTGCTCTGGGAAACCGTTTATCCCAGAGAAGATATTTCAACCTTTGGGAAATCTGAAAGACTTCCCTGTGTCACTGGACTGATGGTGCTGTGTGACACAATGTAAAAGATGATGCCTATGGAGTTTGTCAGACTCCACAACCAAAAGAAACACAGTGTCCTAAATCACATTAAAATACATGAGAGAGTGGGAAAAAGGGTCTCACTCTCTCCAGGTTAAAAAAAGTCCTCAAAATCCAGCAAAGTAGCTGGAGGTCTCTAAGGTGGAGGAAATTCGCACATTTCAGAGAATTCTCCCTAACAGTCTAGCAGGCACCTGGGGAGCCTAGCGCACATGTTGTCATCCCCGTGGACTGTGTCACTGTCGTCACCTCCGGTAGGCGCCGTTATGATGTTTTCCTCGTCATCACCCTGAATGGTGTAGACGGAAAGTATCTCCTCCTCGTGGGACGAAGAAATGTCTGTTGTCCCCCCCCTTCTTGGTCTCCCTCTTCGGCGCCACCCCCCCCCTTCTTCGTCTCCCGAGGGGTCGGCTGAGGTCCAGCATCCTCTTCACTGGAGTCTTCTCAATCCCGACTTGGTCGTGAAACATCCCTCCTGGGAGGAAGAGCCACTCTGGCCGTCGTCGGGGTAGCCTGGCCTGGGTCAGCCTCTATTGCCTTTGAGAGGGATGCCACCACCACCAGCTCGATGGAGGACAACGATGATTTGGCCTGGTGCACCTGGGCCTTCATGGGCAGGCCGGATCCCTTGTCCCGCTTGGCATTCACAACCGGGTCGGACAACTTGTCCTGTTTGGCCTTCTCCTTCACGGGCAGCTTGGATGCCGTGTCCTGCTTGCCCTTCTCCAGTGTCTCCTGCATCTTCCCCATGGTAGCTGACTTCCTTTTGGACCAAGAGCTGGAGCGATGGCTGCAGATCGATACCGAAGATGATGACGGACACACCCTGATCGTTGCGGGAGCTGCAGCAGCGACAGAAGCAGACTCACGGTGCTTGGCCTTGTGTTGGGCCCCCACGGATGGAGCCCCCTCAAAGGACTTAGAAGCCTTCGGTTGGCTGGATCCGGAAGAGACATGCCCCTGTGAACCACCCGGGTTAGACGCCCTGCCCTAGCCTTCAGCCATGTCGCCAACCGGAAGTGTTGATCCTTCATCATGCTCTTGTTGGAGCCACGGCAGATCCCACAATCATCATCTTTATGCGTCAGGTGCAGGCAATACAGGCACTGGGAATGCTTGTCTTCCATGAACACATTCCGCAAACCGCAGTCGGAGCAGAGCTTGAAGAGGGAAGCGGCGTCCTTCTCATCCGACATGATCCGTGCGGTACAGGCCTGACGAACCTCTGGAAGCTTCCAAGAAGAACACTTTACAATTTCTGCCATCGAGGGGCGTGAAAGATGCCGAAAAACGGGTCCCTGTTATAGGAAGGATAATCTATGGAGCACAAGGGCTCGATTGACTGAAAAATCGAGTTTTCCTATCAAAAAAGTGAAAAAATGCAGATAAGCTCAAAGAGCGAAATGCGAGGACTCCCAACACTTTAACGTGCGGTAAAAATCTGAAGATGGCTGCCAGAGGAGGGGTTTAAGGAGAGGGCAGTCATTGGCTGGGGTCAGTATGACCAGGAGCCCATTGATTGGTTTATAGGAGAAAGACAGTTTATTGAATTGATATATTTGTTTTCTATCGCGTGAAACAAGTGTTTCAGAGTGCGGCAAGGCAAGGGAGGGGAACAAGGGAGAACAAAACAATGATCTTACTAGGCCCAGTGACACTGAGAATGGAATGCGCAAGTGCATGGGAGAAGGGGAAGGGAAAAGTACAAGGAAGGGGGGAGAAGTGGAAAGTGCAGAGCAAAGAGATAAAAGAAAAAATAATAAATTAATAAATAATAAAAGCAACAAAAATGGTAGTGCAGCCAGCAAGTGCTGAGTTTAAGACAGCAGACAGGGTAAATCAGATAAGTGCAGGAAGGAAAAAGGGGGGCTGTATGGGTACAGATACAGACTCCAGTGCAAGGGGTGGCCGGAGGCAGTGCAGGAGGGTGGCAAGGTGAGCAGGAACCTGGGCCCAGAGGACAGAGGGTGGGGCCAGGTGCACAGAGCCAAGGGAGACCAGATCAGCAGGGGAGAAGGGGGGCAGAGGCAGAAGCAAAGAGGAAGGTCTTGAGGTGCTTCCGGCACCGGAGATGGTTCTCCTCAAGTTTTAGAGTGTCAGGGAGGCTGCTCCAGCGAGAGGCCCCCGCCTAAAACAGATCTACCCCCAGCCCGTTTCTTTGAAAAACGACTGACCGCGAGGGAGTTAGAGGAGCGAAGAGCTTGAGAGGGGAGGTATTTGCAGAGGGATAGCTGAAGGTATTTTGGACCCAAGCCCCAGAAAGCCTTGTGGACAATGCAGAGAGTTTTGAATTTAATCTATGGATCCACTGGGAGCCAATGGAGAGAATTTAGAGCTGGAGAGATGCGATCCCAGGGCTTGAGGCCAAGGACAAGTCTTGCAGTCCTGTTCTGGATTAGTTGCAGAGGGCAGAGAGTAGAAGCAGGTAGATTTAGAACGAGGCTGCTACAATAGTCCAACCTAGAAAGAACAAGAGCTTGTGAGACCATGAGCTTCTGGGGGAAGGAGAGGAAAGGCAGAGTACCTCTAAGGAGATGAAGTAGGAAGTTTGACTTTTTAGAGACAGAGATGTGGGGGGAGAAAGTGTGGAATCAAAGATGACCCTGAGGTTCTTAGCCTTTCAGGTGGGGGTAGGAGGAGGGCCAAGGGACGCCGGCCAGAGAGTGAGGGGAAAGGATGGAGAAAGCGTGCCAATGAGGAGGATCTCAGTCTTGCTGGCATTCAGACCAAGATCATTGGTGGGACACCAATCTTGAATGGCAGTAAGGCAATCAAATGAGAGAGGGAGAGGAGGTGGCCGAGGGCAGCCTGAAGATGAGTTGAGTGTCGTCAGCGTAGCACTGGAAATTTTAGCAGAAAATGGCAATGCAGTGGGCAAAAGTTGCCAGGTATTGGTTGAAAAGTCAGGGCAAGAGGTTAGACCCCTGGGGAACACCACAGGTAGAGAGGGAGATGGATGATAGGACGGACCCCAGTATAACCTGGGAGGGTCGATCAGAGAGGAAAGAGGTCAGCCAGGCCAGAGCCTGATCTGTGATACCCAGGTTATCACGGAGACGTTTTTTTTTAAATACTTTATTTTTCGAAATTTACATACAAAACCCGTACATTTGCACCAAACAGGTGCTTCCTGAACAATAACAATTTCAGACACCCTTACGTGACTTTCCACTGTTAGGCAGAATCCTGTGCAGTTCCCTTGGGGACCACTGCAAGAAGATTAAGACTACAGGAGTAAGCAGTAAACCCAATTGGTAGCAGTCTGTACCACCCAGATTTACCTGGTAGCTGTGGCTGAGCAGTCAGACTTCTCCCAAGAAGAGTAGGGCAGTCAGACTTCTCTCAAGAAGAGTAGGGCAGTATATGGAGTATACACAATAGGGCTAAGAACACAGTAGGGCAAACACTGACCAGAGCTTTGTATCAAAAATATATAACTATTTATTTAAAACACACTTAAGGCAATACACTAGTACTCTAAATCAAAAGCAAGTTAAAACACAGTCAGGTAAAGTATAAATGCCTCCCTTGATAACTATTAGACGAGTCAGGGTTAAAACACCACTATTGGTTAAAACAGATGTGAGCGTGTAACCTAGATGGCACTCCAATAGTTAAGTTAAAGGGAGAGAAAAAGGCACAGCATAAAAAAAAAAAGTTCCCAACACTTTTGGAAGTTCAAAGCAAGACGGTTAAGGCAGTATACACTGTAGAGCCAAAGTTCATAGGCCAGTCCCACTTTAAATGGAGCAAAGCGAAATGTTCCCAAGATCACACAGTTTAAAATGCACTAAAAGTCTTTGCAGTGTTTTCAAAAGAGGTTGGGGTGGTTCAAGAAGTAAAGTTAGAAGGTCTGGGGCCAACCCAGTTGGAAAGCCAGGGATTTAAGGGTCACCTTTAGCAATCCGTGAAAAGGGAGGCCAGGCAGAACACAGTACCTTAAAGAGAGAGGAAGCTCCGGCGGTGGCAGTTGTTCCTGGCAGTGGTTGCAGTTTGTTGTTTCAACCAGGGGAAGAGAGGATCTCGTCGAGGAGGAAACATGGAGTCGATGCACAGCACAGGGATGAAACCAGCCGCGGAGTTCGTCGGTTAAAAGGTGCATTCCTTTTATTCACAGTCAAAGTGGTGAAGCTTGGCTATCCGGCCGCCGGGGTGCTTGGCACAGCCGTTTCGACCAAGAGACGTCTTTGGAAGGCGAAAGGGGCGAACTGGTTCATCCCACCAGCTCAAAAGAAGAAGACTCGTCCAGCAGAAGATCTTCTCTTGTCGTTGGGAAAGTGGTGAGTTCGTTGCAGCAGGGCTCCACCAGTGGCTCATCTTCTTCCCTCTTCGGATTCTTAGGTCCTGTGGTGACTTCTGAAGTTACAGTCCCAACGGCACTGCTTTTAAGCAGAAAAACCACCCTTTCAACTGCCTAGCTGTCATTCACGCATGCTAAGTGGTGAGCCGGGCGGCTCACCACCGGGCCAATCAGAATACAGCGCGCCTTGGGTTGCTAAGGCAACACAGTCCATGGTGCCAATTCCCCTCCCCACACATCCAGACAGAGTGGCACCATATGGAGGGCTTCTGTGGAGAAGCCTGCCAAAAAGTGGAACAAAGAACTCGACCTTGGTTAGAGTCAGAGACAGACACAAATGCCATTTTAGAAAAGAGTTCTGGCAAAAAGACCCAACTGTTGATTTAATATTAAATATATGAACCGGTGGTATCTTTAACATTGCACCAAAAAGTGGTGCGTTTAAAATCAATGGGAAAATCCCATAGGAAATATTCCGGTGGAATATTTTGCGTGGTAACCACTGCCACCAGCCAGGGGGGAACTGCACAGGATGAGGGGGAACTGCACAGGATTCTGCCTAACACCCACCACCACATATGCCCATTTGGATAGGTATAAAGATCATTTATACAGTCGCGCCCACGTGGCCTGGCTCAGTCGTTACTGCTGAGTCCTACTGGCCCATGCGCTGTGTTTATGTTGTTGAGGTTTCTGAGTCTGAAGTTTCAATGTGATTTAGCAAATATATTATGTATGGTCCCCAGATGTCGGGGGGACGTGCGTGCAGTGGCAATGTCTTTATGAACTCATTGTCCATATCTTGGCAATATAAAACGTTGTTTTTCCAGTCTTCGATCTTTTGCAGTGGGCCTCGGCCCCAGTTCATGGCAACTCTCTTGCGTGTCAGTATCATAAGTAGGGCAGCTAATTTTCATGTTGTGGAATGTAAGTGTCTGGTTAACCCGAGGAGAGGCCCTAGTGGGAGTGGCGTCACCTGTTCTCCTATGATGTCGGCTGTTTGTATCACGGTGGTCCAGAATCGGTGTATTCCTGGGCAGTTCCAGGCTAAGTGGAAAAAGTCTGCATTTGCGGTGGCACATCTTTCACATTGTGCTCAAAGTTCTGGATGGTGTGTGTTTTTTGACTGGGGTATAGTAGGTTTGGTGCACGAAGTTGAAGTGGATTAGTATATAACGAGTGTTTAATGCAACTTTTTGGGTTTGACGGAGGATTTAGGTCCAGTCTTCTGGGGATATTGTTTCTTGAATGGCCGTTTCCCATTTTTGCTTCACCCTAGGATCTGTTGCTACTGTGTCGGTTAGCAAGAATTTGTATAGTAGTGACACTAGTCTGCCTTCCCCTTGGGCCTCAATTACATTGTGAAGTAGGTCCCATGTTGGTGGCGGTTTGGGGAAAGAAGGGAACAGTGTTTGTAACGCGTGGCGCACTCTAAAGTAGAGGAATATATCTAGGGAGGTGTTTCCTCTTCTGTCTTTGGCCCTTTGCGGCGTTAGAAAGGTGCCTTCTGGGAATAGGTCTCCGAAGGATTGGATGTTAACTTTGTCCACCCATATGAGGAAAACTTTTTCATTTGTGAGGGGGATGCCGGGAATTAATTTGACTGGTAATAGGGGGGAAAATCTTATTTTTACCTCATATTTATGAGCCATATTTTTCCAGATCTTTTTCGCCTACGTGGACAGAACCGTATTTAGCGAGTTGTGTGGGATCGGGATGTGACTTAGGATGATGGCTCTTAGTAGGTTGGGAGCTGCAAGGGCTTGTTCCACCTGTACATGTGGACGGATGAACTGTGTCGCGTACCAGTGGCTTAAGAATTGTGCCTGGGCTGCCCAGTAGTATTTTTCCATGTCGGGGAGTGCTAAGCCGCCGCACGAGGTTGGTAGTGTCAGAGTTTTATATGCTACTCGTGCTGGCTTTCCCGCCCAAAGTAGTTCCAGGACGAGACTCAACTTTCTGGAGGAAGGACTAGGGATTAGTAACGGAATGTTTGTAAATAAATAGAGGAGTTTAGGAAGGATAATCATTTTAGTTAGCGAGGTTCTACCCCATAGTGTTAGCGGCAGTAGTTTCCATCTCTGAACTCGTTCCTGTAGGGAGTTTAGCGCCGCTACATAACTATCTTTATATATATCGTTATAGCTGAAAGACATGTAAATACCCAGGTATCGGACTTTAGAGGTTTCCCTTTTGAAGCTGTGGTCATCTTTGAAATCGTTGGTATTTGGAGTTAGAGGGAACACCACTGACTTCGAGTGGTTGGTTTTAAGGCCGGACATTTGACTGAACTTGATCACTTCGCGCATTATAGGGTTGAGATTGGTTTGTGGATCGCTAACGAATAGCATGACATTGTCGGCATAAAGGGAGACTATCAGCCTATGGGGTCTCAGCTTGAGGCCTCTGTGTAGTTGATTGGATCTCAGCCTAGAGGCCAGAGGTTCCATCACTAGGGCGAAGATGAGAGCTGAGAGGGGGCATCCTTGCCTTGTCTCTCGCTCCAGTAAGATACTCGGGGATCTAGTGTTCCCTAGTGTGATGTTGGATCGTGGGTCACTGTATAGCAGTGATACTAATTTGATAAAGAAGTTCCCTAACCCCATTTGTCTGAGCGTTGCGAACATGAAGGGCCACTCCACCGAGTCAAACACTTTCTCGGCGTCGAGTAGTACTGCTATTGCCTGCTGCGCTGGATCGAGGGCTTCTATGACGCCAAATAGCCTTCTAATGCCCTATGTTGTGCTGCGGCCTGGGATGAATCCGGCTTGGTCGCCAAGTACTAGCGCTGGTATAAGGGGGAGTAGTCATTTTGTTAAAATTTTTGCCAGAATCTTATTATCCAAATTGATCAGGGAGATTGGTCTGTATGATGCGCACTCATCTGGGGGTTTACCTGTTTTGTAGAGTACTGTTACGTTGGCTTCGTGCAGTTTAGGGGGAGGTTCCCTCGTTCTATTGATTCTTCGTAGACACTGAGCAGGAGAGGGGCCACGATGGTTGCATGGGCTTTGTAGAACTCTCCTGTGAGTCCATTGGGTCCTGGCGCTTTGGTGTTCGAGAGTGACTTAATTGCTTCTAGGATTTCTTCTAGTGTTATTGGGATGTTTAGGGGTTCACATAGTTCTGCGGCCACCCAGTGTAGCTTGGTGTCATTTCGGAAGTCTTGCAGAAGTTCTGGGCATATGTTACCTTTGGAGCTGTACAGGGTTTGGTAGATGTTTCTAAACACGTTGGCTATTTCTTCTTCTGTGTAGACTAGTGTTCCTTGTGCGTCTTTAATGCGTTCCACACGTGTGGGGGTTCTGTCGATTGTTAAGAGACGGGCCAGCAGTGCACCAGGTTTTTGGCACTCTCCGTATTGGCGGATCCGGTGTTTGTGCCCGAGGAATTTCAGTTTGCGTTCGGCTGCTTTGTTGAACTTTAGTAGTTCCTCTTTCAGCTCAGCTTGGGTGCGTGGGTCTGCGGTGGTAGTGTATTTGAGCTCCAGTTCCTTTAGGCGCTGTTCACTGTTGGCCAGTTCTCTCCATATCAGTTTTAACATGCCATTCTCTTTTGCCATGCATACTCCCCGGATGTAGCATTTCAATGTTTCCCATATGGTACCGGCCGCGTCTAACAAGCCCTGATTTATTTCTAGAAATGATGTTATTTCTTGATGGAGTTCAGCTGCGAACACAGTGTCTGTTAATGAACCTGGTTTGAATCTCCAGTTAAGTCCGGGTGTTTCGACACCGGATAGTGTGACATCGAGTGTTACCATTGAGTGGTCTGAGAAGGATTGTGGGAGAATTGAGAATTGGGCATTTTCCCCAGTTGAATTGACTGTGGGCAGATGCCAGGATATAGTCTATCCGGGAGCTAGTATTATGGACAGCTGAATGGAAGGTGTATTCCCTTGTATCCCGGTTATATTGTCTCCATGTGTCGGATAGGTCGAATATTTGGCAGATCTCTTTGACTTGAAGGCACGCCTTGGATTGGTTTCCAGTTGTGTTGTAGGATTTGTCGATTCTGGGATCTAATGGTGTATTGAGGTCTGCTCCCCATATAATAGTCGCTGCGTTGGTCTTTCTTAGTTGGGTCATAACCCAGTTAAAGTTGTCTGGCCCGTCAGTGTTTGGGGCATACGAGTTTACTATGACCACTTCTTTCCCTGCCAGTATCCCTCTTATCAGCAACGCTCTTCTTTCTGTGTCCTTCCTTGAGTCGATGAAGCTGAAGTTTGCTCTTTTGTCAATTAGGATTGCGACATCCCTGGCGTAGGATGAAAAATATCTGTGACCACCCCAGGATTTGGCCCAATGTTGTTCCGAGGACAGGAGGAGGTGGGTCTCTTGTAATATGGCGATATCGATTTTGTGTCTTCTGAGGTATTGGAGAATCCTCCTGGTTTTTGCTGGTTGGTTACCACCTCTAATATTCCAGGTGGCAATTTTAAACAATGTCACCAGCGGTTTGGAGGATGGTTGGATGTGGGCCAATCTTGGGTGTTGGAATGTGGCTGGAGTCTAGGCGCGTGTAGGAGACTGCTGAGAATTGCCTTTGTTAGGGTCGTGTTTTGTTGTATGAGCATTGTGGAGCGTGGGTGAACTGCATCAGGCGTCTTCGTGGATCTAACTCCCCTCCCTTGCATGGGCAACCTCCAACTGGCTCACGATGAACGTACCCTTTTAAACAAAACAGTCAACATTGCTGTGCTTAGGGTGCTGGTAGCCCTCCAAGAGGGGGCGGCTCCCTGTTGCTACAGAAGATTTGTTATGTGGTGGTCATTTCGTGAAATTAAAGGTGACTTGATGCCTTTGCCTTGTATTTCTTGTGGAGTGATTTTATGGTGGGTCTCTTTTCACCCGATCTCTCCTTTGCGGTCCTTCCATTCTTCGAGGCATGTTTGCAGCCGGCGCGGTCCAGATGATCGCTGATTTCCTCTGGTGTGTTAAAGAAGTGGGTTCTGCCATCATATTGAATACGAAGCTTCGCTGGGAAAAGCATTGAGTATTGTATTTGATTATCTTGCAATCTGCGTTTCATGGCTGTGTATGATCTTCTTTGCGCCTGGACTGCCTGGGAGAAGTCTGGAAAGAATTGTATGTTATCCCCCTCAATCTGAAGTATTGCATCGCGGTCCTTGTAGTTTAGCAGCTTTGCTATGATGGGGCGAGGGTTTGTTCCTGGGATTGGTCTTGTGTTGGGGACTCCGTGGGCTCTCTCAATAACGAACAGTTTGGAGAGGGTCTCTGCTCCGAATAGTTCCATGCAGATTTTCTCCACGTGGTCCTCCATTCTGGTCTTGAGTTGTTGTTCCCTAACTCCCTAAGAGCGTCCTTCTAAATCCTCCTTCTTGGCACACACTGCTTTCATTTGCATTTCTAGTGAGGATACTCTGGAGGTTGGGGATGTAGCCCCATCGTCAAGGTCCGATACACGTTCGACTGCATCCAGTCTGTCTGCGTGCTTGTCTAATTGATGTTAGAGCTGCTCGACCTTGGAGGAAAGTGTGTCTAATTTGCTTCCATGGCCTCCGATTCCTGCTTTCAGGTCCAGTAGAATTTCTCGTATGTCAAAGTCTTGTACTTCATCCTCGTCTTGGAAGGGCGCCTGTGTAGGAGATTGTGGTCTGCTGTTGGAGCTGGGTGCTTTGGAGGAGGAACTGGTTTCGAAATTCAGTTTTCTTTGCGATTTATCTGTCTTCCCCATTTCTTATGTTGGTGTAATCGCTTTTATGCCCACGTGCTGACTTGTGACAGGTCCAGAGTTGTTGGCTGAATAATTGCTCCTGTGGTTGTTTGTCCCACTGTCGTTAGTGGGTGGAGGAGCTATCTCGTTGAGCTTTGCGTGGCTCTGCCACGCTACACGCTGCCCCGAGGAGGTGCGGGATCAGGGCGCCGAGTAGTGTCTTATGGAAACGATGTTGCTTACTACAGGAGGTTTCAGCCCGTAGTCTTTCACCTGGGCGGGGGATTCGTGACAATTGGGGTGCGTGGGAGTCCCCTTAATTTGTGCTGGTGGCGAGGTCGAGCCGGGGGACTGGGTTGGTTTTCTTGGGTTAGAGCAGGATGATTGGTGTCTGTTGATCGAGGCACCTCAGGGGTGCGGGGGGAGGGGGTGTAGTGCCGTTGCTACTGTACTGTTCTCAAGGGGCGGTGCTTGTCAGCCTTGTCTTTGATTTAAGGCCATGGATTGGTGGGGGCTTCTCCGCTGCGTGTTCTTTTTCTGGTGCACTGATGAGGGCTGTGTGGGGCTTCCACTGACTTTAGCCACGTGTGTTGCCCCAGGGCGCCCCAGTTATGCGTTTTGTTATTGACGTGACGGTCTCCGTATTATGGTGCCTCCCGCGATCGGTTTAATCACGGAACCGAAATTCCTTGCTGCAGGGACATCGGAGGTCTACGCGGCTGCTGATGAGTCGTGCGTCACACAGGGGACTGGGGCAGCAAGGGATCCTTCTGCGCGGGCGAGTGACTGCAGCTTTGCAGGGCCGCACGTACCTTGTTCACTCCGGGAGTATGTTCGGGCGCCGCGGCGTCTACTCTTTCCTCGCGCCGGCTCTTCGAGGTCCTCAGGGCCTTACCCAGTGCCGCGACCGCCGCACTCCAGTGCTCCGCCTCTGCTTGGGGTCCCCTGCAGTATGCGTCTGGCGCTCTCCGGATGTTTCCTTCGGCTCCGGATCGTTCCGCGGCAGGCAGCACTCGCACTTGGGGCCGGCGGTTTCGTGGCCGGAGGCCTCGGCTTCACGCTGGCAGGGAGGGTGCTTCCCCAGCAAATCTTTGGCATGAATCAGCCGACTCCAGGCAAAATAGGGGTAGCGATGTGTGCCGAAATGCCATGCGGGCGTGTTGGTGGCGATGGCTATTACTTTAAACCCCACAGAAGCAGCGATTCTTCAGGTTTGTTGTGGGGGCTACACAGAGCTCACTTGGAAGCCGCCATCTTGGACGGCTCTTTAGCGCCCTCATGGAGACGGTTGTGCAGGATGGTATGGTTGACCGTGTCAAAGGAAGAAGAGAGATCGAGTAGGATCAAGTCAAGGTTGGAGAGCAGTTCTTCAGGGATGTTCAGGAGAGCAGTTTCCATGCTTCTGGTAGCTCTGAAACCAGACTGGTGGTCATGGAGACAGCCAACAGAATCGGAAAGAAGGTTAAAGGAATGGTTCGCCCAAAATATTTTATTGCAAAAAAAGATGGGCAATAATAAAAAAAAAAAAAAAAAAAAATCGATTGCCACTTTTTTTTTAAGTCCCTATGTAAAGTTTTTAGCAAATGAAGCTCAAAATTTTAAAAACTAAGCCCAGGGGGCATCCATTTTGTGAAATGGATGCCCGCCTGTGCTTGCTTTTGCGGCACTAATGAAGGAAAAGCCAGCCAGCTATAGTAAACAAAGGCTACCACTGGGTGGCTTTTCTTTCATTGGTGCCGGGCCTCTGAGGACGCAGACGGGAGACTACAGGCAGGAAAGCTGCAGCTGCATCTCGGTAAGTGCTATTTATTTTTAAAAAAATAAGCACTAGCTGCGGTTTTTTTCTACATTTTCCGGGCTGGAAGAGCCTGGAAAACTTAGAAATAAAACCGCAGCTTTAAAAACGTTGTATTTATGTTTACAGTAGCTAGTGAAGCTATTGCAAACATAAATACAACGTTATTGTGTTTGAAAACGCTGTAGTTTATCTTTCCAAGTTTCTCAGGCTCCTCTAGTTCGGAGGAGCCTGGGAAACTTGGAAAGAAAAACTGCAGCGTTTTCAAACACAACCGCGTTGTGTTTCTGCCTAAAGCTGCTTCCCCATTTGGGGCTTTCGGGCTCCCCGTGGGGAACCCGAAAGCCCCAAATGGGAAAGCAGCTTTAGGCAGAAACACAACGCGGTCTTCTGAAATGCTAAATGCTGCGGGGTTTCTGCCTAAAGCGGTTTTCCCATTTGGGACTCTCGGGCTCGAGCCCCAAATGGGAAAACAGCTTTAGGCAGAAACACTGCGGCATGGAAACACAACCGCTTTGTGTTTCTGCTGCCTTGGCTTTCACTTTGGGTCTCCGGTGCTCCCTCCGAGCTGGAGGAGCCTGAGAAACTTGGAAAGAAAAACTGCAGCGTTTTCAAACACAACAATGTTGTACTTATATTTGCGGTAGCTTCAAAAGCTACTGCAAACATAAACACAACGTTTTTTAAAGCTGCGTTTTTTCTTTCCAAGTTTCCAAACCGCAGCTAGTGTTTATTTTCATTTAAAAAATAGCACTTACCGAGATGCAGCTGCAGCTTTTCTGCCTGTAGTCTCCGGTCTCCGTCTTCCGAGTCCCGGCACCAATGAAGCAAAAGCCACCCAGTGGTAGCTTTTGTTTACTACAGCTGGCTGGCTTTTCCTTCATTAGTGCGGCAAAAGCCAAAACAAGCACAGCAGCGGCAATCCATTTCACAAAAAGGATGCCCCCATGTGCTTCCCTTTGTGCTTCATTTTCTCAAAATTTTACATAGGGACTTAAAAAAAAAAGTGCCAATCGATTTTTTTTATTATTGCCCATCTTTTTTTGCAATAACATTTTTTGGCCGAACCATTCCTTTAAGCTGGGAGATGCCAGTTTTTCCATGAGTTTGCCCAGAAATGGGGTAATGGAAATTGGGTGATAGCTGTACAGGAAGGATCAGCTGTGGGTTTCTTGAGAAGAGGATACACAAGGGAGTGCTTCAGAAGGGAGGCAAAGGAGTGGTTGCAAAAATTGGCAAGGGCCAGAGAGAGGGTGTCGATGTGGTCCTTGATGGTTTTAGAGGAACAGGGATGCACCTGTTTCGACAGGGATTTCATAGATCGGACTTGTCTAGCGACCTCATCGGGGGGAAAAAAGAGGAAAGGACGAGAAGGGGGGTTGGAGGTGGCTGAAGGAGGGTCAGCAAGCACAGATGGAGAGGGGAGCAGAGGGGAAGGAGAGGGTGGGCAGGATGTCCTGGATTTTTGAGATAAAGTGAGAGGCAAGGGCATTGCAGAGAGCCTGGGAGACAGCAGGAGGGGTAGAGACTGCAGCAGGGTTGGCCAGCTCCTTGCAGAGTTCGGCCGAGTTATTGGAAACAAAACTGAAACTGTTTCTTTTACCGAGGATTCCCAGCCTGATGACAGGGAATATTCATGAGCATGTGAATCCATGCCAGACCCCATGCTGTAGAATTTGTTTCTTTATTTTCCCTTGGTTAACTCAGTTACTTAGGCAGGGGGGGCACATTTTATCCTACCTGTATTTTCTTTTGCAAGATCAGCCCACCCCACCTTATGTGGAGTGCTGAGGGGATCCAATGTACCCTGTTCTCGACTCTCCAGTAACATTTTAGTTACTGTAGCAAGTTCTCTGTTCAGGCCGGTGGCAGTGCACCTTTTTGCATTACTTTTTGTGGACTTATCGGAGGCTGTTTTCACAGCTGCGGTAGGGGACACAAGGGACACCATTTACTCAAAATGGTGGCTGTCATTTTTTGGTACAAAGCCCTTTCATAAACAGACTTTTTCAATGTTTTTTTAACAAAAATATTTAAACGAAACAAACTAATTGAAAAATATAGGGAGAGAGTGCATATCACAGGTGGGGGCGTCGGGAATAGAGAAAAAATAGGGGATGTGAGGCAATGTTCATTGAAATATGTTCCTAAAAAACCCATCTAATCAAAATCTGTTGATGAAATAACACAGAATCACTTTAAGCAGTGAACAAGATGTCTCGTACCTTTCTGGGTGGGGGAGGATTCTCTGGTCCCTTGGTCTTTGCCGGGCTTCCCAAGGAAAGCCTGCAAAGGGTGTCCGAGTGACTGGCAGGACTGGAAGTGGGTGAGGTGACAAACACCTGTCCTATGTCCTGCAGTGTTTATTATTATTATTGGTGGACTCAGGTGGTGCTCCTGGATACATTCTTAGGTCCTGGAGCGGAAAATCAGAGTCGACCACTGGAATAGAATATTCCGAAGAAGGACGAAGACAGACACCATCAGCCACTTCCAGCGAACGCCAGAGCCTGCGGAGTAACCGCTGCTGTGCCAACCTCAACTTCAAAGCAACAGGGAAGATCTAAACACGACTACTTCCTCCCTTGGACTGGAGGACCTAACCAGCCCCAAGACCAACTACAATTTGGGCCATCCCTGGAAGAGCTGCAACCTCCAAGGCCTTCAATTCACCAATATCCAGGTACCTGTGCTGCATTGCGTGCATTGTTGCCCGAAGCACGGTTTTGCCTGGAACTTTATGGGCATCCAAAGCCTGCAGCGACTCAAGCCAGCTCCCCAAAGACTCCTCACCAGAGACAAGGATCAAGAAACAGAAGAGTACCGCTGTAACAACCACCCTTCAAAAAAAGCCTGAAAAAGGCGCAAACAAGCCAGAACTGCGAAGATCCTTTGCTGGGCATCCGTCTGCACAAGAGCTGTCGCCAGATCCACCGAAGTCCCTTTATTCTGTCGCCAAGACCGAGAAACATGTGACTAGGTCGTCTACTGTCGCCTCACTGCTGAAACCGTCCCACAGGAACCGATTCTTCACTTGAAGGTACTGTCCTGCTCGTAGTAAAATATACTTAGAGTCTGCTTGTTTGATCCTGTGGGCTGCAGCCTCTATCTTGCACCCCTGCAGACCTCCATAGAGTTACACTGAGGTGGACAACCCATTGTACTCTAATCCTGCCTTAGGACATTGGTCTTTGAGGTAACCCTTTAAGGAAACATCTTGATTTCCATGACTTGTCAAACCTAACTTAATTACCTGCAAAACCTAGAAAGATCCTGTTTCACTCTGCCACTCTGGACCTTATGCCCAATCCCTGGTCACTGGTGGCCCAGTGTCCCCTCTGAACATTGTGATACTCTCTTAAGTTAAGGATGGACTCTAAGACAGGCCGGAACAAGTTTACTAAAAGGTATAAGAGCTTGTAAATTATAAGTTACTCACCATAGTAACTAAGTCCTTAGTCCCCTTTCCTCCATACTGCATGGGGCGTCCCTTCCAAGAGACGGGAGACAGAACCCTTTTCACCAGAAAAAAAACCTTGCCCTTTAAATTTAGAGGCGCGCAGGGGTGCAGCCCTGGGAGCAGGCGCTGCCCTGACTCCGTCCTCCGGCGCCACACCTCAGTCCCCATAGACACGTCGGCAATAGATTTAACATTGCCGAATGACACCAATTTTATTAGGGGGGAGGATGGTGGGACGTATGGAGGAAAGGGGATTAAGGACTAAGAGTACGTTAGTCACTATGGTGAGTAAATTATAATTACTCATACGTCCCGTTCCCTTTCCTCCATACTACATGGGCGATCACAACTGAATGTAGCCCCAGGGTGGAGAGGAGACCATCCTTAACTGCCTGTCCGAACGCTGCGACAGATCTAGAGCCGGCATCCAAACAGTAGTGCTTGCAGAAAGCTGAGGGAGTGGCCCAGGTGGCCGCCCTGCGTATAACTTGCCAAGGGACATGGCACTAGAATGCGATGGCCGTTGGCCCCGACTGCGTGGGTGTGCATGTTTGCCAGAAGTGGCTTGTGCTGCCCATTGTATGCCTTTTTGATGGCAGAGACCATCCAGCAGGATATGGAGGCCTGATAGCCAGGTCTTGCACCTCCAAAAGTGACAAATGGGGCGTCTGACTTGCGGAAGCCCTTGGTCGCGTTGAGGTAGAATTTCAGGGCCCGCCTGACATCCAGGCACTGCAGAACTCTCTGTGCCTCATCCTTACGCTCGGCAAAAAACGTAGGGAGCACTATTTCCTCGTTTAGATGGAAAGCAGATGGTACCTTAGGCAGGAATGCTGGGTGTGTCCGCAGTACTACTTTGTCCTTATGAAAGGTAGTATTTGGTTCTGAGGTGACCAGCGCATGGATTTCGTCGACTCTGCGAGCCGAGGCCGACTAGTAAGGCTGTCTTGATGGTGACCAGCCTGATGTCCGCGGATGCCATTGGCTCACAAGGTTTGTTCGCCAGGGCCCCCAAGACTATGTTCAGATCCCACACGGGGTGTGGCCTCTAGATGGGTGGGTAGAGCCTTGCGAGTCCCGTCAAATGTTACTTGACAATCAGGTTGGAGGAGGAGAAGAAGATCCCCTCCTCTGAGTTCCTGTAAGCCCTGATGGCTTCGAGGTAAGTGCGGCAAGTGTCTACCTACACGCCTGAGTGGGCGAGATGCGCTGAAAAGGAGAGCACGTCGTCCAAAGTACATGCCAGGGTGTCGATTTTCTTGGAGTCTGCCCAGTGGCAGAACCTGGTCCATTTACCTTTATACTGGGCACTGGTAGTTTTTCTCCTTGCGCCCTGCATGATCTCTAGATTAGCCTGGGAGAGGCTCAGGTGCCGTAGCGTTACCTGCTCAGGCACCACGCTGTGAGGGCCAATTTCTGAGGTGCAGGGTGGATGATTCTGCCCTCCTGCAGCGCCAGAAGATGTGCTGGGCCCGTCTGCAGATGAATCAGAGGCATCTGCGAGAGGCTGAGCAGCTCCGAGAACCATGGCCTGGCTGGCCATCATGGAGCTATTAGGATGATGTTGAGCTGGTGAAACTCCTTGATCTTGCAAATCACTCTGAATCAGCGGTGTGGGTGGGAAGGCGTATGCTGTCATGCCGTTCCACTGAATCCAAGGAGCTGGGGTCCTGTCCCTGCCAGGAGGCGAACTGTTGGCACTTCTTGTTGTGCCAGGTGGCAAAGAGACCCACCTGACGGTGACCTCATCTGCTGAAGATCTCTTGAATCACAAGGTTGTTTAGCTGCCACTCATAATTGTCCGCTCCCAACCTGCTGACCCTGTCTGCCTCCAGGTTGGATTCCCCCAGAAGGTGGACTGCCGTGAGGTAGATGTCGTTTTCCATGGAACACTCCCATATGCTGATTGCCAGTCTGTACAGAGGAGGGGATCTGGTGCATCACTGCTTGTTGACATAGTACATGCTGGTTGAGTTGTCTGTCTGGATGAGGACAACCTTGCCCCCGATCAGCAGGAGGAATGCTCTGAGCGCCAGCAAGATGGCGTTCAGCTCCAACCAATTGATGTGGTAGTGATGCTCCTGCAGGGTCCAGGTGCCGTGGATCGAGTGATCGTCCAAGGTGGCACCCCATCCCTCGAGAGAGGAGTCCGTGGTGATGGTGACCTGCAGAGTGGGAGGCCGAAAGGGCTTGCCCGGCCAAAGGTTGCAGTTCAGAAACCACCATGCGAGGTCCGGGTGGAGAGATGGAGGAACGTTGATCATCTCGAATTGAGAGCCCCGTTCCTGGTTCCATCATGGCGTGAAGTGCAGCCGACTCCTCCTCATCCTAAGGTCTCGTGTGGGGGACGGCTAATGGGACCGCTGCCAAGAAACCCAGGAGGTGCTGGTACTACCAGGCCGAGGTCACCTTTCTGCTGAGGAAGGGAGTAGTGGCCCACGTGATGGCTGTGTTCTTGTCCTCTGACGGAAACACCTTCTCAGAGCACGTGTCCCATATGAGACCCAAGAAGGACAGAGTCTTCATGGTTTGCAACTGCGACTTCTTGAGATTGAGCGAAAAGCCTAGATCGTGCAGTATGTCCATAAGAGCATGGGAAGTGTGGTGCACTGCATCCGGAGATATAGCCCTGACGAGCCAGTTGTCTAGGTACGGGTAGATGTGGATGCCCTGAACCCCGAGGAGGGCCACCACTGTATTCATGAGTCTGGTAAAGACCCTGGGGGCCAAGTTCAGGCCAAAAGGAAGCACCTTGTATTGGAAATGGAAGCCCATGTTCCTGAAGCATAGAAAGGAATGATGGGGCTGCCAAATCGGGACGTGCAAGTACACGTCCTTCAGATCCAGGGAGCACATCCCTTGCACAATGTCTCTGCAATAAAAGCTGGCGTAACCATCTTGAATTTTTGTAGAGCTAGGGAGAGGTTGAGCTTGGAAAGGTCCAGCACAACTCTCAGGCCAGCCTGGTTCTTTTTCTGAATGGTGAAAATCCCGGAGTAAAAGCCCAAGCCTTGCTGGGAAGCTGGGACTTCCGCCAGTGCCTGGCTCTCGACGAATGACCAGATCTCTGCCAAAAGAGTTGCTGTCCCAACTTGAGGGAGTGGAGGGGAGGACGGAGGATAGGCTGGGATGGGTAGACGGTAGCCCGTGGATACTATGGAGAGGATCCAGGGGTCTGAAATTCTGGCACCAAAAATGTGCATGAGAGCAAGCCTGCCCCCACTGGAGACACGTGGACCCGGAGGGGCGTGTCAAGCCTTCTTTCCCTCAGAGGCTGTTGCGGAGGAGGGGGGACTGGAAAAAGCCCTTACTCCCCCGCCCCCTCAACCCTTTTTGTTGCTTGTGCCGAGGTTGAGTCGGCGAGTTGTCCGGCTTGCCTGGACCTCTGTTATTGGAAGCCGCGGAACCCTCCGTATGCACGCCCCTTGTCGGGAGCGCTGCTGTGACTGGGTGTACGATTTGGATGTGGTCTTTGTCAGGATGGATAAAGACTTGGCCATTTGTGAGCCGTTATTCTTTTTGTCCACTCCTCGTTCGTGTTGGACTGGAAGAGGTCACCCTCCTCGAATGGCGGGTCTAATATGCATTCCTGGACGTCCGGGTTGAATTTAGTAGCACAGAGACAGGCTGTTCTTCTCATGTCCGTGGCGATGCAGATGGCCCAGCCAGAGGCGTCAATGTGGGCCACGGTGGACTCCATGTCATCTTGTGCCACCAACATCGCCACAGCCTGCCCTGAAACCTGATTGGCTCAGAGTAGTAGGCTCTGGGAGGAAAAACAATTTCCCGCCATAACCTCTGGTTAGCGGCCGCCAGAATAGCATAGGCGTTGGACTGACAAAGATGCAAGGACGCGTTGGACTACAGCTTCTTCCCGTACGCCTCCAAGACCTTCTCCTCCTTGCCTAGCAGCGCTGCAAAGGAGGAAGCTGAGGACGACTGAGGCTTGGAGTATAGCGATGCTGCGGTGATCACCGAGGCGTGTGGCTGATGATGGGTCGATAGCAAGAGTGTATCCCCCTCCATCTGCCTGTACGTGGCATCCAGGCGTCGATTGACCGGCTGGACCGAGTGGGGCTTGAGCCAACCCTTCTTGGCCAAGGCGACTACATCTGTCTGCATCGGGATTCCCGTTTTAGCAGAGGGGCGTCGCGTGAGGACTTCTGCAAGGAAACCCTCCGCTTGTTGCTCGACCTCGGGTTGAGGAAGGCTCAAGTACTCTGCCAATCCTGCAAGACATTCATGGAAAGCCTTTGCTGACGAGGGTGTGTCGGGGTCCTCCTCCTGGTTCGTGTCTACCTGGGGGACCGGAGGATCCTGCACCGGTGGAGGAGTGATGGGAGCCGGAGGCTGAGGTACAGAGACCAGAGCCAGAGGCGGGTACGGAACCGCCTGTACAATCGGTTGGGGAGCCGGAGCAGGTGGCAGAGGCTGCGCTGAGGCCGTGTGCACCAGCGGTGGACTCTGCGGCGCCAGAAGCATTGGAGGGAGCATGTCCATGATGGCATCCCTGAGGATAATCCCCATCCGCAGAGATTTCCTGAGCCCGAGGAACCTTTCAAAGAACCTGCCCTCACAGGCTGGAGGGGTGGTAGGTGTTATAGACAGAGTAGCCGGAGGCTGCAGGAGCCGCTGCATACCCTGCCCATATGGACGCAACAGGAACCTGCCCTGTGCAAATGAAGGATAGGCTGTAGGACACATACCTGGTTGACACCAGTCCCATCTTGACACTCGTTCCTCGCCGAACTCCTGTTCCTGGTGTGGCGGACGGGTGCTAATGTCTGGCACAGCAGTCATCTTGTCTAGCTGCCTTCCACGTACCTGCGTCATGTTGCACGGCTCGCTGGGCCCAGCCTCCTCCAGGACTCTTGAGTGTGGATCATGAGGCTTACCCTGCACCTCAGGCCGAGGCCTGGTAGGTGTTACATCCTCGGCCGGGAGGCCGGTAGAGCTGCGTTTAGGCGCCCCCTCTGACATATTGCCGGAACTAGGGCGTGGCCCCTCGGACATATTGCCAGTACAAGGGTGTGGCCCCTCGGGTGAAGACCCGGTACAAGAACCTTCCGTTCCCTTAACACGGTCACCGGGAGGATCCCTCGGCCTGTAGGCCGGTAGCCTCGGTGCACATGCTGGTATGAGAACCTGTGCGGTCCCTCCCACATGGGTGAGTCCTTGGAAAGGAGTCTCCCTTGCGGGGTGCAATGGAGAATATAGGCCCTACCTTGGGCCTGGATCGATGGTAGACAAGGTCCGCTGGAGGCTATTTCTGGATGAGCTCCCTCCACCAGGCTGACCTGTTCTTCAGAGACCTTGAGGACAGGGTGTTGCACGCTGTACAAGCTTGTCAACCGTGGTTGGGGCCAAGGCAACGTAGGCAGAGGGCCAAAGAGCCCATCGCAGGATGGACACCTGCTGAACCCTGTGGACGTCGGCATGCACTGGGGAAGAGCGTGATGCCTGAGGGCCGAGTACCTGTGTCAAAAAAGACAAAAAAAGGTATCTGCGCATGGAATTACATGGCCGAAGCCAAACCCAGGTATGCTGGTGAATTAGGCCCGTTACCGCCGATGCAGAAAAGGGGACTGGGGTGTGGCGCCGTGGGGAGGGGGGGTCAGGGCAGCGCATGTTCCCAGGGACGCACCCTTGCGTGCCTCTAAATTTAAAGGGGAAGAAGATTTTTTCTGGTGAAAAAGGTTCCGTTTCCCGTCCCTTGGAAGGGACGCCCCATGCAGTATGGAGGAAAGGGGACGGCACGTAAGAGTAAAGTTGGCATATAAGTTTCAGATGGTTTTACTATGTGATTTTTTTACTGAAAACAATATTCTAATGTGACTATAACTGTGGTTAACTCTCTAAAGAATACTGCAAGCGTGTTTCTATTTTTTTACTGTGTTATAGTACTTACTTGACTGGAAAATGGCAACAGTGTGCCTTAGGTGTATATAAGAACTATCTTTATATAACTTCTAAGCGTAGCAGTGTTTTCTTGGACTACATGTAAGCTCAGAGTTCTTTGTACCTCACTACAGCCCTCCTCACTCATTAGACTAAGCCTGGCTGCTCGCCATTCTACCAAACCCCTGTGTGGCTCAGGCTAAACCGAAGTAGTGTAACCCTGTTCATCCAAGGTGGGCTTTCCCTAAGTGCTGTCTCAGACAGTACTTTTGTAAAACCCCTTAAACCCATCGCGTCTTTGATCGTTGGATCTAAAAGCTTGTATCTGAAAGATAAGAATATAATTGTACTCACCTGTAACGTTGTTGAATATCTTCTAGAAATGTTTACCACTATAACAACTCTTCCTACTTCAGTCCCCTTTCATAAGAAGCTTTGTGACATTTGGGCACAAGGCCCCTTGCATCATAGGGATTGGATTTAAACAGTTAGGATATCCTTCTTGTGAACTGGTTTAATTCTACTGCATCACTACGCACCATGATTTAGCTGTCCAAGTTATTGTATGCATACTTAAGAATCAAAGGTCACTGTATATGGCATACATTACTCACCGTAATCATATTTCTGATGCTTTTATCCGATTAGATCCACATGCTTTGCATAGGCCGACATCTAGTGGATGCTGCAGAGTATTGTTCATGAGGTTTTCGAAATTCGGAAAGGGACGTCAACAGGACGTGTCTGTAATTCTATCCCTAGTGTGACGTCCGCTGTGCCCATGATCCCTCATGCATTGAGGTCCCTCAGATTATTTGTTTCTGATAAGAAGGATTGTAAGGTGTAAGCGTGGAGTGTAGGTAGAGACCATTAGGTGTGAAAGAACTAGGTTTTCCCAAGAACCTTCAACTCCAAGAGAGGAGGAAGGGTGGGCGCATGTGAATCTAAGTAGATAAAAGCATCAGAAATACGATTACATTGAGTAATACATGCCTCCTGAGGCTTGTGGATCTGCTTAGAATCACGTGATTTGCATAGATTAGCAAGCAGTACTTGTAGACGGTGGTGGGTTTTTTGAAGATAGTGTGAGGGAGATTTATGAGTTTTATGCTTAATCCCCTCTCCTAGTGAGACCCCCGGCATTTTTGCTTTACTTCTATCCTGAATGAGGGGAGCCCTTTCCCCCTTCTCATTCATTCTTATGGGCTCTGACCTTTGGAACTCTGTTCTCTGTGTTTTACCTTTTCTATGGAGTCTGCTTTCCTCCATATCTCTTTTAAGGCATCTGTGTTTAACTTTTGTAGCACACAGCACCTATGTGCAGTGTTGCTCGGGACCCCTGAGGTCCTCAGACTATTGGCCTATCCTTGAAAACTACTGTTCTAAAGGACAGAGGGATACTTTGTGTCCCTCCCAAAAATGTAACCTCAGAGATTAGGTGTCCCCCTAGCATGCCATACGTGGCATGCTAGGGGGACACCTAGCATCCCCCCTTCACTCTGCTCCTGTGACGTTTTAGTCACATAGACAACCCTATAGTTACGGCAGGTGGCAGTGGACGTGTTCTACCAACTATAGTGCTTTTTCTTTACCACAGACGGTATTCCCAGTACTGGTTATGCACAATATGGTGACCTATGTGCTAACATGGCGGCTCTTTTCTTTTTTCACCATTTCTATCGTGGTTGTTCTTTGTTAGCCCTTCTACCATTCTGGGAGGGGGGAGGACTGTTTGTGTGTTTTGTGTGTTTTACCTTTGGCGGGAACCCTTGGGTGTCCCCACCCAGGCTCCAGCGTGTCTGCGAGGACAGAAAACAGGGGAGGATTTTCACAAATCCTGTGGTCTTTGTCTGCTAAAGTGCCTGAATGGAACCAGTCCCCACTGGGGGGCTGGCTGTCCTGATTGGACATCCACCGCTCCTTTCTGTAAAATGCTGAGAGAGTTTGCAGAGGAGTAAGTGGGAAAACTGAATAAAAGCTGAGTTTCCTGAGGCAGAAGGCAAATGGATGACTGGAACAAGAACAGTAGCTGAAGACGAGACACCTGCAGACCCTTCCAGTAACAGCTGTCCTGACTCCGTTTTGTAATCAACAGAGGAGCTCCAAAGAGGACGACTCCTTCCCCTTGGCTGGTGGGACCAACTAGCCTCAAGAAGAACTACAAATGGAGCCATCTTCCAAGGTGCTGTGACTTTGCAGTGCTGCATTACCAGGAGACCTCTGACCCATTTGCAGTATCTTGGCATGGACGAATCTGCCCAGAACTTTGGTGAGCTCCAGTTGGACCGCCAGAGGCACAATCCCACTCATCCAAGTCCCCTTACCAGAGTGAAGGACTGCAGAATTGAGGAAGATCGATCGGCTGATAACCGTCCTTGGTTGGAGCTGATAAAAAGGTGCCAAAACCGCAGAGCAACGTGGGAGACCGAAGGAAATCCTTGCCGAGGGTCCTTTCTCACGACTGCTGCTGTGGCATCCCACTCGGAGTCCTTCCTTTTGTCACCAGACCGAGGAATCAGGGGACCGGGTCTGTCGCTGCGGAACAGGAAAGAATCCAGCTGCATGGACTTCTTCTAACATAAGGTACTGTGGGGCTAAAGGTACAACGTACCTTAAGCTGAAGAGTCGCTCCAGTGTGACTGGAGTGCGTGAGAAAGTGTTCCAGTGTCCACCCATACCTCTGGCCCAGGCTTGTCAGCATGAGTCCTTCGCAGGGTCCCCATGACTTGTGTTATATTGCTGAGCATTTGTATTCTAGTGACTGAAGTATCCACTTTGCCTATTCTGCTACTACACAAGATTTTGGTTCTACTCCTACAATGATTTTTTATATAGTTAGGGATTGGACTTTAAAAGCAATAGAAACTCTGAAAAGTGTCACTAAAACGTTAAGATTTGCTGATGTGTGTATAACCAACTATTTTCCTTCCTAGAGACTTCATCTGATGTGGGTTTACTGACTAAATGCAATTATTGTTTATCTGCAAAGCAATACGAGTGTGCGGTAGTACAGATAATACGTTAGAACTGTCATTAGTGTCATTCTCTGTAACAATTGTAAGCGCGAGCAACTACTATTGATGTAATCACCTCTGGAAAGTATTATGAAGAATTCCTGTGTGTGATGGTTAAGTGAAATAAGTATGTATCTACCTTCCTTGTGTAAATAAGAATAAATGTATATTTTTAATATAACATTTACTATGTAACAGTTTCTTAGGACTATTGGATTTGCTGGGTTCTGTGTACTTACCAGCAGCTCACATCTTCCTCCTACAATAAGCCTGGCAGCTCTGCCATTCTACAAAGATCCTTTGGGTAGTGCAGACTTATACTTAGAGTTGAGGACCTGTATGCCAAGGGATAGTTTTATTAGCTCAAGCGGACTTTAGGAAAACTCCCCTAACAGGTAGCACTTGATAGGGGAGTTTTGCTAAAGTCCACTTGAGGTAAGACTGCATAAAACTATCCCAATGGTATACAGGTCCCCATTCTTAGCATCAGTCTGTACTACTCATGGAACCTTGGTAAAATGGCAGAGCTGCCAGGCTTATCATAGGAGGAAGATGTGAGCTGTAGGTAAGAACACTGATTTGCTTTACGAACTAGGTACAAAGAAACACTTGCACCAATAAATGTATATTAAAATATATATTTACACAACAAATGTTTCAAGATACTTAGATAATTAAGCCAAAATACTTTTAGATACTTTTCAAAGGCCACTGCTTAGTTGGTAATTGCTTGTGGTTACAATTGTTACAGAGTTTGACACTGATATATGACATAAGTCATTTTTACTGCGCCTGTACCCAAGTGTTTCTAGGCACAACAAGACAAGGGAGGGAAGAAAAACAAATTATCTTACTAGGCCTTGTGTTATTCAGATCATGCAAGTGCGATATGCAAAAGTGCGGGGGAAGGAAGAGGGGACGTGCCGGGGGAGGGAAGGGGGAAGTGCAATCAGGGCAGCAATGCTCTGAGTAAGTGCAGCACAACTCTGGGTAATGTAAGGAACTCATGGTGGCAACAGTTCAAGGGTGTTTATTAAACTGTATAAATGGGTAAGAAAAACGCCTAATCTAAACCTAAATCTAAGATGGGAGCAAGCTACAACCATCAAATAACAACGAGGCAGTCCTAGTGGCGTCTTGTCAAATAAAAAGGGCCTATACTAAAAAAAAACTATTGCCAATCCTTACTGTGGGATAATGTTCACCAGAAAAGAAAAATGTTCACAAAATGTCAGGATGGTATAACTGGGTCTCCCTTCCCGATGTGTTTTAGTACGGGACAAGGCGGGACACTCGAGCACAGCACACTCCTGGGCTTCTCCAGTACAAGCTTACTGTTAGTTTCCAAAATATCAGGGCCTTCTGTGGCCAAGTCCCTTTTACACCAAGTCTCTTGCCTCAGAGGGCCTGATGTGCTATAAACAACAAACGAAAGTTCCTTTCAGTAATCTTCCAGTCAGATGATTTCCCTTCACCCGCGGATCCCCCTCAACCGGCTCTGACCCTTTTGCAACGTTGGCCTCCCTTAGTCGGTTCACTACAGCCTCTCGTTCAAGATATCAGCAACTTGCAACATTCAAGAGTCTCAATGTGTGTTTAAACAACCGTCCATTGTGGACATTCCTCAGCCGGGTTCACATCTGCCAGTTTAACACAGATCACTTATTTGCAACTCTCTGCGGGATTCCCTTCCCTTAGCTTTTCCCAGCCCCAGCCAGGCTGCACCTTAGCCCCCAGCCAGGCTGCACCTTAGCCCCCAGCCAGGCTGCACCTTAGCCCCCAGCCAGGCTGCACCTTAGCCCCCAGCCAGGCTGCACCTTAGCCCCCAGCCAGGCTGCACCTTAGCCCCCAGCCAGGCTGCACCTTAGCCCCCAGCCAGGCTGCACCTTAGCCCCAGTCAGGCTTCACACATTCACTGTTCGCACAGCGTTTCCCTCAGCCGGGCGCAAACTCCTGTGTGTCAAAACGTTGGTAATGAGTTAAGGACTTTCGATTGTACAAGGGATTTTGACTTGACCCTTGTATGACCACCTTAACTCTTTATTTCTGACTTTCCTATGGCCTCTTGTTACTATAATGTTCACAAGAAAAGGGGAGCAGCCAGTGTCTTTCCAATGGACGCCGACGTGGCGCCGGCCCACTCTGTAGCTGGTCTTTAAAAAAGTTCACTAACACACAAGTTCTTTGTTCATAACAAGTTGCCGTTTACAACCTTCGCTCAACACGGTCTGGTTTACTATCGGTTCTCCCGGCGACTCACCGGCTGTGCTGCCCTCCTTGACTCCAGAGACAAGAAACAACAAGGACGGTACCATGGTAGCAAGCGTGCCTCCCCGCCTCGGTTATCAGTGCGGGAGGATCCTGGGCACCGTAGACATCTGTTACACCAAGGGACGTCAGGTGTGTGTAGTTCTTGTCAATTGCCTGACTCTTGTGTTGGGACACATCAGGTAAACGGCTCTGGTGTTAGTCCGTTGTCTTTCACCGTGTAATAAAGTGTTTGTATCGGAAAGTGGGGCGGGGGTGAGTTGGAGCTTCTAAGTATCCTACGGCATAGGATGGGGAAAAGGTGTTATAAGGAAGGGGGTATCTCACCCGTCGGTGTCCCACTTCCACTCCCCAAAGACCCCCCCCCCATCCAGGTGATCCTCCCCCACTGGTCCACCCCCAGGAACTGGATCCAATAGCGATGGCCATGTCCTGGCCACCTGGATGACAGATCTCCGGGGCAAGCGGATGAGACACCTTCAGGTTTCTCACAGTAAGTGCAAGGAGGAAGGGGAATGTAGGGTCCCAGATACAGCCCCCAAGTGTGCGGTAGGCCTGGGGGCAGTGCAGGAGCTACTGGTCAAGGGGGAGCCTGGTACCAGTGAGTCTCTGAGGGTAGCCAGGCAATCAGTCAGCGTAGAATGCAGGTTGGTCAGCAGGAGAGAGAGAGAGAAAGCAGAAGCAAAAAGGAAGATTGTGAGCTGCTTCCAGAACCTCAGGTGGTCTGGCTCAAGTTTGAGAGGGGCAGGAAGGCCATTCCAAAGGGAGGCACCTTCAGAGGAGAGAGATCTAACCCCCACTCTGTGCCTAGATAAGCGTATGAGCCTCAGAGTTGGAGGAGGCTGAGCAAAGGGCTTGAGAAAGAAGGTGTTTAGGAAGAGAGTAGGACTGCAGTTCAGGCTCTGTCCCCAGAAAGCCTTGTGGACGATGCAGAGGGTTTTGAACTTGATCCTTGCAGCCACTGGGAGCCAGTGAAGAGATTTCAGGGCTGGAGAGATACAGTCCCTGGGCTGGAGGCCAAGGATAAATCTTGCAGTCCTCTTCTGGATTAGTCGCAGAGAGTAGACAAAAGTAGATTAAGAAAGAGGCTGTCCAGCCTAGAGAGAACCAGGGATCTGGAGATGGTGAGTTTTTGCAGGAAATTGAGGAAAGGAGGAATACCTCTGAGGAGGTACAGCTGGTAGTGGGCCTTCTTGGCAAGGTCCATGATGTGAGGAGATAAGGAGAGTGGGGTCGAAGAGGACACCAAGGTTTTTAGCCTCACGGGAAGAGGGCCAAAGGAGTGCACCCACAGTGAGAGAGGGAAAGCGGGAGCAGGGATCCCAATGAGAGGATCTCAGTCTTACTGGAATTAAGGTAGAGATCGTTGGAGGCGCACCACTCCTTAATCATGGATAGACAGTCTGGAATGAGTGAGAGAGGAGGCTTACAGCAGCCTGAAAGAGAGCCTAGTGTCATCTGCATATCACAGAAAGTTAGAGGAGAAGGTAGAGATCAGGTGGGCCAAAGGGGCCAAGTAGACATTGAAGAGCCATGGTGAGAGGTTAGAGCCCTGGGGAACACCACATGTGGAGAGAGAGGTGGTGGAGAGAAAGGACCCAAGTTGGACCTGGGAGGGTCGGTCCAGGAGGAAGGTCGTCAACCAAGCCGGGGCCTGATCCGAGATGGCCAGGTTACCACAGAGAATTGATCAGGATGGCATGATTGACTGTGTCAAAAGAATCGAGGATGAGGACAGAAGGAATGCTACAAATCGAGATAAGTGAGCAGATCTTCACGGGTGTTCAGGAGAGCAGTTTCAGTGCCTCTGGCTGCTCTGAAGCCAGACTGATGATCATGGAGACAGCCAACAGATTTAGTGTGGAGAGTAAGCTGGGAGATGGCCAGCTGATCCAGGAGTTTGCCCAGGAAAGGAGTGATAGAGATCTGGTGCTAGTTTGCTGGACAGAAAGGATCGGCAGAAGGCTTTTTCAGGAGGGGGTGCACAAGGGAGTGCTTGAGGGGAGAGAGGAATGTTCCAGTGGTAAAAGAGTGATTGCATAAATTGGCGAAGGTTGGAGCGAGGGTGTCAATATGGTCCTTGATGGTTCTGGAGGAGCAGGGGAGCCCCTGCTTGGATGACACTTTCATAGATTGGACTTGTCTAGAAACCTTGTGATGAGTGCTCGGAGAGAAAGAGGAGAAAGGAGGGAGAAGTGGCCAGAGGGGGGCCAAGAGAGGTAGAGGACGAAGAGAGAGGACATGATGTCCTTAGTTTTAGTGCAGTGAGAAGCCAGAGCCGTACAGAGGGCCTGGGAGGGAACAAGAGAATTAGAGAATGCAAAAGGATTGGCCAGCTCCTTGCAGATTTTAAATAGTTTGGCCGTATTGTTAGAGGCCGCAGAGACGCAGGCTTGGATGTGGGGGCTCTCTTCTTGGTCAGGACAGTGTCTGTATTGCCTTTGGAGCAGGCCAGTTTGTCAGAGTATGCGTCTGATGCCCTCCACTTCCCTCTGAGCCATCCAACAGTTGTGTTTCAGGGTAGCAAGATCAGAGTCATACAAAGAGTTTCACTAGGAGGTAGGCGTCAGACAAGGGCAAGGACATGCGTGGAGATAGAAAGATGCAGGTTAGAGAGGGCTGTGTCAGGGTAAGAGTCAGGCATAGGAGGAGCAGAGAAGGTAGCAGCAAAGGCCTCCAATGACACATGCTTCATGGGCCGAATGACCAAGAAGGTAGGTGGCAGTGCTGGAGTCTGCTTCGCCTGGGGGACAGAGCTTCAGGTGAGAGGAGAGCAGAATGTGGTCAGTCCAAGAGAGAGGAGTGGTGAGAGGGTGCGAGAGAGAGGGATGTCTGAGAAGATGAGAACATCCAAGGTGTCCCCGGCAGTGTGTGTCGGAGCAGAGGGTAGAATGGAAAGAGAGAGTGTTGAAGAGGTTGCAGAAGAGCCCCAAGGAGGGATTAGAAGCATCCAGATGGATGTTGAGGTCTCAGAGAAGGAGAAGTTGAGAGGTAGACGTAAGGAGAGAAGAGGAGAGGTCAGCCCACTCAGAGTAAGAGGGCAACCTGGCCAGGTGGCCTGTACATGGTGGCCACAGTCAGAGAGAGGCAAGGAGAGATAGAGAGCCTGCAGACCAGTCAATCAAAGGAGGATTAGGTCTGCACAGGAATGACAGAAGCAGGGACCCACTCTGGAAAGAGCACAGCTACTCTACCTCCGGGATGGTTGGTGGTGGTTTCGGAGAAGATCTTGTAGCCATCCAGGAGGAGAGTGTCAAAACTCGCTACAGGGTTGGCCGTGAACCGTGTCTCGGTGAGAGCAAGGACATCCAGGTCAAAGTGTTCAAGTAGGTGGCAGATGTCAGAGTAGTGTTTGACAGCAGAGCGAGAGTAAAGACGGCTCAGATGCCACATTTGAAAGACTTCCTTGGAGGGGTACAAGCTTGAGGTATTGTAACGCTCACCTGATTCCCGTAGAGGCGCCGGTCTTGACTGGGCGTATACCGTATCTTCAAAGGTGATGTGTAACACACGGCTGGCTCTTTGGGCTGGACCTCTGTGCACTGTATGTCTGACTCGAAGGGTAAGATGTCTTCAGATAGAAAATATGGGATTAAGGAACTGGGTTATTGAATGTCTCTCTCTTCTTCCCTTTCTCTTCTCCTGTAGAACCCCAAAGGTTAACGCTCTCACCTTAGGTAAGTGAACGCCGTGCTCTCCATCTGCCTCGGGGCAGGGTGCTGTAACCAGTTTCTTCACTGGATAAGGGGAGCAGGCCTCTTGACTTCAGAGGACTGCTGTCCGTCGTTTACTGCACGAACGGTAAATTTCGAGTAATTCTAATGTCTTTAAAGTCTTTAGTAATGATGTTTCTTGTTTTGCAGGGTTCCGGCGATGGCGGATGACGGGCTGAAGTGAGTTGAAGATGGAGCCCGTGTGATGAATAGAAGCGCCTGGAAGCACGTAAGTAAGCGCTTGTTGCCTGCTTCACGATGCGCTCTAACTGTCTTTTTATTTTGCAGGTACAAGTTCGGAGCGGCTGCAGGGTGCCGGAATACCCACTGGGTTAGATGTGGAAAGGAGTAATGGCACGTGAGTATTAAAGTTCCCCAATGTCTTTAAACGCACCTTGTTTTGTCTTTCAGATGCGGGATGCAGCGCCGAAGGCCTCCGGAGCGTGCGAAGAGTTGGTAAGCTTTTGTCTTTCAGATGCCGGAATGCAGTGTGAAGACCTCCGGAGCGCACGAAGAGTAGGTAAGCCTTTGTCTTTCAGATGCCGGAATGCAGCGCGAGGCGTTGGTGACAGCCGATGGACCAGGTAAGTGAAGAGCTGTCACTGAAGACCGTAATGCTAACCTGTTCTTTCTTGTCTTTATAGGTGTTGCTGAAGACTGGATTCAGGATGGTAAGCCTTTTTCCTTAGGCCCAGGATCAGATGCAGAAGACACGATGAGCGTTCTGCTGCAGAGGATGCAGAATAACGCAAAGCAAGATTCATCCATCGGGTGTGGTTTAAATAGCCTCCTGTAGTGCTTAGGTGTCTCCTTCCACAGCCACGCCTAGGTAAGAAAAGAGTTCCTGCTTTCCAGAAGAGTTCCAGTGTTCTGAATCTAGGGAGTGGCTCCTGCCCCACCCAACAGGAAAAGTAGTTCCAAACAGAAGAGGATCAGAGGCTCAACTGGCAGGCAAGTAAGCAGCATGGTCTGCTGCAGGTAAGTCCACCCAAGCATTATGAGCCCGGCGCTTCCAGCGCTGGGACTGGGCATATTTATGAGCCTGGTGCCACTGGCGCCAGGACTGGGTCCAAAAGGTCCCAATTGGGACTGGTTGGCACTCGGAACCTGGGTTATGGATCTGCTTCCAAGGGATTTGGGAAAACCCTGACCTTTTGGAAGCAGAGATCATGACAGGTATGCCCTGCAGAGGTGGTAGAGGGGCTGAGAGGGGGCAGTGGAGGTAGAAGGAGATGGATAAGTAGCCAGAGAGGATGAGGAGGGTCCCAGAGAGGTGGCAGAAGGAGGTAGTGGCAGAAGAGCCAGAGAGGAGCTGGTAGGAGTAGCAGGAGAATGAAGGAAGTTGATAAGACGCGGGAGACACCTATCGAAAAGGAGGCGATTGGGTTGAGGGCTCGGGACCAAGACAGTGCCATTCAGATAGACATTAATGATGATCTTGGAGGAGTGGAAGGAGGCCAAGAGGACTTCCTACTGCGTGCCACCATTCATGGGAGAAGAGGAAAATGGAGAGAGAACAGAGACCATATGAGGGGTCAATAGGACTGGAGAGGGAACGACAAAGAGGATGTCGGTAAGTCTGTCTGGAAGAAGCACTGATTTAGGCATCAGTGATTGGGAGGCCTGGGTTGGAGACCAGATGTCCCTCTTGAACCTCTTCCTTCCTGACTTTGTGAGAAGGATAGGATAGGAGATAGAGTAGCAGTTAGAGAAGATGGGGGGGAGAGAGAAAGCACCATAGAGGGTGCAAGGAGGAAGTATGAGGAGGGACCGAAAGGGAGAGGATGCAGGATGCGCAGCGGGGGCACACAGCAGGGAACACACAGATGGGACAGGCAGGTACACTAAACAGTACAAAGGTTCCCCCCAGCGGGGTGGGGTCCTAGAGAGTTGGAGAGAGCCTAAAGGACACAGATCACAGTACAACAGTAACCACAGTGGGGGTTGGGGGGTCTAGAGAATGTGAGAGCCTAAAGGACACACAGTAAAACACTAACAGTTGGGTGGGGGGCAGGGACCTAGAGAGTGGGAGAGAGCCTAAAGGGCACAGTTCACAGTACAACAGTAACCACAAATGAGGGGGCCTAGAAAAAAGACAGAACACAAAGTGCAGCTAACCGCTGGAAGGGGAGAGCCTAGGATTGGACAGGGACAGAGTACGTTATGTTAGATGGTTAGGTGGAAGTACATGCAAAGGCTGGGAAGTTTAGTAGAGAGCAGTAGTGGCGGCTCCTCTTCCTCGCACCTTTCGGACACACATATGGTTGATGGTTGCGTCGAATGATTGCACTCTGCGCCGCTACCCCTTAACCACCAAACACCTGCGTCGCACAACACTTCGGTCGTGTCCTGCAAGGGCTTTGCCGCAGGGTATCCGATCCTCTGTTCTTAAAGGTTTGATTGTGTGGACGTAGGTGCAACGTATTACGTATCAACGTGCAAAGTCTCCTGCGCACCTGTGTTGCACAACACCACGGCCTTGCCCTGCAAGGGCTTTTGACACTAATGACAGTTCTACTGTATTATCGGTAAGAACGTGCACAGAGAAAGATATACAGTAATTGTATTTAGTTAGCAAAACCACAAGTCTTTTTGGAAGGAAAACAGTTGGTAAGTCAAACAGTGGCAGAGTTTAAGGGTCTAGAGTCCGTTTTAGTGCAAGGTAACACTTAAGTCTGATCTCTAACCTCTATGTAAAAGTCAGTTTGGAGAAGGCTCATGAAACAGTAGAACAGCTAAAGTACCTGTGGATACTTTTAGTCTCTAGGTAAGGATACTAGAATAATAACTCAACTGTGGAGACACTGTTAAAGGACTTGCAAAATGGGCACAAGCTGGCAGCTTGGGTAAGAGGTAAGAGTGGACACCCTGGAACCCTCTACGTGCAATCCAACAATCTGGAGCGACTTCTTGGATTAAGGTTAGCAGTACCTGTTCTCCCCACAGTACCTTAGGTTAGAATCAACGTTTGTGGCTGAATTCTCCTCAGGATAGCAGCGCTGGACCAGGTCTCTGGATTCCTTGGTCTGGTGACGAAAGGCTGGCTCTGATCAGGATTTCTCAGCAGCATTCTCCAAAGAGGAATCTTTCTTCAGCTTCTCTGGTTTTGGTGCCTTTTCTGCAGCACCAACAAAGGACACGATTCTCCCGGTCAATCTTCTTCGATTCCTGGAGTCCTGCACTCTGGTGAGGGGATTTGGATGAGTCGCATTAGGTCTCTGGACATTCACCTTGAGCTCAGCAAAGAGTTGGATGGATTTGGCCATGGCAAGATGATGCACTACAATTGGGTCGGAGGTCACCTGGCATTTGTGGTTTGCAGCTCTGGAACACCAGAGCACCTCAAGAGATGGTCCAGATAGTAGTTTGTCTCAGAGCTGGCTGGTCCCACCAGCCAAAGGAAAGGAGTCGTCCTCTTCAGAGTTCCTGTGTCACATAGAAAACGGGGTCAGGGCAGCAATGAACGCCTCACAGTGTTGCAAAGGGTCTGCAGGCATCTCTGGTCATCATCATCTTCGGTTTCCAGTGGTCGTCTTGTCACCTCAGGAACCTCGACTTTTATTCAGTTTCAGCAGATACTCCTCTGCAATCTCTTTCAGCAGTTTACAGAAAGGGATGGGTGGGAGCTGGTTTCACTCAGGCAGACAAAGGGCAGGGGAGTGAAAAACTCCTCTGTATGCCCCCCTTTCTGCCTGCCCAGACACACAAGCCAAGGTACAAAGGAACATAATGGCAGGGGGATGTCAGGAGAAGTGCCCCTAGCAACCAAAAAGTAATTAAGGAACAAAAAAAGACAGGATGAAAAAGCAAAAAAGTTGAGGGGCTACAAAAAGGTGGCCCAAGAATACCCAAAATAAGAATTCTGGTTTAACACTTGCACTGTGGAGCCCTGAAAATGGATATTATTGACTGAAAGAATTCAGTCCTCAACTCGGGATGTAGCTCAAGGGCTCTAGTCCAGTCTGCCTTCCTTTCTTTTTATTCTGTTAAAGGGTAGAAGATGAGTGGTGGGACTCACTACTAGAGTGAGATCTTTTAGATTTTGTATGGTGCCTGCCCTCTGTTCTGCTCCTATTTTTCTAGCTTTGGTCCTTTCGTGTCAACCTCCAAAGACTTTGGTATCAAGCGGGCCAGCAACTTAAATGAGATCGGCCCAGCACCAACTTCACTGCACATTCACTTAAGGCCATTTGGTGTATGGATTGATAAAAGTCGCATTGCTCCATCATGTTGTACGTTCCCAGGCACCGCAAACATATACTGAGCGGGTCAGTGGTGGACATCTTGGAGCTGCAGTCCTGGTAGTGCTTAAAACAAGGTGGGTTGGGCCCGGCAGAATGGCACCAAAGAAAATTCCCAAAATGTTCTGAGTAATACAGCATGCGAAGCACAAGGAAAAAAGGAACTGATGTAAGGGGGTACAGTGCCCTCTATTTGTATGAGCAGCAAAATCCAGTCGAGGAGTACAAGAGCCGAGGAAGGTGTTGGGTGCATTGCACTGCACCCCTGTCAAGATTTTCTGACAACAGCTGTGCCAAAGAGTATATAACCAGAGGTGGAATCTGTGGGAACAAATTCTGACTTGTTTGGTGCCGTTATCAGCCATAATCAGTAAATGTAGCACCAGCAAAAACAGTGTGCGTCAGAAGATGCTTCCTACAATGGCCATCATGGAGCATGAACTTTGCAATAGGCAGTTAGTAGTGTAATGACAGTTCCGTTTTATGTTGAATGAATACTATGATGCACATGCACCAGTGATCCTATGTGCATCAACGACTTCAAAAGGGAGTAAACATAGCAGTTAAAGGAGCTATACATGTGCTAAAAAGCTACTCTTTGAAACCTCAAAAACAATGGAACAATTTGGTTTTAATATATGTGCCAAATACCCTTCCTTTGTACAAAGCTGGGAATTCTCTACGCAATCCTTCAAAATTGATAGTTTTCTTACCTTCGTTTTCAGCAGTGATGGCACTGTTGTCTGTACCCTTCTTGGACACACAGCAAGCAACTGCAAACACACAAAGCTTGTCACATACAGGTCTAAAATATTAATGATTCAACAAAAACAGTGGAAGCATGCCCCCACAGCAATTTGGCCAGTGCTTCATGGGCTACACATTTAAAAAAGAAAAGCTACTTCACTCTAATGCGTCACCTATAAGTGCAGTGTTACATGCAGATACCTTTAAGATGTCATGCAATAAAGAAATGACAAATTACTTACCTCTGGCAAAGTTCTTTCTGATGGATTCCCCCCCCATGGATTCCTTAACTTGGATACATTCTGTGTCAGCAACACAACATCCGAAGATTTTTACCACCAGGGGGCATTGTGCAGCTTTGGCATCAAGAGACACTCTACACTCTCCGGCATTGGGCCCAGACGTGATGTTGATACAAATAGTGGGCACCACGCTTTAAGAACGCAATTCACTAATTGTTCCTCATGCTCAGCCACTTGGGGGAACTTTCTTTTTGTACTCCTAAGAAAACGACCAGTGGATTGTCCTGGGCCTATCAGCCGAGATGGAGACCAGTGACAAGAAAGTTAGCGCTCCGATTGAGGGGTAGGATGGGAGGGCCATGAGGAATCTGTGGGAGGAACAATCACAGAACATTAGCACAGGTAACTAATTTGTTCTTCAAATGGATTGTGTCCTCTCACGGATTCCTCATCTTAGATAGACTCCCATGTTTGTCCTTTTGGAGGAGGAGAAGAGAGCGACTGCCATTGCAATCTCCTCACAAAGTATTTTGCAAGACCACTCTGCTGAATCGGGCACCCTGACCTTCCCAGCAAACGCGTGGAATGATGACCATGTCACTGCTTGGCAAATGTCCACGATACGGACTCCTCTCCAGGACCGATTTGCCTGCTGCATTATAGCACTCTGAAATTGCCAGTACAATTAATCTGGAAATGGTGCGTTTAGTAATCACCTTTCCCATTTTAGGGCCAGTGTAATCTACAAACAGCTGGTCCTCCGCTCTGAAGCTCCTTGTCCTGGGTATATTAAAAACTCAGAGCCCTTTCAGAGTATAATCTGTGTAGCATCTCCACTTCCTTCGAAGGATGAGACGGTGTTAAGATTTTGTATTTTTTTAATTTTGTACAAAAAAGTCATTGTCTGAGACAGTCTTTAGAAAAGCCCACCTAGGGTGAACAGGGGTACACCTCTTAGGATCAGCCTGAACTACACAAGGTAATGGTAGACTGGCGAGCAGCTAGGCTTAGTGTAAGTAGGGAGGAGGGCTGTAGTTAGGTACAAAGACCTCAGAGCATAGCTTGGTTCAAGAAACACTTACACACTGAGGAGTTCTATACAAAGACATTTATTATATACTCTAAGGAACACTGTTACACCTCTATGTTCAGGTAAGTACTACAAACCAAACAGATATACAGTATAAGATCACTTATAATATTAGAGTAGCTTTTAGGATAGCAAATCACATAGTAAATCAACCGGAAACATATACAAACTTTCCAAACTCTGAACAACTTTTTATAACTTTAGCCCAATCCTGCCTTAATAGTCCAACCCTACCATGAGTCTCTCAACGTTCAGATGAGTCATTAGGCCACCAGTAGCTGTCGGTTGGCCAGGAAACTGGGAGGAAGAGGCAAAATACAGTGTTCAGAGTACAAGAGTCCAGGAGGGATCCCTAAAGTTATAGGCAAGTAAATCAGTAATTACAATTCATCTCAAGGAGGTTATGATGACCCCCTGAAGGAATGCCCCAAGGATCAGTGTACGAGGGCAGGTGTTTTTACCACTAAGAGCACAAAGAATTGTCCCCCCCAATGATACTCTATGGAGGTCTGAGGGGTAGCTAGAAAGAAGCCATCTGCATCCCCGAGAGTCACAGAATGACACAGAACCTAGGTAGGTTAAACCGGGGGTGAACTGTACCTTGAAGTGAAGAAATTGTTGCTGAAGGACGGTTCCAGCGTTGAGGCGCCAGCAGACCTGGTCTCCTGTTCTTTGACCTTGGTGATGGGGAGAAGGGGACTTTGGTGAATCCTGCAACAGTTCTCACACAGGGGGACATCCAGCGATGGATCTTCAAGGTGGTGGCTGGTTGGCACCTTCTTCAGGCTAGGTGAACAGCTGGTTGGTGCAGTGGTCAACTCTGCTTGTTTCTTGGCCCTCGCCTCTCTGGAGACAAACTGAGCATTTACAGGATTGGAAGGGTGCCCTCGAAGCAGCAGGCAAAACCACACTTCTGGAGACGTTGCACCGACATGCAGCACAGGACCTCAGTTATTGGAGGTTTGCAGGCCCTCTGGGTCACAGCTCTTCTGGGGATGGCACAAATTGTAGGTTGCCTCGAGACCAGTTGGTCCATCAGTCTGTGGAAGTAAGTAGTCTTCTTCAGATCTTACCTGTCCATTGGAGTGTTTAGGTCCGGAAAGCAGCTGCAACTCAACAGGCTCTGGCGGTTGTTGGAAGTGCTGGAGACGTCCTTTGTCCTCATCTTCGGAATAGTCTTGGTACAGTGGTCAACCGAGTTTTTGCTCCAGGACCTCAGGATTTATCCAGGTGAGAGAAGGAACACTGCCTGACTCCGCCGATCATGTACCATTCAGACTTGGGGGTGGCTGTTCAATGAGGACAGCCAGCCTCCCAGTTTGAACTTGTTTCAGCCAGGCACATTTGCAGTGCAAGAGGTAGGAGAGTTTCGGTCGACCTCCCCACTTCCTGTCCTGGCACTCTGGGAACCTTTGCAGGCTTTCCATCAGCCAAGGACAAAAAAACAAAGGAACCTTCTTCCCACCCAGAAGAATAGTCCAGAAAGGACAAGTAATCTTGTTCAGGGATTAAAAAAAGTAAGGCCACCATTTGGTATATGGTGTGCTTTATCGCAGCCTGTTAGGGAACATTTCTCTAAAGGCAACTTTGCCTCTATGTTGGTGGACCCCCCAAACCTTTTGCTTTTGTTTCAGCATCCTGGCCTGACTTTTGCCAGTGGAGCACAGCCCTCAGTTGCGCTCCCCTGGGCTTTTGCTCATTGTTACAGGGAAACAGACACATCCTTCAGACTGACAGTATTGCGAAACCTTGTCTCTTAGTCTTATGACTTGGTTGCCACTTTTGTTAACATATTAACATTGAGCTAATTACCTTACAGTACAACGAAAAGGGGTTCTGGTGCTTTCGGGCTCTAGACCTCCACCAACCAACTTTTGCTGACTGGACAAGGTGCCTAGGAGTGAACTGGTGGCAGCAGAAGCTTTTTCTGCTCTTTTAGTAACCTTTTACCAGCCATACGGTGCGTACTGTGTGTAGTTTGTGACTGTGGCTGGCGTCAGTCATGATTGAGGTCTTATGTCTACTCCTTTGGCCATTTTTGTCCGTTGGTCTTCTCACTGGTCTTTGTGACCCAAGACTTCCTTATTTAGGCATGCAGTTGCCCATCAAGCCACTTCTTTAGCAGGCTACTGCAGGTCACCTGTGCGAGTACCCAGGAAGTAGGATGGGACCGTCTGTTCTCAAGCCACACTACTGGTGCCAGGATGTCTGGTGTGCACAAGGGCACGAGAGCCGCTGAGATCCCCGATTGGACCACTGCTGGCGTGCATGAATGGGGAAGATCTTCTCATTGGTCGACCGGCTGCAAGCACTCACCAGACTTGTGGATATGAGGAGGGGACCTGAATGCCGACCAGCAGATCATCAACCGGTCCGAATCAACCTGTGAACAGAGCCATGCATTCAGAAGAGCCGAGCAAATCCAAGTACTATCCGGAAACATGCTGAAGAAGGTTGGCACCCTGAGCCCGCTGCTGTCCCAGTAGAGCGCTGCTTACCGCTCAATCTCAGAAGACCTGAGAAGGTGCTTTGAAACTTTGGAGTGGTGGGAATAATCACTCTTGAGCACTAGTGGTTGCCCTGCAAATGAGCTTGTTCGCAATCGTTCCTGGGCCATTCAGTGGAACGTTCAGCTTGAACCTTGGCACACATGCAGGAGTGTCACCGCATTGAGTTTTGCCTCGAAACTTGTGGGGATTCTTAGCTTGCACGGCAAAGCACCTTTTCACCGAATTTCATTGTCTCAGTTGCTTTGGGCCATGAGAGAGAAGGTTGCGTCAGACCCGGAGACTTGGGTGACCCGGTGTCACTGTGCAACAGTGACAGTAGCCGATTATCGTTTTCCTGCATTCTTTCTTGTGCCTTGAGACCATCTGCATTGGTACTTTCTTTGTTCTACAACCGAGTCAAGAGATACAGCTCCTGTTGGAAACCAGACCCACATCTGCACCCGCAGCGCCTGTGCACTTTCAAGTTGAACTGAGGCCAGGAAATCGAGCCCTTGGTGACCCTCTCCAGACCTGCCATGTTTGGACAGGAACTGAACTAAAGGGGAGTATTGAAACCACTTACCAGTGGCCCCTTGTTCATCCATTGCATTTTACGCACGGAGGAACCCTTGTGGTCCTCTTTTGCTTGGGTAGTCCCCACTTCCTAAAGCCCTCCAAAAGTTGGGAATAATATATAGCGCTACAAACCCTCAGGTTTCTGAGCGCTGCTTATTATTACCCATGGTGTGTGGTGCGCATTTATCGACCCAGAAGGATAAAAGCCTGAGTTTGGCCCTGTCGGGATTCGAACCTGCGTCAGCAGGCTCTGCACAGATGTCAAAGCGAGCGCTCTACTTGCTGTGCTATCAGACCTATAGCTTTGTTCATCGCAGGAGATCCTACCCAGACTCTTGGAACCTGTGTTCACCCTTCAGAATCCTGTCTCTAACTTTGCCAGCTCCTTAGGAACTCTACTTTGTGACTCTCCGCACAACCGCTAGCTTTCATGAGTGCATCGAACATTGAGCACAAGGCTCCATTCATCGTAGGGCTGGATTTATAAAGTTAGGGTTGCCCATCTCTGAAGATTGTCTATGCTAAAAAGATTGCCTGCCCTTTTCCCTTACAGGTATTGGCAGAGTTTAGAACTTTATCGCATTGACTGTATATATTTTAAAAAGTGTGTTGTTTCAGTGCTATTTCTACTGTGCATTCATTTTTCACTTTTGGTTATTCTTCGGCCAAATAAATCTTGTTTCTTTTTTTTTCTTCTTCTTTCTTTTTCCTCTTGGTTTTGGCTTTTTTTTTCCTTCTTTCTCCTATCTTTTAGAAGTACGATTGGTATGGTTGTGTTTTTCTAGATAATGGATCTAAGGAATCTTGAAACAAAGTCTTATTTGTCTTTTTTGGTTCTTTTGAAGTGTGAGTGGAAAGTTTATTACTTATTTAATGGAGGAAGAGAGCTTTTGAAACAAAAGTTTTTTCGTTATGTCAAAACTGTAGTTTTTTCAAATAAAAACAAAAAAAATTGTATACTTCTGTCTAATTGTAATTCTTGGTGTAACTGTGTCTGCTCATCAAAGACCTCTGATCACCCACACTCCTCCTGAGACTTAGCCTTGACTTCTCTCCAAGCTACCGTGAATTGCTCTGGCTATCTTCCCAGAAGTAACCCCTATTTCACTAACAAGGGTGGCCTACTAAACTTTGTTCAACAGAGCAAAGTTTAGAAATCCATTCTAACACAGCCAGCGATAAAAAGCATAAAAGGAGTTGTACAAAAGGTACACTGCCACCAGCCTGATTAGATGGGCTTATCACAGCAACAAAGTGTTGCAGGACAGGCGAGAAAGGGATACGGTCATGCCTGCGCCATGGGCGCATACATTTACAATCAATATGGACCTTATTTCCCATTTGGAAGACTTTGGTGCTTTTCTATTTTTCCCAACAAACTACACTTACCACAATGCACTTGGCTATAACCATCTTTTCCTCGCCATTCCTATTCGCCATCTTCGGAACTACAATTCCCAGAAGCCCTAGGGATCTGCTCTGCTTCCACCAGCTCAGGAACAGAGGGAGGAGGTCGATTGTCTACAGGTGTGCGGATCCAGGTGTGACCAGTTTGCCTGCCTCTGTGCTGGGCTGGGCGGTATAAAAGCTGCTGCGTGCAAGGGCTCAGGCTCTTGCGTTCTGTCGCGGGATGACACCCTGTAATGAGAGGCACAGGACACCCAGGAAGGGTTTCGGGTAGTTGTGCCGAAGTAAGGTGGACAGATAAGTACACACACAGCTGAAAGTAATGAGAACGAAGAGTAATCAAGTGTAGCAAGGAATAAAGTACTACAGAATGGATTCCCTCTAGGGGTGTATGCAGATATGGGAAAAGACTATTCCACGGACCTTAGGAAAAACTCTAGCCTTCTGCACAGTTTGCTATAACAGAGGCCCACGCTGTTTGCTCATGGCTTGGAACAACAGCTATGGGTGTCTAACGTAGAAACGAGACAAGGGAAGGGGCAGAGGTTGCCTGATGAAAACCAACAGACAAGCTCTGTACAAAAGGGTCTACAAACAGTACAAGAGAAGATACTTACAGACAAATCCAGGAAAAGGAAGTTGATAGCAAACTAGCAGAAGGAAATGAAGGGAAAGTCATGTAACAGGATTGGATAGCAGAGGACAGTAAGGAACAAGGTTGAGAGCTCAGAGGAGCAGGAAAGCAATGAGCAAGCCCACAGGAGCAGGGCTGTAAGGTAGAGAGCCCAGAGGGAAAATGGCTTAGGGCAGCGGAGTAAAGCAGGCTGCACGGCAAAGATCCAGGTATCCAGCAAAAGGTGCTGGGGGACTCACAAGGAGTGGTGATTGCACACAAAAAGAAATCTATCCTAACAGAAGTAGTGTTAGGAAAGATTGTCTATTTGCCCCTTTCCCTCCATAGATTCCAATGGGACCCCCCAGTCTTTTTGCCTATTTTCTTTTGAACCATTTCCTGACTGAGGTACGTAAAACCTTCTGCTTTCCCCTGCATCTGATACATATAGATTGAATATTGTAGGAGCGAAAACGCAACCCTGTTGCAGACCATTCGTAGCATTACTCGCCTGCGACAATGTTCCGAGTTACCTAGATGCACCTGCAATTTGGAACCTTCATGCAAACGGTACAATATCAAAAGTAGGGAGGATGGCAATCCCATTCGATGAAGCTTCCCCCAAAGAATACGCCTATCCACCATGTCAAACGCCATAGTCAACTCTATAGATGCTACATAGACTGGTACACTTCCCTGTTTCCATGCTTTCCACTGCAAAATATTAATTAGTAACCCCCCTGTATCAGTGCCAACATTTTTAGGGAAGCCAAATTGCCACTGAGATAAGATCATGTTTACCTCTGCCCACTCTTGGATGTGTTTCTGTACCAATCCTGAAAAAATCTTAAGAGTCCGCATCCAAGAGTGCGATTGGTCTGTAATTTTCAGGGGACGACCTATCACCTTTTTTTATAAACTGGCATGCAAGCTAAGCGCCATGTATCCGGGATTTCTCGCACCTTAACTAAGTCAGTATAAAGCATAAATAGGATTTTTGCCCAGACATTTACGTTACCCTTAAAAATAATATTTGCTAACCCATTGGGCCCAGACGCCCTAGAAGATGATGCCTTACATATCAGCAATTTAATATCATTTTGTTCCATTGAAAAATCCCATGCATGTTGAATCACTAAATTCGGCAATTAATTTTTGATCTTAGAATGGGCATAAACCATACCGAAATGACCCCTCCACTGCGGTTCCGATATTGCAGAAGTTTGTATTTGGGCCTGTTGCACATTTCGGTTACTTATTAGGGCCCAGAAAGATTGGAGGAATCCCTTAATGTTGCCAACATAGCTTCCCCGTCCACCTGATACAGCTTTGCTCTGTGGGCTTTGATTTTATTCTTCCATTTATTCTTGATTTTTTCCCCCTGAAACTCTCGGTACGGGAAAGGTGCGGTTTATGTAGAAGTCTCAGTTCCCAAAGACGATTATTTTTTAATGTTCTAACTGCTGCATCACAAGTATGTAGATGCTTTACCTTCCTTTGGTTAGTGCAAGATACAGAGACTGTCTGGTTGATAGTTGTTTGTACAAAGTGATCAAAAGGTGTCAACACTATACAGCGTTACAACAGATAGTTTTCCTCAGGCACAATGAACTTGCCAGGCCATATAAAAGAAATCGAAAGATAAATATAGTCAATTTTTGTGGAAAACTTGCCATTGAACCATGTAGCTGTGTCCACAAGTCACCCTGTAACTCTCCTGCATTAATGATTCCCCATACTTCAAAGAATTTACACCACAGATGACCCTGGGCAATCTTGTTAATATGATCTCCCCTTATAGGGTAATATTCTGATCCAAGGGTACGTTTCCCTCCATTGTCTGCTGGAATTCCGACATTAGGATCACCCGCAACCACTATCATCACATCTGGGTGGAGTTGAAAGGCTTCTTCTATAATTGCCCTGAGTGATTCTAAAGAGTCCATCATGTAATTTTTTACATTCCAATACATCTTAACAACCAAACAATGACTGGAACCAACACAATTCGCTATCTTAAATAACACAGATAGGCACCATTTTGGTAGTCGAAAGATTTTTATAATTATGGGTCCCCAATCCACATGTATGGCAATGATCACACCCCCAGAAGGCCTACCCAATTTCCCTTGTGTAGCTAATTCCGAATGCACTACAAAACTGTCTAAGACATAAGGGGTAGTGAACCAAGTCTCATGAAAACAAAGGAAAGTGCATTTAGATAACAGGTGCCAGATTTCTGGGGATTTTTTTAAAAACCAGTGGCCCCTCGTGTTCCAAGACACTAGGGTAAAGGTACCTATAAGATTAACTTTTAGGCCCTGAAGCTGCATAATAGAATCTCACAGAGTCGCTGCTAACCACCTCAAACAGGGTCGTTTAAATCATCATCATTCTGTTGCCGTACCTTATGGTTAACCTCTCGGGCTGTTCCATGCCCTTAACTTTTAAAATTGGCAGGTCAGAGCCTTCACTGCCATTTTGCAGACCTCTACTATAGTTGCAGAGGTCATAACCATACCTATAAAATGTTTCTGCCTCCTGTAGTACTGCTTCGTAGATTGCTCTTCAGCGAAAGACTATTCTAACAGTCATATCTCTCGGGGTGAACATAATCAATTTAATATCGCCAGATGAGATAAGACTAAGATTCAGTATCTCATTGAATAGGGCCAAAATTCTCCTTCTGTTCAATGAGACAGGCCCACCTTGCTGAAACAAATAATACATTAGGACACTAGGAAGTTCCGGAAAGTGGGACTGCCTCAGCTGTATTTCATCACATGCCCGAGAATGTATATAAAGATATTTATTTACGTACTGCGAGTCTGGTTCATTCCGCACGCCACTCTCCACTTGGGATTTCCCCCATCTGAATCTTTCCGCCCCTCCTTTCAACATATCCTTCCTCAACTTCTTCAATAGGGGCTTGCACCAGAGTCTGTTACTATAGGTACCTTCGGATGCTCCTCCGTCATTAACGTCATCACTCTCTGCACAGTTCTTTCAGCCAAGGGTTGTTCTCCCTCTATACCATCAAGACCCAGTCCCTTGGTACCATTATTTACTGCATTCCCGCCTTCGATCATTCGTTTCATCACTCTCCATACCATTCTTTCGGTCAGAGATAGTTCTCTTTCTTCATCAGCAGGTCCATTATCTTTACTCTCCGCTACATTTGCACGTGCCTCTGATATAAGACCTTCCCTCCACACCTCGTGATGCTCTCAAATATGTTTTGCCATCCCTGGTCCGCTAGATTGGAAACTAGATTTAGCTCCAAATATCCTAGAATGGGATAAGGGCAACAGCTTCCTGCAGTCAGTGGGGACAACTGCCGACTTGAACATTGGTATATCTAAATTCGTTACTGGGTCCCCTCTCTCATGCATTCCACCTTCAACTAGATGATTATCAATATGTCTAGTTTCTACAGATTCACTCAATTCTGAATAGGTGTTAATGGGATCAGTAATGACAATAACTTCAGTTTGTGCCAGTGATTCCGTCTCTTTCCCTCCTATTTCATTAAAGGGATAGTCCAGTAAAAAAATGTATTTAAAAAATAGCTAGCCAACATAAAAAAAAAAAAAAAAAATACTACCACTTTTTTTTTTTAAACTTCCTATGTAAAATTTTGAGCTATTCAAGCTCAAAATTTGCAAAAGCAAGCACATGGAAGCATCCATTTTGTGAAATGGATGCCCGCCTGTGCTGGCTTTTGCTTTTGCGGCACTAATGAAGGAAAAGCCAGCCAGCTGTAGTAAACAAAAGCTACCGCTGGGTGGCTTTTACTTCATTGGTGCTGTACGCGGAGGACGGGGACCGGAGACCAGAGCAGGAAAGCTGCAGCTGAATCTCGGTAAGTGCTATTTATTTTTTTTTAAAAATAAGCACTAGCTGCGTTTTTTTTAAAGTTTTCCGGGCTGGAGGAGCCCGGAAAACTTAGAAATAAAACTGCAGCTTTAAAAACGTTGTATTTATGTTTACGGTCGCTTTTGAAGCGACCGCAAACATAAATACAACGTTGTGTTTGAAAACGCTGCGGTTTTTCTTTCCAAGTTTCTCAGGCTTCTCTGGCTCGGAGGAGCCTGAGAAACTCGGAAAGAAAAACCACAGCGTTTTCAAACACAACCGCTTTGTGTTCCTGCCTGCTGTGGCTATCACTTTGGGTCACCGGTGCTCCCCCAGGGGAGCACCGTGACCCAAAGTGAAATCCAAGGCAGGCAGAAACACAACGCGCTTGTGTTTCTGCCTTAATCTGCTTTCCCAAATCTGATTTAGGCAGAAACACTGCAGCATGTAAACACAACCGCGTTGTGTTCCTGCCTGCCGTGGCTTTCACTTTGGGTCTCCGGTGCTCCCATCGGGGAGCACCGGAGACCCAAAGTGATAGCCACAGCAGGCAGAAACACAACGCGGTTGTGTTTGAAAACGCTGTGGTTTTTCTTTCCGAGTTTCTCAGGCTCCTCCGAGCCGGAGGAGCCTGAGAAACTTGGAAAGAAAAACCACAGCGTTTTCAAACACAACGTTGTATTTATGTTTGCGGTCGCTTCAAAAGCGAGCGCAAACATAAATACGTTTTTAAAGCTGCAGTTTTATTTCTAAGTTTTCCGGGCTCCTCCAGCCCGGAAAACTTTAAAAAAAAAAACGCAGCTAGTGCTTATTTTTTAAAAAAAATAAATAGCACTTACCGAGATTCAGCTGCAGCTTTCCTGCTCTGGTCTCCGGTCCCCGTCCTCCGCGTACAGCACCAATGAAGGAAAAGCCACCCAGCGGTAGCTTTTGTTTACTACAGCTGGCTGGTTTTTCCTTCATTAGTGCCGCAAAAGCAAAAGCTAGCACAGGCGGGCATCCATTTCACAAAATGGATGCTTCCATGTGCTTGCTTTTGCAAATTTTGAGCTTGAATAGCTCAAAATCTTACATAGGAAGTTTTTAAAAAAAAGTGCTAGTATTTTTTTTTTAATGTTGCCTATCTATTTTTTAAATACATTTATTTACTGGACTATCCCTTTAACTATTTTTTTTTTTGGGGGGGAAAGAAATGTAGGAGATTGATCTTGCTACGGCTATCTGTCTACCTCCTTGTTTTTTTATTTTTTCCTTTTTTTTCATGGTTTCAGTTAGTGTGCCAGCCGCCACAGTACCTCCCTCCCTATTGCAAATCACATCCTCCTCCCCCGACACCCAGATTTTTTGCCATATCAATATCGTTTACCTCTTCTCTGATCAGATTCCTCCCATTTTGTTTTTTACACTCTATTCTGACCTTTTCCTGGCTTACGCTTAGTTGTGTTATTTGCTCTTTTGGGCGATCCCTCCTGAATTTTTGGCGAGGAGGCATGAATCTCTTTCGCTTCGGAAACACTCCCCTCAGTTGAGCCGTAATCAGCATCACGGGCGACCCTTGCTATTTGCTCATGCGGAAGCAACCCTGAGTCTTTTCCCAGTAGTCCAGCGTACAAATCAAATTAAGCACAGCGCCTCTCCGCCCCTACACCACCCGAGCAGCCAAACAGTCTGCTTTGGGCTACTTCGGGTGCGGGTGCGCTGGAGGAACGATATTAGAGCAGATTTCCGGGTAGGAGAGGGCAGGACCACAGAATGCAAGTAGCCAATCACAGCTCTAAGTAAACAGAAAGGAGAATAGCGTTACGCTGACATCACAGTCGTTTTTCAGACCTGAATAAAGTTCACTGTTGAAAACTATGCTGAACTCAGCAATAACAATGTTCAGTCCTCATAGGACAGGTAGTTCCTCTACCTCCACCGTTACGGCAGGAAAGCTTCATGCGGCTTCTTGTTGCCGATGACGACACTCAGCGTGCAGCATCCAGCCCAGCCAAACAGTCTTCTTTGTGCTACTTCGGGTGCTAATGAGAATAATGTGGCCATAATGGTTATCGGCCCAAGCGAAGTGCGTCTGTGTGCACCCTGATGCCTGCAGGCTTTTGCGTGTTATAAATAAATAAATACATACATAAATGAGGGCTCCGGACCGTTATCGCCCATTCCAGCCCCTGCAATGGAGGATAATGGCCATTAGCACCCCAGGTTCCCGTTTTGGGGAAAGTCTTAGTTACTTACCTGTAACTGATTTCTCCAGCATAGGTATCTTTCTTAGATTCAGATGCTTGAATAGTCCCCGTCGTCAGACCAGGAATCCTCAGTGATTTAAATCATTATTAAAAAAAAAAAAATATATACACATTATTTCCATAGAAAATGAATGTAGATTGCCCATAATGGCCTATGAGCCATTCAATTGTGTAGTCCCTCCACCTGACTTTGGTCCTTTATGGCCCTAACCAATGAGGTGGCAGGGTTTAAGCTCTGCCCCCAGGCAGCCATCTTCAGATTTTGAGCCGTAGAAGACTACATGTGTGATGACTGCTGGGCATGGGAGCAGCCTCTCAGGGGAGGCGGACAGGCGCATGTGGATCTATGAAAGATACCAATGCTGGAGAAATACAGTTACAGGTAAGTAACTAAGACTTCTCCAGCATTGGATCTTTCATAGATTCAGATGCTTGAATAGAATACCAAGCAGTTAAAATATGCCTATACATTATGTATATTCTGCAGATCCTTCTGCTCGCCTTACTACACAGCAACTAAATAGGTTACATTAGTAGGGAAGGCGGTAAGAGAAGGTAGCTCCTACCTTACGCAAAGAGATGGCGGAGAACTGCTTGACCCACTGCAGACTCTTTGCTGGTATCTTCTGCCAGGCATTAATGTTTGGCGAACGTATGCAGAGTGCTCCAGGTTGCTGCTCTACAGATGTCCTTTAAAAGGTACTATTCAACGGAAGCTGCTCTCCCTCTGGTGGAGTGAGCTGTGTTAGGCAGAATCCTGTGCAGTTCCCTTGGGGACCACTGCAAAAAGATTAAGACTACAGGAGTAAGCAGTAAACCTAATTGGTAGCAGTCTGTACCACCCAGATTTACCTGGTAGCTGTGGCTGAGCAGTTAGATTTCTCTCAAGAAGAGTTAGGCGGTATACAGAGGATACACAATAGGGCTAAAAACACAGTAGAACAAGCAAACACTGACCAGAGCTTTGCATCAAAAGTATATAATTATTTATTTAACACACACTTTAGGAAATACACTAGCACTATTAATCAAAAGCAAGTTCCAACCCAATCAGAAAAGTATTTACACCTCCCTTAGCAATTACTAGACAAGTCTAAGTTAAAACACCACCTTTTGTCAAAACAGAGGTGAGCGCGTAACTCAGATGGCACTCCAATAATTAGGTTAAAGGGAGAGAAAAAGGCAGGTCATAAAAATAAAACAGTTCCCAACACTTTTAAGAGACAAAATCAAATTACTGAAGGCAGGGTATACTGTAGAGCCAAAGTTCATAGGCCAGGCCCACTTTGAAGGGAGCAAGGCGAAATGTGCCCAAGATCACACGGTTTAGCAATGCATTCAAGTCTTTGTAGAAATGTTCAAAAGAGGTTGGGGTGGTTCAAAAGATAACGTTAGAAGGTCTGGGGGCCAACTCAGTTGGAAAGCCAAGGATTTAAGGGTCACCTTGGGCAAACCGAAGAAAGGGAGGCCAGGTGGAACACAGTACCTTTAAAGTTGAGGAAGCTCCAGCGGTGGCAGTTTTTCCTGGCAGCGGGTGCAGTTCGTGGTTTCGACCAGGGGAAGAGAGGATCTCGTCAAGGAGGAAACTTGGAGTCGTTGCACTGCCAAGGGAAGAAACCACCCGCGGAGTTCGTCGGTGAAAAGGTGCGTTCCTGGTATTCGCGGTCACGGTGGTGCAGCTTGGCTATCCGGCCGCCGGGGATCTTGGTACGGGCGATTCGACCAAGAGACGTCCTGGAAGGCAAAATGGTTGATCCCACCAGCTCAGAGGAAGAAGACTCTTTCAGCAGAAGATCTTCTCTTGTCGTCGGGAAAGTGGTGAGGTCGTTGCAGCAGGGCTCCACCGGCGGTGTTGTCATTGCAGATGGCTCAGCTTCTCCCCTCTTTGGATTTCTTAGGTCCTGTGACGACTTCTGAAGTTCCAGTCCCAAAAAGCCCTGCTTTTATGCAGAAAAACCCCCATTCAACAGCCTAGCTGTCACTCAAACATGCTAAGTGGTGAGCCGGGGCGGCTCACCACTGGCCCAATCAGAACAGAGTGCGACTTGGGTTGCTAAGGCAACAGTCCAGGGTGCCAATTCCCCCACCCACACATCCTGTGGAACCCAGACAGAGTGGCACCAGTTGGAGGGCTTCTGTGGAGAAGCCTGCCAAAAAGTGGAACAAAGGGCCCGACCTTGGTTGGAGTTACAAAGACGGACACAAACGCCATTTTAGAAAAGAGTTCTGGCAAAAAGACCCAACCAGTGATTTAATATTAAATAAATAAACCAGCTGTATCTTTAACATTGCACCAAAAAGTGGTGCGTTTAAAATCAATGGGAAAATCCCATAGGAAATATTCCGGTGGAATATTTTGCGTGGTAACCACTGCCACCAGCCAGAAACTCGACAAGGGGGGACAGGACAGTGCCCCCTTGAAAACAGACCCAGGGGCAATCGAATTAACCCCTTCCAGTACGTCCACAATATGATTGTACTGGTTCTGTTCACAATTTTGGACTAGTAAAGTCAATGGTGACTTTACATGCCCTGGGAGACAGTAGTCAGTCCCAGGGTATGGAGTCTATGTTTGGGGGTCACTATGACACCCCTGTGTTACTGCACTGATGGGGCTGTGTAACATACACGAAAACAGATGATACCCTATGGAGTAAAAATAAAACCCATAGCCCATAAGCACACAAAAAGTCAAAGACATACCTCAAATAATGCCTAAGAGTGGGAGGAAAAGAGTCTCACTCTTAGCAGGGGAAAAAAACAAACCCCAAAAAATCCAGCAAAGCTGCTGGGGGACTCACTAGGTTTGGGAAATTAGCCTTATAAGAGAATTCTCCCTAACAAGCTGAAGGCGGTCTGGCAAATGGATCGCCTTTAGACTGGTGGCAGTGACTGATACATTGGGTTACCCAACGCGCCAAGCTCTGCTTTGAAATGGGCTGCCCCTTTGTGCAGCCAGCAAATTCGATGAAGCCTAGTCGAGGATCGGATCTCCTCCTTTGTATTGAACATTTTAGAACCCTTGCTACAAACAGCGAATGTAGCGATCTCTCTGATATATGATATGATAGGTTATTTATAAAGCGCTTAATACCCAGAGACATTAGATGTGCGATTCATGAAGAAGTTTGGAAGTACGATGCGCTCGGTGAGCGACATTTCTGACAGCACCGTGGGTAAGAATTTAGGATGCATTCTCAGGATGACGCGGTCCTTAAGGAACAAGGTGAATGGAGGTTCTGACGACAGGGCTTGCAACTCACTAATCCTCCTGGCTGACGTGATGGCTACTAAGAAAGCCGCTTTCCAGGATAAAAATGTTAAGTCACACCTATGAATTGGTTCTTATGGTGGCTCCATGAGTGCTGCAAGGACCGTGTTCAGGCTCCACGAGGGGACCAGTGTTGGAGTTGGTGGGTAAGTGCACATCAATCCTTTCGAGAATATTTTGATAGCCGTTCTGGTGAGCAAAGATTGTTGAGCTGGATTTGTCGTGTATGCCAATATGGCGGATAAATGCACCTTGATGGATGATAGGGGGAGTCCTGCTTTAGCTAGATGCAACAGGTAAGGTAGTACTTGTTCAATCGATGCAGCGAGTGGTTGCACTGATGATGATGATTCACACCACTTGGTGAAACAAGTCCATTTTCGAATATATGTGGAAAGGGCCCTAGAGGCCTTCATTGTATCACAGCATTCTGTGGGAAGATTCAAGTTAATTTGTTTTCGCTGCTCAGGAACCACGCCTTGAGTGGCAGGCTTGCTGGGTCGTGGTCGAGAACCTGGCGAACCCAATCCGGTGCCATTAGAATCATTGAGCAGGCCTGTTCTTTCAGTCTACCAAGTACCCTCGCTACGAGAGGAATCGGAGGAAAGGCATAAAGGAATTTCCCCGTCTAGTCCACTGAGAATGCATCCCCTATCGAGAGGTGTTCTGGATATCTGGAGGAAACCTGTGGCATTTTTTGTTGGCGCTGGTGGCAAAAAGGTCAATCTGCAGATGCTCCCATTTGTGAAATATCCGTTGGACTTCTGCTTCGTCTAGCTCCCATTCGTGGGCTGCTGTGTAGTCACTTCTTAACTTGTCTGCTAAGAAATTGTCCACTCCAGGCAGGTGTCCTGCTTTGAACTGAACCTTGTGATGCAGAGCCCAAGTCCATAGCTTTTTAGCTACTTGAGACAACATCTCTTACCTTGTGCCCCCTTGTTTGTTCGTGTAATGCATTGTGGATGTGTTGTCTGTCTGGATAGTTACCACCTGCCCTGCTAGCACTGGTAGGAAGGCCTTTAGCGCCCACCGTATTGCTCTAAGTTGCAGAACGTTGATATGTAGTTGGGACTCCGGACCGGACCAGGTGCCCTTTATTTGCAGATCTGCCAGGTGTGCGCCCACCACCCCCCAGCCCGATAGTGACGCATCCGTCCTGAGGAGAAGGGTTGATGTCGGAGCTTGAAAAGGCATTCTCTGTAACAGGTTTTGAGATATACTCCACCATCGAAGCACCTTGTGAAAGGTTGCTGGTAGCTGGTAGGTATCCCCCCATGACCAGAGTGCTTGTTTCCACTGGCGGTCCAGGGTCTCTTGAAATGGCCTCATGTGAAGCCTGCAATTTGGTATGAGGAATATACATGAGAACATCATGCCCAGGAGAGATTTGAAAGAGCGTACCATGGCTGTCGCGTTGCCTTGGAACCATGAGGTCAGATGGATTAATGCCGATATTCTGTCTGCCCATGGTCTTACTCTGGGTATGCTGGTGTTGTGTTCTGCTCCCAGAAAGAGCACTGTCTTGTTGGGTATTGGGCAGGATTTTGCCTTGTTTTTTATTGTTCTTGTGACTGCCGTGCTCGCAAGTTTGAATGAACTCGCCCTTATAAGCCAGTCGTCCAAGTACGGGAATACCTCAGTGTCATGATTCCTGCCCCTCTTGTCCCCAGCCCTCCAAGATGTCAGGCCGGAGCCAGGCCACGATCACCTACATGGCCCTCAATGGACTCTCTATCCCTCCAAAGACCCACTTGGAGTCAGACTTGGCGCTTGTGGCACTTGTAGTGCATTGATGGAGACAAGATGGATGCCCCCACATATTTCGGTTCCTAGAACTGCATGTGCAGTCTAGTCTTTTGGGTGTCGTTCAGCCCAGAGACACCCGGGATACCCAGAGCCTATTTAAGCCACACCCAGGCTGAGAAACATGCTTTGTGTTTTCTGCACCTGCAGCGTGACACTCGCCGTGTTCGGATCCGTCTCCAGTAGGCCTGCATCTTTCTTCTGCGCTCAGCTCCTGCAAGAACAAGAACACTGTTAGGAACAGCCTTACCTTGCGGCACTTCTGCCCATCATTCATCGTTTCTTCTGTTCTGCGGGCATCTTCGGCGGAGTCATTCCCATTCCGGCATGCCGATTCCTAAGGAAAAGGGAAAAGAACAGAAAAAAGCCTTAGTAAGCATTCTGCAAATCTTTGCTTATTTTTAAAGACTGTACGAGCTTCAAACGCTTACCTGAATCCCAGCCGCTCTGGGGGAACTCTGTCTCCGGAACTTCTCATCCATCTGCAAGAGGGAAAAGACACTCCAGGTTAGCGTGGAAACATCTAGAGGCGCCGCATACCACGCTTACTCACAGCATTTCTTCTTCATAACCAGCATCCACGCTGAAAACATTGCGGCACCTAAAAGACACAAAAAAAAAACTCAGTTCAATACAAATACGAAAGGGTCGCATCGCGCTCTCACTCACCTTCAGCGCTACTCATCTCAGCAGCACATCGCCATCCCTGAACGCCGGCTAAGGAAGGAAAGGACCGAAGTTAGATAACTGTTCAAAAGACTCATTATACTTACCTGTCGGACTCTTGCCAGTGAAGTAACTAGGCAGCAACGGGCCCACATCAATCAACGCGCCCCTGCGCGGAAAGCAGGACGGAGAGCAAACTTTCCTAGAAAACAAGGTGAGCTGTGGCTCAAAGTGAAGGGTTGGACTCCGGGGAAGAAGAGGTTCAAGCACACAGACAATAGGGAGTTAAACTCTACCAATCCTGTGTTTCAGGCCCAGTCTCCAGTCAAATAGCCCCCAGGGAAGGGTTCGAGGTCGTAAGAGGTCAGAACAGGCTGAGTGATGTCCCTGTGGATACCAGGTGAGCGTTACACTCAGTTCCCGTTCTTCTGAGCTTTGCCGCTACCGGTGCAAGGCACTTGGTAAAAACTCTTGGTGATGACTTTAGTCAGAATGGGAGGACGCGGAATTGAAAATGTGACTCCTCTATTGTAAACCTGAGGAACTGTCTGTGGGCAGGATAAATGGGGATGTGGAAGTAGGCGTCTTCCAAGTTCAGAGAGGCCAGGAAGTCGTGTTGGTTTAACCATGGGAAGACTCTCTGAAGGGATGTCATCTTTAATTTGATGCACTTGATAAATGTGTTGAGCACTCTGAGATCTAGTATCTGTCTCCACTGACCAATTTGCTTTTTCACCAGGAAAAACCGGAAGTAGAAGCCTCTTCCCATCTGCTGGTCTGGGCCCGGTTCTATAGCCGCTTTTAGGAGCAGTTCACGTGATTTTCCAACATTACCTGTTTCAAAAGATGTACCTTGTGTGGGGCAGGGGCAAAGGATGGAGGTAGAAATTTGATGGTGTGACCTTCACAAATCACTTGCAACACCCATTGTCTGATGTTATCCTTTGCCAGCGTTCGTAATAGCGGTTTACTCTTCCTCCCAAGGGGGTGTGCCATGGGAGTGGAGGATAGGAGTTGTTGATTCTGCTTACTCTGGGTTTTGGCTTGGATAGAGCCACGTCGTCCACTTTGGGTGTATCTACTCGTTCACTGATGGCATCTGCTGTCTTGAAAGGTGCTGCCCTGTGTTTTTTGACTCTAGGGAGGGCGAGTGAAGCCTCTGTATTTGGATGATCACATCGAAAGGAACCAAAGGATCTACGATGTTTGTCTTTAAGGGAACTGATGGCTCGTGCTGTATCAGTGTCGGTCTTTATTCCCTTGAGATGGTCGTCAATCTTTTTCCCAAACAGGTCTTGCCAATCTTTCAAAGGCATATCTAATATTTGAGCTTGAACCTACGGTCTGAAGTTGGTCGCCTTCATCCAGGCTTGCCTCCTCAAGACTGTACCATGGGCCATGTGTCTGAAGCCTGATTCTGCTATGTCTACTGCCGCGATCATATGGTCGGAGGTAGCCTCACCGTCCAATAGGATTGCTCTGGCTTCTTCCTGAAGTTCCGTCAGTAAGTGTTTGGTCAATTTGGACATGCAAAGCCATAGTTCACGGTCCAGCCGTGCTGTCAAGGCCAGAGCGTTGCCACCCGATATGGTCAGAGGCTGACGAAGACAACTTCCTGCCCATGGCTGCAATTTACGCCCTTCTTTGTCAGGTGGGGCTGATAAGGTCTATGATGGATTACCCAATCTTTTCCTGGCTGCAACCGTAATAAAAATCTGGTTTAGTGTGGCCTCTCAGGAATAGTGGAGCTGTGTCCGGTGCTTTATATTTCTTCTCTAGTCTTGAGACGATTGCCAGTGTGGACAATGGTGTAGCCACAATCTTAGTTCCAGTGTCCCATATGGTATATAAAAGAGGAATCATAGTGATTGTTCTTGTATGCTTATCTCTATGTTTATAAAGAACCGATTTCTTCTCCTCTGATGTGACTTCCAACTTGAAACAGTCTGCTGCCTTGCCGATAATTGTATGAAAAGACACCAACCGTCGGTTGGTGAAGAATCTCCTGGAGAGTCCTCCTTCCTAGGTTTTTCTACGATGTAATCATCCCACTCGCTTTGCGTGTTGGGCCCATGCGTAATCTCCCCTTCTTCAGGGTCTGAAAAATCTCTGAAAGGATCCTCCTGCCAGTCTGATACTGATGCGATAGATGGAACTACCGTGGGGTCCCTTGTAGGTTGCCTTGGCCTAATATCTCAGAGGGGCGACCCTTGGCGGCGAAGCACTGAGCGTCATTCTCTTAGATCTGCGAGGAGGCTCTGGTAAATGCAGCCTCTAAGGAGGTGTCCTCCTAGGAGGAGAATTTCTTGGTGTGCTACGACGAGGTGAAATATCCCTCTGGAGGGGTAGTTTTTTTTATCCTTCGGTGTAGAAGATGGATGTCTGTCTCTGACCCCTGTTGAATTTGTCAATTATCCTTTGCATTGACGCCATGAGTGATAGATCGTATGGGTCAGTGGGCTCCTCCGTAGTGGGACGACAAGGAGGGCTATTTTCCTTCGGGGTGAGAATAGGCTGTTCACAAATGAATTTGGTGTCTGAAAATTCTTCATGCAAAATGATGTCTGGAAGTTCTGTCATCTCTCTTAAAGGAGACCGTTGAGTTCCTATTAGTTGACTGTGGTCCTCCGGGGTGTAAGGAACTGTGCCCATTGGTTTGCTCAAACCTCTTTCATTGGGTGGCGTACCTGTGGCATCTGTAGACAGGGTCTTGGATTTACTTTTCTCAGTCGACTAGGAAGTGGATTGTGCCGTCAAACATGTTGGCAGTTTTGTTGACAATGACTTTGTCGACCGTAGCTTCGTAGACGGGTGATGATCCCTCTCCGTCGACGAAAGCTTTGTGGTCAAGGGATGGATTCCCTTTGTCGACGACTGCTTAGTGGAGGCTGATTTCAACGACGAGGACTTAATCGCCGATGGCAAGGTTTGAAGCGTTGTCGTGGACGTTTTGGGTTTCGTTGAAGGCTTGGTTTTCGACGGACCATTATCGCTGGTGCTGCTAGTTGACTGCGTTTCCGTAGACTATTGCCCTTCCCCCCCAGATTGTTTTAAAACGCCTCCTTACCTTCAGAGGTAGTTTTTCCCCAGACTGCCTTGTCTTCTGGGCTACAGAGCCAAGAGAAGGTGTGAGAGAAGCCAATTCCACCTTCCTCTTGCTTTTATGTGAAGGAGAAGTACTCCTTTCCATTGAAGAGTCCCTTCTTTTTGAAGTTTGCCTCTCAGAGGGTTTTTCTAGACGGCACAGGAGCTGTCTTAACGGATTCTTCATCAGAAGAGTGCCTTCTTGACTCCAGGTTTAGAAGAAGTCTTCTGTGCCTATCCTGAAGAGTTTTGTTGGAAAAAGTCTTGCAAATGTCGCATTTTTGGATGTCATGAGGATAGAGGCAGTACATGCACTGCTCATGAGGATCCTTCATGAAGACAAGCTTCTTTTTACATCTAATGCAGTCTCTAAACAGGGAAGGTTTTTTGACAGTTTGTTCTTCTGACATGGTGTGAAGAGATGTTTCACTCGATGAATTTTCGATTGAAAATAATGGTTTTCTGAGCCCAGAAACACTGAGTAGGAAGAGCTTAATCAGGAAATCAAGGTGGATTTAAATTGAGAAAAAGTTTAACAGCCAACAATGAGAAAAAAAGAAAAACTCAGAGCTGGAGGATTCCCTCTGTCTGTTAGACTGTGGGGAAAAATCTGAAGATGGCTGCCAGGGACGCAGCTTAAACACTGCCACCTCATTGGTCAGGGCCATAAACAACCAAAGTGAGGTGGAGGGACTACACAATTGAATGGCTCATAGGCCATTATGGGCAATCTACATTCATTTTCTATTTAAATAATGTATATATACACATTTATTTAAATAATTATTTAAATCACTGGGGATTCCCGGTCTGACGTCGGAGAATGTTCAAGCATCACAATCTATGAAAGATCCAATGCTGGAGAAAAAGGATTTTTCTTCTTACACCGGGAAGCCTGCGGTGTCCTGCTGTAGGAAGGAAAATCCTTTTCCAAGATGGCCACCATGGAAAGGGAAGGTGGGGCTCTGTACAGGCGAAGAGAAAGCCCTATGACCATATTACCACAAGCAAATTATTTTTCCCCTTTCAAACCTATCCCACTTTTGAATAACTTTACAACATAGCCGGTCCCAGGTGGACATGGCCACTTTAACCCCATTTGTCCCTCGCGGTCATGGCCAGTAGCCAGATTGTCCGGGTCATGACTTTATTCCAGGACCCGTACAATCTGGCCATTGCCCATGGCCACAGGCTATACCTCAGTCACCAAAAGGTATATCACTATTTTTGTACCTACATTATGAAACTTGTCCAAAAAATAAAAAAAATACGGGCACATTTGCAAAACCATGCTTCAAGGTCCTTGCCAATGCTCCTTACACGAATTGCTTGAAATCCGTCCATGTTATTTTTTCAAAAGTGTCAAAATGTATGTACATACAATAGTCATAACTTAACCCTCAATTGACAAAATCCATTCAGGTTTTAAACAAACATTCAAGGTTGGGTCTATAATCTCTCTGAAAACCTTTGTCCACATTAGTCAAATAGCAACAAAGTTATAAGCCATCTACAAATGTTGAGACCCACCTCTAATTTAGCTCCCTCTTGACAAAATCCCACCAAACTTTGTAAACACATCTACATCTAGATTTAAAATAGTTCTGCAAACCTTTGTGCAGATTTGTCAAATGGCACCACATTTAGAAGCCTTTACAATATTTTGGGACCCCCCCCTCTAATTGTGTTCCCTCTTGCCAAAACAGCTCCACACTTTCCAGAACCATTAAGAATCAGGTCTAGAATACAATTCCCAAATTTCATGCAGTTTCATCGAGTGGCGCCAAAGGTAGAAGCCATCCAAAAACTGCTTTTCAACAACCCTTTAATGCAGAAATAGGCATAGATGTCCCCGAACATCTGAAGTGTTCGTGAACATCACAGGACGGTCCGTGAACAGACTGTACACGACTTTGTGGATGAAAAACACCAGTTTTTTGGCTTTTGTCGGCCATATCCCATCCCATCCTCATCACGCTTCACCTCCCCAGAGATCGTTTGATAAGTTTGACAAGTGCAATGATGTGTTTAATATGTTTTTACCGCAATGTTCACAGACAGGGCCGCTGTCTGCAAATCTAACATGGCGGGAGTTTCCAAAAATCTGACGCACTTCGCGCTTTTCACCATCCAATCAGTGGCCGCGTCCGATGTCCGCAGACATCACACCGCCCTCTGGACCAAACAGAAGCCTTTCCGCAGAGAAATCGGGTAAGTGAGTCCTCGGACCGAACCCAGATATCACTCATTTCTTTTTACCTGCTTTTAGCCGTTTTAAAGAAAGTTACTGGACAGATTTACACCAAATATACAAAAGCAAGCTTTCGGGACCAAGCCGCCACTCCTGCCGCAAATTTGGTGAAAATCCATCCAGCGGTTTGGGCTGTAGGCGTGAGCAAATCTTTTCCATTGTGCCAATGGAAAAAATAATTTTGGGACCCCTCCCTATAACTTGCACCCCTTCATAAAACCTCACCAAACTTACCCAGATAATTCAGACGAGACCATATACTTTTTTTTTGCAAAGTTTGGTAAGGATTTTCCAGGGGGAGCAAAGTTCTAAGCCGCCCAAAAAAATTCTCTTGCTATGAGTTGAGCAACTTAACCAGAACTACAGGGCCGCTACATATATGAAAAACCTACATACAAAAATATGGAGTGCGGAATGCACTCCAAAGAGCAGCTGAAAGTCAAATATCCTTTTCGCAAAAAGAGAGTCACCACTGAAATCCAGACAGCATAGTTTCCTTTATTTTAATGTGCCGTGGAAAAAAGAATACAAGCAAACACATTTTGCGGTTCACACTCTGCTTGATCATGTTGAGGGGTATAGACACAGATGATAGACTTAAATTTGGTAAAACATCCATTTGGTAGCAGGCTGGAAGAGAGTACCACATCCTAAATGAGGATCTATTACATGATATGGGGGCCCACATCTTGTGATTTCTTGAATACTACAAGTTGCAATGCTTTGTAAGTGCTTACATTCTACACATGATAAAATCTCAAGTGAGAGATGCCGTCATGTTTCTGCATTTGGAGATTGTTAGAAATGGAGCTCACGTTGTAAAGTCAAACTTTATAATTATGTGTGGCATTTGCCTAAATAGTTAAGCATTGTAAGCTGAAGCCACTCAATTTAAGTAGAGGCTACAAGTACGTTCTGCACTAGTGGCAGAACGCCTAATGGAAAGGAAATTTAGATGAACCTCACCATAGACATTTACCTTGTGCCCAAAGCCAACAATCTCCATCATTGCATTCTACGCGGTGATATCCTGCATGCATATTAACTTCATATCTTTAAAAACAGTATAATTGATTGAACCAAACGCATAATAAACAAATATGCAATCTGACATTATATTTAGAAAGTGCAAAATAATACATAGCAGCCATTAAGAAAGTGCATTATACCTAGGCGCCCATATGTACCCCATACAAAATGTATGGTATCATACCTGTTGTGTGAGAAATATTAAGTTTTCATTTTACAAATCTGAGTATCTAAATTTGGCAAATGATCCTGTATACAGAAATATAGTAGTATTATATATACCCCATCTATGTCTAAGCTTAATGCAAGACACGATACCACTATATTTTTTTTAATGGCAACTTGATAAAGTGCTAAGTGCCTGTAAATCAGAACCAAATACAAATAACCAATAAATGAAACTCAGGCCACAATAGACACAACCAGGTAACAATGATAACACCTACAACAATCAGGGATAATAGCAATATAATAAAGTGCTTTGTGCATGCAAAATTACCAATATAAAGTGCCATGTGCTTAACCATAACACTCAGTCCTTGCAGATGTGCAGTATAAAGCGGTCTAGGACCTCAAACCATGACTCTAAGGATACTCTAAAACCGTCACTGACAACCAATGTAGTTAAGGGTAACATGGTCTATAATCTATATGTCAAACAAGAGTCAAACAGCCTCAACAGAGCAAATTGCATCTAAAGGGAGTATATAAATGATAATAGCAAGCAGGCAGATACACCTCATCCAAGCCTCGGAACCATCTTAGGCTCGCTACCCAGTGTTGCCTTCTAGGCTCAGTAAAAAGAGTATAAAAAGTAGTCTCTCGTCATAGAGCGTCAGTATACCCAAAGAGACAAAGGAGAGGTGCAACAAATGTGTAGATTTCTTCATCTTACTAGCAAGACAGAGAGAAAATGTGTGTCTGTCTGTCTGTCTGTCTGTCTGTGTGTGTGTGTGTGTGTGTGTGTCTCACAAGGACCTGGCCCTCTTAATCATTGAGAAGTGCCTGAGCCCTCTATAGGTTATGTAAGGAAAAAGGTAAGGAATCTGCGGGAGGAAGGCAAACATTATAAAGATTTCTTCTTTAATGGCAAACACTGAGAATAAGTCTAAATGTGCTAATTCTTGTAAATACGTACTTAGGAGGTCAATGACTTCTCGGGTCAACAGTCGGACCAGCTGCTCCTCAAGCATTTCCTGGGACTCTGGGTTGTCATCTGCAGTGCTATCTTCACTGTTAACAAAGGAGGTCAAAGAGTAAAGCTAAAGTTTGAAAAAAATACAACAGGCAAGAGAAATGTGTCACTGGTTCAACATTAATCTGGCTAGAAGCACCCTTAAGCCAGGAAACAAGAATTGCATTGTGGTTTTAATGTACGTTTTACTCTTTAAAATTAACACACAGTTCATCGGTTTCACAAATACCCCTTTGAACACAGTTTCATATATAGACCAATACAAGAAACAGTGACATGCATATAACAATTACTCTGCAGAGTAGGCATCTTTCATAGATTCACATGCTTTCAATATTCACTGTTGACATGATGGGAAATTCACAGTATCATTTAAAAGCAGTTGAAACAAAATTTGCATCAAAAGCATAACGTGTCCACTTTTCATGGCTTAATTCCATTTTAGAATTTTGGCTACCTAACTTTTTGGGTCCCCTATAACGTTTACTCTTTTTCCTGGTTTTTTCTTTGACTTGACATTTGTGTTTTTTTTTATAACTCTGTTTATTGGTTCATACACAAATACATATCGACTTAAACAACCAACAAGGTCACATGGCATAGGTCATAAATACAGCATTTCACACCATGAAGCATTGCAGGGCTAACATAGGTGTATCGCATTAGGTCCAGGGACATATAACACAGGGTCTGGGTCAGTTACTGCATCAGGGAACATTGTGGGTCGCCGGGCCTTCAACAACAGGCAATCACCCAGTATCCTCCCACTTCTCCCAAACCTTCTGAAACTTCCTGGGGCACCCTTTAGTCTTGTAGATACCTCTTTTTCCAGGGATGCACATCTGTCTACCTCATTGGACCATCTGTTTATACTCAGTTTTTCGCGCGAGCCCCATGTTGCAGTGGTTTGTCTCTTCCCCACACCCAGTGCAAACCGCCAGAAAGGTCTTCTCTAGTTTAGTAAAGTCTGTCTCGCCCCATATACCCAGCAATATCAGATCGGCTCCTGTGGAACCAAGGACCCCAAAGTAGCAGAGATCTTGTCAATACATTTCTTCCAAAAGCTCTGGAGTACGTCACAGCCCCACACCATATGAAAGAAACTGCCCTCTGCCCTTTTGCATCTCAGACACTCCTCAATGTCTGCCACTCCCCATCTTACCATCGCTGTTCGGGAGCAGTATGCTTGGTGTAATATTTTGAGTTGAATCAGTCTCAGCTTAGCATCAATACCAATATCCTGTGGAAACATTAGTGCTTCCGGTGGGCCCAAGTCCGTTTCCGATTTCTCTTTTAACCTATCCAGTTCTTGTGTTCCGAAGGAGTTAATGACGTGATATAGCACAGAGGTGACCTTGGTCGGGATGCACTCTGGGAAAACATTGGTCTTGAGGGGGAACATTTGGGAACCTCTCTTAGATCAGGTAATTGGTTATTAAAAGTGTTTGTTAATTTGAAGTGCCTGTAATGCTCGCTAGGTTGGATCCCGAATTTCCTTTACAAAACCTCGACGTCCAGGAGGTGTCAGTCTTGCACTAAGTCTGCAAGTGTGCGTATAGCCCTGTCCCTGCCAGATCGTGAAGTGTCCCATCTTCTGGATTTTGGGTAGATGTGGGTTATGCCACAGGGGTTGCTCGAGTGAGGCTCCCGCCCTTCACCCAATATGTTGGTGGGCCTCCCCCCAAACCGGTCAGATGTGTAGCGTTATCCTGGACACTCCCACCATCCTTCTGTTTTCACTGTATAATATCTGAAGGGTGGGGTGGACCTGTACTGCACATCACCAGCCCTATTTGCGCTGCCCACTAGTAGGTACAGAGACAAGGCAATCCAATACCTCCTGTTAGGTAAAGCCTCCTGGCAATAGGACCCAACCTTTGGTATAAGTCTGAACTACACAGGTTGGTAGTGTTGATGAGCAGCCAGGCTTATCCCAAGAGGGGTCAATATGAGTAGTTACACAAATATTCACAGTGACAAGTATCCAAATAAACACTTACACTCAGGGTTTCTTGATACCTCCTCTTCACCTGAATGTCCTTCTTCAGATGATTCGTCCGTGGGAATGTCTCTTCTTTCTCTCCAAGCTGTAGCAGGATTTTTATTGAGGAATTTAGGCAGGGCTCGTCCGGAGGCCACCTTTGCCTTATGCAATTGCTCAGCAGTGGGGACCTACAGGGAGGCCACCCCACAAACAGGGAAAAGCTTTGCCGAAAAACCCTGCAGTGATCTTCGTTCCAGGTAGGTATTGCGGTTTTAGGTGATTCAACGTATGATTGAGTGCCCCTTCGGAAAGGCAGAGAGATGGAAGGTAAGTACCAATACCAGGAGGAAACCAAGCAACAGGCACGTCCCCGGTTCAGGAACGTGACTGCCTCGGCAACAAGGGATAACCGCGAGAAGCGCGGAAAGTTGCTCGTAAACCAGAGAGGCAAAGAGAAAACAAACGTGGAAGGAGGCGTTCCGAGGAGCGGAAACGAAGGACAGCAGGGAAGGGGAAGAAACAGGAGCAGGGAGGAAAGAAACTAGGAAAGGGGCACGAGAGTACGAGGAGTAGCACTCGAACAGCGTGTAAACCAAAAAAGCAATGAGGGTTGCAACGCGCTGTCGAAAACTGCAGACGCGTGTAAATACACATCACAATCAGGAAGTAAAAACACTAGAGTGCTGCACCCGCTTCTGCCGTGTAGCAATACGGCTTAACCCTTCCTCCATTGAATCCACAACTTCCAGGGTCTGCGGATCATGACAGGAGCAATATAATAGCAAAACACAAATACCTTCAAAAATGCACACCCTTCGTTCCTAAATCAGCAAACATCCATTTGGGATGCCACACAGACACTTCCTACACCCACAGGTGACATCAATAGTTAGGACACTGTGGAAATCGATATATTACTGTTAGCATTTAGAATAGTACTGATGCCCTATTACACATCCCCAGACGGGAGTTTCACAGAATCCTCCAGAAACTCCTTTGGAACAATGGACACCCGAGAATAGCGCTCCACACCCTGCAGCGTTCCATCTGGGAGGGAGGCATAGGATTGCCGCATATACAGACGTACTATTGGGCGAGTCAGATGGCAGTAATAAATGACCTATTACACGACAATCCCTCACTACCTCACATTAAAGCCGACACCCTAGATGCAGCGAACATAACCCCACTAGAGTCCCTATACCGGAAAACTAATACCAACACTACCAAAACAATGGCTGCTCACCGGGCACCACACTGGGCAGAGGCGCATAAACATATAAACTGGGAAGGGAAAACCACACCGGTACAGCCACTGTGGGCAAATAAACATATCCCTGAGCTGGACAGGCTCCCGAAATGGCGGAATTGGATAGCTGCGGGAATAACAAAAGTTCGGGATGGGGGAATTGTGCCATTTGAGGAGTTGGTGGATGAGTTCAACCTCCCTGTCACTGACCGATACCGACATACGCAATTAAGTCATGCCCTACAGCGGCACCTGCCTGACCTGCGTGACATGGCAGACTGCACCCCTATAGAGAGGAACCTGGTCCTAGATAGCATAGACACCAAATCATCTCGGTGATGTATAATGTTCTCACCTCATTTGCCACACCGGAGCTATCGAGTCTAAAGTCTAAGTGGGAAAGGGATGTGGGAGAGATACTGCCTGAAGACTGGATAACAATCCTAATGTACCCGAGAGAAACTGCCATTTCGGCCAGATTACGCCTTGTCCAGCTCAAAATCCTGCATAGAATTTACTATCCAAGGGTCGCATTGTACCGGTGGGGTAAAACCACAGACCCGAATTGCCTGTGCTGCCGCCAGGAAGAGGGCACCTTTTTCCACATCATATGGGACTGTCCGCACATCACGTTATACTGGCAACGCTGCTGCGACACACTAAGGTACTGGGTCGGATCATGCCCAGAGATCCGAAATTGATGTTGCTGGGTGTCGAGGACAAGGGTGAGATGTCTCGTACTGATAAGCTACTGTTTGCAACCACCACGGCACTGATCAAACGCAACATTGCCAAGCTGTGGGGATCGGGGGTAACCCCTGAGCATGCACAATGGATAGATGATGTAGATGCATGCATTGCGATGGAGCGAAGAGTATATGCGGCCAGAGGATGTCCTGGGAAAGCCGGGAAAATCTGGGAAAAGTGGGAGAACGCACAATAAGACTTTTGTACAACACAGGCCTGTGGCTGGAATGTAAATGAAATGTAAGAGTGTACATGTAATTGCTAATATAACCTTACGCTACTGAAATCTGGACCTTATGTTCTTTTGTAATGTTTTTGGTTGCTGGACCCCTTCAGGGTCATTGTTTTTTGTGTATTATACAACAAAACCAATAAAAGTGTTTAATCAAAAAAAAGAATAGTACTGAAATGAGTGTCAAAGAAAAGGTTATTAGAACAAACCGAGATCTCAAATATTCTTAAGCAGGCAAATACTTTTAGACACCCCCTAATTCAGAGGAGAGAAGAGTCTTTCATGAAAACAGGCTAAACCAAAGTCAATGGGCAAATGCCTATGTGGCTGAAGCACTTCTTGCAGGTAAGTAAGAAAAGTCGTTGCACAATGTTTAGAAGTCTTTGCACAATGTTTAGAAGTCTTTGAAGAAAAAGAAAAATCAATGTAGGGCCACAAGCTGTTAGACTTGTGAGCAGTAGAAGCAAATCTACTACAAGAGGTAAGTTCTCTGAGACTTTCACAGTACCTTTAGTTTGAAGAAAATGAAGCAGACGACTTCTGTTCCTGTGCAGCTCTGCAGAACCTGTGTTCCTGGGCCTCAGTCGTGGGGACAAGAGGGAGGACTTCTGGGGACTCATGCCTGCAATGGGATGGTTACCGACAGCAACCGGCACTCTTCAAACAAGTGGCAATTCAGTGTTTCAGCTCTTTGTGTCTATCGCACACAGCAACACTGCGGTTCTTGGCTGTCGAGCTGGACCTTCCTTGCTTCTGGGGTCCCGCACTCTGTTGAGGGGGCTCAGGGTTGGTGAGTCCTGCTTCCTGGGACTCCGGAGGATCTTCCTGGAGCTCTTTGCCAACTTAAAAGCAACGCACACAAACTGGTGTTCCTCTCCCTGGCTATTCGGTTCCAGCAGCGACTGCAATGGAAATTCAACCAGCTCCGAGAAAGATGTCCAGGTGGCTTACATTGGAGTTGATTGGTCCCACCAACTCAAGGGGAGAAGTCGTCTTCGCAGGGCTTCTCTGTCGATACGAAAGTGGAGGTTCAGCACAGAAGCAGGGCTTCACAGGGCAAACCAACGGTCCAGGAGTTGGAGCAGGTGTCCTCTTCCAAGTTGTTCTCCGGATTCCTTCGTCCAGTGGTCGACTCGGCCTTCCAAGCCAACAAGCCTTGCCTTTTATGCAGGTTTCTTCCATTCATTCCAGCCTAGCTGTCAGTCACCCAGCAGAGTTACTGTCTTTGCCGGACAGCCAGCCAGCCAGCCAGCCGGCCAATCACTTAAGAGTGCATTCCTGTCTCCCAGGAGATTAAGCACAGGGAGTTTCGGGCACCTCCCTCACTTCCTGCCCCTACCAGACATACTGGAGCCAGAGGCGGGTTTCACCCGTGAAGCCCGCCAATGACAAAATTAACAAAGGGACCAAACCTGGTTTGGCGCGCAGAGAAAATCTCAAGAAGGACATGTCCACAGAGAAATGGCCAAAAAAGAAGAACAGGGCCATTTTGACAAAAATGGCATCCAAGGGTGCTTTACTGCAGCGCACGGTAAAGACACACCACAGTAGTAAAAAGTAAACCACTGCCACCAGCCATTAATCGCAGAAAGTAACATACAATTGTTACATGAGAAACTAGACAAAGGGGATACCAAGTAACCCCTCCAGCACCCTATTTTAAGATAGTGTGTGTTGGGTCTAGAAAGTTAAAATTGTAAAGTAAAGTCAATTTCACTTGGAAACAGTAGTTATGCAAGAGAAAGGTATTTAAACCTTTGGGGAAATCTGAAAGACTTCCCTGTAGCACTACACTGAAGGTGCTGTGTGCGTCAATGTAAAAAGATGCCTATGGAGTTTGTCAGACTCCAAAATCAAAAGAGAAAGTTAAAATCACATTAAAATACATGAGAGAGTGGGGAAAAAGGGTCTCACTCTCTCCAGGTAAAAATGAAAAAGTCCTAGAGTCCAGCAAAAGCTGGGGTTCTCTAAGGTACAGAGGAATTAGCACATTTCTGACAATTCTCCCTAACAGGTGTCGTTGTGCCTTCATCAGTGCCTGAATGCTGTGGGTAAGTGGATGAGTTGCAATTGGTTGAAGTTGAATGGGGACAAGACAGAGGTAATGGAGGTAGGTGCCTCACCTGATCCCACTCGGTCTTCCTTTTGGCCTTCGTCTCTACGCACTCTGCCTGTCCCTGTGACCAAGGTGAAGAATCTGGGAGTTATTCTCTCAGCCTGTCTGTCTATGAATTACCAAGTGTCTGCAGTATGTAAAGCTGGCCATTTTCAACTCAAAACATTAAATAAGGTGCTCCCTATGTTGCATGTTACTCTTCACCCCCCAGTGGTGGCAGCTCTGGTAGTGAGTAGACTGGATTACTGCAATTCCTGCCATCTTGCACTGCCCAAAAGGCATGATCCAACAGCTTCAGTGCCTTCAGAATCTGGCCGCACGGGCGGCTACAGGGTCTCCGTATGGGGCCTACATCTCTCCTGTGGTGCGTACTCTTCATTGGCTTCCGGTTATGCAGCGGATCAGGTTTAAGGCACCTTGTATTGTACACTGGGCGCTGCACGGACAGGGGGCAGAGTACTTTCAGTCTAAGTTTACCCGGTATCTCCCCACCCGCCCCTTGCGCTCAGCTACAGCCAGTCTGCTACTGGTAACGACTTTTCGTAGGACACGCATTGGAGGACGTGCTTTCTCAGTTGTCGCTGCACAAATGTGGAATGACTTACCATTGACAGTAAAACAAAACTGTCTAATCACCTATAATTCAGGAAACCGCTCAAAACATGTCTGTTTTTGCCTATTATTGCTTTGGATGATGATTCTCGACTTCCCTCTCTAGCGTCAAGATACCTTCGGGTGAACGCGCGCTGTACAAATTACATTAACATAACATAATAACTGTCACAAGTTTTAATGCACCTCCTTCCATAAGCCTTGTTACAGGTATCCTCTCAAAAACCATCACCTTAAAATTCCCCACTATTTATGCATATACAAACACATCCCTCCCTCCCTCTTGTTTCCCAATTCGATTCTCCCATGAATTGGCTGAGGCCTTCGGTATCGGTCCTCCCTCAATCGGTCACTCGTCTTCGCCCTGCCGGGCACCCCACAAGGTTCGGGGCAGGAATTTCATCAAGGAGGCTCCGACAACCGTCTCAGTTCGCGTGTGATTCTCTGGTCTCCACTGGCCACTCTGCAGTCCACAGGCTCGTAACATAACAGTGGGCGTCAACCATCCGAGGGCCTGGACTTTAAGTATCCAAACTGCTACCATAGTTAAAGTAAGACTGGAAAAGCCCAGTCCTTTGCAGAACACATAGGCTGGGAAGTCAACACCCAATAACGGAAAGAGTGAAAGTAAAAACTATTCCAACTTCTCCATTGGTAAACCTGTTTTAAACTCAAAATACGTCACGATTGACGTCACATCATGATCTTGGTTACAAAAAACTGCGGGGATTCAGTATTTGTTAGGGGAATTGTCTATATATACAATGTAGAAGTATTAATTTTTCACTGGTCACGAATAGTCTGATGGTCCCACCTTGGACCGCCCCTCGAGAGAGAATAGTAAAAAAGACAACTGGTCATTGGCTATTGCAACAATTACAGGCGGCATCATTTTGGGGAATTGTGATTGGCTGGCATTGGTTTTACCAACCTTGAATGTCTTGGCAGGTCATCAGCACATGAGCAAAACAGTGATTTTTTGGGGGGGGGGGACACGGGGTGAGAGAACTCTGCTTCTTCCAATTAAATAAGACACCATCCCTGATTTCCTAGGCCTCAAGGCAGGACCTTCAGCTTTGAAATTGGCCTTGTCTGGCATGTTTGTTCTGAGAACTTGAAGGGAATGAAGGCATGGGCCCATCTGTCTGGCGTTGATGAATAACCACTGTTCTCCAATTATAAGTCCTGTGTCAGGAGACAGGGTTTTGAATTATTCTGCTCATTACAGAAGTGGGAGAGGGGGCGATGCCGTGAATGATGCATTCATCTGTCTCTCAACACGTAGACAGTTATAAAAATACTATATTTATTTATGGGCAGGAACACTATGAAAATGACCAAGAACATTCAATATCACATAACTCTAATAGTGAAATGACATGCATTACTCACCGTAATAGAATTTCTGATGATTGTATCTGCTTAGATTCACATGCTGTGCATGTAGTCCTACATCTAATGTAAGTCGCAGAGTATTGCATCTTTCTTTCGAAGATCGAAAGGGGACGTCGACATGGGCGTGACTGTAACACTATCCCCAACGTGACGTGTAGTGTACCCAAAATCCCTCACACATCAAAGTTCCTCTGGTTGTGTTTCTTCTGAGACCTCTCGCCATTCATCACCAGACTCATCAATGCCTCTTTTTCCTCAGGAACAGTCCCCAGTAACCTTAAAGAGTCCTGGGTCCTCCCTCTCCTCAAAAAACCCTCCCTTGACCCGTCCATCCCAACCAACTACAGACCGATTACCACCGTCCCATTCCTGCTCAAGATACTAGACAAGACAGCATACCTACAAATTCAAAAGTATCTTGAAACAAACCACCTTCTAGGAATAAGACAATCCGGCTTCAGACCCGAACATGGAACTGAAACAGCCCTGATAGATCTGAAAGCCCAAATAGACGACTTTAGAGATAACGGGAAAACTGCATTACTACTCCTGCTAGACCTCTCTGCGGCGTTTGACCTAGTTGACCATAAAATCCTATGTAATCATTTAGACTCAGCTGCCCACTTTTCACAAGAAGCCATCAGTTGGATTGAGTCATTCCTCAACAACAGATCCATGCAAGTCTTCTCCTCCTCTGCCGCCGCCGAACCCATCCCCATTACATGTGGAGTCCCACAGGGCTCGTGCGTCTCCCCCACTCTGTACAACGTGTTCACAAAGCCCCTGTTTGATAATCTAGACGGCCTGGGTATCACCTACACTAACTACGCCGATGATACACAGATCCTCATCCCGTTGACGGGAGATTACAACCAGGATTTGGCCTTGGTGAACAGGGTGTATCTCATCATCCAGGCATGGATGGCTTCGCACAGTCTATGCCTGAATGATGACAAAACTGAACTCATCATCCTTGGTTCTACGTCCAACCTAACCAAACTCGACCACAATTATGCCAACTTCATCATAGATGGGAACCTAATCAAGGTTTCGAAAGAAGTAAAAACCCTAGGAATATACCTCGACTCCTCCCTAACCTTCCACAAACAGGTTAGCTCGATGGCATCCTCTACGGCCTACACATGTAAGCTCATAAGAGCAGTCAAACCCTTCCTCTCCACCCACAGCTGCACTACACTTGCCAGAGCATTGGTATTATCCAAACTGGACTATTGTAACGCCCTCTACATAGGAGCCACCAAACAAATCACCAACAAAATTCAGACGCTACAAAACAACGCCCTTAGGGCAGCACTCAATATTCCCAGGAGGGAACACATTTCCAATATCAGGAAATCCCATAACTGGCTCAGCACAACAGACAAAATCCTGCTTAAAGTAGCATCGCTCACCCACAAATGCCTGAATAATGCTGCCCCACGCTATCTGGCAGACAGAATATGCAAACACAGCCCCATCAGAACCTCCAATGCTAATCTGCTCACCGTCCCCAGGTTTAAACGCACTAAAATGGGTGGCAACAGCTTCCAGGTGAAAGCACCCCAACACTGGAACTCCCTACCACCATCGCTCAGAACTCCCCAACCATACTCACTTTTTAGACGCAACTACATCCATTGGTTAAAGAACACGAACCACTAACACCTCTAACACCACATGGCTGCTCTCCGTGTTGCATGCTTTAAGAGAATCTGTAAATTTGTAATACTAAACCTGTATATATTTGTAATTCTTTAAATACATCTACTGCATTCTCTCCTGCCAAACTGTACACATGTTCCTTCATCGTCACACTGTAATTATGTAATGTAATGTATAATTATGTAATGTAAAGTATAAGCATCCTGTAACCAAGCTTTGAATCACCTTGCTGCTCATGCGCCCTCATACCCTCGGGTCTGGTGCACAATACAAATGAATAAACTAAACTAAACTAAACTAAACTTCTGCCGTGAGGGAGCCTTATAGTCAGCGTGAGCGAGTATAGAAGAGAGAAGGTGGAGGAGGTCTATGTTCCTTCTACTCCACGAGGGAAGGAAGGGTGGGTGCATGTGAATCTAAGCAGATACAATCATCAGAAATGCTATCACGGTGAGTAATGCATGTTTTCTGATGCTTGTGAATCTGCTTAGAATCACATGCTTTGTATAGACTAGCGAGAAGTACCCAGAGATGGTGGTGGGATGTGAGAAGGAACAGTGGCACACAGATGTCTTAGCATCGCTTGTCCCACGTGAGAATCAGACCTACAGTGTGCATCTAGGCAGTAGTGTTGTGTAAAGGTGTTTACAGAACTCCAGGTTCCTGCTTTTCAAATGGAATCTAGAGGAACATTTGCAATGAATGCTACAGTAGCCCCTGTGCACCGAGTAGTGTGCTCTAGGCGTGAAGGATAGATCTCTCTTGGCAAGAGTGTAACAAGTGTGATGCAGTTAACTCTCCACTTGGAGATAGCCGATTTAGAGACAGGGTCCCCTTCTCTACCAGCTGCCACTGAAACAAAGAAATGGTTTGTTTTTCTTAGAGGCTTTGTCTTTACCAGATAGTAGATAACCACTCTTCTTACATCCAGTGTGTGGAGGCTACTTTACGTCACGTTAGTGGGGTTCTGGAAGAAGGTGGGTAGTTTTATGGACTGGTTTACATGGAGCTTTGGGATCAATTCAGGTGCAAAGTGAGGGTGTGTGCGTAGAACCACCTGTTCTTTGACGAATGGGTTCTGAACTGAAAGAGCCTGCAGGTCACCTACTTTCCTTATAGAGGTGATTGACACTAGGAAGGCGGTCTTATAGGTGAGTGCTTTAAGGCTAGCCTTGTACATTGGTCCAAAGGGAGGCCCCATTAGTCTGATAAGAACAACTTTCAGGTCACACCCGGGAGCGGGTTTGGAAATAGGCGGATGAAGTCTCTTTACCCCTTCCATAAAGCCTTTAATTACAGGAATTTGACACCATGAAACCCTGTTGTGGGACGTGGTGTATGCCGAAAGCGCGGTTAAGTGTGCCTTTAGAGAATTGAAAACTAGTCTTGAATCTAACTGGTGGGTTAGGTACAAGACGATCTCTTTAGGTGAGCATTCAATAGGATTGATGCCCTTGCCGTTACACCAGATGACAAAGCGCTTCCATTTGCTGGAGTAGCAATGCCTGGTGTTAGGTTTCCATACTTCTCGGAGTATGTCTATGAATCTTTGAGGGAGCTGGAGGTGCCCGAACTCTATGATTTTAGGAGCCAGGCTGCTAAATTGAGAATTTGAGGGCATGGCTGTAGTGTTTCTCCCTGGTCTTGAGACAGCATGTTGTACAGGCACGGCAGCTTCCTGGGAGGGGAAGACTGACATTGCCATGAGATGGGAGGACCAAGGCAGGCGGGCCCACATCGGCCACCAGAATCATCCCGACTGGCTCTTGGTGCATCTTGTCTCCACAGTGGCAAACAAGTCGACCTCTGTGAAGCCCCATTCTGCAAAGACGTTGAGTACAATGTCGTCCTGTAGCTGCCACCCGTGCTCTGCAGGTGTGGGGGGGTTGGGGAGGGGGTCTCTGCTGAGTGCTTTCGCCAGGAGATTGAGTTCCCCTGGAACATGTTGTGAAAGGAGGAACATTTTGTCTTTGAGAGCCCACTTCCATATATTCTGGGACAGTTTGGACAGCCCTAGAGAGTGAGTGCCCCCTTGTTTGTTTAAGTAATACATGGCTGTAGTACTGTCCGTGAGGACTAGACCGGTCTTCCCCTGGAGGTGTGTCTGGAAGGCCTTCAGGGCCTTGAACACTGCTAGCAGTTCCAACAAGTTGATAAGATTGGATGCTACCACTGGGGACCACACGCTGTGCGCCGTAGGCCCCCCTCCCTGTCAGAGATGAGTCTGTGGTGAGAGTGGCTTCTACTGCGGGGGTGTGGAAGGTTTCCCCCTGCAGAAGGTTTTCCCTTGACCACCACTGCAGAGACCGAACGAGGGCTTGAGACAACCACTAGATCGGCCCGCTGGCCTGACCACTGGCTCGAGAGCCACCCTTCCATGGGGTGCATGCGCAGACTAGCGTGAGGAACTAGGTAGATGCAGGAAGCCATCACCCTTAACAGTTGCATGGCCTTGCATACGGTCACCTGGTGACTGGCTACATAGTGAGGGATCTGGAACAGCATGTTTTGAACCTCTTGTTGGAGGGAAAGACAAGACCAAAATTGTTTGACTTGATTGGGGTCTAGACTGGATTTTTTCTTGTTCATAGAGAAACCTAGGTTTACCGTCTTCGGGGTTTTTGTTTGGCATGTTACGTACGAATCCCCTGTTATGAGCCAGTCGTCAAGGTAGGGATAGAAAGGGAGGGACTGCCTGCGTAGGTGAGCAGCTACTACCGCCAGTACCTTTGTGAATACCCATGGAGCTGAGGAAATGCCAAAGGGGAGAACCTTAAACTGATAGTGGGTGTCCTCTATCATGAACCTGAGGTACTTTCTGTGCGCTGGCAACATTGAAATATGAAAGTATGCATCTTTCAGGTCCAATGTGGCCATGTAATCCCCCTGCTGCAGCAGTGGGATTACCTCCTGCAGTGTTGTCATCCTGAATTTTTGAGGTTTGACATACTTACAGGGCACATGGTGAGATCCTTTTTGGGTACAAGGAAGTACACTGAATAAATACCCTTGTTTACCTGGTGAATGGGTACGACTTCAATGGCGTCTTTCTCTAGAAGGACCTGCACCTCTTCCAGCAGAATGCACAGGTGTTCTGGCGACAGGCGTTTGCTCTTCGGTGGGTGGCATCGAGGTGGTCGGTGAAACTCGATGCAGTAGCCCTGGGTGACGGTCTTTAACACCCACTGGTCTGATGTGATCCCCTCCCATGCCTGAACGAACAAGAGTTCCTGCCTCTACCCTTGCCCCTATGAGGAACTCCATGTTGATATTGGTTGTTACTAGAAGAGCCTTGGCCTGAGCACCAATGGGGAGAGTGGGAAAACGATTGCCCACGAAAGGACCAGCAGGAGTTAGAGCCTCCACGCTGGTGGAAGGGTTTAGCCGTGATCTGGCTGAGTGATTTTAGTGTTTCATGCTCTTTTTTGAAGTCTCCAGGGCGTCATCAATAGCTTTCCTAAAAAGGTATGTTGATCAGAGGCCCGAGTTTCGGGTTTAAAGCCGCAGTTCTTTAACCAGGAGTGTCTTTTAAGTAAAGTCCTCTGTGCTATGGTGCATCGAGCGATCTCAGCAGAGCCCAGAGTGTTCAATATATTGTGGGTAACCTGTCTGCCATCAGCCACAAACGCCAGCAAGCGTGATTGGGTGGGCTCTGGAACATCTTGAAGGCCATCCTGGACTTGGCCTCACCGGACATCACTGTAGCTTGCCAGGAGAGTGGTATTGTTTGCGATCCTATTAGAGTAGGCCGCAGAGGCAGTGACCCGTTTATCCAGGGAATAAAGCGTTTACAATCTTTATCCGGAGGGGCTTCCGCCGAGGACAGTGTAACCTCGCCATTTTCCGAGTGGTAGCAACCACCAGGGAGTCCGGTGTAGCATGACACCTTATGCATAGTGGGTCAGAAGGTGATGGGCGGAATCATTTTTCAACCCGGTGGTTGACCGCCCTTGTGAGAGACAGTGATAACAAGGAAGGGGCTAGGCACCTCTTTATAGTGTTGAGTAAAGGGATGGCTTGACTAGTCAGAGGCTTCTCCTTGAGGATATCCTCAACCAAGTCAGAGTCTGGAGCTGCCTCATGTTGCAATCTGGAAATAATTGGCTGCTCTTTTCAAAATAGCATTGAACAACAGGTGACGAATCCCTCTGTGGAGGCTAAGAAGGGGGATCTAGACAGATAATGTCCGGGCCAGGTGTATAAGTTGGCGATAGCCATGGGCTCCGATCCCCAGCCTGAGCCTGATCCCAGTCTGGGTCCTGATCAGCTCTGTCTTGTGCGAAGGGATTTATGTCCTCATAGATATCTGCTGGTTGGGTCCTCTGGGACATTAAAGATATCCTCTTGGTGTCCCTGTGCAGAGATGGGTCATTTCTGCAGTTTGTAAGGAAAGGGGCAGGAGTCCTCTTCCCTGGGTCTTTTAGGTGTAATGTACCAGTCAGAAAAGACAATAAACTGGGCCATTTTGTCCATGTATTGTTCATATCTCTCCCTAGTCCATAAGGAATAGGCAGAAGGGTCTGCAGGTGGAAAATGGGCCCAATAAGGCCTTAGAGGATGTGGGGCTTCAGAATACTCCTCTCGACGAGAGGGGATGCCCTTGTGCTCTGTGGCTGCCAAAAGGATATCCGCAAGGCTTTTGCATATTTTTGGCAGTTGAATCGAAGGTCTTAGCGTGCCTGACTGCACCGTTGGTGCCTGTACCAAGGCCTTAGGTGCTTGTGCACCCTTGGAAGGTGTGTCGATGACTCGCATGCCGCGAAGGCAGTTGCATGGAGGGCGCCGAATAGCGAGGTTCGGAAGGCACCGAAGTTTTTGCCAGCTCTGTTGGCGTTGTGCGCTTCTTCGACAACTGTCGAAGCGCACTTAGGGGTTGAGTGTTTATGTATTCGTGGTGCGTGGGTGCTCTTGTCGCCGGGGTGTGAACTCCCCATAACAGAGCTGGTGGCCAGTGTCAGGGAGGGGCATTTGGGAGCCTGAAGGTTCTGCTGAAAAGTCGATGGCTTCCAATTCGGAGCCATTGCTGCCGATGGATTCCTCGTCCGAAGCAACGGCGCCAACAGGGCAATGGCTTTCGGCCTGCATAGCGTAGGCCGCCCACCGTTTAGTCCGCCTGTCTTTCAATGTTTTCGGAAGAAAGAGCTTACAGGACTTGCATGAGCACTCTTCGTGGTCTCGAGGAAGACGCTGATTGAAACTGCGATGGGTGTCCTTCCAAGGAAACTTGCCATTACACGACAGGCAAAATTTAAAGGGCGTCCTCTCCATAGCAGAGGGTAAAGGGACAGCCAGACCAAGAAGAGAAAGAGGGGAAAAGGAAATACATTCTTAGAGAAGAATAAACCCAGAGCCCCACTCTCCCTACTGTATGGGCCTGGCCGGAGGGCCGGGGCCACGCAGTGGTTTGTTGTCGAGCAGTTCAACAGTCGCCGAGCAGTTGTGGATGTCTTTGGCGGCAGGATGCCCAGTAAGCAGTCGCCGAGATGATTTATTCGGGAGACTACATGACCGTAGGTCGTGGGGGCAAAGTTAGCAATATTAACTCTTGCAAACTCCGTATAGGCGACCAACTAGGTTGGCGGAAAAAAACAATCTGAGGGACCTCGATGCATTAGGGATTTTGGGTACACCACACGTCACGTTAGGGATAGTGTTACAGTCACGCCCATGTCTATGTTCCCTTTCTCCCTTCCAAAGAAAGATGCAATACTCTGCAAGTTCCACTAGATGTCTGACTATATGCACAGCATTTGATTCTAAGCAGATTCACAAGCATCAGAAAATTATAAGTTACTCGCCGTAGTGACTAACATACTCTTAGTCCCCTTTCCTCCATACTGCATGGGCGTCCCTTCCAAGGGACGGAAACCTTTTTCACCCAAAAAAACCTTCTTCCCTTTTAAATTTAGAGGCACACAGGGGTGCGGCCCTGGAAGCATGCGCTGCCCACACTCTACCCTCTGGCACCACACCTCAGTCCCCATAGACGCGTCGACAATCGATTTAACATTGCCTAATGACACCAGTATTATTAGGGGGAGGATGGTGGGACGTATGGAGGAAAGTGGACTAAATATGTTAGTCACTACGGTATAATTACTCTTATTCCCCGTACCCTTTCCTCCATACTGCATGGGTGATTACAACTGAATGTAGCCCCAGGGTTGAGAGGAGAACCTCCTTAAGAAAATAGGTTCCCGAGAACCGCCTGTCCGAAAGCAGCATCAGATCTAGAGAAGGCATCCAAACAGTAATGCTTGCAGAAAGTCGAGGGAGTGGCCCATGTGGCCGCCCTGCTTATGACTTTCCAAAGGACATGGCGCTTGAATGCGATGGCCGTTGCTTGGCCCCGACTGCATGGGCATGCCTATTGGCCAGGAGCGGCTTGTGCTGGCCCTCGTAAGCTTCTTTGATGGCCAAGGTCATCCAGCGGGATATGGAGGCCTTGGAGGCCTGATAGCCTGGTCTTGCACCTCCAAAAGTGACAAACAGGGCATCTGACTTGCAGAAGCTCTTGGTCCTGACAAGGTAGAATTTCAGGGCACGCCCGACATCCAGGCAATGCAGAACTCTGTGTCTCGTCCTTAGGATCGGCAAAAAACATAGGAAGGACTATCTCCTCTTTTAAATGGAAAGCAGACAGCACCTTAGGCAGAAATGCTGGGTGTGTCCGCAGGACTACTTTGTCCCAGTGAAAGGTAGCATATGGTTCTGAGTCGACCAGCGCCTGGATTTCGCTAACTCTACGAGCCGAGGTGAAGCCGACTAGTAAGGCCGTCTTAATGGTGACCAGCCTGATGTCTGCGGACATCATTGGCTCAAATGGTTGATACGCCAGGGCGTCCAAGACTATGTTCAGGTCCCACACGGGTTGTGGCCTCTCGATGGGCAGGTAGAGCCTTGCGAGCCCCGTCAAAGGTTTCTTTACAATCGGATTGGGGGAAGAGAAGACCCCCATCCTCCGAATTCCTGTAAGCCCTGATGGCTGCGAGTTAAGTGCAGCAGGTATCCACCTGCACGCCTGAGTGGGTGAGGTGCGCCGAGAAGGAGAGTATGTCGTCCAAAGTACATGCAAGGGGGTCTATTTCCTTGGAGTCTGCCCAGTGGCAGATCCTGGCCCATTTCCTTTTATACTGGGCCGTGGTGGCCTTGCTCCTTGCGCCCTGTACGATCTCCAGACTAGCCTGGGAGAGGCTGAGGTGCCTTAGCAGTACCTGCTCAGGCACCAAGCTGTGAGGGCTAGCTTCTGTGGCGCTGGGTGGATGACCCTGCCCCCCTGCTGCGCCAGAAGATGTGCTTGGCCCTTCGGAAGGTGAATCGGTGGCATCTCCGAGAGGCTGAGCAGCTCCAAGAACCATGGCCTGGCTGGCCACCATGGAGCTATTAGAATGATGTTGAGCTGGTGAGACTCCTTGATCTTGCAAATCACTGTGAATCAGCAGAGTGGGTGGGAAGGCGTAAGCTGTCATGCCGTTCCACTGAATCCAAAAAGCGTCGCCCATGGAGCCGGGGCCCAGTCCCTGACAGGAGGGGAACTGAGGGCACTTCTTGTTGTGCCAGGTGGCAAAGAGATCCACCTGGGGAACACTGCATCTGTTGAAGATCTCCTGAATAACGAGGTTGTTTAGCTGCCACTCGTAATTGTCCACTCCCAACCTGCTGAGCCTGTCCCCCTCCAGGATGGATTCCCCCGGAAGGTGGACTGCCGTAAGGTAGATGTCGTTTTCCGGGGCCCACTCCCACATGCTGATTACTAGTCTGCACAGTGGAGGGGATCTGGTGCCTCCCTGCTTGTTGACGTAGTACATGCTGGTCGAGTTGTCTGTCTGGATGAGGACAACTTTGCCCCTGATAAGTGGCAGGAATGCCCCAAGCGCTAGCCAGATGGCGTTCAGCTCCAACCAATTGATGTGGTACTCCTGCCTTGTCCAGGTGCAGTGGACCGAGAGATCGTCCAGGGTGGCTCTCCATCCCTCGAGAGAGGCGTCCGTGGTGATGGTGACCTGCGGGGAGGAGGCCCAAAGGGCTTGCCTGTCCGTAGGTTGCAGTCACTGGACCACCATGTGAGGATCGGTTGGAGAGATGGAGGAAAGTTGATCATCTCGGATTGAGAGCCCCGGTACTGGTTCCATGATGCCGCGAAGTGCAGCTGTATCCTCCTTATCCTGAGTCTTGTGTGGGGGACAGCTAATAGGACCGGTGCCAAGAGACCCAGAGGGTGCTGGTACCACCAGGCCGAGGTCACCTCTCTGCTGAGGAAGTGAGTCGTGGCCCCCTTGATAGCTATGATCTTGTCCTCCGACGGAAACACCTTCTCGGAGAACGTGTCCCAGATGAGGCCCAAGAATGTCAGTCTGCGTGGGTTGCAGCTGCGACTTGAGATTGAGTGAAAAGCCCAGATCCTGCAGTGTTTTCATAAGAGCATGGAAAGTGTGTTGAACTGCTTCCGGGGTTGTAGCCCTGATGAGCCAGTCGTCGAGGTATGGGTAGATGTGGAGGCCCTGAGGAGGGCAGCCGCAGTATTCATGAGTCTGAGTCTGGTAAAAACACTGGGGGCCAAGTTGAGGCCAAAAGGAAGGACCTTGTATTGGAAATGGTAGCCCATGATCCTGAACCGTAGGAAAGAACAATGGTGCTGCCATATCAGGACGTGTAACTATGTGTCCTTCAGATCCAGGGAGCACATCCAGTCTCCCTTGCACAATGTCTCTGCTATAAAGGCTGGCGTAACCATCTTGAATTTGTGTAGATGTAAGGAGAGGTTGAGGGTGGAAAGGTCCAGCACAACTCTCAGGCCCGCCTTTTCTGAATGGTGAAAACCCTGGAGTAACAGCCCAAGCCTCGCTGGGAGGCTGGGACTTCCTCCACGGCCTGGCTCTCTACGAACGATTGGATATCCGCCAGAAGAGTTGCTGTCCCAACTTGAGGGAGGGGAGGAGGGAGGAGAGGCTGTGATGGGTAGACGGTACCCCGTAGATAACACTGAGAGGATCCAGGGGTCCACGGAATTCTGGCACCAGAAATGTACATGGAGAGCAAGCCTGCTCCCCGCTGGAGACACGTGGACACGGAGGGGCGCGTCATGCCTTCTCTACCTCAGAGGCTGTTGCGCAGGAGGAGGACTGGAAAAAGCCCTTGCCCCCCCACCCTTTTTGTTGCTTGCACCTATGTTGATTCGGCGAGCAGCCCGGCTTCCTGGAACTCCGTTCATGGAAGCCACGGAACCCTTCATAAGTACACCCTTTGTCAGCGCTCTGCTGTGACTGGGTGTATGATTTGGGTGTGGTCTTTGTCAGGATGGATTAAGACTTGGCCGTTTGTGAGCGTTTTTTCTTTGTGTCCAGCTCCTCGTCCATAGTGGAGTGGAAGAGGTCACCCCCATCGAACGGCAGGTCTAATATGCGTCCCTGGACGTCCGGGTTCAATTTAATTACATGGAGCCAGGGTGTTCTTCTCAGGTCTGTGGCGATGCAGATGGCACGGCCAGAGGTGTCAATGTGGGCCACGGTGGACTTCACGATGTCCTGTGCCACCAGCTTGGCCTCAGCCAATCCCGCCTTGAAACGTGATTGGCTCTGCGTAGGAAGTTCTGGGAGGAAATCCGCAATTTCACGCCACAACCTCTGGTTAGTGGCCACCAGCATGGCATCAACGTTGGCCTGACTAAGATGCAAGGACGCGTTGGACTACAGATTCTTCCCGTACACCTCCAAGATCTTCTCCTCCTTGCCTAGCAGCGCTGCAGAGGAGGCTGAAGACGACTGTGGCTTGGAGTATAGTGATGCCATGGCGATCACTGAGGTGTGTGGCTGAGAATGGGCCGATAGCAAGAGTCTATCCCCCTCCATCTGCCTGTACGTGGCGTCCAGGCGTCGATTGACCGGCTGGACAGAGTGGGGCTTAAGCCAACCCTTTTTGGCCAGGGCGACTACATCAGTCTGCATTGGGATTCCCGTTTTAGCAGAGGGGCGTCACGTGAGGATTTCTGCGAGGACTCTTTCTGCTGGTTGCTTGACCTCGGGTTGAGGAAGGCCCAGGTACTCAGCCAGCCCTGCAAGAAGTTTGTGGAAGGACTTGGCTGACTATGGCATGTCAGGGTCCTCTTCATCGTCTGTGTCCGCCTGGGGGTCAGGAAGATCCTGCACCGGTGGAGAAGTGGCGGAAGCCGGAGGCTGGAGTACGGGGACCGGAGTTGGAGGCTGTGGAGGAGGCTGTTACTGAACACCCAGCATACCCGAAGTCACGCATAGGCCCTGACACGTAGGATAACGCGACTTAGCCTATAACTGGCCGGCGTCAGCGCAAAGCGCTGACGCAAAGCCTGTTATAGGCCTGTTAGTGGACTGTTGGTGGCGAGTGCCAGTAACCTATGCCCCTTTTTTGAGTCCACTACTAAGACTTGCCTAAGCTGTTAGTCCGGTAAGACGTGTGACTCATTCAAAGTATGATTAGGTATTCAAGCTCAGAACTGAGGGAAATGGGGGAGGAGGGAGTGTCTACATCCCTGCAAACACTAGATAAAATGAGGAAATTGGAGATCATAAGGGCCAGGGAAAGGGAACACACTCTGACTAATGACCAAAATGGGATACTAGTTTTCAAAGCCATGTAACTTAATGTTAGATCAGCCGTTAAACATGCAATAGAGATACACGAGCTGATCCTGGCACAAGATTTGGATTGTTTATTTATAACTGAAACATGGTTTAATGACACCTCGCAAGCTGTGTTTCATCTCATGGTTCCTCAAGGTTATGTGATACAATATATCAATAGAACAGGAAAGAGGAGGTGGGATTGCAGTTATTTTTAGGCCACCTCTGAAACTATCACACCTGCAACCTTTAATTTGGGATGAAGACTCCCAGATTGGGCAGGCCTGTATTCAGTGCTCCCCAAACAAAACTATAAAAGTTCTTTTTGGGTATAGACCACCGGGCCCAGCACAGGCCTTTTTAGAAAAACTAGAGGGATTTCTGGCAGATACGGGGAGTAAGCATGAGGAGCTATTATGTCTGGGGGATTTTAATATATGGGCGGAAAATATGACCACGGGTGATGGGAGGAATTTAAGGGAGATCCTGGAAGCACACACCCTGGAACCCCTGGCATTATCCTCGTCACATTGTCAGGGTCATTGCCTCGATGTTTTATTGTATCGAGGAAAAATAATTAAATATTTAGAGACAATCCCAATATCCTGGACTGACCACTATGCCAGATTTTTTGAAAAAAAATCTTCTGGATTTACATATGGAAAAATCAGAGGAAGCAGTTCCGTAAACCAAAAGATCTGTTGAAAATCTCAGGGGAAATAGTGAAACATGCACTTGCACAGATTGAGGATACTCTCCCACGTGAGGAATTCTTCAATAAAGGAACAGAAATTATGACTAGGATATGTAATGACAGGCCCCTTTCCAACAAGAAAAGCCTAAGAAACTCACCAACCCCTGGTTCTCACCTGACCTGATTAAGTTAAGAAGACAGGCGAGATCCTTCGAGAAAAGATGGAAAAAAAACGCACAGAATTGAAGTTGGAACTGGTTAAAGGCCATAGAAAAATCTATAGGAGAGCAGCGTTTGAAGCAAAAACTGAATTTATAACCAAAAAAATTGATAAGGTGATTAACAGACCACGTGAATTGTATGCAGTAATCTCCCAGCTAGCGAATCGTGGGTGTGCATCAGCGGCGCCAGAAGCCTCACAGGCTCAGGCAGATGCATTTAATCACTATTTTGTGGAAAAAATAGAGTTAATACAAGAGAAAATCCAGGGTATTAAGTTACCAGATCCCCAAGAGGACCTGGAAATAATTGAGGAGACGAGTTGAGCAGTCAGCACACATCGAGATCGAAGTGTGCAAAAATGTCTTCACATTCACGGAAGTCTCGGAAGAAAGGATTTGTCTTTTGCTTTCCGCCTTGAAGCCTACTAATGATACCCTTTTTGCTATCCCATCATCGGTAGCGAGACGAATAACCCCAGACATTGCCCCTTTAACACAAAATTGGTTAATAAATCATTGACATCAGGGGTAGTACCTTTAGTTTTAAAAAAGTCGGTGGCAACACCGCTGCTAAAAAAAAAGCGAACCTAGACCCAAAAAAATTCCAGAACTATAGGCCAGTAGCAGGACTACCATGGCCTTCTAAAATTCTGGAAAAAGTGTTCGACTACTCAATTGCAGAATCACGTTGACCAGGAGAATCTGCTGGACCCATTGCAGTCTGGCTTTTGCCCAGGCTTTGGGACAGTGACAGCACTATTAACCATGTGGGACGATCTGTTGGAGACAGCGGATCAGGGGGGCAAGTCTATGTTGGTTATGCTCGATCTGTCGGCAGTGTTCGACACAGTGGACCATAGAACTATGTTGAGACGCTTGATGAAAGTGGGAGGGGTGGGGGAAAAGGCCCTGCAATGTTTTAGATCTTTCCTCTGCAGCAGAGAACAACGAGTTCGACTGAGATTTCTTGTCGGACTCAGTATTACAAAGTTGTGGAGTCCCTCAGGGATCTTCCCTCTCACCATTGCTCTTTAATTTGTATGTAAAATTGCTTATGGATATTTTAAGAAAGCATGGCATACAGTTTCACTCTTATGCGGACACCCAGCTGTTTCTGTGAGTACAGAATCAAGAGAAAACTTATGAGAGAGTGGAACAGTGTCTACAAGAGATACAGAGTTGGATGTGTGCAAATCAGCTATTGTTCAACGCGAGCAAAACAGAAGTAGCTGTTTTTGCCTCAAAATATCACTTACAGAAGGAGAAACTGCACCCCCTTGTCTCTTGGGGACGCAGATGAATTTCTCCCAAAAAATTAAGAACCTAGGCTGTATTTGGGAAGATAATATGGAAAGTGGAGCTCAGCTGAGTGCTAAGGTGCAGGCAGCTCATTACTCATTACGCATGTTGAGACATATTCTACCTTTCATCGCAAATGAGGACAGAGCGGTCGTTACTGGTACTCTGGTTAACTCGAAGATAGACTATGGCAACGCAAAATTGTCAGGTATCCCAGCCTATCAACTGCAGAGGCTGCAGCTGGCCCATAATGCAGCGGTCAGACTGGTGCAGAATGCAAAAAAAAAAAAAAATAAATCAGATTCAATCTCTACTTTCAGGAAAGCCCTGCATTGGCTGCCGGTAAAAGAGAGAATAGAGATTAAGATCCTCTGGTTGGTCTACAAGGGCATGAATAAGATAGGACCAGTATACCTATCAGATAAAATCAGAAGGTACAGTCCTACCCAACAGTTGCGCTCGGCAGACCAAAACCTGCTTTGTATACCAGGCACCAAATGTGTGAAGAAAGGAGATGGTAGATTCTCTGTCTATGGGCCTAGAGCGTGGAACAAACTACCTAGAGAAATCCGTGATATTAAAAGCATCTCGGTTTTCCGAACTGGGCCGTAAAAACTTACTTGTTCCGCTAGGCCCTGACAGAGCAAAATGTCTTACATTTTGCTAAGTAACCCTCATAGACAAATGTTCAATTGAAACATCTGCGCCCAGTCACGATTTGGTTCGTTAGGTGCGAGATATAAATACCACAATACAATACAACACCCTGAGGAATCGGTTGGGGGGCCAGAGCAGGTGGCAAAGGCTGCGCTGGGGCCAGAGGCGCCGGTGGAGGAGCCTAAGGTGCTGGAAGCATTGGTGGGAGCACCTCCCTGATGGCATCCCCGAGGATAACCCCCATCCGAGGGGACTTCATGAGCCCGAGGAACCTCTCAAAGAACCAATCCTCACAGGCAAGAGGGGTGGTAGGGGATATAGACGGGAGTAGTGGGCGGCTGCTAGAGGCGCTGCATACCCTGCCCATATGGACGCAGCAGAAACCTGCCCTGTGCAAATGAAGGATAGGCTGTCGGCCACGTACCTGGTTGATACCAGTCCTACCTTGACTTTCTTTCTTCGCCATTTATGGTGCAGTGTCATACGGGTGCTGATGTCTGGCACGGTGGCCATCTTGTCGAGCTGCCTTCCACGTGCCTGCGTCGTGTTGCTCGGCTTGCTTGGCCCAGCCTCCTCCAGGACACTTGAGTGTGGATCCTGAGGCCTACCCTGCTCCTCAGGCCAAAGCCTGATAGGCGTTACACCCTCGGCCGAGAGGCCGGTAGAGCTGCGTTTAGGCACCCCCTCGGACATATTGCCGGTACAAGGGTGTGGCCCCTCAGGTGAAGACGCGGTACAAGAACCTTCCAGTCCCTCAACACAGTCACCGGAAGGATCCATCGGCCTGTAGGCGGTAGCTGGAGCAGCCTCGGTGCATGTGCTGGTACGAGAACCTGAGCGGTGCCTCCCGCGCAGGCAATTCCTTGGGTAGGAGTCTCCCTTGTGGGGTGCGATGGAGAACAGAGGCCCTACCTTGGGCCTGGATCAATGTATGACGAAGCCCTTCAGGGCCTCTGTAGGCGATTTCTGGAATAGCTCCCTCCACCTGGCTAGCCTGCTCTTCAGAGACCTCGATGACAGGACGTCACACGCAGTACAAGCTTGACAACTGTGGTCTGGGCCAAGGCAACGTAGGCAGAGGGCGTGGGGGGTCTGAAGTTGGGAAGAGCCTGTTGTAGGTTGGACACCTGCTGAACCCTGTGGAAATCGACATGCGCCAATGCCATGCCTGCCACAGTGCCTCCCCTCTGGTTCGGCGGTGAAGCACGCGTTGAAAGGACTGCAAGGGAGGCACTTTGCACGTAGAACGGCAGTCAGGCTGTTCTATTTGTGCTGGCGTCTGTTTGACACACTTCCTGGGAAACGGCGTTTGCAGCAGGGACGCCGTACAGGAATCATGTGTTTGACACGTTCCAGCTGTCACATGGTTTTGCAGCGAACATATTTAGATTCTGGTTATTCACCGGAGTAATTCCGCACCACCAGCTGTCTCCCAGCTACTCTCCCCACACAGATTATCAGTCTCGTCAGACTCAGTTGCTTTCCCTTAACACACGCGCAGAGTTCAACCAATAGTGAACTGAACTATTGTTACCACGCACCTAGCTACGTCTTGTTTTGTTACAGTCAAAAGTGCACTGGACTTCTAACACCTCAGACCCAGTCATTACTTTTCATCATAGGTACGGAGTACAGACATCATTGAATTGAACAATTGTTACTTCACAACCAAACTCTGGTTCCACATTTGTTTCCGTCTCATATGTGCACCGGACTTTATGGACGCTTCCCATGGGTGCACCAACCCAGTTCTAGTGCGGCCCTCATTCCGTTTGGGTGCTTGTTTCCTTACCAACTTCCCTTTCCCTGGTCGTTGTTGCCCCTGGAATTACTGGTTGCAAGACGCTCCTGGATTCACTCAGTGTCCTCCTTCCCTGCACTGCCTTAAGATGCCAACAGGTTAGTCTCTCTTCCGAATTTTGAGTTGGTGCTGTCATCAATTAAGGGTAGACACTGAATTGTGTTTTCTTCTTATACAGCTTGGAGTTGTCATTATTGTACTCCGTGCCCTTTCCATTGATTCATTGCTCTGGTTGCGAAATCCATAGCGGCTAGAGGGATTCATCAATTGGAAGGTCTTATTAGTCCGAGCAAGATAAGACCATTTCAACCAGATTCCTTCATTGAGCAAAGGGTAGGAAGCTTATCGAGTGAACAGGGATAATTGGCCAAGAACCCACCCGTATGGTCATGGTGAGTGTTACTGTATCCACATTACAGTAGACCATAGTTTGGACAGCCGGGGAGGAGCGTGATGCCGGAGGACCGAGTATTTGTAAGATAAAAAAGACAAAAAGACAGAAGTAGTATCCGTGCATGGAATTACATGGCCGAAGCCAAATCCAGGAGCGCTGGTGAATTCGGCCGGTTCCCATCAAAGTGGAAAAGGGGAATGGGGTGTGGCGGCGGAGTCAGGGCAGCGTATGCTCCAAGGGCCACACCCCCCAAACGCCTCTAAATTTAAAGAAGGGGAAGAAGGTTTTTTTGTTAAAAAAGGTTCCGTCTCCCGTCCCTTAGAAGGGACACCCATGCAGTATGGAGGAAAGGGGACGGGATGTAAGAGTACATATATACAATCACGGTGAGTTAGTGTAAAGTAATCAGTTCACCCCCCTGTTAGGCAAGATTGTAAGTAGTAACCCTGTGGGAGACTACCCCAGCCATGTCCTCTTGGCAATAGGTAACCCAACCTTAGGCTGACTAGCCAGGCCTATCTCAAGAGGGGTCAATGCGAGCTGTAGGGTTGTAACAGAGTTTCACAGTGACAAGTATTCAAACACCTTCAATATCCTAGATTTCCTTGGGGTTCCCTCCGCCAAGCTTTAACTTGTTCAGTTTCAGCTTTCAATGCAAAAACACAAAGTCAGTTTCTTCAATAGGCCCCTCAGGGTTCCCTTCCCCAAGCTCACACCCTTTCCAGCTTTCAAAACACAAAACAAAATCAACTGGGCAGGATGTGCCTTTTCTCATGTCCAATCTTTCCTGCATATCATCCTCTTATGGGGGTAGAATCAGAGACTTTCGAAAAAGCTAGGCTCTTTGCTTTTCCTTAGTACAATCACTCTGACCCTTTGCCCCTCTGGATGCTTTACTTTCACTTCATTTTGCATGTTTTATCTTCAGGTGCTTTCTGCACCATTTTTCTGTATTCCTTCATCTTTTCCTTGCACACTTGCAGTCTTTTATTCCTGACCTTGATTGTGCCACCACACTTTTCATGCTTTCCTTCACTCTTGCACTGGTTTCTTTCTTTTCGGGGGTCGCTCGCACCTTCTTTTATATTGTACTTTCTCTTCCTTGCCTCTTGCACCTTCACAGCCTTCTGGCCCTCTTTCATTCATATCGTTTCATAGTCCAATACACACACACGCGTATCACTGTTAATTGCATCTTTTAAGACTTCCCCGTCCGCTTCAAAAGAATGCTCAAACGCGGTCCTCTTTCTTATGTGTTTTTGGCATTACCTTATATCCGTATCGCTCTCTTCACAACCTGGCTCTGCAAGGCTTTCAGACTCACTGGGCTGACTTCTCCGCTGCCACTTCACACCGGCTCTTCGTTCCGAGGTCAGGGTCTCACCACCTGCTCCTCAGACACTCATGGGCTGTCTCGCCAGCCCAGGGGAATGAGCATCCACATACACAGGTTCAGCAGGGCACCAGCAGGCCTCTTGAGTCCCACACACTGACCATTCTTGGCTCCCTGGAGACCGCTCCCTCGCCAGGCATCTACCCTTTTGCATGGCAGTGTCCCGGCCTCTGGTCCTGTGCAACTCTGGCGTCTCAGTTCTCCTCCCGACCTGCTCTCCAGCTGGCTCTCTTACTCGCTCATGCACTTATGTCAGACCAGACTTTTATAGTGAAACAACCAGTCAAGTGGAGTCAGGTGTGAATAGTTACTATCGAATGCCTGACCCTGCCTATTAGTGGGACAACTGGAGTTCTTTCTGTGGTAGGTTTCCCTTACTTTCCCCATGTTATTCCTATGAGTAATCTTTACTGATCTTAGTTGCTTCTTCTTCATCTCAGTATTTGGTGGAAATGGGGAGGGGGAGATGGTATGAGACGAGAGAAACCCCGTCAAGGATGAGGCAGAGTAGGTTGGGGTGTTTTTGGGACTGGGGAAATACCATCTCCCAATCCCTCGTGACCCACCACTCCGGTGATCCTCACTCGCTTGTCAACCCCCAGGGTCGGGATCCAAAGCGATGGCCCTTGCCTGGCCACCTGAATGGAAGATCCCGGTGGGAGAATACAGTCTGGTTTCTCACATTTCCTAGGCAAATGCATGACCATAAAAGGACATTCCTGATCTGGCAAGGCAGGAAGAAGGCCAACAAACAAAATAGCTAAAAGAACAAGCAAACACCTTGTGTAATGGCCATGATGGGACACTAGCCACAGTTCGTAGACAAATACGGTAAACTCGAGAGAGCTAAAATAAATTATAGTAAAAATAGTAAAAAGGTAACAGCTGCCAACAGCTCGTCTTTAGGCACATTTAAAAGTAACCAAAAAATCCTCTGAGTGTAGTCTAGGGTGATACAAACGTATCCCCATTGCACTGCATTTGAAGATGCAGTGTGCAATTGTAAAAAGTTACCCAAAATAGATAAGTTCGAAGATTAAGGGAAATTGTTTCCCAGTGATGATAGCCTGAAGCACTAGTCAGTTTCTCCATAACAATCGAGCAAAAGGCTGGTGAAGTGAAGCTGAGGACAGAGTGTAAAAACACAAGCAAAAGGTTTGGGGGGTCTATAGAATATGGAGGAAAAGTTGCTCCGAGAGAGAACTTGCCTAACAGGGGTTGTTAAATGCTATTGTAGCCCCATAACTTGGCAATCTGACTGGGATATACCACCCTGCCCCCCACATACCCTCTGGTTCGTATGTGCCTAGTTTCTGTGTAGAATGAAACATAGCTCTTGGTATCATATGGCTTTGAGCTAACCAGGCTCTTCTAGGCTGCATTCAAGAGTGAAATATGGCTCCAAGCAATTATGAAAGGATTCACAATGTGTCTCTGAAAAGTAGACCAGTAAGATAACCAAAGGAAAAGAATTAACAGGGGCTACACATGGAGACCGTGCCCATTTTCAGTATCCCTCATATAGAGGTCTTATACTGAATGTTGTCCCGTGTTGTGGTTGGGTATGCGCTGAAAAGAGATTGTGCTGCTTTCGCTGACCCCCATAGTTCTATATGCCACCCCAATGCCACCTTTTAAGGGCCTTTACCTGAGCAGGTTCCTCTGGTTGATGATGTGCCACTTCTGAGTCAGCCTCTGCAAAGATAAAACCAAAGATCACACCACATATTAAGTGCTGATAAATCACAAGAAGCTTCCAAATATTAACAAGGACCTTCCCTACTGCTAGGATTTAGAGGTGTAGGCTGCTGGGAAGCCAACCTGAGTGGACCTGCAAAGGATCAACATAAAAGTATTTGCTCTCTCTGGGTATTGAGGACAAGCAGTTAGGCTAAGATTTTGGAGATCAGGAGCTTGGTGTAAAGTACAAAGTCCACACATATAATTACAAAAATACTTCAATTTATGTATCAACACACATACATTAAGTAATAGACACTAAATGATAAGAAATGCCATAGCCACATACCACATTTAATGTTTAAGCAGTATTACCATTTGTTTAGATGGATTTCTAAAATCAACCATGAGTTTAGTCAAAGCCCAATCACGTCAGCAATGGACAGCAGTCAAGGATTAGTCTGAGGAGAGTGTGAGGGTGGCCAGGTCCCTCAATGAGTCCAACTGAGGCCTGGTGCCCAAATGTCACTGTTAAGATGGATTTCTAGAACATGACCTGGTGTACAGAATTTATACCACCCTAGTTCTAGTGAACAGGGGAACTCCGAGGTTAGCCAAAACCAAATCAAGGTAGCAATGGAGAGCAGTCAAGGCTATTCTCGGGAGAGTGCGAGTGCTGTCGGGGGTCCACAATTGAGTCCACACAGTGAAGCACACAATAATTCAATTTAGACAGACAAGTTCAAAAATACTATATTTATTCTAGGCCCAAAACACATTAAGAAATTAAACAAGCCGGTTATAATATCTCAACACTCAAACATATATACATTCACCGTAGGTTCTAAAATGCATTCAATGACAACTAATGAAATAAAGTAAGGAATACAGTAAGATGGAACCAAGTCACAAGAAATATGCTCTAGCTTCCGAGGGCCTTCCTATGAAGAGTGGGGCCTTGTGCCCAAAAGAGACAGTACTTGTGCTGGTGAAATGTTCATGAACAAAATGCAACAAAGTTACTGGTAAGTAAATAATTTACGTTACTCACCGTAGTGACTGGAGTACTCAGTCCATAGTCTCCTTTCCTCCATTCTTGTGGGCGTCCCCCAACATGGGGATGTACCAGAACCTTTGGCAGGGAAAATTGGGCTTCCCCTTTAAATTTATTATAGCGTGCGGAGGCACGGCCTCGAGCGTGGGAACACCCTGCTGAGGCCCTGCTCCCTAGTGCCTAACCTCAGTGCCCTTTTAAACACATCAGACACTTAGATAGCTGGCTACTCTTAGTACATAATAGCCCTTGGCATACAGTGGGGGCAGGTGGATGGGATGTACGGAGGAAAGGGGACTATGGACTACAAGTACTCTAGTCACTAAGCAAGGGTGCGGCCCTTCATTGCCCTTCCGAGGGCCGACCGCTAGGGCCCGGGCCCCTCGACTGGGGAGCTGTTAGCCTTTGAGGCTTCAGGCCTACCAGAATCTGAATCCCGGGGACACTTGCCTATGGGAACCCCCGGGAAAGAGTTACCATGCTCAGGAGCAGTGGTACCTACCTTGTAGGTAGAGGGCCTACCTTGTCTGAACAAGAGGTCCTGGAGACAAAGTCCTTAAGATGTGCCAGAGTAGAAGTGTGGAAGATCTCCCTCCAACACGACAAAAGATTCTTCAATGCACTGTGACCGATAAAACTACAGGTCGTGCACGCATCCCAGCGGTGATCGGGCCCAGGGCACTCAAGGCAGAGTGCATAGGGGTTCGAAGGCAGGAACAATCGGTCACACGAAGCACATCTCGTGAATCCTCCTGCAGCCAACATGTGCCGGGAGGGCGAGACACCGAAGGGAGGTTAAATAAGATTTCAAAAAATAAGGTTGGGTGCAAGAGAAAGTTAAAAAAGGCTCTGCACTGGCTGCCAGGTCCAACACCTTCAAGCAGAAAAAGGGACTGAATTGAGGTGCCGGAGGGCGGGGCGTTCCAGAGGCACAACTATAGTAAATTTAAAGGGGAAGCTACATTTTTCGCTGCCAAAGGTTCTGGTACCGTCCCCATGTTGGGGCACACCCACAAGGATGGAGGAAAGGGGACGGGATGTACAAGTATGTGTTCTTATGTTTCAGGTTTCACTGCTCAGGTGTGATGACCAAAAAGCAGTGAAATGGAAGGATACAGAGACTTGTTCTCAGTGTTATCCTATGGAGGGCAGAGGTAAAGAAAGGCTTTGCGTTTACTTAACCCCCAGACTCTGATTTTCCAAGAGGACTGCATGGGTCAAATGGTGTTGCTGGAGGTTGGATTTCCAACCGTTGGCTATGGTGAGGTGCCCAGGAGCTGCAGGTGCATGGATTCTTCCGGTTTGGCCCAGGAGCAGAATGCCACCCTTCGAAAATGAGAAATCCAGAAAGCACCAATGCAAAACTCTTCAGGTCACTTCACAAGATAGGGGAGAGGGAGAGGAAAGTTCCAGAGACAGCCACTGCACACAGGCCACGGCAGGAGCCCTTCCAGTCGGGGTTGAAGACCACCTTCCAGTGCAGGATCCCTTGAAGCTGGGAGACTGAAATCCGGCAAGAACATGACTTACACCACAAGCTGACAACCACTGATGTTCCGGCAGCAAATGCATAACGGCAAAGGTTCTATCCAGGTAGTCCACCGGATAGCTGGTTGTTAAGCATTCTTCAAAAAGGCAATTTGTGTAACAATGTAAACATACTTTAAAACTACTTTTCAGAATCAGGCCAAGTTGGTGGATAATCTTTGGATATACTTCTTACACAACTCCTACACCCTGAGGTGACTTCATTCACAGGAACAGTAATAGCATTTATATATCACACTAGTTCCTTTGCAGATTCTGAGGTTGTGGAACGGAAAGGTTTAAGGAAGGAAAAAGGTTAAGCAGGTTCTCAGTATATGCGGGACACTTACATCTTCCAATTAAATCTAGGCAAGCCTTTCCCAGCAATAACAGTCTACAACAAGCTGCCACCCATGAGGGACAAACAATATCAAAGTCAATGGGCCAGAAGAGTCTGCAAGGAACCAGGACAGCCAAAGTCAATTTGAAACAGTCTATGGAGCAGAGGCACTTCTTAGATAAAGGTCTTGCACAAAGTTAGAGAGTTTGTAGAAACATCACTTGAAAGGTCACAAGCTGTTAAGCCTGTGAGAAACAGAGTTGAAATCAACTCTAAAAGTAAGCCACTGCAATTCCCAACTGATAAAAGCACAGCTAAAAGACAATGAGGTAAGTACCCCAAGTCTAAACAGTACATCTGGTTTCAAGAAGAGTGGCCCAGCTGGATTCTGTCCTGTTACAGAAATGCAGTCCCTGTGTTCCACAGCCCCAGTCGTGGTGACAAGAAGGACGTCGTCTGGAGGGCTCCTGCGGTGGTAGTTTGGAGGTCGTCGGCAGCTACGGGCTCTTTTCGGTTCAGCTGCACTTTGCGGTTTCAGCACTTCGTAAAAAGCACCGTCGCGGATCTCCAATACCGGTTGAGCTTTTACTCTTTGGGTCCCACACTCTGGTGAGGGGACTCTAGCTCTGGTCGTCCTGCTTCTGAAGGGTCCTTGGGAGACTTCCGGAGCTTCTGGCCGGATTTCAGACGTTGCACTCGACTATGGATTTCTTGACTCCTGGCACTCTGTTCTTGCAGCAGCGAAGAAGTACAGCCAGTCAAGGAAGATGGTCCAGTGGAGTTCATCTCGGGGTTAGTTGGTCCCACTAACCCAAGGGAAGAAGTCGTCCCTTCCGGAGCTTCTCTTGTCGAATTGGAAAAGAGTTTCAGCACAGCAGCAGGGCTTCTCTGGGCAAGTCAAAGGTCCAGGAGGATGCAGCAAGCTTCGTTCACCGTTTCTTCGCTGGGCATTTCTCCCAGTGGTCAACTGCTTCTAGTCCCAAAACCCTTGCCTTTCTCCAATTGATGCACAGCCTAGGCTGTCAATCACACAGCAGGGGGACTCCTAGAGACAAAGGACAGGGGAGTTTCGGGAACCTCCCTCACCATCGTGCCTTTTCAGACACACTGGAGCCAGAGGCGGGCTTCAGGGCAGAAGCCCGCCAAAGGCAAAATTAATAAAGGGCTCAAATGCACAGCCTAAAACCCAAGAAAGATCTTACAAACAGAAAATGACGAAAAAAGAAGACCGGGCTCATTTTGTCAAAATAGTCACTCATGGGTGCTATACTGCAGCTGAGGATTCAGCCTGCGGTAGAAATGCACAATGGTAGGAAAATTAAACCACTGCCACCAGCCATTTAAAGTAGTGAGGGTAACATAAAAAATGTTACATGAGAATGTAGGATAAGGAACAAGTTACTTACCTGTAACTGTTGTTCTCCAGCATGGGTCTGGCATGGATTCACATGCTCATGAATATTCACCGTCGTCAGGCTGGAAATCCTCGCTAAAGAAAAAAACCAGTATCAGTTTCGTTTCTGATCTGTCTTTCGTAGTAATAACCAATCACTGGTCTCTGCGTCATACTGACCACAGCCAATGACTGCCCTCTACCTAAGCACCGCCTCTGGCAGCCATCTTCAGATTTGGAAGCACGTGAAGTGGCAGTATGACCAAGTGAAGAGCCGCAGAGGGGTAGGCGGGAGGGTTCGCATGTGAATCCATGCCAGACCCATGCTGGAGAACAACAGTTACAGGTAAGTAACTTGTTCCTTCTCCAGCATGGGGTCTGGCATGGATTCACATGCTCATGAATAAAGAATACATAGCAGTACACACATGCACAACCACGGGAGGTGGCAAAGGCTCAACATTAAGCATTACATCAAACTCAACATTAAGCATCTTACCTCCTCACCAGGCTCACCTCAGGCGAACAGGTTGCGCAGCACTGCTTGGCCGACCCTGGACTCCTCCCTGGAATCCCGATCGACGCAGTAGAATTTCGTGAAGGTGTGCGTCGACCTCCACGTAGCAGCCCTGCATATGTCCAGCAGGGGCACACCAGAAAGGAACGCCGTGGTAGCTGCGATCGCTCTGGTGGAATGGGCTCTCGGACGGCCAGGCAGCGGTCGGTTTGCCAACCGATGACAGTACATGATACAGCCGGAGAGCCATCTGGAAATGGAAGCCTTCGAGAGAGCGTTCCCCTGATTGACAGGTCCAAAATTCACAAAGAGTTGTGACGTCTTCCGAAAACACTTCGTGTGGACCACGTAGAACTTCAGCGCTCTAGCCACATCCAGCGAGTGCAAAGTCCTCTCAGCCGGCGACGAAGGCGACGGGAAGAACACAGGCAACACCAAGGGTTCGTTGAGATGGAAGTCCGACGGTACCTTGGGCATGAAGGAGGGGTGCGTCCTGAGCACTACCCTCGTGTCGTGGAAAGTCAAGTACGGGGCCTTGCAGGAAAGGGCCTGGATCTCTCCCACCCGTCGTGCGGAGGTGATGGCCACAAGAAACGCTGTTTTCCACGACAGAAACTTCAACGGGGCCGAGTGCAGAGGCTCGAACGCAGGTCCCATGAGCTTGGTCAGCACCATGTTGAGCTCCCACGCCGGGGCCGGCGCCTTCACCGGCGGGAACGATCTGAACAGTCCCTTCATGAACTCTTTCACCAGACGATGAGACCACAAGGACGTCCGGCCCGTGGTTCTGGTGTATCGGGAGATCGCAGCAAGATGAATCTTGATGGACGCATGTGCCAGTCCAGCTTTGGCCAGCGTCAGCAGGTACGGCAGTACTTGGGGAGCCGTAATCCGTAGAGGGTTAATCTTCTGTGCGTGGCACCAGACAGAGAACCTCTTCCATTTGTGTCCGTAGCATTTAAGAGTCGAGGACGCCCTGGCCTTTGCAAGAACCTCTCTGCAGTCGGCCGGTATGTCGTATCCTCCAAACTCTAGTGCCGCAGGAGCCAGGGCTGCAAGTTCAGCGACTTCGGGTCGTGGTGGAGGATGGCGCCTCCTTCCCTGGAGAGTAGATCCGCGTCCACCGGCAGCTTGATTGGCGGGGACGCTGACAAGTCCAGAAGGTCCGGGAACCATATCTGCCTCGGCCACGCAGGTGCGACGAGGATCATCCTGCACCGCGACCTCTTGAGCTGGTTGACGAGCCGGATTAGCAGTGGCAAAGGAGGGAACGCGTAGAGGAACAGGCCCTCCCAGGGGAACGAGAAGGCATCGCCCATGCTCCTCGCCTGGGGAAACCTGCTGGCGAACCTCCGGCACTTGGAGTTCGTCGCCGTCGCGAACAGGTCGATCTGGGGTGTGCCCCACCGTCGGAAGAGGCGATCCACTAGATCCTGCCGTAGTTCTCACTCGTGGCACGAACGCAGCTCCCTGCTGAGTGAGTCGGCGATGGTGTTTTTTATCCCTGCCAGATGAAACGGCACCAGAAACATCCTTTGGGCGACGGCCCAATGCCACAGGTCCTGCGCCTCCTTGGACAGCGCTGGAGACCTGGTTCCGCCCTGTTTCCTGATGTAAAACATGGTGGTGGTGTTGTCGGTGAAGATCCTCACCACCTTGCCCTTGAGGGACGGAAGGAAGGACCTGAAGGCCCAGAACACTGCACGGAGCTCCAGGACGTTGATATGGAGGGACTTCTCCGTCGGGAGCCAAAGGCCTCTCGCGTGCAGATTTTCGGTGTGCGCTCCCCACCCTTCCAGGGAGGCATCCGTGGTCACTGTCTCCTGGTGGTCTGGGGTCTGGAAGTCCATGCCCGCCGTCAGATGTGCGCGGTTGCCCCACCACCGGACCGCTCGGCGGAAACTCTCGTCGAGTGTGATCCTCTCCTCGAAGCCGCCCGTCGTTTGGATCCAGCGCGCGTCCAGGAACTCCTGCAACGGGCGCATCCGGAGCCTGCACATGGGAATGAGGTAGATGCAAGAAGACATCATTCCGAGGAGGGACTTGATGGACCTCACCTTGGCCGCGTCGGAAACCAACATCCGCTGTACCTTGCCCAGAATGGACCTGGTCCTTTCCTCCGACAGGGAGGCCAGAAGGGACACTGTGTCGAGCTTCGCTCCCAGAAACAGTGCGTTTTGCGCGGGTACCAGGTGGGACTTGGCGTAGTTCACGGAGAATCCCAGGTCCGTGAGAAGTTGGACGGTCCTTGCCGTGTGCTCCACGGCGAGCTCCCTCGTCTTGGCTCGGATGAGCCAGTCGTCCAGGTAGGGGTAGACGTGGATCCCCTCGCGGCGCAGCTGCGCCGCCACCGGTGCAAGGCACTTGGTGAATACCCTGGGTGCCGACCGTAGTCCGAAGGGGAGGGCTTTGAACTGGTAGTGACGCCCTTGGACCACAAACCTGAGGAATTTTCGGTGCCCCTTTAGGATGGGAATATGGAAGTAGGCATCCTCCAAATCCAACGACGACAGGAAGTCTCCTTCCTCCAGCTACCCCAGGACGTGCTGGAGGGTGACCATCCGGAACTTCTGCGCCTTGATGAACTTATTCAGACGTCACAGGTCTTGGATGGGGCGCCATCCTCCCGTCTTCTTCTTCACGAGGAAGTATCTCGAGTAAACTCCGGAGCCCCGAAGCCTCTTTGGGACGAGTTCGATGACGCCCTTCCTGAGCATCGCCTTTACCTCCAGGAGAAGCTGAGGGACGTGAAGCTCTTTCCTGGCCACGGGGGGGGGCGACGCGCGGGCACCTTCTTTGAAACTCGAGCGCGTGGCCCCGGGCTAAGGCGTCCAGCACCCAACGGTCGGTGGAGATGGACTCCCACACGCTGACGAAGCTCGCCAGCCGGCCTCCCACCGGGGTGCTTCGGTGGGGGCCCGACCCCACGGCCGGTTCAATCCTGTTTCGACGAGGCTTTGCCGCCTTGACCTCCTTGGCGACGACGGCGGGGTCCGCCAGACTTGCCTCGTCCTCTGTAGGCCTCCTGAGACGACGAGCGGGCCGCTTGACGGTAGGTGGAGAAACCGCCGCCGGAACCTTTGGAGGCGCCCTTGCCTCCGCTGCTCCGAAAGGGCGTCCGTCGTTGCTGCAGAACCCCAAGGGCCCGGGCCGTCTCAGTGTCCGCCTTAATGGCCTGAAGGGAATCGTCCACTGTTTTCCCAAACAGGTTGTTCCCATCGAACGGCATGTCCAGGACTCTGGTCTGTACGTCTTGACGGAAGTCCGTAGCCTTGAGCCATCCACGCCGCCTAAGGCAAACGCCGTTGCCCAACTGGCGAAACCCAGTGTCGGCGATGTCCGTCGCAATAGTGATGGCGTGGTCCGACGCCACCTCGCCTTCCTGTAGGATCTCCAGGGCATCCGCCCTCTTGTCGTCCGGTAGGAAGTCCAGCAGGGGAGCCAGTTTGTACCATAGCTCCCTGTCGTAGCGGGCCACGATAGCCAAGGCGTTGGCCGCTTTAATCGTCGTCGCTGCAGACGAGATGACCCTGCGTCCCATAGCGTCCAATTTCTTTCCCTCGCCGTCCGGTGGGGAAGTCGATGTGGAGGCCGCACCCCCCCCCCCGCTTTCTTCCTGGCCGCCGCGGAGACGACGGAGTCCGGGGTAGGCTGCGCCCGGAGGCACAGGGGGGCCGCGTCCGGGACCCAGTACTTCTCGTACCGGTCTCTTCTAGCTGGCGTCGTGGAAGGGTTCTTGAGGAGGGCGAGGCCCTCATCCCAAATGTCGTCCAGTAGAGGCACCTCGAGGACCGTCTTCCTCTTGGCCTCGCGCCGTTGATAAAGGAATCCTTCCTTTTTCTTCTCCTCAGGGCAGAGTTGGAAAAGCTCGGATGCCCTGGCGATCATGGAGTGGAACGATCCAATCTCGTCAGGCGGAGAAGCCCTGGTGGGAGGTGACGACGGTAGATCCTCGTTGTATACCTAGTCGTCCGTACCCGTCGCTGCCGTGTCAGTCCCCGTATCATCCCCTCGGGTGGACGTGGAGGAGGGCTGGACGGGGCGCGACGGCTGAAAAGGAGGCGGAGGCTGAATCCTTCTTTTCTTGGGCGGGGGAGCACCAGAAGGTCCCGGTTCCGGATCCCCCGACGGGAAAGGTTCCTCCGTCGGCAACGGTAGTCTCGTCCTTATCTCTGAACATAAGGACTGTATAGCCAACAAAATGGCCGCCGAGTTGTCTTGCGGCAGTGGCAGAGGGGAATCCGACGGGCGATCAGGGGCCCCGTCGGCACCCTCGACGATGTCGTCGTCACCTGCGTCGGGATCCATCCCGACGGGCCGGTCTTCTTCCACGCCAAGGCCGTGGCTTAAGACCTCAATCAGCTCTTCCTCTGAGGTTGAGGCCGAATCTACGACGACGCCTTGCCCCCCCTTTTTCTTCCCCGCCGGGGGTTTCACGGGGGTGCTATCGATGGGCACAAAAGAGGACTCCCTCCGAGGTGGCAGGGAGACTCTGAGCCCCGAGGTCGCCACCACTGGTGTAGCCTCCACAGGCTGAGCCAGGGCCGCCGCGACAGTATCGATAGAGGGCTTGGCCGGATGGATTAAGGCCTTCACCACCTTAGGTGCGCTCACCGCCTTATCCTTGAGGGGGGGGACACTGCCTCGCTCCCCCTCCGATGGGGCCTTCGAGCTCGACCGGGGCCTCTCCAGGAGCTTCGCCGGGTGCTCGCCCTTCCTCTTACCCGACCCAGAGCGTTGGCTCGTGGCTGAAGGTGCCGGGGAGGGTGCGCCCTGCCTGGCGCCCGTAGAGCCCGACCATTCGGCGCTCCCGGTGCCAGCGGACTCGCGGTGCTTGGCCTTGTGTTGGACCCCCGTCGCCGGGGCGTCCTCAAAGGTCTTAGAAGACCGCTCGGATTTCTTCCTCTTCTTCTCGCCTGACGGGCTCTTCCCTTCCAGCCAGTTGGCGAGACGTTGATGGCGGTCCTTCATGGTCTGCTCCGACATGTTGCCACAAAACGCACAGTCCTTCTCCACGTGCGTCTTGTCCTCATGTAAGCAGTAGAGACAAAAGGAGTGTTCGTCCTCCTTAAAGACGTTCTGCAGCTGGCATCCAGGGCAGATCCTGAACAGCTTTCCGGGCGTCGAGCTTCCCTTCTCCTGGGCCATGTCCGGGCCTGAGAAACTTCTGGAGTCCTCCAAAAGCGTAGCTCGACGAAATCTTCACCCTTGAGGGGCGCAGACGAATCCGACACGGGTCCCCGTTAATCGGATGGAGAGTCGGTGGAGCTTGAGGCTCTTTTGACCGAAAAAATGAAGTTTTTTGAGAAAAAACGTGAAAAAATAGCACTAACGCTCGAGAGCAATAGCACGAGGATCCCAACACATGAACGTGCGGTAAAAATCTGAAGATGGCTGCCAGAGGCGGTGCTTAGGTAGAGGGCAGTCATTGGCTGTGGTCAGTATGACGCAGAGACCAGTGATTGGTTATTACTACGAAAGACAGATCAGAAACGAAACTGATACTGGTTTTTTCTTTACCGAGGATTCCCAGCCTGACAACGGGGAATATTCATGAGCATGTGAATCCATGCCAGACCCCATGCTGGAGAAGGGGCTACTAGGTTCCCCCCCCCCCCCCCCAGCACTCCACATAAAATGGACCTACAAAGAGAAAAGGCAAGTCAAGTCAATTTCACTTTACTATTTTTGGGAACTGTAGTTCACACAAGAAAAAGTATTTAAACCTTATGAGAAATCTAAAGGATTTGACACTGAACTCAAGGTGCTGTGTGTCACCATAGAAAAAGTAGACGCGTATGGAGTTTGACAGCCTCCAAACACAGTGGAATCACATAATCCGAATCAGGTCAAAACACATGAGAGAATGAGAAAAAGTTCACTCACTCCAGGGCTAAAAAGCAAAAGAGCTGGGGGGTCTCTAAGGTGGGAGGAATTGAGCACTAAAATGAAAATTCTCCTTAACACTGGTCAGTCCTAGGTGGTCGAGGGACACTTGCGAAGGCTCATGACGGGTGAAATCCTTGAGAATGATTCGAGACTGGTTGGTCCCACCGGTCCAAGAGTTGAAGATCAGGTAGTCCAGCAAGGTATCACCAGGCCAATCACAGGAAAGGATGCCAGGCCTGTTTGGGAGTCGTCCACGGATCTTCAGTAGTCTGCTCCTCTACACAGGATACTTGGCTCCAGCGCTGATCTAAGGAAATGGCTGCATGAGTCTCTTCTCATCCAAAATTGTTATTGTTATTTGCCATTTATATAGCGCTCTATATATCATTGGTAGGACCTCAAAGCGCTTGTGGATTGAACGCCTTTGGGGACAGTAGTCCAGAGAGTAGGGTAGTATAGGTTGCTTGGGTGCACTCAGTAGGTGCCCCGGCTTGAAGTAAGTCCAAGCCTACCAATGGTATCTGCACCATTCAAACAGTATAGCGTCCTTCCATCGACACTCGTATTTACAACGGGGGTTTTGCCGCAGCATTTTTCCAGAAAAAAAAAACGTGGCTTTTTTTGGGAGGGGTGGGCAAGGGCATATAAAGCGTTTAGGGGGGGATGGGAAATAAAAAAAATAGATAAATGGCAGGCGAGTTGGGGAGGAACCCCCCGATAAATAATGAAAAAAACATTTCTAAACGTTCTTTCAGCTAGAGTTCCCCGGCAAAACACCACTCGCAAATACGGGCATCGATGAAATGACATAGAACCATTCAAACAGCCAGCAGTGGTCCAATTAGAAACCACTGTGGGTTTCACTCATGCCCCACACACCAGACTTTCTGGCGCCCCAGATGTGGAGTGGGACCAGACAGTCCCACCCACATCCTGGGTCCACACACACCAAGCAAGAAGTATCCCACGAAAGCAACAGCTTTCCAGGGTGAATGCATGACCATATAAGGGATTCCCTGACCTGAGAAAGCAGGAAGGCGGCCAAACAACAATATGGCCAAAGAATACGTGAAAAAAATTGCGGTACAGGCATTTTAGGGCACTAGTCACGTTTAGTAGCCAAATTGGTAAACGTGAATGTGCACACTAAAAATAAAGCAAACATTGTGAAAATGAAATTGCTGCCACCAACTAGTCTATAAGCACATATCAAAGTAACAAAAAATCCCAAGTGTAAAGGACTAACTAGGGTGAACCCCACTGCTCTACATTGTAAGATGCTGTGTGCAATGTCAAAAATGTACCAAAAAGGTAAAAGGACAAAAAGGGAAGAACAAATGACTTACCTCTCGATAATGTTCTTTCTGATGAATGTTCCTACCACGGATCTTTATATACCAGCGCAGCTGATCTCTGGAAACTTTCTGCCGGGTGGTACGTGGCACTGCGTTGAGTCCGTCCGTTGCCGCTATGCGCTCTCCATGCCGGAAATGATATCAGGGCCGCTATAAGTAGCAGCACAATGCCCTAGGACCTCATGTTAGGCAGAATTGCAAGCAGTACCCTTTGGGACCATTAAACACAATTAGGACTACAGGTGTAAGCAAAACCAACCATTGGTATAAGTCTGTACCACACAGTTTTTGGTAGCGAGCTGAGCAGCCAGGCTTATCTGAAGAGTGAATGTGAGCAGTACAAGTGGTTACACAGAGGACTTTCAATCATAGTGGTTCAAGTAAACACTTATACTCAAGGTTTCTTGGTAAAACTATTGATGTATTACACAATCATACACAATCATTTAGAAAACATTTCACTAGCAGAAGACAACTTATTATTATATACCAATACAAAACTCGAAGATTTTCAGACAGTTTGAGCTCCCCTAAAATAGGAGCCAAATGGCAGTTCAGTTACTTAGAAGTGAGCAAAAATGCCAAAGTAAGTAGAATAGATCACATATACTTGTTAGACAGTGCAAATAGTTTCAGTTCACCAGAGGAGTTCAATTCAAGTCAATAAACCAGGCCAAAGTCAATGGGCTAGTGTTCTGGATAGGAAAGAGCAGTTCTCGTATCAAACGGAAAAGTCTTTGCAAAAGTTCTCAGAAGTAGTTTAGGCGAAAATGAATCATATGTCGGGTCACAAGCTGATTAGGCTTGTAAATTGGGAAAGTTTCACAAACTTTCACTGCGAGAGTGGCGTTCTCTCAATCAAGTTGACACAGTACATTACTATGAAGTTCAAAATGCAGCTGAAGACGTTGGTTCCTGGCAGGTCCTGCAGATCTCCCTGTTCCTGAGCCTCAGTCGTGGGGACAACAGGGAGGACGGCGGGGGACTCCTGCACTGCATGGGATCGTCGAAAAAGCAAACAAGATGCAGTCACTTCAGTTCCAATAGCTGTAGCTTCAAGCACACAAGCTGGTATCCCTCTCCCTGGTTAATCCTAACCAGCTCAGAGTATGGTATCCAGGTGGCTTACGAGTTGATTGGTCCCACCAACTCAAAGGAAGAAGTTGTCCTTGAAGGGGCTTCTCTGTCAAGATGAACTTGGCAATTCGGACCTGCAGCAGGGCTTCACTGGGCAAACCAACAGTCCAGGAGTTGCAGCAGCTGTCCTCTTCCAGCTCTTCTTCGGTTCTTTCGTTCCAGTGATCGACTCTGCTTTCCAGTCCAAGAGATTCGCCTTTTAAACTATTTTCTCTCTTTCATTCCAGCCTAGCTGTCACTCACCCAGCAGGGTGGCTGTCCTTGCCAGACAATCAGCCAGTCAATCACACCAGAGTGCATTTGGGTCTCCTAGGAGACTAAGCACAGGGAGTTTCGGGCACCTCTCACTTCCGGCCCACCCGAGACATTGAGACGCCAGAGGCGGTCTTCAGTCCTGAAGCCTGCCAAAGGCACACGAACAAAGGGACCAAACCTGGTTTGGCGCACAGAGACAAACACTAGAAGGAATTTTCCAAAAAGAAACAGTGAAAAATGAAGACCAGGACCGGTTTAAACAAAGGGGCTTAAGGTGCCATCTTGAAAAACATGGCTCCTGCGATTTATAGCTACCGGTGTTCGCGGTCGGGAAAAATCATGGTAGTTTGTTGTAAAACCACTGCCACCAGCCTTTTCAATAGGAAAGGGTAGCATTTGACTGCTACATGAATATTTAGACACAGGGGATACTATGCAACCCCTCCAGCACTCCATTGTAAAATGGTGTTTGCTGGGTCTAGGAATTTGGAAAGACTAGTAAAGTCAATTTTTCTTTACATTCTCTGGTAAACAGTAGTTTATCCCAGAGAAGGTATTTCAACCTTTGGGAAGTCTAGAATACATCCCTGTGTAACTGCACTGAGGGTGCTGTGTAACACACATGAAAAGATGATGCCTATGGAGTTATCTAAAACTCCAAAGTCAAAGAACACAAGTGAAAAACACACATCAAAATAAATACATAAGAGTGGGAAAAAAGCTCACACTTTCCAGGTAAAAAAATCAATTCCTCAAAATCCAGCAAAGTTGCTGGGGGTCTCTAAGGTGAACGGAATTAGAACATTTAGGGGAATTCTCCCTAACATCTCAGTTTCACCCTTTATTCCTAGCACACCGACGGGAACAGACTGTAGAACCAATGCTGTACCAGCATCCTGCAAGAGGGGCAGGTAGGAAGGGTGAGGAGGAATCCATGGCAGGAACATCAATCAGAAAGAACAGTACCGAGAGTTACGTCATTTGTTCTTCTAATGGATTCTTTCCGGCCACAGATTCGTTATATATGATGGACTCACAAAGTAGTATGTAATCTGGAGGATGGAGAAAAGCAAGGACACCAGCGTAACCAGAAAACTCTGGAGGACTGCCCTACCAAAACAGGCAATCTGGCCCATAAGGGAATCCAAGCAGTAATGCTTCGCTAACGTGTGCAGAGATTCCCACATCACCAGATAGCAAATGTCCAGGACCGGGACTCCCGTCTGCAGGGCAGCAGTGGCAGCCACTTCTTTGGTAGAATGAGCCCCGAGTCCCTCGGGAACAAGCTTCACTACCAGATCGTAGCATCCTGAAATGCAGAGAATGATCCTGGACAGGGTTCTTTTCGTCACAGCCCTGCCAGCCCGAGCTCCAGCATAACCAACAAAAAGCTGGTCATCCTTCCTAGCCTCCCTGGTACGAGAGACGTAGAACTTAAGGGCTCGTACTGGGTCCAATCGATGAAATTGTTCCTTTGTCTTAGAAGTGCGCGGCGTAGGGAATAACACAGGAAGATGGATCTTCTGAGAGAGAAAATTAAAGTTACTCACTTTAGTGACTGGAGTACTCATAGTCCTCAGTCCCCTTTCCTCCATCCTTGTGGGTGTCCTCCAACATGGGTACAGTACCGGAACCTCTGGTAGTGAAAAATGTAGCTTCCCCATTAAATTTACTACAGCCCGCTGGGGTGCGGCCCTGGGCGTGGCAACACCCCCGAAACGCCACAGTCCAGCGCCTCATCTCAGTCCCCTTATAACACATAGGACGCTTTAATACTTGGCTATGCTTAATATTTTAGCCCCTGGCATACATCGGGGGAAGGGGACATATGGAGGAAAGGGGACTAAGGGCAATGAGGATTCTAGTCACTACAGGGAGTAACTTTAATTACTCATACATCCCATCCCCTTTCCTTCATTCTTGTGGGTGATTCCATCGAACAAGACCATAGGGTGGTGCTGTGACAACCTGCCTCATACTTAAGAAGCAGCAAACGGGTTCTTCAGAACCACCTGAGAGAACTCTGCGTCCCGCCTGGAGCGGGTATCCAGAGAATAGTGCTTACAGAACACAGACAGTGATAACCAGCTTGCCCATGGCTGTATACACCTCTTAGATGACCTGGCCTTCCATCAGGCAATAGAAGCTTTGGAAGCTGTGAGGCAGGCATGGCATCAAGAGAGATACAGACTCAAAAGTAACAGTTTGAAAACCTTTATTATAACATTTTGTAGGGGTGGAGTAATGCCTAACTGGCCCTAGCTCTAATGAGGTTGTTCCCTCAACTGATGTTTCTAAGGGCCATCGATGTTTCTAAGTCCAAAACCAAAGTCTGTGTGTCAAAACCTATACTTGTTCATGCTCTTAAAACAAATGTGCCTTCGGGTCTTCCTAAAGAAAAATGGTGGATCAAAAAGAAATGCAAACCAAGGCTGGTTTCAGGTAGCCTTACCATCAGGTTTAGTTCTGCCAGTTAAAATAAAAGGTTAAACACAAAAGGGGTGCTGTTAGGCAGAATTATATGCAGTACCCTTTGGGAACACCACACACAATTAAGACTACAAGTGACAGTACAAATTAACCTTTGGTACAAGCCTGTACTACACAGTTAAAGTGGTAGCAGTGGCTGAGCAGCCAGACATATCTCAAGAGTAAGTGAGCAGTTACACAAAGGACAGCAATTACTATGATTCAGGCAAACACTGACTCAAGATTTTCAAGTAAAAGAATATACATTTATTTTACTCTTCAGTTGTATAACATTTCACTATTAAAAGCAGTTTAAAAATCACACTCTTACTACGCCACACAACTCACAATAAGTTCCAGACAAGTTAAGCTCACAAAATGGCACTCCAGCAATTTAAAAGGGAGGGAAAGACAAAGTTAACAGAAAATGAACCACACCAACAGGTACATGCTCAGGGCAATTGAACAAGAGGGACTTCAATGATAGAATCAGGTTAAAAAGGCTTAGGGCCAAAGTCAATGGGTCAAAAGTCTTTTGCTCAAGATCACACGGTTCAGGGTAGTTTGCGGTAAAGTTCGTGCCACGGATTCCGGACGAGGTTGGTTGGTAGAAAAGTTAGTTCAAAGAGAAGAGAAGGACAAGCCCTCGGTTTGGAGAAAGATTTCAAACGCTTTCACCGCGGTTGAACGAAACGAGCAACTGGATTTGCACAGTACCTTAAAACAGAGAGGGAGCTGTAGCGGAGGCTGACATTCCTGGTAGTTCCTGCAGGCTCATGGTTCCTGAAGCGACTGTCGGACTGATCAGAAGTAGAAAGACTGCAGGGTCCCGAACTACCCAGGGAAGAAACCAGCAGCAGAGCAAAGCAACGAATAAAAGGTGTGCTCCTTAAAACTCAAGCAGGGTCCGACCTTCCTGGCTATCCGGCCCACTGTAGCTCTGTACAGTGAATTCGACCCGAGGAGGGGTCCTGGCTTGCAGTTTGGGCGAACTGGTTGGTCCCACCAAATCAAGGGAAGAAGTTTCCTGGATGATCTTCTCTGTCGTCGGATTCTGAAGATTCAGACCTGCACCAGGGCTTCACCAGGCAGTTCAGTCGTTGTAGGGATCCTGTTCCATCAGCTCCTCGTTGATTCTTTTGCTCCAGTGGCGACTGCTTTTCCAGTCCCAGAGACCTGCTTTTTATGCAGTTTTCCCCCATTCACACATCCTGGCTGTCAATCACACAGCAGGGTGGCTGTCCTGGCAAGGACAATCACCCAGCCAATCAAACAGGAGTGTGACTTGGGTTAAAACCCCTGCCTCACATCCTCCCTACCCAGACTTTCAGGCGCCTTGAGGAGGGCTTCTGTGCAGAAGCCCGTGAAAAGACGGCGAACAAAGGGACCAAACCTGGTTTGGTGCGCAGAGAAAAACACGAGAAAGACATTTACAAAATGAAATGGCGAATAAACCCAGCCGGAACCGTAATAAAATATATATGGTCAAGCGGGTTTATGTTTGAGGCTAATATAATAGCCTAAAACAATACCATGGTTATTTACGATAACCGCGGTACAAAAAATAGGGTAGATACCACTGCCACCAGCCAAGTCTTAGTGTAAAGAGAGCGAAAAAATGCTCCAAGAGAGAAAGGCAAAAAGGGATAAGAATTAACCCTTTCCAATACTCCATGTAAGATTAGGTGTACTGGGGTCTGTGGTTTAAAGTGACTATTGAAAAGTTAATGGCAACTTTACCTTTTCTGGGGGACAGTAGTCAGCCCCAGAAAATGGAGTCGGTGGGAAGTCTCAAAGACAACCCTGTGTCACTGCACTGAAAGTGCTGTGTAACACACATGACGAAAGTGGTACTATGGAGTAGGTGAGGCTCCATTGCCCGGGATCACACAAAAAGTAGAAATACACTCAGCAAAACACATGTAAGAGTGGGAAAAAAGGCTCACACACTAACCAGGTGAAAAAAATAAATCCTAGAAATCCAGCAAAGCTGCTGAGGGACTCAGTAGTTAAGGGATATTAGCCATTCTGGAGAATTCTACCTAACAGGTGCCCTGGTAATCTTCCAGGTAGGACTCTTGCAGCAAGTCAATATAGTTCACAATGTCTCTGGGTCTCTTGGGGTTCCCTCCCCCAAGCTCTGACCCTTCTGGTTCCAAAACAAAAGACAGTTCCTTTTTGGCCTCTCAGGGTTCCCTTCCCCAAGCATTGGCCTTTCCTCTTATAACAATGTCTTTCACAATTCTCTGAGGGCTTCTCAGGGTTCCCCTCACCAAGCCTAGGCCACTCAGTTCAATTAAAAGTTCACCTTTTCAGGATTTACCCCTCAAAGCACAGTTCTTTCACAGGGCAGTATCAGAGACTTTCGAGAACGCAGGGCTTCTGCTCCTCCCATTCGCGACCATTCCGACTTCTGGCCCCTCCTCCTTGCACTCTGCACTTTTCTTCAGGCACCTTTTCCTTCCTGTGCCTCTTTCACCGTCTTTGCCTTCTTCCATCTGTCTGTGCCCCTTACACAATTTACACTTTGCCGTGTCTCTTGCACACTTCTATTACTTTGCTGTGCCTCTTGTATCCTTTTCCTTTGCTGTGCTGTGAGAAACCAGAGGGTATCTCACCCGCTAGTCCCCAGGGATCTCTCTCTCAGATGGCCAGGGCACAGCCATTGCCTTTCGATCCAGACCCTGGGGGTGGACCAGTGCGGGAGGATCATCTGGGTGAGGGGTCTTCAGGGAGTGGTGGTGAGACCGCCAATGGCGAGATGCAGTATTCCCCCATTTTTGTTGATTTACCCCATCTGATATTTTATATATGCCGAGATTCCAACTCCCAACGCCGCCCTCCCCCTTTTGACACAAACACTGGGCCGAGGAAGAAGGTGACAGAGTAACCAGACTAACTCTCTCACATCTTACTAGACATGTCCCGTTAATCAGGTCAGACAAAGTCAGGCACTTTACCCCAAGCGCATACCCCGGAAACCAATTAGCTCTGCTCGTACAAATAAAAGGCAACTCCTAAAGACACTCTGAACAAGGTGGAACACGAGAACAAGCAGAACTTCCGGAAAGAAGGCACACCTACTGGAGCAGAGCAACAGACCAAGGGACCAGAGTAGCAGGCCGAAAAACCCCATGGATTCCCTATTGGAGGTAATTGCCTCTGACAGGCCGCAAACGTTTCAAGGACACCAGTGACCCTGCCGGGTGAAAGTCATAGTTGGGGAGGCGAGGTCAAGCCTGTGGTACGAAACTTACATCGGAAAATGCCAAACGAGAAAGAAGCGCACACAGACGTGAGTTGGCACACGACCTGAGAGACCGGTGTGTGTTAAAGTGAATGATGTAGCACAATCATATTACAAGTGAAGGCTGTACGCGTGTGGATGAAACAAGAAGAAAGGCAGACACGTGAATGAACTTTAAAGTGAAATACAGCTGCTAGATAAGTGATACTAAGTAACAGAGTGGTCTGTGTTAGGAAGAATTCACATACAAGTGCCAATTCCGTTCACCTTAGAGACTCCCAGCAACTTTACTGGATTTTGAGGACTTTATTTATTTTTACCTGGAAAGAGAGTGAGCCTTTTTTCCCCACTCTCATGTATTTTGATGCGCGTTTTACATTTGTGTTCTTTGATTATAGAGTTTTAGATAACTCCATAGGCATCATCTTTTCATGTGTGTCACACGGCACCCTCAGTGCAGTGACACAGGGATGTCTTTTTAGACTTCCCAAAGGTTTAAATACCTTCTCCGGGATAAACTACTGTTTCCCAGTGAATGTAAAGTGAAATTGACTTTACTAGTCTTTCCAAATTCATAGAACCAGCACACACCATCTTACAATGTAGTGCTGGAGGGGTTACATAGTATCCCCTGTGTCTAAATATATTGGAACTTCTTACCTCACTATCTGCTCCACCCCCACATACACCTCCTTCCGCACCTCCTTAAAAGCCCTTCTTCTCCATTCCCCCTCTTGACCTCCTACCGTCTCTCCTCCCTTCTCCCTGTCCCCATACCTCCCCTTCCCTTCCTCTCACAGCCACTCGACTCTATATCACATAACTGAACTGTGTCCCCTTCCCTTCTCTCCCTTCCTTCTCACTTTTCCCTCATCTCCAATATCCAAGGAAATGGTTCTACATATTGTTACGCTGGTTGTCTCATGTTTGTTAACTTGCTTCTCCATCATTGTACCTTGTTGTTTTATTGTAAAGTGCTTTGGAGTAAAGTGCTATATAAAATTAATAAACATAACATAACATGTAACAGTCAAATGCTACCCTTTCCTATTGAAAAGGCTGGTGGCAGTGGTTTTACAACAAACTACCATGATTTTTCCTGACCGCTAACACTGGTAGCTAAAAATCACGGGAGCCATGTTTTTCAAGATAGCGCCTTAAGCCCCTTTGTTTAAAGGGTCCTGGTCTTTTTTCGCCATTTCATTTTGGAAAAGGTCCTTCTAGTGTTTGTCTCTGCGTGCCAAACCAGGGTTGGTCCCTTTGTTTGTGTGCCTTTGGCGGGCTTCAGGTCTGATGACCGCCTTTGGCGTCTGAGTATCTGGGGTGGGTAGGAAGTGAGGGAGGTGCCCGAAACTCCCTGTGCTTAGTCTCCTAGGAGACCCAAATGCACTCTGGCGTGATTGGCTGGCTGACTGTCCGGCAAGGACAGCCACCTTGCTGGGTGAGTGACAGCTAGGCTGGAATGAAAGGGAGAAAACAGTTTAAGAGGCGAGTCTCTTGGACTGGAAAGCAGAGTCGACCACTTGAACGAAATAAGTGAAGAAGAGCTGGAAGAGGACGGCTGCTGCAACTCCTGGACCGTTGGTTTGCCCGGTGAAGCCCTGCTGCAGGTCAGAATTTCCAAGTTCATCTCGACAGACGCCCATTCAAGGACAACTTCTTCCTTTGAGTTGGTGGGACCAATCAACTTGTAAGCCACCTGGATACCATTCTCAAGTCTCGTTAGGATTAACTAGGGAGAGGGATGCCAGCTTGTGCACTTTAATCTAGAGCTACTGGAAATTAAGTAACTCCATCTCGTTTGCTTTTTCGACGATCCCATGCAGTTCAGGAGTCCCCCGACGTCCTCCCTCTTGTCCACACGACTGAGGCTCACAAACAGTGAGATCTGCAGGACCTGCTAGGAACCAACGTCTTCAGCTGCATTTTGTTCTTCATACTAAGATACTGTGCCAACCCGATTGAGAGAATGCCACTCTCGCGGTGAAAGTGCGTGTACCTTTCCCAACTTGCAGGCCGAATCAGCTTGTGACCCAACACATGATTCCTTTTCGCCTAAACTACTTCTAAGAACTTTCACAAAGACTAACGTTTGATACCAGAACTGCTTTTTCCTATCCAGAACACCTGCCCATTGACTTTCTCCTGGCCTATTGACTTGAATTGAACTCTTCTGGTGAACAGAAACTATTTGTACTGTCTATTAAGTATCTATGATCTATTTTACTTGCCTTGTGCCTTTTGCTCTAAGTAACTGAACTGCCATTTGGCTCCCATTTCAGGATAGCTCAAACTGTCTCAAAACCTTAGAATTTTGTATTGAAGTTTATCGGTTTATATTAAGTTACCTTCTTCTAGTGAAATGTTTTTTTAAATGATTGTGTAATAAATTACTAAGTGTTTTTACCAGGAAACCTTGGGTATAAGTGTTTACTTGAACTACTGTGATTCAAAGCCTCTGTGTAACTACGTGTACTGCTCATATTCACTCTTGAGATAAGCCTGGCTGCTCTGCTCGCTACCCAAAACTGTGTGGTACAGACTTATACCAAAGGTTGGTTTGGCTAACACCTGTAGTCATAGTTGTGTGTAGTGGTCCCAGAGGGTACTGCCTGCAATTCTGCCCAACAGTCTGTTGAAAGGAAGTAGCCCATTTGAAAAACGTCACAGTGAAAGGAACATTGTTTGAAGCTAAGGGGCGAACAAACAGGAAGAGTGAAAGTAAATACTGAATGTTGAATTGAAGTGGTCCTGCGGTGGTCTATAAAGAAAGCCACGCTCATTCGAAAGACTTCGACATCCGAAAGAGGTCCGAGCCCAATTGAGGGACACACTATATATATTAAGCTTGGGGAAGGGAGCCCCCTTGCAACTTTGTGTGAATTTTATTGTGAGAGGTCTGAGCCCGGCAGAGTTGGACCTTTGTGAACGTTTTGGTTGAAACATTCTTGAAAGCCAGAGAATCCTCTCTCGTGGAAGGCCAGGCAGGTCTCGATCCACGGTTGTGTACTATGTTAAAAGCTGAACCAGAGTGTGGGGAAGAGAGCTGGTTCAGCCACATTATCATTTGGCCACTGACATTTCCTTTTGCATACATTTTCTCCTTTTAACACTTTTTGTACAAGAGATAGGGCAGGCATTAGGTTTTTATTAGTATAGGCCATTTTGATTTGACAGGCTCCACTAGGACTGTTTTGTTTATAGTTTGATGGTCGAGACAACTCCCATCCTAGTTATAGGGCAGAATAGGTGCTTCTGCAACCCCAACATTATCAATAAAGGTTTAAGAAATTGTATACATTGTGTCAGTGTCAATACTTGTGATACCATGCCTTCCCTACAGTGCACAATTGCACACTCCTTGTACTCTGCCGTGCCTCTAGCACACTCCTTGTACTAGGCCATGCTCTTGCGCCGTTCTTTTCTCTTTTGGGTCACTCGCACCGTCTCTTTGCTATCCGTTCTTTAAAACTCGCTGATTCTGCTTTTTCTTGCTTTCGCGCTGCTCACACACTCTTTCACTTGCTTTCTCTTGCCTTTCGATTATCGTGCCGCTTACACCTTCCACTGCTACTGCACCCGCTCCAGCCACCTGCACGCAACTGAGTCTCTCTCTCTCTCTCTCTCTCTCTCTCCCTCTCCCTCCCTCCCTCCCTCCCTCCCTCCGTCCGTCAGTCACTCACTCCCTCCCTCTCTCCCTCTCATGAAACAGAGTAGCGCAGTGCTGGTGAGCAGTTCTCTCCGGGTGTGTGGGTCGAGGTCAGAGTCTCACCACCTGCCCCTCAGATACCCCTGGAACCGGCACACGTCTCAGGGAAACGTGCTCTGGTCTGGATACGGTGATCAAGTTGTAGTTCTTCCCATGCCGGCGCCTTGGGGACAGCTCCCTCGTCAAGCTGCAACTCCTCTGACACACCGGGTCAGCGTTCTGTCGTCCCATTCTCCAGTGGAGTAACTTTGCTGAAAATGTTGGGGGGGAAGGGAAGGGGTGGGTGGAGGAAGGGTGGGTGGGTGATGGCTCTTAGGGATCGTTTTGGCCAAATTGTTCGATAAAATTTAGTTGAATGGTAGATTTGACTGAATTCAGTCACCACCATTAGTTTGAAGCCGAAAATACGGAACATGAAGAGCTGGGGCTGCGGGGGTGTCCCCTGCTCCCCATGTTCGGTATTTTTGACTTCGCGGTTGCCGGGGTGTCCCCTGCTTCCTCAGCATTGGTGGCAGGGGACCCCAAAAAAAAAAAGAAAAAGGGACACTGCAGCATCAGATCCGACACGCGTTAGATGGATGGATGGATCTGACTCTGCAGGGTACAGGAGAGGTGGCGTATGGAGAAAAGGTCAGTAGGGGGGGTTTACGGGTGTACTGGTGGTTAGGGGGGACATGGTTTTGTTTTTTTGTATCAGGGCAAAAAGATATTCGCAGCGAAAATGACTACGGTCAATTTCGCCGTAATTATGTACCTCGGTCAAACAACCTAAATCCCTGAGGGATAACACTAGACTACTACACCACAAGAGTCCATTTTTGACACTCTGTTATAACTTTCATAAGACTTATGGCCCATCTTCAAAATTCAATTGGGCCCCCACACCTCTCCAGCCCGCCTGCCATGCACCCAGTGACACAACATAACATTCACAAACTTAATTCCAATAGAGCATACAAACAATGCATTATTTATCATTCATTCAGGAACAAAAGTCAACACACATATGCTTGCATGCACTCTCACACAAATGCACCCAGCACCTTCATTGATATACACTGTGTGCACACGACATTTATATGTACATATACAGTAACACATGGAAACCGTGGAACAATGTCCATTGAGCAGACCAGACTGTCATGCCCTGATCCCAAAATTTCAGGGATCAATAGACTTGACCAAGCTGAACTATAAAGTCATGGCCGAAAGGAACAGATTCACTGGAATGTCAGCAATTCCCTTGATTTTTCCTTTCATTCAAAGGCAGAAGCCATCGGTTAATGCAGTGCAGTGGGTGATCAAGTATACCTGGTATCAATTTTTTAATGCCATATATCTCCAAACTTGGGTTCTGCGCAGCACCTGACAAATTTCTTCTACAAGATTCTGACTGATTAAAATTAAGGTATGTTTTCCTGTGTTCAAATGGCTCCAAGCAGTGGAGTACCAAGCTGGAGAGCCAGGGAGGGCAAGCTGCCCACCATGGCTCTTTTTAGAGCCAGACCGGGACATTTGTCATTGGGACACCTCTCCCGTTCAGCACATCAAAGAGGGCGCCCAACGGCAAAGGTGTCCCGCTGGCAGGATAATGTGTACTGAGCAATTCCTGCTCAGCACGCTCATTGTCGTGACAGCAGGACACCTTACCCGTTACGAATGATAGAGATGTCCCGCTGCCAGGACAATGTCCCAAGGAGCTCCGGGCAGCAGAGGGTCCTCACGTTGCTCTGTATCAACAGAGCATTACAATGTGAGCCATTAGGCACTGATGGGGGTGGGGGGGTACCATAAGCAGGGACTTTTGGCCCTTTAGAAATGTGAATGGTAGGGATTGATCAGAAGTGAGAAGGGTGCATAATGTTGCATGCTTTATGAAATGACGATAACTTTAAACCCCAAGAGTGATTTGTTAGGCTCACATTAATCTAAATGATGCTTTTGTGACTTTGCATGCAGAATGGGAAGAATCCAACTAAAGCCATACTCCCATTGCTTAACATATTTCTATGCCAATGTATGTAGTGTATGGTTAGTTTACTATGAAAGGCTAGTTTACTATCTAAGGTGGTTTGCTTCCAAGGCATTGCTATAAATAATTATTTAAGCACATTCAATGTAAAGCAAAACCTTAATAAATATCTATATCAACTAAACCTGGAAAGATGTGCTTGGTCGCTTAAATTGTCCACATCCCAGTTTCAACATTTAACAAAGTGTGTGATCCTGAGCAAATCATTTAAATCACATTGTGCCTTATCTGCAGCTCTACAAGTGACTAATTCACTTCAAAGTTTATGTTAATGTATCATGATATAATGGAAAAGCCTAATGACTATAGAGTTGCTCCACATTTAACAAAAGTGCAATTTAAGTATTTTGCACCACAAAGTCATTTGTCACTTGGCTTATTTATGGCAAATTATTCTAAAAGTCACTTCCATGGTGCCTCCAAGTATCAAAGACTGATGATGCGCCTTGCAATATCCTTTTCTTTGAAGTCACTTCTGTTGGTGCAATTCATATTATTAGGAAGTTTGCATGTATTTTGCCTCGCAGGGCTTGCACAGAGCTCTAATAGATGAGTTTCCTGCATATGGAATGATCCTGCAGTTTTATTTTTGTTGTTGTGTGTTAAAATGCCTTCTTCCACTAATGTTACCAAAAAAGTAGATTGGGGCACAGGTGGGCGGTTTGGCAGTGCCAATGAGAACACGTGGAATTCCACACTGCATTTCGTTGCTCACCACTCCTTAACCCACCCCCCACTCTTACAATGCTGGATACTCCCCTGCTTATTTCGGTAAGTGAAGCAGTTTTTGGTGGCCTGTAACCTGAACCATGACACCCATTTACTAATTTGCACCAAACCATCCTGAAAAAGTGTCTGCAAAACTCGAAATACTTTTTGCCAGTTTGGTGAAGATTATTTTTGGCAGCAGGGGGAAAGGTTATACAGGTCTCCTAATGGTGTGCATTTAAACACAAAATCCCATATGGTTCCTTCTGCGCACCTAGAGCAAAAACTGCTTAACAAAGGTTCACCATCTCTGGAAAGCATATAGCACTCCAATTCATTTCACAGAATGCGCAGAGTACGACATGTGTTGGTCACAGGTTTTCTCAGCTTGACGTTTTCCATTCTACTTGGGGGGAGTGCTCCTTCCACCAACTTCATTTTGAAATTAGGATGGTGGTGCTTAAGAAGCATCTGAAAAGTGGCAAGACTAATTTTAGAGGCGTTGCAGAGCTGTGCTTGCCACAGAGTATGCACCATTTGTTATTGTTAATGTGTCTTCATACCTGGGCCTTAATGTGTGCTGTGAGCTCTGCTGACATTGTCCAAATGTGAGACGCGCCCTCACTAGGGTTAGACCGAAGCCCAGCCCCACAACAAAGCCCCCCAACAAACATACACAAACACAACTAAAAATTATTATTTTTTAAAAAGTACCTCTGCTCTGCTTTCAAATGCCACCCGGGCCACATCTCATGTTACACCGACCTAACCTTCGCACTCACGCACCTCCAGACAGAAACCAGCAAGCTGAGTGAGCTTCCTAGTTCCTGTCTGTGTGTGTGTCGCACGAACACAAAGCCAGAAAGTGATTCTCTGTGCCGCGGCCCCTGGAAGTGCTGCTGTTAGCGTGGCAGCGCAGGCACCAGGCCCTGCAACACCCAGTTCAGCACCCTGGCTGCTGACTTTGAGTCAGGCCAGCCAGGGTGACGGACTGAGCCATGCAGGGCATCCCGGCCCTGAATGTGTTGCAGCGCGGCTGCCAGGCATCTCAGCATTATGTAATGAGACAGTGCAAGCCTTGCTGGGCACCCTAGTCGGGCTTGCGCTGTCCAATTACATAATTGATGATTGAGGTCCCCCTGCCCTCCATCCAAAAGTTGAGGGGACAAACAGGCATGTCACAGATGTTGGGGGGGGGGACAAAACCCCCTATAATTACGCCCATGCCATTCTCCCCTGGATCCTCCGGTTCTCCTGCTGCATCCTCCTGCTCCCTGGATTCCACAATCCGTCAGGTAAACACAGCTCGCTCATTTCTCCTGGCAGAACCACATCTTTTAGACCCTAGCTGGGCGTCAAGTGTAGTCAGATGTGTATGGTTAATGTTAGGTGCTTGACCTTGGCTATTAGCAGGACAGCCTAGTGGAGTGTGGTAGGCCTCTACCTGCATCACAGTGTTGTTCCTATGGGTAATCTTTAGGACTCTTGGTTGCCTCTTCCTCGTCCCAGTACATGTTGGAAATGGTGAGTATGAGATAGGATGAGATTGAAAATACCACATAAAGGCTGAGGGAGAGTGTTCTAATATACAATTGGGAACGTGGTAATATCATGCCTCACCTTTAGGCATTCTCTTTCAAATTCCCTGTGATCCTCCCTCGCTTGTACAGAGCCCCGCCCACCCCCCCCTATTCCCCAGGGTCAATATCCAAAAACGATGGCCCATCCATGGCCACCAGAATGGAACATCCCAGGTTAGTAGGAAGAGGAATTCCTTCATGTTTCTCCCAAAGGTGATGTGAAAATGCCTCAGACTTCCTGAAGGATTTATTTCATCCGAGAGAGATGGACCTCAAGAGAGCACTCCAGTTCTAAGGAATGCAAAGCCCTTTCAGCCTCCGACTGTGGGTTCGGAAAGAACACTGGCAGGCAGTTTTCCTGTTTCAAATGGAATGGAAAGACCACCTTGGGCAAGAAGTTTGGATGAGTGCGCAATATGACCATGTCGTTATGAAATGTGAAGGGCTTGCATGACGACAGAGCCTGCAGCTGGGTGACCCTCCGCTGAAGTGAGCGCCACCAATAGCACTGCCTTCAGTGTCACTAGCCGGATGTTCACCGAGGCAATAGGTTCGAAGGGCTTGCACTGCAAGGCTGCAAGAACCACATTAAGGTCCCAGACGGATGCGGCCTATGTACCGTAGGCAAGACCCTGCACAACCCTTTGAGGTAGGCTTTAACCACCGGGTTGGCTGTTAAAAAAACATGCAGTGGGTCATTCTTGTAGGCTCCAATGGTCGCCAGATAGGTGCGGCAGGTATCGACTGAATGCCAGAATGGGCCAGATGTGTGGAAAACCCCAGCACATCATCCAGAGAGCAGGTAAGGGGGTCCAGCCCCTTGTAGAGAACGCACTGGCAAAATCTAGTCCAGTTGCTCCTGTACTGAGATTGCAAATCCAGCCTCCTGTATGATGTCCCAGTTGTCCTCAGAGTACTGCTCGTGGTGCAGTCTCAGTTTGTCAAGAACCACGTTGCTAGGGCCAGCCTGGCTGGGTCCGGGTGCTCAACTGCCTCGCCCTTTTGCGTCAGGAAGCCCCTGCTGGGGATCAGAAGATGGACAGGCCCCTGGAAGCACAACTGCAGCAAATCCGTGAACCAAGTCCTTGATGGCCAGTGGGGGAAAATCAGGATGAAGCTGCAACCCACCGACAACCGGAATTTGGAGGGTCCGCTGGAGCAACGGAGGAGGAAACGCATAGAACCTGTGCTAGCAAAGCTGGTACGCGTCCCCCAGATGCCCCTGACCTCAACCTGCCCATGAAGCAAACCGGGGGCACTTGGAATTCAGAGGTGATGCGAATAGGTCCTGATCCGGACACCCCCCATCTCTGGAACAGGGGCAACAGTTTATGTCTAACTCCCATTCGTAGGTGTTAAACCACAAGCGGCTGAGCTGGTACGCGTTCGCACTTTTGCCCCCTGGGAGATGGATCAAGGAAATCCATATCCCCTCCGACAGGGCCCATTCCCAGATTGACACAACCTCCATGCATAGCAGCTGGGAACGAGTGCCAACCTGCTTGTTCAAGTCAAACACTGTTGTGGAATTGTCGGTCAGAACCGCCTTGTCTTTGATAAGCAGTAGAAAAGCCCCGAGAGACAGGCTCACCGCCTTGAGCTCAAGCAGATTGATATGCAGGAGGGACACCACCCTGGACCATGCACCATGAATAGAGTAGCCCCCCCCCAACGCGTAAGTGAGGAATCCATTGTTACCACCAGTGATGGCTCCGGTAGGGTAAAGGGGGCCCCCACTGCTACATTGCAGTCCATCCGCCACCAGCGAAGTGCCAGGAGGAGGGACAGCGGAATTGGAATCCTGTCCGACTGTGACCCCATTTCCTGGTTCCAACTAGACGTCAGGTGGAGCTGGAGGTGCCTCATTTTATTTATTGTATTTGTTGACAAAACAGAAATAAGGTACATAAGCATGATGGTAAAATTATAAGTTATTCACCGCAGTGACTAACGTACTCTTAGTCCATAGTCCCCTTTCCTCCCGACTGCATGGGCGTCCCTCGCGAGGGACGGGAGACTGAACCTTTTTCACCAGAAAAAAACGTCTTCCCCTTTAAATTTAGAGGCGCGCAATGGTGCGGCCCAGGGAGCATGCGCTGCCCTGACTCCGCCCTCCGGAGCCACACCTCAGTCCCCATTGACTTGTCGCCAATAGATTTAACATTGCCTAATGACGGTATCTGGTCAATCCATTGAACACCAAAGCATCTAATACCAAACCATCGAATTATATGCAATGAAATTCCATTCCATTGAATAGCCATTACGTTGTATATAATTCGATGGATCCATCGAAATTACTGGAGTGAGGGTTAGAGTTGGGGCTGGGGTTAGATTAGGGTTGGAGCTAGGGTTAGATTAAGGGTTACATTAGAGTTAGGGTTGGGGCTAGGGTGGCAACACCCCGTCACCCCCCAATATACAAAAAACAATTTAAAACGTTACAAGGGGCTGGCCAGTGCCGAAATTTCAGCACTGGACAGCTCCATTTTATGTTTTAAAGTTACAAAAAAAAACATTGAAATGATATCTTTTACATGTAAAAGTGCCTTTCCATTGAAACCAGTCCATTTATATTTTCGATGGACTGGTTTAGATGGAATGGCACTTTTACATGTAAAAGATAGTCTGTCGATGCTGTGGCATTCCATGCTTTTTGTTAGATGCTTTGGTTTGTTGTTTTTTTTCTCGATGCGTTAGGCAGAATCCTGTGCAGTGCCCTTAGGGACCACTACACACAATTAAGACTACAGGTGGCAATACAAGTTTTACCTTTGGTACAAGCCTGTACTACTATGTTAAAGTGGTAGCAATAGCGGAGCAGCCAGGCTTATCTCAAGAGTATATGAGCAGTAGCAGAGATTGCACAAAGGGACCACAATTACTGTGACTCAAGCAAACACTGACTCAAGGTTTCAGGTAAAAAAATAGAAGTACATTTATTTTTAAACCATTTGTTATAAACACGACACTTCTATTAATTCAGAAACCACACGTAAAATATGCAACTAACCAATTCACTTTGTACGGTATAACTTCACGGTAAGTACCCTGTGTTTGAGCGGACTGGTGTTATGAAACAAACAATGTTACCGGGAGTACACTTGCGATCACTTTTTGACAGTAATGACAGTTCAGTCTTACTAAAGAAAAGCGTACCCGCTGCGCGTCGACGTGCGCCGAGTCGATGTCCCTCGACAGCCACCGTATCGGCACAGACGTCACCATGCCCATAAATAACCACGCGCGGCGTCCGTTGCTCAGTTCCGTTTTGTAGCATAAGATAAGTCATGCCTGAATTGGTTATTGACCTTGAAGGAGCGTAAGCTGCAACCACAAGGGAAGTATTACTGCGGGGATGGATGGGAGGGGCGATAAAGAATACGCCGGAGGAACATCCCATCGAAAGTACGTTACAAGGTAAGAAGTAACTTGTTCTTCGAAGGGATTGTGTCCTCCAACGTATTCCTTATCTTTGATAGATTCCCATAGGAGTGGCATGTAATTGGAGGTGGGAGTAATGTCATGTATCCCTTTTAGGAATGAACCGCATGTAATACAGCTTTTCCAAATCTGGTCTCTTGACTAGCGGAGGAATCCAGGTTGTAAAATTTTGTGAAGGTATGTGCGGACGACCATGTGGCAGCCGCACACATATGTCTCGGACCGATACCCCTCTTTGGAGGGCCGAAGAGGCTGCGATACCCCTGGTTGAATGAGCCCTAAGATTTTGGGGTGGCTCTTTCCCTGCCAGTTTGTAACATTCCAGAATGGCCAAAATAATCCACCTGGAAATGGTCGGTCTGTTTTGTTATGGGTAGTCCCAACTTGTGACCTGAGTATCCTACAAACAGTTGGTCTGCTTGCCTAATCCTAGCCAGTCTGCTGATGTAAAAGCTCAGAGCTCGCCTTGGGTCCAGCCTATGTAGCCTTTCTTCCTCTTTCCCCGGATGGGGAGGAGGGTAGAACGAAGGTAAGGTAATTTTCTGAGTAATATGAAATTCAGAAACCACCTTTGGGAGGAAATTAGGCTTCACTTGTATGCCAACTTTGTCCTTATGGAAAATTGTATGGGAGGGTTTACAAGAGAGAGCTTGTAGCTCGCTCACCCTCCTAGCAGATGTTAGTGCTACCAATAGGACAGTTAAGCGTGAGAAATCTCAGCGAACAAGAGTGGAGTGGTTCGAATGGAGTACCCATTAGGAAGTTTAAGACTAAATAAGTCCCATAAGGGAACTTGGAATGGTCTTGGAGGATAAACATTAGTTAATCCCTTGAGAAATTGTATTACTAGAGGTAGTTTGAAATACGATGGTTCCTCCACAGTGCGCTTGAAGATTGAAAGCGCTGCGAGATAGCCTTTTACAGTGCCAACTTGAAGGCCTGAGTTTGCCAAGTAGAGTAGAAACGATAACACCGTTGGTGTACCACATGAAAAAGGGTCGATATTCCCTTCTCTACACCAGCTGCAAAATGTGTTCCAAAGGCAGCGGTATAAAGACTTTGTTGCTGGCCTTCTGGCCGAAAGCAACACCGCCATGATGTCATCAGGGAGGTCCCAATCCTTGTACCTCACCCTTTCAGAAGCCAAGCGTGAAGGTTGAGGGTTCTGATGTCTGGATGGAGAACCTGACCTCCCTTCTGCGAGAGAAGTTTCTACTTGAGTGGAAGACAGATTGGAGGGCAGATGGACATATCTAGAAGGTCCGGGTACCACGTTCTCCTGGCCCAGTCCGGGGCAATTGGGATCATGGTTTTCCGGAATCTTCTCAACCTCCTGATCATTTGAGGAATAACAGGGACTGGTGGAAACGCGTAAAGGAGTGGAAACTTCCAGTCCACTACGAATGCGTCTCCTAGAGCTCCTCTCGGGGGAAATTCCCTTGAACAGAACAGATTGCACTTCTTGTTGGTGCTTGTGGCGAACAGATCCACCTGAGGGGTTCCCCAAAGGGCAAAGATCTCTTGAAGGACTTCCTGAGCTAGCTCCCACTCGTGGGAGACTTTGCTCTGCCTGCTCAGAGCGTCCGCTGTCAAGTTCTTCTCTACGGCTAGGTGGACGGCCGATAGAGAGATTCCTTCCCGAATTGCCCAAAACCAGAGCTGCATTGCCTCTCTGCACAGTGGCAGTGACCCTACGCCTCGTCTTTAGTCGAGGTAGTGCATGGCCACCATGTTGTCCGTCATTATCAGGACATTTCTCCCCTGTACTGATGGCAGGAAAGCTTTCAGCGCTGGTCTGATCGCTCTCAGCTCCAATAGGTTGATGTGTAGTCTGGACTCCGCTGGAGACCAACGACCGCTGATGGTCAAGTCGTTGGCATGGGCGCCCCACCCCGTGAGTGAGGCGTATGTGACTACTGTTATCTCCGGCCATGGTTGCCAAAACAGTTCTCCTTTCAATATGTTCTCTGGATAGGCCCACCATTGAAGGTCGTGGGCTACCTTGTCCGGAATCCGGAGGAGATCTTGTCACTCTCCCCGAGAATTGCGACCACCGAGTTCTCAGTGCCCACTGAAGAGATCTCATTCTCAGGCGAGCCTCTGGCACAAGGAAGATGCAGGATGCCATGAGGTCTAGCAACCTCAAAAAGTCAAAGGCTGGGAGACATTGGGCATTTTGGAACTTGTTGACCATCTGCAGAATATCTTGAGCCCTCACCTCTAGTGGCGAGGCTTTTCCCAGGGAAGTGTCCAGGACCGCTCCAATGAACTGGAGTCTCTGTGATGGTATCATCTGTGACTTCTTTAAATTGAGGGAGAAGCCCAGTTTGTGAAGGAAGTGGCAGACAATCTAGCTGGATCTGAGCTTGTTCCGAAGATACAGCCCTGATCAGCCAATCGTCCAGGTAGGGGTAGACGTGGATCCCTTCCCTCCTTAGACTCGCAGCCACTACCAACATTAGCTTGGTGAAGACCCTCGGGGCAGAGGTCAGCCCAAATGGCAGAACTCGAAATTGATAATGAGTCGCCAATTGCGAACCTCAGGTATTTCCTGTGTTTGAGATGGATTGGCACATGGAAATAAGCATCCTGAAGGTCCAGAGATACCAGCCAGTCCTGGAGCTGGAGGGCCTGAAGGATCTGAAAGAGTTACCATATTGAACTTGTCCTTCCTGAGAAACTTGTTCAATTATCGTAAGTCCAGGATGGGTCTCAGTCCTCCGTCCTTCTTTGGTATGAGAAAGTAGGGGTAGTACCAGCCCTTGTTCCTGTCCGCTACAGGTACCGGTTCTATGGCACCTTTCTCTAGCAGGTCTATAATTTCCTGCAAGAGGAGCGGATCTGGAACTTTTAGAGAGCTGTGCCCCAGTGGATGACTCTGAGGGATGTGTAGAAAGGGTAGGCAGTAACCCTGGGCAACTGTCTCCAAGGCCCAAGCATCTGACGTTATAGCCTGCCATTCCGTTTGATGGTGAGTTAACCTGCCTCCAATAGGTGTTGTGTGGAAAGACCTCAGAGTGGTTTGGGGGCGGCTGATGCAGATGCCGAGGGTAAAGAGGCACCTGCTGCGGCTTTAGTACTTTTGACCCGTCCACCTCGGGTGGATCTCCTTTGGCCTCTTTGAGCCGGCTGTCCTCTGCCTTTCCCGAATGCAGAATAATAGCGAAAGGACTTTCCTCTTCCAGAGGTTCATGAGGGGCTAAAAGGAGTTTGGCGGATTGCAGCTCCTAACGATTTTGCCGCTGCTTTAGATGTCTGCAACTCTTCCAGACTGTCATCAGTCTTTTTACCGAATAAAGAGCCGTCAAAGGGCATATTCAAAAGTCTGGCCCGTACATCTGGAGCAAAGCCAGACTTTCGCAACCACGCATGCCTGCGGATTGTCGTACTTGCCGCCATGGCCCTGCTGATACTGTCAGCGGAATCGATGCCAGTTTGAAGTGACTCGCACATAGGCATCTTTGCCATCTTTAATAATGTTAAGGAAGGCTTCCCTTTCCTCTCCTTCGGGTATGCAGTCAGCCGCTGATGAAGCACACTCCGACAGTGTGTGACTGAACCTGGCGAGTGTACAGGTGGCGTTGATTGACTACAACGCCATACTACAAGCAGAAAATACTTTTTTTGCCATACAATCGTACCTCTTGTCATCTCTATCCTGTGGGACAGTAGGGTAAGCGGACCTGCTGCTTGATGAAGTTGCCGCTTGAACCACCAGGCTCTCTGGAGTCGGGTGTTTTGATAAGTATTCAGGGTCAGCCGCAGCTATCCTATACTTGGCTGACAATCTTTTATTGACTGCAGGGATAACTTCAGGAGTTTCCCAATTAGATTAAATCTTTCTTTGTAAGAGTGCATGGAAGGGGACCACAGGATCCTCCTGTGGACCTTTGTCTAATATGTCTGTCAGGTCATCCTGTTGAAAAACAGGCGAAGGCGCAGACCAACCCATAAATTCAATAATCCTTGCCATCAGGGTTCTATAGGGTGTTTCGGCATGTTCCCCTGGGTCTGGTATAACAAATTCCACTTCTGGGGAAGTGTCCAGCCCACTTGCCTCATGTAATGACTCCTGTAGGTCTTTCAACCTTCTTTCCTCAGAGGTGAAATCCTCTGAAACAGGTAGTGTGGTCCTCTGCAATACGAAGGTTTCCTGGTCAGAATCCTCCCCTTCTTCATAGATTGAAGATAATCCGGGGTACTCGGACCTCGGAAATGGTGTAAAACCCATTTCTAAGGCAGAAGGAGCCAAACTCGTCATTATTGGGCGAGAAAATGTCGATGTCGTCGACGCCGATGTGAAAGGCTTCGAAGGCGCCGAGAACGGCGTCGAGAAATCTGGAAGAGGCATCTAAGAACTTGAGAGGATCGGGATCCTACTCGAGGATGTCGACGACGGTCTCGGCATCGTGCGGGAGGCTCTTGGTATCACCGTTGGCTGTGAAGTAGCCATGGTTTTCTCTTTCATCGGCGTCGATGTCGAGTCTATCGACCGAGTCGTCGAAGAACCCTTCGACAACGGCGTTGATGGCGCCAATCAATGCGTCGAAGGGATCTTAGATGACGGCGTCAAAGACTGTGCCTTCTCACCCGATGGCCCGTGGCGCTCTCGGGTGGAATCTTTCACCGGGTGCAGCGACTCACAGCGTTTCGATTTATTGGGTTTCTCACCCGGGGTATCACCCTCAGCTGTCTTCGAGGGGGTCGAGGCCGCTTTCTCGAAGACGCTTAGCATTTTCTTCCTGAATTCCTCCCACTCAGCCTGAGAGCTGTGTTTTGTGGGGCAGGAGACCCTTTCTGGGGAAACAGAAGATGACGAGGAAGGGGATCTTCGACGTCTCTTCTTTGAGTGTCTCGATCTCGACGAATGGTGGGTGCTACTTCGAGATCTAGAATGTGAATGCTTTCGACAGCGAGGAGACGAATGCCTCGACTCAGCCGAAGAAACTTTCGAGGAGGTTTTGACTGACTTACCTCTCTCGAGCTTCCCCTTGCGCTCCTTCAAGGCTTTCGCCGTCATGGACATGCAGTCCTCACACTCCGAACAATGGTGCTCGGCTCCCAAGCACCACAAGCAGATCCTGTGTGGATCCGTTAGACATTTTTTTACTGCAGTCTTAACATTTTTTGAAGTCAGATCACGGCGTTTTCGGTTCCGATGAAGATGCCATCGAGAACGAGTTGTTATATTCGAGTAAATGTACAAGGTTTATCTGACTGAACAACGATATTCCGAGGCCCCACGGCGCGTGGCTATTTATGGGCATGGTGCCGTCGGTGCCGATGCGGTGGCTGTCGAGGGACATCGACTCGGCGGACGTCGACGCACAGCGCCCTCTACCGAGAAAACATTTCCGAGGCCAGCAAGCTGGAGACGAATTATCAAAGATAAGGAATACGTCAGAGGACACAATCCCTTCGAAGATCCCCCTCCCCTCAGAGTTCCTGTAAACCCAGATGGCTGCGAGGTATGTACGCCAGGTGTCCACCTGGCTCCCCGAGTGGGTGAGGTGGGCCGAGAAGGAGAGCACGTCGTCCAAAGTAAATGCCTGGGGGGGGGGTCAATTTCCTTGGAGTCTTCTCAGTGGCAGAACCGGGTCCATTTACTTTGATACTGGGCCCTGGTAGCCTTGGGCCTTGCGCCCTTTATGATTTCTAGGTTAGCCTGGGAGAGGCTGAGGTTTTGCAGTGTTACCTGCTCAGGCACCACGCGGTGTGGGCTTGTTTCTGAGGCGTGGGGTGGATGTCCCTGCCCCCCTGCTCCGCCAGAACAGGTGCTGGGCCTGTTGGGAGGTGAATCGTAGGCATCTCCGAGAGGCTGAGCAGCTCCAAAAACCATGGCCTGGCCCGCCACCATGGAGCTTTTAGAATGATGTTGAGTTGGCGAGACTCCTTGATCTTGCAAATCACTCTGTGAATCAGCAGAGTGAGTGGGGAGCATAAGCGGTTGTGCCGTTCCACTGAAGACGAAATGCGTCAGCCAGGGAGTCAGGACGCTGTACCTGCCAGGAGGCTAACTGAGGGCACTTCTTGTTGTGCCTGGTGGCAAAGAGATCCACCTGAGGATGACCCCACCTGTTGAAGATCTCCTGAATAACTAGGTGGTTTAGCTGCCACTCGTAATTGTCTGCTCTCAACCTGCTGAGCCTGTCGGCCTTCAGGTTGGATTCCCCCGGCAGGTGGACTGCTGTGAGGTAGATGTAGTTTTCCAGGGCCCACTCCCACATGCAGATTGCCAACCTGCACAGAGGAGGGGATTTGGTGCCTCCCTGCTGGTTGACATAGTACATGCTGGTCGAGTTGTCTGTCTGGATGAGGACAACCTTGCCCCTGAGAAGTGGTAGGAATGCTCTGAGTGCTAGCCAGATGGCGTTCAGCTCTAACCAATTGATGTGGTATTCCTGCGCCTGCCGAGTCCAGGTGCCGTGGACTGAGAGATCGTCCAGGGTGGCTCCCCAGCCCTCGAGCAAGGAGTACGTGGTGATGGTGGCCTGCAGGGTGGGCGGCTGAAAGGGCTTGCCCGTCCACAGGTTGCAGTCCCTGGACCACTATGCTAGGTCCGGGTGGAGAGATGGAGGAACGTTGATCCTCTCAAATTGGGAGCCCCTCTACTGGATCCATGAGGCCGCGAAGTGCAGCTGAATCCTCCTCATCCTCAATCTCGTGTGTGGAAGGGCTAAAAGGACCGCCGCCAAGAGACCCAGGAGATGATGGTATCACCATGCTGAGGTCACCTCTCTGCTGAGGAAGTGGCTGGTGGCCCTCTTGATGGATGAGATCTTGTCCTCCGACGGAAATACCTTCTCGGAGCACGTGTCCCAGATGAGGCCCAAGAATGTCAGTCTGCGTGGGCTGCAGCTGCAACTTCTTGAGTTTGAGAGAGAAGCCCACATCATGCAGTGTGTTCATAAGGGCATGGGATGAGTGGTGAACCGCTTCCAGAGATGTAGCCCTGACGAGCCAGTCGTCGAGGTATGGGTAGATGTGGAGGCTCTGCGCTCTGAGGAGGGCAGCCACTGTATTCATGAGACTGGTAAAGACCCTGGGGGCCGAATTGAGGACAAAGGGAAGGACCTTGTATTGAAAATGGTAGCCCATGATCCTAAACCGTAGGAAAGAACGATGGGGCTGCCAAATCGGGACATGTAGGTACGCGTCCTTCAGATCCAGGGAGCACATCCAGTCCCCCTTGCACAATGTCTCTGTTATAAAAGCTGGCGTAACCATCTTTACATTTTGTGGGGGTAAGAAGAGGTTGAGGGTGGAAAGGTCCAGCACAACTCTCGGGCCCGCCTGGTTTTTCTACTGAATGGCAAAAATCCTGGAGTAAAAGCCCAAGCCTCGCTGGGAGGCTGAGACTTCCTCCACTGCCTGGCTCTCTACGAGCAACGGATCTCTGCCAAAAGAGTTGCTGTCCCAACCTGAGGGACTGGAGGGGAGGAGGGAGAAGAGGCTGCGATGGGTAAGCGGTGCCCCGTGGATACTACGGAGAGGATTCAGGGGTCCGCGAAAATCTGGCGCCAGAAATGTGATGGAGAGCAAGCCTGCCCCCCCACTGGAGACACGTGGAACTGAAGGGGCGTGTCATGCCTTCTTTCCCTCCGAGGCTGTCGCGGAGGAGGGGGACTGGAAAAAGCCCTTACCCTTCTGAGACGGCGAGCGGTCAGGCTGCCTGGATCTCCGTTCCTGGAAGCCGCAGAACCCTCCATACGTACGCCCCTTGTCGGAGCGCTGCTGTGACTGGATGAACGACTTGGGCGTGGTCTTTGTCAAGATGGATAAAGACTTGGCTATGAGCTGTTTTTTTTCTTGTCCAACTCTTCGTCCGTGGTGGAGTGGAACAGGCCCCCTGCCCCCTTCGAATGGTAGATCTAATATGTGTTCCTGGACACCCGGATTGAATTTTGTCGCCCGCAGCCAGGCTGTCCTTCTCATGTCTGAGGCAATACAGATGGCACAGCAAGAGGTGTCAATATGGGCCTCAGTGGACTCCCTGAAGTCCTGCGCCACCAGCTTGGCCTCAGCCAGCCCCGCCTTAAAATGTGATTGGCTCTGCATAGGGAGTTCTGGGAGGAAGTCTGCAATTTCCCCCCATAACCTTTGGCTAGCAGCAGCGAGCATGGCATCAGCGCTGGCCCGACGGTGATGCAACGACGCGTTGGAATAGAGTTTCTTCCCGTACACCTCCAAGATCTTCTCCTCCTTGCCTAGCAGTGCCACAGAGGAGGAGGCTGAGGAGGACTGAGGCTTGGAGTATAGTGATGCTGCAGCAATCACTGAGGGGAGTGGCTGAGGATGGACAGAGGAAGAGTGTATCCCTTTCCATCTGCCTGTACTTGGCATCCAGGCATCGATTGACTGGCTGGACCGAGTGAGGCTTGAGCCAACCCTTCTTGGCTAGGGAGACTACATCGGTCTGCAGAGGAATCCCTGTTTTGGCAGAGGGGCACTGCGTGAGGACTTCAGCCAGAACCCCCTCGGCCCGCTGCTCAACCTCGGGTTGGGGTAGGCCCGGGTATTCTGCCAGCCTCGCAAGACGTTCGCAGAAGGCCCTGGCTCCGGATTGCATGTCCGGATTGTCCTCCTCATCCGTATTCTGCGGATCAGGAGGATCCTGCTGAGGCGGAGGAGTTGCCCGAGCCTGGGGTACAGTGACCAGAGGCTGAGGAGGAGGCGGTACGGAACCGCCTGAGGAATCGGCTGGGAAGCCGGAGGCAGCGGCTTTGCCGGGGGCGCCGGCGGAGCCGCTAGCATAGTCAGGAGCACTTCCCCGATGGCGTCCTGGAGGATAACCCCCATTTGAGGTGCCTTCATGAGCCCGAGGAACCTCTCGAAAAACCCCTCTTCATTTGCCGGAGAGGTGGTAGGGGATACGGACAGGGTAGATGGGAGTTGCTGGAGCCGCTGCATACCCTGCCTGTATGGACGCAGTGGGAAGCTGTCCTGCACATAAGAATAGACTGTAGGCCACGTACCTGGTTGAGGCCAGTCCCACCTGGACACACGATCTTCACCAAACTCATGGAATGGCATCGGACAGGTGCCTCTGTCTGGCACGGCGGCCATCTTGTCAAGCTACCTGCCACGTGCCTGCCACATGTTGCTTGGCTCGCTTGGCCCAGCCTCCTTTAGACTCTTGGGTGTGGATCACAAGGCCTACCGTGCTCCGCGGGCCTAGGCCGGTAGGTGAGACAACCTCGACCCCGGGGGTCGGTAGAGCTGCGTTTAGGCGCCCCCTTGGACATATTACCAGTACTTAGGCCTAGCCCCCAGCCATATTGCCAGTACAAGGGCAGAGCCCCTCGGATGACAATCCGGTACAAGAACCTTCCGGTCCCTCAACACTGCCACCGGGAGGAGCCGAGGATCCCTCGGCCCGAAGGCCGCAAGCTGCAGCAGCCTCGGTGCACGTGCTGGTACAAGGACCTGAAGGGTCACTCCCAAGTGGGAGTCTGCTTGGAAAGGTTTCTACTTCGCGATGGAAAATAGCAGCCCTACCTTGGCCTGGCTCGGTGTTTCACGAAATTCTTGAGGTCCTCTGGAGGAGACTTCTGGAAGAGCTCCCTCCACCTGGCTAGTATGATCTTCAGCGCTTTCGATGACAGCGAGCCACAAGCTGTACAAGCTTGCCAACCATGGTCTGGGCCAAGGCAATGTAGGTAGAGGGCGAGGGGGTCTGAAGTTGGGAAGAGCCCGTTGCAGGATGGCCACCTGCTGAACCCTGTGGAAGTCGGCATGCGCCGGGTAGGAGCGTAACGCCCGAGGACCGAGTACCTGAATGATAAAAAGAAAAAAAAAGACAAAGCAAAGAAGTATCTGTGCGTGGAATTACATGGCCAAAGCCAAGAGCACTGGTGAATTTGTCTCGTTAATGGAAAAGGGGACTGGGGTGTGGCGCCGGAGGGCAGAGTCAGGGCAGCGCATGCTCCCTGGGCCGCACCCCAGCGCACCTCTAAATTTAAAGTGGAAGAAGGTTTTTTCTGGAGCTTGACAAAGGGCTTTCTTTAGTCCTTCAAATGCCTTGGTGCATTCCTCATTCCACCTGACCTTCTTGGGGAATTTGGATGAGGATATCACATTCAAGGGAGAAGCTATGGTCCCATAGTTCTCAATGAAGTTCCTATAGTAACCTGTGAGTCCTAAAAAGGCTCTCACTTGTGTATGAGTAGTGGGGGGTGTCTTGTACAGCTTGGCAATGGCCTTATTTCACCACCCCCTACCTCATGTCCAAAGTAGACCACTTTACTCTGACCAATTTGACATTTGTTTGCCTTTATAGTCAGATAGGCCTGTTAAAGAGCCTGCAAAACATATCCAAGGTGGTCAAGATGTTCTTTCCAAGTTTGGCTTAACACTGCAATGTCATCTAAGTATGCCATGCAGAATTCCTCCATTCCATTCAGAACATGATTCACCATCCTTTGGAATGTAGCAGGTGCATTTTCTAGTCCACAAGACATAACTTTAAACTGGTAAAGGCCTCCTGGGGTGGTAAATGCCGTTTTCTCCTTGGCATGGTCTGTCAAGAGCTATTTGCCAATAGCCTGAGGTTAGGTCAAATGTACTGAGGAACTTGGCTGAACCAAGTTTATCCACCAGCTCATCTATCCTAGGTAAAGGATGGGCATCAGTCGTGGTGACTGCATTAAGAGCTCTATAGTCGCCACAATCTCAATTCCTTGGATCCCGCTTTTGATACTAGTACAACTGGACTAGCCCATGGACTTGTAGATGGCTCTATTACCCCCAATATCAAACATCTTCTTGACCTCTTCCTTTATGTGGGTTCTTACATTGTCTGACATTTTGTAACCCCTGATATTGACAGAGAGACAGTCACTAGAGAGTATATCATGCTGGCCCCAAGGGGTCAAGCCTCGTGTCAGTGAAAACAGGAAGTCAAACTGGTTTAGCAGAACTTTGCACTCCTCCTGTTGTTGCAGAGTCAGATCAGAAGAGAGAATAACTCCCATCTTTCCATCTAAAGGTTGTCCCCTGAGGATGTCAGGTAGAATGTCACTCTCCTTCTCTTGATCAGAGGCTAAAAGCAAAGCTCCTACTTCTGGTCTTGAGACATATGCCTTTAGGCTGTTGGTGTGAAAGACCCTGGGGGCCTCCTTGGGATTGCCCATGTCCACCAAATAATTGACCTCTCCAAGATTGCCCACAACCTTGAAGGATCCAATCCATTTCTCCTGTAAGGCTCTCTGCCTTGTAGGTACCATAACTAGAACTAGCTGGCCTTGAGTAAATTCAACCATGTTGGCCTTCTGGTCATGCCAATGTTTAACCAGAGCCTGACCTGTTTTCCAGTTATCAGAAGCTTCTGTCATCATGTGTGTCATTCTCCCTCGGAAAACAAACACATAGTCAGTGACTCTCACTGGCTTGAGGGAGGGAGCACTCTCCAACCCTTCCTTGATTGGGGGCAATGGACCTCTAACCGGATGACCATATATTAGGGAGAATTCTCATTCAATGGCTAATTTCCCTTACCTAGTGAGTCTCCCAGCAGCTTTGCTGGATTTCTGGAGTTTATTTTTTTCACTTGGTAAGAATGTGAGCTTTTCCCCCACTCTTACCCATGTTTTGCCATCTGTATTTGTGATTGTGGGCTCTGGAGTACACCACTTCAGTAGCCCCCTTCTTTTGTGTGTTACACAGCACCTTCAGTGCAGTGACACAGGGTTGTCTTTTAGACTTCTCACCGATTCCATTTCTGGGGCCGACTAGTGTCCCCCAGAAAAGGGTAAAGTTGGCATTAACTTTACCTAGTCATTTAACCACAGATCCAGTACACCCCATCTTACATGGAGTATTGGAAAGGGTTACTTCTTAGCCCTTTTTATCTGTTCCTCCTAGAGCCTTGTTTTGCTCTTTTAACATTTAGGCTTGGCTGGTGGCAGGGGTATCTACCCTAACCTTTCTACCGTGTTTATACTATATAAACCTGGTATTGTTTTAGGCTATTATATTAGCCGCGAACATAAACCCGCTTGACCAAATACTTTTTCTTTTGGCTCCGGTCGGGTTTATTCACCATTTCTTTTTGCTGAAGTCCTTCTTGTGTTTTACTTTGCGCAGCAAACCAGGTTTGCCTTCTTTGTTCACCGTCTTTTGGCGGGCTTCTGCCAAGAAGCCCTCTTCTAGGCGCCTGGGTGTCTAGGTGGGCTGAATGTGAGGGAGGTGTGTAGTCACCCCCTGCACAGGGTTTCCTAGGAAACCCAAGGTGCACTTTGCCATGATTGGCTGAGGTGGTTGTCCGGGCTGGACAACCCCCCTGCTGCGTGATTGACAGCCAGGCTGTGTGAATGGGGGATTTTCGCATAAAAGGCAGGACTCTTGGGCTGGAAGTCAGAGTCGCCACTGGAACTACAAGGAACCAAAGAGAAGCGGAGAAGAAGACGGCTGCTGCAACTATCCCGTCCCGGTGAAGCCCTGCTGCAGTCCTGAGCTATCTACCCTTGGACGACCAGAGAAGATCCAGTCCGGAGTCTTCTTCCCTTGAGCCTGGTGGGGTCAACCAGCTCATCTTCCACAGCCAGAGGATCCTCTTCTTGGTCGAAATCGCTGCACACTGCTGTAGTGGTCCAGATAGCCATCTGAAGAGCCTCTCCTGTTTTTAAGGAGCGCACCTTTTATTCACCGTCGCTGCTGATGGCTTCATCCCTGCATAGTGCAGACCCCTCCAGACGTCGTCCTTCTTGCCGAAGCTCCAGGTCTGCAGGAAACTACCAGGAACAACTGCCATGGCACCAGCTTCTTTCTTGAATAAGGTACTGTGTTCTGCTTCGAGGAGCTAGGGTGAATCCCTTTTCTCCTCCTCCAAGGCTTGCCCTTATCTTCCCTCCTTCTTATAACTTTTGCTTCCTCTGTTGACAATATTTAAGTACTCCTGGCAACGTTGAATCTTGAACTGTCTGTGTGATCCTCGACAAGAGGAACCCGGTTCCACTTGACACTGGCTCCGGCCTATTGACTCTTGATTTCCTGTCAACTAGTGTTCTCGGATTCTGTCTGCCCTGACAAAAGTATTGCCTATGATTTTTGCCCCCAACTCTCTCTGGTTAACTCAGGTGCTAAGTGTGTTTTTGCCCCAGTAACATTTCTTGCCGCGGATATGCATATCTTTAGTAAGACCAAACTATCATTACTGTCAAAAAGTGATCGCATATGTATCCCCGGTAACTTCTTTTGTTTCACAACACCGGTCCATTAAAACATAGGGTACTTACCTTGAGTTATACTGTACCAAGTGAATTGGTTGGTTGTAGTGTATTTTACGTGTGGTTTTGAATTAATAGAAGGGTTGTGTGTATAACAAATGGTTTAAAAATAAATGTACTTTTATTTTTTACCTGAAACCTTGAGTCAGTGTTTGCTTGAGTCACAGTAATTGTGGTCCCTTTGTTTAATCTCTGCTACTGTGCATATACTCTTGAGATAAGCCTGGCTGCTCCGCTACTGCTACCACTTTAACATAGTAGTACAGGCTTGTAGAAAAGATGAACTTCTATTACCACTTGTAGTCTTAATTATGTGTAGTGGTCCCTAAGGGCACTGCACAGGATTCTGCCTAACACCATAGAGAAGCTCAAAGGGGATGAAGCCAACCCCTTCCTGAGGGACTTCTCTATAAGCAAGAAGAAGCCATGTCAGTGGAAGATCCCACTTTCTTCTAAGGTGTCCTTCAAAAGAAGCACCAATCATGCTCTTCATAGTTCTATTAAACCTCTCCACCAACCCATTGGTTTGGGGATGGTAGGCTGTTGAGAACTTGTAGGTCACTCCAGTTTTTCCACATGGTTTGCATGTAGTGGGACATAAAATTGGTCCCCCTGTCTGAGATAACCTCCTTAGGAAAACCAACCCTGGTAAAAATACCAAGGACGGCCTTAGCCACTGCCTGAGCAGTAACAGTCCTCATAGGTATGGCTTCAGGATACCTAGTAGCATGGTCTACCACAACCAATATCAATTGGTTGCCTGAAGATCTGGGATGGTCTAACGTCAATCCCTACCCTTTCAAAAGCAACTCCCACCACTGGAAGAGGCACTAAAGGTGCCATATTCTTAGCTCCACTCTGGCCAGAGATCTGACAAGTATGACAGCTTCTACAGAATTTATCTACATCAGACCCCATCTCGGGCCAGTAGAAATATAGGGAAATCCTTTCCTTGGACTTCTTACAACTTAAGTGACCAGCTAAAGGAATCTCATGGGCTAATTGTAGAAACTGATGCCTCACCTCCTGAGGTATAAGTCTTCTGTAGTCCCCGGGGGTAGACTCAATAGGCTCACTGTAAAGGAGGCCACCCTCTCAGTACAGCCCGTGCTTCCCTGGCTCTTGCCAATCCAGCTTGGAAGCTGCCTGTTTGCGAAGTCCTTCAAGAGAAGTCTGCCCTACAGGGGCCACCTTCTAGAAGCTAAGTCTGCAGCTCTGGATGGTCTTTAGGATCGAGATCTACAACTGGGGGAAGAGCTTCTTCCAGCTCTGTGTCATGAGTAGCTGGTTCACCATCCTCTGGTTGGTACTCCCACACAGCCTTAGCTGGTGGAGGGATCACAGGTTTGACCTTGGACTGTACTCTCAGGTATGTCCTTGTCCTACGTACAGGTGTGATACCTTTCTTCTTTCCTGAGACTATGGGTTTCCCCTTTGCCTCTTTCTGTGTCCTGTAATTAGAAAGGTGTCCTTCCTGTGGACTGGGAGTTAAAGGTACATCTATAACTACCCACTGAGAGTCATCTAAAGTTGCCTCTCTGCCCAGTCTATTTTGCTCCTGCTTCTTTTTGCTGGGAGGCCTGGGGGTGCTTGATACAACTCCAAGAGCTTTTAAGTCATTCCCCAACAGAACTCTCCCAGGCACCTCATTTTGTACACTGACAGGAATCTTCACAGTCATATTGTTGCACTGGATGAGGGCTGGTAGTATTGGAACCATCTGGACAGGGCCTGCAGCAAGCTTAGTGGGGCATTTGGGTGCCTTAGCAACATCCTCCAGTTTGAAAAAGGTTTCATCCACCACTGTAATGCTGGCCCCAGTGTCTCTAATGGCAGGGGCTTCCTGGCCATTCACCAGTACACTGTCCTTGTAATATTCTTTGGTGCTATCTGGAATAGAGTTCTACACATCTACATTTTGCTGTTCCACAGACCCTGGGACACTAATGAAATACTGGCTGAGACTGCAGTGGGGTCTTAAGCGAATAGATGGAAGTTTCCACTTGCCATAAGAACTTCTCCCTCAGTGATGAAGGCTAAGGAGGCAGCGTGGACCCCTGAAGGTTTACCCTTGCATCTGGGATCCCCTTTCACATGGTCACCTGACCCACAAGCATAACATTTACCAAATGTTGTTTGAAATGGGGGCTTTTGCTGACCTACCTCTGGTTTAGCACCAGAGGTTTCACTAGACTGACCTGGTTTCCCATGGTGTTTACCCTTCTTATGTTTGTGGCCCTCTTGTGGGTGGTTGGATTTAGAATTCTCTTTGTCATCTTTCTTATGCCGCTTCCCCTCAACCTTTTTGTGTGTGGCCCTGTTGGCAACCCGCAAGTCAACAGCTGCTGCTAGCTTCTTGGGAGCAATCTTTATTGAGTCAGCCAAGTGCTGTCTCGGCTCAGGAGAGCAGACATCAAAAAAAGATTCCATCAAAAATAGATTTCTCATTCCTTCAAAGGAGTTAACTCTGAAACCCTTAACCCATCCATCTAAGTTTTCCAAACATTCACACAACCAGGTAGCCAAAGGGGTACCATCAGTCTTTTTGAGTATGCTAAACCTCTTAAGGTACTGGGAAGGAGTTAAAGCCAGATTCACATTCTCATACTCCAATCTTTCAAGTTCCGCACGTCCATTAAAGCATCAGTTGCAACCTGAGGGAGCCTAGATAAAAGCCAATGAATTAACTGATTCCCTGTGAGACCCTGAATCCAATGGTTGTATTCAAAAGCACCCAACCAATCCAAAATATCAAGTTTCACATCACACATACTCACTGCTTCTTTGGGCAGGCGAGGCCTCTTGGGACTGGAAGACCTAGATGATTCTGGGGAGGGGGAGCATTTTCAATAGACAATCTTTTCATTTCCATAGCATGATGCATTTCCATTTCCCTGAACTTGATGTCCTGATGTTTGGCTTCAGCTTGAGAGTGAAGCCTTTTCAATTCCAGTTCAAGTCTCATTTTCTCAAGAGATACATATTCTGGACTCAGTGGCAGACCTTGTGCGGTCCCAGTGGATAAAGGTTGAGGCAAAAGGGCATGCTGAGGCAAATAGGCGCTCCCTTGCTGGGACTCCTCTCCCTCCTCTGACTCTTCTAAGACATTGGAGAGAGACTCTGAATTATCATCCTCATTATCAATTTCTGTTAGGAAAGATTTCATAATTGTAGGTAATTTTCCTTCCATGTGGCAACCCCTAAACTTTTTGCTGTTGTTTTTCACCTTGTTCTTGACTTTGCCAGAGAAGTGCAGCCTTCTGCTGCACTCCTCTGGGCTTTCGCTCCTTTTCTTATGGGGAAACTGACATGCCCTTAAGACAGTCAGTACCGGGGAACGCTGTTTCCCATAGTTTCTTTTATCATGTTGCGGCTTTGCACTGTAAGCTAAGTTACAGCTCTCTTGGGTCTCTAGCCTTCTACAGGCCCTAGATACTCGTTTAGGATTGTATTTGATCGGTGCAAGTGATTCAGGGACGGGAATGGTGGCAGCGATCGTTTCTTCGTATTTTGAGCTCCTTTTGGCGTTCTAAGCGCGTTTTCTGCGCTTCACCCAAAATGGTGGCCTGGTTCCCAAAATGGCCAGACCACGAGGCTCCTTTGTCCTGTCCGCTGACCGTCTTGCTCCCTTCACCTTCCCCAGGTCGAGCCGACCCGGGGCCTTCCTTATTTGGGCATGTACTTTCCCGAGAAACACGGATGCTTTTGCGGGCTTCTACATGTCTTTTGTGTGCCTCCAGGGTGTGGGCTGGGATGTCTGGTCCCAATACACATCCTGGGTGCCAGAGAGTCTAGGGTGGTGTGAATGCCTGGGACCACCGTGGTCCGTGATTGGTCCACGAATGGTGTGAGTGTTAATGAGCGGATCTCCCATTGGGTCCCCTCCGTTTTGGCACAAAGGGAACCGTGGATAAGAGGGGGCTGGAAACACCACTACCATGTCGATCTCCTGAGTTCTCACGAACAAAGGAATACAGGAGCCAAGTATCCTGCAACCAAGAGGCTGGACCGAGGAATCGCTGGTGACCCGCTGAAGGACTCCTCCTCTGCACTGCTGTCACCTTGTGAAACCCTTTTCACCTTTGATCGAACCAGAAGGCCTGTACTGGTACTTCGACCTTTGGAATAGCGGGAACAGCTATTCTCTGCATCTTCATCATCTCCTGCCAGTAAGCCTTCGGAAGCGTCTCTGGGCCATCCAGCTGACTAATCAGCTTACACGGGAGTCTTGCTCTGTAACCGCCGCCAGGTTGTGTAGTATTTCGAGTCCTTGTCACTCTCACACGCTTCGTACACTTGGCGTTCCCAGGTCGGAAGTGAGTAGTGTACATTTGGCTCAGATACACACGGCCGCTCCGTTGCCCTGCTGTGGTGACAAAACTGTGCAGGTTTCTTCGATTGGGACGTCTTTTTACTCAACACGACGACGAGGCGTTCCCTGCTCTTCTGAACCTGCCAGCTGCTGAAACTGACGCGGAGAAGCCTGGGTCTGCTTGCATCGGGGACCGGTGAGTAGTTTAGCTAGGATCTGGTCGCCCTCCTGCAGGAGCCCATTGCTTTTCCCCGCTGTGTAAAACAGCACCCTTTTGCCGTACTCGCGCTCTGCTTCTGCCCACTGTGGAGGCTGCGCTTGAGTCGCGGAACTTGTTCTCCTTCATTTGTGCACTGATCTGAACTGCCTGATTTCCTTAGAAGAGACTCTCCTTTTGCCCGTTGGCACCAGCGTGTGCAGGTACTTTTGAGCACAAGGCGCCACTCTTCGCAGGGCTCGGACTTCCATCTAGTTAGGTGCCGCTGAAGGCGGACTGAGTCTAAAGCATTGTATCGCACTGCCCGTTTTCCTTCCCTTGCAGGTGGACTACACATTTCGTGCATATAACGCTTGCGACTGTCGTATTTGTATATATATTGTGTTGATATGGTATGTGTTGGTTTAATATTGTGATACTGTGATTTTCTCGCTACGGTCATTGTTTTAAAGGCCTTAAAATAAATGTGTATATATTTTTGATATAACAACTGTTTGGAGTAGTTTGTAAGTGATCTTGCTTTGTGTGATCATTGCGGGCTTTCAGTCACCCTCACCCCTCTTGAGACCTAGTCTTGACCGCCGCGATCGCTACCTTGATTGGTCTGGCTCGTCCAGAGGTTACCCTGTTCCAAGTAATTAGGTTGGCCTTCTGAACTTCTGCGCCACCAGGACAGAGTTCAGAAATCCGTCTTACCAATTTCCACATTCCCTGGGTTAGTAGGTGAGACAGGCCTACTACCCAGACTTTGATGATTCAACAACCTTGTAATCAATTCATTTTTAACAGGTAGATTCCTGATTTTACAGATGTCTTTCAGTTGATCTACTGTTAAAATGATCAGGGCTTCCTGACTGAAGTTATCCATATTTGACATGTTACAACTGCTGTTCTAGTGGAGCTTAGTCTTTGAAGGTTTTTAGTTGAACAAAATTATACCAAACTCTATATAACAACTCTACAATAGATCCTCACCACCTGCCACCAGTGTTAAGCAAGACTGTGTGCAGTACCCTTTGGGAGACTACAGCAACCTTGACGACCTGGCAATAGGAACCCAACCTTTGTTAGAAGTCTGTACTACACAGGTTGGTAGTGTGGCTGAGCAGCCAGGTTTAAGAGGGGTCAATGTGAGCAGTAGTGTTCTTCCCCAGATGTCTACAGTGACAAACTCTTACACACAAGGTTTCTTACTTAAATAATTATTAATTTAACAGTCAGTTCAATAAGCCTTCTTTAGAAGGGAGCAAATATATGCAACAAAAATATACTTCAAAATACATACTCTCAGTTTCAGTAAATCAGTTGAGACCCTTTGGGGATGGCACACAGAAACTTACTACACCCTCAGGTGACTTAAATAACTAGGACATTGATATATCACTGTACATTTAGAGCAATACTGAGTTTGGTGTCAAAGAAAAGGGTTTGGAAGGGAGTAGTTTCTTACCTGCAACTACATGTCTTCAACGTTGGTATCTTTCATGGATTCACATGCTGTGAATATTTCCCCGTTGTCAGGCGGGGTAACCGCGGTGACTAATTTAGTGTTTTCCTATGGAAAACCTTGGCACTTTAGTGTCCCATCAACGTCCTTTTTGGGTGCTTTAGGTGCCACCAATAGGACATCTGGTATAAACAGCCCAGCGCCTGCAGCTTCCCTTCAGATTTTAACCTTCAAAGTAGAGGGAACCCGAACCCAGGCTTGCCTGCAGGGGCGGTCAGTGGGCGCATGTGAATCCATGAAAGATACCAACGCTGGAGAAACGAAGTTACAGGTAAGAAACTACTACCTTCTTCAGCATTGGATCTTTCATGGATTCACATGCTGTGAATAGATTATATAGCAGTAAAACCAATGTGTGGCGGCGTGACACAGGCAAACCAACAAACAGTATTTAATCACATACCTGAGACAACAAACCCAGCAAGTGATATAGCAAATAGAAAAAAAAAAACAAAGCTGTGGGGCCTACCTTATTTAAACAGGCGTTGGAGAACCGGAAGCCCCACCTGGTTTCACCATCACCGTCTTGTGGCCAATGCTGTATTTTACTTTTATGGACTTCATTGATTCATGGTGCGTCACCCTTTCTCAACTCTCATGCTGGACTTCCTTTGCATTGTGTACTCATGGTGGCCCTGAATCATGTTCCATCTTCATCTTGTATCCTGGCTTGCAACATTATGTGTTACTACTAACTTCTGCAATTGTATTTGCTCTCCTCTCTTGCTTCTCCACTCTTTTTGCCTGCTTACTCTGTTCTCTCCTCCCCTCCCCTCCCCTATCCCTTTTCCTATCTCCTCCCCTCCTCCCCTTACTTTCTTCTATGCACTTTATCAGAATTGTCCCTGGACCTACTATGATAGCAACCTCGTCTGTCGCTCCCCTATCCCCTTACTGTTGCCCCCCCCTCCCTCCAGCACTATCTGAAACGTTGTCAAGCCTAGTACGATAGTCACTTGTTTTGTTCCTCCCCTCCCTTTCTGCACCCCTCTCCCTCACCTTTTGTTTTCCTCCGGCTCTACCAGAATTGTCGTCAGGCCTAGTACAGTAGTCGCCTGTCTGTTTCCATTTCCTTCCCACTCTCCCCCTCCCTTATCTATTTCTTAGCACTTGCACTACCTGAAATGTCGTCAGGCCGAGTACGATAGTTAATTTCACATCCTTACTGTTCATGGCCTTTAAGAATGTCGTTGTATGTTCCCTTCCTTGCCTTGAAACGCTTTGAAACACCTTGTGTATAGGCAGTATATAAATAAACTATCATATCATACCTGCACATCTTCCACATGTTGCTGCCCCAGACAGTAATGCCTGGTGAAGGTATGCAGCACCGCCCAGGAGGATGCCTGGCAAATGTCCACCAGCGGTATCCACGACCACAATGCCGCTGATGACACCGCGGACCGCGTAGAATGAGCCTACGGAGCACCCCTCAAAGGCTTGCCAGCTTTTGTGTGACAAAACGAAATTGTTGAGGAAACCCAGCGGGAGAGTCCTTGCTTGGAGATAGCCTGCGCCTTGTTGGACGGCCCATACGCCACAAACAGCTGCTGTGACTTCCTGAAGTCCTGTGTGTGATTCAGATAAAACTTTAGGGCCCTCTTAACGTCCAGAGAATGCAGAGCCCTCTCCGCTGGCGTGGATGCATTAGCAAAGAACGAGGGTAAAGCAATAGAGGCAAGTTGGTGAAACAATGACGGCACTTTCAGGATAAAGTGTGGGTTAGTGGCCAGGAGAAACTTGTCCTTCTTAAACCTTAGGTAAGGCGGGTCAATGACCAGTGCTTACAATTCTGACACCCGCCTGGTCGGGGTAATCGCCACAAGAAAAGCCACCTTCCATGAGACATGGGTTGAAAAGGAGGTTTCATCAAAGCCGAAAGGACTATATTAAGGCTCCACACCAGTGCAAACTTCTCCACCGGAGGAAATGTCCGAAACAACCCCATCAGAACATTTTTCACCAAGCGATCACTAAATAGAGGAGCAGTATGGTGCTTCTCGTGAACCTAGACATCGCCGCCAAATGCACCTTAATGGATGACAATACCAGGCCCCCTTCCACCAGGTGTAACAAGTACGAGAGAACCTGAGCCGGGGAAACGTCCAAAGGATCAACCTCAGGATGACCCTTACACCATTCACAGAATCTCGTCCATTTATGACCATACGAGACATTCGCGGAAGGCGCCCTCGCTGCCTCGAAGATCCGCCGACACTCTCTGGATATTCCTAGATGACCAAACTCTTGAGTGGTCAGGAGCCACGCCGCCAGGCTGAGACACGCCGGATCGTGATGCCACACTCTGCGTCGTCCTCAGACAGGAGATCCGGATCTGCTCCCAACCGAACCTGCTCTTCCACCTCCACATGAAGGAGATCTGAAAACCATGTCTGCCTGGGCCAGAACAGGGCCACCAGAATCAACCGGGACTGGTACTTTCGAATCCACTGGATGGTCCTGCGAATGAGCGGGAAAGAGGAAAAGCATAAGCGTAGAGGTCCTATCACGGGAACAAAAACACGTCCCCCAATGACTCTGGATGAGCCCCTCTGCTGGCAAACTCCAGACAATGCTTGTTTTCCCCCGTAGCAAACAGATCCAACGGAGTCTGCCCCCATCGCCGGAAGATTCTCACCACCAGCTGTTCCTTCAGCCTCCACTTGTGCAGCTGACTGACATCCCTGCTGAGCGTGTCCGCTTGAACATTCAGAACTCAGGGCAGATGGAAAGCGACAATGCTGATCCCTTGAGTTAGAGACCAGTACCAAACGTCCTGCGCCTCCTTTGACAGGACTCCAGAATGTATGCCCCCCCTGTTTGAACATCGTGGTGGTATTGTCCGTTAACACCCTCACCACTGTTCCGCGGATACACAGAAGAAACTACTTCAGGGCCCAGGCTACCGCCCTCAAGTCGAGCACATTGATATCTCCACCCGAGACCATAGTCCCTGCACCTGTGACTTGTCTAGGTGTGCCCCCCCCCACCATACCTGGGACGCGTCTGCTACAATCAAACTGAAACACAAGCTCCAGCAAGGGCATGCCCCTTATAAGATTGGTCGTGCATGTCCACCAGCTAAGGGCGTCCACCAAGCCTTCGTCGACTACCAATTTGTCCGAGCACCTTCCTTGACTTTGGGACCATCTGTCTGCGAGGATCGCCTGCACCGGCCTCATGAACAGGCGGCAATTGGGAAGAAGAGGGCTACACATGCCATGGCCCCCAACATAGACATGTACCCTCGACTGAGACCACTGCGCCCCCTTTCCACTCGCTAGCCTTGGCCGGCAACTTTTCCACATGCTCGCTGGAAGGCTTTACCAGATTTTTCCAGGTAAAAAACTGCGCCCCAAGAAACACCAACTCTCTGTACGGCATCAAATATGATTTGTCGAATTTGATGGCGAATCCCAGCCATTGCCCTTTCTTACAAGAAACCTCTCACCCACTAATCGTCCTGGTAGGGATACTAATGATGACCCTCCCTCCGGAGGAAGGCCGCCATCGGGGCCAGACACTTTGTTAACGTCCTGGGGACGACTTCAGGCCCAATGGGAGGACCCACATCTGATAGTGTTCGTCTGACCACAAAACGCAGGAACTTGCGGTGCTCCCGCCACGTAGGGATGTGAAAATAGGCATCCTGCAGATCCAACGACGCCAGGTACTGACCCGGCTGCACCGAACGCATGACATCTTGAAGGGTGAGCATCTTGAACTTAAGGTGTTGCAGACTCTTGTTCAATGCTCCAAGATCGAGAATAGGCCTCCACTTGCCGTTGGGCTTTTTCATGACAAAGTACCGGGAGTAAACAGATTGGCTCCGTTCCGGAACCAGAACTAGTTGTATCGCCCCTTTTTCTAGCATGAAAACCACCTCCTGTTGCAGGATTGGAAAATGCGGCTGCAGCACATGTACTGGCGGAATAGGGACTGGAGGACGCCAGAACTCTAACAAGTGGCCAAGACGCACCGTGTCTAGCACCCAGCGATCTGATTTTATCTTTCGCCACTCGTCGACATGGATGGCACCCTGCCCCCCAGCAGATTGTCCATATGGCAGTCATTGTTGAGCTTTTATTTGCCGTCCCTTCGCCGCCGAGGACTGCAAACCTTTCTTTCGCTGAACTTGGAAGTCCCGGGCCTTTCTGAGCCAACTTCACTGATTGCTGATAACCTTGAGACTAGTATCTGGAGCGCAGGTATCCTCGATCTCTGGCAGAAGCAAACCGGGCATTCACAGAGGCTCCACGAAAAGCTTGAAATGAGCGAAAAGAGAGACCACTTGGCAAGGAACCCAAGGATTTAGCGGTTTCTGTATCCTCTTTCATTCCTTTCAAGGCCTCATCAATCTTCCCGCTGAAGAAGCATTTGCCCTCACAGGGCATGTCGATTACCTTATATTGGACCTCTGGCGAAAGTCTGAACTTCAACCAGGTCTGCCGTCTGAGCACCACCCCATTATTAATTTGTTTAAAACCTGACACCACCAGGTCCACAGCAATATTGATGCTGTGGTTGGAGGCCTCCTCCCCCTCTCGAACCGATAGCATTGCTTCTTTTGCTCCGGCACAAGTTCAAGAAACCGGGCCAGACGATGCCACATTTCACCATCATATCTGGCAATAATCGCCAAGGAATTTGCAGCCTTCACAGTCGTAGCACCTACTGTCAAAATTTTCATTCCAAAGGCGCCCTGCTTCCTGGCCTCACTGTCCGGAGGTGTAACACATTTATGTTGACTCCTGGCCTTACGACTGGCAGCCGCCGACACCACAGACTCGGGCGTGGGCTGCGACACCAGACATCTAGGGGTAGACTCAGGAGCCTTGAATTTCTTCTCAAGGCAACCTTTCACCGCCGACTCTGAAAACAGGTGGTGCATCATGCACAGGCCCTCCTGTTACGCTCACCTGGGATCCACGGGGACGCCACTCAGCCATGGTTGGATGATTTGCACTCTCGAACCCTCTCCCGGTCCCTTAGTAATGCCTCTGGTTAAAGATGGGACTGCAATATAGGAGAGCTGGATTCAATACCATATTGTCTTTATGTTTTCCCACCTCCCTTGGCCTCAACTCCTTCCTCCCCCTTGGGCCTTCTCCTCACCTTAATATTGTAAAAGGTGGATTCTCCGTCCTGCTCCTCGTGGCAGGGGTGCGTAGATGTGGGGGCGAGCAGCGACCAAGTTACTTCATTGGTGCAAGTCCCCCCTGTGGGAATCCAGGCCTGCTGCGACTCTGTAGGTTTGCTGCTTTACAGTCTATATATGCAGTTCTTATGTGCCGTTTAATTCGAATAATAATGTCTTGCTTCTTTCCTTTTAGGTATGGAAAGTTATTTTGGTGTTATGCAGTTTGAAGATGAGCATGGGCCGGTAGGTGAAAGCGCGGTGTGCGCGATGCTGCCCAGTGAGTAATGCACGATGTGCAGCGCTGTTTCGCCTTTTATATTGCTAACCTGTGTCTTTTCTCTCCTTGCAGGTTGCGATGTTCCTCACCAAGCGCCGAAATGTTCCAGCAATGATACCGACCAGGGATGACTACCCAGGTAAGAATTGTGTGGCTTTTTTCATTCGAGAGGAAACGTGAGTAAACGCTTACTAATGCTGCCTTTCTTTCTCCTCTTTCCAGATTATGGTATTCCAGGATGCATGCAGTCCCGGATGATGGAGTTCATACCTTCAGGTGAGTGGAACTGAAGTCAGCAATGGATTGAAGACAGGATACTGTTCCAGGTAAGTTTCGTAGTGTTCTTTCTCTGCAGGTCCTTGGTTTTTCTGGCATCAAAGAACTGGACACGGTGAGCGTTACGCTGCCTACAGCAGAATAACGCAAAGCATGTTCTGCTGTTTGGGTGTGGTTTAAATAGTCTCAGGTAAAGTAGTGCAGGTAAAATAGTCCCAGGCCTGCCACACCCAAAAGACTAGACCGCATAGCTCAGTTCCTTGTAACTGAGCTATGTGTGTGCCTCCAGGTTGGCTGAACTCCCCACCCCAAGTTAAATAGTCCCAAGTAAATAGTCCCATTCTAATATTGGTCTTCATGATGGTTATGAGCCTGGTCCCAAAGGCGCCAGGACTGACTCCAAGAGAGTCTTGGATGAGGTTTTAAGGCCTTTGACCTGGCCCTAACTAGAAGGCTGACTTGCCAGTGAGGGCCATGGGCATGTTACACTCACCTGGTATCCACAGGGACGCCACCCAGCCGGGTTACTCGCTGGTATGCTTCTCAGCTTTGCCCTGATGTGGTCTGTGGGGAAGGTTCTGCCTGAAAATACAGGAGGACTGTGTTCAAGACTGACCGACTGGGGTAAGTTATCCTCCCTCCACCCGTGTATGATTTCAGTCCCTCCGGCACCCTCTCCTCACCTGGTGGTAGAATTAGGTGTGCTCCCCATCCTGCCTTCTTTGCAGCGGCGCGTTGTCTTTAATGGGCGAGTGCGGTCCAGTTACTTCACTGACGCTGGCCCGTTTGATATTCTTCAGGTAGGTCTTATTGCTGTTCTTTAGTTTTGTTGCTATCCTGCATGCCTTTGTTTAAAATGTCTCTTTTTTCTCCCTTAGCTATGCAGAGCTTCAGCACGGCGAACTGGCTTGGTTGAGCCCCGCTGGTAAATGATGGCGCATTAAGAGCGCTATGATGCGGTAAGTGCTATGCGCAGCGCTGCAAAGTCTTGCCTTTGCTAACCTGTGTTTTCCTTCCTTGTAGGTCGCAGTGTCCTTCAGCGCGAGTGGAATGTCTGGAGTGGTGCCAGCCGAGAGGCGACCAGCCAGGTAAGCCTTTTGAGCAGTTCATAATTTGTAAATGTCTCTACTGCTTTCTTTAATGTTGCCTCTATCTTCCAGAATAGGTTGTTCTGTCCGGGAGGCGTGCAGATTCGAGGAAGCTGTTCTCAGTAGCTGTGAGTGTTTAAAGATGAAGACTGCAGGTAAGATGCTGCTGCTAATGATGTTCCATTGTCTCCTTGCAGGTTCTGCTTCTCTGAGGTTCGAGGGAATAGCTGGACATGGTGAGCGTCACGTTGCAAGCTGCAAAGTAACGCGAAGCGTGTTATCTTGTTCGGGTGTGGTTTAAATAGCCCCAACAAAATAGTCCAGGTAAAGTAGTCCCTAGGCTACCACACCCAAAACACTAGACCGCATAGCTTGGTTCCGAGGAACCAAGCTATGTGGATGCCTCCATGTTGGCTGACAATACAATAAAGTAGTTCCCAAGCACATTGTTTTTCATGGTGTATGAGCCTGGCGCCATAGGTGCCAGGACTGGCCCCATGAGGGCTTTTGAAGAGGATGCCAGGCTCTAGAGGCCCGAGTCCTGACTCCACCTGGCCAATGGGTTTGCCAGAGGGGGTTTTGGGCGAGGGTCGTGACAGGGCAAGGGTCATGACACCTCCTGCCACTTAATAAGTGGTTCACTCCACAATTAAAGGACCTGCGACTATTAAAAAGAAAATGTTAAACTAACTGGCGGCTCTGCCCTTCCAATGAGAACAAAAAGATGCTAGCGTCCACAGCATCACACTACAAAAAAGAAATCTGCCTGGAAAAACTAAACTCATAATGAACGTATTGCCAATTCCAACTCTAGTGTGAAAGAATTATTCACAATACTAAGAGAACTAGTGTCCCTTATCTCCACACCCGATATCTATATCAAAACCAAGACTTGGTGTTCAGAGATACAACAAGCCCTAACCAATAAAATAAATACTTTACAAACCAAAATAAAAAATAAGAAAGATTCCCTAAAATTACCTCAACCAACTAACTCTCCCCCACCGAACAAAATAAATTCTGCTCCAAATAACACTCTGTTTCACCAAAACCTCTATCCTCGAAGTGGAAAAAACCATCCTCTCACTCAAACCGTCCAATTGTAAAGGAGATGTCTGCCCAGCATACATCATAAAAGAGGCAGCAAGAGACCTCTCCCCTTTCATTTCCAAACTGATCAACGCCTCTTTTGCCTCTGGCACCGTCCCAGCCAATCTCAAACAATCCTGGGTTCTCCCTCTTCTGAAGAAGCAAACTTTAGACCCACTTATCGCCACCAACTACCGCCCCATTAGAACGGTATCCTTTTTACTCAAAATTCTGGATAAAGTGGCATACCTGCAGATACAAAAATACCTCGAACTGCATAAACTCCTAGGGGTCCGACAATCAGGATTACGACCACTACACGGAACGGAAACAGCACGGATAGATCTGAAGACTCACATCGATGAGTTGAGAGATAAAGGGAAGACAGCACTACTGCTGCTACTTGATCTCTCAGCTGCATTTGATCTGGTGGACCACAAGGTCCTCTGTAGGCATCTAGATACAGCAGCCCATTTCTCCACGGGCGCTCTCAAGTGGACAGAATCATTCCTGAGCGACAGAACCATCAGAGTATTCTCTCCCTCAGCAGCTGCTGATCCTACCACAATCGTGTGCGGGGTCCCCCAGGGCTCCTGCGTGTCTCCAACTCTGTACAACATATTCACCAAACCATTGTTTCGATGATTTAGATATTCTGGGTGTCACCTACACTAATTACGCAGATTACACTCAGATTCTCCTCCGACCTTCTGGGGATCATGGCAGGGACTTGGCGTTGGTGAATAGAATCTACCTCATCATTCAGGCATGGATGGCCACTCACGGTTTATGCCTGAATGACGACAAGACAGAGCTAATAATCCTCGGTACCCCTTCCAATATCTATAAACTAGGTCAGGAATACGCCTCTTTCATCATTGATGGCAACAAAACCATAGTCTCCAAGGAGGTAAAAACCCTTGGTTTCTACCTGGATGACACAATGTCCTTCAATAGACAACTGAATTCTCTGGCATCCATGACAGTTTACACGTGCAAGCTGATTAGCGCAGGTAGGCCCTTCCTCTCCAATGACAGCTGTATCATATTTGCTACAGCATTAATCCTCTCAAGATTAGATTACTGCAGTAGTGCCAATAAAGCCAGTATCCAAAAACTCCAAATACTACAAAACGACACCCTTAGAGCTGCACTGGGCATCAACAAAAGAGTGCATATGACCGCAATCAGACGCCAATACAATTGGTTATCCACCCATAACAAAAAACAATTAAAAATCGCCTAGTTGACACACAAAGCAGTGCACAATGCTGCACCTAGGTACCTAACTGACAAATTATCTAGAAGAACTTCCAGCAGACCTACTGGAACCGTTAATACTAACTGCCTGCTAGTACCCAGATTCAAATCCTCCAAGATCGGCGGCAACAGTTTCCCTGTGAAGGCCGCTAAACTCTGAAAACTCCCTGCCACATGAGCCGAGAGCTGACCTAGCCTACCCTCACTTCAGAAAGAACCTCATTACCCACCTCAATCTGATCGATAACTAGCTTCCTCTGACACTATTGCATTCCAGCATTGTCTGCCTCTTAAGCTCGCAAATTTCTAAAGACGTTTGTACACTATGATGTAAATAACCCTGTCTTTGTTGTGAAATTTGACTATTTGTATATTGTATATGGTTATATCTATTGTGAAATTTTGACTACCTGTATACTGTACTTTATACACTATGTAACCTTGTAAGCCTTTCATAACCCTGCCGCGCCCTGTTACTCCCGGGTCTGGTGCGCTTTATAAATTCAATAAACAAACATGTGGTCAAGAATCGCCTCCGAGAAGACCGCCTTCCTCCGCTTGCCCATATGGTCGAAGAGGAAGCAGTCCTTACGTTTCTCTTCAGGCGCCAGCCCAAACTCCAGACACGCTTTCGACATCATGGCAGGGAACGCCCCAATATCATCTGTTGTGCCGGACTACGGGCTGCTCCACCTCCGGGTCCGTGTCTAACTCGTCATCCCTCGTCGACGACAGTAGATAGGGTGTCCGGCGGAACACTCTCAGGGTCCGATTCAGGTAGCTCGCCTTCTTCAGGATGAGACCGTGGACGACCCAAACCCACCAGCAACGGCAACGGCAACAGTGCCGGAGGAGACTTTCTAGGTGCCTCACCAGGCAACCCCTCGACCACCGGAACCGCTGGACTCGGAGGAGGCAGCAACCTTGCATCCAGTTGCCATAACGAAGACTGAAGCGTAGATGGCACTTGCAACAACAGCAGATATTGCGGGTTAACCAACGGGTAAAGGGGCGGTCCAGCCCCCACCCCACCCCCACTCGATGAAGGCCTCACACTGCGCAGAGCCGACGGGTCAAACACCGGTTCCTGTTCCTCCTCCATTCCCGAAGAAACAGAAAACATAGCTGGATCTTGCTGCAAAACGTTCTCAAGAAGAATGGATTCAAAGGTGGCGGACTGCGACGCCCCACCTGTCAACAACCCTTCCGAGTCCATCTGTGACGACAGCAGCGGACCACTGTCTGTCAGAGTCGTGGACGGCGCCAATGACACGACCGCCGCTGACGGGACCATAGATTGCAGCACTACCGTCGACGACGGCACAACCATCAACAAGCTCGTCGTCAGAACCACGTCCCATGGCTTTCGATTACACTGGAGACCCGGATTTCTTGGAAGAACCGGACCGGTGCTTCGAAGACTCCCGGCTGTATGAAGACTTGTGATGGTCCCTGGACGACGAGAGCTTTGACGACGACTCCTTTGGCTTCGCCAGGTCTTTCTACAACACCGTAGACTTCTTGGGCCTACCACCAGACCCCTTGGACTTGTCCGGCCGACCATGCTTGGACAACAAGGAGCCACTCGCCTTCGAATGATGCGGCCTAGATGAAGACTTTCTGCCTTTACCCACCTCCGACACAGGCAGCGCTGCCCGATGCTTCTTTCTTAGCAGGGGGTTCCCCCGAAGCTGCCCGACGATGCTCCACTGACGTCTCCGCTCTTCCTGAAGACTGGCTCCCCGGGGCTGAACCCACCTCAGAAGTCAGTTACGTGCCCTCATTAAGCCGACATATGAGCCGTCGATTACGGTCTTTTAAGGTCTTCTGCAAAAACCCCTGACATACCTCGTAGGCATGCGCCGGGTGATGGTGTAGAGACATTAAAGACAGTCCATATGATCATCCCCTTCGTACACCTTTATGCCGCAGGTAGCACAAGGCTGAAAAAGAGACTTCTTCTGGGCCACGATGACATCCTAGCCCACAAACCAAACGCACATGCAAAAACACGAAGAAACACAAGGTGATCCTAACAGTTTGGAGACGGTTGAAATCTGAAGGGAAGTTTCGGGCGGGGCTATTTATACCAGACGTCCTAAAGCACCCAAAAAGTACATTGATAGGACACTAAACTGCTGAAGTTTTCCATAGGAAAACGCTAGGTTAAAGTTATTGAGGTTTCCCAGCCTGACGATGGGGAAATATTCAAAGCATGTGAATACATGAAAGATCCAATGCTGGAGAAAGAAAGTAAAGGTTAAACAAATATTCTGAAGCAGGTAGGTACTTTTAAACCCCCAATGCAAAGTAAATTAACCCTTTCCTGGAGGAAAGGTAAAGCACAGAGTCAGAGGTAGAAGAGTCTTTTAGGGAGCCAGGACAGCCAATCTTAGTTAGCAAAAGTCTAGGTAAGCTGAAGCACTTCTGGTAGGTAAGTAAAAGTTATGCACAATGTTTTAGAAGTATTTGTAGAAAAAGAATCAATGTAGGGCCACAAGCTGGGAGGCTTGTGAGGCGCACAGCTGAAAGCAACTCGGCAAAGCAACCAAGACCAGTCTCAACTGAGAACAAGCAAGGCTACAAACAAGAGGTAAGTCCCCTTAGTTTCACAGTACCTTTCGGTAGAAGAAATGGTTTCAGCTGGCTTCTGTTCCTGTGCAGGTCTGTAGATCCTGTTGTTCCTGGGCCTCAGTCGTGGAGACAAGGGGGAGGACGTTGGGGGACTCCTGCACTACAACTTGAAGGTCGGCGGCAGCAATGGGCAACTTCAATTCAGCAGCACTTCGCGGTTTCAGATCCTCGCGTCTCCAGCAAATAGCACCACTGCGGTCTCTCAGATACCACTCTAGACTTTCCTCGAATCTGGGGTCCAGCACTCTGTTGTGGTGGGAGGATCTTCCTGGAGCTCGGGTCCGACTTAAAAGTGATGCACTCAATCTGGTGTTCCTCTCCCTGGCACTTGGGTTCCAGCAACAGCAGCAGTGGAAGTACAGCCAGCTCCGAGAGGATGGCCAGACAAGTTCACTTTGGGGTTGATTGGTCCCACCAACCCAAGGGGAGAAGTAGTCCTTGCAGGGCTTCTCTAGTCGAGGCGAATTCAGAGCTTCAGCACAGCCATAGGGCTTTACCAGGCAAACCAAAGGTTCAGGAGTTGCAGCGGGCGTCTCTTCCAAGATCATCTTTGGATTCCTTTGTCCAGTGGTCGACACTGCCTTCCAAGCCAAAAGACCTCGCCTTTTATGCAGGTTTCTCCCATTCATTCGAGCCTAGCTGTCAATCACATAGCAGGGTGGCTGTCCTCCAAGGACAGCCAGTCGGCCAATCACCTTTTGGTGCATTCCTGTAACCAAGGGGATTAAGCACACTCCTGGGCTTCTGACACAAGCTTACAATACCCTTTCTCTATAGCGGGGCCTTATGTGCCCCAGTCTCTTCTCATGTAAAATCTCTTGCTTCAGAGGGGCCTGATATGCCAAAACAAATAGTTTGTTATACTAATCTTTAAATCAGGTGGTTATCCTCCACCCTTGGATCCCCCTCAGCCAGGCTCTGTACCTCCTCTCACTCGCCAGCCTGCCTCAGTGGTGCTCAGACCAACCATTCACTGTGGACATCCCTCAGTCGGGTTCATACTTGTCGTCACAATGTTGTTCACTTAGCTTCTTCACAACCTTCTTCTTGACGTCCCTCAGTCACGTTCAATATCACCTTTTAATCACAATTTCCTTATTTGTAATATTCAAGAGTCTCTGTCTTTTTAAACCACCAGCTTTTAGTTAGGTCCCCCTCATCCAGGCTCAGCCCTTCCACAGCACTTGCCAACTTTAAACAAAGACTTCAGAAAGGGCGATCACTTCTCGCTGGGTCACTGTTAGCCTATGGCAAGGGAATGGTCCTTCACAATAACTAGTTCGCACGACGTTCCACTTTGCCAGGCGCAAACGCCTGTTTCACAATTCTCTCAGTCGGTTTCACATTTTACACAGTTAACAATTCCTACAACGTGTCAAGGACTTTCGATTGTACAAGGGGTTTGGCTTGACAGTTGTATGACCACCTTGACACCTCACGCTGGCCTTCACTATCACGTCTTGGTACTTGTAGTTTCAATATCTTTCAGTTCAATACATTCCTTGTTCAGGAGAGGGGTACCAACCAGATACCTTTGAATGAGCGCCCACGTGGCGCCGGACCACTCTCTGGTACCAAGTTCGTTCACAAAAGACCTCTGTCTCTTAATCTTCTTAATGTTGATACTGCAACCTTGAGTCTAACAGTCCGGCCCACTTTCAGGTTCTTCCGACCACCGGCTGTTCTGAACTCTGCATTTCTTTTGCCGCTGGAGTCGAGGTCAGTACCTCAATGGCAACCTCGTCTCCACAGCCTAGCGATCAGTGCAGGAGGTTTCAATGTACCGCTGACATCCGTCACACTATTTGCCAGCTGCGATTCCCAGTCTAAAGTTTCTTTTGTCGGAGGCTTCGCAGGTCTGGGTTGAAAATGTCAAGGACAACCCGGACATCCTTTCAGGTCTCGCCGCCTTTCTCCACCGTTTGAACTGCCGTCCTGGCATAGCTGGTTCCTTGTGCGTTCGGCCTTGCTCAGAGTGTGCTCTTGTGCTCCGCCTTTTATCCCAGTGGGGAAGGGAAAGAGCAGTCAGGTGTGTGTGTAGTTGTCGGTAATTGCCTGGTTCTGCCTGACCCTTGTGTTAGGACATGTCGAGTAAACGGTTCTGGTATTAGTCCGTTGTCGCATACAGGGTGAGAAAGTGGTCGTGTTGGAAAGGGGGTGGGTGGGGTAGAATTTCTAAGTATCTTACTGGACAGGATGTGAAAAATGTGTCCCACCCTTCGGTGTCCCACTTCCACTCCCCGAAGTCCCTCCCCATCCAGGTGATCCTGCCGCACTGGTCCACCCCCAGGAACTGGTTCCAATAGTGATGGCTGTGTCCTGGGCACCTGGATGACAGATCCCTGAGGACTAGTAAGTGAGACACCTTCAGGTTTGTCACAGAAGGCAACTTGTAGTACAAGCTGGTGACCACCAAAGTTCCAGGTGTAAAGGTGAAACAGCGGCCTTCTGGCGTGGTAGCCCCCGAGACAGCTGGACAGTCCAACACGTGGTCCAGGGACCCTTCCGAAGACTCTGAAGGGCTGGATCCTCGAGAGCATGTCTCAAACATATCCTGAACTAGTTAGTCCCCAATAGGGAGAATTCTCAGAAATGTGGTAATTGCCTTCTACCTCAGAGAGCCCCAGCACTTTTGCTGGAGTTTAGGACTTTTTAATCTCTAACCTGGAGAGAGTGAGACCTTTTTCCCCCCACTCTCTCATGTATTTTTTGTGATTTGAACACTGTCTTTTGGTTTTAGAGTCTGACAAACTCAATAGGCATCTTTTTACATTGTGCCACACTGCACCTTCAGTGCAGTTTTTCAGATTTCCCCAAGGTTTAAATACCTTCTCTTGGATAACTACTGTTTCCAAGAGCAGTGAAGGGAAATTAACTTTACTTATATGTGTAACTTTCTAGACCCATCACACACTATCTTACAATAGGGTGCTGGAGGGGTTACTTAGTATCCCCTTTGTCTAGTTTCTCATGTGACATTTTTATGTTCCCCTTTCTACAATTAATTGCTCATGGCAGTGGTTTACTTTTTACAAACACTGTGTGCTTTTACTGCGTGCTGTGTTCGCTGCTACAGTAAGGCACCCATGGGTGCCATTTTTGTCAAAATGGCCCGGCCGTCCTTTTTCGACATTTCTTTGTGGAAAGGTCCTTCTTGAGATTTACTCTGCATGCCAAACCAGGTTTGGTCCCATTGTTCGTTTTGCCTTTCGTGGCAATCACGAGTGAAGCCCTTCTCTGGACACAGGGTGTCTGGGGTAGGCAGGGTGTCTGGGGTAGGCAGGAAGTGAGGGAGGTGCCCGAAACCCCTGTGCTTAGTCTACTAGGAGACCCAAATGCACTCTGTGATGATTGGCTGGCTGACTGTCCGTCACGGACAGTCACCCTGCTTGGTGACTGACAGCTAGGCTGGAGTGAATGGGAGAGAACAGAATAAAAGGCAAGTCTTTTGGCTTGGAAGGCAGAGTCGACCACTGGACGAAGGAACTGAAGAAGAACTTGAAGAGGACACCTGCTGCAACTCCTGGACCGTTGGTTTGCCCACTGAAGCCCTGCTACAGTCCCGAAACGCCAAGTTGCATCGACAGAGAAGCCCCTGAAAGGACAACTTCTCCCCTTGAGTTGGTGGGACCAATCAACGCCAAAGTAAGCCACCTGGATATCCATCTCGGAGCTGGTTGAATTTCCACAGAGTTGCAGCTGGAAACAGTATAGACAGAGAGAACACCACCAGATTATGTGCGTTTGCTTTTAAGCTGGCCTAGGAAGCATGATTGACCGAGCCCAAGCCCCAGCCCCCTCAACAGAGTGCGGGACCCCCAAAGCAAGTAAAGTCCACCTCGACAGCCAGGAACTGCAGTGTTGCTATTTGCGGTAGAAGCGAGGAGCTGAAACACTGAACAGCCACTAAAAGCGAAGTTTGCCGGTTCCGAGTTTTGACCATCCCAGTGCAGGCGTACCACCCAACCCCCCCCCCTCCCCCCCGACGTCCTCCCTCTTGTCCCCACGACTGAGGCCCAGGAACAGTGAGATCTGCAGAGCTGCACAGGAACAGGAGTCATCTGCTGCATCTTTTCTACATTTTAAAGGTACTGTCAAAAGTCTGAGAAAACTTAGCCCTTACTGTAGAGTTGCTTGCATCTACTAATCCTCACAAGTCTAATCAGCTTGTGGCCCTACATTTGATTCTTCTTTTCTTCAAAGACTTCTAAAACATTGTACAAAGACTTTCTACTTACCTACAAAGAAGTGCTTCCACTTACATAGACTTTTGCCTATTGACTTTGGCTTAGCCTCTTCTACTGAATGACTCTTATTGGGGGATCTGAAAGTATTTGCCTGCTTAAGAATATTTGTGGTCTCTTGTTTGCAACAATGATATATTAATGTCCCCAGCATCCTAGCAATTGAAGTCACCTGAGGGTGTAGGTAGTGTCTGTGGGCCATCCCAAAAGGGTATCTACTGATTTAGAGATATTAAGAGTGTGTATTTCACAAAGTGTATTTCATGAAGTGTATTTGAGTGTTACTATCATATTGCTCCCTTCTAAAGAAGGCTTATTCTAACTGACTGTTAAATTAATAATTGTTTATTCAAGGAACCTTGAGTGTAAGAGTTTATTTGAATACTTCTAACTGTAAATCTCTGTGTAAATCCACTCCAATACACATTGACCCCTCTTGAGATAAGCCTGGCTGCTCAACACGCTACCAAAACTGTGTAGTACAAGCTTATACCAAAGGTTGGGTTTCCTATACCTGTAGTCAGAGTTGTTTGTAGTGTTCCCATAGGGTACTGCATACAAACGTTGCCTAACAAACATCCTGACTTTTCATTTGGTGAACACTTCTTTCTTTTCTTGTGAAACATTACCCTACACTATTTTATAACATAGCGGTAAGGATTGGCAATAGGCTTTTCTAGTATAGGCCCTTTTTATTTGACTAGCCTCTACTAGGACTGTATTATTATTTGCTGGTAGTAGCTTGCTCCCATCTTAGATTTAGATTAGGAGTTTATCTCACCCATTTTACAGTTAAGCAAACACCCTTGAACTGTGATCACTTTTGTATGTCTTGCTTTGATACCATGCCTTCCGTACACTTCCCTGCGAATTGTAGTCTTCCAACACCAAGGGATCCTGTCCTGGAGAAGCTTCTTCAACCGCGACTGGAAGGATGCCTCACGTAGACTGTGTGCAGTGGCCTTTGCTGCAACTCATCTCCCCCCATCCTGTCAAGTGTCCTGAAGAGGCATGCATCAGTGAATCTTGCATTTCTTGGACAGGGGTTGCATCTCGCATCTAGAACTGACCGGAAGAATCCTTGCACTCGCAGATCCTGGTCACCTTCCACTGGAACCAACAGCAGGAAATATAACCTCCAAGGACCCCCAGTCGACCCATAAAGTCATCTGGGAAAATATGAGCCAGGGGAAAGGTAAACACAAATCATTGGTCTTCCCCTGTCCTCCATAGGAGAACATTGAGAACCAGTCTCTTTGTATCCTAAACATTCTATTCCACTGCCTTTTGGTCAATGAACCTGGGTAGTTCTATTTGAAAGATAGGAACACAGTTTACATACCTAGTAACCTTGTTGCATATCTTCTTTTGAACAATCACCAACACAAGTAAATCACCTGCTACAATACATTCTGGGCAGAAGCATTGTGGATCCTGTGACTTTTGGGCACAAAGCCCCATTCGACTTAGGGATTGGACTCCTGAAGTTAGGTAAAATCATCTGTGACTTGGTTCCATCTTTACTGCATTAATTTACTTACCTCTTGTAGTATTTAAGTAATTTAAGCGCATTGTAAGAACATATGGTGAATGAACATATGTTTGAGTGTTGTGCGATAATATTACCTGCTTAATTTATTAGGGTGTGATTTTGTACATTCCTGTCTAAAATGAATTATTGTGTAGTTCACTGTGAAGACTCATTGTGAACCTCCAACCCCACTCACACTCTCCTCAGAATGTGCCTTGACTGCTCTCCACATTTACCTTGATTGGGTTTTGGCTAACCTCTCAGAGTTACCCGTTCACTAGAACTAGGGTGGCCAAAAATCTGTCCATCAGGACAGATTCTAGAAATCCATCTGAACGTTGACTTCTAGCAGGTGACATCGCTAAAGGTGAATGTGTATATGTGATGTATGGTTTTCGATTACAAGATTTACTTGTGAAATTGTCTATGCTTAGTGCGTTTAGAAAGGCCTAATGAATAAATGGTATTTTTATTTACTCCCCAACTAGCTTGAATTATTGGTTATGTTCTGTGTCAACACATTGACCAGTCTAGCACCTTTCCTGAGACTTGTTTTAGGGAACCTCTGAGTGTATCCTTATTGCCATAAATAGGGTGGCCTCCTAAAATAATCCCCCTCCGCCCCCGCCCCCCCCAAGACTGTTTTCAGAAATCCATCTCATCAGTCATTCTTGAGAAAGGTTCCCACACACCTTCCAGAAGCTCCCACTCCTGGTTGGGTGGTTGAATATCCCAACCTGCTCAGCGCGTCCACTTCCTGGTTGTCTGTTCGTGCCAGATTGGCTGCTTGGAACCAGATGTTGTTCTGCAGAGCCCATTTCCATATTTGAGCTGCCTGCGCTCAAAGCTTCGTCAATCTTGTACCTACTTGCTTGTTTAGACAGAACAGGTTCACCACATTGTCTGAGAATCATGAGCCTCAATTCTTTTAGAACCGACATGATGGTCTGAAGTACAAGGAAGACCGCTTTGAGTTCCAGGTAATTTATGTGCTCTTGCAGACCCCACATGTCATGAAACTATGATTCTCCAACGGTGGCTCCCCAGTTTGAGAGAAGAAGAATGTTGCCATTGCCAACGGATGCAGAGGATCCGGAAAGGTAGTTCCTGTTCTAAGGTTTGGACTGTTTGACAAACAGTATATTGTCCTTGAGCCAGCCCGGAATCAAAAAAAGCATGTCTTTGGCATCACTCATTTGGTCCCAATACACCAAATGAAGCAGCATGCAGCGCATATGAAGCTGCAGCGTAAGTACTGCTAGTATGCACAATGCCATGAGCCCCAGAAGTTACAGGAAACAATGCAGAGGTCCAGTCATGGGTGTAACGTGGCTAAGACAGCTGCCACTCTTTCATGCATTTGAAAGAGCTTTCCTGCCTGGAAATCACATTGAAATCCTAAGAATTCCAGTCTCTGTGTAGGTGTAATTGGTGCTTATAGACCGGCTAATCGAGGATTGTTTACAATTGATCATCTTCCCTTTTTGACCTACAAATTGATGTCCTTTTTCACCTTCTTTACATTTGACCTACTTTAAAATATACCTTTGTGCTAAGGTGAAAACATTTTTGTTTTGGCAGCTAACTTTTTACTAGTGATCTGTTCATTTGTTAGTGTTCTGCTCATAACGCAATAATAAAACATGATAAATTAGGAGTTATTCTAAGGCACAAAAACCTTACGGTCGGGATGTCACTCTGCCTTCAAAAAATAACTAGACAAATAAAACAATAAGGTTTTAATTGGTCTCCTGGTGTGGGAGATTGAGCTGAAATGGAATATAAAACATGCAATAAGCAGAGTGTTTTTGGACACGGTTAGGCAAAGTTTGTATGCAGTACCCTCTGGGAACACTACACACAACTATGTCTACAGGTGTAAGCAAACCAAACTTTGGTATAAGTCTGTACTACACAGTTTTGGTAGCGGGGCTGAGCAGCCAGGCTTATCTCAAAAGGGGACTGTGAGCAGTAATGATGTTACGCAGAGGTCTACAATCACAGGTGTTCAAATAAACTCTTACACTCAAGGTTTCTTTGAGAAATACTTTTTAATGTATTTATCTGTCAGTTATAAAACATTCATAAGAAGGAGGCCATTATATAACACACAAATATACTTCAAAACTATTTCAGAATACTTTTCAAGAGGAGTAAACGGTAATGGTTATTAGAACATGAAAGGTTACAATTATTCTTAGACAGTAGATATTTTGAGTTCAGCAGAAGAGTCAATTCAATTCAATAGGCTAGGCCAAAGTCAATGGGCTAAAGTCTTGGATAGGATAAAGCAGTTTTGGTAGTTAAACGGAAAAGTCTCTGCACAAGTTCTTAGGAGTAGTTTGTAGAAAGAAGAATCATATGTTGGGTCACAAGCTGATTAGGGGTGTGAGTTGCAAAAGTTCCAAGCACTTCCACTGCGAGAGGAACGTACTCAGTCTTGTTTTACAGTACCTTACAATGAAGAAAAAGATGCAGCTGATGACTTCTGTTCCTGCATATCTCGCTGTTCCTGTGCCTCAGTCGTGGGGACAAGAGGGAGGACGTCGGGGGACTCCTGCACTGCACTTGAACTGGCCCAAAAGCTTACAACTGGCAAACATCAATTCTGGAGCTGTAAGTAACGCACACAATATGGTGTCCCTCTCCCTGGTTATACGGTTTCCTGCAGCACTCTGAGGAAAATGCAACCAGCTCCGAGATAGGTATCCAGGTGGCTTACTGTTGAGTTGATTGGTCCCACCAACTCAAAAAGGGAGAAGTTGTCCTTGCAAGGCGTCTGTCGATACAAACTTGGCGATTCAGACCTGCAGCAGGACTTCACCGGGCAAACCAACGAACCAGGAGTTGCAGCAGGCGTCCTCTTCAAGCTCTTCTTCGGTTCCTTCGTCCAGTGGTCGATTCTGCCTTCCAAGCCAAGAGACTCGCCTTTTATTCAGTTCTCTCCCATTCACTCCAGCCTAGCTGTCACTCCCCCAGCAGGGTGGCTGTCCTTGCCAGACAGTCAGCCAGCCAGCCAGCCAATCACCACAGAGTGTATTTGGGTCTCCTAGGAGACTAAGCACAGGGAGTTTCCGGCACCTCCTTACTTCCAGGCCACCCCAGACACTCGGGCGCCAGAGGCAGTGTTCACTCTTGAAGCCTGCCAAAGGTGAATGAACAAAGACCAAACTAGGTTTGGGGCGCAGATACAAACTCTAGAAGGACCTTTCCACAAAGAAATGCCGAAAAAAGAAGACCAGGACCTGTTTTTACAGAGGGGGCTCATACGCCATCTTGAAAAACATGGCTCTCACGATTTAACGTTACCGGAGCTACGAATAGTTCGCGGTCGGGGAAAATCATGGTAGTTTGTTGTAAAACCACTGCCACCAGCCATTCTGAGAGGAAAGGGTAGCATTTGACTGCTAAATGAGTATCTAGACACAGGGGATACTAATTAACCCCTCCAGCACTCTATTGTAAGATGGGGTGTGCTGGGTCTAGGAATTTAAAAGACTAGTAAAGTCAATTTCACTTCTCTTACTCTGGGAAACAGTAGTTTATCCCAGAGAAGGTATTAAAATCTTGGGAAAGCCTGAAAGGTTTCCCTGTGCCAGTGCACTGAGGGTGCTGTGTGACACTGTTAGGCAGAATCCTGTGCAGTTCCCTTGGGGAACAATGCAAGAAGATTAAGACTACAGGAGTAAGCAGTAAACCCAATTGGTAGCAGTCTGCACCACCCAGATTTACCTGGTAGCTGTGGCTGAGCAGTCAGACTTCTCTCAAGAAGAGTAGGGCAGTATACAGAGGATACACAATAGGGCTAAAAACACAGCAGAGCAAGCAAACACTGACCAGAGCTTGGTATCAAAAGTATATAATTATTTATTTAACACACACTTAAGGAAATACACTAGCACTATAAATCAAAGCAAGTTCAAACACAATCAGAAAAGTATACACACCTCCCTTAAGAATTATTAGACAAGTCTAAGTCAAACCACTTCTATTTGTAAAAACAGATGCGAGCGCGTAACTTAGATGGCACTCCAATAATTAAGTTAAAGGGAGAGAAAAAGGCAGGTCATGAAAATAAAACAGTTCTCAACACTTTTCTAAGACCAAAAAAAGTTAGTTAAGGCAGAGTCTACTGTAGAGCCAAAAGGCCAGGCCCCCTTTAAATGGAGCAAGGTGAAATGTGCCCAAGATCACACAGTTTAGAAATGTATTTGAGTCTTTGTAAAAATGTTCAAAAGAGGTTGGGTTGATTCAGAAGGTAAAGTTAGAAGGTCTGGGGGCCAACCCAGTTGGAAAGCCAAGGATTTAAGGGTCACCTTTAGCAAACCATAGAAAGGGAGGCCAGGTGGAACACAGTACCTTTAAAGTTGAGGAAGCTCCAGCGGTGGCAGTGGTTCCTGGCAGCGGGTGCAGTTCGTGGTTTCGACCAGGGGAAGAGAAGATCTTGTTGAGGAGGAAACTTGGAGTCGTTGCACTGCCCAGGGAAGAGACCAGCCGCAGAGTTCGTCGGTTAAAAGGTGCTTTCCTTTTATTCGCGGTCACAGTGGTGAAGCTTGGCTATCCGGCCGCCGGGGTGCTTGGCACGGGCGAATCGACCACGAGACGCCCTGGAAGGCGAAATGGCAAACTGGTTGATCCCATCAGCTCAGAGGAAGAAGACTCTTTCAGCAGAAGATCATCTCTTGTCGTCGGGAAAGTGGTGGAGGTCGTTGCAGCAGGGCTCCACCGGTGGGGTCGTCGTTGCAGATGGCTCAGCTTCTCCCCTGTTCGGATTTCTTAGGTCCTGTGGCGACTTCTGAAGTTCCAGTCCCAAAAGCCCTGCTTTTATGCAGAAAAACCCCCATTCAACAGCGTAGCTGTCACTCATACATGCTAAGTGGTGAGCCGAGCGGCTCACCACTTGGTCAATCAGAACAGGGTGCGACTTGAGTTGCTAAGGCAACGCAGTCCAGGGTGCCAATTCCCCCACCCACACATCCTGTGGAACCCAGACAGAGTGGCACCAGTTGGAGGGCTTCTGTGGAGAAGCCCGCCAAAACGTGGAACACAGGGCCCCAACTTGGTTGGAGTTACAGAGACGGACACAAACACCATTTTAGAAAAGAGTTCTGGCGAAAAGACCCAACCAGTGATTTTCTATTAAATAAATAAACCGGTGGTATCTTTAACATTGTACCAAAAAGTGGTGCGTTTAAAATCAATGGGAAAATCCCATAGGAAATATTCCGGTGGAATATTTTGCATGGTAACCATTGCCACCAGCCAGAAACTCGACAAGGGGGGACTGGACAGTTCCCCCTTGGAAACAGACGGAACCCCTTCCAGTACTTCCACAATATGATGGTTTGTACTGGTTCGGTTCACAATTTTGGACTAGTAAAGTCAATGGTGACTTTACATGCCCTGGGAGACAGTAGTCAGTCCCAGGGTATGGAGTCTATGTTTGGGGGTCACTATGACACCCCTGTGTTACTGCACTGAGGGTGCTGTGTAACACATACACTAAAACGGATGATACCCTATGGAGTAAAAAGACCCCATAGCCCATAAGCACACAATAAGTCAAAGACATACCTCAAATCATGCCTAAGAGTGGGAGAAAAAGAGTCTCACTCTTAGCAGGAGAAAAAACACAAACCCCAGCAAGTCCAGCAAAGGACTCACTAGGTTTGGGAAATTAGCCTTATAAGAGAATTCTCCCTAACAGACAAATGAAAAGATGATGCCTATGGAGTGGTTTAGACTCCATAAAAAGAAAAACACAGAAAACACATTGATTTGAAAAGTTCAAAGTCCTAATGTTTAGCAAAAGAGCTGGACGGCTCTAAGGTGGGAGGAATTGGCATATTTTTGAGATTTCTTCTTAACAGACACGCTTGGATTGGCCACACGGTCCCACTGTTGCCTCACAACGTGGCCATTACTGGCGGCAGTGCCCTGGGACATTCTTAAGGACTCAACAGCAGTCATTTTAAAAACGAAGTTGCAAAATATTAGCAATAGGTAAGTGACATTCTCTTTCCTTCTGTTAATGTTTGGAAGAAAAAGCATGAATTCATGCATGTAAAATTTGACGGCTTGTTTTTCAAAAGAACTTTTTATTGGTGTCGCTACAATCCAATTAACAAACAATTCAGCAATACATATAAACCAATTCAATGAACTATTTATGTCCACGTTTCAGATTGCCTTTCATGCACAAGTCCGCTGCAATGGCATATCAACAGTGAAAGTCATGACATGCACTCCATCCGCAATGATTTGGAGTGTGGTGCTATGTATTGGCCATTCCATATCAATCTCATCCAGTCCACAAACATTGTTAATGCAGCAACCATAATTGCGCATTGTATTCTGCACCAGTGGGATAGTTCTAGGCTATGGGCTATGGGCAAAACGCAGGCTTATGGGCTTTAACATGCCATTATAGCCTGCTGACACATGGGCTTTAAATCTTGTAAGTGTACAGTTACGAAATCAATAGTGGTAATGAAAAGCACAAAGACTTGCACAATGGACGGCACAAAACAAAACACATTCCTAGTTTGCATACGCTGTTACATAGAAAATGCAGTAGAACAGGGAAACACAGTCACTGTATTATTTCCACAATGCAAATTGAGTTTTATACTACATAACACGTAGATACAAACAGATGATCAAAAGGCCAGATTACCCGCGAATAATTTTGAAACCAACTAATTGTATTACATCCCAACCGAGCACGTCAGTTCCAATAGAAGTTTGAGATGGGAGTGTAATCTGGTACGGCAAAACCACTCTATCAAACAATTGCAGTGGTCGAAGTGTACGAAAAGAAGTAGTGGAACTATGTTCCCTGCCAGCCTTCCCTGCTCTCCACACACCCCATCGCTGCTGTTAGGGGGTGGGGCTGGCCATGGGACATCGTACCAGCCCCACCCTGCAGTGCTATGGGACACCAGCATCAGGAGGCCCAGGGCCTCGGAGGTTGGCAGGGTGGGGTCTGGCCATGGGACATCGTACCAGCCCCACCCTGCAGTGCTATGGGACACCAGCACTGGGGAGGCTTGCTGACTCAGGCAGGCTCGTCTGGCTGATCGTGTAGGAGGCCCCATGATGCCGTGGCCTGCAGGCCCCTTGTACTCAGGGCGGGCCTGCAGGCCACAATAAAGGACACACACGCAGATTACTTAGTCATGGTGTGTGCAGCCATGTCTGCCCGCACGTGCCTGCGGGCTCCCTTTCATTGTCTTGGGCCATGACGTAAAAGGGCAACACAGTCACAAGGTACACACCCCCTTAAAGGGGAAACACATATCGGAGGTCCACTCCGTAACATCCCTCCTTTTTCATAGGGAACAAACGTGCAATTCCAACATAACGATTAACCAGTATAACCACAAACATAACTGACTTCATAACTGTCACTGTCTGTCAACTCACCCCCCCCACAGGTGCCAGTCACAGTGGGCCCCCCTCTGGTGGATGGTTGGCAGTTGGACCGCAAATTATATAACCCTTTATTAACCTCGGGTACGGAATTGCCACCATTGTAGGACCCTCCTACCGAATGCCGGAGCACAGCTTGACATTGCTGTCCTTTACTGAGACCACTTTAAACATGTACATACTATGCAGGTTCGCAGCATCACAACACAGTTTACTGAGTCCTCTTAACGCTAAGTGACAGTACAGTTCACGGCCGGCAAAGCCGCGCCTGGTGGGTCCCAGGGGCCACATCGGCATAGTCCCTTGCTGGTGTGGGCAGGGCAGCACTCCACATCTCTCTGGGCGTCCCGGTTGTTCCACGTGCTGCCAACAGGGTGTGGGGGTGGCGGACCCCACTCACCCCCTTCTCCGGCGATGTTAACCCAACCAGGAGTGTTCCTTTTCGTCGACGTCACCGGAGGGCGCACAAGCATTCGCCATGAGCTGCAACCCATTGCCGGTCTGTTTTGCTGCTTCTTGGTGTTGGTTCAGTTTTGTGCCCGCCTGGCATGCGTGGCTGCACTAGTGGCAGGCCGTTCAAGAACCTTGGTGGTTCGGTGTCACCCCCTCCCCCACCTGCAAGGCAGACCGGGCAACTGCAGTGGCTCGCATGGTGTTAAGGCCACTCGTAAAGAAGACAGTCCGGGTGGCTTCCATGGCAGGGTGTCGGAGATGCATGTCTAGGGGGTGCACAAGCACTCGAGAGCTGCAACCCTCCCTTTCCAATCTCTCTCTTCTATCCTCGCCATTGATCTGGTTATGCTGGGAGAGTCCACTGACAGTGTGCGCAACATGGGCCCAGGATACGCGGGCTGATGGGTCCTTGGGTTTATACACGTTGCCATGGCCTTGGGGCTGCAGGCCCCCAGTCACCGAGGTGCAAGTTGACTGTCCTGGGGACAAGCGGGCAGCCCCAGCCTAGCGCGCACATTTGGTTTTATTTGCTTTAAGGCTCCCACCGGAGCAGTGTGGCACTCCCCACCGGCGGCTGTGTGCCAGGGAGCAGCACCTTACTTACTTTTTCGCTCCATTCCGGAGAATTTACTTTCCCTGCCGCGGGCGGAGTGGCAGCAGCGCATCTGCGGCTTTCATAATTTGGCTCATGCCGCTTTCCCTCTGGCCTGGCCCGTGGTGGCGGCAGGCATGCGGGGGGGAGAGGCGGCTCACTTCTCCATGCGGCGGACGCCACGTGTGTAGCCGCTTCGTGTTGTGTGGAGTGTGGTTGGGGGAGGTGCAGCCCCTCTTCGTTGCGGCCGCGGCCGCAGGACATGCTTCCTCTGCTCAGAGGTGGGGAGGGCCGGGCAGCTCACCTCTTTCATGCGGGCGATGCTACTGCTGGATACTTGCAGTCGAGGCTGCATTCCTTCGCCGCGGTGTCCGTTCTAATCCTTTGCCCTTGGGCGGGCACACGGACATTTTGATGCGGCAGATGCCGCATGGCGCACTTCACCCCAGGGTGGCCCGGGCCTGCACCGCAGCCATGGCAGCGAGGCGCAGGCCAATCCTAGCTTGCGGTGTGGGTCGGGCGCTCTTCCTCTTTCCTCTTGGGAGTTGAGATGCACACGCGGCCTCCTTCCGACGCCGCCTCCATTACAATGCGGCTGAGGCTGCACTTCACTGCGGGGCACGAGGCCCTTTCTTCCTGGCGTGCGGCGTGTGCAGCAGGGGCCTAGGAGAATCACTTTCTCCCCCCAGGAACCACCACTTTCTTTGCGGCTGTGGCCACTCCACTTTCCCGCCTTCTTTCCAGGCACCTCAGGATGCAGCTCACTGCAGGGTGGCCCGGGCTATTGCCGTAGCACGTGTGGTGAAGCGCGGGCCCTTCCTGTCTGCAGATAGGGTCGGGTGCTGTGCTGAAGGGACGTAGAGACTGCTTACACTTTGTGAGTCCGTGGTCTTCTTTCTCTCCTTTCCATCTTGAGAAAGAGACTACTTCCTTTTCGTCGCCAATGTTAGGGGGTGGGGCTGGCCATGGGACATCGTACCAGCTCCCCCATCAGATGCTATGGGACACCAGCATCAGTAGGCCCAGGGCCTCGGAGGTTGGAAGGGTGGGGTCTGGCCATGGGACATCGTACCAGCCCCACCCTGCAGTGCTATGGGACACCAGCACTTGGGAGGCTTCAGTGCCTCAGTAGGAAGCAAGGCTGACCTTGCTGACTCAGGCAGGCTCGTCTGGCTGATCGTGTAGGAGGCCCCATGATGCCGTGGGCCTACAGGCCCCTTGTACTCAGGGCGGGCCTGCAGGCCACAATAAAGAACACACATGCAGATTACTTAGTCATGGTGTCCGCAGCCGTGTCTGCCCGCACGTGCCTGCAGGCTCCCTTTTATTGTCTTAAAAGGGCAACACAGTCACAAGGTACACACCCCTTTAAAGGGGAAACACATATCGGAGGTCCACTCTGTAACAGCTGCGTCCCCTCCCACACACAATCCAAACCCCCCAAAAAGGCACAGCTGCTGTTTAAGGGAATGCTCAGTGAAGTGCACTGAAGTGCAGGCTTCAATTTCTTCCTACACTTTTATTTTAAAACAAAACCATTCCAGAACAGTTTCTGTCGAAAATAAAAGTATAGGAACGGTGAAACTTAAAAATAAGTGTAGGAGCACCGCTTCCGCCCACTTCGACCTCTGACCAATTTTCTGAGAACTGGTACAGGTGGCACCCCTCTCAGATGAAGGTAGGCTGCCCTGAAGACTCTGGGGGCCAAGCTAAATCCTAAGAAAGGACCTTGTATTGGAAATACAAATTTATGTTGGAGAATTGGAGGCAAATCGACAAGGGGGCCAAATCGGCAAGTGCAGATAAGCTGCTGTGGATGTGGAGGATGGTTTTCAGTCGCGCAGCTGTAAAGAAGTCTTTATCGGGACATGGCTATTTCTTGGGGTTAGAAAAGGTGGAAAGAAAAGAAGAGCTCCAGAACCTTACATAAGCCCCCTTTGTACTCTTTGGGGATGGAAAACAACTGAATAGAAGCCTAAACTCCTCTCTGACAAATGAATACATTATTTTTCGCCAAACAGTACAAGCTTCTGAATCTCGTGAAGCAGGAGTTCTGAACCACACTTCGGGGCAGATAAGAGGGCGGAATAGGCGAGAGGAAGGTGATGACCCTTGCCCACCACTGAATGCACCCAGGAGTCAGTGGTTGCAGACTTCCACTCCTCAAGAAGAGGCAGATCCTGCCCCCCACGGGAGTGTTGTACATGTGCTGGCGTCATTTTGATGTTCTAGGGTCCTCGGGGGAGCCAGCACAGAGAAGCCGCCTCTGGGTGAAGGAGGGTTAGGTAGAATTTCATATTTTGTACAATATTCTCCCCACTTGTGAGCCCCCACCCCCAAGCTCTTTTTGCTGGACTCTGATCCGTTGAGTGGGAACCTTTTTCCACACTCACGTCTTTTACTCTACCTCTGGGAACCTTTTTAAACACTTTAGGTTGCATCTTTTTGGAGTAATGTTTTCCTCCACCTATTAAGGAATCTGCAATGTATTACTGCAGCACTCTGCACTTTCTGTGCAGTGTTGCTGGGAGCTCTTTGAGCTGCCCTTCTCATTTTTCTTGTGATAAACTACTGTATCCAAGGAAAGGGGGATACTTTCGATCCCGCCTACGTTTTTGCAGAGTGCTGAGGTGACACAATGTATCCCAGGAGGACTGGGTTGGGAAAGTCCAGGAAAGGCGACACGAGGGCAAGTGCTGGCAAAGGATGCTGGGAGGGACTGGTGGGGGAGGGGGTTCTCTGGTCCTTGTATGACTCGTAGGGGACCAGGCCACAGTCGCAGCGGTAGGTGGAGAATTTAGCACGGGGAGAAGGAAGGAAGAGGAGAAAAATAAGGTATTGAAATTTCCGGAACTAGAGAAGATCGGCCTCAAGTCTGAGGGTGGAGGGAGGATGTTCCGTAGGGAGGCGCCAGCCGAGGAGAGGGATCTACACCTCCCACTCTCTGCTTGGAGAAACGTTTGACCTGCAGAGAGTTGAAGCCAGAAGACCGAAGGATTCTGGCTGGGAGGTGTTTCGGAAGAGAAAGCTGGATTTAGAGAGGTCCCAGGCTCCAGAAAGCCTGGTGAATGATGCAAAGGGTTTTAAATGTGATCCTTGCTGTCACTGGGGGCCAGTGGAGAGATTTTAGGGCTGGAGAGATGTGATCCTGGGGCTTGAGGCCAAAGATAAGTCTTGCAGTCCTATTCTGGATTAGTTTGAGGGGTCGAAGGGAGGAAAGAGGAAGGTTGAGGAAGAGGCTATTGCAATGGCCAAGCCTAGAGAGAACCAGGGCTCTGGACACAGTACTTCTTTGTCTTTATTCTAATGCAATATTAAATAAACGTAGATCATTCTATAGTACACTTATATGTGGTATATTCTGTTATGCAGGGGACTAGTTGTACTTTGGTACCAGCCCAATCCCTTCTGAGAGGGGAGCCAGACTGCCCTGCTACGCTTCCCATTGAGAGTTTGAACATAACTTTGTGTAACACCCAGTCCTCCAACTAGGCATGGGGCTGTTCACTCCTAGACGTCATTAATCGTACATTAGTGGGTGGGAACATGTTCACTTCCTTTGTAGTTTAGTATCCTGTTTGGGACAAAAGTGAAAAGATTGGCAGGAACAAAAGGAGGAAGTATGAGGCAACCTATTTACTTTCCGTACCAGACGTTGCTCATATGCTTTCTCCACCACCTTTGGGTGCTTCTGAATTATTTTGGAACAGCTCATTTCTTCCAAATGGTAGCTACACACATTGATGCAGCAAACCTGCTTTGCCATGGCATTATTTTCCCCTAACTTTGTGTTATTGTCTTGCATTTTGTGCTTCAAACAAACATTCTGTAAATATTTAAAAAGATTGATTCTATCCATGAAGGAAGTTTATTACGTTTGCAACTTATTTTTAAAAAGCAGCTATTTGGCTCTTGCTGAATACCTTTTTAACTAATTGGTATTTGGACAAATACTAAACTAGAGATAAAGGAGGATAAAGTTCTCAGTTAAGACGGTTGACAAAAGAGCAGACAAGCTTTGTTATGTTAACTGCAACCTTCGCCAGTTAGAGCATCATGGCGCAGAGGTAGAAACTGTAAAGGGAGCAAGCAGAGCGGCAGCAAGCAAAAGCTCAAGCTATGAACAGAAAAGTCTTCAGGGCACGACTGTAGGACAGAGGCACTGAAAGCACATTATTTCTTACCACGTGGAGGTAGCTGAAAAGCGGTCCCAGAATCGGAGTCACAAGCGTTCTATGGTATTCAGGTGGGCAGCTGAGTACCAGAGGCTTCACAAAGACACTTAAACAAGGCAGTTAAGGACAAAAAAGCAAAGCGATCAGTTGCATTTATTGTTTTGTATACAATGTGTTTATGGAGCATTGACGTGAAAGATATTGAAATGTACACATGAGACACAAATACAGAGCCACAAAAACAAACGTAAAACCCTCAAAAGAATAGGGGAAAGATTGTCTTACCTCCGACAAAGCTTTTCTGAAGTATACCATTAATAGTGAAATAAACTTCAAGTGCACACTACACATGAAAGATTTGAAAAGGCACCGGAGGCATGAGCACAGTTTACAGCGTGGCATTGAGCTTTTCCATAGCTAGCATATTCAATGTTGAGGAATTATGGGAGTGGGTCCAATACATCTGGAGAACCGCTGGTTGCAGAACAATGCTTTAGGGAAACTCTTGAGAAGGTTAGAGCAGCTGAAGAGACATCCTGTCAGCATAGAAAAGGCACATATACACTCTAAGACATAATTTCAACATTTGGAACTCCCTGGGGCCTGGTTAGGGTCCATCTGACTTTCTTGATTTGTAATTTCTATCTTTGGGGGTCAGAGGGACTTCCATTGGAGCTCCCCTGTCAATGCAACCATCTTGACTCGGAGGATAGGTTCCCATGGCTGCTCAGCAGGTTCCAGAGACTGGGCGTCAGAGGGACTTCCACTGGAGCGCCCCTGTGTTAGGCAAAGATTGTATGCAGTACCCTTTGGGACCACTACACACATCTAGGACTACAGGTGTAAGCAAAATCAACCTTTGGTAGAAGTCTGTACTAGACAGTTTTGTGGTGGCGTTTGAGTAGCTAGGCTTATCTCAAGAGGGAATGTGAGCTGTAAGGAGGTTACACAGAGGTCTATAATTACAAGTATTCAAATCGACTTTTATACTCGCGGTTTCTTGGTAAACACTTATTAATTTATTTCACAGTCAGTTATAAAACATTCACTAGAAGGAAGCAATTTATATCACACAAATATACTTCAGTACTTCACAAGATCATGTTCTGAGGCATTTAAACTATTTTGAAGGAGGAGCAAAAAGGCATAAGTTAATAAAACGAAGATTACAGTTACTCTTTAACAGTGCAAATAGTTTGAGTTCCCCAGAGAAGTTGATTCAATGCAATAGGTTAGGCCAAAGTCAATGGACTAAAGTCTTCTATAGGATAAAGCAGTTCTGGAAGTTAAACGGATAAGTCTTTGCCAAAGTTCTCCGAAGTAGTTTGTAAAAGAAAGATTCATATGTTGGTTACAAGCTGGCTAAGCCTGCAAGTTGCCAAAGTTTCAAGCACTTTCGCAGTGAGAGGCAAGTTCACTCGGTCGGGTTTTCACAGTACCTTACAATGAAGAAAAAGATGCAGCTGAAGACGTCTGTTCCTGGCAGTTCCTGCAGATCTCGCTGTTCCTGAGCCTCAGTCATGGGGACAAGAGGGAGGACGTCAGGGACTTCAGCGCTGCACTGGGACTGGTCAAAAAGCTGGCAAAGGCAAATCTTCAATTGCGGTAGCTGTAGTCAAGCACACAAACTGGTGTCCTTCTCCCTGGCTATCCGGTTTCCTGCAGCACTCTGAGGAAAATACAATCAGCTCCGAGAATGGTATCCAGGTGGCTTACGAGTTGATTGGTCCGACCAACTCAAAGGAAGAAGTCATCCTTGAAGGGATTCTCTGTCGAGATGAACTTGGTGATTCAGACCTGCAGCAGGGCTTCACCGGGGAAACCAACGGTTCAGGAGTTGCAGCAGCCGTCCTCTTCCAGCTCGTCTTCAGTTCTTTCGTTCCAGTGGTCGACTCTGCCGTTCAAGTCAAGAGACTTGCCTTTTAAACAGTTTTCTCCCATTCATTCCAGCCTAGCTGCCACTCACCCAGCAGGGTGGCTGTCCTTGCCGGAGAGTCAGCCAATCACGCCAGACTGCATTTATAATTTCCACACTGAGCAAGGGAGGGCAGATGGACAGCAACTCCGGATACCACTTTCTCCGGGCCCAGACTGGAGCAATCAGGATAATCGTGGTACCTAATGGCAACAACCTCCTGAGAGCCAGCAGATTGATAGGGACCGGCGGGAATGCATAAAGTGCACTCGATCGTCAATGCATCCTCACACAGCTCACTGACGAGGACATTTCCTAGAGCAGAACAAGTAACACTTCGAAGCAAAGAGGTCTACTTTAGGAGTTTCCCCAAAAGGAGTAGATCTTCTCCAGAACTTCCAGACAAAGCTCTGTCTCTTCAAGGCATTTGCTTTCACATACTCTCATCCGGCCAGATGAGACGCTGTCAGAGACACCATTCTCCAGAGTCTATAACCACAGTCGCACTGCTTCTCTGCACAGAGCCAAGGACCCCACACCACCTTGTTTGTTGCACTAATTCATGGCCACCGTGTGTGGTCCGTCAGGATCAGCACAGTCTTGCTTTTCACAGAGGGGAGGAAAGCTCTTCCGCACCAGCAAGTTGATGTGTTCCTGAGACTCCCCGGAGTCCATAGTCCGCTCACCAATGGGTCCGATAGGTGAGCACCCCAACCAGTCAGAGATGCGTCCATGACCACAGTCAACTGAGCCCAAGGTTGGTGAGACAACCACACGAGATCCTGTCATGATTCCTGCCCCTCTTGTTCCCAGCCCTCCAAGATGTCAGGCTGGAGCCAGGCCACAATCACCTACATGGCCCTCAAGGGCCTCTCCATCCCTCCAAAGACCCACTTGGAGTCAGAATTGGCGCTTGTGGCACTAGACTCACTCAATCCCATAGGATAACATTGGGGATTGGACTTGTAATGCATTGATGGGGACAAGATGGATGCCCCCACATATTTCGGTTCCCAGAACTGCATGTGCGGTCTAGTCTTTTGGGTATGGTTCAGCCCAGAGGCACCTGGGATACCCAGTAACTATTTAAGCCACACCCAGGCTGAGAAGCATGCTTTGTGTTTTCTGCACCTGCAGCGTGACACTCACTGTGTTCGGATCGGTCTCCAGTGGGCCTGCATCTTTCTTCTGCGCTCAGCTCCTGCAAGAACACTGTTAGGAACAGCCTTACCTTGCAGCCCTTCTGCCCATCATTCAACGCTCCTTCTGTTCTGCGGGCATCTTCGGTGGTGTCATTCCCATCCCGGCACGCCGCTTCCTAATGAAGAGGAAAAGAACAGGGAAAAGGCATTAGTAAGCATTTTACAGCTCTTCGCTTATTTTTTAAAAATACAGTACGAGCTTCAAATGAATCCCAGCCGCTCTGGGGGCACTGTGTCTCCGGAACTTCTCATCCATCTGTGAGGGGGAAAAGACACTCCAGGTTAGCGTGGAAACATCTAGAGGCGCCGCATACCGCGCTTACTCACCGCATTTGTTCTTCATAACCAGCATCCACGCTGACAACGTCGCGGCACCTAAAAGACACCGAAAAGAACTCCGTTCAATACAAATACGAAAAGGGTGCATCGCGCTCTCACTCACCTTCAGCGCCACTCATCTCAGCAGCACGCCGCCATCCCCGGACCATCATCTAAGAAGGAAAGGAACGAAGTTAGAGAACTGTTCAAAGTCTCATTATACTTACCAGTTGGACTCTCGCCAGTGAAGTAACTAGGCACCAAAGAGCCCGCATCAATCAACGCGCCCCTGCACTGAAAGCAGGACGCAGAGCACACCATCCAAGAAAACAAGGCCCAGTCGCCAGTCAAATAGCTTCCAGGGAAGGGTTCGAGGTCGTAAGAGGCCAGGACCGGCTGAGTGACATCCCCGTGGATACCAGGTGAGCGTTACAGAACGCAAAGCCTCACATCAAAATCCACCTGGGCGTCATGGAAATGTCAGAAACTGACCAGTTAGCTCAAATGCTGGGACAGCTACGTTCCGAAGTACATGCAGCCAGGCAGGAGACCAACACCCTGAGAAGGGAGCTGATTGTTGCCAAAGAACGTACTGATGATTTAAGGCAACAACTTCTCCAGTCACAAGCAGAGCATGCACCATTGCCGGGAAGCATGCCCTCGATGCCAGCGCCATCAGCCAATCCCGTTCAGATAACCCTTCCTGGGGCAGTTCCCTTGGCCCGGCCTGAGCGATTTATGGGGGATCCCAAGAGGTTTGCAACGTTCATGAACCAGTGCCGCCTGCACTTCCTTTGTAGGCCAGGGGCCTTTCCGGATGACCAATCACGGGTCGCTTTTGTGCTATCCTACCTGAGTGGTAGCACCGCGGATTGGTCTGTACCCTTTCTGGCCCAAGACGATCCTTTGCTGCATGACTTCAGGGGCTTTCAGCAGGAGATGGAAAAGCTGTTCGCCCGGCGTACTCATGGGCAGGCATTAGACAACGAACTTCTGTCCCTACGCCAGGGGAATCAAGACTTATTAACATACATAGCCACATTCAATAGACTCGTAGTTGAAGCAGAATGGCCAGTGGAGAAGAGAACCACGTCATTTCATCAGGGGTGGGGGCTCAAGGATGTTCTCGCACAAGTAGTGAACCCCCCGAAAGACTGCTCAGAATTCATTTACCTTGTTGTTCAACTGGATCATAGGTTGCAGGACTGAAGAGCAGACCGAGCCAGACCGGACCCTCGCCCTATGTATGTGCCTTCAAAGGACAATACTACCCGAACAGCGGAAGGTTCAGGAGAACCAATGCAAATCGGGGGGTGGGGGGGACAGGTCCCCCTTGACTAAAGCGGAAAGGGATAAAAGGAGACAGCAGCAGTTATGTCTGTACTGTGGGTTAGGTCAATTCCTTAAAGAGTGCCCTGTGAAGCCACCGAAGAGGACAGTAGGGGCCACAGATAAGGAAGATACCATCAAGGAATCGGAAAACTCCCCAGCCCGGCAAGTGTAGGGGTCCACTTGTCGAGCGAAGAAAGTGAACTACAGACCTCCCATTTTGCACTACCTGTGGTCTTGATCAATCCCCAACAGCCATCTTGGATGCACGCAGTAAGAGCGTACATAGACAGTGGGGCCATTGGGAATTACATTGACCAGGATCTTGCGGCAAAGATGGGGCTTCCGTTATGCCCTAAATCAACCACCGACACTGTTACCACTGTCGACGGCACGGAAATAGCTTCTGGTCCAGTATCCCAATGCACTGCAGCTTTAACCCTTCAGTGCCAGGATGGATAGCGAGAATCTATCGTTTTCGACCTCATTAAGGCACCACAGTTCCGGTTGATTTTGGGAATGCCATGGTTGGTAGCTCACAATCCTCGAATCGAGTGGCGAGCAAAATAATTGGCCTTTCCCGAGACTTGCGCCCACACATGTTATCGCCAAGAGACACAACCAATAGACACCAAAACCTCCACGCTTGCGATGGTGGCAATCGGCACCCTCCCAAGTGAATACCAGGATTTTCAAGATGTCTTTCAGAAAGAACGGGCTAATACCCTGCCACTGCATAGACCATACGATTGCCAAATCGATCTGATACCCAGCGCACAAATCCCTTGTGGGCGAATTTACGCACTCACGGAACCAGAAAACCAGCACCCGAAGGCCTATCTTGACCAATACCTGGCCAACGGGTTCATCTGTCCCTCGAAGTCTCCAGCAGCCAGTCCTCTATTCATCGTACCGAAAAAGGAGGGGGACTTAAGAACGTGCATCGACTATCGCGCACTGAACCAGATTACCGTAAAAAAACGCTACCCCCTGCCACTGATCCCCGAATTGCTTGATCAAGTAAAAGATGCCCAAATCTACACAAAACTCGACCTGAGGGGGGGCATATCACCTTGTTCGCGTAAAAGAGGGGGACGAACGGAAAACCGCTTTTTGCACCAAATACAGCTTGTACGAATATCAAGTAATGCCCTTTGGCCTTTGCAACACACCTTCTGCATTTCAATACTTCATGAACAATGTCCTACGGGAATTGATTGATGTCTGCGCTCTAGTGTACATTGACGATATCCTAGTGTATTCCGAATCAAAGCAGGACCACGTTAAACACGTCCGATCCATACTGGAGAAACTCCGTCAACACCGGCCCTACGCCAAGCTCGAAAAGTGCTCATTCCACGTCTCCGAGGTGGAATTCCTGGGTTTTATTCTCAGCCCGAATGGAATCTGAATGGATGTTCACAAGGTAGATGCTATCCTGAACTGGCCATCCCCAACTTCATTCAAGGGGGTTCAAAGTATGCTGGGTTTTGCAAACTTCTACCGCCGGTTCATCCCAGGATTTTCGCAAATTGTGCATCCCATCACGTCATTACTAAGGAAAAGCAACACAAAGTTCCAGTGGACAACTGAAGCCGAGGAGGCTTTCCAGGAACTCAAAGCAAGATTCACATCTGCCCCAATCTTAAGCCACCTTCGCCCCGATCTCCCATACCTGGTGGAAACATACTCCTCAAGCATGGCTATGGGAGCCGTCCTCTCACAAAAGGACCCGAAACGGGCCAGTTACATCCTGTTGCCTTCTGGTCGCGTACATTCACACCCCCTGAACTCAATTATGCTATTACAGTCAAAGAACTCCTAGCCATTAAGTCAGCCTTTAAGGCATGGAGGCACTATCTCTTGGGCGCCAGACACACAATCACCGTAATAACCGACCACCGGAACCTCCAGTACCTAAAAACGGCAAAGGCCCAATCCTCACGACAACTACGTTGGGCTCTTTTTTTTTGCTGAATAGGACTACGTGATTACATTTCAATCAGGGGTGAAAAACGGGAAGGCCGATGTCCTTTCCCGTATGGGGGTGGAAGAGCAAGGGTATCAGACTCCTGATCCAATAGCAATCATCCTGAGTGACAAGCTCCTAGGAATCACAGCAACCATAACTCAGAAAGAAATACATGAAGAAATCCAAAACCTGATGAGTCCGGAACAATTACAAGCGTGGGGTGCGCAAGGAGAACATTACATGATAAAAGATCAGCTGCCCTACTTCAGGAATTGTTTATTCTTACCAAGCCAAGAACTATGAGAACAAGTCATGTCCGGTTATCAAGATTCCTTGATCGAGGGCCACTCTGAAATCGCTAAAGCCCTAGCCAAGGTAAAACGAAATTATTGGTGGCCCACGTGGCATAATGACATTATCCAATTCATCCCGTCTTGTGGAGTGGGTGCTCAAAACAAGTCATCCAAGCAGAAACCGGCTGGGCTATTACAACCATTGGCAATCCCACCAGCACCCTGGCACACGTTGTCCCTCGATTTTATTACTGACTTACCACCCAATCAAGGGTTTAACACTATTCTTATGGTCGCGGACCAGTTTTCAAAAATGGCACATTTCATTCCTCTTAAGGGGCTCCCAAATGCTTCCACTCTGGCAAAGGTGTTTCTTGAAGGCATAGTACGGCTCCATGGGATCCCTTCAGTTTTGGTTTCAGACCGAGGTACTCCGTTCGTATCAAACTTCTGGAGAAAATGCTTCTCTATGGCTCAGATTGACATCCGGCTATCCACCAGTCACCATCCCCAAACGGATGGTGAAACTGAGAGGACAAATCAGACGCTTGAGCAGTATCTGCGTTGCATGTTACACCAAGCTGAAGGAAGCTGGTTCGACCTATTATGGATTGCTGAATATGCTTATAATAATTCCCTACACACCAGCACCGGGCAGAAACCCTTTTATACCATGTATGGCAGGCACCCAAGTACTTCTGAGTTGGACATTCCCACAACCCTGGAAATGCCAGCAGTCAAAACCTTGCACACAACCATTTCTCAAACCTTTAAAAGGGCAGCTGAACACTTACTTCAAGCGAAGAATCGCCAAAAGAAGTTTGCCGATCAACACTGAGCAAAGGCCCCCAACTACCAAGTGGGAGACAAAGTCTGGCTGGCGTCTAAACACATGTCCATTAAAGGACCCCAAATTTTCCGTCCAAGATACCTGGGTCCATTCACCGTCACTTCAGTGATAAATCCTGTGGCGGTCAAACTAGCTTTGCCCTCAAACATGCAGATTCATCCTGTGTTCCACGTGTCTCTCCTTAAACCTGTTCAACCTGGGACCAGGGTAGCAACGCCACCGCAGCCAGTAGTAGTTGCCGCAGAGCCAGAATTCGAAGTCAAGGACATCCTAGATTCAAAGTATGTCAGATCCAGATTATACTACTTAGTAGACTGGAAGGGGTATGGTCCACAAGACAGGACATGGGAGCCTTGTGAGTACATCCATGCACCTTGCTTGCTTAGACTATTTCATCAAAACCATCCAACCAAACCAGGACCAGACAGAAGGGCCACCTTGAGAGGGGCATTGGGGGGGAGGGGGGAGTGCTGTCATGATTCCTGCCCCTCTTGTCCCCAGCCCTCCAAGAGGTCAGGCTGGAGCCAGGCCATGATCACCTACATGGCCCTCACGGGCCTCTCCATCCCTCCAAAGACCCACTTGGAGTCAGACTTGGCGCTTGTGGCACCAGACTCACTCACTCCCAAAGGATAACATTGTGGATTGGACTTGTAATGCATTGATGGGGACAAGATGGATGCCCCCACATATTTCGGTTCCCAGAACTACATGTGCGGTCTAGTCTTTTGGGTGTGGTTCAGCCCAGAGGCACCTGGGATACCCAGAGACTATTTAAGCCACACCCAGGCTGAGAAGCATGCTTTGCGTTTTCTGCACCTGCAGTGTGACACTCACCGTGTTCGGATCGGTCTCCAGTGGGCCTGCATCTTTCTTCTGCGCTCAGCTCCTGCAAGAACAAGAACACCGTTAGGAACAGCCTTACCTTGCAGCCCTTCTGCCCATCATTCAACGCTCCTTCTGTTCTGCAGGCATCTTCAGCAGTGTCATTCCCATCCCGGCACGCCGCTTCCTAATGAAGAGGAAAAGAACAGAGAAAAGGCATTAGTAAGCATTTTACAGCTCTTGGCTTATTTTTTTTTTTTTTAATTACAGTACGAGCTTCAAACGCTTACCTGAATCCCAGCCGCTCTGGGTGAACTGTCTCCGGAACTTCTCATCCATCTGTGAGGGGGAAAAGACACTCCAGGTTAGCGTGGAAAGATCTAGAGACGACGCATACCGCGCTTACTCACCGCATTTGTTCTTCATAACCGGCATCCACGCTGACAACGTCACGGCACCTAAAAGACACAGAAAAGAACTCAGTTCAATACAAATACGAAAAGGGTGCATTGCGCATCGCGCTCTCACTCACCTTCAGCGCCACTCATCTCAGCAGCACGTCGCCATCCCCGGACGACGGCCATCATCTAAGAAGGAAAGGAACGAAATAGAGAACTGTTCAAAGACTCATTATACTTACCAGTCGGACTCTCGCCAGTGAAGTATCTAGGCACCAACGAGCCCGCATCAATCAACGCACCCCTGCGCTGAAAGCAGGACGGAGAGCACACCATCCAAGAAAACAAGGCCCAGTCGCCAGTCGAATAACCTCCAGGGAAGGGTTCGAGGTCGTAAGAGGCTGAGTGACGTCCCCGTGGATACCAGGTGAGTGTTACTGATCCAGGGCCACCAGATTCAAGACTTTTTAAGTCTGACATCTGGCCCTGAAACAGCAACCATTGGCATTGGAGAAGCCACTGAAGCAGTCTCAAGCACAGGCTGCGCAATAGAGGGCATATGCGAGTAGATGCTCCGCCACTAGATCCAGGGAGTGAACTTGGACGAGCCAGTCATCCAGGTAGGGAAAGACATGAATGCCCTACCTCCTGAGGCAAACCACTACTGCTGCCCAGCAGCTTGGTGAAAACCCTGGGGGCCGAGGAAAGTCCAAACGGCAGGACCCTGAGCTGGTAATGTTGACCCATCACAAACCTTACGTACTTAATATTCTTTTTGATGAATCGGCACAATGTAGTAGGCACCCTGAAAGTCTAGGCAAACCAACTAGTCCTGCAGATCGAGGGCTTGCAAAATCTGGGCTATAGTAACCCACTTGAGCTTGTCCTTGTGTAGGAACAAGTTCAGCAGCCGCAGATCCAGAATGGGGCGCCAGCCTCCATCCTTCTGCACCTGAAAATAGGTGCAGTTACCACGCCTTTCCTCGTTCTGAGCGCAGAACTAGCTTGATTCTGCTTTTCGACAGATACTGACTGAACTCTTCCAGGAGGTTGGGTTTCATGGTCCTGGGGGCGCTGAAGAAATGCGAAGCGAAATTATATATCCCTGCAATTGCGGAATGACAATCAGCTGATAGATGCTTTTCAGCAACTGAGTATTTTTGCACACTATTGAGATTTGCAACCACAGATCTGTTAGAACTGTGAATCGGTACAGTAATTTTCCAACATGAGTGGACTCAACAGTAAGTTTAAGCCTTCGAAGAAGAGCTGTGCTCGAAACACGTGTCGGCTGAAACCAATCTACCAATTCTACTCATAAAAAATTCCTTGGAGTGCATGCGCAGTGTATCAATTGTTCAGTCTTTGTTGGAGTTCCTGGGCAGGGGTACCACGCTCGGATCCAATCACCTGCGGCAATATTATTGATTACTCAATGATATATTGTCTCTGTCTGTATCTGACTATTACCTGTATTAGCGCTGTGGCTTCCAGTCTCTCTGCCTGGTTGCCTTCAAGAAGAGACCTATACTGTAGTTATATAAAAATGTGCACTTATTATATACACTAAAGCACGATACCGGTCGAAATACACAGCTGGGAAAAAAGAAATCGAAGCCCATAATGCCGAACATGGGGAGTGGGGGCTGCGGGGGTGTGCCCCCTGTTCCAGTGTTCAGGATTAAGGGCTTTGGGGGTTGTAGGAATTAGAAGCGGGGGACGTAAAGCCAAAAAAAGGAAGAAAAAAATAAAAACAGAAAATGGGATCCTGCGGCACCAGCTTCGACCCACATTACTGGGAGGAAACTGACGCTGCAGGGATAGAACGTCAGCGGCACACTTCTGTGTGTGCCACCAAAAAGGTAAGTGGGGGAAGAGGAGGAAGGGCAGGGGGATGTGGGATGCCGGAAAAGTGATCTATGATCACTGCGCAGCGTGATTTTGGAATTCGATATTTTCAGATTCGCAATTTTGCGCTGCGTAGTAATCACATACATCCTATGGCACACTGGGTGAATACCAAGTTCAGGTAAGTAAAGACTATGGACAAATATACATATATTACACACTATAGGATTGCTTGCAATACTCGGTTCAATGGTAGACCCAAGATGTTCACAGTTAAGTGCAGTAGAGTAGCTTTTAAGTTAGCAAATAACTCAACCAACTTGAAACATATATGCAAACCGTTTAAACTCTGTAACTTTTTGTAACTTTAACCCAAGCCGGTCTTAAGAGTCCAACCCTATCTGGTATGAGTCAAAGTTCATATTTGTCACTGGCCACCAGGGGTTAGGCAGAAAGGCAGTGTTCAGAGAGGCAGTATCCAGCAGGATTAACCACTGTTGCAGGTAAGCAAAGATGTTTGTTAAAAAGAAGCCCAGGGAGGTTATGGTGTCACCCCGAAGAATTGTACCAAGGACCAGTGTCCTAGGGCAACATTTTTTTACCGCTAGAGCACAGTGGGTTGCCCACCCCAATGTAACTATCGGGAACTGAGAGGGTACAAAATACAAGCTATCTGCAGCTCTCAGAATCACCAAATCAAGCAAGCAGACTCCAGGTAAGTTGTACCAGGGGTGGGACAATACATACAAATGAAGAAGCAATTGCATCAGGACGATACCAGCGGTGAGGCAACAGCAGACCCAGGTTTTACAGGTTTTTCTCGGTCTTGCCAAAAGGAGAAGGGGACTTCAGTGGATATTGCGACAGCGCACGTGCAGACAGACACCCAGCAAAGGATCTTCGCGGTTCTGGCTTGTTGGTGCCTTTTTCAGGTTGGACGGTTGACGCAGCGGTCAACTCTTAGTATCTCGGTCCTCGCCTCTGGTGAGGGGACTTTCGGGAGCAAATTAGACTACATGCAGGTCTAGGATGCCGCCTTCGAAGATGCAGGTGAACCCGTGCTTCCGGCAACGATGCAGCCCAGGATCCTGGGTATTGGGAGTTTGCAGGTCGTGGAGGATGCAGCTTTTCCAGGGATGGCACAAATTGTAGTTTGTCTTGGGACTTGTTAGGCCCACCAGTCCATGAAGGGGAGGGGGGGGGGTCGGCAGGGGGGAGTCATCTTCTTTGGATGGTCAGGATAGCAGCTGTTTCTCAACAGGCATTGGCAGTCATTGGAAGTTGCTGGTGGAGTCTTGCTTCGTCCTTCGGAATCTTCTGTTCCAGTGGTCGAATGAGTTTCAGCTCCAAGACCTCAGAATGTATCCAGGAACCCTGGTTGAGTCCCCCAATTATGTCCGATGCACCATTCAAACTTGAGGGGCAGGAGGGCGGTTGTCCAATGGGGACAGTCAGACTACCAGTCTGAACTGGTTTCAGTCAGGCACACTGCAGAACAAAGGACATAGGAGTTTGTCAACTCCGCCACTTCCTGTCCTACCAGGTCCTCAGAGAAGCTTTGCAGGCTTTCCTTGGGAAGCCCACCGAAGACAAAGGGACAAGGGCATCCTCCCCGACCCTTAAAGGTAGAAGAAAGCATAAGAAAGCACAAGTCATCTTGTTTAGAGCTTAAAAAAAATAAGACTACCATTTTGGGAAAATGGTGTCCCCTATCGCAGCAGCGACGATAGCCCGCGACAAAAGTACGGGAAAAGTCATGCAAAAGGTACACTGCCACCAGCCTCAGAGGAACTTGTCATAGTAACAATTTCTAACTGGAGAATCGAGAAAAGGGATACATTGTCTGTCCTCAGCGCTCCACTTAAGGGATAAAAAACCATTCCCTTGTTAGTTTGTTTGTTTTATTATTTGTATTGCGCACCAGACTCAGGGGTATCAGGGTGCATAGCATGATATAATTTACAGCTTAGTTACACATCAGCAAATACAGTACATATAAAATATAAAGGGCAAAGATAATAGAAAGACATCAAATGGGATTAAAGAACATGGCAAGGTCCTAAAAGAGGGGAGATACAAAACACGGATACAGAAGACGCATAGAGGACAGTCAATGATAGCAATAATAGCTGAGAAGGATACTTTTTACATGAAGAGTAAAACAGGGTTGGTCATGGATGAGCAGACTAGGCCTATTTGTCGGAATCCTTGAACCATCTCATTATACTCTGGCAGACGTTTTGGTAGGATTGGTCCGCCCTCAGTGGGGTGGGAAGGGAGTTCCACTGTCGGGCAGCCTTAACCGAGAAACTGCTCCCCCCACTCTGGATAGCTTGAATCTAAGGACTGTGAGGCAATTGGTGTTAGATCTAGTGGTTCTTGTTGAAGCTTTCATGGTAAGTCTATCTAACAGGTAACTGGGTGCCGCATTGTTCAAGCATTTGTGAGTGAGGCGACTTTTAGTTTGATTTTATCATGGGTTGAAAGCAAGTTATTAGCTCTTCTAGTCTTGGAGCTCTCTCCTAGAGAAACCCAGAGCTGCTCTAAGGGCATTATTTTGAAGGAATTGAATGTTCTTAATAATTTGTTTGTTAGCCCCTATGTACAACGCATTACAACAATCAAGCTTTGATAATATAAGCACCCTGGCAAGGGTAATGCAGCTATTGTTGGACAAGAAGGGTTTACCTGCTCTAATCAATTTACAGGTATATGCTGTCGCCGAGGCCATGGCATTGACCTGCTTACTGAAAGATAATGTTGAATGCAGGTAGAAACCGAGGCTCTTTACCTCCTTGGCAAATGTAATAACATTGTTGTCAATATTGAAAACAGAATATTTGGGGCTTAGTTTATTGATGGTTGAGGTTGTGCCCAGGATGATGATCTCAGTCTTGACATCATTCAGGCATAGTCATGCCTGGATGAGATATACCCTATTCGCTAAGGCCAAATCCTTGTCATAATCACCAGTAAGTGGTAGGAGGATCCGAGTATCATCTGCATAGTTAGTGTAGATGATACCAAGATGGTCCAGATTATCGAAATGTGGACACAGGATCCCTGGGGCACTCCACAGGAGATGGGGATAGGGTCTGCAGCTGCGGTAGGTGAGAAGACTCTCATAGTACGATTACTAAGAAAGGATTGTATCCATACTATAGCTTCTGCTGAGAAGTGCGCGGCAGTGTCCAAGTGGCAGCATGAGACCTTGTAGTCCACAAGGTCAAATGCAGCCGATGGGTCCAGGAGAAGGAGAAGGGCTGATTTCCCTTTATCCCTAAGTTCATCAATCTGGGCCTTCAGGTCCGTTAGAGCCGTTTCAGTCCCATGCTGTGGCCGGAAACCAGATTGCCGTGCTCCTAGCAGAATGTTGGATTCCAGATATTTTTGAATTTGTCAGTAGGCCATTTTATCTAGGATTTGCAGGAGGAAAGGCACTGTAGTAATCGGTCGGCAATTAGTGGGTATCAGTGGGTCTAGGGTCTGTTTTTTCAGGAGAGGGAGCAACCATGATTCCTTAAGATTTGGTGGGATAATGCCTGATGAAAATGAGGCATTAATGAGTTTCGTGATAAAAGGGGCCAGGTCTCTGGCAGCATCTTTTATGAGTTGTGCGGGACATTGGTTACCCTGGCAATTAGAAGGTTTCAGGAATAATATGATTTTTTCAGTTTCAATTAAAGCGACTTTGGAAAATTTAAAGCGGATTGGATCAGCACCGATATTAGGTGGTGTCGAGGTAATTATGGATGGAGTCGTACTCGTTAGTGAAGCTTTTTTCTTGGCAATTTTTGATTGTAGGGTCGTGACTTTATTGACTATTGCTTGCTCTATATTAGAGCACCATGGTTTATCTTTTATACAATTATCCAGCATTGGGATAGGGGCTTCTAGCTCTTTCAAGATGACAAAAAGCTCTTTAATGCTAGATTTGGCCTGTGATATTCTGGTGTTATAAGTTTCACGTTTAGCTAGGAGTATTTCACTTTTATAAAGGGCTGATATAGTTCTGAGGTTAGTCTTATTTTTCTCAGATGGTAGTAATCTCCAGGGTACCTCGCATGGTCTTATTTGTTCGTAATGTTTTCAGGTGTGTTGTATACCAGGAGTTGAGGTGTGCTTTAGGTTTACGTTGTCTCATTTTTAGTGGTGCTATATAATCTAGTGAGGCAGACCAGCGATGGAAACAAAGAATCAATGAGGTAGGAGCTCCAGTAGCTTCCAGAAAGCCCTGTGTGCTACTTTAGAAAACTGCAGAAAAACAGGACGCCCATTAGAAATACAAGAAGTGGCCCAAAAAGTTCCATGCCCCAGAATAAAAGGAAGGGTGATATGGAAAAGGTTTCCACTGTCCCAGAAGAATTAGCAAGAAATGCAGCTGCCAAGCAAAAATTGCTGGGGGGAGGTGAGGTGGGGGCTCGAGAGCGAAGATTTCTCACAGGAAAGAGACATTTTCTTTAGCATTTACAATAGCTGTGTTGACCCCCGTGTCTCCCATAGGGTAACATTGGGTGTAGAGGTTTTGGTCCCTAAACTCCCTCTGCCTGGCCTTTGGTCGTCAAACCTGGGCTAAGGATCCTTTCCTATTACAGACCTTTGGAATAGGATAGAGTGGGGTACTTGCATGAATTGAAGGAAATACCTTACTTTAAAGAACTTTCAAAGCACCACCGAAGCCCACTGCATCAGTTCTGAAATGCCTTCCCTGAATAAACAATAGATGGAACTTGTGACTTTTTGGGCACGAGGCCCCAAAAATCTCCATGCTGGGCTTCATGAGATGGAGGCAGCTGGATTTGTGTTTACTCCTACTTAAATTATTGGTGATTTTTTCTGTGTGCTCTCATTGTAGCCCTAGACCACTCTCACACCCTTCCTGGGACTAAGTCTTGACTACTCACCTACCTTACCTCGATTGGATTTGGCTAGATTTATTTGAGTGTCTCCCTATTCACTAAAATAGGTTTGCCTCCCAAAATCCACCCCCCAGGGTTAATTTTAGAAATCCATCCCAACGTACTCAAGGACTTACTTAATAGAGAGCTGTGTGAGCAAGATAATAAATGTACATATTTTTCCGGATATCAGTGTGGTGTAAGCTCCAGGGGATAGGTGGTTGGACTATTTGTACCTTTGTGCCAGCCTAACTCCCCCCTTCTTGAGTGTTAAGCCTTCTTTCGCTGTCATGCTACTTTTCTTTAAGAGTGTCTTGGCTTCCCTTTTCGGTTGAGTGTGCTAGTCCCTGCACCCTCTACCCCGGGTTAGTGTTTGCAAAAAACTGCCTTAACACAGGTGCTTAGGAACAATCCACAGCATTTAACAAAGGTAAAGTGCAGAGATTAGTTTTGATTACAGATCCTGGCACTGGGGCAGACTGCACGGTACATGAGAACATGCCCCAAACCTCTCTAGAAGCACCCAACCTCGACTAAACACCTCCTGTGAAATGTTACCTAGAACAGTCACTAAATGTTGTATCTAATCCTGTATGCGCAGCAAGACACAAATGTGGTTAATTTCCTCTCAAAGTGTTGGTACATTTTTCCATAGATGCATCAATGTTTTTCTTCCCTAATCTAGAGATTAGGAGGGTTAAGAAGCTCCAATCATCTCACAAACACACAAGGGTTCTTTCGGTTTTAATGGCACAAAGTAAAATTAGTTATTCTGGTAAACAAAGGATATGGAGCAATGGGCGCAGTCTGTAGTCTGGAATGTTCTCCAGGTTCACAAAGGCAGAGTTGAGAAGTTGATTGGCGAGCTCATTAACGCTGTAGAAATCCTGTTTCATAGCTGGGCCGGCATGCCCCAAGACGTGAAAACTGAAATTGCAGACAAAATGGTTATGTAAGCAAATATTGAGTAGATCCGATTCAAAACAATGGGAAACAGAAATACTACCAAAGAATCACATGTATTTTACATAATTTATATACTGTTTTCAACATTTTACAAAACAATTACTTGAGAGGTGGTTAAAATGTATTTTCAGAATCAACCCTGTGGGCAAATTCTGAGAGGCCCACCCTATTATGGTAACCCGGAAAACACACGTATGTCTGGCCAAACCCAATCAACGCAGTGTAGCAGAGCAGTACGGCTTCGACTCAGGAGTGAGAGTGGTCTAGGGCTATAATGACACAGAGCATTGCAATAATTCCACTTCGACACAAGATGTACAAAAATACACATTGATCTGGCCTTTAAAACACATTCTAAGCAACAAAATCTGCAGGTAACTACCATCATATACATTCGCTATTGGGGGTTCTTCTAAAACCACCACGTTATCTTTAAAGCAGTTAAGCAACAGCAAAAATCAACACTAAGTAGCTGTGTATGGCAAAGCCAGAGAGAAACCGAGTAAATAGCAGTTTAGAACCAGTTGGAGACAGGCAAGTAAAATTTGTAGAAAACAGAACCACAAGAAAACCTACGTTAAGGTCCCTGTGTGTTAGGAAGTCCAACCCTGCTAGGTGTTGAGGCCTGGTGCCCAAAACAGGTAAACAAGAAGAACTTCACAGGAAGGATAACTCTGATTCGCTAATAGATGCTACCAATGATAATGGTTGCAGGCAAATGTTCCAGAAGTTGATAAAAAAATAGGTCAAGTTCTTACAAGTTTCTCTCCCAATCTCACCACTCCAGGAGAAGGCCAGGAGGGATCATTGACCAGACCACCACTGATATTTCGACAGTTTTCAGAGGTTTCTTCCTACAGTGCTTTTTGTGTTTTATGGAAAACCCATGCACTGAAAACAATTTTAAATAACATTTTTTAACATGAAAACGTTTACCACTTTAAGTAAAGATTTCCTTTTTGCAGCTTTCCTCCCAAACATGTCAATGGGAAACTGTCTGCTTCCTCGTCTGACTTTTTGGAGGCAAGTAAAGACCCCAGGGTTTACTTTCTTTGATTTTTGCTCACTTTTATTGGGAAACTGATCAGTCTCTGAAAGACTGAACACATTACTTAAAGTGTGATATGGCACGTTCGAGCGAGTGGTTGCTGAGTGGGCTGTCTTGCTGTCGGGACCTCTGCTGAATGCTGCTTCAACACGAACTTTTGGATTTGCTTGCCTAAACTGCATGCTTTCTTTTTCTTGTAGTTTGCTTTTGTAACCAGCTGCCCACATTATTTGTTTTGCGCCATTTTCACCAAACGTGCCTGCCTACTTGCCCAGCAGCCACCACATCACCACTGCTCACGCGCGCTCAGCGCGTGCGTTCGAGCGAGGGGTTGCTGAGTGGGCTGTCTTGCTGTCTAGCGGGTGCAGATATTTCAGGGTGCGTTGACCCTGTGTTGCTCTCTTGCTATTTTCTGCAAGTAAGTTGTATAATTGAGGTAATCCAATGTCTGCCAGGTTGTACACATTGAAAACAGGAATGCCCTGTGAGGTTAATAACGAGGAGCATAAGCAACCATCTACAAATTGTATTAAAAGAACACTATTACGGTTAATGCCAGAATGGGGGATTTTCTTTAAAAAAAAAAAAACTTTCGGTATCTCTGGCGTCAGATATATGCCAGTTTTGCACCAATGATATCAAAGTGATGGATCTTCTTGAGGGAAGTCCACTTAGACGAATTCCAGTAGAGACTCTAGTCCCTTTTATACTATGTGATAAGGTGTGTGTCCCTTTGAATCATATGGGCCAAGTAACTGGAGGGTCCTCTACTTCTGGGGAGACTAAGGGGGATGATACAAGTACTCCACATGAATCTTCCGCGAAAACGGCTGACAGAATGCAGCAGGTTGTACCTACTTGTACCCAGGCAGATAGTGAAAAGGAGCATAGTAAATCCTTAAATGACAATCCTACTCTTCATTTACCACGAACTTCGGAAACGTCAGACTCTACATTACTTACTGCTTACAATAGTGGTGAACTGATGGCTACTCAGACAGTCACCACGCCTAATAGCATGCAGTCATCACAAGAGGCTACCTTACTCGACTTAACCATTCGACCATGCACGGTGATGGCACAGCAGAAATTACGAGCAGCGCATGAGGCACTGATGGTTGCGGGAGAAGTCGATGAAGACATGAGCTTTATGAATACAACCAATGATAACTGTATTGACACCGGAGAAGTAATGTATATATGCTCAAATACAGGAGACTTAAATCAGTCGAATGGTAGGAGTGCGTCTCCTCTAACCCGAAAAATAACACCACCTAGGTGATTAACTTTGGAAAATGAGGCAAAAAATCCAAGCCATGAGTTGACCAAATCACTGATTATGTTTGATAAATCCCATGAGCATTCACTAAACAACTCTGTGTCCTTTGTAGCACCAACACCACAACATACTCATTTTGGTGAAGTGGCCCAAGAACATAATAACTTCTTTATAAACTGACAATATCCGGGCCAACCCTCTTTTACGTAGCTCCAGCGCTAAATCGCACGCTGAGTGCTATGAATACGGGCCGGATGTCTATAGCGAGACTATATGAGGTACTTGAATGTAAGGTGAATGCCCAAACTGAAATGTTGATTCAATTACTAAAAAATAGTGCTCAATTTGACAACATGCCCAAACCATCTATTATCTATTCTCAACAGATGGCTAATGAGACAGTCACAGGAACTCTCTTGCAGCCCATCCTAGCAAGTAGTGAAGAACAAGCTGAGCACACCAAAAATCCATCTAACACCGCTGTGAAAAGTGGGACACCTAAGGATTTCCAATAGTTGTGGATGATGGAGACATGCCATCCGATAGCTTGGTTGCCCCCAGCACGGTGGGAGTCCTTCCCATCACTACCAGTCATTACTACTGAAGAAGACAGGGCAACACTTTCCGCGAATCCCTTCAAGGTGAATCCTTTCACCTTTCTGGGAAAGCGGATATATCGTCCCACCCTTTACCAAGTCAGAAGCAGATGACCTCAATTAAGCAGAGCAATATTAAGAAGCCACAGATAAAGAAAGTAGTGGCTAAACAAAACTCCCGAACGATGATGAGAAAGAAAGACTTGGGACAAGTACAGCCAATTCAGGCTTAAGAAATTAAAGTCCATGAAGTGATCCCTCCACAAGAACATGAGCCCTTGAATTTAGTAGCCATGATATCGCTCCCAACAATAGTCACGAGTCTAACAGAAAAAGGGACTCAACTTCAACAATTGAGAAATGAGCAAGGAATACAAGATAAACTGGTCCGACCCACGATTGAACAAGTTCGAAATGAAATCAGAGGGTCCATGGCTCAATATTTCACAAATGTGAAAGCACCCAGTATTGCAGAAAGAAAAGTCAACCAATCCCAGCAAATAATAGTTGAACAGGAGCCAGCAAATCAGCTGTGCCCCACTATACAAGAACTACCAGATGAAATCAGAGCGTCAATCGCCCAATATATTACACAATCTAAAGATAATCCGGGTGACACTGCGATATCTCAAAAACCTCCAATGCTGATACCGAAATTGCCTCTATTATTAAAAGGACCATTGGGAGTTAATAATAATGGACCTATTCCAGCACATATAGACTTGCATGCCATCAATGTACCGAGCAATAAAGATGTATTGAGACAAGATAGGCAAGCACATGGCTGGAGCGAATATAGACACTCATCGCCTAATAATGTCTTGCCAGGATCGACCATTTCCAAAATATGATTTGAATCGCAAGAGCATTTTTAATATATGTGATGAAATTTACTTATCATAATGATTTATCAAAAGTAAGACTATTTATGGGATCTGGGATCAATCTTAACGCTCTTTGGCAAGCGGGATCAGAATTCTTTGATATGGGCTTTCAAATTGCGCAAGATTTAGTTTCAGGGTCTAACTCTGTATCATCCCAAATGCATCCCAGGATATATCAGAATGTAGCGTATGCGCATCAGAATAGCCAATTGCCCAAAACATCACCTGAGAACTGTCAATCGAACGTGAAAAACACAACAATCCGAGCCAGGTACGAAAGTGAATTTACTCTCATGGAACACACAAGGTCATAGGCACTTCATACACTCGCCAAGTGATGAATTGAATGCCTTCGACATTATTTTGATCCAGGAAACATGGCTTACTGATGAACCAGTATTGGAACCCGTATTACATCACAATAATCCCAGCTATAAAGAATCTATTTGGCCGACCAATGGCAGGCCTCCTTATAGCTATTAAAAAAGCAATGAACTTCAAAATAACATCATGCAACTCTCCCTCATCATATATCCAAGTGGTGAAAATATGCAAAGCCCCCCTTACGATTGCTGTAATGAATGTTTACTAGGGCAAGCAGCAATTATCTTCTGAGAAATTATTCATATGTATGAATAAAGTTCTTAATTCATTGATGATGGATAAAACCATTAACCACACTCTAACTATGGGTGATCTTAATCTTCACCTATTGTAACGTAAGACCAAGGACTATTCATATGATGAACTGCAATGGCTAAATATGACGAGAGAGAGAAATGACGCCATGTCAAATGGGTCTATTAAGGGAGATATTCCGGCTCAGGCAACCTGGCATAGAGAACCATCTCAGGCTTGCTTTGATTATATTTACACTGACAGGACCTTCTTGAATATAATCACCTCTCTGGTAGTGAAAAAAACCACGTTGAGTGATCACGACCAATTATGCCTGTCTTGGGAATGGCCGAACAAACGATACTCCTTTGTATAGTCACCAGGATATGGCACCCGCTGTAGTACATCAGGCATAAAATGGACGAACAACAAGTTATTGCGATTTGAACGTGTCCTAGAACATGATTTAGAAGGTTATGATCTAAAAGAACAGGCTGTTACGTGAAATCAATGCAGATGTTTAATGACAATGGGAACCGTAACCACTAGCACAAAATCAGGTATATTCATGCGTTTGACCCTGATCTAAAATGCAGAAAAACACAACTGAGGAAAGATATACACCATTTGTTTAAAGATTTGACATCAAAGAACATGAATTTAATAAAATATCTGATGTCAAATTATAAAAGAAAAGGGGTAGAAAAGCACAACAATATCAGCTCAATGGAGAGAGAATGATGAGCCAAATTATATTGAAATCATCAGGTGGCATCTGGCATTTACTTAACGAGACTAACCCGTTGGGCCAAATGGCCTTACAGTCCAACCCTATATCACAAGAAAAATGGGCCGATTATTATGCTGGTGTTTATAGATCTCCTTTTCCTCAAACTGAATTCGATTGGTCAATCTTCAAAATGAATCATGCCCTCACATTTGACAAAGAGGATATTGTACATTATATAACGAAGCTCAGTCAATCTAGAGCTCCTGGCCCAGATGGACTTTGCAATTATACACTTAAGCAGAATCCATCGGCATGGGCCTCCATACTTTACAAAATCTTCAAACATGCAATACGAATTGGCAAAAACCCGAGTCCTGGACAAAATCAATAATAGTTCCCATTTATAAAAAAGGGGATAGGACTGATACAAGATATTATCGGCTGATTGCCCTGTTAGATTGCCCGGGGAAGATTTTTGCCCGACTACTCCTAGTGCCATTTAACACCTGGCTAACAGAAAATAATCTCAGAGAGGAGTTCCAAACCGGATTTATTCCGGGTGTAACGCTCACCTGATTCCCGTAGAGGCGCCGATCTTGACTGGGCGTATACCGTATCTTCAAAGGTGATGTGTAACACACGGCTGGCTCTTTGGGCTGGACCTCTGTGCACTGTATGTCTGACTCGAAGGGTAAGATGTCTGCAGATAGAAAATATGGGATTAAGGAACTGGGTTATTGAATGTCTCTCTCTTCTTCCCTTTCTCTTCTCCTGTAGAACCCCAAAGGTTAACGCTCTCACCTTAGGTAAGTGAACGCCGTGCTCTCCATCTGCCTCGGGGCAGGGTGCTGTAACCAGTTTCTTCACTGGATAAGGGGAGCAGGCCTCTTGACTTCAGAGGACTGCTGTCCGTTGTTTACTGCACGAACGGTAAGTTTCGAGTAATTCTAATGTCTTTAAAGTCTTTAGTAATGATGTTTCTTGTTTTGCAGGGTTCCGGCGATGGCGGATGACGGGCTGAAGTGAGTTGAAGATGGAGCCCGTGTGATGAATAGAAGCGCCTGGAAGCACGTAAGTAAGCGCTTGTTGCCTGCTTCACGATGCGCTCTAACTGTCTTTTTATTTTGCAGGTACAAGTTCGGAGCGGCTGCAGGGTGCCGGAATACCCACTGAGTTAGATGTGGAAAGGAGTAATGGCACGTGAGTATTAAAGTTCCCCAATGTCTTTAAACGCACCTTGTTTTGTCTTTCAGATGCGGGATGCAGCGCCGAAGGCCTCCGGAGTGTGCGAAGAGTTGGTAAGCTTTTGTCTTTCAGATGCCGGAATGCAGTGTGAAGACCTCCGGAGCGCACGAAGAGTAGGTAAGACTTTGTCTTTCAGATGCCGGAATGCAGCGCGAGGCGTTGGTGACAGCCGATGGACCAGGTAAGTGAAGAGCTGTCACTGAAGACCGTAATGCTAACCTGTTCTTTCTTGTCTTTATAGGTGTTGCTGAAGACTGGATTCAGGATGGTAAGCCTTTTTCCTTAGGCCCAGGATCAGATGCAGAAGACACAATGAGCGTTCTGCTGCAGAGGATGCAGAATAACGCAAAGCAAGATTCATCCATCGGGTGTGGTTTAAATAGCCTCCTGTAGTGCTTAAGTGTCTCCTTCCACAGCCACACCTAGGTAAGAAAAGAGTTCCTGCTTTCCAGAAGAGTTCCAGTGTTCTGAATCTAGGGAGTGGCTCCTGCCCCACCCAACAGGAAAAGTAGTTCCAAACAGAAGAGGATCAGAGGCTCAACTGGCAGTCAAGTAAGCAGCATGGTCTGCTGCAGGTAAGTCCACCCAAGCATTATGAGCCCGGCGCTTCCAGCGCTGGGACTGGGCATATTTATGAGCCTGGTGCCACTGGCGCCAGGACTGGGTCCAAAAGGTCCCAATTGGGACTGGTTGGCACTCGGAACCTGGGTTATGGATCTGCTTCCAAGGGAGTTGGGAAAACCCTGACCTTTTGGAAGCAGAGATCATGACACCGGGGTTGGGTACTACAATTAATTTGATCACTCTCAGTGCAGTCATACAAGCGAATAAACAAAAGGTAACAGCCCATTTTCGCAGCATTCATAGACTTTCACACTGCGTTTGAGGCAGTCCCACGTGAATTACTATATTTGAAACTTCTGAAGCAGGGTTGTCCCTGGTCAATCTTGAAATAGATTATACAGTTCCATACAAACACTAGCATCCAAATTCGTTTAAATAGGGATGGTTTGCAATCTGAAGACATAAGAACAGATCGAGGACTAAAGCATGGATGCCTGTTAGCCTCGGCAGTGTTCCATTTTTTTTCTCTCTGATATTGGACACAATTTCAGGGGATTGATTATGGATGCTCCGAAACCCATGGGTGTTCCTATTAATTGGTTGTTATATGCTGACGACATGGTCCTATCAAAAACACTGCAAGGTCTTAAAACTATGTTACGAGCGCTGGATACTTATGCGCAAAGGAATTGCATATCAATGTGACCAAGACCAAGATTATGCAATTTGGCAATCTAAAACAGATGTCGAACGTACTCATGGGTATTGCAAAATAGCAATTTGAGTGTGGTTACAAGTTATGTCTATTTAGGAGTATTATTAACTAACCATCCCTTAAATCTACCTTATGAAGAAAGCAAACAAATTAAACAACATACAGCTATATCTCAGGCCAGGATCATCAGAGCCAAGTTCTGTAAGTTTTCCATACATCATTTAATAGTGTATTATAGGCAAAAAATGATGCCAATCTCGTATGGTACAGAAACTAGAAGGTGGTGCTCATATTCATATTGGTCAAAAATTGAAGGTGCTTATTGGAAGAAAAGTCTACTGTTACCCATGTCTGAGCCTCTCCCGATAATTCGATATGAACTATGCCTCATTTCATTTCATGGCGTGTATAAATGGAAATGGTGTGTTATGTATCGAAAACTAATGATGGACGACCACAAAAATGGCCTATTGCACTTACTATCAACATATGTTTCCCAAAACTCGACTGATAATTTTATTAAAACATGGAGTTTGAGAGTGCGGAAGTTGCTGTCCGATGCAGATATATCATTGAGTTGCTATGGGACAACCCCAATAAGGCCAAGCAGAAGATGTTGGATCATGATTGGAACCTGACACGCCTGCATTGTCGGCGGTATAAAAAATTCGGAGAGAATCAGTTTGAGTTAAAGAAATATGGACAGGTTGCACGCTATTTGCTAGTGTCGCCTAGCCGGCAGCATCGCTCAGCTTTTGTCCGCTTCAGACTGCATATTTATCCAACAGCTGATGTACTATGTAGAAGTAATATGTTGCCACAAGATAAAATACATTGTCGATTTTGTCATTTAGTGAAAGAAACCTTAAGGCACTTGTTAATTGACTGTGTTGAGCTATTGTGTATGAGGTGTAAATATTTCAAACCACATTTTGAGGGATACACAAATGTCACGCATGATCAATTGTGGCTAATCTTGTTTCACACGAATAAGAAATCTCTACATTATGCAACGGTTAAATACTTGTATGCATTGAAATTGCAGAAGCATGAACAATCATTGGATAACTTGTCCGTCCGTATGAACTTACCTTGAGAAATCGTAATTTAATCATGAACAGTTGCAACTTCACTATTGTATTAATTTGTAATTGTGATTTTCTTCGCATTAGATGTGCAAAAATTATTATTGTATGTTAATACTAGAAGTTCTTTTTTTATTGCATTGTAAATAAGAGATGTGTTCATTTTTTTATGGCTTGATACTATGTACTATGTAAGATATCGAAAGGCTGGAATAATACTCCAGCCATCATAACAATAAAATAAAAAAAAATATTAGATATGGATACTTCATATCCTTTTAACGGTTTTTCCTGTAACTTTGTGGTTATAATCACAATATGTCCAGGATGAGCTCAGGGCAGCAGAAATCTTTATCATATTTTTAACTTTTTTTCTCGTGCAAAATAGAGTACCATACATGAGAAAACGTCCCTGCTATGACATTTTGCCTTGTCCTTTAAATATCTTGTATTTAGGCCTTCTTGTGAGTTTCTAGCCAGACATAGGGTCAGTGTCTGTCTGGTCCCAGTAGGCCAATGTTTTACTGTTGCTGTGCAGATGTGGTGACCATGTGTTGTCCATGATTGTACAGCTAAGGCAGCCTGGTTTCGAGACCTAGTGTTTGAAAGATTTGCAGTGTTTCTCTCAGGACCTTAGTTTTGGAGTTTTAACTCTGACAGAACTGTTCTAGTTACTTTCCTCATCACACCGACAGGTGTCCTACCCACTTCACTTCTGACAGCTAAAGTGACGGGCGTTGGGTAAGATGTTCATATTTGTGATAAATCTTCCGGACCTGTGTCAACCCCAGAATGTTTTGCTTGGACTTGGCGATTAGTTTCCTTTGTCCCTAGGTGAAGGGGATCTTATTTCCTCGCTCACCTATTCTTTTACTCTTTTCATTTTATATAGTCAGCCAGCACACCCCACCTTATGTGGAGTGCAGGGGTCGATACAATGTATCCCCTTGCATATTTACCCAAGCAATTTTGATACAATTGCAAGTTTACTTGAGTGGCAGTGGTTGTACCTTAGTGACGTTTTAGTCTTATTACTTACAGGCTGTTAAATCAGCCGCATGACTACCTTGTCCTTGTGAAAGGTGGTATATGGCTCAGAGGAGACCAGCGCCTGGATCTCGCTGACTATGAGCTGAGGTAAGGCCGACTATTAAGGCCGTCTTGATGGCGACCAGCCTGATGCCGACGGATGCCATTGGTTCGAATGGTTTGAGCGCCAGTGCGCACAAGACTATGTTAAGGTCCCACACAGGGTGCAGTCTCTTGACGAGCGGGTAGAGCCTAGAAAGACCCGTCAGATGTTTGACGATAGGGTTGGAGGAGGAGAAAATGCCTGAGTTCCTGGAAGGACCGATGGCTGCAAGGGATGTGCAGCAGGTGTCCACCTGCACGCCTGAATGAGCGAGGTACGCCGGAAAGGAGAGCACGCCGTCCAAAGTGCACACCAAGGGGTCAATTCCCTTGGAGGCTGCCGAGTGGCAGAATCTGGTACATTTGCTTTTGAGAGGCTAAGGTGCCGAAGCGTTACCCGCTCAGGTACCAGGCTGTGATGGCTAGTTTCCCTAGTGCATGGTGGATGGCTCTGCCCCCCTGCTGTGCCAGAAGATGTGCTGGGCCTGTCAGAAGGTGAATCGGGGCACCTCTGAGACGATGAGTAGCTCCGAAAACCATGGCCTGGCTGGCCACCATGGAGCTATCAGAATGATGAGGAGTCGGCGAGACTCCTTGATTTTGAAAATTACCCTGTGGATCAGGGGAGTGGGCGGAAAGGCGTAGGCTTTCATGTCGATCCACTGGAGGTGAAATGCATCTCCCCGCGAGCCGGGCCCTGACCTTGCCAGGACGCGAACTGGAGACACTTCCTGTTGTGCAGGATGGCAAAGTAATCCACGTCGGGGTGACACAACCTGATGAAGATCTCCTGAAGAACGAGGTCGTGTAGCTGCCACTCGTAATTGTCCGCTCCCAGCCTGCCTGCTTCCAGGTTGGATTACCCCGGGAGTTGGACTGCCGTGAGGTAAATGTTTTCCAGGGCCCACTCCTGCATGCTGATCGCCAGTCTGCACAGAGGAGGGGAACTGGTGCCTCCCTGTTTGTTGGCGTTGTACATGCTTGTCGAGTTGTCTGTATGAGGACAACCTTGCCCCTGAGAAGTGGTAGGAATTCTCTGAGCGCTAGGCAGATGGTGTTCAGCTCCAACCAATTGATGTGGTATTTCTGCTCCTGTCGAGTCCAGGTGCCGTGGACCGAGAGATCGTCCAGGGTGGCTCCCCAGCCATCAAGCGAGGAGTCTGTGGTGATGGTGGCCTGCGGAGAGGGTGGCCGAAAGGGCTTGCCCCTCCGTAGGTTGCCGTCCTTGGACCACCATGTTAGGTCCGGGTGGAGAGATGGCGGAACATTGATCATCTCGGATTGCGAGCCACGCTTCTGATTCCATGAGGCCGCAAAGAGCAGCTGAATCTTATATTTAGTCTTGTGTGCGGCACGGCTAATAGGACCGCCACCAGTAGACCCAGGAGATGTTGGTAGCACCATGCCGAGGTCACTTCTCTGCTGAGGACCTTCTCGGAGCATGTGTCCCCGATGAGGCCCAGGAATGTCAGAGTCTGAATAGGCTACAGCTATGACTTCTCGAGATTGAGTGAGACGCCAAGATCGTGCAGTGTGTTCATAAGGCCATGGGAAGAGAGGCAAACCGCTTCCGGGGATGTAGCCCTGACGAGCCAGTCGTCGTGGAATGGGTAGACTAGGAAGGCAGCCACAGCATTCATGAGTCCGGTAAAGACCCTGGGGGCAGAGTTGAGGCCAAACGGAAGGACCTTGTATTGAAAATGGTAGCCCATGATCCTGAACCGTAGGAAAGAACGATGAGGCTGCCAAATCGGAACATGTACGTACGCGTCCTTCAGGTCCAGGGAGCACATCCAGTCTCCCTTGTCCAATGTCTCCGCAATAAAAGCTGGCATAACTATCTAGAATTTTTGCAGGGGTAGGGAGAGGTTGAGGGCGGAGAGGTGCAGCACAACTCTCAGGCACGCCTGGTTCTTCTTCTGAATGGCGAAAATCCTGGACTAAAAGCCAAAGTCTCATTGGGAGGCTGGGACTTCCTCCACTGCCTGGCACTCTACGAGCGACTGGATCTCCGCCAAAACAGTTGCTGTCCCAACCTGTTCAGTCCCTCCCACACGGGAGAGTCCCTGGGAAGGAGTCTCCCTTGCGAGGTGCAATGGAAAATATCGGCCCTACCTTGGGCCTGGTCCGATGTTTCACGAAGTTCTCGAGATCCTTTGGAGGCGACCTCTGGATCAGCTCCCTCCACGTGGCTCGTCTGTTCTTCAGCGCCTTCGAGGACAGCGAGTCAAACGCTGAACATGATTGCCAATCGTGGTCTGGGCCAAGGTAGCGTTGGTCAGTGGGCGTGGTGGTCTGAAGTTGGGAAGAGCCTGTTGCGGGATGGACACCTGCTGAACCCAGTAGAAGTCGACAAGCGCCAGGGGGAGGAGCGTGACTCCTGAGGACCGAGTACCTGAATGATAAACAAGACAAAAAAGACAAAGAAAGTAGTATCTGCGCGTGGAATTACATGGCCGAAGCTAAACCCAGGAGAGCTGGTGAATTCGGCCCGTTCCAGTCGGTACGGAAAAGGGGACTGAGGTGTGGCGCCAGAGGGCAGAGTCAGGGCAGCGCATGCTCCCTGGGCTGCACCCCCGCACGTCTCTAAATTTAAAGAGTAAGACTTTTTTTTCCTGGTGAAAAAGGTTCAGTCTCCCATCCCTTGGAAGGGATGCCCCATACAGTATGGAGGAAAGGGGACAGGACGTAAGAGTAAAATGCAGGAAGGCATGAGGCCTAGAAGGCAGAGGAAGGAAGCCGCTGGTAGTGTGGCATTGTTCCGGAATAAGTCCACCATCTGTGTCAAGAGGACTACTCTCCTTGGGAGGGAAAGCGTTCCCCACCCGGGTATCTAGGACTGCTCGAATGAACTGGAGCCGTTGAACTGGTGTCATGCGGGACAAGTTTAGGGAGAAGCCCAGCCTGTGCAGTATGCAAATGGGACAAGACCTGCACTACAGACTTCCCTCGGATCAGCCAGTCGTCCAGATGTGAAAATAAGTGGACTCCGGATCTCCCGAGGTGAACCGCAACTACCGCCATGAGCTTGGTGAAGACCCTTGGGGCGCAGGTAAGACCAAAAGGAAGCACCTTGAACTGATGGTGCATATCTCCTATGCTGAACACTAGGAACTTCCTGTGCTTTCGATGGATTGGCACATGGAAATAGGCGCCTTGTAGGTCTATGGACACCAGCCAGACCTGAAGTTTGAGAGCATGGAGAATCTCTCTCAATGTCACCATCATGAATTTGTCTTTCCTCAAGAACTTGTTTAAGGCCCTGAGGTTCAGGATGGGACGGAGACCTCCTTTCTTGGGCACCAGGTAATACAGGGAATACCAACCTGATCCTCTCTCTTCGGGAGGTACCTCTTCCATGGCACCCTTGAGCAAGTGTGCTCTTTGTTCTTGCTGGAGAACCTGTCCCAGTTGGATTGAGGTGGGGGCGGTCTGTACAGTGTTTCTTTTTAGAAATGGCAGACACAAACCCCATTGCATGAGCTGTAGAGCCCTGTGTTGGGTAAAGATTTGGGGTAGTACCCTTTGGGTGCACTACAACAACCTTAGCCTCCTGACAATATGACCCAACCTTTGGTACAAGTCTAAACTACACAGGTTGGTAGTGTGGCTGAGCAGCCAGGCTTATCTCAAGAGGGGTCAATGTGATCAGCAGTGGAGTTACACAGTGACAAGTATTCAAATAAACACTGACAACTCAAGGTTTCCTGATAAAACAATTATGAATATACCAGTCATTTAAACATGCCTTCTTCAGAAGTGAGCAATATAAAAGCAACACTCAAATACACAGAAATAGACACTCTTAGGTTTCTCAGAATCAGTAAAGACCCATTGGGGATATCACACAGACAATTTCTACACCCTCAGGTGACTTAAATACCTAGGACACGGTGGACATTAATCTATTACTCCTGCATTCAGAGTAGGCTTTGAGAGTGTCAAAAGAAAGGGTAATTAGAACAAATAAGAGATCCCAAATATTCCTTAAGTAGGCAAATACATTTTAACACCCCAATGCAGAGTATGCTAACCCTTTCCTAGAAGGATAGGTGCAACACAATAACGGAAGAGAGAAGAGCCATTCAGAGAACCAGGCTAAGCCAATGTCAATGGGCAAAAGTCTATGTGGCTGAAGCACTTCTTGCAAGTGAGTAAAAGTCTTTGCACAATGTTTTTTTTTTTAGAAGTCTTTGGTGAAAAAGAAGATTCAAATGTAGGGCCACAAGTCAATAGTCTTGTGAAGTCAAGCGAATCTACACAGAGAGGTAAGTTCTCCCAGACCTTACAGTACCTTTAGGTTGAAGAAAAATGCAGCAGATGACTTCTGTTCCTGTGCATCTCTGCAGATCCGGTTCCTGGGCCTCAGTCGTGATGACAAGAGGGAGGACTCCTGCACCACAACGGGAACAGTCACCAACGGCAACCGGCAAACTTCAAACAAGTGGCACTTCGGTGTTTCAGCTCCTCTCGTCTACCGCAAACAGCAACACTGCGGTTCTTGGCTGTTGAGATGGGCTTTCCTTGCTTCTGGGGTCCAACACTCTTGAGGTGGCTCGGGCTTGGTCAGTCCTGCTTCCTGGGAGTCTGGAGAATCTTCCTGGAGCTCTTGGCAAACTTAAAAGCAACACACACACACACAATCTGGTGTTCCTATCCCTGGATATTGGGTTCCAGCAGCGACTGCAATGGAAATTCAACCAGCTCCGAGAGAATGTCCAGGTGGCTTACTTTGGAGTCGATTGGTCATACCTACTCGAGGGGAGACGTCGTCCTTGCAGGCTTCTCGGTCGATCCGAATTTGGAGCTTCAGCACAGCAGCAGGCCTTCACCAGGCAAACCAACGGTCAAGGAGTAGCAGCAGGCGTCCTCTTCCAAGTTCTTCTTTGGATTCCTTCGTCCAGTGGTCGACTCTGCCTTCCGAGCCAAAAAGCCTCGCCTTTCATGCAGCTTGTTCCCATTCATTCCAGCCTAGCTGTCAGTCACGCAGCAGGGTGGCTGTCCTTGCCGGACAGCCAGCCGGCCAATCACCTAAGAGTGCATTCCTGTCTCCTAGGAGACTAAGCACAGGGAGTTTCGGGCACCTCCCTCACTTCCTGCCCCCACCAGACATACTGGAGCCAGAGGCGGGTTTCACTTCTGAAGCCTACCAAAGAAAATGAACAAATGGACAAAACCTGGTTTGGCGCGCAGAGTAAATCTCAAGAAGGACCTAAACAAGAAATGGCGAAAAAAGACAGCCCATTTTGACAAAAATGGCAGCCACGGGTGCTTCACTGCTGCTGCAATTGCAGCCTGTGGTAAAAATACATCACGATAGTAAAAAGTAACCACTGCCACCAGCTATTAATTGTGTAAAGGGTAACATAAAAAATGTTTCACGAGAAGCTAGACAAAGCGGCAACTAAGTAACCCCACCAATACTCTATTGTAAGGTGTGCTGGGTCTAAAAGGTTACAATGCAAGTAAAGTCAATTTCACTTTACTGCTCTTGGAAACAGTAGTTTACCCAAGAGCAAGATGTCTAAACATAGGTAAATCTAAAAGACTTCCCTGTGTCACTGCACTAAAAGGTGCAAAATGATGCCAAATGCAAAATGATGCCTATGGAGTTTGTCAGACTCCAAAAGAAACAGTTTAAATCCCAGAAAAAATACATGAGAGTGGGAAAAAGGTCTCACTCTCTCCAGGTTAAAAATGAAAAAGTCTTCGAGTCCAGCAAAAGTGCTGGGGGTCTCTAAGGTAGAGAGGAATTAGCACATTTCTGAGGTAATTCCCTGCCACTGGAGCAAGTGCTCTGTCAACCGTCCTCCACCCAGTGCGCTGTGAGAGGGGAAATCAAAGCGGCAGCTGGAATGACCCTGCCGCTGATGCTGCCTGTTGACCTCTAGAAGTCCCTCTGCCCCTTCCGGAGCATGATAAAAACACTTCTGCCCTTACTTTGCCGGTGGGAGTTGCGCTCTCCTGCCATAAGGAGCATATGTCCTGTAGCCCTATGCCCTAGAGGCGAGGCTAAAGGCAGGATTGGCCGGCTGCGCAGCTAGGCCTAAGGATTTGGCAGCGATTTTTGATTCCTTGAATTTCTGCAAGGAATGGTCAGCTTTGTGGCCGAAAAGAAGATCACCCTCGAAGGGCATGTCCAAAAGTTTCAGTTGGGTGAAAAACTAGAGGATTCAGGTAGTCCTGCCTTCTCAATGTTATGGCCGAAGTCATAGATCGGCCTACACAGTCGGCGATATCCAGGGAGGTTTTCAGCAACTGCTTGGCTACCTCCTTTCCATCCTCCACTAGCTGTAGGAAGCCCTTGCGCATCTCACCTTCCAGAATATACTTGGCAGCATTTTCCACTGAGTATTTGGCAAAACTGCTTGCCACATTTGTAGCTTTGACGGCCAATGCTACCCGAAGTGAATGCCATCTTTGTCAAGGCCTCTACTTGTTTGCTTCTCTGTCTGGGGCAGAGTGGAAGTAGAAGATGCAGTTCTAGAAGAGACTGTAGCTGCTTGCATGACAAGCCCCTCCGGGAAGGGTGAGATAAGAGTTAAAAGGGGTCGTCTCTAACCAGCCTGTACTTCCCGGAAATAATGGAGCTGACGGGAGGAATGGAACATGGAGTTTGCCATAGAGATAAAGAATCGGCAATGGCCGGGTTTAGAGGCATGTTGCATTCAGTGGCGAGACCTTCCTCTAGGATGTCAGTAAGGCGATAACCCTGGGGGGGCACTGTTGAATGTAATCCCAGGGTGTCAATAACCCTCTCTACAAGAGCCCCGTATTTAGATACATTGTGAAGATAGTGCTGGGACCTCTGAAACTCTAGGTCAGGCGAAGTGTCCAGACAACTGGCGTCTTGGAGGCCTTGAGCCAGTTGTAGAAGTCTACCCTGGTCGTCAAAATAGTCAAACCCACCTGAGCCCAGGAACATTGGGTCGACATCTTGGTGATCGGCATTGTGAACGCCGAAGATATGTCATGGTCTCAAAAAATTCAGACCGGGCTGTTGTGTAAAGAGCTTGTCGACAACCTTCGACGTGGAGGGTTTGTCTTTTGGCATAGCGATAGTGGATGTTGGCGTCGACCGAGATTGAGACGCTATAGAATCGACATCCTTGGACGTGCAGGGGTAATCCGGCTTCCATAATATTTCTTTCGAAGTCAAAAGATTAATCAGTGCCGGTATATAGACGTTACCGGGGCATTAGAGGAGCCGGTACACTGAGCGCCGCTCTTGGCTCAGAGGCATGCTGCGTGGGGGTGGGAGCCGCGCCAACTGCAGCATGCTGCTTGAACATTTCGAGCTACAAGGATTTTAAATCCTCCTACTCCTGGCGGGTGGAACGCCTAGCCGACAGCTTACCTTCTTCCGTCGATGACTCGGAATCCAGGGGATGGCGCCTTTTCTTTTTTCGGGGCACAATCGAGGAAGAACGGCTCCTCGAATGAGAACTTTTCTTCTTTCGCTGGTGTTTTTCAGGGGTATGCCCCTCGGTTTTGGCCTCCGAAGACCGTACAGTCGACCGCGCAGGAGATTTTAAGGGCGGTCGACCTAGAGCGAGTTTTGCAGCTCAGTCGCAAAGTGATTTCGGCTGCATCTTGGCGCACGACGGACACCTCTCTGTCCCGTGCCGAGGCACCACGGACACTACTCGTGTGGGTCGGTAAGGGAAATCCTGGTGCCATAATCGTTTAACCGCTTGAAACCAGACACTCGTGCGACCGACAACTTGTGTCAAGGAAGCAGTTTTTCGGACGAAAACATTGAAGAGTCGAATGCTCTGTGTTCCTAAAGAAGTGCGTTAACGTGTGGAAAAAAGGAACTGAGGTCGGGGCGTAGGGACGCGCTACTTATACGATACCTGATGTCATGTCCGGAGCCGATGACCAGACGCACAGCAAGACAGATTGATGGTCGGGTCGAGGTCCACTGTGCCACCTATCGAAACAATTCCAAAGCAGCAAAGCTGCAGGGAATATATATCAGAGGAGTAATCTGCGGGAGAAAAGTGTTAGGGAGAATTCTCTCTTTAGGCTGAATTTCCTAACCTAGTGAGTCCCCCAGCAGCTTTGCTGGATTTCTGGAGTTTGTTTTTTTCTACTGCAAAGAGTGAGACTCTTTTTCTCCCACTCTTGGACATGATTTATGGTGTTCCTTTGACTGTTAATGTGTTTTATGGGCTATGGGGTCCTTTACTCCATAGGGTCTCATGTGTTTTTACTATGTGTGTTACACAGCACCTTCCGTGCAGTGACAAAGGGGTGTCTTAGTGACACCCCAGCATAGACTCCATACCCTGGGACTGACTACTGTCTCCCAGGGCATGTAAAGTCACCATTGGCTTTACTAGTCCCAAATTATTAACAAAAACCGGTACAAACCATCATATTGTGGACGTACTGGTCAGGGCAATTCGATTGCCCCGGGGTCTGTTAGTCGAGGGGGCACGTCTCCGTCCCCCCTGATAAGAGTTTTGGCTGGTGGCAGTGGATACTACTTTTTATATTCGACCGCGAATATATCCCTATGGGATTTTCCCATTGTTCGAGGCTACCAACTTTATTTAATTCTCATAGCCTCGAACATACCGCCGGTTTAATTATATTAATTCGCCGGTTGGTATTTTTTGCCAGGACTCGATTCTAAAATGGCGTTTGTGTTCTCTTCTGTGACTCCAACCCAAGTCGAGCCCTTTGTTCCACTTTTTGGCGGGCTTCTCCACAGAAGCCTCCAAAAGGGGTACCACAGGAGGAGTGGGAGGGGGTTTAGGCACCCTGGACTGAGTTACCTTGGTAACTCAAGTCGCACTCTTGTGTGATTGGCCCAAGTGGCACAATCACACAATTTGATTGACAGCTAGGCTGAGTGAATGGGGGTGTGCTGCATAAAAGCAGGGCTTTGGGGACTGGAACTTCGGAAGTCACCATAGGACCTGAGAATCCGACGAGGGAGAAGCTGAGCCGACCTACCACGACGACACCACCGGTGGAGCCCTGCGGAACCGACTCACCACTTCCCGACGACAGAGAAGATCTCCCGGCTGGAGAGGCTTCTTCCCCTGACTGGTGGGCACAACCAGTTTACCTTCTTTTCCTCGCATCCCAGGACGTCTTGTGGTCTAATTGCCCGTGCCAAGCACCCCGGCAACCGGATAGCCACTTACCACTGGACCGCGAATAAAAGGACCGCTCCTTTTACCTGAGAACTCCGCGGCTGGTTTCTTCCCTGGCAGTGCAACGGACTCCTGTCTTCCTCCCCGACGAGATCCTCTCTTCCCCCGGACGAAGCACCGACTTGCATCCGCTGCCAGGAACAACTGCCCCTGCTGGAGTATTCTCACCACTTTAAGGTACCGTGTCTGCCAGGCCTCCCTTTCTAAAGATTGCAACAAGGTAATAATAATCCCTTAACCTTCTGGACTGGGTGGGCCGCCTTGACCATCTAACTGGTCCCTTTCTTTGGTCCAACTCTTTCTGAACCTTTTCAAGACTTTTGTGCACTTCAACCGTGTGACCTTGGACACATTTTGTTCTGATCCTCTTAAAGTGGATCCGGCCTTCTGAACTCTAACTTCACGGTTTTACTTTGCCTTCCTCTCTTGTTGTGTTCTTGTGAAAGTGTTGGGATCTGTTTCAAATTATACTCTGCTTTACTCTCCCTTTTTAAAACAGATTATTAGAGTGCCATCAGCGTTAAGCGCTCACCGCAGTCTGAAAATAAGTGGGGCTTTACTTAAGAATTGTCTAATATTCTTTTAAGGGAGTGTATATCTTTTAGTGACCGTGTTTTTGAACTGCTTAACATTAGTGCCTGTGTGTTTTACTAGATGTGGTTTAAAATAAATAATTATATCTCTTTTACACCAAGCTCTGGTCAGTGTTTACTTGTTCTACTGTGTTCTGTTGACCTATTGTGAATACTCTGTATACTGCCTAACTCTTCTTGAGGGAAGTCTGACTGCTCAGCCATAGCTACCAAGTGAATCTGTGTGGTACAGACTGCTACCAAGTGGGTTTACTGCCAAACACCTGTAGTCTTAAATCTTTTGCAGTGGTCCCAGAGGGAACTGCACAGGTTTCTGCCTGACAAAAAGCAATCCATTGAAGCCATTCCTAGTGAACTTCGCAACTGCTCGGACCTCATCCACTTTAAAAAAATCTTTGAAGACTCTTGCTTAATACTAATAATTAATCTGGGTCCGCCCGTGTCCTGGCCTGTCATCCTCGTGGGCTGACCTCACACACTCTTGGGAGCTTTGTTTGGTTCTGATCAGACCTTTCTCTGTGAATACCTTGTGTCTCGTCAGTGTTGCCCGACTTAACTTTGTGTCCACCCCCGCCCATGCGCACTGAGGCTAGCGAGCGACAGCATACTTGCTCACATACAATTGGACAACCAGCACAGAGTAATGGAACAAATCTTCAAAGTTGATACTTTACTCACATAAATAGATTATTTAGTAATATAACACAAAGTATTATGGGGACCCTACAAAGGACTCCCTCATACTGTACAAGCTGTCAAGCCTGGGCCAGAGGCAGGGTGGACACCGTGCAAGGCACTGCAGTCACACTGGAGCGACTCGGTAAGTTATACCTTTAGCCCCACAGTACCTACGGTTAGAAGAAGTAAACGTAGCAGGACTCTCTTGTGCAGCAGCAACGGACCCGGTCTCCGGATTCCTTGGTCTGGTGGCAAAAGGGAGGACTCAGAATAGGATGTCACAGCAGCAGTCGCGAGAGAGGACCTTCAGCTTGGATTTCTTCGGTCTCTTACTCCCGTCTGCGGTTTTGGCACCTTTTTATCAGCTCCAACAAAATACAGTTATCGCCCAGTCGATCTTCCTCGCTTCTGTCGTCCTGCACTCTGGTGAGGAGACTTGGATGAGTAGGATCTTGCCGCTGGAGGTACAACCGGAGCTCGCCAAAGTTTCTGGCTAGATTAGTCCATGCCAAGATGTTGCACTGCAAATGGGTCAGAGATCTCCTGGTATTCGGAGTCTGCAGCACTGGAGAGTCACAGCACCTCAGGGGATGGCTCAATTTGTAGTTTGTCCTGAGGCTAGTTGGTCCCACTGTTAGGACAGTTTTTCTGAAGTCCAACTAAGGGCTTAGTAAAACCATACAGCTGAGGCAGTACAAGACTCCACCCTTAGTATAAGGCTGTACCACCTGAGTTCATGGGAGCGTAGACAGAGCAGCCAGGCTTATTTTAGGAGGGAGAGAGGGCTGTAGAATCAGTACAAAGAAATTGTAATACAAATGGTACAAAGGAACACAAACACTATGTATTGTAAAAAATAAATGGACTATCACATTATATATAACCACAAATATAAAAACACAAAACTATGCTTGAAGGTGCACAGACCAAAGCATAAACCTCATTTGGAACACCTAACAGTAGTTATAGGGAAGTCAAAACCAATATTACTTTTAGATTACTTTCAGTAATACCAGGGTAGAAGACCCTATCAGTTGTACCGTGACGCTCAGCAGGAAATCACTTAGTAATATTAACTGGACAATATACTTTGTTTAAATCATATTTATTTTTTGCTGACAAGTACAATACACAAATACATTTTAAGAAGGTTCCAGTGCATGCAGTGCAATACATCACAATTTTTGAAAAATACAGTATTCAGGTAATGCCAGGTCATTGGTCGGAACAGGTGGAGTCCACGTCTGAGGTGTCTAGCGTGTCTGAGGTATCTCCTCAGGGGGCCCATATGTTGTTTGGTCTTCAGGTGGACGCTATCCCTTTGACGCAGTAATCCTTACATTCCTGTACATATGTTAAGTCTTTAAGCCATGCCTGTAGAGTAGGAGCCCTTGTCGCTTTCCAGGCTCTGCGTATGTTCCTCTTTGCTATGGCCCACGCAATTGCGAAAAGTCTACGGTTTACAATTGAAGCCTTGCCTATGTCGGCCAATAAATATTTCAAATGGGGTGGCTGGTATATGCATGTCTAGTATGTCGCTCACGGTTGATGCTACCTCTTCCCAAAGGTTTCTGATTGGAGAACATTCCCAGTACATATGTATCGAGTTTGCCGCTGGTGCTTTGCATTTAGGGCAGACCGCTTGTTTTAAGAAATCGAATTTCAATATTTTACTAGGGGTGATATGTAAATGAGTCTATATTTTAAACTGAATTAGCCTAAAGTTGGCGCTTATCGAGATGGACTTAGTGTATTGGCAATATTTTGCCCATTGTTGTTCTTCTATCGTTATGCCTAAATCTCGTTCCCACTTCCCCTTTATCTTGTTTTTTGGTGGGGTGTGTGTTTGGACTGCTTTGTATAATTTGGATATATGGTGCGCATCCGAAGTGGGCGTACAAAGTGGCTGTTTGGCTGCTGGTTCCCTGGACTCCCTGGACTTCGTATTGGGGCTGCTTTTTTGTTCTTGCCTGGATACGCCGTCGGCGAGAGGAATCCTGTGTGCCTGCCGCAACGCGGCCTTTTGAGACTCCTATTCTATTGTTTTCAAGTAATTTGGATTTAAGTTTGCTTTCCTTTCTGCGAGTGCCGCGGTTTCACCGCAGCTTAAGGGATCTCAACAAGCTTATCCCGCCCACTTTTTTTCTGAACCTACTCTCTCTCTTTTCTTGCAGCTACTCTACCCCGCCTCCTGCACAGCCCTCAGCCCGCCTCCACCCACGCCACTTCCTACTAATACCTAGGTGCGCGCGCATCCAAAGTGGGCGTACAAAATGGCTGTTTGGCTGTGAGGGTGAGTCGGGCTGGAGGAAGCGTGGTTATTGATAAGATATATGGTAAACAGTTTTATAAAAAAAACACATTTTCTGGGCACAATGGCAACCGTGTTGAGGAATGGGAAAGTATGTTCAGCAAAGACTCCAGGTGAGGCACTGACTTTGGATAACAACTTTCCTCCCTCATGCACAGGGACGGAGGTGAAATCATTTAGGGAATCCCATGAAACTATTCAGATTGAGGAGGGGGCGGATGGCCAAAATGTTAAGGTCCACACCGTAAATATCATGACTGAAGAAGAAAGTACCTGGGACTTGAATATAGTAAGAGGTGGAACTCTCGTATATGCACTCACAAATGCACACAAAAATGGGGGGGGGAATTTCTGGGGGAGGAAGATATATATTTTGTGCCTGCTGGCTTGTCTTTTGAATCTCAGATCCCCATTCAGTCTAGCTTTTTTAGTATAAGAGCCACAAAACCAACAACTCAATGAGGAAGTGAATATTGAGACAAATGACAAATCTAGATGTTTCTATGATGGGTCAAACAGTGAAGATGGAACTGGGGAAGCGTACTAGGCTTTCACAGGGTCCATCTACGGCAGTTAATGCAGCACGGAATGGAATTGATAACGTGCATCTCTTTAATACTCTACCGCAAATGAGGACCCTAACACCCCACAGAGTGTTTTCAGCAAATGCGAGATTCCCCCTACCATCGGCCTCAATCTTTACTGACACAAAGGAAATTTGGGGAGGTGAATATAAAATCGTTATGAGAGAACAGGTGGGACAGACAGTACCCGAGAATTTGGCCAGTACTGCTCTGCCCCGACACGCTATCAATCTCCTAACATCAGGTGTCTCCCTTACGATCTCCCATATACCTGAAAACAATGATAAGTTTGAGGAATCACTCCCAGTGATTTCAAGGATATTTAATCTCCTTGACAAGGGACACGAGCTTACCCATTGGGAGATGAGACCTAAAAAGGATTGTATTGGAATCCCAACTAAAACTCAATAGAGTGGAGTGGAAAGCTTCCTTATGGGTAAAGTTGACGGCATGGACCCTATGGTGAAGAAGGTCACAGCACTAATAGATTCAATAGCTAAATCACAAGGATCCCAAACTATAGTTACTGGAAAGGAGGGACCTAGCTTTGCGAGTGTGCCATCCTTGGGGAATGGGATGAATAGGACCAAGGACAAAAGTGAAAATACTGCCTTGAAATTAGAAGTAGAAGGAGAAAAGAGGATCATAGAGGCAGTCAATGAGCTCTCATTGAAAATTACCAAATTGGAACAAGGCCTATTAACATTGATTGGGAACACCACCCCAAGAATATCATTGGGGATAGTGCTGCTGACTAAGGAAAAGGAAATAAAATTCAGTGAGAGTCCAGATAGCCCATCCGCTCCAACTGATATTATGAATTCTGATGAAGGTCCAGGGGGGCGAGAAAATTTAATTAAAAACAGGAGGAAGTGTGGGAGGGGGAAGTTTACTTCCTATCGAGGCGGCAAAAACGCCAAGCTTTAAAAGCAAAAAAAGAAGATAAAGAAAGGATCGAAGCCTGTTAAGATAGAAATTAAGACAAAAGAATCTAAGGTTCCATCAAAGGTAGTTGCTTTATTGGATCTAATACAATTAAACGAGGAAAGCAGGATTGCCTTGCAACTTCATAATGCTGATACCACGAATCCCACTTTAGGAACAACTCTGGGAAACAATAAAACAAAAAGAAATCGGAAAAAAACACAAATACAAATAAAGAGCAGGATGTTTGTATCAAACAGGGCAGCGGAAAAATGGCAGAAGGAATTGACAATGGGAAACCAACTATACAGCAAATGGGCGGGGAGAATAAGGAAATAAAACAACTCCAACTCTCTAGTTTTTATAAGGTATTGTAGAAATCGACCTCTCGCCAAATATTGACACAGGAACTCTCAAGTCTGATGGCTGAATATCCTACGACCTCTGCCGAATCAAATAGATTGGGCTTCTGCTCTAAACCCATAGATCTAAATCATGCCCCATTATCTGTAGGGGTTTCAAAATTCCAGGGTTCAGATGGAACAGAGGGGAAAATGGAATCTAAACTAGGAACTCCTGCTAATGAGGAGGCAGTGACTGGGGAACCAACATTCTTGAATGGAGCACATCAGTCCCCCACTATGAATGATGTAGAAAACCCGGATCTCCCGTATACCATTAAAAGAATTATAATGGACCTTTTACCAGATCTAGAATGGTTTGGAAATGAGGCCTTGTGGGTAGTGACCGTGAAACAAATGGAAATTCTATCTGGGGCCAAAGTGAAATGTCTACTAATCCCAAGCTGATGAGAGGGGGGAAGAGAAAAACAGCAAATGCATGGGGGCCGGTTGGAACAGAGGTATGAACCTGAAAGGGATGGAGGGGGGCCCTCTTCTGTACAATCGATCGACTTGCATGTAACGACCCAACCTAAAGGACCTCAGGAATCGGGGAAATCATTACAATATGAATCGGCTAGGCCCCTACATATCGAGGATAGTGACCCGAGGAACACAATGTGGCGGAATGTTTCATTTCCTGAATATCAGAGCATCCTTCTTTATAACCTGTGTGATATTGGAGGCCCATCTTCTCTGAATATACCTTGTGTTCTGTTTCTCTTTAATGAGGTTCCCCGCTTGAGGCTGATTGCGTCGGAAGTCATTTGTTTAGTGGACTTTATCCATCCTACGCGTCTTCATCATGTCTGTATCGTCCCGAATTCTCAAAGGATATTCAATCTCCTTATACAGGAGACAGAGCAATTTAACAGAATGGGATATGATATCCTGATCTTTAGTAATGGGTGGGAGAATGGGAATGACCTGATGCACCAGAAAGCCAATTCCATTAAACCAAGGGAGGAAATACATAGATCTAAGAATATAAATACGCTTCCCAGGGGGGAGGAGGGGAGAGAAGGACCAACATTGGAGTTTGCTTGCCCAGTCTCTAAGTGAGTCTATCATGCAAATTCAAAATATGCAACAAAAACTTTAAATCGTACCAAAGATAATGGCCAATGGCACTACTATCAAGGAATTCTAGGGGTTATTCGGATCTAATGAAGTCGAGCGCATTATGTGACAAATTCAAATTATTTTACTTGATATGCATACAGGAGACATGGCTCACTTTTTCTTTGCAACTAGATGGTTTTGAATGTAAACATCTGCATGCTAAAATGGGGCTCCGTGGTAGACCGGCAGGAGGTTTACTCATTGCGGTTAAAATAGCAACTGGCACACGAATTTTGGAATCAGTGGAATTATTGAATTTCTCTTCGGGTGTTGTATTGGAATATGGAAGCACACCACACCCACGTTTCATCTTTGTGCTGAATGTCTACTGGAATCCTCTAGAACTGTTGGGAAATGTTATCTTGTTATTAAATAAATGCATATCTTCCATGTTGCTCAAATATAGAGGATTAGATATCAATCGCGGGGATCTCAATTCTGAAATTAAATATGGAGAAGGAATTGGGAAAAAGATGGTCTCTTCTGTGATAAGACCTAGGTCGAACACAGGGTACATTGAGGGGGCTCCTTTTGTTCTGAAACATAGGACAACCAATGATCAGATTTGGAGAAATCTATTTGATTACTGGAGCTTCACTCACATTAATGTTCTCCTTAACTCCTCTGCAAATGAGCATACATGGTCGAACGGCGTCCATAAATCACATATTGACCATATTTTCATGTCAAACTCTCTTTCCGCTCTATGTCTGGAATTCCATATAACTGAAACGAACATGAGTGATCATAGATTCCAGGAGGTTAAATTGGCATGGAATACAGTAACATCTAATCAAGGAGTCATTCAAATGAAATCTACCGGTTCTTGTGGGGGAAATCGTGTAATCTGGCATGAGGGTAATGTAAACAAATGTAACACCGTTTTTGTACATGAATATCATAGCATGCCTCCGTCAACTAGATTGCACCTCTTTTCGGTATCTCACTTTACGGAATAGGTCAAAAATATGATAGATAGGTCTGCGAAACAAAGCAAATATGGCATTATGAAACGTTATCATGCTTATGATCCTCTGGTAAGGCAAAAATCAAATCTGGCAAATTGTCATATTCGAGCAATATTGAAATCTAACTTAGATCAGTTAGAAAAAAGGAGACAAATCCTTCGAATTAAACAGGCTAAAAAAATGGTTTGAAAAACCATAAGATGGTCCTTCTGGATAATGATAATACCAACATGCTCGAAGCACTAAGACTCTTCGGGACAAGAGTTTTGGTCTTTGATAAACGCGATGGAAAATCGGCAGGTGACGATAAAATCGGTCAATGTACAGGAAGATACTTGGGAAAAATACTTCTCTACAGTCTATAAAGGAAAATTGGAGATGACAAATGAATTGGTGGCTGTCAAAAGGGGGTATTGAAAATGTGAGTTCACCATATTAGACATCGAAAATCAGATTAAGAGGGCAAACAATTCAAGGGGGGGGCTGGTCCAAATGGGTTGACAATTACTACACTAAAGAGACATTTTGAACATTGGGCTAAAGCGTTAAATATTCTCTTTCAAGATATCATAATGACCCGGGTAGTTCCACAGTCTTGGAGGATATCATATGTTGTCCCAATCTATAAAAAGGGGGATAGAACCTGCCCGACAAACTACCGCCCGATTCCCGTTATGGATGCTGACTCGAAGATATTTGCGGGGTTGGTATTACAGGGAATTGTGGATTGGGCCGATATTAATAGGATTCTACCTTACCAACAGTTTGACTTTCGAAAAGGTATGGGCACCGAGATAGGAGGGTTGATTATCTGTCTACTCTTAGAGAAGGCCTGTAAGAAAACTGCAACTCCCATTTATCTGGCGTCAATTGATCTCTCGCTCGCCTTTGATAAGGTGGATAGGGTGAGACTATGGACCAAAGTGTTATCCATGGGGCTTCCCTCAGGACTCTTGGCTATTCTCATTAATCTCCATGAGGACTCAGTCATTCAAGTAAGACCGAATATGTCTGGTGATCTCTCTAAATTAATTCAAACAAGTAATGGTCTCAGACAAGGGTGTTTGTTTGCCCCCACCCTGTTCAATATTTATACCTCAGACGTGAATGCTCCCCATACGACTTTTTCCCTCGTCTCTCCTAAGATGGAAGTTATAAAAATATGTTGGAGCGCATATGCTGATGATCTTCTTTTGGTCGATAATACTCCCATTGGTCTGCAGCGAAAACCTACAGCCCTAACGTCATACGCAGAGGAAAATACCCTGGTTATACATGAAAAGAAATCGGTGGTAATCTCTTTTACTAATAGGAAGAAAATTACAAATTTCAAGTGGAAAATCAATGCATGTATCCTGGTAAAAGTAAGATCTTTCTGCTACCTGGGCTTTCCAGTCTTTTGGGGGTGTTACTATCCATATGTACTGGAGTTTCTATCTGGAGAAGGTGGATAAGCTCATTTTTCAAATGAGAAAGGTATCTAGCAAATATTGCACATTTTCAGTAATTCCATTGATCAGGTTTTATAACCTTAAAGTAGTCCCAAAATTAATACATGGTCTTGAAATTTTACCATTTGAATCCTCCCGTTTGGTGCAAAAGATGGAATCCAAAATATGGCGAAAACTTCTTTACTATTTACCAAAGAGTGTTCCCATATCTGCAATACGTTTTGAGCTAGGTCTTCTTTCTCTCAATATGAAAGTTTTGTGGAAAAGAATGTCACTGTACCGGAATCTTATTATGTCTAAGAAAAATTCACTATATGCCCAACTGGGAACCAGATTGAGAAGTGGTGCCACCGAATCGAGGTTGTTACTGAAATTACAGGAGAGAATGTGAAAATCTCCTTGAAGTTATTAACCTCTCGCATGAAATGTTGATTTCTAACCCTGTGGGTGTGAAAAAAAGGTTGCAATGGTTGGATTGGACGAAAACAAAGGAAGTGGTGGCTGCATCTAAGATCTATAAGCAATTATTCTATGAGGGGAAGAAACTAGGTATGGTAGAATCTTATCTGATTAAATTTCCAGATCCAGCAAGGAGAGCAGTCCATCTACGATTTCGATTTAATGTTCTCCTTAAGGGGGAAATATTAGAAATCAGATCTGGAACAAGCCAACAAATCTCCTGTCATTTTTGCCCTTGCAGAACGACTAGCGAATCACTTAAACATCTACTCCTGTAGTGTGAAGCAATAGCCCCACAGCGGCTAGTGGCTTTTGGTAGATTCGTTCACAACCCCTCTAGGGTTTTGATTGAAACACTATGGTGGAACATGTTGCACAGGAAACTAAATGCACTTAAATTGGCTGTGGTGAAATTTCTAATAGAAGTGTGTGGATTGGCAACAATAGGAAAAAATATTGCTAAACTTGAACAAGAGGCCTGATAAACGCTGGCGAAAAGTCAAATGTAAATAATGAATGTGAAATATGGTATTTTTCTTGGTCTTTTTTTTTTTAAATTATTGCTGATTTTACATGCTTCGGTATTTTAATGTAAAATGTTTTTAGTTTTTTTGTAAAGGTTTACTTTGTATAAACCAGATACAATAAAAAAAAAATAATAATTTGGATATATTGCTTGTGAAGCCCTCCTCCGACATCACCTCCGTTAAAAACTGGTGGAAAATATGGCAATTTTTTTCCTACAGGCCACTTTTAGTCGTTGGTACTGTAAAGTCGTGGTAAGACCTGCCCACACCTTTTCTTGAACCTCCTCCAATGACACAAACCTCCCATTGAGGTATAGATCCCCCAGCCGCATTTCTTTATCGGGGGTCCCATTTACTCTCTAGTCTCGTGTCCTGCGTGGGTTCGAGGTCAGGGTAATGCCAGAGGCGGGTGTAGGGCCAATAAAGATCAGCACACTCCACCCTGTTAAATATTTTGGCCCAAGCCCAGACAATATACTTTTCTGATCTAGTGAAACACATATCCAAGGAACAGCATAAACCTATAACTCTGATTAAGGATAACAGTTATTCTAGGGGAGTTGGACCTTGGGGTGAAATAATCAATTACAGTTGATTTTCAGTTCACAGACTAAGGGAAGCAATAACTAACTTATTTTAGGATAACAGTTATACTCAAGGTAAGTCAAACCTATACACTTTTTACAGGAGCTATAAGCAACTTAAAGGCAGGTGTAAACCTAAGATTGTTTTTGTGTCTGTCTACAACAGACCAGGGAAAGCAAAAGGAACAAGTTACTTACCTGTAACTGTTGTTCTCCAGCATGGGTCTGGCATGGATTCACATGCTCATGAATATTCCCCGTCGTCAGGCTGGGAATCCTCGGTAAAGAAAAAACCAGTATCAGTTTCGTTTCTGATCTGTCTTTCGTAGTAATAACCAATCACTGGTCTCTGCGTCATACTGACCACAGCCAATGACTGCCCTCTACCTAAGCACCGCCTCTGGCAGCCATCTTCAGATTTGGAAGCACGTGAAGTGGCAGTATGACCAAGTGAAGAGCCGCAGAGGGGTAGGCGGGAGGGTTCGCATGTGAATCCATGCCAGACCCATGCTGGAGAACAACAGTTACAAGTAAGTAACTTGTTCCTTCTCCAGCATGGGGTCTGGCATGGATTCACATGCTCATGAATAAAGAATACATAGCAGTACACATGCACAACCACGGGAGGTGGCAAAGGCTCAACATTAAGCATTACATCAAACTCAACATTAAGCATCTTACCTCCTCACCAAGCTCACCTCAGGCGAACAGGTTGCGCAGCACTGCTTGGCCGACCCTGGACTCCTCCCTGGAATCCCGATCGACGCAGTAGAATTTCGTGAAGGTGTGCGTCGACCTCCACGTAGCAGCCCTGCATATGTCCAGCAGGGGCACACCAGAAAGGAACGCCGTGGTAGCTGCGATCGCTCTGGTGGAATGGGCTCTCGGACGGCCAGGCAGCGGTCGGTTTGCCAACCAATGACAGTACATGATACAGCCGGAGAGCCATCTGGAAATGGAAGCCTTCGAGAGAGCCTTCCCCTGATTGACAGGTCCAAAATTCACAAAGAGTTGTGACGTCTTCCGAAAACACTTTGTGCGGTCCACGTAGAACTTCAGCGCTCTAGCCACATCCAGCGAGTGCAAAGTCCTCTCAGCCGGCGACGAAGGCGACGGGAAGAACACAGGCAACACCAAGGGTTCGTTGAGATGGAAGTCCGACGGTACCTTGGGCATGAAGGAGGGGTGAGTCCTGAGCACTACCCTCGTGTCGTGGAAAGTCAAGTACGGGGCCTTGCAGGAAAGGGCCTGGATCTCTCCCACCCGTCGTGCGGAGGTGATGGCCACAAGAAACGCTGTTTTCCACGACAGAAACTTCAACGGGGCCGAGTGCAGAGGCTCGAACGGAGGTCCCATGAGCTTGGTCAGCACCACTTTGAGCTCCCATGCCGGGGCCGGCGCCTTCACCGGCGGGAACGATCTGAACAGTCCCTTCATGAACTCTTTCACCAGACGATGAGACCACAAGGACGTCCGGCCCGTGGTTCTGGTGTATCGGGAGATCGCAGCAAGATGAATCTTGATGGACGCGTGTGCCAGTCCAGCTTTGGCCAGCGTCAGCAGGTACGGCAGTACTTGGGGAGCCGTAATCCGTAGAGGGTTAATCTTCTGTGCGTGGCACCAGACAGAGAACCTCTTCCATTTGTGTCCGTAGCATTTAAGAGTCGAGGACGCCCTGGCCTTTGCAAGAACCTCTCTGCAGTCGGCCGGTATGTCGTATCCTCCAAACTCTAGCGCCGCAGGAGCCAGGCCTGCAAGTTCAGCGATTTCGGGTCGTGGTGGAGGATGGCGCCTCCTTCCCTGGAGAGTAGATCCGCGTCCACCGGCAGCTTGATTGGCGGGGACGCTGACAAGTCCAGAAGGTCCGGGAACCATATCTGCCTCGGCCACGCAGGTGCGACGATGATCATCCTGCACCGCGACCTCTTGAGCTGGTTGACGAGCCGGTTTAGCAGTGGCAAAGGAGGGAACGTGTAGAGGAACAGGCCCTCCCAGGGGAACGAGAAGGCATCGCCCATGCTCCTTGCCGGGGGAAACCTGCTGGCGAACCTCCGGCACTTGGAGTTCGTCGCCGTCGCGAACAGGTCGATCTGGGGTGTGCCCCACCGTCGGAAGAGGCGATCCACTAGATCCTGCCGTAGTTCCCACTCGTGGCACGAGCGCAGCTCCCTGCTGAGTGAGTCGGCGATGGTGTTTTTTATCCCTGCCAGATGAAACGGCACCAGAAACATCCTTTGGGCGATGGCCCAATGCCACAGGTCCTGCGCCTCCTTGGACAGCGCTGGAGACCTGGTTCCGCCCTGTTTCCTGATGTAAAACATGGTGGTGGTGTTGTCGGTGAAGATCCTCACCACCTTGCCCTTGAGGGACGGAAGGAAGGACCTGAGGGCCCAGAACACTGCACGGAGTTCCAGGACGTTGATATGGAGGGACTTCTCCGTCGGGAGCCAAAGGCCTCTCGAGTGCAGATTTTCGGTGTGCGCTCCCCACCCTTCCAGGGAGGCATCCGTGGTCACTGTCTCCTGGTGGTCTGGGGTCTGGAAGTCCATGCCCGCCGTCAGATGTGCGCGGTTGCCCCACCACCGGACCGCTCGGCGGAAACGCTCGTCGAGTGTGATCCTCTCCTCGAAGCCGCCCGTCGTTTGGATCCAGCGCGCGTCCAGGAACTCCTGCAACGGGCGCATCCGGAGCCTGCACATGGGAATGAGGTAGATGCAAGACGACATCATCCCGAGGAGGGACTTGATGGACCTCACCTTGGCCGCGTCGGAAACCAACATCCGCTGTACCTTGCCCAGAATGGACCTGGTCCTTTCCTCCGACGGGGAGGTCAGAAGGGACACACTGTCGAGCTTCGCTCCCAGAAACAGTGCGTTTTGCGCGGGTACCAGGTGGGACTTGGCGTAGTTCACGGAGAATCCCAGGTCCGTGAGAAGTTGGACGGTCCTTGTCGTGTGCTCCACGGCGAGCTCCCTCGTCTTGGCTCGGATGAGCCAGTCGTCCAGGTAGGGGTAGACGTGGATCCCCTTCGCGGCGCAGCTGCGCCGCCACTGGTGCAAGGCACTTGGTGAATACCCTGGGTGCCGACCGTAGTCCGAAGGGGAGGGCTTTGAACTGGTAGTGACGCCCTTGGACCACAAACCTGAGGAATTTTCGGTGCCCCTTTAGGATGGGAATATGGAAGTAGGCATCCTCCAAATCCAACGACGACAGGAAGTCTTCTTCCTCCAGCTGCCCCAGGACGTGCTGGAGGGTGACCATCCGGAACTTCTGCGCCTTGATGAACTTGTTCAGACGTCGCAGGTCTAGGATGGGGCGCCATCCTCCCGTCTTCTTCTTCACGAGGAAGTATCTCGAGTAAACTCCGGAGCCCCGAAGCCTCTTTGGGACGAGTTTGATGACCCCCTTCCTGAGCATCGCCTTTACCTCCAGGAGAAGCTGAGGGACGTGAAGCTCTTTCCTGGCCACGGGGGGGACGCGCGGGCACCTTCTTTGAAACTCGAGCGCGTGGCCCCGGGCTAAGGCGTCCAGCAGCCAACGGTCGGTGGAGATGGACTCCCACACGCTGACGAAGCTCGCCAGCCGGCCTCCCACCGGGGTGCTTCGGTGGGGGCCCGACCCCACGGCCGGTTCAATCCTGTTTCGACGAGGCTTTGCCGCCTTGACCTCCTTGGCGACGACGGCGGGGTCCGCCAGACTTGCCTCGTCCTCTGTAGGCCTCCTGAGACGACGAGCGGGCCGCTTGACGGTAGGTGGAGAAACCGCCGCCGGAACCTTTGGAGGCGCCCTTGCCTCCGCTGCTCCGAAAGGGCGTCCCTCGTTGCTGCAGAACCCCAAGGGCCCGGGCCGTCTCAGTGTCCGCTTTAATGGCCTGAAGGGAATCGTCCACTGTTTTCCCAAACAGGTTGTTCCCATCGAACGGCATGTCCAGGACTCTGGTCTGTACGTCTTGACGGAAGTCCGTAGCCTTGAGCCATCCACGCCGCCTAAGGCAAACGCCGTTGCCCAACTGGCGAAACCCAGTGTCGGCGATGTCCGTCGCAATAGTGATGGCGTGGTCCGACGCCACCTCGCCTTCCTGTAGGATCTCCAGGGCATCCGCCCTCTTGTCGTCCGGTAGGAAGTCCAGCAGGGGAGCCAGTTTGTACCATAGCTCCCTGTCGTAGCGGGCCACGATAGCCAAGGCGTTGGCCGCTTTAATCGTCGTCGCTGCAGACAAGATGACCCTGCGTCCCATAGCGTCCAATTTCTTTCCCTCGCCGTCCGGTGGGAAAGTCGATGTGGAGGCCGCACCCCCCCCCCGCTTTCTTCCTGGCCGCCGCGGAGACGACGGAGTCCGGGGTAGGCTGCGCCCGGAGGCACAGGGGGGCCGCGTCCGGGACCCGGTACTTCTTCTCGTACCGGTCTCTTCTAGCTGGCGTCGTGGAAGGGTTCTTGAGGAGGGCGAGGCCCTCATCCCAAATGTCGTCCAGTAGAGGCACCGCGAGGACCGTCTTCCTCTTGGCCTTGGGCCGTTGATAAAGGAATCCTTCCTTTTTCTTCTCCTCAGGGCAGAGTTGGAAAAGCTTGGATGCCCTGGCGATCATGGAGTGGAACGATCCAATCTCGTCAGGCGGAGAAGCCCTGGTGGGAGGTGACGACGGTAGATCCTCGTCGTATACCTCGTCGTCCGTACCCGTCGCTGCCGTGTCAGTCCCCGTATCATCCCCTCGGGTGGACGGGGAGGAGGGCTGGACGGGGCGCGACGGCTGAAAAGGAGGTGGAGGGTGAATCCTTCTTTTCTTGGGCGGGGGAGCACCAGAAGGTCCCGGTTCCGGATCCCCCGACGGGAAAGGTTCCTCCGTCGGCAACGGTAGTCTCGTCCTTGTCTCTGAACATAAGGACTGTATAGCCAACAAAATGGCCGCCGAGTTGTCTTGCGGCACTGGCAGAGGGGAATCCGATGGGCGATCAGGGGCCCCGTCGGCACCCTCGACTTTGTCGTCGTCACCTGCGTCGGGATCCATCCCGACGGGCCGGTCTTCTTCCACGCCAAGGCCGTGGCTTAAGACCTCAATCAGCTCTTCCTCTGAGGTTGAGGCCGAATCTACGACGACGCCCTGCCCCCCCTTTTTCTTCCCCGCCGGGGGTTTCACGGGGGTGCTATCGATGGGCACAAAAGAGGACTCCCTCCGAGGTGGCAGGGAGACTCTGAGCCCCGAGGTCGCCACCACTGGTGTAGCCTCCACAGGCTGAGCCAGGGCCGCCGCGACAGTATCGATAGAGGGCTTGGCCGGATGGATTAAGGCCTTCACCACCTTAGGTGCGCTCACCGCCTTATCCTTGAGGGGGGGACACTGCCTCGCTCCCCCTCCGATGGGGCCTTCAAGCTCGACCGGGGCCTCTCAAGGCGCTACGCCGGGTGCTCGCCCTTCCTCTTACCCGACCCAGATCGTTGGCTCGTGGCTGAAGGTGCCGGGGAGGGTGCGCCCTGCCTGGCGCCCGTAGAGCCTGACCGTTCGGCGCTCCCGGTGCCAGCGGACTCGCGGTGCTTGGCCTTGTGTTGGAACCCCGTCGCCGGGGCGTCCTCAAAGGTCTTAGAAGACCGCTCGGATTTCTTCCTCTTCTTCTCGCCCGACGGGCTCTTCCCTTCCAGCCAGTTGGCGAGACGTTGATGGCGGTCCTTCATGGTCCGCTCCGACATGTTGCCGCAAAACGCACAGTCCTTCTCCACGTGCGTCTTGTCCTCATGTAAGCAGTAGAGACAAAAGGAGTGTTCGTCCTCCTTAAAGACGTTCTGCAGCTGGCATCCAGGGTAGATCCTGAACAGCTTTCCGGGCGTCGAGCTTCCCTTCTCCTGGGCCATGTCCGGGCCTGAGAAACTTCTGGAGTCCTCCAAAAGCGTAGCTCGACGAAATCTTCACCCTTGAGGGGCGCAGACGAATCCGACACGGGTCCCCGTTAATCGGATGGAGAGTCGGTGGAGCTTGAGGCTCTTTTGACCGAAAAAATGAAGTTTTTTGAGAAAAAATGTGAAAAAATAGCACTAACGCTCGAGAGCAATAGCACGAGGATCCTAACACATGAACGTGCGGTAAAAATCTGAAGATGGCTGCCAGAGGCGGTGCTTAGGTAGAGGGCAGTCATTGGCTGTGGTCAGTATGACGCAGAGACCAGTGATTGGTTATTACTACGAAAGACAGATCAGAAACGAAACTGATACTGGTTTTTTCTTTACCGAGGATTCCCAGCCTGACGACGGGGAATATTCATGAGCATGTGAATCCATGCCAGACCCCATGCTGGAGAACTCAGTGTTACACTTTATGAATGACTCAAAGTTATTCTAGGTAGGTATTCTAAAGCAGACTTGTTCTGGACAGGCCAAGAGCAAGTCAAGGGAAGCAGGACCCAGTTGGGGACACTCATACATTTATCCAAAAAGGAATAATAAAGTGAATCCAACAGCACTACTTTTGGGAACGAGGCACAACCAAATCAGAGGTGAGTATTATACCCTTACATCTACTTTTCAGAATAGTAAAACACACATTCAAGGTAATTAAGATGTTTTGTAACTGTTCACTCTCAGAGTTACAGTTACAGACCAATTTCTTTTGCAAGTAAGTAACTTTTAAACACTTATTCTCTTTTCTAGGAAAAAGGGCCAATCCTTTACAAGTCTTTGCCTTATTCTTGGAGCATGAGTGTTTTCAGTGGCAGAAGGGGGGTGGGGGCACTAGGGTCTAGTGTCCAACAGGCAGTGTCAGGATAGGTTCTTAAGTAGCAAAAGTCAGAGTTCCTAAGGAAGACTGTTCAAACAGGTGAGAATTTTACTTTAGAGTTAGTTGAGGGTCCAGGGGCTTCACAGAGGAGGATTCCAACAGTGGGCCTGGGTGAAATGGACGAGAGGCCTCCATATCACAGAAAACACCCCGAAACTACACAGGAATCACAAGAGACTTAAGGTAAGTAAATACCCAAGCCAACACAGTACCTCAGCACAGAAGAAGATTTTGCAGTAGGACGACTTCAGGATATGTAGCCAAAAACCTGGGTGGTGGATTCCGTGTCGTGGTGACTGAAAAAAGGACCTTGGAAGGGGCTTTGCAGCAGGGATCAACAGGGAAGGCTCTAGGAAAGATTTTCTTTACGGCTGGATGTGGCTCTTCAGTAGCACAGAAGACAGAATATTGCAGGTCGAATTCACGTTGTTAGCAAGGTCCAGCACTCTGGTGAGGGGACTTTTCAGATTGGAATCGAGCCTCTGGAGATCCAGCAGGATGCCCACGAAGTTTCAGCGAGATTCAGAAGACAGTGCACCGCACAATGGGTCGAGGTCCCAGGGTTTTGGTGTATTGCAGCCCCTCAAAGTCGCAGCATGGCACGGGATGGCTCAAAATGCAAGTCTCCTTGAATCTAGTGGGTCTCACCAGGCTCTGGGTCAGGGTCAGGGTCGTCATTTGCAGAGTCCCCAGGTCGATTGGAAGGAAGGGCTGAAGCAGGCTCCGGTTACACAGTAGGCTCATCATTCGCTGGAAATTATTTCAGCCGCTTCTCCTTCATCCTCCTCTTCGGTTTTGGTTCCAGTGGTCGACTACCTCTTCAGCTTCCAGGTTCAGACTCTTATGCAGAAACCCAGCCAATCAAACAGCCTTGGAACATTCAAACTTGGGGGGGGGGGTTGGCAATCTGTTTAGGACAGTCAGCCTTCCAGTTTGACCTGGAATCTCGCACTCAGGCTGGAAGACAAAGGGCTGTGGAGTTTTGGACTTTGGATTCCTTCCTCGCTTCCTGCTTTCACAGATACTCTGGAGCATGGGCGGGCAGACCACAGGACCCCCGCCGATGATATAAATCACAGAGGAATTTCCCACCCTGGATGTCAGGGTAAGAAACAAGAAGGACAAGGAACACCAAAAATGGCAAAAAAACAAGACAGGGATCATTTTGGTAATATGAGCACCCATGGGTGTCTTTACCGGGGCTGTGCACACAGCCCACGGTAAAGGTGCACTAAATTAACAAAAGGTATCACTGCCACCAGCCATTATAGGTAAGCTTGTCCCTGTAACAGAATTGTTACAGTTTTAGTGTGAACGGGGATAGACTGAATCTCCCCAGCACTCCATATAAGGTGGGGGGTGCTGGTTTCACCAAATAACATGTCAAAGGGATCCAAAGATCCTTTCTACCTTTGGGAACTGTAGTTCTCTCACAGTGAGCCTAAGAAAGTAAGTTAAAAGGGGAACCCCTAGGGCAACCCAGCAAAAATAGGCACAGATTGTCAAAGAGGATAACTTTAAAAAGACACTATGGAGAGTCTAAAAAATGACACCCATAAAAAGAGTAAAAGACAGTGTGGAAAAATAATTCTGGGGTTGACACAGGTCAGGAAGATTTATCATTACTATGAAAATCTTACCCAACACCAACATTTTTGGAATTTGGCGACCATCTGTTGGATTTGCAAAGTCATGTCCTGAAGACTCTACTATTCATATAATTATTGGCTCGCTTTGCTATGTGGCTCACCCCCCTTGCTCCCATATTGGAATTAGAATGTCACATGTGTGTGTCCATCATGTGATGTGTTTTTATTTTGGGTCCTCTGTTCTGTGGCCTTAAACAACCGGGTCACTGGTGCGCTTTATAAATTGATTAAAGTAAAATTGGGAGGGAGACCCTTTCGAGGAAGAGTCCAGAACTGCTCTGATTGAACTGAGGTATGTGGGATAGTGCCACTTGGTACTTCTTGAAGTTAAGGGAGAAGCCCACCTCTTGCGAGTTGTTCCAGAGGTTGAGCTGGGGAGCAGGCTCTGATCAGCCAAGTGTTCAAGTAGGGGGAAATGTGAATTCCTCCCCTCCGCAATCTGGCTGCCACGACTGAAGATAGCTTGGTGAAAACCCTTTGGGGCTGAGGGGAGCCCAAAAGCCAGCACTCGAAACTGGTAATGAGTTACCAGTACTTCGATTGTCATGTGAAAGTAAGCGTCCTGGAGGTCTAGTTGGGTGTGGGGGAGGGAGTCTGGAGGATGATGGACAGGGTGTCCACCGGCCGTGGCCATGAGTCTGCAGTAATGCTGCACCTTTCTGAAGATCAATGCAGCAGGCACTCACCCTACCGGAGTAACATAGGAAAAGCTGTCAAAGCAGTTTTGAAGCCATTGCAGTACTGGAGGTCACTGAAGCAGGGGAGGACTGAAGTTTTACCTCCTTTGCCTCTCGATGGTCTAGAAAATGTCCTCTGCCCTTTCCCGGCAGATGTTCGCACTTATCCCCTTTGTGATGCTGTAGTAACAAAAAGGTTTCCCTTTGCACGTCTGGGTTGCAGGTTGAGTGGGCTGTCGTACAGCCACTCCCAGAGACTTTGTTGCAGTTTTAGATACCTGCAATTTCTCTAGGCTATCATATGTTTTAGGACACAAGTTCAATCCATTGTACGGCATGTCTAGCAGTTTGGATTGTACATCCTGTGCAAATCCTGACTTCTAGCCAGGCAAATCTCTCTGACACGCAACTTGTGCCCATGGCCCTCCCCACGCAGTCTGCATCGTTCAGCGTGGACTGAAGTGGTCGTCACTTAGCCTCCTTGCATCCCCCACTATACAGAAACCAAACCGACCCTCATTTCGCCCACTGGGAAATGGTCTGCAGCCTCTCCTATAGCCGCCCACAAAGTGTGGGTGTATTTGTCCAGAGTGCATGTTGCGTTAATGGTTTTTAAAGCCATGCTGCCTGAAGCAAAGACCTTTTTTGGAAAAGCAGCATACCTCGCCGCCATTGGAGGCAAGGAAGAGTATGTGCTTGTATTTGTATTTTATTGTTTATATAGTGCTTTAATCCAAAGCGCTTTACACTTCAACACGGGAACATTAAACATGGAACATAGAAGCAATAACAGTATCTATGAGACAAACCAGAAAAACAGCAAGTGGAACAATTTGCATTTGAGGAGGAAGAAGAAAGGAGGAGGAGGGGAAGGAGAAAAGGGAGAGCACGTAGGGAGTAGTGGGAGTAGGAGGGATGGTGAGGGTATTGGAAGGAGAGAGAAAAGGTGGAAGGGAGGGGCGGGGAAGGTGTCGGGGAGTGGAGTAGGAGTGTTTTAAAGGAGGAACGTAAGGAGGAATAGGTGGGAGTGGAGCGGATAGTGAAAGGAAGGGAGTTCAATGTAGGGGGGCAAGGAGATGAAAGGAGCGGAAATGAGGAGGCACAAGGTGGTGGGGGTGGAAAGTAAGAAGAGATCAGCAGAACTAAGGGAGCGAGAGGGGGTATATAATGAGAGAAGAGAGGAGAGGTAAGGAGGGGCTAGGTCATGAAGAGTTTTTTTTTAACAACTTTATTTATTTTGGTTTTTCAAAGTATAAATACAAACATTTGTGATATTCCCTCCCCCACCCCCTAACATTCCCAACATTGTATACGGTGTAGCATATTTCAACAGTTTGAGACTCTTTGGTCGCACATTCTTCCAGTTCAGAGTGTGTGTTTTAAATAACAGAAACGCTGCGCAATAGTCTCGGCTTAAAGTCCATTTGTTCTCTATCATTTGTACATTCGTGTAGTGGCATCCAGGTGTCTAAATATTTCGTGTAGGAGCTGTGGGATAATGCAGTACTCTTTTCCATGGCCATTACCACCCATAGTCTCACCCACCACATGGCCACTATCGGTCCTCGTTTGTTCTTCCATTTATGGGGCAAGGTTATTCTAGCAGCGCTTAGCATATGGGTAATGAGGTGGGCTTTCGCCCAGATTTAGCATAGCATCCCTCCACCGCCTCCCCCAGTAGGATCACCATCGGGTCGAATGGTAATTGTGTCCCTGTTATCTCCTTGATGTGACTTAGGATTTCCTTCCAGTATTATATTTCAGAGCAAGCGGGCAAGACCACCACATGTGTATTAGATCACCAGGTTGTCTGCAGCCTCTCCAGCAGGACATGGGGTAGTCTGGGTTAATGGAATGCATGCGTTCAGGTGTCATGTACCATCTTAAACACATTTTGTATGCGGCTTATTAATGGAGATGCATTTAGAGCTTTTAGCAGCTCTTTGCCAGATTTGGCTCCAAGTCTCGCTAGAGATTGGTTTCCCCATATCCGCTTCCCACCGTTGCATATAAAGGAGTGATTCTTCAGGGTCTACTGCTCCCATTAAGCTATACAGTTTCGACACCCCTTTCTTGGGTTGGCCATCTTTTATTGTGAATTCTAGTCCCACCGGATCTCGGGTTGCCTCTTCTCGGACCTTTCTATAAGAGATCCAATTCCTTAGTTGGACATAATGGAACCTCTCAGTCTCAGGTATATTAAAGTTAACTTTGCATCTCTCAAAGGTTAGGGGTGTACCTTCTTCGTAAAGGTCTCCCATTGTCAGTGTTTTCTCATTCCCATCCCATTGTACCCAGAAATCAGATCGCATTCCAGGGGTGAAGTCCGGGTTATGGGCCACTGGTGTCAGGGGTCCCCCTCCAATCCTCACCTTTCTACTTCGTAATGCCTTGTCCCTGTACCATAAAGTGGCCTTGGTGGATTCGAGTAACACACCCTCTTTGTTTCTGTGCCGTTCGGCAAGGGAGGGGAGGCTGTCCAGGGGGGCTCTAGTTGCTTCCCTTTCCATCCAACCCGTTTGGTTATTTCTGGGTGACCACTGTAATGCTGGGGCTATCTGTGCTGCCCATAAATATCTGCGGATTTCGGGACTCCCAACCCTCCCTACAATTGGGGTCTGAACATGACCTTTTTTGGGACTCTTGGTTTTTTCTTTTTCAAAATAAATACCATTATCTCCCTTTGTAGTTTTTGGATTGCTGGGGCTGGGATGTGTATTGGTAGGGCTCTTACCACATAGAGGAACGTGTGGAGCAGGGTCATCTTTACAGCCATTATTCTTGCCAGCCATGACAGTTCCTGCACCTCCCAGCACTTTAGGTCCCCTGCTAGCTCTTTCAGTAATTACGGGATGTTAGCCCCATATAGTTTCTCGTATTTGGAGGTTAGTTGTATTCCTAAATATTTCACTGCTTTTTGCTCCCACTTCAGCGGGTGCCTGTCCACCCATTCTGTCACTTGCTCTGCTCTCTGTGATATTGAGTGCGCAGGATTTATTATAGTTAATATGGAAATCCGGAGACCTTTCGTGAACTCTGTTACTAGATCTAATGCTTTTGGTAGCGAGTGTTGTATCTTTGAGAAACGTAAGACTATCATCCGCATAAAGAGTTATTTTTTTAGGCTCTCCAGCACCCACTTCTACTCCTTGGATCTCTGGGTTGTTGCGAGTCTTTTGTGCTAGTGGCTCCATGGCCATGGCCAATATTAGAGGTGACAGCGGGCACACTTGTCTTGTGCCCTTCTGAATAGGGATACTATCTGTGAACCGTCCATTAACCAGTCGTGTGGATGGATGTGCAAAATTGGCCATTACCATGCGTATGAAGGTCGGGCTACACCCGAACTTTTCCAGAGTCAGCTGTAGGTACCCCCAATGTAAGCTGTCGAATGCTCGGGAGGCGTCTAATGCCAAGACTGAGAATCGCTGTTCTGTTCTATAACGCCTTTCGATTGTGTCTATGGCTCTGCGGATATTATCGTGTGTTTCTCGCCCATGTATGAAACCTGCTTGGTCGGGGTGGATTATCTCGGGCAGTACCTCCGCTAGTCTATGGGCCAGGACCGTCGAGTACATTTTTGCATCTCCGTTTAGTAACAAAATAGGGCGGTAACTCGCGCATTCATTGGGGTCTCTGTCTGGTTTTAGTAGTAATACTGTGGTCGCTTGGCTCATGTCTTCAGAGATCCTACCGGTGTCCCCGGATGGAGTTAAACTGTTTGGTTAGGGGGCCTATCATGGTGGTTCTGAACGTTTTGTAATATGCGTTACTAAGCCCATCTGGGCCAGGGGCCTTATTTGCATTTAGTGCTTTTATTACTTCTCCCACCTCTTCCTATGAGTGGATCACTTCCTCTACTGCTTTTTCTCCCCATATTCGATTCCCTTCCGAGTTTCCGAGTTGGGTTATGCAGTTCCGGTTTCTTCGCTGCTTCAGTTTAGCTGCGAGGAATTGGTTTGCTTTATCCCCTTTAGTGTAGTAGAATTGTTTGGTTCGTATTAGGGGAAGCACTGCATCATCCGCCAGGTGGGTCTCTAAGGCTGCTCTAACTTTTTTCAATGTCCTCCATGCTCTCTCTGAGCCCTTATTTTTATACTCTGCTTCGGCATCTGCCACTTGGGTCTCCATAGCTCGTCTCACCCTTTCCGTTCTTTTGATGTAGTTTGTTTTGTGTGCTATAAATTCCCCTCTTACCACGGCTTTGCTTGTATCCCAGTGTATCCCAGGGGTGTTATCTTGGAAGTAATTCTTCAGGGTTCGTTCAATGTCTGCTCTGAGGGCTAAATCTTTCAGGATTACTTCATTTAGGCACCAAGGTTTGCGGGGCCGATATTGTGGACTCAGGGGTTCCAACTTTAAGAGGACTGGAGCATGGTCCGACAGGCACCTCACTCCAATCTCTAATCCCGTAACTTGTGGGATCAGTGAGTCCGAGATCAGCACCATGTCAATCCGGCAGTGGCCTATATGTACCGCGGAGTAATGGGTGCAAGCCTTTTCTTGTGGATTAAAGAATTGCCATGTTTCAATCAAATGTAATTCCTGAGGAATCTAGCTAGGGCCTGTCTGAACATGTGATCACTGGAGGAGGCTGGGAGAGTTTTGTCCATCTCGGCATCCATCACCCCGTTAAAATCCCCTCCTATTAATATCTGTCCCCTTCCCCATTGCGCGATGATCGGGAGCATCTCCATCAAGAAACGATCTTGTCCTTCATTGGGGGCATAGATTGATACCAGCGTTACTTGCTGCCCCATCAGTTTCCCTCACACCAACAGGTAGCAGCCCTCCGAGTCTTTCTTCACAAATTGTTTTTCAAAGATGATCCCTTTGGCTAGCAGGATGCCCACCCCTTGTTTTTTCGTTTCACTAGTGGCGAAGAATTGCGTGGCGAATGCTCTATGCCTCAGTCTGTGTTTGTTGTCCTTAAGTAGGTGTGTCTCTTGCATCCAGACCACTGAGGCCTGCATAACTCCCAGTCTAGATAGCATAGATTTGCGTTTAATTGGGGAATTAAGCCCCTGGACATTTAGTGTAACAAATGTTAATTCAGCCATTTTCATGTCCTGCACTTCTGCTTCTCTTAAGACCCAGAGATCTCTCCACGTTTTCAAGTGTTCTTTGTATATGATGCGTCACCGTCAGCCTTAAATGTAAACTTTCTCCCTTTCTCCCAGTAAACCAGCTCTTCTCCTACTCCTCGACCTCTCAGCGGCATTTGATCTCGTTGATCATAGCGTCCTATGCCACCATCTCTCCAACACCGCCAAATTCTCCCCTGAAGCCACAGCGTGAATCACCTCCTTCCTACAAGACAGAACCATGCAAGTTTTCTCGGACCGAGCCGCAGCTTCACCAACCATCATACTCTGCGGGGTGCCCCAAGGCTCCTGCCTCTCCCCCACGCTATATAACATCTTTACACGCCCCCTCTTCCTCATCCTCGACGCCATGGGCATCTCCTACACAAACTACGCCGACGACACACAGATCCTCCTCACTCTCACAGGTAACTATACCACTGACTCCCTGACCCTCAACAACCTCTACAACACCATCCAAGCCTGGATGGCAGATAACGGCCTATGCCTCAACTCCGACAAGACGGAACTCCTCCCGGTAGGTTCTCCCGACACCCTAAAAAACCTAGATGCCCAATTCAGCCACTTCACCATTGACTCCATTAAAATTCAAGTTTCCGACTCTGTCAAAACTCTGGGAGTCTACCTGGATTCCAGCCTATCCATGGACAGAAAAATCAACGCAATTGCCTCTGCAGCTGCATATCATGCCAAACTTATCAATGCAGTCAGACCCTTTCTCTCCAAAGAAAACTGCACCAACATAGCCAGAGCCATCACCGGCTCTAGGCTAGAATACTGTAACCTACTCTTCCTAGGAACCTCCAATAAAAACTTAGAGAGATTACAAGTAATACAGAACAATGCACTCCGGGCAGCCCAAGGCATTGCAAAAAGAGAACATCTCGGAGGCCAGAAAACTAGCCCACTGGCTCCCAATAAAAGGAAGGATCTTATTCAAAGCCCTTACACTGACCCACAAGTGCATCCACCTCACTGCTCCTCCATACCTCTCTCAAAGGATACACCTCGTCTCCTCAACCAGATCGCCGTATACCAACATGCTCTCGGTGCCACGAGTAAAAAAAAAAAGCAAAAGCGGGAGGATCCAGCTTCCCTTATCTCGCGCCCTCTCACTGGAATGCCCTACCACCCACTATCTGTGGCGAGGCCTCCCTCACCACCTTCCGCAAAACGTTGAAGACCACCCTCTTCACTTAAGGCCAGACACACCAGCATGAGTACCTCCATGTATCATGTATTATACGACCAAAGCGATATATGTAACATTCACAATGTGTCAACAACTTCTACCATGCCTGTAACATGTAACTAAGTTTAATGCAAGTAACAGCGCCTCAATGCCCCTGGGCTGCTTGCGCGCTATATAAATGTAAATAAATAAATAAACCCCTTAACCCTTGAACTCCAACTTCCCCTACAAACACCCTTGGTGGATTTACCACAACAAGTCACCAGGTATAAACTTCCCTGGGAAACTGGGGTCTGGTACCTCCCCTAACCCCCACTGAATTTGGTTCTTGTATGTTTTCGGTCTTTGACATCTCTTTCTCGGTATCCATCTTTTGTCCTCAGTTTTTATATTTACGCCCCATTTTGTCAGTGCCTATCATAGGTCGAAATCAAGCATCTGGTATTTTAGGTGCCACTCTTGGAGCCTGAGCCCGAACACTCATGTAGGGTCTGTGGCGTTGGTATCTTTATTGCGGCCCCTTGGGCGGGGGCGTGCTGGCTTCCATGGTTCCTTTTCAGCTGAGTCCATTCTCTTTTTGTCTCTAGATGGGGAGCCATTTGCGCCAGCATTTCGGCTGTCCTCCCCGTCTCCCATAAGGCTTTCCATTTCCTCCTCTTTGGTGATCGTGTATCGTTGACCTTCCCATTCGAAACGAAGTCCAGTAGGGTATGTCCACCGGTAACAACCTCCTTTAGCCCGCAGCCAGTTTGTCACAACCCTCAGCTGTTTTCTCTTGAGAAGGGTTGCCTGTGCCAGGTCCTGGTATAGTTGGATAGTTGTAGATCTGAAGTGGATGGGTTCTTTTTTCCTTGTGGCGCGCATGCGGTCTTCTTTTAGCTGAAATAGGTGTACTCTTGTAAGGACATCCGGAGTTAAGTTTTTATTAAGTTGGTACGTCAAATAGACCCTGTGTGTACGATCTAGCACCATGTCCTTATCATCCCCAGTACTTAGGATGTGTTGGAATAGGTCTATTACATGTTGTTGTAGTTCAGGGTCTGCCACGGATTTTGGGACTCCTCGGATCCGTATGTTATCCCTTCTAGACCTATTTTTGGCATCTTCCTGCCTGTTTTGAAACCGTTCCATCTACTGTTCAAGCTCCTGTACCCTTTTGGTTAATTCTTCCTGTTCCTGCCCCTGTTCAGCCATCGTGGTTTCCACCTCATCTATTCTTTCAGCAGCCATGACCCCCTTGTTGAGATCGGCTACAGATTTAGCCAAGTCCGCAGCGCTTTCTTGGATGTCTTTTTTCAGTTCTTGGAGCAATGCCAGGAGGTCCGATTTCCGGATTGGCGGGTCCGTTGTGTCAACCAGGCCTTCCGTTGGGGAGAGGTGTACCTGGGCAGTGGCCTGAATCTGGCCCCATTTTTGAGTCTCCGCCGCCTGCATCATCACTTTGATGTCCCCGATGCTCCTCCCTTCGTTTTAATAGATTGTTTGGAAATATTTTGAGTGGGAGGCGGGGAGGACGGGAGCACGGCGGGGGTGTGCTTGCTTCTAATGTGTTCGTAAAATTTGCTGTGTTGGCACAGGTGGTTCTTTGTTTCTCCTTACTGTGGAGCTCTACATAGGTTGTGGTTCCCTCCAGGAGTCTTGAAACATCCTTGAGTCTTGAAACATCCTTGAGTATTGTGCTTCATGAGTCTGCCCCTCCTGCTTTTCTCCGGGCGTTTCATATCGCTCTATTGAATGGGATTCGCTTATGGGCAGCTCATTGAGTGAGTTCCGCCATTGTTGGTTTCTCATCTCCTGCTGGGTTGCAGGGTTATCAGCTCCATGGCCACAGGGTAACTCGCGAGAGGGCACACCCTCAGTTGTGCGCCCTGAGTCTTCCTCAGGCTGCCAGACGCTGAGGCAGGTCCCTCCTTCTCTCCCACGGCTGGCAGAGTTTATATCTGGTTGGGCGCATTGGAGTCGCGGCTCCCGCTCTGGCGATTCAGTGAGGTGGGGGAAAGGTTGGTGTGCGCCCGAGCGCCGCGCGTTGTTTCGGGGCTGCCCCTGCGCTGCACTGCCTCCCCGCCATTGCTTGCAAGTGCTTCTGTTCCCCCTCACCTCACATATCCAGCATGGGCCGGCTCCGGTTGTGGCTCGGGCGAGTCCGGTAGTTACCTTGGGCTTCCGCCACCTCCGCTCTCAGCTCACGCTGTCCTCCGGTTGCGTCACCACTCATCCATTCGGAGCTTGGTGGTTCCGCTGGCTGTTCCTTGGTCCGCGTACACCTCAGGGACAGTTCTGTTGATCAGCTTCACTGGGTCTCCAGCAGGCAGGCATACGTGTCAGTTCGATGGGTTTTGCCATCTGCCGTCCTCGGGGTCCAGAGTGACTCCCCGCAGCACCCTGCCGACCGCGTAACGGGGCTGCGGCTTCTCATTCACTCCTCGCTGATGGGGGCCGGAGTCCTCTGTCTCGTTTAGGACTAAGGATTAATGGCTTCTGCATGCAGGGGCGAAATGGGGCCATTCCCCGTCCGCCATCGGGCGTCCGTTGTTTTTCAGCTTCTGGCCACCATCTTGGCAGGTGGTCCGGGTCGCTTTGCCTAAACGCTTCTAACTCGCTTACGATGGCTCCCCGTCGCTTCCCTTCTTTTCTGGCGGTGCCTCATATGTTCCGCCACTTCTGCCTCTTTTTTCGTCCGAAAACGGTCCCATTTGTGGGGGTGTTTGGGCCATGTTGGGAAAGGGGTTACAGAGCCTACCTCGGAGCCATCTGAACGGGTCCTCGGCTGGCCACGCCCCGGTCATGAAGAGTTTTAAAGACAAGACAGCAGAAGTGAAATTTAAGTTGTGAATGGAAAGGAAGCCATCCTAGGTTGGAAAGGGAGTTGGAGATGAGCTGTAAATGTTGCTGCCTACATCATCAAGCTCTCTGGACTTGGGTGCTTGGACAGAAGTCTGGGTCAGCGGATGCCAGCTTGTACTGCTTTACCAGACACTTGTGTACTGCTGGTGCAGAGCAGGGTCTCTTCCAAGGCTTGAACAAAGGCTTGAACAAAGGACCTTTAAGTGCAGGACTGGTTCCACTTGTGGTTCTCTGTCGAGAATATCAGTGAGATCACCAACCCAAAGCATCTGTGACCTTTCTGTATGCAGCATTAGGATGGCCATGAGAGTCTAGCTGCTTGTGAGGAAATATTATTTTTGCATCTTTCTCCCATATATTCCTAAGAGACCCGCTGTTTTTTTTGGGCTTATTTCTTAACCCTGTCCTGCATCTGCTTTACTTGCCTTGCCTGTCTTGCTCATTCTTATGGGGAAACTGACTCGTCTCCAAGACTGTCAATACTGAGAGACGTTTAAGTCCCTTTTTTGGAATTCTTGTATTTTTCCAATTGCACACATCACCTTACAGTGACATGCAGTTAGGATATTTGAAATCCTTATAACATTTAACCTGATGGCTTTTTGGTTATTTTGACAATGTGCCTAATAACAGCTGGTGGAAGCCGTTTGATTCTTTTAAATTTTTCTTACAGTTTGATATTTTTCTCGTGCGCGTTTGCATTCATCGAAAATGGATACTAAAGCTGGCTAAAACATTAAGATGGCCGTGCTACAAGAGTTTTGCATGCTGTTTGGCCATCTTGTCCTTTGGCCTCGTTCCTGCTTTCTCCGGTCAGGAAATGCCATACATGGTAACCCCTTTCCCGGTGAAAGCTTCTGATTTCACGGGTAAGTGGGATTGGTGTGTGACAGCCAAAGGAGGGCTGGGACAGTCTGGTCCCAGTCCACATTCTCTGGAGCCCAAACGTCTGTTGCTGGATGGCTGTTATGACCAGTATTGGACAACCCTGGGCTGCTTGAATGTTGCAGATCCCTTCCATTAGTTGGACTGGGGAGTAGCACTCAGCCTGAACCTTGGATAAAAAGGAGGGATCCTGCAGCTAAATCGACAGATCATTATTGGAACCAAGACTTCTATGAAGAGCAGTCCGCTGATGCCCAGAGGACAACCCCTACAGCTGACCAGCATCAACTCCAGTGCTTGGCCCGGTGAGGCTATGCTCCTCTGCCTGATCTCAGAAAACCCTTGTTGGTGCTTCGACCCTTGAACCAGTGGGAACAAGCAGTCTCGACCTCTGGTCAAGGATCTATGCTTTGGAAGGTACCCCGGACCACCCCGTGCACTGACCAACTCCCTTTTGGGCTACAGCCATTGCCGTTCTGAGCAGGGCCTTGTGACACACAGGATCTTCATTTTATGCCATAAGACGCCTGTCCTCGCAATATCAGCCATCTCACTGCAAGGGAAGCTGAGGCTCCCTCTGTGTTCATCGCTAGAAGATTGCCTGCACCGCCTGAAAGTGGTGACCTCCGCTGGAACCATCCTTCTGCAATCCTGAAGGTTCTGCATCGCTGAGATTGGACCCTTTTCTTCATTTGGAGGTCTTCAAGAAGTTGCCTGGCACCGTCTGGTAAGAACTGTGACCAGATCCACATCCGAAAAGTGACCTTCACCCACGACCCCTGGGATCCCCTCTGTGAAAAACCTGAGGGTATTTCCCTGAATAGATCTAGGGAATGCCTTATTCAGGTGGCCAAGGAAGAACCAGCTCTCACAAAGTCCAAACTTGGGGGTAGACGAACCAACGAGGACCACCTGGATGAGGGAACCCAGGGTTATGCTCGGGGAAAAGCCCCAGGTGAGACACGATACTGCACCAAGAGAAAAGAAAAATATGAAATCCCTGAGGCCTTTGTAGGAAACAATACATCTGCCTCGCCTCCTCCCATTGAATCTTTCCTACCCAGATCCAAAGACCCCTCCGTACAGAACCAATCCCTTAAGATTTCCAAACCACTTGCACCCAAAGATCATTTATCCCAGAATCCCTGTTTTCCTGCCCGAACATTCCCCGATGTTCTTCTCCATGTCCCTCGGATTATTAATTTCTGTACTCTCAACCTGCTCAGATAAAACACTACCATGCCCACAATACCCCTTGTTTATTTCACAATCCCAGCTATTCCCTTATGCCCCACAAACCCTACCAATCCCATCCCTCTGATTATAATGTTCCAAACCATCCTACTCATTTCACAAAACCTACCCTTCCGAGATCACCACAACCCCTAATACGAGGTTTATAATTCCATGTAACACCTCTTTCCCTTCCGACCCTGTAGGATACCTGGAAACTCTACCACCTTCTTTTTACAACCCAAACACTTCTTTATATTTTGACAAACACCGGACAAATGCAAAAACTGTTTACCTCACATGTCCCAACCCAAGGGTCAGGCAAAGTCAGGCAATTGACCTAAGTCACTCACAACTGACGGCACTTTCCTTTCCCCACAGTGATAAAAGGTGAGACAGCTTCCCAGGTCCGGCAGTTCGAAGAGGAAGAGAAAGGTGGCGAATATCGAGAGGCTAACAAGGAGACACACGACCTTGCCCTTTTTGATGCAGACGCCCAAAGCCTCCGCAGAGGGAATCGTAAAACCGAGGACAATAGCCCAAGTGTGCTGCAACAGATGTAAACCGTACACAGTCCGTGTCGACACTGATAAGCGGGAGCGAAGGAAACTCCTGCTACCGTGGTACTGCAGTTACCTGACTCCAGTTACGAGGAAAGCCAAGTGGTTCATCACAACCGTTGAGTCGAGGGGAGTACCGATAAGAGCCGGGCTCCGGTGAATGAAATACGCAAACTGGCAAGTGGATCCAAGTTGAAAGAAATGTAAAAGTGTTGAGGGGAGACCAGCTGCAGAGGGAACCGGCACCACGTAGGTGCTAACGCGAGAGACTGTCGATCTCCATCTGAATGAAACTACAGAAGGCCGCAGGAGAGCCACCAAGATAGGTCAAAGTGGTCATACAGGAGGTCTAACAAAATCCCTGTACAGTCAAAAGCCTGAAGAGGGATGTGGAAGCCTGCCTCCCCCTCCTACTAAATTCATAACAAGGAAGAAGGCCAGAAAGCACCGCAAACACTCATTCTATTTTGGACGAATCCCCAATGGACCTATGATTGACAAGGAGCAAGTTACTTACCTGTAACTGTTGTTCTCCAGCATGGGTCTGGCATGGATTCACATGCTCATGAATATTCCCCGTCGTCAGGCTGGGAATCCTCGGTAAAGAAAAAACCAGTATCAGTTTCGTTTCTGATCTGTTTTTCGTAGTAATAACCAATCACTGGTCTCTGCGTCATACTGACCACAGCCAATGACTGCCCTCTACCTAAGCACCGCCTCTGGCAGCCATCTTCAGATTTGGAAGCACGTGAAGTGGCAGTATGACCAAGTGAAGAGCCGCAGAGGGGTAGGCGGGAGGGTTCGCATGTGAATCCATGCCAGACCCATGCTGGAGAACAACAGTTACAGGTAAGTAACTTGTTCCTTCTCCAGCATGGGGTCTGGCATGGATTCACATGCTCATGAATAAAGAATACATAGCAGTACACACATGCACAACCACGGGAGGTGGCAAAGGCTCAACATTAAGCATTACATCAAACTCAACATTAAGCATCTTACCTCCTCACCAGGCTCACCTCAGGTGAACAGGTTGCGCAGCACTGCTTGGCCGACCCTGGACTCCTACCTGGAATCCCGATCGACGCAGTAGAATTTCGTGAAGGTGTGCGTCGACCTCCACGTAGCAGCCCTGCATATGTCCAGCAGGGACACACCAGAAAGGAACGCCGTGGTAGCTGCGATCGCTCTGGTGGAATGGGCTCTCGGACGGCCAGGCAGCGGTCGGTTTGCCAACCGATGACAGTACATGATACAGCCGGAGAGCCATCTGGAAATGGAAGCCTTCGAGAGAGCCTTCCCCTGATTGACAGGTCCAAAATTCACAAAGAGTTGTGACGTCTTCCGAAAACACTTCGTGCGGTCCACGTAGAACTTCAGCGCTCTAGCCACATCCAGCGAGTGCAAAGTCCTCTCAGCCGGCGACGAAGGCGACGGGAAGAACACAGGCAACACCAAGGGTTCGTTGAGACGGAAGTCCGACGGTACCTTGGGCATGAAGGAGGGGTGCATCCTCAGCACTACCCTCTTATCTTGAAAGGTCAGGTATGGAGGCTTGCAGGATAGCACCTGGATCTCTCCCACACGTCGTGCGGAGGTGATGGCCACCAGGAACGCTGTTTTCCACGACAGAAACTTCAACGGGGCCGGATGCAATGGCTTGAATGGCAGACCCATGAGCCTGGTCAGCACCACGTTGAGCTCCCACGCCGGGGCTGGTGCCTTCACCGGCGGGGATGATCGAAACAGTCCTTTCATAAATTCCTTAACCAGGCGATGAGACCACAGGGATGACCGCCCTGTAGTCCTGGTGTATCGGGAAATCGCTGCCAGGTGTATCTTGATTGAAGCATGAGATAGTCCAGATTTAGCGACAGAAGGTACGGCAATACTTGAGGGGCCGTAATCCGCAGAGGGTTAATCTTCGGTGTATGGCACCAGATAGAGAACCTCTTCCACTTATGTCCGTAGCACTTGAGTGTTGAGGACGCCCTGGCCTTCGCAAGAACCTCCCTGCAGTCGGCCGGGATATCGTATCCTCCAAACTCTAGTGCCACAGGAGTCAGGCCTGCAAGTTCAGCGACTCTGGGTCGTGATGAAGAATTGCGCCTCCTTTTCTGGAGAGAAGATCTGCGTCCGTCGACAGCTTGACTGGTGGGGAGGCTGACAAGTCCAGATGGTCCGGGAACTAGATCTGTCATGGCCACACCGGTGCGACGAGGATCATTCTGCACCGGGACCTCTTGAGCTGGTTGGTGAGTCGGAGCAGCAACGGCAACGGAGGAAACGCATATAGGAACAGGCCGTTCCAGGGGAACAAGAAAGCATTGCCCATGCTCCTCGGTTGGGGAAACCTGCTGGCGAACCTCTGGCCCTTGGAGTTCGTCGCCGTCGCGAACAGGTCGATCTGGGGTTTGCCCCATCGCTGAAAGAGTCGGTCCACTTGATCCTGACTTAGTTCCCACTCATGGCACGAGCACAGCTCTCTGCTGAGTGAGTTGGCGATGGCGTTTATTATCCCTGCCAGATGAAACGGCACCAGAAACATCCCTTGAGCAACAGCCCAATACCACAGGTCCTGGGCTTCCATGGATAGGGCCGGGGATATGGTTCCGCCCTGCTTCCAGATGTAGAACATCGTGGTGGTGTTGTCTGCGAAGATACTCACCACCTTGCCCTTGAGGGATGGGAGAAAGGACCTGAGGGCCCAGAACACTGCCCGGAGCTCCAGGATGTTGATGTGGAGCCAAAGGCCTCTCGCATGAAGATCTCCGGTGTGGGCTCCCCTCCCCTCCAGGGAGGCATCCGTCATCACCGTCGCCTGGTGGGCCGGAGTCTGAAAGTCTGTCTCCGCCGCTAGATGACCGCAGGTGCCCCACCACCGAGAGGGATCCTGTCCTCGAAGCTGCCCATCGCTTGAATCCAGCGGGCGTCGAACGTCTGTAGAGGGCGCATCGGAGGCCTGCACAGGCGCACGAGATACATGCAAGAGGACATCAATCCTAGGAGGGACTTGATGGACCTCACTCTGGCCACGTCCGTGGCCAGCAGACGCTACACCTTGCCTAGGATGGCCTTTGTCCTTTCCTCCGACGACGAGGCGCCACTGTGTCGAGCTTGGCTCCCAGAAACAGTGCGACTTGAGAGGGGACTAGGAGGGACTTGGGGAAGTTGATGGAGAACCCCAGGTCTGTGAGCAGCTGGACGGTCTTCGCTGTATGTTCTACGGCGAGCTCCCTTGTCCTTGCGTGGATGAGCCAATCATCCAGGTAGGGGTAGACGTGGATCCCCTGCAGGCGCAGCCGCGCCGCCACTGGAGCGAGGCACTTGGTGAAAACCCTGGGTGCCTACTTCAATCCGAATGGGAGGGCCTTGAACTGGTAGTGCCACACTTGGACCAGGAACCTAAGGATCTTCCGGTGTCCTTTTAGAATGGGAAAGTATGCATCCTCCAAATCCAACGACGACAGGAAATCGCCCTCCTCCAGCTGTCCCAGCACGTGCTGGAGGGTGACCATCCGGAACTTCTGTGCCTTGATGTACTTTTTCAGTCGTTGCAGGTCTAGGATGGGTCACCACCCTCCTGTCTTCTTTTTCACGAGGAAGTACCTTGAGTATACTCCGGAGCCCCGGAGCTTCTTTGGGACGAGTTCGATGGCAACTTTCTTGAGCATCGCCCTTAGCTCCAACAGCAGTTGAGGGACATGGATTTCTTTCCTGGCCACGGGAGGAATGCGGGGCACTTTTTTAGAAATTCGAGGGCGTGCCCCTGGGCCAGGGCGTCTAGCACCCAACGGTCGGTGGAGATGGACTCCCACATGCTGACGAACTTTGCCAGCCGGCCTCCCACCGGGGTGCTTTGAGGACGCCTTGCCGCCTTGGCCTCCCTGGTGACGACGGCGGGATCCACCAGACTTGGCTCGTCCTCTATAGGCTTCCTGCGACGAGGAGCAGGCCGCTTGGCGGTACGTAGAGGAGCCACCGCCGAATCCCTTGGAGGCACCCTGCTTGCCTCCGGGGCTCCGAAAGGACGGCTTTCGTTGCTGGAGAACTCCTAGGCCCTTAGCTGTCTGTGTCCTCCTTGATGGCTTGCAGGCACTCATCCACTGTTTTCCCAAACAGGTTGCTCCCGTCGAACGGCATGTCCAAAACCTTGGCTTGTACGTCCTGGCAGAAATCCGTCGCCTTGAGCCACCCTCATCGTCTGAGGCAAACACTGTTACCTAGCTGGCAGAAACCGGTGTCGGCAATGTCCGTTGCCACCATTATGGCGTGGTCCGACGCCACCTCACCTTCCTGCAAGATCTCCAGGGCCTCAGCCCTCTTGTCTTGTAGGAAGTCCAACAGGGGGGCGGTCTTGTACCATAACTCCCTGTCGTAGCGGGCCACGATCGCGAGGGCGTTGACCGCCTTAATCGTTGTTGCCGCCGATGATGATATAACTTGTTGTCCCATTGCATCCAGCCTTCTTTCCTTCGCCGTCTGGCAGGGAAACTGACGTTGAGGCCGATGCCCCCCTGCCCCGCTTTCTTCTTGGCCGCTGCTGAGACGACCGAGTCAGGGGTCGGTTGCGCCCTAGGACACAAAGGGGCCGCGTCAGGGACCCAGTACTTCTCCTACTGATCCCTCTTGGCAGGCGTCGTAAACGGGTTCTTGTGAAGGGTGAGACCTTCGTCCCAGATGTCATCCAGCAGAGGCACAGCGAGGACGGTCTTCCTCTTGGCCTCGCGCCGTTGGTAAAGGAAACCTTCCTTCTCTTCGGGTCAGAGCTGAAAAAGCTCAGATGCCCTGGCGATTATAGCGTGGACAGACCCAATCTCGTCGGGCGGGGAGGCCCAGGCTGGAGGCGATGGGAGCTCCGTCCTGCCGTCGTCGTCCTCCGTACCCATCGTGTCTGTTCTCCTGTCATCCCCAGGTACGGGGGACGTGGGCAAAGCCTGAGCAGGCCGCAAGGGCTGAAAAGGCGGGGCTGGATGGGTCCGTCTTCTCTTGTTTGGGGGACTTCCTGACGGGCCCGGCTCTGGCTCCTCAGTCGGGCCTGGTACCGGCTCCTCCTTCGGTGGTAGGGGCAATCTCATCCTTATCTCCGAACATAAGGATTGTATTGCCAACAAAATGGCCACCGAGCTGTCCTGCGGCTCCGGAAGCAAAGGGCGCGACGGTTGACTAGGAACCTCGCCGGTGCCGCCCTCTTCGTCCCCTTCGTCAGGATCCCTACCGTGGAACCGGGCCTCTTCGACGCTCTCGTCAAGCCCCTCCAAGACTTCAACCTCGGAGACTGTGTCTGTGTCCACAATGGCCACCGGCTCCCTCCCTCTTTTTCCGCCGGGGTCTTCACGGGGGGGTCTTCTCGATGGGCCTGAAAGAGGCTTCCCTCCGCGGTGGCTGGGAAACTCTGGTCCCCGAGGTCGGCTCCACTGTCGTAGCCTCCTCAGGCTGCGCCAGGGCCGCCGCGACTTGGCCGGGTGAATTAAGGCCTTCACCACCTTCTGCAGGCCTGTGGCCTTCACCGTGGTGGGGGGGTAGGGGGAGTCACCGCCTCAGCCCCCCCCATGTTGGATCCTTCAAGATCGAACCGTGCCTCTCCAGAAGCTTTGCCGGGTTCTCGGGCTTCCTCTTCCCTGAGCCAGAGCGTTGGCTCGTGGTTGATGGCGCTGGAGAGGATGCGTCCTGCCTGGCAGCCAAGAAGCCCGACCGTTCGGCACTCCCAGTGCCCGCTTTGCCTTCTGTTGGGACCCCATCGCCGGGGCGCCCACACAGGACTTAGAAGACTGCTCGGACTTCTTCTTCTTCTCACCCGACTGGCTCTTTCCTTCCAGCCAGTTGGAGAGACGAAGGTGTCGGTCCCCGATGGTCCGTTCCGACATGTTCCCGCAAAACGCAGTGTCCTTCTCCACGTGTGTTTTGTCCTCATGAAGGCAGTAGAGACATTTCGAGTGCTCGTCCTCCTTGAACATATTCTGCAGCTGGCATCCAGGGCAAAACCTGAACAGCTTTCCGGGCGCCGAGCTTCCTTTCTCCTGGGCCATGACCGGGTAGGCCGCAGAAAAGTCTGGACTCCTCCAAGAAGTGTAACTCGACGAAAACTTCACCCTTGAGGGGCGTAGAAAATCTGAAACTGGTCCCGTTGATCGGATGTAGACATGGTGGAGCTTGAGGTTCTATTTGACCGAAAAATGAGAAAATCTCTTTGAAAAAGCGGGAAAACGGAGCAAAAGCTCGAGAACTAAACAAGAGGACTCCCTACAATTGAGCGTGCGGTAAAAATCTGAGTATGGCTGCCAGAGGCGGGGCTTAGGGAGAGGGCAGTCATTGGCTGGGGGCAGTATGACCCAGAGACCAGTGATTGGTTACTACTAAGAAAGAGATCAGAAACTAAACATACTGATTTTTTTCTTTACTGAGGATTCCCAGCCGGACGACGGGGAATATTCATGAGCATGTGAATCCATGCCAGACCCCATGCTGGAGAACCGTCCCAATAAGTCTTTGGCCTAAGTACTGTGAGAAAGCAAGGGAAGTGAATCCTGCAAACACTGAAAACGAATGTGAACGTGAAGTTGAGAAGAGTAAACCCAGCCAATATTTTAAAAAGACCATAGGATTTGTGAAGGAAGAAAAAGCCATAGTGAACCCGGTAGAGGGAGGCTGAGAATTGAGAGGGGTCTCCGTCCGGAAGAGGGGGACCCAGGGATGAGTCAGTATCAGCCTGATCAAGTGAACCCGAGAAAGGGAGGTGCACCGCGAACTTTTGAAAAGACTTTGTACGAGAACCATAGAGGAAGATTTGTTGAAAAGCCATAATGAACCCGGTAGGCGGAGGCCAACAGTCAAGAAGGATTGGAGCCCGAACAAGGGAGATCCAGGGGTGAAACCATCACCCAAAACTCCATTGAGAAAAGGAACTATGATTTTGAGATACGATTTGTAAAGGGTCAGCACCTGGAAGAGGGGGAACGAGGGGTGCATCCATCCCCTCCAGAGAATATGTGAAAAAGGAACTTTGTATTTGTTTGTCTTAAGCATCAGGCCCTCGAAGACGAGAGACATTTTATTGGTAAAGGAGGCTTGGCCATTGAACAACCTGATATCTGAAGCCGAACTGTCGTCTCGTGCTGGGAAAGTTTAAGTGTGTGCTGTGCTCCAAGATCCCACCTTAACCCGTGCTCAAAACGTGGGGAAGGGAAACCCAAGCTACCGCATCCTGACATTATTTGTGAACAATTCTTTCTTTCCTTCCTTGAAAACTATCCCACACCTTTCTTGTATTAGTTTTAAGTTTTGGCAATAGGTTTCTTAGTATAGGCCCTTTTTCATTCGACACAACGCCACTAAGACTGCATTATTTTCATTTGATGGCCGACGCTTGCTCCTATGTTAGATTTAGGTTTAGATTAGGCGTTTTTCCAACCTGCATACAGTTTAATAAACACCCTTGAACTCTGATCACGTGTGTCTGTCTTTACTGTTGCCACCATGGTTTCCTTACACTTCACTCGGACCAAGGACAGACAATTGGAGCCCCAGCAAATTCCGGAAGACCTGCAGTGTCACTTGGAGTCAGGGAGGTAAGTGAACATACCAGTTTCAGCACCCCCCGCCCCCTAGTGGATAACATTGGGTGGAAAGCCCTTGTCCCCAACCTCCTTCTGGCCTGGATCGAACCTGGGTCAAGGATCCTCTCCTAAGACTTACCTTTTGGACAGGATAGTGTGTGGTATTTACCTTATTTGAATTAACTACTTACCTTACTTTGAAAATCACTACCACAGCCCACTTTAAAAGTTCTGAAATGCATTCCATGAAACGTGTGACTTTTTGGGCACAAGGCCCCACGTATCTTATGGCTGGCTTCATAAAACAGAGGGAACTTGGTTGCGATTATTCTCATCTGTTTTTCTTGTATTTAGTTACTTGGCCGTGGACTATTGGGTATGCGTTATGATCTCAAAAGGTGAATGTATATATTTGGGACATATGTTGTTTAGTACAATACTTAGCTATGCTTTTTATGCTTAGTGTGTTTGGAAAGGCCTAATAAATAATGTCATTATTGGTGTTCTGTGTGGACTTATTGTAGCCCAAGATCACTCTCACACTTTTCCTGAGACTAAGTCTTGACTGCTCTTCCACACTATTTTGATTGGTTTTTGGCTAACCTCTCGGTGTCTTTCCTGTTCACCAGAAATATGGTAGCCTCCAAAACAAATACTCCACTAAGATGCCGATTTTAGAAGTCATTTTCACACTGCTCAAATTCACCTTCTGGAGAGGTGTCTATGCGACTTGTATATTTTAAGTTCATGGCTAACTGTCAGCCTACCCCCATTCGAATTGTAACTTTTTCAGGACTCTAGTCCCTGCCATTGGCTCGAATCCAAATGGGACTGGGTCACTGTTCTCATCAAGAATGCTTTGAAATGACCCCAGACAGTATTTTCTAGATCGTGGAGGGAATCTCGACACCGAGGATGCCTATGTTGTCAATAAAGGGCCTTTTGAAACAGGCACCTAGATGACATCGAAGAATGCAGTGGGCCTGGAGATCGCAGAAGGCATTGAAGGCTCTCGAAGTTTCATCAAGGCCAAAACCATCCCCAGGCTCTTCAGTGCACAGGAAGGACAAGACTCCAAGACCCTGTGAACTTTGCCAGGTGCAGTGGGCTTGGTCGGTCTTTGGTTTATTGCCTCCTGCATAGAGAGCAGGAGGTCCTGTTGTATCGACTTACCACACAATTCCTCCCATCTTGCAGCCAAGGCGGATTTGGTTGGAAACTGTCAGTCTGTCAGGTGAGAAGTCCGGCGAATGTCTGTATTCACTCCTCGAATGAGATAGATATTTTGTTCGACCTTTTGATTTCTCTGCCGATTTGTCGACTGTCTCAGAACCTACTCCCTCAGCAGGCCTCCGTTTTGATGGAGGCATGCTGGACGACTTTGATGCCAAATGCCTGAGAGCTAAATTTGATTCCCACTCTTTCAATTAGTTTTTTTTTTTTTTTTTTTTTTTTTTTTAATAAAGTCCTGTCTGAGACAAGACTTTAAAAAGCCCACCCTTGGTGAACAGGGTTACAACCCTAGGATTTAGCAAGAACTAGCCCAATGGTTTGGTAGCAATGGCTGAGCAGCCAGGTTCAGTTTAGGAGGGCTGTAGTGAGGCACACAGAACTCAGAGCATACACTTAGTTCAAGGGAATTTCTTGCACACTAGGGGTTATATAAAGAAAAATAGGTATTAATTTATATACACTAAGGCTTGTAGCATTCAAGTAAGTTAAGTACCATCACACAATAATAACTGGAGAACAGTTGCAATTTTCACACAGGTGGATACTTCAGAATAACAATGCGTAACAAATCCCATAATCAAACCTTCTGAAACATGTATGCAACTTATAAAAACGCTGGTAACTTTTTTATAACTTTAGCTTAGCCTATTTTGGAAAGTCCAACCCTGTCTTAGGTGAGGTTGCAGCTCTCTGAGGGACGGCGCAACATGCAGGTGGTCTTGAGACTGGTTAGGCCCACCAGTCCAGGGGAGGAAGTAGTCTTCAGGAGATCTTCCCTGTCACTTGGAATTCAGAGACGGGATGGCTGCGGTCACTACCATGCTGGCAATTGTTGCAAGTTGCAGGGGACATCCATCTACAAATTCCTCTTCGGATCTTCAGTCCAGTGGTCGACTGAGTTTCAGCTTCAGGCTCCTCGTCTTTCATGCAGGAAAACCGGCGGAGCCCACCAAGCACCAGACATGCATTTATTCAAACTTGGCAGGTGGCTGTCCAATGGGGACAGACATCCTCCCAGCACAAACTGTTTCCAGGCAGGCACATTGCAGGACAAAGACCTGGGGAGTTTCGGTCACCTCTCTCACTTCCTGTCCTTTCCAAGGGAAGCCCGCCTAAGACAAAAGACCCATCAAGACCTCCCCCACTCGGGCAGGTGGAAGAAGGCTCAAAAAAGAACAAGTAATCAAGAACAGGCCACCATTTTAGGCAAATGGTGAACCTTGTGTCCCTTACCGCAGCTGAGTGGGCAAACCGCAACAAAAGCTCACAAAAAGTCATGCAAAAAGGTACACTGGGGAAGGGAAACAATGTTTTGCCTTAGCACTTCACTTAAGGTGGGGTGTATTGCTCCCACAAAATAAAACACATATGAGACAAAACGTGTCCTCCTGCCCTGGTAACATGTGTCAAGACAGGTAAAATAAAAAGGGAAGCTCATCAAGGAGCTCCCAGCAACACTGCACAGAAAGTGCTGTGTGCTGCAATAATAAAATGTAGAGGCAGTAACTCCATTAAAACATATCCAAAGAGGTAAAAAGGATTCCCATGGTTCGATTAAAAGAATGAGTGAGGAAAAACACTCATGAGAATCAGTCCAAGAATCCAACAGTCCAGCAAAAATGCTGGGGGACTGTCAAGTAAGATTTTGACAGAACTGGTAAATCTTCCTGACCTGGGTCAACCCCAGAACTTTTTGCTTTACTGGTGGGATAATTGTTCTTAATACCTCAGGGAGTGGGAACCTTTTTCCACACTCACATATTTCTTTTTTTTTTGTTTGTTTGTTTGTAATCTATACAGATTTTTTAACAAAAGAACACTCAGGTAGCAGAAACACTTCAACACTTCGACATAATCTTTAACTCTTTCTATGGGTGTCATTTTTAAGACTCTCCATAGTGTCTTTTTAAAGTTATCCTCTTTAACAACTTCTTGCCAATAAGTGCCTGTTGTTGCTGGGCTGCCCTAGGGGCTCCCCTTTGTAACTTTATTTTGCTAACCTTGAGAGAACTACAGTTCCCCAGGGTAGAAAGGAACTTTGGATCCCTTTTACATTCTGTTAGGTGAAACCAGCAAACCCCACCTTATGTGGAGTGCTGGGGAGATACAATGTATCACCTTTCACACTAAAACCAACATTTCTGTTACAGGGACAAGCTTACCTTCAATGGCTGGTGGCAGTGATACCTTGCATTAATTTGGTGCACCTTTACCGCGGGCTGTGTTCACAGCTGCAGTAAAGGCAACAAAGGGTGCTCCTTTTACCAAAATGGCCCCCCGTCTTCTTTTTTCGCCATTTTAGTGTTTCTTGTTCCTTCCCCTGACATCCAGGGCGGGAAATTCCTTTGTGTGATTTTTATCTTTGGCTCCAGTCTGTCTGTTAGGGCAGGAAGCAAGGGAGGAGTCCAGAAATCCACAGCCCTTTGTCTTACGCCTTGCCTGAATGGGGAGAAATCCCAGCGGGAGCTGGTTGTCCTGATTGGACAACCAGACCAACCCCTTCTGGTAAAATGCAGGGAGAGAACGCAGAAGTTGTGTTGTAATTCCTGATAAATACTGCAAACCTGAAGGGTAGTCAACCACTGGAACTTAAACCGAAGAGGATGATGAAGGAAAAGTGGCAGAGATGGTTTCCAGCGACCAGAAAGCCTGCAGTGTAACCAGAGCCTGCTTCAATTCTTCCTTCCAATCGACTGGGGACTCAGAAAACGACGACCCTGGCACAGAGCCTGGTGAGACATACTAGACACAGGAAGACTTGCTTTTTGAGCCATTCCACGCGTTGCTGTGACCTTCCATTGCTGCAATACCCCAATACCCTGGGACCTCGAGTCACTGTGCGGTGCACGGTCTTCCGAATTCGGAATCTCGCAGAAACTTCGTGGGCATCCTGGTGGATCTCCAGAGACATGAATCGAGTCCAAAAAGTCCCCTCAACAGCGTGCTGGACCTTTGTAACAACGAGAACTCAACCGTAATTTTCTGTCTTCTTTTATGTTCCTTGAAAAGGCACCAAATCCGCAGAACCGCATTTAGCCGCGAGGGAAACCTTGCCCAGAGCCTTCTACATCGATCCCCGCTGCAAAGTTCCTTCTGAGGTCTTGTTTTCAGTCACTACAACAAGGAATCCACTGACCTGGTATTTGGCTGCAGATCCTGAAGTTCTCCTGCTGCAAAATCTTCAATGCTGTTGTACTGTGTTGGCTTGGGTATGTACTTACCTTAAGCCGGTTAGGATTTCTGTGTGGTGTTTTCTGTGATGGGGAGGCCTCTCAACAGTAATGGATCAGTTACTAGAATTACCAGTGGATCTGGAAGGGAGTTGACTGATAACAGCAGTGGACACAACGTCAGGTATAAAATAAGAAAAAGGGAAGGTTAGTAGGGAAGCTATACCCGTACGGCACGAGGGTAACACTGGTTTCGGGATGATGCACCAGCAGCAGAGCGTCCTCGTGTGCACTAGTCGATTCCACTTCAGAGGCAAGGAAGACAAGCTGAACCAAATCCAATATGCCAAACCACAGTCACTGGGAGGAGAGTTTCAGGTTTCTTTCAACTGCCAGAAGAGCAATGGGTGTTAAATAAGCAGGTTTTGCCACAGGGGTAACAAGGCAGTATTTGAGCACAGAGAGAAATGGGTGCACAGGCGGGTGGTAACAAGTTCAAAATGCTACTCCAAGAGTTCGTAAGTAGACAGGATTATTCCCATGCGCAGGCGGGTAGCAACAGTAAACAAAATCACTTACCAGAGAAGTCTGTGGAACAGAGATAAAGGTCCGATACACTGACGGGCGGCAGAAGTGGTCAGATCGCTTCCCAAAGAGGTCTGTGAAAGCAGGCAGGGTTTCAGTGCACAGGCGGGCGGCAGAAATGTCCAAAAATGCTTTCCAAAGACGTCCGTGAAAGCAAAGGCAGGTCGGTACACAGGAGTTCAAAAAAGGATTGTAGAATGCAGCAAGAATTGAAGTAACTTCAAAGTGCTGGCTATAACACTAAACAGAAGCAGAGTCTCAGAAGCATGACACTGCTTTAACAAGAAGGGGGGCGGGACCAGAGGAAATCAAGGCTCTGGCTGGGAACCTCAAACTACAGCCGAGACTCCCGTTTTCTGTGAAATGGAGTTCGAAGCGGCTAGTTTCCACGGGAGCTTCCATTGAGTAAAGAATGGAGCGTGGTAGTGTCGCAGTCCTCTCTGTAATGCCACGACTTTTCTGTGCTTTGTTTTATGCGGCAATTGGGGCATTCCTGTCGTCCTACTTGCATTGGAGGCCAAGGTGACCTGATGCGGGCGGTACGGTAGACGCCGAAGTTTAACACTAGTGACCCCCCTTCTGCCACTGAGAACACTTATGCTCCAAGAACCAGGGAAAGACCTTTGAAGGGATTGGGACTTCTGCCTAGAAAAGAAAATGTAAGTGTTTAAAAGTTACTTACTTTTAAAGAGTTGGTTGGTAACTAACACTAAGAGTTAACACTTACAAAAGTTCTTACTTATCTTGAATGTGTGATGCACTATTCTAAAAAGTATGGTTAACATATTTTCTTCCTTAGAAACTGTTTTGCCATTCTAATAGAAAGTAGATGTGAAGGTATTTCACACTCCCGTTATTAGCTTGTGCCTCTTCCCAAAAGTAAAGTGTTGGCTTCACCAGATTATTCCTGCAGGATAATTGTACGAGTGTCCCCCAACTGGGTCTTGCTTCTCTTGACTTGCCGTTAGCGTGTCCAGAATAAGTCTGCATTAGGGTGTTGCCTACCTAGAGTAACTTTGAATCATTCAGTAAAGTGTAACATTAGGGTTTACTTTCCCTGTGCTATCTAACCCAGAGTCTGTGGTTGTGAGATTGAAAAAGTATGTGGGTTTTATTCGCCTTGAGTTAGCTGTGTGCCATCAAAAATAAGTTACCAGAGTTATTGCTTACTTCTATCTGTGTTTCACTGATCTCAAAAGCACCTGTAATAGAATATTACATCCTTGGGTTTTACACACCTAGTATAACTTATCACAAAAGTAGTTCTAGTTTTTTCTGCACCTGGAATAAGTGTTCCACTATTCACAAAAAGTATATTGTCCAGTTCACCGATTACGTGATTTGTACTGAGTCTCATTGTACAACTGGTAGGGTCTACTGCCCTTGCATTACTGAAAGTAATTGAGAAAGTAACCATTGGTTTTTACTCCCCAAGAATAGGTGTGACCTATACTGAATGTGTATAAAAAGTGGTGGCTTCCCTTGAACTACTGTTCGGTGTTCCAAATAAGTTTTATGCTTTGGTCTGTGCACCTTCAAGCATAGTGTTGTGATAATTTTGATTGCATATACTGTGTGATAGTACTTACTTACCCCTAGATTTATCTGGGCCTACCTGTATTTAAATAAATCCTTTATTTCTACAATACATAGTGTTTCTTTGGACCATTTGTATGACAATTTCATTTGTACTGATTCTACTGCCCTCTCTCCCTCCTAAGATATGCCTGGCTGCTCTGCCTACACTGCCATGTATTCAGGTGGTACAGTCTTATACTAAGAGTGGAGTCTTGTACTGCCTCAGTTGAATGGTTTTGAAGAAGATGGTAGCACTTCAGAAAAACTGTCCTAACAGGGACTCACAGAGTGGGGAGAATTTCACATAAAAAAGGAAAGTCTACCTAACACAATGCCTTTGGTCGCACTGTTTGTAGTGAACCACAATCAGCGACTGTGTGAATGGTACCTAGGCACCACAGACAACCTTGCAGGGGTCAGTCAGGGACATTTGTATCATAATGGCAACACTGTAAAAGTGGAAGGTTTATGTGTGGACATTTTTCCAAGATTTGTCCTAGTGCATCACTGAGATTCTCTGAGGCTAAGATCATTCATGCTGTACATGCGGAAAAAATAAACTGAGGTCACGGTGTGAGCCATTTCTACTGACACTGATGTTATGTCTAGATTAGACTAAGAGTGCTGAGGAACCTCGATGTCAGAGCCACACAGTGCCCCCTGGTGTCAAAGGTTTGAGATCTGCTGCAACAGGAAGAACGTATCCTAGATGAGGAAGCCGTGGGAGGACCCAGTCCATTAGAAGCAATTGATTGTAGTATTAAAGCATTACTTCAAGAGCTATACTGGGCAGTCTGGCGCACAGTGGTGATATGTCTACATGAGGAATCTCCAGAAACGGAATCCACTAACATTCCCAGGTGGATATGTTGGGCCCTTTTCAACAGCTTTGACTTGCAACCACAGCACAGGTGTAAGTAAAAGCTCTCCAGTTTCAATATAAATTTCAGCTACATACGGATTTCAATTAAGAAAATAAATGTGGCCCTTCAAAGGGCACATTCAGTCATTTTTACAATCATTACACTACAGGAAAATGATGAGCAATAGACCTGGCTGAAATCACTCCTTACTTAAGTCACACCCATTTGAGGAGGTGTGCTGAAAGCATCTGTGCAGATTGAGACTGACTGGAAGACATGCACTGAACACGGTTGGAGCAAAGCAGTCTCATGCAAATAACCAGGCCATTTTCTCTAACAAAAGACAGGAAAATATGTGCATGCCATGTTCACTTTTAACAATAATTATAAACAGGTATGAGAACAACAAAGGCCCTGAACATCTTACCAGTTGTCGTATAAGGTGCAGAAAAAGCCCTGCATTCGTTCCATTACAGTTTTGTATATAGGCGTGTCATAAAGGTCCAACACTGGCTGTGGTAGGCCTGAAATACAGAGAAAGTAAAGGCAAATGTTACTTGCTTGCAATACCTATAGACAATATAGCGTGCTACTTTTCTCTTGGTTGCAATAATGCTGGATACCATAAGGAGCACTAAACAGCACATCCAAACCCCAAGCAATCACAAGAGCTTAGCCCACAAATGCACTACTGTACAGGATTACGCACATAAAACAGCTGCTGTTAGTGTTGAATTCAGCAGTGTCAAGATTTTCAGAAACAGCCCTGATTGAGGGTTCTAAAAAGGCACCCTTACTTTAGCCAATAGGGAAAGGACACGTAGGTCTAGAGAAACTCAATCAAGGTAGGTGGTAGAACATGAAGGCTTAGTCTTCTAGAAATGTTGGGGACCTCTAGATGTCGGCCTATGCAAAGCATGTGATTCTAAGCAGGTCCACACGCCTCAGAACCGTTTATACATGCACTATTGGTGATCTGGCTAGATGTAACTGTGACAAACCTCTGTAAGGCTTCTGTTGATGCCAGAAAGCTCCAATTGCAGGAGCATGCATCTAGTAGGAGATGTTGAAGATCCTCCAAGTTCCAAGGATGCACTCCGAATGACGACGGCTGCAACCAGGTAGCCAGGTGACAGCTGGTCAGTCCACCGGGTGCTGCAGGGATGCTTACGATATGATATATGGCATTTATTACGAAGGCACAGCTCCTCGAGCAGGGGTAGAGATTGGTTGTTCTGACCAGTCCAGGGGTCAGAGCATCACAGAAGGGTCTTCTTGAGAACATGGATTCACCGGGACAGCACTGGAATCATGCTGGTTAGCTTCAGGGGTTGTCCTCTGGTCATCAGTGGAGGTCTTGGCTCCAACAATGATCTGAAGAATGGCGGCAGGAGCCCTCCTTTTATGCAGGATTTGGACTGGGAACTCACCCAAGCCCACCAATGGCAAGGCTTTGTACCATTGAAACTGGCTCTGGCTAACCAATCATGGATAGCCTCTGGCCACAACATCTGCCTATCAACAGACATCCTTCGTGCTCACACACAAAATGCCTCTTAGCCCAGGAAAGCAGCAGCTTTCCCACATAAAGGGCTTTTTGAAATATGGCGATTCCAGACCAGAGAGGGCAGGAAGGCCGCCAATGAACAACATCGCCAAACATGCAAAAACATTGTGGAACAGCCATCTTTGAGTGCTAGCCACCCTTACTAGCCATTTGCGGCAATTGTAAATGTGCACAAGTAAAACCACAAAACGCATATCCGTAGCCACAAGCTCCTCCTAGGTACATCGTAAAAGTAACGAAAAAGCCATTACAGAAAGAGATACGGGGATCCCAAGTAACCTAACCACACTTCAATTTGAGGTGATATGTGCAATTGTAACAATAAGAGAAATCCACAAAGCGAGACACTCTCTCAGTACTGATAGTCTTAAGGACCGATCAGTTTCTTCATAAGAGCAAAATGGTAAGGGAAGGAAAGCTGAAAGCTTTACATACCTCCAAAAAGTCAGGCAGAAAGCAAAAAGAAAAGTGTCCCGTAGACGTCTTATGGGATGAAAGGGGCAAAAATAAGAAACTTTCCTAACTATCTGTGGAAAATGTTCCCTCTAATTATTTTTCTCCAAGTGCAGAAATAGTTGGCTTTCGTGCGCAGATTAATCTGCATGTGCACAACTGACTAACAAGGTAAACCACTTTGTGAGAATGCGTAGTTTGTGAACTATCATCTCTGAAGAGAGTTTGGAAGGGAATTTCCCCTTCCCAACCACAGCAATTCTTTAGAAATAAGTCTAAATGGAGCGCCTTACAGCACTGCTTCCAATCATATAAGCTAAAAAAAAATATTGTATATGGAACTATAAAGAGCGCTCATCAACCAGTCCAAGATTTCAAGATCAGCTACAGTACCTAGCAAAAGTACTCCTGGGCATCGAGAGAAATAATGTATGTACACCAAAAGCATTGTATGCTCCATATAAACAATGGGTTTAGTGTTAGTTATGAATGCGTCGACACTGCGCAGAGACTAAGCTGGAAAATATTTTACGCCACCGGGGAAAAAATGTATTTAAAAAAAAAACAAATATTGCTTACCATAATTGATCTGGCTAGCAACAAATTCAGACGAGATACAGTACTAGCTGTCTTCATTATAAAAAGAAACCTTTGCATAAAATGTTAGAACTGTTAGAAGGGAAAGAACAGGGAATTTGAGAAAATCAAAATGAAGCTGCCTTCTTCCTCTTGCACTATGCTTTTGGTTACTTATTACTGGAACACTTTCCTTTTGAGTTTATTGTAGGCTAGTTCCTTGAGCAGTCTTGATGCAATGTTAACCCAGGGTTTGTAAATATAAATTCGGAAGGTTCTTGCAATACTGGAGTTCCTTTTGCTCACTATAGGGCTGCAAGACGACCTGTTCTTCGCGTGTTGATGTATTGACTGCGCCTCTTGTTCTTTAACTAGCCCTCTTTTTTTAAAGAGTCTCTATATCGCTAGTCTTTTTTCAGTATAGCCTAAACTTTTGCCCCTGAAATCAACATTAAGATCGCAAGTTGAAAAGGCAACTCTTGGAGAGGTGCACTGTGCAATTGAGGGGGTACAAGCGCAACTAGCAAGCCACTCACACTGAGTGTGGGCTTTAGAAGAAGTAACAACGCTCCGATAAGCAGAAGGCTCATGTATGGCCATGATCTGGAATCTGCGATGGTGAATTCTAATGTCAGAGGTACACAAGGCATGTGGCATGTGCACTGCATTCACCGAGATCTGTAATGCAGGGCACAGCCTGACTTCGATCCCGAACCTTGCATGCAATGACAGCCTTTCCTTGCAACCGGAAGGGAGGCCGGCTGAAGACGTGTCATGGCTCGTGGGGGCCCATTTCAACAATACAGTCGGGGTATCCCATTGCTTGCAGCAGAAAACAGTAGTCTGAGGCACCCGGTGCGCGGGTGCATTACTTCTAATGGAGGCAAAGAAATACAGCTGGGGATTAATAGATGCAAGTTATCACATGCAGCCCAGCCAGAAGGCAGCTGAAACACTAAATGCCCCGTTCCACTGCTACTGTAATTAATTTTTACTTTCCTCCATGTATTTTACTACAGACATCTGTAAGTGACTGCTGCAGCACGCTATGTGCAGTGTTGCTGAGGAGACCCTTGGGCTTGACGTTTTATTTGATATTATTTTCCAATGAGAACTTCTGTTCTCAAGGATAGTAGGATACTTACCTTTCTTTTGTGGGATCAGCACACCCCACCTTATGTGGAGTGCTGAGGGGCTACACTAACTCCTTTTCCACTGCTCCTGTAACTTTGTATATTTCCAGTAACAAACTTAAATGGCTGGTGGCAGTGGAGACATGCTCTACCATTTGTGTGCAAGTTGCTCGCAGGCTGTCTCCACAGCTGTAGTACAGCACCCTTGAGGGACCATTTTCCCAAAAAGGCCCAAGTCTTCGTTGTTAGGACAGTTTTTCGGAAGTCGAAGTGCTTAGCAAAATCATTCAACTGAGACAGTACAAAACTGCACTCTTAGTATATGGCTGTACCACCTGAGTATATGGTAGCGTAGACTGAGCAGCCAGGCTTATTTTCGGAGGGAGAGAGGGCTGTAGAAACAGTAGTACGAAATTGTACATATAATAATAATAATTTGCATTTATATAGCGCTCCAAACCCTCAGGCATCTGAGCGCTGTGTGGTGTTCATATGGTCCGAAGAAACACTGACACACTATGCATAATAAAAATAAAGGGTTTATTTTAATACAAGCAGACCAAGAGATTATTGGTTAAGTAAGTTCTATCATAAAGCATATAAATAATTATAAAAACCACAACACTATGCTTTAAATACACATATCAAAGCACAGACCTTATTTAGAACACCTAACTGGTGGACCATACGTTACTTTCAGATTACTTTACAGTAATGCAAGGGTAGTAGACCATGTCAATTATGCTCAACACTCAATGAAATCACAGAATGGGGCGTGGCTAGCAGCGCGATGAGACAGACGCGAGTCTCCGGCGCTCCTGCGGCTGCAGTCGAAATCCTGATTAAAATGACTACTTTTTAACTTCTGTGGAGCTGCAAAACACACTCCCTGCGAAGAGGACAGCCTGGAGCACAAGCAGAACGGAGGACGTCGAGAAACGGACGCAGTAAAGGGGCAAGCGGAGTGAGAGCCGGCGCCAACACACGAGTCCTCCAACATGGCCGCCCAAGTGTAGCCGACCTATGCGCCACACAACGAGAGCAATGCAAACACTGTGGGGAATCCGGACCGGAGCTCCGCGCAACACCTGTGAAGCGGGAGGCCACCGGCTTGCACACAGCACCACAGGTAGTAGAGCAGAAAACGGCGAGCGGGTGAGGTGCACCCCTCCTACAGACCTGGTGAGGCCACGGACGGAGGGACTGTGCAAATGCGCCCTGAAGCGGTGCCCCGTCAGCGCACGGGGCCCAGGCGAGCGTGGACCGGCACTGAGCCTTTTTCGTGCTGATTTTGCACCGCCGCGGCTCTCCATGTCGCGGGACCACGGCAGGGGGACGAAGCAGTGAGAGGAGAGAGCAGCTGCCGGTCGCCGCTTCGGTGAGTGCCCCCCTTGACAGCCCGGGCTACGCGATAAGCAGCAGCCCCCGGGCTGCGTGCTGTCCATGGGTGTAGCCTTCCGTGCGGCCAGTGCACACGTTGCCGTGAACAGAGGGCCCGGCGAGCCTGCTGTGTGCTGCGGTGCCGCTGGACATGCTTGGGGGCTGAAGATACACTCCAGCCTGGATCGGGCAAACCCTGGGGTGTAGGCCAGCCACACAGCCTTCTGGAATACAATTCAAACACGGCCCCGAATACCAGCCCGGGGGACCCTTGACAACAGCAAAATAACAAGCCTGGAGCCAGGGGCCTCGCCATAAGTACAATCAACACCTGCTCATCCTGGGGAGCTCACCCAGCCGAGCGGCTGCCTGCGGGGGAGGTGCACACACTACCCTGTACAGACAATTGCAGGACCGGAGGCAGATCGTGTGCCACATCAGGAGTCGGTGTAACATCCTCAGCCTTAAATAATCTCACTGAAAGGGGACCAGCGCAACAGCATGCTTGCCCAGTAAGGATAACACTTACATCAGCCTGAGCAACAGCGGAGGGGACGGGAGGGCTGAACCACACCAACCCATGTCATACTAACAGTCGGTGCACCTTCTGACTATACCGTGATCCAGATAAAGTCCTGGTGTGACCCAGTTTGGGAGAGACAGACCATAAGGCTGAGGCCCCGGAGGTCACTGCCCTGACCTTACAGTGCACCGACAGTGGGAACTGGCAAAGCAGTGGCAACCCGAAGACCACCTACTCCACAGCGCACAACCCAAAACAGTACCCCAGCTTGCCAAGACAAACACGGCAACTCTGACACCCAACAGAGGAGGGGGGAGACAGGCCAGTTCGTGCTGTACTACCCCCACAGCTAGGGTGGCAAAATATAACCGAGCTATCTACTTCCCACGGTGAACGCCGACAACGGCGCATTCCCCAGCAGAACAGAGATACCACCCAGTACTAAGACACCACAAAAGGGAGCACCAAATATCAGGAGACCTTGGACTAAAACACGCCGCTCCCCAATCAACAAAGACAGTGAGCAAAAATAGAGAATCATACATGTTTAGTGGCATGACCGACCTGCAAGCATGGGAAAAGACAAAATGAAGAAAATTCCCGCACAAAACATAATAGACCAATACACAATACCCCCGATGCAAACCCAGGAGCTCCAAGCATCGAACCCCATGGAATTGGAACCGGAACACATGCTCTCTTTAAAGGACGCCATGGCCGCCATAGCAGAATCCCGCACATCAATGGAGCAGAAGATGGACGGGATAAGTCTAGACGTCTCCCTCCTCAGACACGATTTACAAAAACTATCAGCACGCACCGGAGCAGCTGAACAACGAATTTCAAATGCCGAGGACGGCCTACACAATATGCAACAACTCCTCCAAAGCGTTACGGCCAATATCAAAACTCTGGAAGACAGAGTGGAGGAGGGAGAAGGGAGATCCAGGAGCAACAATGTGCGCATACTCGGCATACTGGAAAAAAAAGGCCCTTGCATGGAGCTCTTTCTTGAACAATGGCTCACGGATCTGTTCGGACCAGACTCCTCCTCCAAATTCTTTTCCATTGAAAGAGCACACAGCATGCCCACGGGACGTCCAGTACCTGGCACTCCTCTGCGTACAATAATACCGAAGCTCCTAAACTATAGAGATCGGGATGCTCTGCTACAACGGGCACGCGCCAAGGGCACGATTACTTTCAACAGCTTCACGGTTGCTTTCTTACCTGACTACACGAGTGAGGTACAGAAAGCCAGGCAATCCTTCGACCAGCTCAATAAGCAACTGTACTCAATGGGAGTTGAATACGGCCTTGCTGTTCCCCGCCCAGCTTAAAATCCACCATAAAGGAACCACAGTCCATTTCAGCGACCCCAAGGAAGCATGGCGCTGGGCCGAACACATAGAAGGGGACTGGTTGTCACCTCGAAGCAAATGGGGCAGGAATCCCAGACAGCCAGCCTACCAACGGCTGATCCTGCCACAGGCAACAGCTCAAAACCCAATGTGGCTGAGCCCGCCTCGACCCCTCGTAAGGTCCCCACGCCTAGCAGTGAGCAGGAATCTAAAAAGTCCGTTGACCTGCAGCGAGACGCGCTACCTTACATAAGGCGAGGCATGCTTTCACAATGCAGCTGCACGGGGACCGCCCGCCCCTCCTTTCAGAACCTCAAGTTAAGTTGACACTCTAGTTCCGAGTGTCAACAATGTTCGGGCGACAGGTACTTCGTGTTGGGGTGGAGTATAGGGTGGGGGGAAGGGACAGTTTGTTGGTTTTGTATTGATCTACAGTTACTATGCATTCACAAAGCTAATGAATCACATCAACTAGCACATGCCATCATATGTCACTCCTGATTGGCAGCACACCCTCACTGCAACCAACCCCTGCATAATACTCCTATACGGCGACTCCACAGAACCTGCAAATCGGACGCTATAAACTACAAGGGAATAGTTTCTTACCTGTAACTCCATTTCTCCAGCATTGGTATCTTTCATGGATTCACATGCTTAGAATATTCCCCGTCGTCAGACTGGGACCCCTCGGTACACATAAATAGCCTTTCCTATAGGAAAACTTCAGACACTTTTGTGTCCTATCTACGTCCTTTTAGGACCCGCCTACGCATGCTCTGTAGGCCGTCCCAGTATAAGAGGCCCGCCCCCGTGGCTCCCCTTCAGATTTCAGCCCCTCCAAAGTAGGAAGGGTTACACTTATCAACCAAATACATTGCATTCCGGGGAGGTTTGGCAGGCGCATGTGAATCCATGAAAGATACCAATGCTGGAGAAATGGAGTTACAGGTAAGAAACTATTCCCTTCTCCAGCATTGGATCTTTAATGGATTCACATGCTTAGAATAGATTGTATAAATACAAAGAAAAAAGGGGGGGATTTGTCCCATGAGCAGAAAGGGAGGGGACAGGAGACCAAAATAAACACCGAAGGTCCCTTGCTGCTGTTTATCAAAGTCAGTATGGTTAAATTATTCAAAAAAGTACCAAACTCTGGTATCATACACTTTAGTGGAATTCTCTGAAAACAAAAAGGGCAAGTTTCTAGAAAATTATTTGAAATATTTATTTCTTAAACAAAAAAATCCTAATAACACAAAAATTGTAATAACAAAGAAGTGTGACAAAAATTAAAACACTCAGAATTGTAATTCACAATAGGAAATTTGATTTAGTTTAAAGAACAAAAAACAATCAATTATTCTTTTTGAAAAACTGAAAAAAATTAATAAGTTGTTCTTTTTATAAGATCACAAAAACGAAATAAAGAAGGAATGGAGTACTAGTGGAGGAAGAATGTATGAACGGTTCTTAAGGTAAAAAAATATTCTTCCTTTTCTTCACAGAGCAACAGTGTCCACTCTAAATCTAACTACAATATTCCTTATGACAGGTCTGCCTACGTGTAGGTGTCAAAAAAATGTTTCAGAAAAATTCAAAATTGACATCATCACAACAACGTTTCGGCTAAAATGCCGCCTGTCTGGCCATAGTTTCTTTGCATAGTTGAAAGTTGCCTTCCTCAGGGCGAAAGAACCTCACAACAGTTTAACCCTGTGGGGAAGCAGACATGAAAGAAAATAAAATTAAATTTAAAAGCATGATGAGAGCGAACTCCAAAATTTAAGTAAAGTTGCCCTTGTTGTTTAAAAGAGAATGAATCAAGAAAACAATTACCTGAATTTTACGGGCTGTGGGTAAGTTAGAAATACAGGCGTGAAAAAGGGCTCAGAGGCCCAAGACAGTAATGCCTGAAAAGCGGAACCAATAGGACCCTTGGTGTAACTGCATCGAGTTAGGACTCACATTGGAGAAAACAACTGAAATGGAAGGGGGAACTTATCAGAAAAAATTTGAAAAAGGGACAAATTAAAATTTTTCGAAATCGGCAGGGGATTGGAAAGGTATATACTCACATATGGATTAAATCCTGTAGCTCAATAGCATGCACAGATGAAAGGTGCAATCTGTGAAGTATAGAGTGCGATGAGCACGTGCGTCGAGTAACCTAGTGTGGTCCCTTGTCACTGGCATAAATGGTGTACAGCCTCTGAGTGAAAAAAATGATAATATATGCACAGAGGAGACCCCGAGGCTTAGAAGAATGGACGAATGTATACAATGAACACTAAACGTGTTTAAAAAAAGGGAAAACCGCAAGTAACTGCGTCTTACCTATGTCGGCTTGACCAGAATAAAATGCAGACGAACGAGGGGAACAGCCATTCTTGGACACCTCTCGCAACTATCTGCACAGCGAGCATGAATGCTCATATAACCTAAAGGGGGGCGGGAAAACAAACTCGCCATTTCATTGGGCCTCAAGCCGAAGTGTGTGAATAGGCTGAGAGCTGCCCCGCCTACATGTCACTCACTTGGCTGAATACAAGAGAGCGCCATGACAACGGCCTCTGTAACATCAACTGAGAAAGCCGGCCCCAGCGTGGAGCACTGCCGCGCCGAAACGCAGACAGAAGCCCGCAAAGGAAACGCCCGACTGGGGAGCATGACACATCACGCTGGAAGAAGGCAGCCACCCGCGAGACAAAACCCAGGCGCATGTCATCCGAAAAACACCCAGCCACAAACGTCCGAAAGCGCGAAGGGAACACAAGACAGTAAGTGTTTTCGAAAGCTGCAAAGCACTGTCGTTCCACAGGTGTGGCTGGACATACTTGAGCTGAGTCCAGTCAGAAAGAAAAGGAGTGATAAATCAAGGAACGGATCAAATAATGTGACATTTGAGAACAAAAAAGGGGGGCAAAAAGGCGCTGAAAGAGGGAAGCCCAAACGTGTTAGATTGGACTGAAATCCTCATTGAGTCCATTAATGTGGGTAGAGAGACGATGGATCCAGCGAGCCTCCTTCTGTAGGAGGCAGTGGGTTGTGTTGGGCATATTTTTTACCACATCCAGAATCCACCATAATATGTCATTAGCGGAGTGCTGTAGCTCAATGTAGTGACTTACTAGAGGTGCAGTAAGTATTTTGCACCTAATTCTCGATCGATGTTCTGATATTCTAATATGCACCGGTCGGGAAGTTTGACCAACATACCGAAGGCCACACGGACATTGAATACAGTACACCACGTGTGTGGTTTTACAGTTTGTCATAGTAGTGAATGTCCATGTTTTTGGCCCAATTTTAAACTCCTTCATTTTCCTGGTAAATTGACAGACAGAGCAAGATCCACAAGGGAAATGCCCTGTGGTAGTCCTCAGGTCCCAGAGTCCTATTCTGGGGGCGGCTTTCTTAAGGGAAGAATGCACAAGTTTGTCACGAATATTGCTACCCCTCTTGAAAGCGAAGCGGGGAGGAGGTGTGTCTGGCAAATTTATTTTGACAATGGGCCAGTATTTCGAGATGAGTTTTTTGATCTCGAAGGTCTGAGGCCCATGGGTCAATACGCATGTCAACTGAGGATTGTTCTTATCCAGTACTAAATTGGGATTTTGTTTGGGCGTGAGCAAATTGTCACGGTCAGAATAGATTGTATAGCAGTAACACTTGAGAGGGCGGTGAGAATGTAATGTAATATACCCTCACCATACTACACAATACATATGTACAGCAGGAATACGTTTACTCATATAACCTTTCCCACATAAAGTATACTGTAATCAAAAGGTAGAAAACAGACTCTCCACAGCGTGGAGCTTACCTTACTGAAACAGATGGCGCAGGACAGCTCTTCCCATCTGCACCTCGTCCGCATGCTGCCTGGCAAGGCAGTAGTGGCGGGTAAACGTGTGGGGCACTGACCATGCCGCAGCTTGGCATATGTCCGTCAGCGGAATTCCAGCCCATAACGCTGTTGAGGAGGACATCGACCTTGTAGAATGGGCTCTAGGATGTCCTTGCAGTGGCCTTCCGGCCTTAAGAGTGACAAAAAGCAATCGTCGACGAGACCCATCTAGCCAATCCCTGTTTAGAGATTGCGTTTCCTCTCGTCGACGGACCATATGCGACAAACAGTTGCCGAGTAGCCCTGATGTCTTGTGTGCGATGTAGGTAGAATTTCAGAGCCCTTTTAACGTCCAGGGTATGAAGAATTTTTTCTGCTGCCGATGATGGAGTGGCGAAGAAAGTAGGCAGAACCATGGATGAGTGTTTGTGATATACCGTCGGAACCTTAGGGACGAACATAGGGTTAGTTGCCAGGACCACCTTGTCCTTAAAGAATCTTAGGTAGGGCGGGTCCACGACCAGCGCTTGTAGTTCCGAGATACGTCTGGCTGATGTGATAGCCATCAAGAATGCCAACTTCCACAAAATGAATTTTATGTCGGACGTGGCCATAGGCTCGAAAGGCGGTTTCATCAAGCCTGCCAACACTGTGTTGAGGCTCCACGTCGGGGGAAAACGTTTCACCGGGGGAAAAGCTCGAAATAAACCCTGCATGAAGTGTTTTACCAGTGTCACTGAATAGAGGAGACGACTGCCTCTTCCTTGTGAACCTCGAGATGGCTGCCAGGTGTACCTTTATCGATGAGGGGGACAATCCCTTTTTTGCCAAGAGGAGCAGGTAAGGTATAACTTGTTCCGGCGTCACCGACAATGGTTGTAGGCCCCGCTGTCCTCTACACCATTCACAGAATCTCCGCCACTTATAGGAGTAAGATTTGTTAGTAGAAGGGGCTCTAGCCGCCTGTAGAATTTTTTGTCAATCCTCTGAAATGTCTAAGGCACCGAATTCCGAGAAGTCAGGAGCCAGGACCTAAGGTTGAAACTGTCCGGGTCGTGATGCCACACCGTGCCTCTGTCCCGGGATAGAAGGTACGGGACTTTCGGAAACGCTATGGGATGTTCCAGCGATAGATGGAGGAGGTCTGAGAACCACGGTTGCCTCGGCCAGTATGGTGTCACTAGAATCACCTAGCAATTGTATCTGCCTATCCACTGTATTGTTTTGCATATGAGGGGAAACGGGGAAAAGCATAGAGGAACATGTCCCTCCATGGGAACGAGAAGGCCTCCCCCACCGAACCCTCTTGGGGCCATCTGCTTGCAAATTGCTCGCATTTCTTGTTGTCTTTGGTCGCGAAGGCGTCCAGAGGGGGGTGACCCCATTTCTCGAACACTTTCCTCAAGTGACCCGTGTCCATTTCCCACTCGTGTATCTGAGCCATGCTTCTGCTGAGGGAGTCGGCTTGGCAGTTCCTCACTCCTGGAAGGTGATGAGCCACGAGGGAAATTTCGTGCTTCGATGCCCAGTGCCATGTTTTCTGGCTTTCTATGGAAAGAGTCCTTGATCGTGTCCCTCCTTGTTTCCTCAGATAAAACATGGCTGTTGTATTGTCGGTCAGTATTCGCACTCGCGAACTCTTGATGTGTGGTAGGAACGCCTTCAAAGCCCATCGTACCGCTCTGAGTTCCAGTACGTTTATGTGTAGGAGTGACTCCGTTGGAGACCAGCGACCTTGCGTTTGGAGAGCACCCATGTGCGCTCCCCATTCGGTTAGGGATGCATCCGTAACTATGGTGCTCTGAAACTCCGGCTCCTGTAGGGGCACACCGTTGCTCAGATTGTGGGAACTCTGCCACCACTGAAGGGTCCGGAGTAGCTTGTCGTCATCGACGGTTATCCTGTCCGACCACGATCCCTGAGCCTGTGTCCATCGGTCCACGAGGAATTCTTGGACTGGCCTCATGAATAGTCGACAGTTTCTCACCAGATGGATGCAGGATGCCATGGTCCCTAGGACCAAAACATACTTTCTCACCGAGATCCTGGTGTTTCGCCGTAGTCGGGCCGCCTGTTGAATGAGTCTTGAGGTCCTGTCCAGAGAAGGTTTCACCAGCCCTAACTGAGTCTCGAACTGTGCCCCCAAGAATACCAGCGTTCTCGATGGCCGCAGAGAGGATTTCTCGAAGTTTATGGCGAATCCTAGCCGTTGTAGAAGCTGCATGGTGGCTTGCAGACTTGTGTTGGTCGACGCTGGGGAGGATCCCCTTACCAGCCAGTCGTCGAGGTATGGGTATACATGGTGGCTTTGCTTCCTTAGCCAGGCAGCCACTGGAGCCAGGCATTTCGTGAACGTTCTGGGGGAGGTCTTGAGCCTGAAAGGAAGAACAGTGAATTGGTAGCGAGTTCGCCCTATTACAAAACGTAGGAATTTCCTGTGTTTCCGACACATTGAAATATGGAAATACGCGTCCTGTAAATCCAGGGACGCCAGGAAATCTCCCTTTTGAGCTGCGCGGATCACTTCCTGCAGAGTGAGCATCTTGAATTTTAGGCTCTTTAAGGACCTGTTGAGATCGCATAAGTCTAGAATGGGACGCCATTTGCCGTTCGGCTTTTTTACGACGAAGTATCTTGAGTAGACTCCTTGACCTCTCTGTGATGTTGGAACTAATTCTATCACGCCCTTCGCTAACATGAGTGTAACCTCTTGTTGCAGAATCTTCATATGGGACTGAGCGGTGAACGCAGGTGGAATTTGCGGAGGGCTGTGTTTGAATTGCAGAGAGTGTCCATTTCTTATAGTGTCTAACACCCATTGGTCCGTCGTTATCCTTTCCCATTCGTCGACATATGCGGAAACTCTTCCCCCCAGAACGGTTTGTGGTATGTCACTGCTGATCTTTATTTTGCTTGTCTCTCGAAGACGATGGGTATGATGGTCGTTTTCTGGAAGACTGGAAGTTTCGTCGACGGTTAGCCGATTGTGAGGCACGTCGGTATCCCTGGGAGGGGTAAGTCGATCTGGCAAAGGATCTGTCTCCAGAAGAGAATCTTGAATTACCTAAAGCCCCTCTAAAGGGACGAAAAGACTTGTAACTTCTGCCACTCTGGAGGGCACCCAATGAACGTGCCGTGTCCGAATCTTCTTTCATTCCTTTTAGGGCCTCGTCCACCTTCTCACCGAAAAGAAGGTCTCCCTCAAAGGGCATATCTAAGACCTTGTATTGCACTTCTGGCCTGAAGTAGGTACACTTAAGCCATGACTGTCGACGCAATACCACCCCATTGTTGACTTGCTTGAAGCCTGACTCAGCGAGATCCACCGCGATGTTTATTGCGTGATTTGAGGCTTCTTCACCCTCTCGGAACAGTAGCATCGCCGCCTTCCTCAGCTCTTCTGGAAGATGATCAAGCAGCGGAGCTAGTCTGTGCCACATCTCCCTATCGTATCTGGCCACAATTGCCAGAGAGTTTGCGGCCTTTACTGTGGTCGCTCCAACTGAGAGCACTTTCTTGCCAAAGGCATCTTGGCGTCTCGCTTCGTTCTCAGGAGTCGTCGTGCACTTGTGCTGTGCCTTTGCCTCCCTCGCAGCTGCCGCCACAACACCGAGTCTGGTGTTGGTTGAGAGGATAAACACTTGGGGGTAGACTCTGGAGCCTTAAACTTTTTTTCTAGGCGTCCTTTCACTGCTGGTTCTGAGAATGGGTGTCTCATTGTCTGCAACCCCTCTTTCCATACATGCTCTAGTATTGGTATCGAGAACACCGACCTCCTTCTCTTGCCCATGTGGTCAAACAAAAAAACAGTCCTTTTTCTGTTCTTCCTGGGACAGACCAAATTCTTTGCATGCCTTCTCCATCATAGAAAGGAATGACGCAATGTCGTCCGGAGGGGACGGTTGAGCAGGGCTTCTGGGGTTTTCCAACTCCGCCTCTGACTCCCAGGTAGGATCCCTGGAGGGGGATAACGAGATATCCGACATGGCTCCCCTGTCAGACTCCGAATCTGGCAGCTCACTTTCCTCCTGTGCCAGTGTTGAGATTGGCGTGCGTGGGTGCGTCGGTTGACGGGACGGGCCCGGCTCCTCGACGGGTGACTGTGGCATGCTTGCCTGGGGTAGTCGCTGGTCCAACGACCGTAACAAGGACTGAAGCGTGGACAGAATATCCAACGACAAAACCGATTGAGGATTGAGGAGAGGGGCATATACCGGTGTAACGGATGCCCTCGTCGACGACTTGTCAGCCGCTCGTAGCCCTAGGTCTGTTGGGCCAGCCACTCTTTCGTTCTCATCCTCCGAGGACTGCAACATAGCTTGTTCTTGTAGCAAAGCCTCCGGGGGGTTTGGGTCAAAGACTTCAGGCCTCCAGGCCTCCTGTAGGACCCCCGTCGACGAGGCCTTCGTCGACGCCATTGTCGACGGGACGGTGGATGCCCCTTGTGTCCGTGGCGGCCGATGACTGGACCGCCGTCGACGACGTAGACTTCGCAGGTGGTTTTGGTGGTCCCGCCTTCTCCACACTCAGCCCGCTTTTACTCGACTCTCGACTCGTGGTCGATCTGTGATGATTGCCAGAGGAGGATTTCCTTTCCTTCTCATGCTTTTTTGATGAGGATGGTTTCTTTGACGAGGAGTCTCTAGTGGAGTGACTTCCAGACGACTCTTTTTCTAGATTTCTTCGGCGGTGGTTCCGACGAGGCCGCGTGGTGTGGTGTTTTCGCCGTCTGTGTGGAGCCCACCTCCGAGGGGGGGTATGCCCCCGCACCATCATTCAGCCATGCCACCAGGCGTCGGTTCCGGTCTTTGAGGGTTTTTTGAGAAAAACCCTTGCATATGTCGCAGGTATCCGCCGAATGGTGAGGGTGGAGGCAATATATGCAGTCCATATGACCGTCCCCCTCGTAAACCTTTTTTAAGCCGCACGTCGCGCATGGACGGAACAGCGCTTTTCCTGACACAGAGGACATTATACTGTACTCGAAATCCAATGACGCAACCTAGTACAAAACAGTAAGACAACACGAGGAGATCCCACTACTTTGGAGACGGTTGAAATCTGAAGGGGAGCCACGGGGGCGGGCCTCTTATACTGGGACGGCCTACGGAGCATGCGTAGGCGGGTCCTAAAAGGACGTAGATAGGACACAAAAGTGTCGGAAGTTTTCCTATAGGAAAGGCTATATATGTGTACCGAGGGGTCCCAGTCTGACGACGGGGAATATTCTAAGCATGTGAATCCATGAAAGATCCAATGCTGGAGAAATGGCATCTACACTGACCCATGAACTACCCCTTAGGCGCCCCAGATCTCTCAAACTGATCACGTGGAACGTGTACGGACTGGGCTCTGGAATCAAGCGACGCCTTGTCATAAAATTCCTGAACAGACACTCCCCAGACATTGCTCTGATAAACGAGACACACTTAGCTGGAACCAACTGCACCATCTTTCGCAGAACCAACTACCAATTGGCATTACACGCGGGATATACAATGGGAACAGGGGGACTCTCATCCTGATACACAAATGCCTCCCATTCGTGCTGCTGACAGTAGAACAAGACCCCAGGGGTTGCTACGTGGTGGCCTTTGGAACACTGGGGGAAGAAACACTGGCTGTTGCGTCAGCATATTCCCCGCCGGGGCTGGGGGAGGAACTACTAGAGGACCTGGTCACCCTTCTGGCAAAACACCAACCTGATATGTGGATCTTAGGTGGCGACTTTTGTGATGCTGTGTAACATTAACGATTGCACTCACATCAGGGACCGCAACCCCGAATAACTACACCAATTTAGCCAAATTTGTGTCAGCCCTGGGCCTCTGACGTGTGGCGGCATCTCCACCCTGATGTCTAGGCCTACTTGTTCCACTTGTGAGCACATGTTACCCTATCCAGATTGGACTACCTCTTCCTCCCAAGCACCGATATACATAAGGCGACTACGGCAGAGCTACTTTCCCGCGGCACCTCAGACCCTCACCCCAGCCCCCCCCCCCCCCCCCCCCAAGTCAAGGAGATTGAATAGCTATCATCTGGGCTTCCCTGATCTTGTCGATCAACTCACGGAAGCAACCAATGAATACTTCAAAATTAATACCACCGCGATCGAAAATCCAGTCATGATATGGGAGGCGTATAAAATGGTACGGAGGGGGGAAATAATCTCCTGGACGACAAATAAAAAGAAGGAGCGACTTTGGAAATTATCAAAAGCAGAAGCGGAAATGAGCGACTGGGGGGCCAAATATGTCTGTGATCGAGCTCTGAAATCCTCAGATCCCTTAAGGGCACTAGAGAGAGGCTTCGGAACATCAAGCTAGACAACGCTAAACACGCCCATCGAGAGTCCCGAGCAAGGGTCTACGAACATGGTGATAAAGCCGGGAAAATGCTGGCCTGGCTTGAGAGAAGGGATGAGGGCCACCGCCATGTCAGGGAAATCATAACCCTGCAGGATGGAAGAAGCCACTCAGACTGTGATATAGCAAAGGCTTTCGCTGACTCCTATGCCACTCTGTATTGCACTCCGGTATCCCCACGGGACCCCCGCCTCTTAGATGATATCACTCTGCCACAACTATCGGAACAGCAGAAAACATAATTGGATTCTGCCCTTACCAGTCCGGGAAGATGCCGGGCCCCAATGGGTTTCCGGTTGAGGCCTGCAAGAAGCTGGGTGAGGAGAAGTTAGCACCACATCTCCACAAAATGTTCCTCTGGGCTCGGGACCAGGGTGCTCTCCCGCCTGACCTGCGCAAAGCCACGATAGTCGTCATTCCCAAACCGGGTAAACCACCTGAGCAATGCGCCTCCTACAGGCCCATTTTATTACTTAACACCAAAACTAAAGTCCTTGCCAAACTCCTAGCTAACTGGCTGCAACTGGTCATTACCTCTCTGGTCCTCCCTGACCAATGCAGGTTTATGCCACACAAATCGACACACATGAACATACAGCGCCCCCACCTACTGCTGGAAAGGGCCCCCATTATAGACAAGCTGCTTGCACTATTGGCCATAGACTTTGAGAAGGCGTTTGACTCAGTTTGCTGGGACAGCCTCTGGGAAACTATGCGAAGAATGAGTTTGAGACAATTTTCTGGGATGGGTACAACTCCTTTACACAGACCCGCAAGCAGAGGTGAAGGTGAACGGGTGGCCTTCTGAGTCCTTCACCCTTGGCAAAAGCACACGGCAGGGATGCCCCCTGTTCTCCCTCCTCTCCGCTCTTGCGATAGAGACACTTGCTTTATGGCTCCGTCAGAGCCAGGATTGGACTAGATTTAGATAGCCGGAGGGACATGAAGACAGGGCGTCCATGTACGCTGATGACCTCCTGGTCTATCTGGGTGACCCGATACGGACCTGTCCCATTGTGACGCGGATGCTTGTCCGTTTCGGTGAATTCAGTGGGCTGAGAATCAACTGGAGCAAATCTATTTTTTTTTCCAGTGAAGGGCGGTACACAGGGCGTCCCCCAGGAATGTCTATATAAAGTGGAGCCTAATGGCTTTCGATATCTCGGGATTTGGGTATCTGAAAACTTAACACGCTACACAATCCACAACCTCCAACCAATCATGGACCGTTTTAGAGACTATGTCTGCCATTGGAGTCTTCTCCCCCTGACAATTATGGGTAGAGCCGCCCTCTTCAAGATGATCACCCTGCCTAGATTTCTTTATGTATTACAAAATGCCCCGCTTGAGATTCAAGATGACGAATGTGACCGCCTTGACAGCCTCCTTAGAGAAATCATATGGGGGGGTGGAATAAGCCACGCATTGCACTGGCCACGCTTCAGAGATCGATCTGGGATGGAGCTATCAGCGTGCCCCGACCTCCAGGCTTACTATTGGGCTTCCCAGCTAGCGGTGGTCAACGACCTATTACATGGGGACCGGGAGTTGCCATACATAACGACCGAAATCGCGGCTATGCTTGATACAGACCCATTACATCTGCTCTATCAGCCCCTCCACATGCCCCCTCCACAGACAATGCAGCACGTTACTATGGTCTGGAGACTGGCACACACCTTTGTGGTATGGAAAGATAAGATCACCACCGCACAACCCCTGTGGCACAATAGTAACCTGACTGAACTGGGGAAACTCAAACCATGGTCCAAATGGGAGGAGGCCGGTATCACCAAAATCGGGGATGTCCTGGTAGGTGGGGAAATCGCCTCTTTCGAGGCACTGCAGCTGATATTCCAAGTCCCAACAACCGAACAATATCACTATACTCATCTGGCTCACGCCCTACGACCACACATTCAAACAGGCTCCGTCATTCCCGAGAACACACCCACAGAACGTAATATACTCCCAGCATATATCCCTGTTAAATGCACTTCTATATTATAAAATGCTATGTCCTCCTTTGCCACTGCGGAACTCCCTCACCTTAAATCCAAATGGGAAGAAGATGTAGGCACCATAGACCTGGAGGACTGGATCCAGATCCTAATGCATCCTAGGGAAATCGCTATTTCCTCCAGGCTCCGTCTGGTGCAATTAAAAATCCTGCATAGAATATATTATCCTAGAACTATGATACACAAATGGAGGTGAGCCCCAAGTCCGCAATGCCTCCGATGTGGTGGAGAGACTGGAACATTCATACATATCCTGTGGGAGTGTCCTCGAATCCAGACCTTGTGGGGTGAATGTTGCAATGAACTGTCCAGAGTACTAGGCCACAATATACCACTAGATCCGAAAATACTTTTATTGGGTAATCCCGATGAGAATATTGTTAACAAATGGGAGGGACTGCTACTAGCTAAGTCTGCAGGATTCATGAAGCGAAATATCGCACAGAAATGGGGCCCCCCGAATCTCAGACAATGGATCAATGGGCAGACTATAGGGACATGTGCAATGTTGGAACACAGAGTTTACAAGGCAAGAGGCTGCCCTACTAAAGCTTCCAAAATATGGGGAAAATGGGAAGATCGTGAACTTTAGTAACCTTTGATACCCAAAAGAACACGCTCAAATATCACAGGGAGGTGGCGGCAAATGAAAACCAATTAACCTTAACCATGCTTTATTACTGATTCACTCTTTGAATGCGTATGTTTTGACATTGTTTCTTTGTTTTCTTTTTTTGTTGATTGTGATTGTTGTTAAAACCAATAAAATTATTATTAAAAAAACAAGGAAATCACATAGTCAACCAACTTGCAAATAAACCTTTCTGAATAGTGAAACAAAGATTCAAGAAACAGTATACACCTATAGTACCTTTGTGATAAAACACAGTTGTACTAGGTGAGTAAGTATTCAATTCCAGCTGCCTTTCAGCTCAGTGGAACACAGGCTAAGATAAGCAAGAACTCCTAACACTAATTGCGTATGCACCAGGCAGAACAAGGTCAGCTACAACTAAAGGAACACATTTCAGGAATGGAACACAACTATTTCTAGGCAGGTAAGACCTAATGTTGTAATATTCTATTACAGTTGCATTTTAAGATGAGTGGAAAACAGATTAAAATAGGCAATATCTTGTTTTAGGATGGCATACAGCTAACATAAGGCAAGCAAAACCTATATACTTTTTAAAGGGGCCATCAGCAACTTAAAAGTAAGTATAACCATAGGCAGACTTATTCTGGACAGGCTAACAGCAAGTCAAGGGAAGCAAGACCCAATTGGGGCTCTCACACAATTATATCCTAACAGGAATAGTAGAGTGAAACCAACAGCATTATTTTTAGGGAAAATGCACAACCAATTCACAGGTGAGTAACTTAACCTTATATATACTTTTCAGAATAGTGCAACACACAGTCAGCTGTGTCCTACCCCGACTGAAGTGCTTCACACATAGAATCCTTGCCGGCTGCGTAGGAAACAGGTCCACAGAGTGTGTGTAAATCTTGCCAGGGCACATGTAGAGTTGACAGCCTTCAGTGCCATGCTCCCCGACGAAAAGACCTTCTGAGCCCATATGTCGAAGCGCTTGTCGTCCCTATCTGGAGGGATGGTAGGGTAACGCATGCTGCCTCGAAGGTGGCTATAGCCGCCTGAATCACCAAACTCTCAGGAGTGGGGTGAGTAGACAAATAGCTGGGGTCGCTAACAGATGGTCAGTACTTTTTCGCCAAATTCTTATTGACTACCGGAAGGGATTCCGGGGCCTGCCAAGCCGATGACACCCTTTTTTGCAACATAAGATGGAAAGGCAATACCGGGTCAGAGGGGGTGCCTTGGTCCAAGATGTCAGTAAGGTCATCCTGAATAAAATCCTCAGGAGGACTGGACCACCAAGGGTATTCGCAAAACCTAGACATGAGCCGCCTATAGGAAGAGTCCGCATGAGCCCCGGCTCAGGCCTTTCAAACTCAACTTCCGGAGAAGTATCCAGGCCACTGGCGTCATGTAGGGACTGCCGCAACTCCTCTGTTAGGCAGAAACCTGTGCAGCTCCCTTAGGGACCACTGCAAAAGATTTAAGACTACAGATGTTTGGCAGTAAACCCACTTGGTAGCAGTCTGTACCGCACAGATTCACTGGGTAGCTGTGGCTGAGCAGTCAGACTTCCCTCAAGAACAGTTAGGTTGTATGTAGAGTATACACAATAGGTACAGAGATACAGTAGCACAAGCAAACACTGACCAGAGCTTTGGTGTAAAAGTATATAATTATTTATTTAAAGACACACTTGTGATTTACACTAGCAAAAAGAGGTAAGTAAATTCAGCACACAGTTACTATCATATATATACAACCCTATTCACTTATTCTACAAGTCTTAGTGGGAAATACCACTTATTTTCATCAGGGGTGAGCGCTTAACATAAAATGACACTAATAAGTTATAAAGAAAGGGAGGGGGGAAAAAGGCAGAGTTAAGGAAGCACACAAGTTTCAATACGTTTAAAAGAACCACAGTAAGGCAGGATATGCAGAGTTCTACTGGAGAGCAAAGAAGTCAATTGCAAGGCCCACTCTTGGAGAGAGTGGGGTTATGCCCAAAGAGTCTTGTAGATAGTTCGCACAAATAGGATGAAATTAAAGTCAGGAAAAGTTAGCTAGGTTGTCCCAGGCTAGCCCGGTTAGAAAGTCGAGGCTTTACTGTCACCCCAAACGATCTGTCGCAAGGGAAGCCAGGCGGGACACAGTACCTTAAGTGTGAAGGAAGCTCCAGCAGGGGTAGTTGTTCCTGGCACCAGGTGCAAGTCGGTGTTTCGTCCAGAGGAAGAGGAGGTCTTGCCGTGGAGGAAAGATTAAGGTCGTTGCACTGCCAGGGAAGAAACCAGCCGCGGAGTTCTTCGGTTAAAAGGTACTACCCTTCTCTTCGCGGTAGTGGTAAACCGTGGTATTCCGGTTGCCGGGGTGCTTGGCACGTGCAAGGCGGACACGAGATGCTGAAAAGAAGGCAAAACTGGTTATCCCCACCAGTCAAAGGAAGAAGACTCTCTGGACTGGAGATCTCCTCTGTCGTCAGGAAAAGTGGTGAGACGGTTCAGCAGGGCTCCACCGGTGGTGTCGTCGTTGCAGGTCGGCTCAGCTTCTCCCTCCTCAGATTCTTAGGTCCTGTGGCAACTTCTGAAGTTCCAGTCCCCAAAGCCCTGCTTTTATGCAGCACACCCCCATTCACTCAGCCTAGCTGTCGATCAAACATGCTAAGTGGTGGGCCAATCACACAAGAGTGCGACTTGAGTTACCAAGGTAACTCAGTCCAGGGTGCCTAAACCCCCTGTGGTACCCAGACGGAGTGGCACCGCTTTTGGAGGCTTCTGTGGAGAAGCCCGCAAAAAAGTGGAACAAAGGGCTCGACTTGGGTTGGAGTCACAGAAGAGAACACAAACGCCATTTTAGAATCGAGTTCTGGCAAATAATACCAACCGGTGAATTAAAAATAAATATAGCGGCGGTATGTTCGAGGCTATACGAATTAAATAATTAAAGTTGGTAGCCTCGAACAATGGGAAAATCCCATAGAGATATTTGCGGTTGAATATAAAAAGTAGTATCCACTGCCACCAGCCAAAACTCGATCAGGGGGGACGGAGACGTGCCCCCTCGGACAACAGACCCCGGGGCAATCGAATTGCCCCGACCAGTACATCCACAATATGATGGTTTGTACTGGTTTCTGTTCATAATTTGGGACACATCCACAATATGATGGTTTGTACTAGTTTCATAATTTGGGACTATTAAAGCCAATGGTGACTTTACATGCCCTGGGAGACAGTAGTCAGTCCCAGGGTATGGAGTTTATGTTGGGGGGTCGCTACGACACACCTGGGTTACAGAGGGTGCTGTGTAACCCACATCAAAAACACATGAGATCCTATGGAGTAAAAGACCCCATAGCCCATAAAACACATTGAAAGATAAAGGAACACCTCAAATCATGTCTAAGAGTGGGAGTAAAAAGAATCTCTCTTAGCAGGAGAAGAAATAAACCCCAAAAATCCAGCAAAGCTGCTGGGGGATTCACAAGGTTTGGTGAAATTAGCCTTTACAGAGAATCTCCCTAACATCCTCCAATGGACTGTCGCCCAACAATCCCGGAGCATCATTCTGAGCAACAGGATCTTCAATGTCCGATCTTTCCTCCTCTTCAAAAATGTCAGGCAAAGGCTCGGAAAACCCAGCGACAGAAGACAGCCTGGCGCCCAATACCAGCCTCCCAGACGTAGAGGAAGCCACAGGAAACTCCTCAGCCACAGTATGCCCAAAAAACGCCAAAGGCGCCAAAAGCCTCGATGCCGAGAGCCTCGAAGCCGAGGGCATCGAAGTCATTGACGCCAAGGGCATTGTGAATATCGATGTCGAGACCGCCGAAGGCTTCGATGCCGGAATCCGCCCCGATGGAATCGACGGCGAGAACTTCGGTGCCGCTACAAGCGTGGGAGTCAGACTGGACCAGCGCCGAACGAGTCGATGCCGGTACTTTCACAGGCAGCACAGGTGTCGCTGGGGACGAGGACTGACACCTGGACGCACGGCTCTTGCGACTGCTCTTGTCCGCATGGGACCTCGAGGGCTCCCGGTTGGAGTCGCGACGCGAGCCTGAAGGCGTGCAAGCCATGTATCGAGAGTGTTCTCTGCCGGCTTTGTGAGAAGGCACGACAGGAACCATGCCCATCATTTGTTCTTTAAACGCCGCCCACTCCTCCGGTGTTGAGGTCTTCGTGGGACAGGTGACGGTACCATCCTCCGAAGAGGACGGCAAAGGTGACCGGTGGCGGCACTTCCGAGAGTGCTGCGAAGACGAGGAATGGCGGGAACCACTACGGGACCAAGAACCTTGAGCCTCCTCCAGGGGCAGAGAGTTGCCCCTCGAGTCGTCGGTGGAAACCCTAGACTTCGATCCGGTCTTCTGGGACTTTTTCGATGGCTTACCTGCACGTAGCTTCCCCTTCCTTTCACGCAAGGCCTTGGCTGTAAGAGACTGGCATTTGGAGCAGTCGGCGGTGTCCTGCGACTCACCCAGGCACCATAAACAAATACGATGCAGGTCGGTCAACGACATCCTGGATTTGCTGTCCCGGCAAGTCTTAAACCCGGACCTTGGAGTCGGAGGGGTCGAAGAAACAGACATAAGAGATTCGAAGAATCCACAATGCGTGCAGAGTTTCACAAAGCTAACACGTTTGCGGTCTAAAAAAACGGAACTGAGGCAACAGGCGCTGTGCGTCCTTTATATAACATCCGGTGACGTCGACCCTCGACGGAGGCCCTCGAGGGACATGGGATCGACGCAGGACGCCCTCTGCTGAAAAGTCTCCGAAGTGCACAGTTGAGGGCACAACTGTCAGATGTGGAATGCGTTGGAGGACACAATCCCTTCGAATAGGAAGACTGGCACTGCACAATGGCTCGAGGTCCTGGGGTATGTGAGCCCCGTAAGGTCGCAGCACGGCGTGGGATGGCTCAAAATGCAGGTCTTCCTGAGTCTAGTGGGTCTCAACAGGCTCCCGGTCAGGGTCATCATTTTCAGAGCCCCCAGGCCGATTGGCAGGAAGGGCTACAGCAGGCTCCAGTTATACAGCAGGCTGTCCGGTCGCTGGAAATCGTCTCCGCTGTAGTTTCTCCATCTTTCTCTTCTGTTTTGGTTCCAGTGGTCGACTACTTCTTCAGCTTCCAGGATCTGACTTTTATGCAGGAATCCAGCCAATCAAACAGCCTTGCAACATTCAACCTTGGGGAGTTGGCAATCCTTTCAGGACAGCCAGCCTTCGTTTGAACTGGATTCTCGCAGTCAGGCTGGACAGTTTTGGACTCCTCCCTCGCTTCCTGATTACACAGACTCTGGAGCCTGGGCGGGGAATCCACAAGATTCCCACCAAACATAATAATCCACAGAATTTCCCACCCTGGAGGTCAGGAGAAGGAACAAGAAAGGACAAGGAATGCTGAAAAGGTGAAAAAATAAGCCATTTTGGTCAAATGAGCACCCATGGGTGCCTTTACCGAATTAATAAAAAGGTTCACTGCCACCAGCCATTAAAGATAAGTTGGTCCTTGTAACATAAATGTTACATTTAAAATTAGAAATGGGATACGCTGTATCTCCCCTAGCACTCCACATAAGGCGTGGGGGCTGGTCTCACCTAATAAAATGTAAAGGGGATCCAACCATTCTTTCTACACTTGGGAACTGTAGTTCTCACAAGGTTAGCTAGAGAAAGTTAAAAGGGTAGCCCCTACGGTAACCCAGCAACAATAGGCACTTATTGCCAAAATGTTGTCAAAGAGGATAACTTTTAAAAAACACTAATTAGAGTCTTAAAAAAAAGATACCCATAAAAAGAGTAAAACACTGAGTGTGGATAAAGATTCCCAATCACTGAGGTATAGGGAAAAATAATCCACAGTAAAAGCAAAATCTTAACTAACATTCTTTTAGCTCTATTTCTTGCCTGCATTTTCCTTCTTGGCTCTTCTTCTACATTCCAGGTGGGGGGTGGGTCCTCTGAGTTTTGCCTTTGGCCAGATTCCTTTGTGAAGCCTGTCAAGGCTCCAGTGTGTATGCTGAGGCAGAAAGTGAGGGAGGAGCCCAAAACATTTGCTAATTCCTCTCTACCTTCGAGACCTCCAGCACTTTTGATGGACTCTAGGACTTTTACATTTTTAACCTGGAGAGAGCGAGACCTTTTTCCCACTCATGTATTTTTATGTGATTTGAACTCTGTCTCTTTTGGTTTTTGGAGTCTGACAAACTCCATAGGCATTTTTTTACATTGTGACACACAGCACCTTGAGTGCAGTGGCACAGGGAAGTCTTTCAGATTTTGCCACGGTTTAAATACCTTCTCTTGGATAAACTACTGTTTCCAAGAGCAGTAAAGTGAAATTGACTTTACTTACATTTGTAACTTTCTAGACCCAGCACATACTAGCTTACACTAAGTTGCTGGAGGGGTTACTTAGTATCCCCTTTGTCTAGCTTCTCATGTAACATTTTTATGTTACCCTTTTTACGATTAAAGGCTGGTGGCAGTTGTTTACTTTTTACTACTGTGGTGTGTCTTTACCGCGTGCTGCGTTCGCAGCTGCAGTAAAGCACCCATGGGCGCCATCTTTGTCAAAATGGTCCTGGTCATCTTTTTTCGCCATTTCTTTGTGGAAAGGTCCTCCTTGAGATTTACTCTCTGCGCCAAACCAGGTTTGGTCCCTTCGTTCATTTTGTCTTTGGCGGGCTTCACAAGTGAATCCCACCTCTGGCTCCAGGGTGTCTAGCGGGGGCAGGAAGTGAGGGAGGTGCCCGAAACTCCCTGTGCTTAGTCTCCTAGGAGACAGGAATGCACTCTTAGATGATTGGCCGACTGGCTGTCCGGCAAGGACAGCCACCCTGCTGGGCGATTGACAGCTAGGCTGGAATGAATGAGAGAAACCTGCATAAAAGGCAAGGCTTTTTGGCTTGGAAGGCAGAGCAGATCACTGAAGAAGAACTTGGAAGAGACGCCTGCTGCAACTCCTGGACCATTGGTTTGCCCGGTGAAGCCCTGCTACTGTGCTGAAGCTCCAAATTCGCCTCGACTGGAGAAGCCCTGCAAGGAAGACTTCTCCCCTTGAGTTGGTGGGACCAATCAACTACAAAGTAAACCACCTGAACATCCTTTGGGAGCTGGTTGAAATTCCACTGCAGTCACTGCTGGACCCGAATAGCCAGGGAGAGGAACACCAGGTTGAGTGCGTTGCTTTTAAGTTGGCCAAGAGCTCCAGTAAGATCCTGCAGACTCCCAGGAAGCAGGGCTGATCGAGCCTGAGCCACCTCAACAGAGTGCTGGACCCCAGAAGCAAGGAAAGTCCATCTCGACAGCCATGAACCGGAGTGTTGCTCTTTGAGGCAGTCGCGAGGAGCTGAAACACCGAAGTGTCACTTGTTTGAAGACTGCCGGTTGCTATCAGTGACCGTTCCATTGCAGTGCCGGAGTCGCCAGACGTCCTCCCTCTTGTCCCCACAACTGAGGCCCAGGAACAACAGGATATGCAGAGCTGCACAGGAACAGACGTCATCTGCTGCAATTTTCTTCTAACCGAAGGTACTGTACAGTCTAAGAGAACGTATCTCATGTTGTATAGTTGCTTGCATCTTCTACTCTCACAAGCCTAACAGATTGTGGACCTACACTTGATGATTCTTCTTCTTCTGCTTCTTCTTCTTCAAAGACTACTAAAACATTGTGCAATGACTTACTGACCTGCAAGGAAGGCATCAGCTACATAGACTTTTGACCATTGACATTAGCTTAGCCTTGTTCACTGAATGACTTCTCTCCTCTAGCACTGTCACACCTGTCCTTCCAGGAAGGGCTTAACTTGCTCTGCATTGGGGGGTTCGAAAGTATGTGCCTGCTTAAAAATATTTGTGATCTATTGTTTGTTCCAATTACTCTTTTCTTTGACACTCACATAGGCCTACTCTGAATGCAAACAGTGATATATTAATGTCCACAGTGTCCTAATTATTTAAGTCATCCGAGGGTGTAGGAAGTGTGTGTCATATGCCTAATATGGGTATTTGCTGATTCTGAGAAAACTAAGAGGATGTATTTTTTGCAGTATATTTGAGTGTTGCTTTATGACAATGCATTACTTACCGTAAAAGCATTTCTGATGGTTGTATCTGCTTAGATTCACATGCTGTGCATAGGTCCGACATCCAGTGGTCACTGCGGAGTATTGCATTTTGTTTTTCGTAGTCGAAAAGGGGACGTCGACAAGGCGTGTGAGAAACACTATCCCTATAGTGACGTGCGTTGTACCCACAATCCCTCACGCGTCGAGGTCCCTCTGTTTGTATTTTTCTGCCCTGAGGGAGCCTTCTAGACGTGAGTGAGTACAGAAAAGAGATAAAAGGAAGTCTATGTTCCTTCCATCCGAGCGGGGAGGAAGGGTGGGCGCATGTGAATCTAAGCAGATACAACCATCAGAAATGCTTTTACGGTAAGTAATGCATTGTCTTCTGAGGTTTGTTAATCTGCTTAGAATCACATGCTGTGCATAGACTAGCGAGCAGTACCCGGAGTTGGCGGTGGGTTATGAGAAGGACCAGTAGAGAAAAGATGTCTTAATACTGCCTGTCCCACCTGGGAGTCAGATCTCGAGTGTGCATCTAGACAGTAGTGTTTTGTAAAGGTGTGCACAGAACTCCAGGTAGCCGCTTTGCAGATGGACTCAAGGGGAACATTTGCAATGAATGCTATGGACCCCCCCGTGCCTCGAGTAGAGTGTGCTCTTGGCTTAAAGGGCAGTTCTCTCTTATCAAGATTATAGCAGAGAGTGATGCATTGAACAATCCATCTAGAAATAGTAGACTTTGAAACTGCATCCCCTTCTCTTCCTGCTGCCACCGAGACGAAGAACTGATTAGTCTTCCTCAGTGGTCTGGTTCTTTCCATGTAGAACATGACCGCTCTGCGCACATCTAGTGTGTGCAGACTCTTTTCTCCCCAGTTGGAAGGATTTTGAAAGAACGTTGGTAGTTCTATAGACTGGTTTACGTGGAATTTCGATATGAATTTCGGAGCAAACCTTGGGTGCGTGCGTAGAACCACCTTATCTCTGTGAACTGTAACGAAGGGGTCTAGAACAGAAAGAGCCTGTAGTTCACTTACTCTCCTGATGGAGGTGATAGCTATTAGAAAAGCAGTCTTAAGAGTGAGGTCTTTAAGAGATGATTTGTGCATGTGTTCAAATGGTGTGCCCATGAGTCTGGTAAGTACCACGTTAAGGTCCCATCCGGGAGCTGGGTCAGCTATCGGGGGGTGTGTTCTCTTTACTCCCTCCATGAAGGCCTTTATAACAGGGATCTTCCACCACGACACTTTGAGTTGGGAAGTGGTGTATGCAGAAAGTGCCGCTAGGTGGACTTTAATGGAATTGAACATTAGACCTGAATCCAATAAATGGGTCAGGTATAGAACAATATGTGTGGGAGAGCAGTCAATCGGGTTGATGCTCTTTCCTCTGCACCAGATGACAAATCTCTTCCACTTGCGAGAATAGCAGTGGCGAGTGTTAGGTTTTCTGGCTTCCCTGAGGATGTCCATGCATCTCTGCGGGAGCTGTAGATGTCCAAATTCTATGATCTCAGGAGCCAGGCTGCTAAGTTCATGTTCTGGGGGCATGGATGCAGAGTCCTGCATTTGTCTTGTGACAGCATGTTGTACGGGCAGGGGAGTTTCACTGGGGGAGATAGAGACATCTCCAAGTGAGCGAACCATGGCTGTCGGGCCCACATTGGGGCCACCAGTATCATGGTCACTTGTTCCTGGTGCATCTTGTGCACCACCTTGTTGAGAAGGGGAGTCGGGGGAAAAGCGTAAACAAATTTCCCTGACCATTGCATCGACAGACCGTTCCCCTTGGATTGTTTCTGGGGGTACCTGGAGGCGTAACTTTGGCATTGTTCTCCAGGGTTGCGAACAGGTCTAGTTCTGGGAATCCCCATTGTGTGAAGACGTCGAAGACGATGTCTTCGTGCAGTCGCCATTCGTACTCTTCGGGCAGGGGGACATCTCTGCTGAGTTTGTCTGCCAGCAGATTGAGTTCCCCTGGTACATGTTGTGACAGTAGGGACATGTCTTGTTTGAGAGCCCACTTCCATATATTTTGGGCCAGTTTGGACAGTCCTGGAGAGTGGGTGCCCACCTGCTTGTTGATGTAGTACATGGCTGTGGTGCTGTCTGTAAGGACCATCACTGTTTTGCCTTGTAGGTGTTCCTGGAAGGCTTTTAGCGCCTTGAACACAGCTAGTAGCTCCAGTAGATTTATGTGTTTGGATGCTACATTCGGAGTCCACACTCCGTGAGCAGTCTGATGGGATAGGTGAGCCCCCCATCCTGTGAGGGATGCGTCTGTGGTTAGAGTGGCTTCCGCCGCGGGTGTGGCAAAGGGTTTCCCTCTTCCCAGGTTTTCCTTTGTCCACCACCGTAGCGAGAGAACCAAGGCCTGCGAGACCACCACTAGATCGTCCCATAGTCCGCTGGCCTGACACCACTGGCTGTTGAGCCACTCTTGCATTGGGCGCATGCGCAGGCGCGCGTGAGGTACCAAATAAATACACGACGCCATCATGCCTAGCAAGCGCATTGCTTTTCGTACCGTCACCTCTCGACCGGCCACATATTGAGGGATCTGAAACAGCATGTTTTGGACCCTCTCGGAGGGGAAGACAAGGCCGTCCTTTGTTTGAATTAGAGCCCCTAGGATTTGTTTGATCTGGCTGGGGTCTAGGCTGGACTTCTTTTCGTTGATGGAGAAGCCCAGCTGGAACAAAAGGTCTACAGTCTTTTGGGTATTGGAGAAGCATGTTTCGTAAGAATCCCCTGTTATGAGCCAGTCGTCGAGGTAAGGGTAAACTGGGATGGACAACCTGCGCAGGTGGGCCGCTGCCACTACCTTCGTGAATACCCTTGGTGCAGATGCTATGCCGAAGGGTAGCACTCTGAACTGGTAGTGTTTGCCCTCTATCATGAACCTGAGGTATTTTCTGTGCGCTGGCAACATTAAAATATGAAAGTATGCATCTTTCATGTCTAGTGTTGTCATGTAATCTCCTTGTGATAGCAGGCTGATCACTTCCTGTAAGGTCACCATACGAAACTTCTGGGGTTTGACAAACTTGTTCGCTGGGCGCAGATCTAATACAGGGCGCATGGTTAGATCCTTTTTGGGTACAAGGAAGTACACTGAATAAATACCTTACGTTACCTGAGATAGAGGCACGACCTCTATGGCTCCTTTTTCCAGCAGTTGTTCTACTTCTTGGAGAAGGATGGCAAGGTGTTCTGGTGTCATGCGTCGTCCCCTCGGGAGTCTGTATGTTGGGGAACCGTTGAATTCGATGCAGTATCCGTGGGCTACGGTGGAAAGTACCCAGCGGTCTGACGTTATTCCCTCCCATGCTGGAAGAAAGGATGTTAGCCGGCCCCCGACCGGTGTTGCATGGGAGGGGACGCAAATCTTCGCGTCACTTGGTGTTGTTGGTGGCTTGGGAGCCTCTGGGGGTGGACCCCCGACCTCTCCCTTTGCCACGGCGCTGGCCTCTTTGGCTGTGCTGCCCACTATTGGTCTGGTAATTGGTGGCAGGGTACTGTTGCTGCGGATTCTGCTGTTGGCGTTGGCCACGAAAAAAGCGTTTGTTGCCATAGCCGCGTCTGGTAGTGGGCTTAGAGATCTGGTCAAGAGTTTTGATAGTATCAAACTCTTTTTTAGCCATCTCCAGAGCCTCATCCACCGCTTTCCCGAAGAGGTTTGAGTCTTCAATAGGTTTATTTATTAAAGACGCCTGTGTCTCCGGTTTGAACCCTGAGTTACGCAGCCATACATGGCGTTTTAGGAGTATTCCCTGAACCAGGGAACATCCCGCTGTCTCTGCAGCATCCAGAGAGTTCGTCACAATGCTCTGGTTGACCTGGGTTCCTTTGCCAATAGTTGGTAGCAGGCGTGTCCGTAGTGGTTCCGGCGCTTCCTTGGCGTCTTTGCGCAGTTTGGCCCACTGCGCGTCCACGTAGCTAGCTAGCAAAGAATTGTTGTTCGCAATTCTTGCAGAAAAGGCAGCCGAGGATGTGACTCTCTTTCCGAGGGCATATAATCTCTTGCCCTCCTTGTCAGGTGGTGCCTCGCTGGTGGACAGCGGCACCCCTGCCCTCTTCCTTGTATTGGTTACTACAAGGGAGTCAGGAATAGAATGTCCCCTGATGTACAGCGGGTCTGAGGGCGAAGGAGTGAAAAGTTTTTCAATTCTTGGATTAACTCCTCTTATTAGTGCGGGCGTGGATAGCGAAGGGATGATTCTTCTCTTCACTGAAGCGAGGAGGGGAATGGTCTGGCTGACCGGGGGTTTCTCCTTAATTACTCTTTCCACAAAGTCTATTTCAGGAGAGATCTCCCCAGTGTCCAGTTCGAAATGTGCTGCAGCTCTGCGCAACAGGGCATTGAATGTGGGCTGATCGTCTATGGGAGACGTGTTCCTAACAGGTGAATTGTCAGGAGGATTTAGGTTCAGGACATCAGTGTCCGAATATACTGATGGGGATTGCCAAGGATGTGAAGGCCCTTCTTCTGGATTTTCTCCGAAGCCTTCTCCTACCATGTCTGGGCTGTCTTCCAGACCTTCCTCCTGGTTCTTTCCCTCTTCATCGTCCACAAATTCATCCTCCTCCTCCAAGTATTGTTCCTCACCAGTGAGGTCATACACATTATGGAAATCTGAGGCTGCGTCCTGCTGGGGATTGAATAGTCTCAGATATTTAGCCCTGGGGTCCTCCTGAGGCCCTTCTTTTGTTCTCTTGGGAGTGGGAGGGTTCTGGGTCTTCATAAACCTCTCCATTCTCTCCATGCAGAGATGGAGGCTTTCCATGGTCTCATGGGGTACCCCTGAGCGGTCTAGCGGGGGAAAATTAGTGTCTTCCGCCTGAAAACGGCTCGACCTCTCCCATAACGTCGAGGAAAGTGTGCCGTCGCCTTCCGAAAAGACTTCCGGAGTGCTGGGGGTCCCCCCGACTGAAGGGGGTAGTCCCCGTCTTTCTTCGGGCTTTTTCGGCGTAGCGCTCGACGTGTCTTTCGGCGTACGCTTCTGGGCGTCGGCTACAACGATCCTCGCCAAGCTCTCTGCGACTCGTTTGTCAGAGGAGGGCTGTGGTTTCGACGTTACGGGTGTCGATCGTTCTACGGCGGCGTGTGCTTTCTGCTGGTGCGCGCCGGCCGATGGTTTGGGGGCGGCGCCCTTATTTGCTGAAAGGCCAGTCGCTGGTCGCGGCTGCGAGAGGGGCTTCGAACCTGAACGGTCCGAGGCGGCCGCCGGTGGAACCTGCGTCTCCTTGGGCGCTGATGCTCTCTTCGTCTTCGACGAAGAAGAGCCGTGGGTTGTGTGCTTATGTGTGGTATCGTGTGTGTCAGTGTCGCCGGGGTGTTCATCCCCATAAGCAGGGCGTGAGGCGAGCCCGTCGGGGCCGGGGACAGACTACGAAGAGTGCGAGCGCTCTTTAGAGGGGTCTACGACTTCCGTAGCGGAGGTCGTGTTATCACGTTCCTCGTCACTGTCGGTGGTAGCAGCGGCGGGTGAGGAATCGGCCTTTGACATAGCGTAGGCCGCCCACCTCTTGACCCTACTGTCTTTTAGAGTCTTTGGCTTAAGAAGCCGACAAGCCGCGCAACCCTCCTCTTTGTGATCGAGGGGCAAGCAGCGGTTACACCGTGAATGCTTGTCCTTCCAGGTGAACTTGCCCTTGCAACGCGGGTAAAACCTAAAGGGTGTCCTCTCCATAGCCGAGGCAATAAATCGTGATAACGACCCCAAGGGAAAGGAAGGGAATAAGGAAAGGCATTCTCAGAAGGGAAACAGAGATGTCCCACGACCCCACTCTCCCTACTGTATTTGGCCTGCGAGGCCAGGCCACGTGTTCGGCAACCCTGAAGGATCTCCTCCGCTCGTCCCCTCCGTCGAAGATCTTGCTCGGCGGAGAAACAGCTTCACAACTGCGTCGAGGGAGGGATCTATGTGTTATATATTAATAGGAAAACGACCAAAGGTCGAGGAGATGAAATCTGCAATGTCTCTCGAGGAGCTCCGCGTAAAAGCGACCAGTAGCTGGGCGGAAAAAAACAATCTGAGGGACCTCGACGCGTGAGGGATTGTGGGTACAACGCACGTCACTATAGGGATAGTGTTTCACACACGCCTTGTCGACGTCCCCTTTTCGACTACGAAAAACAAAATGCAATACTCCGCAGTGACCACTGGATGTCGGACCTATGCACAGCATGTGATTCTAAGCAGATTAACAATCAGAAATATTTTTTTTTTTGTATTGAATATAGTTGAATGACCAACTTTTTCAATCTTTAAACAAATTCATTTACAATTATATGCAAAATTCAACGTTAACATTATAAAAGAAACAACAAAACATTTAGATAAAAATGAAGTACAGTAATTAGTCCAAATAGGTAAAACATAGTATCTAAAACAATTCGGACTTATTAAAATTTGAAACAATATAAAATCAATTCAAAAATAGAAAGAGCTTTAAAAGCAATTCAAAAGGGAGAATCCTTGAAAAAAAAGAAGAAAAGAAAAGGGCCTAAACCAATAACGCACTTAAATAGATCAATATGTCCTTTGATTAGAGACATCAAACATATAATATTCCACAAATTAATTTTGACATTTGTATATATGTAGATCTCAACATCATTTAACATAAGATTCTTTTATCAGTTTCTAATAGGCCCTTCACAGATTTAGTTGCCTAAAGCTTACATGCAGTTGTCATATTTATAGCTCTAAATCTTGTTCGACACACCCTTGAGTTTCGACATAATGGCCCCCAAAAAATTATGGGTAGCAATGCGAAGGCTCATTGAATTGGTAGACAAAAGTAGGGACCAACAAGTTTCAGGGCTTAGTTCACCAAGATAGAATAGATAAGGTTGAAAAAATGTCGTTCTTAGTTTAGTTAATGCTGGACAAGCAGAAACAACATGCTGGAGTGTTTCTTTAACTCCCTCAACCTCACAAAAGGTACAACAGTTTTTATTAGCTGGTAGCAGCTTTCTTCTAACCAAAATATCTCTAGTTGGAAAGAGATTAAATCGCAGCCGTAAGATAGTTGACCTTAAGTGCAGAGAGGGAGCTTGTTTTAGATATGGGGCCAGCGTTCCTCGAGTTTTATGTTCATAGGCTAGCATTTTGAAATCTTTATATGAGCAACACCCCATTCTTGTTTCAATCCAGTCAAATCTGAACAATTTTTCTTTTGCCTTTTTTGGTTGACCAATAAGCATTTCTAGGGACAAATCAATTCTTGCCAAGATGTTGAAAATCTGAGCCATCCATGTTTTTACAAAGTGATGGTCCGAGGTTAACATAGTGAGATGGAGATGCCAATATAGTGTTGGAATTATCACAGATGAGACATTTCCGAAACAAGGCACATAATCTCCAATGGTATTCAGCACTCAACGATGTCAAACCTAATTCAAATCTTAACCAAGGACCTGGAACACATTTAGGAAGTTGTAATACAGCTCGCCAGTATTTTGCCTCCAATTTATGCAAGCTTTCTGAACAGAAGATTTTTTTTGTTTCAAGGCCATATAATATAGTTGGGACTACTTTCTGTTTCCAATATGTTATGGCCGGGCTAATCGTACATTTTCAAAATTTGTGCAGAATTATTTTAGTTTGTGAAATAGCAGACTTGACCTTATGGTCCAACGTGATCGAGTGCGAATCCACAGGTGAGGAGCCATCAAATAAAATTCCCAGGTATAAATATGTTGGAACAACTTCAACAATTCTGTTATCAATTCTCCACTCAAAAGATCTTCTTTTGGTGGACCTTAGGGCATAGCAACCACTTGCGTCTTATTTAGGTTGATTATCAACTCATTCAATATTAAATATTCATGAAGAGCAGACAGAAGTTTTTGAAGGCCTATGGGCGTCTTGGATACCAACACTAAGTCATTGGCGCACCACAGGGCTTTAATAGAGGTACCATTCATTTTTGGCGAATCTGAGATCACATCAGAAAAAATGTATTTAACGTCTTGTATAAAGAAATTAAAAATAGTAGAGGCCAACACACAGCCTTGTTTCAACCCCCGAAATGTTGGAATTGCACTTGACAGAAGGCCTGAAACAGTCAAACGGATCATGATGGAGGTCGATGAGTGTAAGGCAGGTATAATGTCACATAAGGTTTTAGGACAATTAGCTAGATGTAGTTTGTTCATCAGTCTGGTTCTAGATACAGAATCAAAGGCTGTGTGAAGGTCAACAAATGCAAAATACATTGACTGTTTAGAAGACTGTGCTTGGGCTTTCAGGGCATTGAGGGTTAGTAAATTGACAGACGTTCCCAAACCGGCTACAAAACCCGTTTGACAAGGATCTCGCTGCTGATAGGTCTCAGTCCAACGCGAAAAATCCTGTAAGACAAGGCGAGCAAAGATCTTCCCAGGAGCATCAAGAAGGGCAATAGGACGATAGCTCCCCGGGGATTCCCTATCGCCCTTTTTGAAAATAGGAACTAGTATAGAACTTTGCCATGATGTTGGAATTTTTTTTACAACAGATAATATGATGAAATAAGTTGTTCAAAATCAATGCCCATTCCAAGGGGTTCTGATTAAACAAAGTTGCTTAGCCCATCCGGCCCTGCAGCACAAGAGGAAGAAGACTTTTTAATTAAACCCTCAACTATACTGGGTGAGCACTCCAAATCCCAGTGATTCGGTGTAGTGGATATATAATTGAAATCTGCATACATCGGGTCAGAGTACAATTTCAGGAAGTGCTCAAGCCACTGAGATTCAGTTACTCCACATAGTTGTAGGTTCAGTTGAGATGGAGACACCGCACTGTTAAGTACCATATTTGAGCTGATTTTTTGTTATTTGCAGCCGCCAGAAAGGCTTCACCATCCTGCTGATATAAAGTGGCCCTTCTAAAGCGGCACCAGTTTCTATACTGACATTTAATTCTCTGTTGTGTCACTTGTCGAGTACCCAAAGGCATTTTTCGTGTAGCTCTTATGGCTTTTCTGTAGTCACATGTTGCTTGTTGCATAGTTTGGTCATATTGATGTTTATGTACGCGAATATCATATGATTTGTCAGCAAACATTGTACCAAAGCTTGGAAGGATATCTGCATAGAAATCCTTTTTAGTGATGAGCAATCCTTGAGTAGCAAGCTCAAGATCATAGAGGGATGCAGGGGTCCATTTAAAACGGGTTCTCGCAGTATTAACAGTTAAGACATGTTTTGACCATCGTTGAGACGATGTTATAGAATCAAGAAGGCCCTCCCATTCAAAAGTTATCATGTGGTGATCACTGATGGTCTGAGTTATAACTTTCAATTGGGTAGCCTTATGAAAAAGGCTATCAGATACGAACACATAGTCAATAATTGACTGGGATTTTCCTCTTTCCCAAGTTGCACTAGCTGGAATATCGCCCGAGATAGCACCATTAGCCAAATATAAATTATGATCTTTCACAATCTTTAACCATCTTCTGGTCTCACGCTTTTGACTAGGTGTTTTCGGGCTAATACAATTGAGATTTAGATCCCCAACCATCAGTATGTCACCCACAGAGTTGTCACAGGCTATTAATTTCAGCATTGCAGTCAGATCCTTATAAAAGGTGTTCTCAGTCAGTCCTAACGGATTACGGTATAGATTCATTAAGGCCAGAGATTGCACAGAGCTTTTGATTTTAACTAGTTGAATTAAATTGTTGGGAGAGGCCCATTGAGTGATCCTTAACTCGTTTTTACCGCCACTAAAAGGCCAGATGTTGGTCTCCCTCTGGAGGCCGTAGAGGCTGGGAGCAAAATAACATTGTGATCATCCCATGTGGGAGTAGTCACCAGCCAAGTTTCCTGCAGGGCCACAATATCATATTTATTAATGTTGGATGAACCTCCCATTGCAAATGGGAGTGGCCTCTCGTATTCCATGAAAGTAAACTATATTTTACCTGAGGTTGTTCGATTAATGGTTATGTTTGGAAGTTACTGGAAGTAAATTTGTTTGGAATTTGTGCTGGACCACAATAAGAACAGAGACATTCAGAGGAGTTTTGCGACACAATTGGAGTGGGCACAGATGGTTCAGACTCTTTCGCTTCTTCGATCAAACGTTCCGGATCTTGGGCAATAAGGAAGCCCATTTTAAAGAGTGCCATTTTTTCCTTCCAGATCGAATTTAGAACTAGCCCAGATTTGATCCAGAGTCGAAAAATTGCGAGATTTTGGTCGCAAACAAATTCGACCTGATCAATATCACTTGACGCAATATCCTGGAGATTGCTTACGTCCCCAAAGATGTTTAGGACACTAGCCCTGCATAGATTGTATTGTTCATGGGGCGCATCTCTACATTTTAAGATTAGAGAGTGACAATTCGCAAATGTATTGCCATTCGTCTGCTTACGTTTTTTCACACCTTGTTTTCTGGGTGTGGGGACGGGAGCAATGTCCTCATTTCTTTTGGTGGAGCCAACCTCCACTGCAAAACTTACTTTTTTCCAACCACCCAAATGATCATTTGATGGATTTTGCACAGTATTCATGGGATTAGAATTAGTATGTGTTCGGTGTGTAAGTGTTTGCAAATTCAAACTGGACCCATTTGCAATATTAGCAGAGGGGCATAATGCTGCACGTGCATTCAAATATGCCCCTACAGCCACCTTTATAGCGGACATCTGTTCTTGTAATTCAAACTGGCTAATAGATTGCCTCCCCATTGGACATCCTACAATAGATTGACCATGTTTAGTATTCAAGGCAATATTCATCGGAATTTGTGAAGGATGAGAAGAGGTGGAGTTAGACAGCAAATTCCTATTATCTGATTCATTAATTAAATCAATCTCTGACAGAGGAGCATGTTCAGTTGGTGCATGGGGTGTCATTGGATTCACAACGGGCACTGCGCCCACACCAATGGAGTCAGTAGATTTAGAGGTGGGAGGTGCTGGGATATTGCTTGGGACATCGAACATGTAAACTGGTGATGAAGTTTGCAAGACCACCTGACGTTGACAATTCATCACATCCTTCTTTTTGGGTCTAATTTTAGATTTTGCCTTTGTTAAGCGAGCGCTGCAGACTTTGGCTATTTTCTGCAAGTCAACAAGTGAAACAAAAGGCTGTCTGGTAATGCCCGTATTATTTTTCGCTATTTGCTTTGGACTCCTGTCGAGATTGATCCAAGTCTCATTTATAGACACACAGTCAGGGGCAGGGGATGTTACAGGGCGAATGATATTTTCGAAATAGGGCAACGCCGAGTTAGGGGCGGCAGCCTTTTTAAGTTCTTGTGTAACAATCATGGGCTGATCAGGACCTACAGCCATGTAAACCTTGCTAATACACTTTGGGAGCGATTGGATAGTATCTGACAAGCTCGCAATTCCTTCAGCCAGCTGCTGTATTTGTAAAGCTTGAGATGTTTTTTGATCAAGAGATTCAAACAATTTATACAAACTGGCTAGTGTAGTATTTACGGCTGTTAACGTGATCTCAATTAGAGCCAAATTTTCTGTTGGGTTTGCAGAAGTATTAATTGGTAGACAACGTCTGGGCGTGGGTAATAAAAAAGAGTCATGTATAGAATTAATAGTTGAGCCCATGATACCTTGATTTGCTGCCCCAGACGACAAGTCTTCATGGGATTTACTTATTTATTCATCATTAACGTGTAAGGATATGTTAGACACATCAGAAAAATCAGGTAAATCATGCCCATGACTAGACACCTCAAAAACTGTGGCTAGCGGACACACCATTGGCAGAACATTTCTTGCCTCTTGACATATTGACTGAGATTGCATGTTTGCTAGTATGGTATTATCTGAAACAATAGGCAAACAATAGGCTCATGTCCTACAGGCACACTTGATACAGTACTTAATGTGTTAGCCTTGGGCATTGTTAATGTGAACAAGGGCGGCACGGTAGAGATTTCCTCAGACAAATTCTTTACGTTTCGCACAGAAAGAGCGGATATCTCTATTTTCAAGTGGTGTCCGAAGAATGGGAGTCAGGATAATAGACTTTTTGGAAATACGGGCTAATTTCCTTTGTTTTGGAGTTGTTAAAATCAGTGATTCCTGAAACGCTTATACCGTTACCTGTATCCGGCATGTTTGTCTTTAGAGTATACGGGCAAAAATGCATGAATCGATGGTGTATTCTTTGTAATGAGCGCGTATAATATGGCTAACCATGCAATCCCAGCAAGATTTTGTGATTTATTAATCTCAACTTATTCGCACTCTAAGACCATAAGACCATAAAGTTCAACACACAAATAGCCTTTCCTACTCCCTACTCGCGACGAAGCGGCAAAGCGGGACTTAAACCGGGACTTAATCCGGTGCGCGCGCACGGTGCACGCGCTGTTGCAGTTTTATAGCGCCGCCCACAAAAGTGCAAGCAAAGCCTAGAAAAGGAAAACACAGTAAATATAAGGTCCAAATATACTACTTTCAAACGTAGTATACTGCTGTTCAGAATCACCTTCTGGAGGCTGTAGTATAATGTCCAAAACTCAAACGTTGATGCAGCAAACACAAGGAGTCCAAGTGAGCAGCAACAGCATGTAGCGGCAAAGCGAAAGCAAAGCGGGACTTAAACCGGGACTTACTCCGGTTGCTTTATATATTGCTCCCTTCTGAAGAAGGCTTAGTTAACTGACTGGTAAATTAATATTTGAATACTTGGCACTCGGAATCTCTGTGTAACTACTCTACTGCTCACATTGACCCCTCTTGAGATGAGCCTGGCTGCTCATCCACACTACCAACCTGTGTAGTTCAGACCTATACCATAAGTTGGGTCCCGATTGCCAGGAGGCTAAGGTAGTTTTAGTGCACCCAAAGGGTACTACCCCAAATCTTACCCAACACTAATCAATCCTGTGGCATTTCATGGTGTGAAACGCGATGATGGCCTGTGCCCGGCTAGTGGTGCTTGAAAAACCAAGATCATAGTTGTTGTTTGATAGTGTGTGAGGTCCAGATCTATGTCGCTAGAAACCGACAACCTCCTCCATAAGGAGGGGACCAGTGGCAAGAACTGGCTGGCTGGGGGATGGTCTGCAGGGTGTTGAGCAAAGGGGAGACATTGTACTGGTGAATGACATGCAAATACCAGGTGTCAGACATGGTGAGAAACCACTCCAGGTCGAACTGGGAAATCCTGCCCACCACAGGGGAAGAGTGGTGGAAGTCTGATTCATGGGGGCGTTGCACCTGCGGTTGCTGAGGGTACAGCGAAGGCTGACGAGCCTCGTTTAGGAGCATTCCTGCCCAGGCAGCCATTTGGACAGAACTGTCTCTTCCTGACCAGGGGATCTTGTTAGGTTAGATTTTCATATTCATGCCAAATCAACTTCACCTGCGAGACCACCTGCACTTTTTGCTGGACTTGTGGATTATTTTTCTATGTTCCTAAGTGAGTTGGAACGATTTTCCCCACTCAGCCTTTCTTTTACTCTTTCTTACAGGTGTCAATATTCCGACTCTCCCTACTTTACTATTGAATATATACTTTGCTATAACTGTTTGGGCATCTATATTTTACTATTGCAGCACACAGCACCTTCTGTGCAATGCTGCTGGGGTGCCCCTTGGACTCCCCTTTTACTTTCTCTTGGGTTTCTTGTGTGAACTATTGCTCGCAAAAGTAGAAGGATATTTGTTTATCCTTTCTCCAATCCCCATTGTGAGATCAACACACCCCATCTTAAGTGGAGTGCTGGAGAGATACCTAGTATCTCCTTTCTCACTGTTGCTGTAACATTTCTGTTCCAGTTACTTACCTTGCAGAACTCATGATCTCAAGGGTAGAGAGAGATATGTTCAGCCTCCCGACATTATATATTATGAGTGCCTTTATGTGGAGTGCTGTGCGATTACTCTGGATCCCCTTTCTAACTGCTCCTGTAACATTTCCGTTAGTGACAAGCTTACAATTTAAGGCTGGTGGAAGTGAACATGTTCTACCGACCTTTGTGCGATTATTATTGGCAGGATGTCAAACCAGCCATGGTAATGCACTGTGAGATACCAGAACGTGTCTCACTTACTAGTCATACAGGTGGCCAGGACACGGCCATCGCTTTTTGATCTAGTTCCTGGGGGTAGACTAGTGCAGGAGGATTCACCTGGATGGGGGTCCTCAGGGAGTAGAAGTGGGACGCCGACGGGTGAGACACAGTATCCCCTTCCTTCTAACAACTTTTCCCCATCCTACCTTGTAGGATATTTTTAAGCTCTACCCCCTGCTTTACCGACACAAATATTTTCTTAGACCGAAACAGACAACGGACTAACACCAGAGCCATTTACCTGACATGTCCCGACACAAGGGACAGGCGGTCAGGGAATTGACAATCTCACACACCTGATATCCCTTTACCTTCCCTACAGGGACAAAAGGCGGAGCACGAGAGCACACTACGAGCAAGGGCGAACGCACGAGGAAACAGCTACACTAAACAAGCAGTTCAAACGGAGGAGAAAGACGGCGAGACCTAGATGGACGATGAAGGGGGAACTGCCCTTGCCCTTTTCAACTCAGACCCGCAAAGCCTCTGAAAAAGGAATTACAAGACCGGGAAGTACAGTTGACGAGTGGAGTGACTGATGTCAACGGTGCACGGGGGCCTCCCGCATTGATGACACAGGCGGGGAGGCACGCTGGCTACCGTGGTACCGTCCTTGACTCCAGAAGCAAGCCAAGCCTGCAGACCTGACAATCAGTGAGTCGGGGGAAGTGGATAGCAAGCTGAATCGTATTAAGTCTAAGGTTGCAAGTGGCAACACTAGATGAATGCAACAAAGAACTTGTGCAGGTTTGAAATTTTGAGGAAAGCCCAGAGAAGGGCCAGGTGCACAGTGGTCAGGCGCCGTAGGAGTGCTAATTCGAAGGACTCTAGCTGGCCCCTTTTTGTAACTGCAAATAGGTACTAGGAAAGAGCGGAGTGAGGTGTCGGAGTGGTCCTACAAGGGTCATGTCAAATCCCTTGTACACTCGAAAGTCGCAGACCCATTGCCAAGAGAAAATTAAAGGAAGTGAATCCTGCATCGTTATAAAATAAAATGAACTGTATATTTGGCAAGTGTGAATCCGAAAGAGGGATGCTGAAACAAAGCTAGGAAAAGGGAATCTACACTTTGTTGAGACGAAGCAAATCACAAACTATAATAGGAAATCATGAACTGTGTTAAAGGTTCTTCAATATTGCAAGCTGCATTTGAAAGGCCGTAGTGAACCCGACGGAGGGAGGCCCATTTTGCAAGTAGGATCCGAGCTGGCAGAGGGAGATCGAAGTGGTGAAGAGCAATCACCGAAGGTACAAGATTACCAAAAGAACTTCTGTTTGTTTGCGGTTTACAAATAGGGGTGAAGAATAACATACCTAGGAACAGTGCGTAGAGGAGAGTGAACCCGGCTGAAGGTTTGTTTAAACAGGGCTTGTTTAAAAAGACATTAAAACTCCTGAAGGTTCGGAGCGATATTAGAGAGGCCATAGTGAACCCGATGGAGGAAGGCCCATCAGTAAAGAGGATCTGAGCCCAGCGGAGGGAGGTCCTAGGGGCGAGAAGCAGTCGCTCAAAGGTGCAAGAATACTGAAGGAACTTTTCTTTGTTTGTTGTTTTGATCCATCAGGCCTTCTAAGGCAAGAGACTTTGCATAGAAGAGTCTTGGCCCCTGAAGGTTCTGGTATCGTTATACTGTAATTGTGAACCTTGTGTTAGAGAGGTCCAGGAGTGTGCTGTGCTCAGAGGTCCGACTTGTCCGGTGCTAAAAACGTGGGGGAAGGGAGACTCAGCCATAACATACTGATTTATCATTTTGGGAACACTTCTTTCTTTTCTGGTGAATGTTATCCCACACACATTTTTGTAACTTAGTAGTAAGGATTGACAATAGTACCTTTTTTTTAGTATAGGTCCCTTAGTTTTTGACAAGACACCATGAAGACTGCCTTATTATTTGATGGTTGTAGCTTGCTCCAATGTTAGATTTAGATTAGGCATTTATCTCACCCATTATAACGTTCAATAAACACCCTTGAACTGTGATCACTTGTGTCTGTCTTTACTGTAGCCACCATGAGTTCTTACAGCACAGAAGGGTCAACATTCATCTAGAATGGTGGCTTGCTTCTTTTTTCGCCATTTTTAGTGGGCTTGTCTTTTTGTGGTCCTTCTACCGTCCTGGGAGGGGGGGGGGGGGGAGTTCCTAGTTAGATTTTTGTCTTTGGCAGGAACCCTTTGTGTGGTCCACCGAGGTTCCAGAGTGTCTGAAGACAGGAAATGAGGAAGGAGTCAAACTTATTTTTTATTTGATTTGTTTTGTCTATTAGAACCAAAAAATCGATTTTTACACAAAAACCATACAAAAAATAAAATTCACATGAGTCAACAATGTAGGCAATAAAAAAAGAATAGAATATTGAAATAAAAAAGTACAATAGAATCAATCCAGAACCTACAAGAAACAGTGTCTATACCTTCCACCCTCCTTAAAAAAGAAAAGAGAAAGGGACATCCAGAACATTTCATAGGACAATTTAAATGCTACCAAATAAAAAAAAAAAACAGGTTAAGTACATACATGAATGAGTCCAAAAAATGAGGGAACCCATCATACGAGGAGGAGCAAAGACAGACAGACCTACTATAAATACCCCGATTACATTAATGGTTAACAATATATCCTGACCCCCTATGGGCCCGCCTCAAAATATTTCAGAAAGGAGGTAGTCCTCGATTTCCACCATCTGGCCAAGACACTTTTTTGCACGTCCCAGGTGCCCTCGCATTCCATCAAAAGAAGTTTCAGGGTCTGCTTACGAGGGTCCTCACAAACTTTACACAATTTTTGATCCTCGTTACCTCGACCCCAACTGGACATGACTTCACCTGTATGTAATAGGTTTAACCAAAACCTTAAGAAGGTTTAACTTTAGGGTCTGGGAAATTCCTCAAGTATCTTGCTAGAAAGCCTCCTTTTTGTCATAAGGAGAAAGAGCACTTCCCACTCTAAGTTTGCGCATTTGGTCGATGGTATGGATCCAGTCCTTCTGAAAGGGGGCTCCTTTGGTCTTATCTCGGTTGGCAATGAGAGTCTCCATGTCACTGCTACAGTCCGTGAGGGCACCCAGTACCAATCTCTCGAGTGAGCACAAGAGGGATAATCTTCGTTGGATCAAATGAGACTTAAGATCTTCATAAAGAGAGTGTGACTAAGGGGCCATTATCCGGCAGTACAGAGAAACAAGTTTCCAAATTGCATGTGCCCATAAAGATTTGAATCCCAGCTCATACCGTAGACTTACTATCAGAAGACTGCGGAAGACCAAAAACCCTCTTCCATAGGGATCCCTCCAAACGCTGCCAGTTGAAATCCCAAATCAATCATTTTGCCTCCAAACCATATAGAAGAATTGGTATGATCTTTGCTGTGTAGTATCTAACTAGAGGTAAAATTGAAAACTTACAGTATTTCTTCACGATTTTGACCATTTGGACTGACAGTTGAGCTGTTTTTCCCAAGAGTTCTTGACCACTTTGGGCCAAAACCTCCTTGGCAACCAGAATAACTTGTCCATCCATTTTCCAGATACATTTGGGCCCTTGTTTACCTCAATTCTTGAAGGACACTATTTTTGATTTGGTTGGATTGACCAGGAGGTCGTTTTCCTTACTGTATGACTCTAGGGAATTCAACAATCACTGTAAACCGACTTCAGTCCTAGCCAAAAGGACAATATCATCTGCATATATAAGACAGTTAATAGTACTGTCTCCTACCCTAGGGCTTATCAGGGCAGAATTTTCCAGCTTCCTTCACATATCTGCCAGGTATAGAATGAAAAGGAGAGTGCCACCAAGCAACCCTGCCTCACCCCTCTTTCCACCTTGATATAGTCAGAGACAAAACCTTCACCATCTAACCCCACCCGTACTGTACTGACTCAGTATAGAGTGATCAGGATAGCCAATAGTGGTTTGGGATCCCCCCCAACCATCAAGTTTTGCCCAAAGGAGGTCTCTATTGACCATGTCAAATGCCTTTTTTCTTTTTGGTTATGTAAGGTCCTTTATTCATAGTCTTCGCTCATGTCAGATCAGGTACATTAATCCAGGCCCTAAAGAGATTCTCCCTCCACCCCGGCGCCTGAGTTCTCCATCAAAGTCGCTAAAATGGCCCCATTTAGTGATTTGGAGAGGCCCTTCCGAAAAACAGTTTGATATTTGGGGATAATATGATTATGCTTTGCCCATTTTAGTTCCCGTAGCACCAGACCTGCAAACAATTTGCTCTCCACATCCAAAAGGGCTAAAGGGCGATAATTTGCTGCAGATGTTTGGTCGCACTTTTTGAATATGTGGATGATGATCAAAGTGGTCCAGGACTTCGTAAGTGTTCTATTGAGCAACATTTCTTTAAACAGCTGGGCTAAGACCTTTCCCCATAAGTTTATGTTTGCTTTTAATATCTGGTATGTCAGGCATTTTGGGCCCGCCGCCCGTGAGGATGGTGCTTTTTTAAAATCAAATCCTTTACATCTCTCTCTTCAAAGTTCAACTCACATGCAACGTCTGGGATATTATAACCAAAAGGTGCCCTGTGGTCTTTGGTATTGTGACGTCAAGTACTCAATCCAATCTACTTCCACTTCTAAGTTTATTAGATCTTGATTTAGATCTGCCCACTCTCTGTTGATGAGACCAAAAATTACGTGAGTTATTTTCGTTAAGAGACGAAATTACTCTTTCACCATGATTCTGAAGGTATGAGGCCTGATGTTGACGGGACCAATTTATGTAGGCCTATTTGATCTTTCGAGCCTTTTCACAATATTGATCTCTTGAAAGAGTAGTTTGCTTCAAGGCCCTAATGTCTTGTCGCACTTCTCTTTTTTTCTCCCATGTTACCTCGTCGAATGATTGATGGTGCGCCCTCTGTTTTCTAGTGTCTGGGCCAGTTGGTTGGTCTAAAGATCACATGAAATCATGGAAAACTAGAGGACTACAGCTATTCTTCCATTCCCCAACTGAAGTATTCCTCTGAAAGTCCTCCATTTTAACATTCAGGCATCTGCCCTTGACCAATCTGTTCTTACCATTATTCAGTGTGAAAGATTGTTTTAGGTAGACAGCCTTCTTTGTGAAGCTCCAAGACATTACAGCCATTAGACGCTTGTTATCACTCGTCCCCTCCTCTTTAATCTCCAGTTGCGTGCACATCTCAACGATCTGTGAGTAGAGGAGAATGTAGTTTAAGATTGAGGAGGATTTGCCCCACTCCAAGTTGCTGAGGAAGGGATGTCCCCCCTGGTGGAGCGATTAAGCATCTTCAAATCCCACTCTGCAAAGACGGCTTGCCATCTCCTACCTACCACGTGGAAGGAATTCACCAGCCAAGTCTCTTGCAGGAAGATCAAATCATTTCTGGAAAATAGGACCTCCCTCATAGTTTTCAATTTGAAGGAGGTTGCACCCCTCGTGTTCCAGCTCACAAAATGCCACTTGTCCCAACTAAGAGACTCCCTTCCTACTCCCAGACTCTGAAGCACTTGTGTCAGGAACTCAGGGAGCATTGTGAGGACTTTTCTCTGCTGATCTTCTTGGGGTATTATTTCCCCCTTGGACTTTGTTACACCAGTAGTAACTGAGTTTGCATTCCCCTTCTTAGGGTTTGCCTCCATTCCCCTCTCAAACACTTGCCCTTGTTCTAACTGCTCCGATTCTGGCCACGCTGTGAACATTTTGTAACCCCCCCTGGAAGAGCAAATCAGATACTGCCAAGATTGCTCTAGCACCCGTCTGCGATTTGAAACCCATCTCAGCCACTTATGATGTATGTGGAAAAGGAAACATAACAAATTCTATGTCATCTGAACAGAACAAATAAAAGACTGGAAGTCTCTTCAAGAAAGTCAGGATAGTGGTTCTGTTTAATGATCTGTGGCTGGGTGACTGTTTCACACATTTGAACCAAAGCATGGGGACTGCAAAGGGAGCTATTACTGCTAAGGCCAAAGACTGCTTCTGTTAAGATGATAAATAGGCCTCTCCCATCTGGTCTCCTTGGGGGACGTTTCCTTCTGCACCATCTTTCACTTGGCCAGAGTTTTTGCAAGACACTCTCTCAGGACCCATTGGCCGGCGATTCCAGTCTCTTTGTCTCATGGGGCTCAGCCACTGAGATAGTGTCCCTCTCTGGATGTGCCCCCTTCTCAGATGTTTGGCAGCGACAGAAGAAGGGAGCCAGTCTAAGGGGCTTATTTAACTGCTGTGTTTAGATTCATCTTCTTTTGATGGTTTCTTCGTTTTCCCAAAATTAAAAATGGGGGCCCATTTTATTGGTTCTTTCATCTTTTTTGGTTCCAAACAATCTGTGGCTTTTTGAGGTCCTACGAGGCCAGTTCTTTCCTTTGTACACAGTCGCACCGTTCCGATCACTTCTTAATTCAGGAATTTTCTCAGTCTGCATCCCAGTCGTTACCTTAATAACACGCAAGTCTTCGGCCTCCTGAACCCTGTGCTCTTTAGGTAGTGTAACTGATGTATAATTATCCACAAATTTCACACTCTTTTTCCCTTTAGCTCCAGTCTGCTTATGGCCACCTTGGGCCTTTCCGCCACTATCTGGGCCCTTTTTACTCAGATCAGTAAGTGCTTTGAGAAAAGAGAATGTACCTGTACTTTTTGGCTTGTTTGTGTTTTTATTTTTTGTAACTGCCCTTCTTCTGGTAATTGTGGTGGTTTCCTGCGTTTTAACATTGCCTTCCTTTTGGCTCTCTCTCTCCCTCTAGAATTTTGCTGATCACTATCTTGCCAGATATCCTCTTCAATAACGGACTCCTGGTCAAAAGTGATTTTGCTGGCATTTGGTATTATGGAAGTATCCAGTGTCTCACTCTCCACCACCTGGGCCATTCTCCCTAATTCCTCTAGAACTGACTCTGAGAGAGGAGTGTCATTGAAAGTATTTGCTGACATTCAATCCTTATCTGCCAATCTCTGTTCATGACTGGGCTTGTTTTTTCTTAGGGTAATGTCAAGTAATTCTTTGACCATGGCTTGTGTCTCCCGTTCACCTGTTTTTAGCTCCTGGATCATCTGTCTTCGCGTACTTGAAGACAGGGTTTGCTTTGCCATTTCCTTTTTCAAAGATGAAAGTCGGTATTATCAATGTGTTTAATGCGTTCTTCAAGCCAATCAATGAGGAATCACATAATCCACTTCTTTGGTCATTTCCAACAATATCCCTGAATGAGTCTGGGTCTCCCCTTCAGCAGCTTGACTACATTGACCAATGAATTTAAAACAAAATTAAGAGTTGTCAATGTTACTTTGTTGGCTTTGACATCAGATATACACCCATCTGAGAGAACCTTTTCATGCATGTCAGCAGTCGGTAACCTTGAATCCTGTGTATCTGGGTGTGAGTGGTCTACAGAAATGGGTTCTAATTATATTTTTTGCCTTCCATCTGATGGAATCAGAGACCAATTCAGCTCCTTTGGGAAGTATCTTCCCTTATTAGTGTGGTCTATGTCCAAATCTGGTTGCGAAGACGAATACCTAGCATCTGGTGAACTCAAATTTAGATCTCTGAGGCTGCAATTTCTTTTTTTTTGGAAAGCGTTCCTTGATTTTTTTCTTAATATTTGTGGGCGTAAGTGTAAAGACTCTTTCCAGTCACAAAAACTGCTAGAGGTTCCTTGTTCCACTTGACATCACCTTTCCATGGGACTGTGTTAAAGGGGAATCTGACGTGCACAGGTAATCACCTCTTAGCCCAGTGACCTAGGTTGCTCCTGTTCTAGATCAGGCATTGACGTCACTGGGGTCGTTGAAAAAAAAGAACCCTCCCATTCTGGAGAGCGTGGATCGTCCATCATGGTTCCATTGCCCTTCAAATATTTGTCATACTGAGTACCTGTTATCCTCTCAAATATTTTAAATAGTTAGGGTATGAATAAGGAGGACTTCTACTCGAATTCTGGAGGTCTCCTGAGGATACAATGAGCAGTCCTTTCTACTGCTTTAAACCGCTTCCCCCTCAGTGTTTGAATAATATAACTGTAAGTACTCCCTTGTTGAGAGAGTTGTCCATTATTAAAAAGGTGGGAGTAATTTCTGAACCAGGAATCTTCCTCAAGGTAGAGTGGTCAACCTTGACTCATGCGCCGTTTGTCACAGGATTCTTTCTCCTAAGGCCACCCCGTCCCCCCAGGTTAGTCCTTCGTAATGGCAGCAATTCCAAAAAGTAGCATAAGCCGTCACAGAGCAAAGCCACGTTTACCAATCATGCCCCTAAAAGTCAAACTCCTGAAGGAGGGGAGAAAAGGAGGGAGGGAAGCAACAATCCACCCTGCTTGATAGGCTGACCTTTGCAATCAGAATCCGCTCCTAAAATGAGTGCCGCTTCTTAGCACACCTGTCCTAGCTGCAACAAAAAAGCTATAGCACAGACTGCCGTTTCCCCACACAGAAATTAGGTCTTCCTCCTATCACCGACCCCAGTCCAACATTCACAAACCAGGCTCAATACACTGCTGCGCGGCGGACGATTCTCCATGCGCCTAAAGGGGAGTAGCTCCCCCACAGTGACTTAGCGGATTTGCCTCGATCAGCTGTGTAGCAAGGTCCATCTGATAGTGTAAGCCGGCTTTAAATGGTATAACCACTGCATTCTTCAGATGTCAAAATCAGAGGTGGGAACAGAAACTTAAGCACCCCACTTCCTCCCAAACGCAGAGTCACGAATCTGCGTGCCCTCATGGGAGTCACTTACTTGAAGTCCAGAAGTCATGGGGCATGTCACTTCCCTCTGTCCCCAATGGTAAGGTTCAGGAAAAGAAAGTAGCTGCCCGCCCCCCGCACCCGCAACACTCTGCTCACTCCGCCTTGGCTCTGTCGAGGGGGTGAGTTTAAATGCTCCTCCTTCTGCTGCATGTGAAAACAGACTCCGGTCTATGTAGAACGTGGAGCGAGAGAAAATAAACACAATACCAGCAATTAGCAGTGTCTCAGTCAGAAACTCTGCAGCCCTTTGTCTTCTGGTATGCCTGCCTGAAACGGTCCCAAATGGGAGGCTAGCTGTCCTGAAAAGGACAGACACCGCCCAAAGTTTGAATGCATCATTTGCGCTGATTAGCTGGGTTCCTGAATAAATGGCCTGGAACTGGAAGCTGAAGATAAGTCGACCACTGGGGCTGAATCCAAGGAGGAAGAAGAAGAAGAGACTCGTATAGCGGATGCCAGCGACCAGAGATGCCTGCAGTGTAACCCGTGACTGTGTTGACCCCTTCTTCCATGCGACCGTCCAACTAGGGTGGCCTCGACAGAACCCTCCAAAAGGGATAGTTCTGAAAATCCAACACCATCTGGCTTGAGGAACACTATTCTTTTTGACTATTGGTAATCCCATCACTGCCCTGTTAACACACCTCATGCCCAGATGTCAACATCTGCAACATTAGAATAGGTATACTACATATACTGTTTGAAATAACAAAAACCCTGACATTTGAAGGCACACCCATGTACGCTCACTCCAGAAAAAATACAACTAGCTAGTGAAAAAGGCCCAAGTCACTGCTTGTAAGGATAACAAGTATTTATTTCGACAAAATACAAATGCATCAGCAAGAACTAAGGGGTCATGCCATCTGTATCGTGGAATGGTAACTGCCAGGATGCGCTCTGCCCCCTCCTCACAGCCTTGTAGAGCACATTCTTTCCAGGGCACGAAGGCCTAGAGCCTCTGAGACAATGGCAGATTTGTAACTCGCCGCTTGTTACTCGTGGTGAGGTTTATATATCTATGTGGGACATGCAAATGTCTTATTAACACAATTGGTGCCTTTTGCTGTGCTTGGGTCTACTAACAAAAAATGGCTACTAATAACCTAGATGGCATCTACACTCAACCCATTCATCCCACACATGATCCAGGACTAGGACTATCAATATGGGCTTCCTATCTCTGAGATGGTATGTATGTAAGCATGCCATTAAACATATTGATGTGCATGCGTGTTAGGTAAAATGTCCTGAGTTGTGGTCTGGCAGTAGCCTCCAGAATCAGTTTGCTTTCCTGGACTAGTTCACAAACCTTTTCCCCATAGAAAGGACCAGTCCAAGGAGTCACTAAGGACAACACTATTTTGCCTGCCGAGAGATCCCCTTCCACTCAGGGTGGGGTATGTTAGGGGAGATTTCCTCAATTCTACCTGGAGGGGAGACTCTATAAAACTATCCCTTGGTATACAGGTCCCCAACTTGTAGTACAAGTCTGTACTACTCAAAGGATCAAAGAATGGCAGAGCAGCCAGGCTTATCCTATGGGGAAGATGTGAGATGTAAGTACAATGAACCCAGTGAATACATTAGCCAAAGGAATCTCTTGCACACTGGAAGCTACAATAAAATATACTTTTATTTTATATTTACAAGGAAGGGCAAGTAAATACTATTTCAGACTAACCAGTAGACATAGGAAACATAAGCAATACTTTTCTTAGGTGACTGCTTCAATAGTAGTAGCTTGCATCCGCAATCGTTACAGTGGAATGACAGTTTCATTCATTTATAAAGACACTCAGACAAAATCTGAAGTAAGAACAAAGAGAAGAGGTTATTCAGTACTAACAGCAGTGATTTACTTCTTAGCAACACTTTTCAAAGCTTCTAATGCTTCAGCAGTCCAATCCATAACTAGTCAGGAGTTCATCAAAGTCAATGTAGGATTGGAGCAAAGTCTTATGCCGCAGCAGAACATTTAATTAAGTTAACTAAAATGCTTTAGTAGAATAACAATTTATAGGGACCTGCCAAAGGACTCAGTAAAAGAGCACAACCCGTTAAGCCTGGGCCAGAGGTATGGGTGAGCTCACAAACACCTAGTATCGCACTCCAGTCACACTGGAGCGACTATTCTGCTTGAGGTACGTTCTACCTTGAGCCCCACAGTACCTTAGGGTGGTCGAAGAAAATGAAGCTGGATTCTTTCCTGTGCAGCGGCGACAGACCCTGTCTGGTAACGAAGAGAAGGACTCTGAATGGAATGTTACAGCTGCAGTTGCGAAGAAAGGACCCTCAGCAAGGCTTTTTATCAGTCTACCACGTTGGTCACGGTTTTGGCACCTTTTAATCAGTTCCAACAATGAATTGTTACCACCCAGTTGAATTTCTTTGATTCCGCAGTCCTGCACTCTGGTGAGGGGACTTGCATGAGTGGAGTTGTGCCTCTGAAGCGCTAACTGGAGTTCACCAAAGTTCTGGGACGATTTGTTCATGCAAAGACGTTGCACTGCAAATGGGTCAGGGTCCCAGGGTATTCGCGGTTTGCAGCCCTGGAAGGTCACAGCATGTCGGAAGATGGCTCGATCTTCAGTTCGTTTTAGGGTGGGTTGGTTGGTCCCACCAGCCAAAGAGAAGGAGTTGTCCTCTTCAGAGCTCCTCCGTCAATAAGAGAACAGGGTCAAGACAACAGTGGTCACTTCATGGTTACTGGGCTTGTCGTTGTCTCTAATCATCTTCGAATCTTCTGTGGCAGTGGTCGACTTGCCTTCTCTGCCTCAGGAACCTCACCTTTTATTCAGATTTTACAGAAAGGAGCGGGTGGCTGTCCAATCAGGACAGCCAGCCCCACAGTGGGAACTGATTTCATTCAGGCACATTAAACTTATGCACCACCTATGAGGGACAGTTAGAATAAGTCATTGGGGCAGAAGACTCTGCCGGGAGCCAGGACAGCAACGTCAATATGAACAAGGTCTATGGAGCGGAGGCACTTCTTTAGATAGCAGACAAGTTTTGCACAATGCTTTTTTAGAGAGTTTGTAAAGAAAGAATCAATGAAGGGCCACAAGCTGAGAGGCTTGTGAAAATCAGAGCTGGGATCAACTCTACAAGAAATCGCTATTGCAAGTCTGCAGTGAGAACAAGAACGCTACAGACAACAAGAGACCAGCACAGTACCTTAGGTTTGAAGAAGAGGATCCAGCTGGCTTCTGTTCTGGTTGCAGTCCTGCAAATCCTGGGTTCCTGGGCCTCAGTCGTGGGGACAAGGGGGAGGATGTCTGTAGGACTCCTGCACTGCAGTTCGAAGATCGGCAGCAGCTACGGGCACTATTCCAGTCAGCGGCACTTTGCGGTGTCAGCTACCAGCAAATAGCACCCCCACTTATCTTTGACACTGGATGGGCTTCCCTCGCTTCTGGAATCCAGCACTCTGGTGAGGTGACTCGGGCTTGGGTTGTCCTCCTTCGGGATGTTCCTCTGGATCTTCCTGGAGCTCAGGTTTGGCTTAAAGACAATGTACTCGATTCTGGGTTTCCTGACCCCTGGCACTCAGGTCCAGCAGCAGCAAAGAAGTACAGACAGCAGGGAAAGGTCTTCAAGAAAAGTTGGTCTTGGGGTCAGCTGGTCCCACCAACCCAAGCGAAGAAGTCGTCTGTTCCAAGCTTCTCTAGTCGATTCGGAATTGGAGCTTCAGCACTGCAGCAGGGCTTCACTGGGCAGTTCAACGGTCCAGCAGGGTGCAGCAAGCTTCTCTTCAAAATTCCTTTGTCGGATGTTTCGTCCAGTGCTTGTCTCCGCCTTCTGTCCAATAAACTTCACCTTTTTTGCAGGTTTCTCCCATTCATGCACAGCCTAGCTGTCACTCACACAGCAGGGTGGCTGTCCTGCGAGGACAGCCAGCTAATTAGCACTGGGTGCATTTAGGTAACCAAGGAGACTAAGGCAAAGGTACTACGGCACCACCTGCCAACTCACATGCGTAGCACTTTTAAAGCTTCTAAACATCCTGGGCAGTAACGTTCCATTGGTAAACTCGTCATTTCTTTATGCCTGTCCATAACACTTTTACAATTAGCCTTGAAATTATCATATGCCTTCCTGTATGCACTGTTTCTGCGATGCCTGATCGATAGCATGTGCCGTTTATATTGTACAGTCTAGCCGCCAGACTGCCCAACATGCTCTGAACGAGCCAAAATTGTCTATAATACTAGCATTATCCACTAGAAACCTCCACACTGAGTACCAATAGGTGCCAGGTGCTAGCTCTATTAGGCCGTAATGCCATTGCAACGCCATCCTGCACTGTGTTACACTGTACTGTATTATATCTAGTGCCGCCATATTTATGCCAAAATGTATCTAAGCTACTCCTCATTTTAGGATCATTGCATTGTTAAGCCTTACCAATCTCCAGCATTAGAGTGCTATCCTAATCTCCTACCATTAGTACATTACAGCCCTAGTGGATAATCTTGGTGTATGAATTGCCTAGTGTTGTACCAATTGCTCCCTGACCCGCTGCATTATTGCACTGCATCCTGCTTTAGATAATCTAATACCTCAAATGTTTAACGCTGCTCCTATTGCATTTAGGTTCACTGACAAGCCATACTTTATCCATATCTTAGCTGCCCGGGCTATACCTAATACACTCAGACCTGCTGATATACTGTACCCTGCACCAAATAGCTTTGCATATGAGTTTTGTATTACATCTAACATAGTACACTTATAGTTAGTCGCTCTTGTTATACTCAATTCTAGATTTGCCGATATACTTTACCTTTATACTGTGTATATAATTTATGCATACCTGTAATCATAAAGTGCTTCTACACGGTATTTACACCTTACTGCCTTTACCTGACTGTACCAACCTTGCTGTTGTTACCTGATCATCTATTCATTAACTGTGCATCATATAGCGTTTTATGTTATACTATTGATCTATTCCACTAGGTCTACTACTATCCTCAATTTTTGTACCGTATGCATGTTTATCTTACTAAATATTCTAATGTGCATCACTAAACCCTTTACTTCCCACTACTTCCATCCCATGTGCCTGAACAACTCTACAATGTTTGCATACGCTGCTCTACGCCCACCACAACCTAGCAATCTAATCCAAGTAACCCTTGTAATTTAGATACTAGGAACACCAGACTCCCATCTAGACTGTCCAAATTATTTGAACCCCCTGCCAGACTCACTCCCCTCCCAGACGACAAAAGAAAACTTCCCCCCGCGAGTCAAAATTTATCTAACAGGCCATTCAACAATTGGGTCCCTTCTGCTAATATTAAGGATAGTTTGACCAAACAAGCGATTAGCACAACCTCTAAAATCCACACTACATCTACCCCAGATCACCCTGTCCCTTTGCTCAAGGGGGCACTAATAAACACCAGATCTCTGGTTGCACATGCCACAGAGATTGCTGACCAGATCATGGTAGAAAACAGACATTTTGGCCGTCACGGAAACATGGCCCTATGATCATGCTAGCAGTCCCCAACATCTACTTGATCATCCAACATGATCAACATGACACGCGAGGCGGAGGTATTGCCATAATCATCAAATCTAGTTAGTCCCGGGAGGATAGCTCAGCGGCAGAGTGTGCGTCTTGGAAGCAAGACGACACAAAGCAACACAGGTTCGATCCCCGGGTCCGCGCTTAGAAACCTCTGGGTGTTTAAGCGCGTTATAAATACGTAACTAAGACAAAAAAACACAATTACGCAACTAACAAAAACAAACAGCGCCTCGATGCCTGCGGGCTGTGTGAGCGCTTTATAAATGTAAATAAATAAATAAATAAATAGTTCATCCCTGAGACTAGTGACTTCCCACGGTATCCGCTCTTGCAAACTTCTCACAGCCAAACTACCCCTAGCCAATTCCCAGACCCTCACCACCTACCTTATCTACATACCCACAGGCCCCATTGGGACCTTTGAAGAGGATAGCTCCATCATTCTATCGAATAACCTCAAAAACATTTCATAAATTCTACTATTAGGCGATCTCAACTTGGGATACAATGACCCGCTTGATAAACATGCTACATCCACTGCCAATATCCTGTCAGAATTTGGCCTTACGCAGAGAACTAACACTCACACCCGTAATAAAGGGAGAATACTTGATTGGGTGGCAGATTACAACTGCACTGTCAACATCACTTCAATCTCCCTGCAAGTATGGACTGATCATTTCCTCTGGTCATTCTCTCTTTCTACTATCAGACCTCTTACCGCACCGAATCCCACTGCTCCTCCTACTCTTACTAGGAATAAGAAAAATATTACATCGGACAGACTCATCCCTCGCCTACTCCCTACCCTCGACTCCATACCGGATAGTACAGACCCCAGTCTGCTCATTGACTGATACAACAACATAATGACAACTTCACTGGATACTATTGCCTCCCTTAAATTGAGACAAGGTAAGCCTAGAGCCCATTTAAACAAATGGTTCACCCCTCATTTAAAAGAGCTACGACTAAAAGAAACGAAGTTGCAAAGCTTCTTGGAAAACTTTCCCAACTGATGAAAATAGAACCAAACTCACCAAGATCTCATCTCTATACAAAATGAGAGATCTGCCTGGCCAAACGAGAATCATACAACAATCGTTTCTCTCATGCCAATTCTAGTATGAAGGCACTATTTTCTTAAAAGAATTAGAGACCCCTGACCCCATGCCGGATACCTGTACCAAAGACAAAACCTGGTGCTCTAACATCCAGCAAGCACTAGCCAACAAAGTGACCACTCTCCAAAATAAAATATCCCTCAAAAGAGCATCTATAACGAACTCCACTCCCTTAATTCAACCTACAAACACCTCTCCTACCTCCGACAGTCCACCTATCCGCTTCAATTTTTCAAAACCCCCTGTTCTTGAGGTGGAACAAGTTCTATTATCACTCAAACCCTCCAACTGCCAGGGTGACCCTTGCCCAGGCCAACTCATTAAGGACGCAGCTAGAGATCTAGCCCCCTTTATATCTAAGCTCATTAATGCCTCCTTCACGAAGGGCACCATCCCGAGCAACCTTAAAGAATCATGGGTACTACCACTATTAAAAAAACAAACTCTAGGCACATCGATACCAACTATCGGCCTATCACGACAGTATCTTTTCTGTTAAAGATCTTGGCTAAGGTTGCTTACTTACAAATCCAGAAATTCCTGGAACTTCACCACCTTCTTGGGGCTCGCCATTCTGGTTTCTGCCCCCATCACAGAACAGAAACTGCCCTCATCTACTTGAATGCCCAGATTGATGAGCTGAGAGACCAAGGGAAATCTGTACTCCTTCTCCTTGACCCCTCTGCTGCATTCAATCTTGTGGATCACAAGGTGCTATGCAGCCATCTAGACTCAGCAGTACATTTCTCTAAGGAGGCTATAGTCTGGATAGTCTCATTCTTAAGCGACAGGACCATGAGGGTCTTCGCCACAACAGCAGCTGCAGATCCTATTGCGATTACTTGTGGTGGAGTGCCTCAGGGCTCCTGCGTCTCATATTCACAAAGCCCCTTTTCGATGATCTGGTCCATCTTGGTATCACCTACACTAACTATGCAGACTATACTCAGATCCTCCTCCCACTTTCTGGGGATTATGGTAAGGATCTGGCCTTGGTGAATAGAGTATCTTATCCGGGCTTGAATGGCTACACATGGTCTATGCCTGAATGATGATAAAACAGAGCTCATCATCCTGGGTACCCCTTTGAACCTCAAAAAATGCAGCCTTGAATACACTGCCTTCATAATTGATGGCAACCCTATCAAAGTAGCCACTGAGGTTAAGGCCCTTGGCTTTTACCTTGACTCTACGCTCTCCTTCACTAAACAAGTTAATGCCATGGCCTCTGCCACCGCCTATACATGCAAACTTATCAGAACTGACAAACCATTCCTTTCTAACAGCTGCATAATCCTGGCCAGAGCCCTCAATCTGTCCAGGCTTGATTACTATAATATGTAATACCCTCTATATCCGCTCCAGCAAACACATTATCAGGAGAATCCAAACCCTCCAAAACAATGCTCTTAGAGCAGCCATTGGCGTAGCTTGGAGAGAACACATCTCCAAGACTAGACGTCAAAATAACTGGCTCACTACTTATGACAAAATCCAAATAAAAATGGCTTTGCTTACTTCTAAACCTTTGAATAATGTTACTGCCAGCTATCTCTCTGAAAAAGATTCCACAGGAGGACTTCTTCTAGACCATCCAGACTAATCAATACCAACTGCCCCACCACTCTAAGGTTTAAACCATCAAAGGTGGGGGGTAGCAGCTTTCCAGTCAAAGCAGCCCAGCTTTGGAACTCCCTGCCACACTCACTCCAAACTGATCATACCAAAGCTTTAGACACACAACTACATTAACCTACTTAAGACTACTGATCATTAGCTACCCTCACTGCGTGTACATAATATCTGCATTTGCTGCTCTCAGGTCCCTGACCTAGCATAATATTCTTACTTTGCTTAATGTAATTAACGCCTCTGCTTTGTGTCCTAGACTTAGCGTAATATTTCCACTTTGCTTACTGATGACATGTAATTACTGCCTTTTGCTTTGTGTATTTCTGCTGTTCCCAGCTCCTATTCATACCCTGTTTTACATAACTATTGTCTGTACTTTGCGTATTTATTCCTGTAACTAAGCTGTGAACTTTCTTGTAACCTCTGCGCCATGTTACCTTCAAACAAACAAACATGCAAACTCATCAGTGCCTGTAGAAAATTTCTCTCACCAGGCAGTTGTCGTACACTAGCCACAGCCTTCGTCCTTACACGCCTTGATTACTGCAACACACTGTATGCAGGAACAAAGAGCCAGAATATCAGGAAGTTACAGATCCTACAAAACAATGCTCTCAGAGGGGCGCTAAACGTCCCCAGATCTGCGTACATTTCAGCCATTAGACACCAACTTCACTTGCTCCCAGGGCAGGAACGCATCATATTCAAATCACTCCCCCTAACACACAAATGTCTCCATGAAATGGCCCCAACCTACTTGTCCAACAATTTCACAGTGACAACGCTCAAGACCCACCCGAGCTATCAGCACAGCCTAACCATTCCCAGGTTCAAGCTCCAAAAGGCAGGTGGTAGCAGCTTCCCCACGTTTGCCAGCAGACTATGGAACACATTGCCTCTCCCACTCAGGGCTCACGACTCCTTCTGGAACTTCAGGAAACAACTTAAAACACATCTCTTCTCCCAAAGCCTGAGCAACCAAGCTTCCCCCTCACCTAGCTCATCACCACCTCACCTAGCTCATCACCACCTCACCTAGCTCGCACCCATGTCTTAAAGCTCTGTATGTTACCTTGTCAAGCCAACTACTTGTAAACCCATTATCCTCGCTGTTTCTGTAGTAGATTTGTATCGCAACAACTGTAATGTCTTCAAGAATATGTCCTGTATTCTCTTGCAACAACTAACACCTACACTCTGTAAGAAAGCGCATAGATGCCTTTGGGCTTGGCGCGCTATAAAAGCGTCAAAATAAATAAGCTCAAGTGTGCTGCCTTATCCCATGCTGAAAATGTAGGGAAGGGAAGCCAACGGCTTGAATATCTGGACATATCATTTCTTGAACACATTTCTTTTGCATAACATTGTTTCCCACACTATTTGTATTCAGAGGTAAGGATTGGCAATAGGTTTATTAGTATAGGCCCTTTCAATTTTGACAGACACTACTAGGACTGTGTTATTATTTGATGGCCGTAGCTTGCTCCCATATTTAGATTTAGGATTAGATAGGCGTTTTTCAAACCCTTATTTAAGTTCAATAAACACCATTGAACTGTGGTCACTTGTGTCGTCTTACTGTTGATACCATGCCTTCCTTACAGTGCCCCGAGGTCTTCGTACTTACGTTCAGCACTTCTCCCTCCTAGACTAAGCCTGGCTGCTCGTCCATTGCTACCAAACCTTTTGGGTAGTTTAGGCTAAACCTAAGAGTTGGAGCTCTGTCTACAGTCCTACCACAGGTGGACTTCAGTAAAAAACTCCTGCGAGGGGGGGAACAGCAAGGGCAAAGGGGGGGGAACCAGCGAGGGCAAAGGGGGGGACCAGCGAGGGCAAAGGGGGGGGACAGCGAGGGCAAAGGGGGGGGACAGCGAGGGCAAAGGGGGGGGACAGCGAGGGCAAAGGGGGGGGACAGCGAGGGCAAAGGGGTGGGACAGCGAGGGCAAAGGGGTGGGACAGCGAGGGCAAAGGGGTGGGACAGCGAGGGCAAAGGGGTGGGACAGCGAGGGCAAAGGGGTGGGACAGCGAGGGCAAAGGGGTGGGACAGCGAGGGCAAAGGGGTGGGACAGCGAGGGCAAAGGGGTGGGACAGCGAGGGCAAAGGGGTGGGACAGCGAGGGCAAAGGGGTGGGACAGCGAGGGCAAAGGGGTGGGACAGCGAGGGCAAAGGGGTGGGACAGCGAGGGCAAAGGGGTGGGACAGCGAGGGCAAAGGGGTGGGACAGCGAGGGCAAAGGGGTGGGACAGCGAGGGCAAAGGGGTGGGACAGCGAGGGCAAAGGGGTGGGACAGCGAGGGCAAAGGGCTGGGACAGCGAGGGCAAAGGGGTGGGACAGCGAGGGCAAAGGGGTGGGACAGCGAGGGCAAAGGGGTGGGACAGCGAGGGCAAAGGGGGGGACAGCGAGGGCAAAGGGGGGACAGCGAGGGCAAAGGGGGGATAGCGAGGGCAAAGGGGGGATAGCGAGGGCAAAGGGGGGATAGCGAGGGCAAAGGGGGGATAGCGAGGGCAAAGGGGGGATAGCGAGGGCAAAGGGGGGATAGCGAGGGCAAAGGGGGGATAGCGAGGGCAAAGGGGGGATAGCGAGGGCAAAGGGGGGGATAGCGAGGGCAAAGGGGGGGATAGCGAGGGCAAAGGGGGGGATAGCGAGGGCAAAGGGGGGGATAGCGAGGGCAAAGGGGGGATAGCGAGGGCAAAGGGGGGATAGCGAGGGCAAAGGGGGGGATAGCGAGGGCAAAGGGGGGATAGCGAGGGCAAGGGGGGGATAGCGAGGGCAAGGGGGGGGATAGCGAGGGCAAGGGGGGGATAGCGAGGGCAAGGGGGGTGGGGTGAGCAGCTCGGGGAAGTAGCAGCTCTTTCCAGGAAAGGGCTTCCCATTTATTGCAAGTCAAAAACCTTGTGGCACAGGGTGCTAGCCACCCTTGGTAGCCATATAATGTAAATACAAAGTTGCACATATATACAATGTATAAAGAATGGCAGAAAAATATTGCTGCCACCAGCCCCTTCCAGGCACATTGCTAATTTAACCAAAAAGCGATTATAGAAAAAGGGATAATGATACAAAGTATCCTAACCACACTTCACTTTAGTGCAACTGTAACAATACATGAAATTCAGTAAGGGAGACAGTTTCTCAGTACTGATAGTCTCATGGACTGATCAATTGCCCCATAACAAATGAGCCAAAAGACAAAGGACGTAAAGCAGAAGGCTTTACTTACCTTCAAACAGTCATGTTAGCAGTCAAAGCAAAGCAAAAAGAAAAGGTTGTCGATGAGAGAAAAACGGGAACAAGAACATCTTTCCTAACACACTGCTTAAACTAAAAGGACTTTAGATGTCTAAGGCAGAGTAGATAGTTTGGGGTTGTATTGCATTACCCTTTGCAACTGCTCACAGTTTCATGTGTTTCAATTAACTTGGACTGCCTTTTGTTACTGTTTTTAGTGTAGTGGAGATGTTCTTACTTTGAGATCAGGAACTGTGTGTATGTGTTTATAGTGTGTTTTAGGGATAGTTTCTTGACCTTTGCTTTACTCACTGGAGTTAACATATTGGTAGGTTTTATTTCTGTGTTGATTCGATTTGAGTGCTCCGTTTGTGGTTAACGGAACTATGACACCACTCCTGTGTCTCCTGAAGTCTGCCTTACTGCTCAGTCCACACTATGACCGAGTTTGGCTGGACTGAAATGTCATTACCTTGTTCATTAGCTAGGGTGGCCGCTCTCCACAAGGCTGGTTCTGAAAATCCATCTTAACAAGGGGGCGGCGGGAGTAAGTGGGGTGGAGAAAAATGTTAAGTGGCCATAGAAACTATGAAATGGTAATTTTCCAGTACTTTATCAGATGAGCCAATGCCTAGATGAGCACAGACATTACATTATGAAGAGAGACAAGTTGCACATTTGGAATTCAAGTGTCAGTAGTTGAAAGGCAGAAGCAGCAGGTTGTATAATCATTTTACCTAGAATGGAAGTCTTCTCCACCTCCAGGATATCCAGCGCTTTCACAAATGTTTCCCCCATACGCGACACCACCTCCGGCCTGTACAGATTGTGCTGGGTCCTGAAAGAAAAAGTTTCATGTGTGAATATAAAGAAACCCATACAGACACTGAAACATTGGCATGGCAGAGAAGAACAAGTTGCATACCTTCTCTAATGCTTCTTCTGGTGGGAAGCAATATTCCTCCCACAGAGCCCTCATGTTTCGAATATCTTGGCATTAATTAGTACAGAAATATTTTCCTGTGGCATGGCTAATGGCACCCGTAATGGCTGCCATTCTGTGAACCCCCGGCCAATAAGACCCCAGTCCTCCCTGCAATCATCCCCCTCCAGAGCACCTTCCATTGCTCCATCAACCTGGGAGGCTGGGGAGATCCCCAAGGTCCGTAAACGCTGCTCGCAGGTACGGTAGAGGACCCAGTCTCCCATGGACGGTGGCACCAAATCATCAGGCCTGCATGACGGGGGAGAGGTGAGCCGGAACTCCCGTAGAGAGAAACAGTGGTTTGGAGCAAACGCCACCATGTCCTCCTCAGAGTCCCAGCAAGAATATGAGGCAGCAGTATCCCTGGGACTACAGCCTGCCCATTAATGAAACCAGAGTTTCAAGAATGCTTACATTCCTTAAAGGAACACATTTCCCGCTATCTCCAATCAAAAATTCAAAATGCCACTGCTGACATCTGCAGCAATCTCGTGGCGCTCTCAAAGGATCTGACACAAAGCAACACGAATATCGAATGCTGTTGGCTGTGTATAGTCTTTACAAAAGGACGTGATACACCCCCAGGGAGAAAAAGCAGGCGTAAAACAAAATATGAAGCAACCAAAGGCAAAAGCAGGGGGCAGAAATTCAAGTAGAAAGTTCATGGCCACCCATAAATGTCACTTGCCACTTCAATTCTATACAGAGACGCAGCACACCATTTTTCACTTGCCAATCTTAAATATCACTAGCCAATGCCTAGTGGCGAGTGCACATTTTGTGCCCTGGCTTAGCAGTCAAACTAATTCTATCTTGGTGCTAAAGTAAAGTTGGAATGTACTTGTTTTTCCAGCTTAAGGGTATATTGCTGGGGAGTTGGTTGGAGAGGCTGACACTAGGGCTTTGAATGGACTGCATGTATTGAGTTTGGTTAGCTGTTCATGTATGTTGCTGTCTTGAACCTCTACTTGTCCTCGCATGGCAAAATTGTTGTTTGTTCTATTCTTGTTGTAGTTAGTTGTTGCTTTATAGGGTTTATTTCCTGCAACATTATCTGAGCGAGTCTCTTCTCCCCCTTACATGGAATAAATATCTACTGTGATAGAATGTGTGTTATATGTAATCGCTGGTGTAATTGTATGAATGCCCCCCACTCTATTCACTTACAAACACTGAATTTAAGGGGTTTGAACATACCAAAAAAAAGGGGGTGTTGGAGTCTGAAAAGAAGCAGGTGGATGTGGTGCTTCTTCGGGAAACTCGCCTAGTTCAGGTGGACACCTGCACCCGCTTAACATTGTACACTAAAACACACACACACACACACACACACACACACACACCTCCGTGTGCTAACATGACAAACAAAGAACACAAATGAATAAGCTGTTGGGCAGCTTAACAAGAGTAGGCCTGGGGGTCTTTCAGAATTGAAATAGCATTGTTTGTTCATTTATGTATCAAAAAGAAATGTTTTAAGGTGTTTCCTAAATTGCTGAGTGGAGGCGCTTCCCTTAATATCCAATGGAAGCAGGTTCCAAAGTGACAGGACCCAGGAATTAAAGCTTGCAACACCGAGTTGTCCCAAGGTAACACAAGTTTGTTCCAACAACAATTTGTTATTCAAACAAAACGTCCGATAAGGGGTAGCTTTTTTCACTCTGGTAGAGAGCTAACCAGGTGCTTCACCCATCATGCATTTAAATACTATGACAGTACCTTTAAACTGTATTTGCTGTTCAATAGCAAGCCAATGAAGCTTCCTTCAGTATTTTGCAACGTGAGCAAGCCCACAAACTGTTCGAACTGCACTATTCTGCAGTTTTTTAATGTTTCTGTTAAAGTAGTTCAGTTTGGTGTCAACTATCGCCGCGGCAATCGAGGCCATGTTAGGTTCAGATAGATATGGACGAATCTGCCAGAGTAGGTTTACAGAGTAGGTTTACAAAGTAGGAGCAGGTGAATTTTAGATGGGGAAAAATGTTTTCACAGCCACACAGCTATTAGGTAAGAATTGCTGCAGACACACTGTGTGAGACTACACAATACGTATATGCTTGGTATTAGGTAACCCATCTTTTGGTATAGGTCTGTACTACACAAGTTGGTAGTGTGACTGAGCAGCCAGGCCTATCTCAAGAGGGGTAAATGTGAGGTGTAGAGCTGTACAAATGAAATCCGTAAATACAAGTAGCCAAGTAAAACTTACACTCAAGGTTTCTCTTATAGTTATTTATTGAACATCAATTTTTAAATAAGCGCTCTTTAAAGAGGCAATTCATGTGACAAGGTAAATATACTTTAAAATTACTTTTGAGAATCAGAACAAGTTGGTGGATAATCTTTGGATATGTTTCTTACACAATTCATACACCCTGAGGTGACTTCATTTATAAGGACAGTAATGGCATTTATATATCTCAGTAGTTCTACTTTGCGGATTTTGAGGTTGCAGAAAGGAAAGGTTTAAGGAAGGAAAAAGGTTAGAGAGGTTCTCAGTAAATGTGAGGACAACTAAATCTTCCAATGAAGTCTACACAAGCCTTTCCCAGCAGTAACAGTTCACCACAAGCTACCACCTATGAGGGACAAACAATATCAAAGTCAATGTACTAGAAGAGTCTTCAGGGAGCCAGGACAGCCAAAGTCAATTGGAACACACTATGGAGCCGAGATCAGAAGGAACAAGTTACTTACCTGTAACTGTTGTTCTCCAGCATGGGTCTGGCATGGATTCATATGCGCATGAATATTCCCGGTCATGCTGGGAATCCTCGGTAACAGAAAAAATCAGTTTGTTTAATTTCTGAACTGTATTTCCTAACAACCAATCACAGAGCTCTGGGTCATACTGCCGCTAGCCAATGACTGCCCTCTACCTAAGCCCCTCCTCTGGCAATTCTCAGATTTGGAAGCACGAAAAGTGGCAGTAAGACCATTTGAAGAGCTGCAGAGGGCTAGGTGGGAGGGTTCGCATGCAAATCCATGGAAATGGAACCCTTGAACAGGGCCTTCCCATGGTTCACAGGGCCAAAGTTCACAAAAAGTTGCAACGTCTTCCTGAAACTCTTTGTGCGAACCACATAGATCTTCAGCGCTCAAGCCACATCCAGCGAGTGCAAAGTCCTTCCAGCCGGCGACGAATGTGTTGAAAATACAACTAACATCAAGAGCTCGTTTAGATGAAAGTCCGAAGGCACCTTGGGCATGAAGGAGGGGTGCGTCCACAGCACCTCCCTCGTATCGTGAAAAGTCAAGTAAGGTGCCTTACAGGACAGGGCCTGAATCTCACCCAACCGTCGTGCAGAGGTGATGGCCACGAAGAACGCCGTCTTCCACAACAAGAATTTCAGTGGAACTGTCTCCATAGGTTCGAATGGAGGTCCCATGAGCCTAGTCAGTACCACATTGAGCTCCCACGCCAGGGCAGGAGCCTTCACCAGCGGGAACAAACGTTCCCTTGACAAACTCCTTAACCAGACGGTGCAACCACAACGACCGTCCCGGAGATCTGGTGTAGCGTGAGATAGCTGCCAGATGAACCTTGATGGAGGCATATGCCAATCCCGCTTTGGCCAGCGACAGCAAATATGGTAGCACCTGCGGAGCCGTGACTCTTAAAGGGTCGATCTTCTGTGCACTGTACCACACGGCAAACCTCTTCCAAGTTATGTCTGTAGCATTTCAGAGTAGACATTGCCCTGGCAAGCACCTCCTTGCAGTCTGCTGGGAGACTGTAGTCTCCAAACTCTAACGCTGCAGGAGCCAGGCCTTCAGGTTCAGCGATCCTGGGTCGTGATGCAGAATTGCACCTCCTTCCCTGGTGAGAACATCTGCGAACACTGGAAGCTTGATTGGAGGGGATGCTGAAATGCTGAGAAGATCGGGGTACCAGATGCCTCAGCCACGCTGGTGCGACGAGGATCCTCCTGCACTGGGACCGTTGAGTTGATAAGTCAAAGAAGCAACGGTAATGGAGGGAATGCATACAGAAACAGGCAGTCCCAGGGGAATGAGAATGCGTCCCCCATGCTCCCCGACTAGGGAAACCTGCTGGGGAACCTTCGGAACTTGGTGTTCTTTGCCGTTGCAAACAGATCAATTTGGAACGGGTGGTTTACTTGGTCCTGCCGAAGCTCCCATTCATGCAAAGAGCGAAGCTCCCTGCTGAGGAAGTTGGCGACAGTATTCTTTACTCCTGCCAGGTGAAACGGAATGAGGAAGATCCCCCTGAGCGACGGCCCAGTGCCACAGGTCCTGCGCCTCTTTGGAGAGCGCTGGTGATCTGGTGCCCCCGTGCTTCCAGATGTAAAACATTGTGGTGGTATTGTCTGTGAAGACCCGCACCACCTTGCCCTTGAGGGATGGAAGGAACAACTTGAGTGGCCAAAACACTGCCCGTTAGTTCCAGAACGTTGATGTGCAACGTCTTCTCCTCGGGCAATCACAGGCCTCTGGCGTGAAGACTTCCGGTTTGAGCTCCCCATCCTCCCAGGGAGGCGTCCATAGTGACCTGGTGTGGGGGGTCTGGAAACCCGCACCTCCGGACAGATGAGAGCGCACGCCCCACCACCTTATCGCTTGACGGAAGCGGTCAAGCGTGACCCTGTCCTGGAAACTTCCTGACACTTTGATCCAACGGGCGTTGAGGAACTCCTGCAGAGGGCGCAACTGTAGCCTGCGGTCTCGGATGAGGTAGATGAATGACATCATGCCGAGCAGAGACTTGATGGTCCTCACTGTGGCAACCTTCAGTGCCAATAGCCGTTGCACCTTGCCCATGATGGCCGCTATCCTCTCCTCCGACGGTGCCACCAGACATGACACTGTGTTGAGACGGGACCCCAGGAACAGCGCATCCTGCGATGGCGCCAAGCAGGACTTTCCATAGTTCACTGAGAACCCCAGATCAGCCAGAAAACGAATGGTCCTCGCTGTGTGGTCGACGGTGACTTCCCTTGCTCTGGCACGGATGAGCCAGTCGTCCAAGTAGGGGTAGACATGAATCCTTTGCAGTCGTAGGTGGGCCGCCACCGGAGCCAGGCTCTTTGTGAAAACTCTGGGTACCGATTTCAGCCCGAAGGGGAGGGCCTGGAATTGGTAATGCACCCCTTGAACGACAGAGCGTAGGAACTTGTGGTGTCCCTTGTGAATGGGGATGTGGAAGTACGCATCCTCCAGGTCCAGCAATGACAGTCTTTCTCTTCCAGTTGTCCAAGAACGTGTTGAAGAGTGACCATTCGGAACTTCTGGGAAGTTAGTATTTGTTCAACCGTTGCAGGTCGACAATGGGCCTCCAGCTCCCCGTCTTCATTCGTACGAGGAAGTACCTTGAGTATACTCCGGAGCCACTTTGGAACTAGCTCCATTGCCCCTTTCTTTAGCATGTCCCAAACCTCCAACAGCAGTTGAGGGATGTGGTTTTCCTGCCGGGCCACTGGTGGTATTTGGGGACGCTTCCGTTGAAAGTCTAGAGTGTGTCCGTGGGCGAGAGCGCCCAGCACCCAACGGTCAGCGGAGATGGTCTTCCACACGCTGACGAAATTCGCCAACTGGCCTCCCACAGGGTGCACGGGTGGGGGCCCGGCGTCCCGGCCGGTTCATTCATGCTTGGATGTAGACAGGCCGCCCTGCGGTCCCGGACGATGACGGCTTCCTCCGCCGAAGTTCTTGGTGCGGCCCCGGTTGTTCTCCTGAGGAGCGGGTAGACTTGGCTCCTGAGGACCGAAAGGATGGTCACCATTGCTGTAGCATGCCGAAGGCACATGTCGTCTCGTTATCCACTTTGATGGCCTGTAGGGACTCATCACAGCTTTTCCAAAGAGGTTGCCCCCGTTGAAAGGCACCTCAAAAACCCTAGTCTGGACCTCTTGACGAATGTTGGTGGCCTTGAGCCAGCCACAGCAGCAAAGGCAAATGCTGTTGCCCACCTGATGGCATGGTCCGACGCCACTGCGCCTTCCTGCAGAATCTCCAATGCCTCTGCCCTCTTATCGTCGGGGAGAAAATCTAGAAGAGGGGTGAGCTTGAACCAAAGCTCCCGGTCGTAGCAAGCTATGATGGCGAGGGCGTTGGAGGCCTTCATGGTGGTTGCAGCAGAGTAGACCACTTGCCTTCCCATTGCATCCAACTTCTTCCCTCGCCGTCAAGAGGGGTGTAAGCAGCCAAAGACGTAGAGCCTGATGACTTCTTCCTGGCCGCTGCAGAGACCACAGAGTCTGGCGGCGGTTGAGCCCGCAACCACTTGAGTGTGAGTTCGGCACCATGTACTTTTTCTCCAGGCGGTCCCTCTTCGCTGGGGCTGTAGAAGGGTTCTTCATGAGCGTCACTCCGTCCCAAATGTCATCCAAAAGAGGGACTGAAAGGATGGTCTTCCTCATGGCTTTGCGTCGCTGGTATAAGAATCCCTCCTCCTCCGGCGCAAGCTGGAAAAGCTCTAACGCCCTGGAGATCATAGCATGGAAAGATCCAATCTCGTCCAAAGACTCGCAGTGGTTAGCCTTTTTATGGACCCCCACGGGAGGGGTGCCCTAAAAGGACTTAGAAGCCTGCTCCGCAGCCTGGATCCGGGAGAGGCATGCTCCTGGGACCCACCCAGTGCAGAGACCTTGGCCTGTAGCCACTCCTTTAGCTGTCTACGCCGATCCTTCATTGTGCGAGTCGAGGGTCCACGGCAAAATGCACAATCTTCCTCCTTGTGCGTCGGATACAGGCAGTAAAGGCATTGGGAATGTTTATCGTCCATATAAACATTCCGCAGACGGTACAAAACTTAAAATATCTGCCATGATCCGCATGGTGTAGGCCTTGAAGAATCTTCTGGAAGCCTCCACGAAGCAACTCGACAAAATTCGCCCTTGAGGGGCACTAAAGAATCAGAAAAACGGGTCCCCATTAGTCGGAAACGATCGATGGATCACAAGTGCTCGATTGACTGAAAAATAGAGTAAAACACAGTAAAAGCTTGAAAGCTAGGCACGAGGACTCCCAACACTTGAATGTGCGGTAAAATTCTGAAGATGGCTGCCAGAGGATGGGCTTAGGTAGAAAGCAGTCATCAGCTAGGGGCAGTATGACCCAGAGCTCAGTGATTGGTTGTTAGGAAATACAGTTCAGAAATGAAACAAAATGAATTCTTCTGTTACTGAGGATTCCCAGCCTGACAATGGGGAATATTCATGTGCATGTGAATCCATGCCAGACCCCATGCTGGAGGAACAGTCTTGCACAAAGTTAGAGTTTGTAGAAAATCACTTGTAGGGTCACAAGCTGTTAAGCCTGTGAAGAGTTGGAAGCAAGAAGCAGGACGACCAGATCACAAGTCCCCTCACCAGAGTGCAGGACCCTAAGAGGAAAGTGTTAGGTAAAGATTTGGGGTAGAACCCTTTGGGTGCACTGCAGCAACCTCAGCCTCCTGGCAATAGGGACCCAACCTTTGGTATAAGTCTGAACTACACAGGTTGGTAGTGTGGCCTAGCAGACAGGCTCATCTCAAGAGGGGTCAGTGTGAGCAGTAGTGGAGTTACACAGATTCACAGTGACAAGTATTCAAACAAACACTGATACTCAAGGTTTCTTGATAAAACAATTATTAATTTATTTACCAGCCATTTACACAAGCCTTCTTTAGAAGGGAGCAATAATGAAGAAACACTCAAATACACTTCAGAAATACACACGCTCATTCAAACTAGGCATATCAAAGGAACTAGGATAATTGTCAATTTCAAACTCTGAAGCAGAATATTAGATCTTGACGCACCAATATCAGTGGAGGAAATTAAAACATCGTCAAATGGTAAATGCCCTGGTCTCGGTGGATTTCCACTAGAATTTTATAAAACCTTTAGTCAGATTCTATCACCTTATCTAGTGCAATTATACACAGTTTTTGCATAATGAAAAGGTTGCTGATTCAATGCAAACTGCATTAATAACGGTAATCCCAAAATCAGGTAAACACCCCTCTTTATGTGAAAATTATCGGCCGATTTCACTCTTAAATGTAGATGTAATGGTTTTAGCTAAAATGTTTGCTAGAAGATTAAACGGCTTGCTTCCAAAACTGGTTCATAAAAATCAGACAGGTTTTGTAAGTGGAAGAAATATTAACGATAACTTGCGGGAGTTACTAGATGTTATCTACCTGAAGAGAAATTCTGCAGAAGCATACACAGCTGTCAGTAAAGATGCAGAAAAGGCTTTAGATAGAGTGAGTTGGGCTTTTTTACATCACGTTTTGCTTAAAATAAACTGTGGCCCGCAATTCCTTAAACTTTTTAGTGCCCTATATGATGGTGCGAAAGCAGCTGTGGCTGTTAATGGTTGTCGCTCTGAATGCTTCCGGATTCTGAAAGGGACTCGTCAGGGCTGTCCCTGGTCTCCATTGTTCTTTGATTTATTGAACCTCTTGCCATTATGCTTAGAAACCATCCGGGTATATTGGAGTATATTGGAGTATGTCTCGAAGGTCTTTTTGTACGCGGATGACCTTTTATTTTTAATCTCAAATCCAGAACATTCTTACCCAGAGAATCTATTGACGTTACAAGAATTTGGTTGCTTCTCTAATCATAAAATAAATGTCACAAAGACTCTTATTTTCCCCAAATCCCTCGCTTGTCATAGGGGTTTGTTTGATGTGGGCTGAGAGGTGTGGGCAGGCTCAGGTCGGTATTTGGGCATTCATATCAATAGGGATATTGAATCTCTGCTGGTAAATAATATCCGCCTGAAAATTGAGGAAATAAATAGAATGTGCAGTAAATTAGAGAGGCTAAAATTGACCCTATGGGGTAAAGTTAAAGTAGTAAAGATGACCCTTCTCCCAAAGTTACTATATGTATTTAGTATGCTCCCGCTGCCACTCTCAAATACATTATGGAGTATGAACAAGTCCTTGAATACATTTATTGGGGGACGGGGGGAGAGAAGGTCATGCCAGAATCCCGGAAGAGGTCTTTTTGAGACGGTTTCAGTTACCCGGACATAAAACGGTATCACACAGCTTTTACATTGCAGACCTTGCATCATTGGTTGCTGTCTGACCAAACAAGTAGCGCAGTAGGGATTGAAATAGAGAAAGAATCTGTTTCGCCTACACCTCTAGATATTATTCTATTTGCAGACAAGAGATTGCCGGTTAGTACGACCCCGCCTTTTATAAAGCATGTTGTGTAAGAGTGCGGTAAGTATAATGAAATTTGTGATGAGAAATACCATGTGCAGACTCCAGTCTGTGGAAAAACCCGTCTGTGAAGCAGACTAACTATATGCTGTTGTGGATTTCATGGCAAAAAGCAAATATTTGGAAAATTGGTTAATTGCATGATGGTCAAAATATTGTGGGCTTCGAGTTTTTGCGTTTGAAATACAAGCTGAAAGCAAATGAAATTGATCATTATAATGTTCTAAAAGACATTTTTGCTGTACTTTTTTCACCATTGAATGCTGCACTACATGATCCGCCGGCAATTTTGTGCCTTTCAAAGAATATGCCTTTTATATAAGTTAGTTACTCCTCCTGCATCCCAAATAACAGCACAATGTGGCAGAAGAAACTGGGAATCAGATTTGAGTTATGTATTGTCGGATTCTGAATGGAACCGAATATGTATAGGTCCAATTACATTTAAAATTGACTTAGATCTAAGGTACACGCAACAGAGAATCAACCACTACCTGTACTGGTCGCCCTGGAAGATGTGCTCATGTAAACTGTGTAATGAAGAGGTTTGTTGGAATTGTAAAAGAGGTGGGCACCACGTTTCATATGTTGTGGTTGTGTAGAAAGATTCAATTGTCTTAGGATGCGTTTTTTCAGAGAATCGATTTGTTTTGGGCCAATCTCTCCCAAAAGACCCTGAGCGGATATGCTGTACTTTTTAAAAAGTTATTTTATAAAACAATGCTATTGTGTTCAGGTTATTGTTTATATTATATGAATAAACAAGTTTGAAAAAGAAATAAAGAAACACACTCTTAAGTTTCTCAGAATAAGTAAAGACCCATTGGGGATGGCACACAAGAAATTCCTACAACCTCAGGTGACTTAAATATCTAGGACACTGTGGACATTAATATATTACTGTTGCATTCAGAGTAGGCTTTGAGAGTGTCAAAAAAAAGGGTTATTAGAACAAGCAAGAGATCAAATATTCTTTAAGCAGGCAAATATGTTTGAACCCCCCAGTGTATAACAGAGGAGGGAAGAGTCATTCAGAGAACCAGGCTAAGCCAACGTCAATGGGCAAAGGTCTATGTGGTGGAAGCACTTCTTGCAGGTGAGCAAAAGACTTTGCACAATGTTTTTAGAAGTCTTTGGTGAAAAAAGATTAATCAAATGTAGGGCCACAAGCCAGGAGACTTGTGAAGTAGAACCTATAAGCAAATCTACACAGAGAGGTAAATTCTCTCAAACTTTACAGTACCTTTAGGTTGAAGAAACAAATGCAGCAAATTATTTCTGTTCCTGTGCACATCTGCAGATGCTGCTGTTCCTAGGCCTCAGTCATGGGGAAGAGAGGGAGGACTTCTGGGGACTCCTGCACTACAACGGTCAGCGATGGCAACCGGCAAACTTCAAACAAGTGGCACTTCGAAGTTTCAGCTCCTCGCATCTACCGCAAACAGCACCACTGCGGTTCTTGGCTGTCGAGATGGGCTTTCCTTGCTTCTGGGGTCCCACACTCTGTTGAGGGGGCTCAGACTCGGTCAGTATTGCTCCCTGGGAGTCCAGAGGATATTCCTGGAGCTCTTGGCCAACTTAAAAGCAACACACACAAACTGGCGTTCCTCTCCCTAGCTATTCGTTTCTAGCAGCTACTGCAATGGAAATTTAAACAGCTCTGAGAGGATGTCCAGGTGGCTTACTTTGGAGTTGATTGGTCCCACCAACTCAAGGGGAGAAGTCCTACTTGCAGGGCTTCTCCGTCGATATGAATTCGGAGCTCCAGCACAGCAGCAGGGCTTCACTGGGCAAACCAACATTCCAGGAGTTGCAGCAGGCGTCCTCTTCAAGTTCTTCTTCGGATTCCTTCGTTTAGTGGTCGACTGCCTTCCAAATTAAAAAGCCTCGCCTTTTATGCAGGTTTATCCCATTCATTCCAGTCTAGCTGTCAGTCACCCAGCAGGTTGGCTGTCCTTGCCGGACAGCTAGCCAGCCAATCACCTAAGAGTGCATTCCAGTCTCCTAGGAGACTAAGCACAGGGAGTTTGGGGCACCTCCCTCACTTCCTGCCCCCACCAGACACCCTGGAGCCAGAGGTAGGCGTCACTCGTGAATTCCGCCAAAGACAAAACTAACAAAGGGACCAAACCTGGTTTGGCGCGCAGTGTAAATATCAAGAAGGACCCAAGCAACAAGAAATGGGCAAAAAAAAGAAGGGGGCCATTTTGACAAAAATGGCACCCATGGGTGCTGTACTGTAGCTGTGAAAGCAGCTTGCGGTAAAAAACACATCACGGTAGTAAAAAGTAACCACTGCCACCAGCCACTAACTGTGTAAAGGGTAACATAAAACATGTTACTTGAGAAGCTAGACAAAGGGGCTACTAAGAAACAGTAGTTGTCCAAGAGAAAGGTATTTAAACCTTGGGAAATCTAAAAGACTTCCCTGGGTCACTGCACTGAAGGTGCTGTGTGACAATGTAAAAAGATGCCTATGGAGTTTGTCAGACTCCAAAAACCAAAAGAACAGTTCAAATCACAGGTAAATACATGATAGTGGGAAAAAGGGTCTCACTCTCTCCAGGTAAAAATGAAAAAGTCCTAGACTCCAGCAAATGAGCTGGGGGTCTCTAAGGTAGAGAGGAATTAGCAAATTTCAGAGAATTCTCTCTAACATGAAGGAAGTCCAACCGGTATCTGAGATCCGCGACGGTGCTGTTTGCTAAGCTCTGCTAAACCGAAAAGAGCCCGTAGCTACCGATGACCTCCCAAGTACTGCCGCAGGAGCCCACCAGATGTCTTCCTTGTCCACACGACTGGGGCTCTGGAACAAGGGTCTGCACTGCTGTAGCAAGATGGAATTCAGCTGGACCACTCTTCTTCAAACCAGAGGTACTGTTTAGGCTTGGGGTACTGACCTCATTGTCTTTTAGCAGTGCTTTTCTCAGTTGGGAATTGCACCTTTTAGAGTTTATCCCAATAGGGGCACCTTTTAGAGCAGATCCTTTTAGAATTGATCACAACTCTTTTCACAGGATGAACAGGTTGTGAACCTACTAGTGATTTTTCTACCAACTCTTTAACTTTGTGCAAGACTGATTTAAGAAGTGCCTCTGCTCCATAGACTGTGCTCCAATTGACTTTGGCTGTCCTGGCTCCCTGCAGTCTCTTCTAGCCCATTAACTGATACTGTTTGTCGCTCATAGGTGGTAGCTTGTTGTAGACTGTTACTGCTGGGAAAGGCTCATCTAGATTTCATTGTAAGATGTAGCTGTCCTCACATGTACTGAGAAACAGTTCAACCTTTTTCCTTTTCTAACCTTTCCTTTCTGCAACCTCAGAATCTGCAAAGTATAACTGCCATTACTGTCCTTTTGATTGAAGTCACCTCAGGGTGTAGGAATTGTGTAAGAAGCATATCCAGAGGTTACCCACTAACTTGTTTTGTTTCTGAAAAGTACATTTACATTGTTACACAAATGGCCTTTTTAAAGAAGGCTCATTTAAAATTGATAATTAAATATATAACTATTTATAACAGAAACCTTGAGTGTAAGTGTTACTTGGCTACTTGTAGTTACTAATTTCATTTGGACAGCTCCCATTTACCCCTCTTGGGATAGGCCTGGCTGCAGTCACACTACCAGCTTGTGTAGTAGACCTAAACCAAAAGGTGGGTTACCGAATACCAAGCGGAAAAGCGTTGTGTAGTCTCACACAGTGTGACCGCATCAATTCTTGCCCACCACTCCTCCTTTAAGATTTTTCTGTATCCTCAAGTAACTTCAGTTGTTAAGACTTAGTATCTCTCGCAAAGCTCTCTAGTCTGAGAGATGGGCAGAAACCACCTTCTGTGGAGTGGCATAGTGATGCATAGTACCCCCCTTCCCTCTGCTCCTGTGACTTTTCTAGTCACATACACAATCCCCTAGTTATGGCTGGTGGCAGTGGACATAGTCTACCAACTATTGTGTATACCGCAGGTTATGTCCATAACCTCGTTAGTGCATAATAGGGGCACACAAGTACCAACGTGGGGCCTCCCGTCTTTTTTCACCATTACTAGCGCGGATGTTCTTGGTCAACATTACTAGCGCGGATGTTCTTGGTCAACATTACTAGCGCGGATGTTCTTGGTCAACATTACTAGCGCGGATGTTCTTGGTCAACATTACTAGCGCGGATGTTCTTGGTCAACATTACTAGCGCGGATGTTCTTGGTCAACATTACTAGCGCGGATGTTCTTGGTCAACATAACTAGTGCGGATGTTCTTGGTCAACATTACTAGCGCGGATGTGTGTTGCATTTGGTGGGACCTCTTGGGTATCCCTGCCTAGGCACCAGAGTGTCTGGGCAGGCAGGAAGTGGGAGAGGAGTTTTCCACCCCGTTCCTTTGTCTGCCAGAATGCCTGAATAGGTCCAGCTCCCACATGGGGTCTTGGCTGTCCTGATTGGACAGCCAAACGCTCCTTTCTGTAATATGCTGAGGGAGATTGCAGAGGAGTGTGCTAGAACTGTATAAAAGGTGAGGCTTCTGGAGTGAAAAGCAAGTCGGCCACTGGAAGATGAAGTAACCGAAGAAGTAGACACCCAGAGACGCCTGCAGGCCCTTTGTAACACTGAAGTGACCACTACTGTCCTGACCCTGTTTTCTGTGCGACAGGAGCTCCAAAGAGGACGACTCCTTACCTTTGGCTGGTGGGAGCAACCCGTCCGAAGATGAACTTTTAAACAAGCCATCTCTCAAAGTCCTAGTCGTTTCCAGGGCTGTGGAGCCCCAATACCAGGAGACCTGCTTCCCATTTCGAATGCATCCTTGTGGAAAAGCCAAATCTGTCCAAATCATTGCTGAACCCGTAAGGACACTCCAGAGATCCGATCCAACTCACCCAGACCCCCTCATCAGAGTGTGGGACTGCAGCAAGGAAAGACGACTTGACAGGGCGATCCGTGTCCTTTGTTGGTGCTGCAGAAAAGGCGCCAAAACCGCACAGTGAACCAAGAAGTTGCTGAAAATCATGCTACAGGTCCCTTCCTCGACACTGCTGCTTAAGATCCCGTCCATTGTCCTGCCTTCAGTCATACCAAGGAATCCGGAGGTCGGGTCCAGAGCTGCAACATCGCGAAGCACCCAGCGCAAACATTTTCTTCTAACCTAAGGTACTGTGGGGAAAAAGGTATTGCTCACCTGATTCCAAGAAGTCTCTCCAGAGCATTGGAGGGCACGTAGGTATGTCCAAGGCAACCCTGTGGTACCTCGGACCCAAGACACTGCTTGTGTCCCTTTCGCGGTCCCATTTAAGTTCTGCATTGTTAGTTTTTAACTTGCTGCTTCAATAACCCTAGAAACTCAAAGAAATCCACAGGAACTCTTTGTAATTCACTGCTGGTCAAGGCTTCAAGCCCTCTCCGAACTGCATTTAGCTAGGATTGCGTTTGCACTTCAAGGACTTACTAGGGAAGAAACCGCCTCTAGAACCTTGAAATAAGCTTATGTTACACTTTAAGTGACTTTACTATATGTTTTGTAGAGTAAATGTATTACTGTATAAACCACTAAAATCCGCATGAGTGCGCAATAATCCATAATACGATAACATTGTTACAAATGTAACCGCGAATATACACAAAAGTGAAAGTGCCCTTTGAAGTATATTATCAAGTATTCCTAAGTGTTCTACCGTAAATGTTTCTTTGTTGTGCCTATCTAACAAAGAGACAGAGTACTTAACTACAGCTCACATCTTCCTCTTAAGATAAGATTGACTTCTCTGCCACACTTCCAAGGTCCTAAGCTAGTACAGACTGATACTAAAAGCTGGGGGATCTATAAACCATTGGGATAGTTTACTAAAGTCTTACTGCCAGTAGGACTTCAGGAAAACTCCCCTAACACTGAGTGAGTGTGAACCTTTTTCCACACTCATTCATTCTTTTACCCTATCCTTAGCATCCTTTTCTATTTCGTTTTATACCTTTTTCTTGAGACATCCTTTCCTCCAGGTTTTATGGCATCGGTCTTTGACTTTTTGCAGTACACAGCACTCTATGTGCAGTGTTGCCGGGAGCCCTTTGGGCATGCCTTTTTATTTTCAGTTATTTCGCTTGCGGGAACACATGTTCCCAAGGGCAGGGGTATTTTTAATATCCTTCCTACCTTTTCTATTGTGATATCACCACACCCCACCTTAAGTGGAGTGCTGAGGGGTTACATAGTATTCCCTTTGTCACTGCTCCCGTCACTTTCTTATTACAGTGATAAACTCATCTGAATGGCTGGTGGCAGTGGTTTTATCCTACATACTTTTGTGCACTTTTTACTCCCAGGCTGTACTCACAGCCGCGGTAGTGCACAAGGGTGACTGTTCTTTTTTTCACCAATTCAAGATGGCTTGTCCATTCCGGTCCTTCTATCGTGGGGGGAGGTCCTGGTTTTACCTTTGTCTTTGGCGGGTTCCCTTTGTGAAGCCCACCAAGGCACCAGTGGGTCTATGAGGACAGGAAACTGGGGAGGACTCTGAAACTCTGCTGTTCTTCGAGTTCTGCTGTGCCTTCCTGAAATCAAGACCCACTGGGAGGTTGGCAGTCCTGAAAGGACAGCCACCACCCACAGTTTGACTGGTGCAGGGTGCGGATTGGCTGGGTTCCTGCATAAGAGGCATGGATCCTGTGGCTGAAGACAAGCTGAACACTGAAACTGAAGAATCAACGAGAATGAAGAGGAGAAATGTCTGCAGCCACTTCTAGATGACCAGAGAGGTCTTCTGAATAATCGCCGATGTCCGACTCCTCCTTCCAAGCTCCAGGAGGGCCCCGCAAAAGACCATCGCCCTTAGACTAGTGGGTTCAATAAATCTCAAAACAACCTGCATTTTGAGCCATCCCACAACGAGCTGTGAACTTCACGGGCTGCAAACCACCAATACTCTGGGATCTGTGGCCATTGTGCAGTTCATCGCCTTCAGAAACTTTGGCACACTTCTTCCGGACCTGCAGAGGCAAGATTGCACTCCTTGAAGTTTCCTCACCAGAGAGCTAGACCAGAAACCGTTCTTCACGGGTGCTTTGAAAAGGGCGCCAAAATCACAAAACCACTAAGAATCCTTTGCCTGGAGCCTCTTCACTAAACCGCTGCAGTTAGATCCAATCCAGTGTCCCTTCTTTCGTCTAAGAATTTGGTGACCGGGTCTTCTACTGCTGCATCACTGCGGCATTGTGCTGCATCCTCCTCTTCACGTCTAAGGTAATGTGAGACTCTTGGTAGAATTTACCTAGAGTTCCTTTGCTGCTCCTGGAGTAGCAAACTTTGTGTTTGGGAGTTCACCCATCCACGTTCGCCGAGGCCTAAAGCCGGATTACCTCAGGGAGTCTTCCCCGAGGTCCCCGAATCTATTCCCCAACAAAGAGTGCCACTTGCTACTGAAGACTTCCTCTGAAACGTTTGACTTTCTACAGCTTGTGCCTTGCTCGTTTAACTCTCCAATCTCACCCCGATATACTCATAACTAGATAGGGATGGACTACTCAAGCCTAAGGCATCTGTGAAATTATTACCAGTATTTACCTACTTTATATTGGTTTCATTCATGCTTACCTGAAACAGATCTTCTTAAAGTTATTACAAACGTGTTTCTTAACTTTGCATTTCTTACTGCCATTCTGCAAGTATTAGAAAAGTAATTTAAATACTGTTAAGATTACATTAGTTCCAAGTTACATCTTGTGTATTATAGTACTTACCCTTCTGAAGAATCACCCTTACCTTAGTGTATACATAACATCATTATGTTTGTATAACTTTTAGTGTGCACGTTTGTATTTGGCCTATATGTATACTCTAAGTACTTTGTACATCCTTACAGCTCTTCCTCCCTCCTAGGTTAAGCCTGAATGCTCTGCCACTGCTAGCAACAACACTTGTGTGGTTCAACGAAGCGTTGGAGCCCTTTGTCCCAAGTGTGAGTCTTTTCAAGTCCTGTTAAGCAGAAACCTGTGCAGTTCCCTTAGGGAACACTGCGAAAGATTTAAGACTACAGGTGTTGGCAGTAAACCCACTTGGTAGCAGTCTGCACCACCCAGATTTACCTGGTAGCTGTGGCTGAGCAGTCAGACTTCCCTCAAGAAGAGTTGGGCAGTATGCGAAGTATACACAATAGGCACTCTGATACAACAATACAAGCAAACACTGACCAGAGCTTTGGTATCAAAGTATATAATTATTTATTTAAAAACACACGGTTTGAAACACTCCAGCACTCTTGTTGTAAAATATTCTAAACACAGTTACTATTGTAATATGTACACACCTTTTTTCCTTATCAGATAAGTCACATTAAAACACCACTTATTTTCATACAGAGGTGAGCGATTAACTAGATTGCACGCCAATACGTTTGTGAGAAAGGGAGGGAAAAAAGACAGAATATGGAAAGGTACACCACTCTAAGGTTCAGGAACACTATTAGCAAGGCAGAAGAACAAAAGTCACTGGTGAGCCAAAGTCCAAAGGCTGGTCCCCCTCTTAGATACGCAGAGCACAAATGCGCCCAAGATCACACAGTTACACTAGGCTTAGAAAGTCTTGCAGAGGGTTCAAAAAGAGTTGAGAGGCTTAGGAAAGTTTAGCCAGGGTGTCCCAGGCTAACCCAGGTTCGAAAGCCGGGGGCTAAATCTACCCCGTACAGTCGGTAGCAAGGGAAGCCAGGCGGGAAACGGTACCTTAAGTGGGAAGGATCCTCCAGCGGTGGCAGTTGTTCCTGGTAGTGGGTGCAAGTTGCGTCGTCGTTCAGGGGAAGAGAAGATCTCGACTTGGAGGAAAGATGAAGGTCGTTGCACTACCAGGGAAGGGTAAGCCAGGCGGGACACAGTACCTTAAGTGTGAAGGAAGCTCCAGCGGGGTAGTTGTTCCTGGCACCAGGTGCAAGTCGGTGTTTCGTCCAGAGGAAGAGGAGGTCTTGCCGTGGAGGAAAGATTAAGGTCGTTGCACTGCCAGGGAAGAAACCAGCCGCAGAGTTCTTCGGTTAAAAGGTACTACCCTTCTCTTCGCGGTAGTGGTAAACCGTGGTATTCCGGTTGCCGGAGTGCTTGGCACGGGCAAGGTGGCCACGAGGTACGTCGGGAAAGCGAAAAGACGGTGAAACTGGTTATCCCCACCAGTCAAAGGAAGCAGACTCTCCAGCGGGAGATCTCCTCTGTCGTTGGGAAAAGTGGTGAGGCAGTCCAGCAGGGCTCCACCGGTGGTGGTGTCGGGCAGGTCGGCTCAGCTTCTCCCTCGTCGGATTCTTAGGTCCTGTGGTGACTTCTGAAGTTCCAGTCCCCAAAGCCCTGCTTTTATGCAGCAAACCCCCATTTACTCAGCCTAGCCGGCCGGCCGGCCGGCCAGCTCACCACTTGGGCCAATCGGGATGGAGTGCGACTTGAGTTGCCTAGGCAACTCAGTCCAGGGTGCCTAAATTTCCCTCCACCCCTCCTAAGTACCCCAGACAGAGTGGCACCACTTTGGAGGGCTTCTGTGGAGAAGCCCGCCAAAAAGTGGAACAAAGGGCTCGACTTGGGTTGGAGTCACAGAAGAGAACACAAACGCCATTTTAGAATCAAGTTTTGGCAAAAAATACCAACCGGAGAATTATTAATTAAATAAACCGGCGGTATGTTCGAGGCTACCGTAAAGAATTAAATAAAGATAGTAGCCTAAAACAATGGGAAATCCCATAGGAAAATACTCGCGGTTGAATATGAAAGTAGTATCCACTGCCACCAGCCAAAACTCGATCAGTGGGGACGGAGACGTGCCCCCTCGACTAACAGACCCCGGGGCAATTGAATTGCCCCAGCCAGTACGTTCACAATATGATGGTTTGTACTGGTTCTGTTCAGAATTGAAGACTAGTAAAGTCAATGGTGACTTTACATGCCCTGGGAGACAGTAGTCAGTCCCAGGGTATGGCGTCTATACTGGGGGTCATGACACCCCTGTGTTACTGCACGGAGGGTGCTGTGTAACATCACAAAAACACATGAAGCCCTATGGAGTAAAAGACCCCATAGCCCATTAAACACATCTAGATTCAAAGAAACACACTCAAATCATGCCCAAGAGTGAGGGTAAAAGAGTCTCACTCTTGGCAGGAGAAAAAAATAAACCCCAAAAATCCAGCAAAGCTGCTGGGGGACTCTCTAGGTTAGGAAAGTCAGCCTAAACAGAGAATTCTCCCTAACAAGTCCTACCTAAAGTAGACTTTTGTAAAACTCCCTAACAGGGACTTCTATTCTGTCATTTGCATTTAATGTCAGCATTGGTACAATAGCTCTAGCCGACTATGCTCCAGTGGTTCTATAAATGTTGGCTGAATTTATTTTTAAACTGACTTTTCCACTTTAACTGCAACATGCAGGGAGGTGATCGCCTGCCCCCCCCCACCACCACCACCGTCCCTTAATTCCCCCATACATACCCTAACACAACTTAAAATCTGCATTGTGCGGCAAAAGAAGTGGAAAAAACATTAAAGAACCAACAAAAAAACAACCCCCTCAACAACAAACATCTGTAAAAATGCATTCAGCAAAAGTGTGATACACCGCTCCAGTGCATTTGCTGCTAGATTTAAGACAAAAGGCTAGATTTATGGGCTGGAAGCTTAACCCTTGCCTTTGTAGTGACACTTACCAGGGACGAGATTAGGGCAGTGTGGCAAGACCGACATAGTAGGCAGACCAGTAGACACAGTTCAACAATTGAGTTTGAGGAAATTAAAGAAAACCTTCTCCAACACTATTTCTATGAAGTGGTCCCTACTAATAACAAACGGGTGTTCGTCAGGAGATCTCACAAATAACGACTGTCCTCAGTGCAAATCTATCCTAACCTACTATCTGTCCTAGTCACTATACAAAGAAAAAAGAAAACACCTAAGCTTAAACTAAGAATCCTGTAACTTCCCCCTTGAGAGTTTAGTGGTGGCTGGTTTTACAAGCCCCCCCACCCTGCAAACAGTTCTGATGTCTTTCAGTTCTTTGCTAGATATCAAAGTTCAAAAACAAAATGTCGTTTGGTTATCCTTTCTGGTTGCAAAGAAATGCCTTGTCCAAAAAGTCCATTTTATCCCTTCTCCTGGGAAATCTACTTGGGTAGGTAGATATTCAGAATGGCAACAAGGTTTGTGGGTTATTCTTTCTGAATCGTTCCACACATGTAGGCTTACAGGCTTGGCTAGCACCGGCTGTTGAGTCATTTCACTCACCCCCTCGTGAGGACACCGTTTTATTTATCCCTGGGCAGGCTGTGGGCTTGTTCAGCCCTACTGGGGTAGTTGCTTCACTCCCACCTTTCCGTCCATCGTTGACTACGGCTGCTTCAGCCCTTTTTAATAGTTTGTTTCTCGCACCCCTTCAGGGATATTCTGGTACTCGGCTCAGCATGACCTGATGGCTTTCATCGCCTTTCTTCTCTGCTTCTTCACCCCTTTGTGGGATGTTTGAAGTGTTTACCTTATGTAGGCTAAAAGTCTGTTCAGCCTTAGTTTCATTGGTTTCTCCACACACTTCGTGGGATGTGTTAGGCAAAGGCTGAATGGAGTACCCTCTGGGAACACTACAAACAACTAGGACTACAGGTATAGGGAACCCAACCTTTGGTATAAGCTCGTACTACACCGTTTTGGTAGAGTGTTGAACAGCCAGGCTTAGCTCAAGAAGGGAAATGTGAGCTGTGGTGGAGTTCCACAAAGATGCCCAGTTACAGGTATTCAAATAAACTCTTACACTCAAAGTTTCTTCCAAAAACAATTAATAATTTATTTTATCAGTCCGTTGTAAAGCCTTCTTTAGAAGGGAGCAATATACTAGTAACATACAAATACACTTCAATTCTGTACACTGAGTTTTTGAATCAGACAAGACCCTTTTGGGAGGGCCCACAGACACAACCTACACCCACAGGTGACTTCAGTAACAAGGGTGCTGGGGACATTAATATCTTACTGTTGGCATTCAGAACACTTAGAAAGTTGGTAAAAGGCAAAGGTTATTAGAACACAAGAACTTACAAATATTCTTAAGCAGGACAAATACTTTCAGATAGCACTTAGAAGAATAATTCAATTCAAATAGTCTAAGCCAAAGTCAATGGGCAAAAGTCTTTTTATAGGATGCAGTCCTTCAGGTAAGTAAATGGAAAAGTCTTTGCACAAGTTCTTAGGAGTCTTTGATAAAAAGAAGAATCAAATGTAGCGCCACAAGCGGTTTAGACTTGCGAGTTGCAGAAGTTACAAGCAATTCCACAGTAAGAGGTAAGTTCTCTTAGACTAGTTTTACAGTACCTTGGTAAAGAAGAAAAGATGCAGCTGATGACTTCTGTTCCTGTGCAGCTCTGCAGATCTCACTGTTCCTGGGCCTCAGTCGTGGGGACAAGAGGAAGGACGTCTGGGGACTCCTGCACTGCGCTGGCACTGTCAAACTTTACTTTCAGTGGCTGTTTCGCGTTTCAGCTCCTTATGGTACAGCAAATCGCAATAAGTGTGGTTCCTGGCTGTCAAGGTGGACTGTACTTACTTCTGGGGTCCCACACTCTGCTGAGGGGGCTCATGCTTGGCCAGTCCTGCTTTGTGGGAGTCCAGAGGATCTTCCAAAAGCTTTAAGGCCAGTTTAAACGTAACGCACACAATCTGGTGTCCCTCTCCCTGGCTATACGGTTCCTGCCGCAACTCTGAGGAAATTCAACCAGCTCTGAGATTGTGTCCAGGTGGCTTACTTTGGAGTTGATTGGTCCCACCAACTCAAAGGGAGAAGTCATCCTTGCAGGGGCTTCTCTGTCGATGCAAACTTGGCATTTCAGCCCTGCAGCAGGGCTTCACCGGGCAAACCAACAGTCCAGGAGTTGCAGCATGTGTCCTCTTCCAGCTCGTCTTTGGTTCCTTCGTCCAGTGGTCGACCGTGCCTTCCAAGCCAAAAGACTCACCTTTTATTCAGTTCTCTCCCATTCATTCCAGCCTAGCTGTTACTCACCTTTCAGGGTGGCTGTCCTTGCCGGACAGTCAGCCAGAATCACCACAGATTGCATTTGGGTCTCCTAAGAGACTAAGCACACAGAGTTTCGGGCACCTCCCTCACTTCATGCCTACCCCAGAAACTCTGGAGCCAGAGGCAGGTTTCTCTCAGAAACCCCGCCAAAGGCGAAATGAACAAAGACCAAACCTGCTTTGGCACGCAGAGAAACTCTCAAGAAGGACCTTTCTACAAAGACCTGGTGAGAAAAGAAGACCGGGCACCATTTTAGCAAAGATGGCTGTACGCCATTTTGAAAAAGATGGCTCCCGCAGTTACTTTACTAGAGCCGCTAAGAAACCCCTCCAGCACTCTATTGTAAGATTGGGCGTGCTGTGTCTAACAAGTACAATGCTAAGTAAAGTCAATTTCACTTTACTGTTCTGGGAAACAGTAGTTTATCCCAGAGACGTTATTTAAACCATGGGAAATCTAAAAGACTTCCCTGTGCCACTGCACTAAATGTGCTATGTGACAATTGTAAAAGATGATGCCTATGGAGTTTGTCAGACTCAATATCCAAAAGAAACAAACACAGAAAACACATAGAATGAAAAGTACAAATTCCCAAGTTCAGCAAAAGAGCTGGGGGTCTCCAAGGTAGAGAGGAATTCGCGAATTTTTAAGAATTCTCCATAACAGGATGTTTGGTCTTGCAGCTCAGCATGGGCTTGTGGCCTGCTCAAGCTTGGTTTTCTCGGTTTCTTAACCCCTTCATTAGACGTTTGGTCATACAGCCCTGTGTGGGCTAGTGGCTTGCTCAGGTTCAGGGTTCCTGGTTTCTTCACCTCTTCATGGGATGTTTGGTCTTACAGCCCTGTGTGGGCTTTGTGCTGGCTTCACCACCCTCCACCGGCATCATCCAGGGCTTCAGTGTCTCTGGCGGATGAGGCTCTGAGCCACATACCTGGCGCGCAGTCTGCCCAGTTTTGTTCCTCTCTGCGGCTTCTTTGCTTCAGTGCGGGCGGGCTCCAGACATCGCTTCGGCTGGATACCTCCTGCTGTTCCTGGTTCAGCTTTGTTGTCTCACGCTTCCGCGGTGCTAGGCTCTCATCATTACAACAAACCGCAGCATTCTGGTTTCTATCTGGACCCTCCGCCCACCATCTGAACTACGTGGTACTTCGCTCTGCTCCTTCCTGTGTGGAAGGGACTCCACCCCCCCCCTGCAAGGATGTGCAGGGCGGCGTTGCTCACTCAATGGACTGTCTCTCCTATGCCGCTTGTGTCCAGGCGTATTTGGGTTCCTCCTTGGGATGAAAGAGACAACACCATTGGTCCTGGTGCTTACAAAAAGGTGGAAACACATGCAGGACAGATACCAAGCAATACACCTTAAAAGCGGTGCTGTATATTGGTTATACTGTTCAATCACCATGTAACCAACAAACACTGAAGCTGTAGAATTAAAGGGAGGTGGGATGGACTCCACTTGGACATTCCTTGTCCCTAGAGGGGGCGGCCCAGTGGGATGCTGCTTGCCCTCTCCCATAGGGAGGCTAATGCATAGCGGGTGTTAAGGGAGCTTTCCTAAAGTCCACTTGAGGTAAGACTTCATAAAAATATCCCAATGGTATACAGGTACCCAACTCTTCGTATTAGTGTAAACCTTGGTAGCGTGGCGGAGCAGTCAGGCTTATAAGAGGAAGATGGGAGCTGTAGGCAAATACACAGAACCTAGTTAGTAAAGCAGATCAAAGAAACATCAATAAATGCATATTAAAATATATATTATATTTACACAAGGAATATTTTTATTTTGTATTTCTATTTGTATTGGATAATAAAATCATCCTTTCAAATTATTTGCACATAACATCCTATATATCAATTCATCATCATTTACATCACAAATTCATCAGTTAACATCACAAGATCATTACAAAGCAACCATTAATAAAAATGTAACATCAGGAAAAATGGCCAACAAGAAATGAATAATCGCTATGCGAACTCTTGTATTGTTAAACAAATTGAGCCAGACCATCTCAGGTTCCATATTACAATATAGATCCACCAATTCTTTTTTAAAATGTATTCTCCTTAGATTTGATAACTTCAGACACACAGTTAAACAATGCTCCAAATTTTCTTTTAAGGTTAGATTTTCACAAAAAACGACAATAAAATAACTCTTATGTAATGACTCTCCTTCTTACCAAGATCTCACGAGTTGGCCACAGATTCAACCTAAATCTTAAATAAAGATTCTGCAACTGAGGATTTGGACATTTATATAAGTAATCTGCCATGCTTTGCAGCTGCTTATGTATAAATGGGTTCGACTTAAAATCTTTATAGCCAAAGCACAAATTTCGATTTATTATCCAATCCTGTTGGTATAAATTGACCTTGGCGCGCTCAGGATTCTTCAGCAATAGATCAAGGGTTATGGATGAATCAGCTAAGGCATGCAATATATGTTCACACCACTCTTTAGTGAATAATTGATCACGTGCTAACAGGTTTTCAGCCATTATTCCCAGGAGGTTACTCGCTTTTAAGCCTAAAATGCGCTTCCTCAATAATGCAGCCATTTTCCAGTTATTTTGAACTTCAAGAGACAACAGACCTATTGTGTGCCTAATAAGTGGCAATTGTACAGATCTAGGTTACATCAATAGCTCTTTCCAAAAGCGAGACTTAGTTTTGACCAATTCGTCTTCACAGGCATAAGACAATCAGTTCCATACAATAAAGTTGGAATGACCTTTTGCTGGTAAAAGGTCTTAATATGGTTCAGAGTAAACTTCCCATTTTACCTTTAAGAATTTTAGCTTGGCATATTAGCGTTTGAAGTTTATTAAGTCTATCCAGTTCATTAGTTGTATTGGATGCAAGCACTGAAATTCTTGACCCCAGATATTTATACTGTGAGACCTTCGAGAGACACCCATCTTGTAATTTCCACTTATATTCTTTAGATTTCGAGTTACTGTGTGGCAGACGCACCATGATTTTGGTTTTAATCAAATTAATGACCAAATTATTACCTGACACACAGTCATTCAGCTTATTCAGAAGCCGCTGCAACCCTGATTGTGTTTGAGGTAGAAGAATGAGGTCGTCAGCGTAGAGTAAATGTGAAATTTTGTGCTTCCCTAGTTTAGATGGATCGCACTGAACCGATCGTAACTCAACACCAAGATCAAGCAAAAAAAAATTTGAAAATTGATGAAGTCAAAATACATCCCTGCTTGACCCCTCGAGAAGTTTCTATTTTAGCAGTAAGTTTTCCTGCCAATGTTAAGCTTACTTGGACAGTGGTGTTGCTATGAAATCGCATGATTAGAGAGAAGTGAGGTGGGACATTTGTGTTGTTTAAGTTTATAATACAGAATATTCCGATCAATAGAATCAAACGCAGAACAAAAATCTATTTAACATATATAAAGAACTTGATTTTTTACTGCATTTTTTGATTTAATCATGTTCAGCACCATCAGATTTGGAGCCGTGCCCAATCCGGGAACGAAGCCCGTTTGAAAAGGGTCATGCAGCCCATTGGAGGACGTGCATTCTCTAAAGTCCCGCAGTACCAATCTAGCGAAGATTTTTCCTGGAGCGTCCAGGAATGCGATAGGTCTGTAGCTCAGTGGGGACGACCGGTCACCCTTTTTATAAATTGAGACTATTACCGCATGTGTCCAGGATATCGGCAATTTTTGAGTTGTATTGATTATCGTAAATATTTGAAAGAGTACCTTGAACCATAAATCAGGATGTTTCTTAAAAGTCCCATTAGATAATCTGTCAGGGCCACATGCCCCTGACTTGCTGATTTTGTTGATGTAAAAGCGTATATCATCCAAATCAAACTTTTGATGAAAAGATCCCAGAGCATTAGGAAGGTGTATTACAGTGCTCCGAGGTGCCGTAAAGCGCTCATAAAAATGAGTAGTCCACGCTTTTTCCGTGACATTATTTGCTTGCATTATGTCCTGCGACAGATGTGTTGACTTATTAAGCAATGACCACGTCATACCAATATTATTTGACTGTACTACGGACGGAATATATTCACCATCCTGCTGTAATCTATGCATTCTAGTTGATCTTAACCAATTTTTATATATTTTTTTTGATATGGGCCACCACAATTACTCTCTCTTTGGGTGTCAATTTATAGGCTGCTCTCAACTGCTGACTATAGTCGGTCTTTCACTCTTGAAGCCAAATCATAAACATGTAACTTAGGGTTAAATTTATGACAGCAGCGTGCACCTTTAGCTGCTCCACCTCTCTGACAGATTTGTAACATGTCAAAATAGCAGAGCTGCTGATCATTTGGCCCTGACCCATCATAGGAGGACAACTGATATTTTAACAATGTCAAGGATTTCTCTGACCATCATAGACGATTACCATTGTTTACCATAAGATTCTCATTCCATCGATTAACTTTTTCCATCAATAGTGCACCAGTAGATTGCCATTGCATTGTCAGTTGGTTGTGATCACTATAAGCGTTCTCCAAAATACTAAACTCAGTAATACTTTGAAACATATTGGAGTTCACATAAATGTAATCAATTATTGATACACTATTACCACGATGCCACGTTGGATGAGGCGGAATATCGGTCGAGAATGCTCCATTTAATCTCAGATTGTTTGAGGACACAAAAGCTGCCCATCTTTCCAATCTAAGATTACATACAGCAGGCTGTTCAATTGTACAAACCAAATTAAAGTCTCCAGCAATTATTATTTGTGCTACATCTGAATCCAGTGCAATAAGGCTACATAAGTCACTGAGAGATTTAATGAAAAGCCCATCCGATATTCCTGCCGAATTCCAGTACACGTTTATCAGACCGTAATATTCATTATTAACTTTCAATTTTATCAGTTGCAGAAATTCATTAGGCATTGCCCATGGCTGTGCACAAATACCCTCCCCCAGTTTAATCGCAATCAACAAACCAGAAGTTGATCTGCCCTGCGTAGCCTTAGTTGCTGGGTTCAAAAAAGATCATAGTTGTCCCACACTGGGAATGTTCTTAACCATGTTTCTTGTAGCATTAAAATATTGAATTGTGTCAAATTGCTATCATCATTATTGATCAGATGAGAAAAGCCCCTTGTGTTCCAGCTTAGGAGGGCAATATTTTGTTCTACAACAGGTTAAGCTAGTTAGGATCTGTTAGTTGATCGATTGCAAGTGCAATTAATTGGTTTCAACTGGGAAGCATTCTTTTTAAGTATGGACTTAATGGGACCATGCACATTTGTTTGATATTGGGCTTTCATTTATGACACATCTTTCACTGTTGTTTCGCTGGTAAGTGTAAAACCCAGCTGGTAAGTGTAAAACCCAGCACAAACAACTCATTCTTTGCCAGCCAAATAGTATTTTGAACCCACCTTGAATTGAACCATAGTCGTACACACTGAAGAAGACCTTTTTCAGGAAATACGACCAAAACCAAATCCGGAGAATCAATATCCTCCAAACGTGCAATGTCAGAAAAGATGTCTAGAATCACTCCTATTTAGATCATATTGTACTGCAGGTGATAAGTTACAAGCCAACCTCAGGGAGAAGTTGGCCAGCGGTCTCTTATTGAAATTCACAGGGATTGGTGCGGGCACGTGTTGGAAACATGGAGTTACATGGGACGCAGAACTTGCTTGCCTGTGACCCGAGCCCATGGCATTTGGATTATCTGTAGAATTTCAGGAGTAAACTGCGACAATACATCGCTCTGTGATGATACAGGGCATGTTACTGCTTGCGTATTAGTACTTGTAGCATATTCTACCCTTTGTGCGTTTGCCTGTCTTGGTGACATATTGCCATTCATATTTACACTATTCATTTCCATATTGCTTTGCATAGCAGACTTAGCCATTACTTCAGGCGACATATCTTTTACTTCCACCACTTGTTGTTTAAAACTGACTTTTGGTATTAGTATTCACAAGGGCGGAAGTTTGAATATCCATCTTAGTAGTAGATTGACCACTCATGTATTCATCTACAGCTTTTCTTATCTCCTGTCGTTTTCAATGCCGCCATGTCACCATTGGATTGTTGGGCTTTAAGTGTCATCTCCGACGATACTTTTCCCCTGTTATTACCCGTCTGCGAGGTCTGTAAATTGACCTCGTCAACAAGTGCATCTAAAGGGGCATATGTTAAAGATATCTTTGCTAGCCCACCTATGGTTCCATTAGTCTTGGCACCGTAAAACATTTGTTATTTCTTAGTAATCGCTTGGGCAGTTGTAATTGCATTAGGAATTGGTGTTTTTAAGTTCTTAATGAAAGTGCGTATATTCACATCTTGTTTGTTTTTATTCATTGGTTGATTTTTCGAAAGCTTCGTAGCCGGGACATTCTTCATTTTACTACCTTTTTTTTTTTTAGCTAATTTTGAAGAGACCTTGTTTGTCACTTGGTCAGACTTCATAACCATTTCCTATACAGAGCCAACTAGATTTCCTTTACTAACAATAGCCTCCTCAGCCCGATTGTCAATTTTTTGTGGATCATCCGTTGCAACAACCTCCCCAATAATATTATTAATTTGGGGCACCGGTTTAAACAGTGACCCCTGCTGCCGGTGCCAAGCCAACCACCAATGAAGGTTGCGGCACAGCAGGCTTTATGTTCGTATCCATTATAGGTTTGTCAGAAATTGGAGCATGGGGGCTTGCGATTGCACATTTATATTGCAATTTATGCATAGCTTTCTTTTGCCATACTAATAATTGATCAATTTGTGTGGTTTGCTTAAAAACCTTTTCAGAAAGCGTGTCATAGTTTAAGCAAAACTGACCGGGAAAACCGAGTGGCCTTTAACGCAATTTCTATTAATGCGTAGTTATTTGACGCCACATTTCCTGTCTCTGTATTTTGTTTCGGATTTATAGCTGGTACATTTAAAGCCGGGAGTGGTACATTAGGAGAACAAATTGGTACTTCCTCGAATGTAAATACAGACGGCACACAAGATGATACATGTATACTCGAGTACTCCGTTTCAACGCTAGTAAACATTACAGGTGATCTAGATAAATTATCAGATCGCAATTGTGGAGAAAACCCAGAATTAGACAAATTCAAATCAATTATTACCTCACCAGATTCCTTACTTTCGGCTACTACCTTTGCCGCTTCCACCGCGGCCGTACATTGCACTGAATTCAAGAGGCTATTATCCGTTATTGAGGTATTCATAATAGTCATTACAGCCCGTGGCTGGCAGCACAATAATTGATTGTTCACCACTTGCTGACCATCGCGTTGTAATTATTTATCAACAATTGCATCTCTTTTTTGACTCCCAGCAGGCAGCTTTTCATTCAAAGAAGGATTTGACATTGTTTCACGCGCTGACTCACCACATTGCTCATCCGTGAAGAATTCGAAGGAGGAACTGCCTCCTTACAAAATGTCCATGCATTTGCTTAGTTCCACTTGTCCAGATCCAGCTTTCCACATTCCCTTTGGTGTGGACGTGCGATTTAAAAAGTGCCTCTTTCTTTACACCCCTCGCTACTACCGGCTATGGGCAGAAAAGCCGGAAGCAAACCCCTATATATACAAAAGAGGAACTCCCACATGTTCAGGAACTTAATGGAGGCAAAAACTATCTGAAAACACAAGGGTGTTCCTGAACAAACTAAGTTGAAGGTATCGTTTACATAGCTATCAGTAATTATTCAACTGGTAGCCTAAACAGCAGATTATGTCAAATTGTCAGGATTTGATTTTCTGGTATCTCACCAATCAAGGTAACCCTATAAGAAGGGAATAGGTGCACTAATATAGAAAAATAAACTTTCTTTTATTTTGTTTGTAACAAAAATATACCAATTTGATAAATACATAGTACAACGAAAAACATACATAAACAATGCAGTTTACAAATGGGAAACCCACTGTTTGACCAATTAAGTCAATGAAAACGGAGTCATACAAACATTAACAGTAGTAGGAGCACAACCCCACATCGGATTGTACATATGGAACCAACATATGCATGCTGCAGAGGAATGATGTAGTATTAGCAGAAAAAATGCTGAGATAGCTGATAGAAATTAAACTATCCCTGGCTGACCCTTACCTGTCTAAGGGATAAAGTTAATCGAAATCAATAACACAAATCATGCACCAAACAATGAGTGCTGTGTATAGGGCTAATTTCGGCTAGAGCGAACAACAAACAATAACACACAGAATGCTGTGTATTGGGCCTAATTTTGGCTGAAGAGAACATACAAATATTAATTTGTGAAATTACAGTATCATACAAATATTCATTTATGAAATTGAAATGTACAATTACTTTAGTTTGAAGAAAAATACATGGTAATTGCACAAGCTGGCATAGATTATGTCACAGACTGAACGGGGTGTACTACGCCTTCCACTATTAAGCGTGTATGGCCACAGTGGCAAAGAGCAGGGGCACACGGCACCTGCAATTATCACGTGGAACTAGTTGGCGTTTCGGTGGTGTGTTGATGGATAGAAACCACGTTCATCAGGTACTAGGATCTTCAAGTTCAGCCTTTATGCAAGCAGTAGAATAAGAGGTCCACTTGAAATAGTAATTACAGGGGACATTTTGAGCTCAAAGATTTTGCTAGAGATGGGAGATAAACCAAGGAGGATAGCAATATATGGTGAAAGCATCAGGCCTCAGTGCCCCAACACCTAGCAGGCAGTGACCCCATAGGTAAATATAAAAATATAGGATAGCCCTAGTAGTGTATGAGATAGAATCACCCTCGTGAAGGAATGAAGTATATGTACCATTTTAGATAGACATATAATGATACATAGGGATGCGCCAGGAGGAGGGTAAACACATAGGTCAAATCGTACAAAGTCATACCTCAGAAGGCATATAACGTGCTTGCAGAGAGAAGAATGTCACACAGTCAGTGCATTGCGATGACATGCCAAGAGGAATGAGATCGAATCTCAATATAAGGCAGGACTGTAAAAGAACACAAATGTTGCAACTATTTGTGTACAGAAGTAGCACAATTTGTGAACCGAACGCATGTCAGGCAAAGAGTACATAGACTCACCGTATTTGTGAAAGGAAGCGCATTGCACACGTTAAGTGCAAAGGAAACAGAGAGTCGGAGCCTGTATCTGCTTCCGTTAAGCCATAGGTCAAAAGATGCGGAGGAACGTGTCGTGACGGATGTTTTTAAGATGACAGACACACTAATGAAGCATGTCATACACAAGGACATTTGCAGCACTGGACTTACTGCTGGGGCCTCCTCCGAGGACGTGCATCCAAACACATACTGCACGGAGCTTGTTTCTGGAGCCTCCTCCGGCTGTCAGCTGATTGCCGGCAGTCTAGGAGGACGACGCCCGTGTAGAGACAGAACGCTCTTCCGGGGGGCGTGGTCCGCATTAAGAGATTAACGGACATAGAAAGAGGACTGAAACTAGCAGTGCTATGCCAGGAAATATGATCCACATTCTAAGATTGACGGACATAGAGAGCGGACTGAAACTGACAGTGCTGGGCCAGAAAATATGTATAGTCAGGCATATCTAACTGTGTTCAAATAGAGTCAAGTCATGAATGGGTAATGGTACAAATGGTGGACAAAAATAAACCAGGATATGCGTGATGCATCAACATCGAAAAAACAAAAATAAGTAGATAAATAAAATAAAAAATTAAATTAAAGTTAAAGCGCTTTACCGCCAAAATGGAGATGCCTCATTTAAACCATTGGTGATCGTATCCAATTGAAAAATCCATCGAGCCTCCTTATTGGATAAAGCTTGAGAAGGATTGGCAGAATTTTTGACAATGTCAATCACCAACCATCGTAAGTCCTCCGTGGTATGGCCATATTCCATAAAGTGGCTCACTAGCGGCGAGTTGATTGACTTGCAACGAATCCTGGAACGATGTTCCGTGATTCTGGTATGGACTGGCCGTGTAGTTTTTCCTATATATTTGAGCCCACAGGGGCAATCAATGCAGTAAATCGCACAGGCAGTCTTACAGTTTGAATGATGTCGTAGCTCCTAAGGTTTGCCATGCACAGAAAATGATTTAGTCCTGACTGCAAATTTGCAGACAGAGCAAGACCCACAGGGAAAATGACCCGTCAGTGGGTAGAGAACCCAACTTGTTGTGGAGGATCTTGGCATTTTTTGTGAAGAGGATGCATGGACAAGTTGGTCCTTAAGGTTCTTTTGTCTCTTCATGGCGAAGATCGGTAGTGGTTCTGCTGGTAAAGATAGTTGGGCCACTGACCAATGTTTCTTAATGGCTTTTTTGATAAGAAAAGTATGGGGGCTATACGTGAGAGAACATACTAATTTGTCATGCGGCTCAGTATCTTTGGGTAGTAGTATAGTGTCCCGGGGAGTGAATCCAGCCCGTTTATATGAGTTAGTAATCAATTTTTTGGGATAGCCTTGCTGCCGAAACTTAGTGGTCAGATTAGTGGCATGATGGTCATAGTCTGCTAGGCAAACCCCTAGGCATTCCTAACTTGAGAGATATCACCATCCTTCTGCAGCACCGAGCAAGACGAGCAGTCCCCCTTGCTTCGTCCGCGACTCCGAGGCGAAGAGGGACTTGTCGGTACTTGCTCGGTGCGCGCGCGATGGTGCGCGCGGATGGGTCCTTTTATGAGAACGTCAGCCAGGAGGTGTGCTCAAACTTTAAAAGTAAAGAAATAGGATGTATTAAACTCCCGATGATTATTTAAAGTAAAATTACTTAATTCACAATGAATAGGTCTTAGTATTCCAAAAGGAAAAGTACGTAGTTCAGTGATTCACTAACACCAAACACAGAGCGATCCAGCAGCGCCTTGCAAGGAGTCCAGAGGCGAAGAGGGACTTGCCGGGACTTGCTATAGTAATAGGAATATTTCAACATGCTTTAATAATGAAACCAACATACATAGAAATACTTTTAGATACTTTTCAAAGGCCACTGCTTAGTTTGTAGTTGCTCGTGGTTACAATTGTTAGTTTGACACTAATGACAGTTCTACCGTATTATCAGTATTACCGTGCACAGAAAGATATACAGTAATTGTGTTAAGTTAGCAAAACCATGTACAATTTTTGGAAGAAAAACAGTTGGTTAGTAAAACAGTAGTAGAGCTTAAGTTTCTAGAGGCAGTTTTAGCGCAAGTTAACACTTTTAAAGCTTGATCCCTTTTATGCATAAGTCAGTTTGGAGTGGGCTCAAGTCTCAGAATCAGCAGAACAGCAAACGTTTGTGTGGATACTTGCAGTCTCTAGTTAAAGCTACTATAGTAATTCAACACTTTTTGGAGACTGTTGAAGGACTTTTAAAAGGGACACAAGCCAACACATTGGGTCTGAGGTAAGTGTGGACACACTGGACACCTCTATGTGCACTCCCAACAATCTAGAGCTACTTCTTGGATTAAGTTAAGCAATACCTTTTCTCCCCACAATACCTTAGGTTGGAAGACATTTTCGTGGCTGGGTTCTCCTCTGGAGATCAGTGATGGAACCAGTCTCTGTTTCTTGGTCTGGTGACGAAAGGTAGGACTCTGATCAGAAATTCCCTGCAGCATTCTAGAGGGAGGGCCTCTGGTACGGATTTCTTTAGCTTCTCTGGTCAGTCTGTGGTTTTGGCACCAACAAAGGACATTCGCCCAGTCAATCGTCTTCGATTCCTGCACTCTGGTGAGGGGATTTGGATAAGTCGGATTGTGTCTATGGAGGTTCACCTGGAGCTCAGCAAAGACTTGAACAGATTCTGCCTTGGCAAGATAATGCACTATGACTGGGTCGGAGGTCTCCTGGTATTTGCCATTTGCAGCTCTGGAACACCACAGCACCTTGGGAGACGGCTCAGATTGTAGTTTGTCTCAGGGCTGGTTGGTCCCACCAGCCAAAGGGAAGGAGTTGTCCTCTTCGGCGTTCCTCTGCAGCATAGAAAACGGGGTCAGGACAGCAGTGGTCGCTTCACAGTGTTGCAAAGAGTCTGCAGGCATCTCTGGCCATCATCCTCGGTTACTTCAGTTTCCAGTGGTCGACATGCCTTTCACCTCAGGAACCTCACCTTTTGTTCAGTTTCAGCGCACACTCCTCTGCAATCTCTCTCATCAGTTTACAGAAAGGGGCGGGTGGCTGTCCAATCATGACAGCCAGACCCCAAGTGGAAGCTGGTTCCATTCAGGCACTCCGACAGACAAGTGAAAAACTCCTTCCCCACTTCCTGCCTGCCCAGACACACCGAAGCCTAGGCGGGGACACCCAAGGGTTCCCAACAAAGGCAAAACACTTGCAGACCTCCCGCTTCAAGAATGGTAGACGGGTTAACAAAGAACCACCACACTGGAAATGGCGAATAAAAAAAAAAGGAGCCACCAAGTTAGTACTTAGGTAACCCTATTGTGCACAAACAGGACTGTGAAAACAGTCTGCGGTCAAAAATAGCACAATAGTTGGTAGAACACGTCCACTGCCACCAACCATAACTAAAAGGTGGTCTATGTGACTAAAATGCCACAGGAGCAGAGAGAAGGGGGATATTAGGTATCCCCTTGCCACTCCACATAAGGCGTGTGTGCCAATCTCACATAGTATAACGTTTTAGGAGGGATACAAAGTATACCTCTAGCTTTAAGAACTGTAGTTAATAAGGATAAAGAAAGAATCACAAAGGAGAACCCAAAGGGTCCCCAGCAACACTGCCCATAAGGAGCTGTGTGCTGCAGAAAGTAGACTCCATAGTACAGGTAAAACACAGAACAGAGTTCCAAAAGACAGTAAATGAGTGGAAAAGGGTTCCAATGGTTGGAGAGAGGGCACAGCTTGTTTTAAGATGTTTTGTTGTGGCGTACCATTTTGCTTAATTGTAAATTTGAATATAATTAGTAGGGTGCAGCCCACTATATAGTGCCACCGTGCAAGGCACATAAATATGACTGGAAAAGAAAAAGACCTAGGCTCAATAGCCTTTGGTGTGGGCCGCACACCTGTATTTCCCACTATGGGTTCATTATTTCTTGAGAAACTATTAATCCTATCTCAAAAAACGTGTTTTTATTACTTAGTTTTTTGGTTATTCTTCACCAATTTTAAAGCAAAACATGACTGTATGGCCAATGCATTTCAGATTAAATCCTTCAGAGCCCAGACTTGTCTCAATATTGTACTGTACAAAGTGTGCCATAATCACAATTTTCGTAACATGTGACATCATGCAACATCAAAAGACAGGGTACCCACATTTGAGAGACACAATAACAAGAGAAAACTTAGGGAGAACAAACATAGCGAAAATTTACAATCAGTTATCCGAGCATAAATATCACGAGGTGATCACTACCTAGTCACATGCATTCTGCACCACATTCAATTGTCTCATTGCTTCATGAGGCCTTGCTTATCAATCCGTTGTGTATTAGGCTTACTGCGCATTAGTGTGCTCCATTTGGGAAATTCTATTATTTCCATTTCACTTATTCACATTATGTCACGCGTGTGTTTGCCAATTAGTGCCTCTAAACCAGTGCCTTTATATTCAAATGTGTTGCTGTACGCTTATACACCAATGTGGAAGTGTATACGTGCATAGATATGTTTGCACCCCATGCGCCGTGCCAGTTACACTGACCTGTGTGCAGGGAGCTGTCTGGAAAAAGGTTCCACTCATTCAGGATATTAAGAAAAAAGTCCCGACAAAAACTGCTGGGGGGTCTCACTAGGAGGTGGGATGAATTAGATCAACATCCCCAACAGTGGGCTGACTTCACTAATCCCAAAAAGGGGTGGCTGCCTTTTGGGGAGAAGGGAGGAATTCCCCTGGATTCGTCACAGGCCAAAAAACAATCAAAACGTCTTGTGGGACGGCCATCTTCGGATGCTAGCCACCTTTAGTAGCCATTCACGGTAAATGCAAGTGCACAAGTAAAATAATAAAAACAGTAAAAAATATCAGTTGCCACCAGTTTGTCTTAGGCACATTGTAAAAGTAACTTAAGATGTATTTCCAAAAACTGTCCTGGGTGGGAGGATTTGGGGAGGCCACCCTATTTATGGTAAACAGGGAAGATGCTGACAGGTTAGCCAAAACCCAAGCAAGGTATCCGAAATGCTCCTTCACTGGAAGTACAGAGAGTTTTATAGACCAATCCGGTTTCCCCATAAAAATAAGCACAAAGCAAGGGAAGTAAAGCAGGAGACTTTACTTACCTCCAAAAGGTTAGGTCAGTAGTCAAAACAAAGCGAAACAAAAAGGAGTGTCCCATAGAAGTCTATGTAAAGTAAGCAGAAAAAAGAAACGCTTTCCTGACACTTGTAGTCTACTAAGCCTCTGTTTTAGCCTCATTTGGTTAGACTTTTTGTTGTCTACATTTGCAGGCCCACTAAATTTGGTTCTAAGACTCCTACACCAGCAGAGGTTCTGAAAACCCTACTTACATGTAGCGCAGGGGGTTAGCACACTGGACCTTTTTGGAGGATTTGTTCCTTTACTGCAATCCGTACTGTACTCATCACAGATAATTACCACACAGACATAGCCACTGGGCTTGTTTTTCAATTTTTGGCAACAGAAGACATGGCTTAAATTAGACACAAAACATTCAAGTGAAGCAGTGCAAGAAAGTGGCTTGAGACTGTTTTTCTTTACTGTGCCAACTTCACCCACCTTATGAGTGCAAGCAAGTTGGCGAAAAGTTTCAGGACCTGCCCAGTGCAGGGGTTGCGATAGATGGGATTGCCATTGGGCATGAAACCAATCACAAATCCTCCAGCCTTTGCCTCTTCCAAGTCATTGGGCCACCGAGCCCGTCTCAAGACTCCAAGAATTGTGAACACACAAAAGCTAATCTGTGGTAAAGAAATACAATTACAGAATGTAAGAAAAGAAAGCCACAAGGCAAGAAATGTTCAACCAGTTGGTTGAGTTACAAGCAGATGCATCATTGCCTTTCTTACCACTTTCCACGGACATGCATCACAAGGGTAAAAACGTGAAGTGCCCAAGAGAAAGAGAGGCATCCCCAGACATTGTTAACAGAGCCTGCTTTGTAGATGCAGCTAATCACCAACCCCCTTACCACAGTACTGAATGTTGGGTCATACAGCAGTATCAAACATTCATAGAGCATCCTTACACCTTCACAGATCTTCATGCTGAATATTAATGGAGAACTGAAGGTTGGAACCCTCTTTTCGGGAATTTACAGCCTTTTTATAGAAGAATATTTGCCGGAGGACAGTGGGCATTTCTGTTTTAAGAGATGCTGAGCTCTCTAATGTTGGAGGGAAAGGGTTTAAATAATAAGCAAATTCCTGTGCACTGGACCTTCTTCTGTACGGTCAGCCAGCAAAGCACTACCAGTTTTGCACTCTCACGACTGCTAGCATTGGTAACCGTTTTGGTGGATGCACTCAGATATCTTTGTGGTGTGAGCATCATTAATATTATTAATAGGGTATTTAATAAGTGCAAACCTAGCTTCGGGAAGCAACAGAGCGCTTTACTATCGTAGGGGGTAGAACAAATTGAGGGGAGCAAACGGTGGAGGGCAGGCAATTTGGCAGCAAGGGATCAACAATCAAACTGGGGAGCAAACAGTAAGGAGCAGATCACTCAGTCTCAGGTAGGGTGGGAGTGGAGGGTGTGTGGATATAGGTGTTAGGATTGGGCCATTTCCTGAACTGTAAAAGCGAGTGTGAGGGTTTGATGTTGACAGGGAAGATATTCCAGAGCCATGGGGTGTAGACAAAGCAGGACTGTCTTTTGGTTCTTTCCTTCCTACACGGAGTTCAAGTCTGCAAATGCCCTTGTTTGTGAGTTGTTTTTTTTTTAAAACTAATGTGGGCCTGTAGAAGACTCTCCTCTTAGTGTACAGGGATCCAACCCTTAGTATAGGCCTGAACTACACAAAAGGTTTGGTAGCTATGGCTGAGCAGCTAGGCTTAGTCTAGGAGGGAAACTGGCTGTAGTAGAGTACAAAGACCTTTGAGCACACAAGCAACCAAGAAGACACGTACACACTTGCAGTTATATACAAATATTATTTATTAAACAAACTAGACAATGATTAAGTTCAAATCATAAATTAGTTTTCGAAAATTAATTAGCAGAGTTAATTAAAATGTTCTTGATTAGCAAACAAGCCCATTTGATTAGCAATGCTGTACTAATATGTTTCATGTCACCAGAAGTTATTTGTACCCAAGAGCATAAAAGGAGCAACAATACAGCATGTTTGTGTACCACTGGTGAAGACAGACATTAGTGAAATGTGTCTGGGCTTGCAACTTCTTCAAAATTCCACTAGACCTGCAGTTCAAGTAACTTCGTTTACCTATTTGACCTAAGACAAATGCACGCGACCCACTGAAATAATTGAAAACAAACTGAAATGCACTTTCTGTAAAATGGTGCATGTTACTACGAACACACTGTGTGGCACACTACTGCTGCCTGTTAGGCAGAAACCTGTGCAGTTCCCTCTGGGACCACTGCAAAAGATTTAAGACTACAGGTGTGTGGCAGTAAACCCACTTGGTAGCAGTCTGTACCACACAGATTCACTTGGTAGCTGTGGCTGAGCAGTCAGACTTCCCTCAAGAAGAGTTAGGCAGTATATAGAATATTCACAATAGGTCAAAAGAACACAGTAGAACAAGTAAACACTGACCAGAGCTTGGTGCAAAAGAGATATAATTTATTTAAAACCACATCTAGAAAAAACACACAGGCACTAATAGTAAGCAATTGAAAAACACGGTCACTAAAAGATATACACTCCTTTAAAAGAATATTAGACACTTCTTTAGTAAAGGCCCACTTATTTTCAGACAGCTGTGAGCGCTTAACGCAGATGGCACTCTAATAATTCGTTTTAAAAGGGAGAGAAAAGCAGAGTATAAATTGAAACAGATCCCAACAATTTTTTTAAGAACACAACAAGAGAGGAAGGCAAAGTAAAACCGTGAGTTTAGAGTTCAGTAGGCCGGATCCACTTTAAGAGGATCAAAACGAAATGTGTCCAAGGTCACACGGTTGCAGTGCACAAGAGTCTTGCAAAGGTTCAAAAAGAGTTGGACCAAAAGAAAGGGACCAGTTAGAGGGTCAAGGTGGCCAGCCCAGTCCAGAAGGTTAAGGGGTTATTATTACCTTGTAGCAATCTTTAGAAAGGGAGGCCTGGCGGACACGGTACCTTAAAGTGGTGAGAACACTCCAGCAGGGGCAGTTCCTGGCAGCGGATGCAAGTCGGTGCTTCGTCCGGGGGAAGAGAGGATCTTGTCGGGGAGGAAGACAGGAGTCCGTTGCACTGCCAGGGAAGAAACCAGCCGCGGTGTTCTCGGGTAAAAGGAGCGGTCCTTTTATTCGCGGTCCAGTGGTAAGTGGCTATGCGGTTGCCGGCGTGCTTGGCACAGGCAATTCGACCACAAGACAGCCTGGGATGCGAAGAGAAGAAGGTAAACTGGTTGTGCCCACCAGTCAGGGGAAGAAGCCTCTCTGTCGTCGGGAAGTGGTGAGTTGGTTCTGCAGGGCTCCACCAGTGGTGGCGTCGTGGTAGGTCAGCTCAGCTTCTCCCTCGTCGGATTCTCAGGTCCTGTGGCGACTTCTTAAGTTCCAGTTCCCAAAGCCCTGCTTTTATGCAGCACCCCCCCATTCACTCAGCCTAGCTGTCAATCAAACATGCTAAGTGGTGAGCCTGCTGTCTCACCACTTGGGCCAATCACACAAGAGTGCGACTTGAGTTACCAAGGAAACTCAGTCCAGGGTGCCTAAACCCCCTCCCACACCCCTGTGATACACAGACAGAGTGGCACCACTTTTGGAGGCTTCTGTGGAGAAGCCTGCCAAAAAGTGGAACAAAGGGCTCGACTTGGGTTGGAGTCACAGAAGAGAACACAAACGCCATTTTAGAATCAAGTCCTGGCAAAAAATACCAACCGGAGAATTAATATTAAATAAACCAACCGGCGGTATGTTCGAGGCTATGAGAATTAAATAATTAAAGTTGGTAGCCTCGAACAATGGGAAAATCCCATAGGGATATATTCGCGGTCGAATATAAAAAGTAGTATCCACTGCCACCAGCCAAAACTCGATCAGGGGGGACAGAGACGTGCCCCCTCGACTAACAGACCCGGGGCAATCAAATTGCCCCGACCAGTATGTCCACAATATGATGGTTTGTACTGGTTTCTGTTAATAATTTGGGACTAGTAAAGCCAATGGTGACTTTACATGCCATGGGAGACAGTAGTCAGTCCCAGGGTATGGAGTCTATGGTGGGGTGTCACTATGACACCCCTGTGTTACTGCACGGAGGGTGCTGTGTAACACACATAGTAAAAACACATGAGACCCTATGGAGTAAAGGACCCCATAGCCCATAAAACACATTAACAGTCAAAGGAACACCATAAATCATGTCCAAGAGTGGGTGAAAAAGAGTCTCACTCTTGGCAGGAGAAAAAAAACTCCAGAAATCCAGCAAAGCTGCTGGGGGACTCACTAGGTTAGGAAATTCAGCCTAAAGAGAGAATTCTCCCTAACCCTGCCACCCAGCGGCTAGCCATGCGCAGTGAAACGTGTTTGACATTTACTACAAAGTAAATATTAAGTGTCAAACATTCCCTGAAAATGGTAGTAGCCCTTCATTAAATTTACTCGACTATGCAAGTGGGCGATTAGGCTTTGAAATCCCTGGATGAGTGCATGTATAAAATAAAGGGTTAGCTGCATGAATGGACACACAAATGGATATAATAAAAAACGACTCTGAAAACAGTTGTCAGCACACCCGCAGGTGCTAATATATAATGCACTCAATCATAGAGCACTAGATCTGTACATGTACAGACTGGTGTTAGGAAAAATTCTCAAAATGTGCTAATTCCTCTCTACCTTAGAGATCCCAGCCTGAACTTTGGGACTCTGTACTTTTTAATTCTGTTTGTTTTCTGTGTATTTCATTTGGTTATAGAGTTTTGAGATAACTCCATAGGCATCTTTTCATGTGTGTTGCACAGCACCCTCAGTGCAGTGCAGTGACACAGGGATGTCTTTTTAGACTTCCCAAAGGTTTAAATACCTTCTCCGGGATAAACTACTGTTTCCCAGATAATGTAAAGTGAAATTGACTTTACTAGTCTTTCCAAATTCTTAGACCCAGCACACACCATCTTACAATGGAGTGCTGGAGGGGTTACATAGTATCCTCTGTGTCAAAATACTCTTGTAGCAGTCAAATGCTACCCTTTCCTATTGAAAAGGTTGGTGGCAGTGGTTTTACAACGAACTACCATGATTTGTCCCGACCACAAACACCGGTAGCTAAAAGTCACGGGGGCCATGTTTTTCAAGCTGGCGCCTTAAACCCCTTTGTTTAAACAGGTCCCGGTCTTTTTTTGCTGTTTCTTTTTGGAAAGGTCCTTCAAGAGATTTTCTCGGCACGCCAAACCAGGTTTGGTTCCTTCGTTTGTGTGCCTTTGGCGGGTTTCAGGACTGTATACCGCCTCTGGCGTCTGAGTGTCTGGGGTGGGCAGGAAGTGAGGGAGGTGCCCGAAACGCCCTGTGCTTAGTCTCCTAGGAGACCCAAATGCACTCTGGCGTGATTGGCTGGCTGACTGTCCGGCAAGGACAGCCACCCTGCTGGGCGAGTGACAGCTAGACTGGAATGAATGGGAGAAAACTGTTTAAAAGGCGAGTCTCCAGGACTGCAAGGCAGAGTCGACCACCGGAACGAAAGAACCGAAGATGAGCTGGAAGAGGACGGCTGCTGCAACTCCTGGACCGTTGGTTTGCCTGGTGAAGCCCTGCTGCAGGTCCGAATTGCTAAACTCCATCCGACAGAGAAGCTCCTTCAAGGACGGCTTCTTCCTTTGAGTTGGTGGGACCAATCAACTCATAAAACACTTGGATACCATTTTCAAGGCTGGTTAGGATTAACCAGGGAGAGGGACACCAGCTAGTGTTCTTGAATCTACAGCAACTGTAACTGAAGTGACTCCATTTTGTTTGCTTTCTTCAACGATCCTGTGCAGAGCATGAGTCCCCTGACATCCTCCCTCTTGTTCCCACGACTGAGGCTCAGGAACAGCGAGATCTGTAGGACCTGGCAGGAACCACAACTTCAGCAACATTTGTTTCGTCATACAAAGGTACTATGCCAACCCGATTGAGAGAACGCCATTCTCGCTGTGAAAGTTCGTGAAACTTTCCCAACTTGCAGGCCTAATCAGGTTGTGACCCGACATATGACTCTTTTTCGCCTAAACTACTTCTAAGAACTTTCACAAAGACTTTACCGTTTGATACCAGAACTGCTCTTTCCTATCCAGAACACCAGCCCATTGACTTTGGCTTGGCCTATTGACTTGAATTTAACTCCTCTGGTGAACTGAAACTATTTGCACTGTCTAAAAAGTATGCATGATCTATTTTACTTCGCTTGTGCCTTTTGCTCCCTTCCAAGTACTGAACTGCTATTTGGCTCCTATTTCAGGGGAGCTCAAACTGCCTCAAAACTTTAGAATTTTGTATTGAAGTGTATTGGTTTATAATATTAAGTAGCCTTCTCCTAGTGAAATGTTTTCTATAGGATTGTGTAATAAATTAATAAGTGTTTTTACCGAGAAACCTTGAGTATAAGTGTTTACTTGAACCACTGTGATTGAAAGTCCTTTGTGTAACTACTTGTACTGCTCACATTCACTCTTGATATAAGCCTGGCTGCTCAGCTCGCTACCAAAAACTGTTTGGTACAGACTTCTACCAAAGGTTGGTTTGGCAAACACCTGTAGTCCTAATTGTGTGTAATGGTCCCAGAGGGTGCTGCCTGAAATTCTGCCTAACAACTAGATCAAACTATTGATCACTACTTTGCAGAAACATCTAGTTAGCTTTGTGTGTTCATTATTTAATTGCAAAGAAAGTAAAAGATGAAGTAGTGGATCGCATAGCAGCAAGACAACTGGGCAAACCAGGTAGAAAATTGTAGTTTGCGGCTATCTCACTTCGAGGGTAGCTGGTATAAAACAGCAGAGTGATAAAATAGAATGTCAAGGAGTTTGGGGATCAGCTCATGGGTGGAGTACCAGTTTCACAGATGTATGCAACCAGCATGTGTCAACTTGGTTTGCCATCAAAAGCATTTGGCCATATGATCATGTATATTTTCAAAAGTGTTCATTCACATTATAAGATTTAGATACACTAACCTTTACTGTAAAGCATGCAGTGTTTTACATTAGCAGTACTGTAATTATGCATTGTGTAGCAACTTACATTTTTAGGAATGGAATCGCATAACTTTACAAAAAATAAAGTTAAAACATACTGTCAGACAGGATATAGTTGGCTTAATGAAAGTATTATCCTGATTACTTCTGGTATGCAATTATTGGAAAAAGAACAAAATCTTGCCTAGCATTCCCACACAGGCCTTTGGCACTTAAGAGTTGAGCAGAGGAGTACTGCTCCATGCTCTGTCCATTAGCCGATTTTAAACTTGCAGTGAACAGAGAAAAAAGGGTGGAGAGAGCCGTGAGGACAAAAGAGGAATTCAGGGTGAGCTATGTTTTCATTGAACAGGGAATAGCTAGTTTTGCTACACAAGTGTCGATTTAATTAGCAAACCTACAGAATTCCATAGCAAATTGCTATACGACACAGCTTAAGTATGTGTATAGGCGAACTCTCCAACACCCGAATCAGCACTCCAGTAATATAGGAGAAGCAAAGCAACTCTTGGTAGAACTTAACTAGAGTCCCAGAGTACCTTAAATGTGAAGAAGAGGATGCAGCACTATGGCCCCACGATGCAGCAGCAGACCCGGTCACTGGATTCTTGGTCAGGCAGACTGAAGAAGGGACACTGGAAGGGATCTCGCAGCAGCAGACGAGTGGAGCAGACTTCAGCAACAAATTATTCTTGGTTCTGTGGTCTTGGCACCCTTTTCAAAGCACTAGTGAAAAATGGTTACCACCCGGGCAATTCAGCTTGCTCTCTCGGTCCACCACTTCGAAGAGAGGACTTCATTGAGTGGAACCTTCGATCTCTGAAAGGCGATGCACCGCTCAATGGCCACAGGTCCCAGGGTATTGGCGAATTGCAACCAGAGAAGGTCACATGTAATCTAGGTATGGCCCAAAACGCAGGTCAGCTTGAGACTGGTTGGTAAAGCCAGTCTAAGGGAGGAAGTTATCTGGATAGGAGCTTCCCTGTCGCATGCAAATGAGGGCTACAGCAGCCAAAGGCACTCGGATAGCTCTGCAGGTTGCTGCAGACATCTTACTTCTCTTCGGAATGGATCTTCCAGTGGTTTACTCTGGCTTCAGGATCAAGACCCTAACCTTTTATGGAGAACCCAGCCATTCAACATGCATGCTTCCATTCAAACATGGGTGGGGGCTGTCCATAAGGGACAACCAGGCGCCCAGTCTAAACTGGATAGAGGCAGGCTCACTGGAGGATAAAGGCCTGAAGAGTTTTGGTGACCCCCCCAGTTTCCTGTCCTCCCAGACACACTGGCCCCTTCGGGTGGCCTTCACAAAGGGACCCTGGCAAAGACCAAAGACAAATGAGAACCTCCCCCACCCAGCACGGCAGAAGAAGGTACCTAGAAAGAACAATACATCGTGAGTTAGCGAAAAAAGAAGACAGGATCCATTTTGGCTCAACAGTGTCCCATGTGAGCCTTACGGCAGCTGCAGAAATGGTAGAAAATGTATCCACTGCCACCAGCCTCTCAGATGGATTTGTTACTGTAACTAGAAAGGGGAGAAAAGGGTTAGTGTAGGTAGCAAAAAACGTATCCCATTATCCTTGGGAACAGTAGTTCAAAGAAGGAAAAATAATAAAAGGACGTTTTCATAATAAAGGCGGATGTTCGGGAGATGCATCAATTTTATGCTTCACCCCCTCTCCTAGTGAGACCCCCATCACTTGTTGCTGGAATTCTGGACCTTTTTCTTTCTATCCTGAATGAGGAGAGCCTTTTTCCCCCCTCATTCATTCTTAGGTGCTCTGATTTTTTAGGAAGTCTGTTTTTGTATTACTTTATTCTATGGAGTCTTGCTTTCCTCCATGGCTCTTAAAGGCCTCTGTGTTACACTTTTGCAGCACACAGCACCCTATGTGCAATGGTTACTGGGAACCCTCTGGGTTCTCCTTTTATATTCTTGGACTATCCTTAAAAACTACAATAAGGATAAAGGAATACGTTGTATCCTTCCTAAACTCTAATTTAGGAGAGATTAGCACACACCACCTTAAGTGAAGTGGTAAGGGGATACCTACTATCCCCCTTCTCTCAGCACCGGCGACTTTCTAGTCACAGTGACACCCCTACAGTTATGGCTGGTGGCAGGGGCCGTGTTCCACCAACTATTGTGGTATTGTTATATTACCACAGACTGTGTTCACCATCTCGGTTATGCACAATAGACACCTATGAACCTATGTTCTAACATGGTGGCTCCTTTGCTTTTTTCGCCATTTCTTGTGTGGTTGTCCTTAGTTAGACTTCCCCCTCCCAGAATGGTAGAAGAAGGGCTATGTGTGAGTTTTGCCTTTAGTGAGTTTAACACCCCCTTGTCCTTTGTCAGAGTGCCTGAATGGAACCAGTTCCCACTGCAGGGCTGGCTATCCTACTTGGACAGCAACCCTCCCCTTTCTGTAAACTGCTGGGAGCGTTTGCTGAGGAGCGAATGGGAAATCCAAATAAAAAGGTGAGGTTCCTGAGGCAGAAGGCAAGGCAATCACTGGAACAGAGGATCCGAAACTGAAGAGGGCCAGAGAAGCCTGCAGACTCTTCCAGTAACCATGAAGCGACCAATGCAGTCCTGACCCGGTTTTCTTATCGACCGAGGAGCTTCGAAGATGACTACTCCTTCCCTTTGGCTGGTGGTACCAACCTGCCCCAAGACGAACTGCAGATCGAGCCATCCCCGAGGTGCTGGGGCCTTCCAGGAGTGCAAACCGCGAATACCAGGGTACCTCCGACCCATTTGCAGTACAACGTCTTTGCAAGGAGAAATCCATCCAGAATTTTGGTGAGCTGCAGTTGGACCTCCAGAGTCACGATCCCACTCATCCAAGTCTCCTCAGAGTGCAGGACTGCAGAATAGAGGAAGGTCGATCCGCCGATAACTGTCCTTTGTTGGAGCTGACAAAAAGGCACCAAAACGCAGACCGACGTGGGAGACTGAAGCAATCCGTGCGGAGGGTCCTTTCCCACGACTGCTGCTGTAACAGCCTTTTCGGAGTCCTTCCTTTGGAAACCAGAGCGAGGAATCAGGAGACCGGGTCTGTTGCTGCTGCACAGGAAAGAATCCAGACGAATTTACTTCTTCCAATTTAAGGTACTGTGGGGCTAAAGGTAGAACTTACCTAAAGCTGAAGAGTCCCTCCAGTGTGTCTTGAGTGCATTACAAGGTATTTGGGTGTCCGTCCATACCTCTGAGCCAGGCTTTACAGGTCGTGTCCTATAAGGAGTCCTTTGCAGGGTCCTATAACTTGTGTTCTCTTGTTAAGCATTTTTATTGTAGTGTCTACAGTATCCTGAGGAACTTTGCCTTTCCTGCTGCTAAATAAGACTTTTGTTCCACTATACACTGACTTTTGGATAGTTAGGGATTGGACTGCCAAAGCATTAGAAGCCTTGACAAAAGTGTTACTAAAAAGTGAATTGCTGCTAAAGTATTGAATAGCCCTCCTATTCCTTCCTACAGACTGTCTGACATGACTTTACTAAATGAATGAACCTACTATTTCTCTGTAACAAACGCAAGTGTCCGGCACTATAATACGGTAGAACTGTCATTAGTGTCATTTTCTGTAATAATTGTAAGCGTGAGCAACAACCATTGAAGCAGTCACCCATGAAAAGTATTGTGAATAATTCCGGTGTGTATTCGTTATTAAATAAATGTATATTTTAATATAACTTCCAGTGCGTAACAGTTTCTCTCGCTATTGTATTAACTGGGTTCAGTGTAATTACCAACAGCTCACTTCCTCCTCATATGATAAGGCTGGCTGCACTGCCAGTCTACCCATTCCCTTGGGTACTACAGACTTATACTAAGAGATGGGGACCTGTATACCAAGTGATGGTTTTATAGAGTACTACCTCCAGTTGGACCTTTGGAAAACTTCCCAAACACCGGAGGATGTGTCTACTAATGTCTCCTTGACTAAAGGGGCTGAGATCATGTGGAAGCTCACACCTGGGCAGAAAGAGCTTGAGTTTAACATGGCTAAGTTAGAGTTTGTTAGGGTTGAAAGGCAGAAGGACAGAGATGATTGGCTGGAGCTTGCCAGACTACAGGCACCACAAAGCTCATCCAGAGGTTCTGGAAATGGTTATGGGTCCTCTTCTCATCCTAGATTGTCTAAAGATCTGCTCAGTACATATGATGAGAAGAATTATATAATCGATTGGCTTACAACCTTTGAGTAGGATTGTGAGGTGCAAGAGGTGGGCGAATCTGACAAAATCACTTGGTTGATTAGCAGGCTACCCCATTCTGGCTTCAGTGACATTATGGATATGTCAAAGGCTGATCGAAAAGACTTTGCAAAATTGAAGCAAGCTCTCCTCTACAAGTTTGGGAAAAACTCCTGCCCAATACTTGAAGGGATTTCAAGAGTACAAGAAAATACTTTGGTGTTTTATGTGACAGATTCCATGAAAAACGTGAGGGGCTAGTTTGAGGGCTACAAGGTAACCTCTGAGGATCAATTTGGTCATGCATGAAGACATGTTTTCTTCCTGTTCCCCTGAGCTAAAGCCGCATTTGGCTGATTCCGGAGACAGGTCCTAAGAAGTTAACATTGCTGATGCCTTATGGGTGTCCCATAGAGTGTCCAAAAAGGACAAAAGTTCTTCAGGTAAGCATTAAGGGAAGAAGGAGAAAGAGAAAGACGGTGGGCCATCTAATAAAACATCCTCCCAGAAGGGCCACAAAACTTTTAAGAAGGGTAAGTCACTGGATGCTGAAAACTAATCATCCCAAGCACAACAGTGGTTACTCGAAGACTCCCTATATACTAAGGTCCAGTGGAACGTGTGTAGCATGTGGAGCAAGGGACAATGCGAAGGGGGACCCCAGATATAAGGGTAAGACCTTGGGGGTCCACTGTGAATCTGGCCTTTTCTCATGAGGAGGAAGTACTCACAGGGACAACATTCTCTTTAGACTCTCTACCCTAAGGGATAGGATCTGAAGTAGTGGTAGGTTTCATGTGAACCTACAGTTGCCGAGACATAGGTGTCCATATCGGATGACCGAAAATGCCACATTTTCTCCAACCCCCCCCCCTTTACACCACATACATATGCCGGGGGGGGGACCCCCGGAGCGATATAGTCTCGGGAGGATAGCTCAGCGGCAACGTGCTCACCTTGGAAGCAAGACCACACGGAGGAACAGGTTTGATCCCCGGGTCAGCGCTTAGAAACCTCTGGGTATTAAGCGCGTTATAAATAACTAGATATAGATATATATAATGTAGTTATGGTTAAGTTGCTGTTTCCATAGGAAGAGCACTTTCTGGGTGGCCTATAACTCCGCTCCCCCTGGACGAATCCTCACCAAAGTTTGGTGATGTTTGGTCCAGGGGGGAGAGGGGGGGGGTACGGCATTATAGGTGGGGGGGGGGTCCCAAAACGTCTTTTTTTCCCCCATAGACTGAATGGGGGAAAGAATTTGCGCACGGATACAGATCAAACCGCTGGACGGATTTTCACAAAATTTGTGGCAGGTATAGGGGCTTGGTCCAGAAAGCGTGCTTTTGTAAATTTGGTGACAATCCGTCCAGTATTTTTCTTTAAAACGAGCAAAAAGTATATCTCAAAAAATTAGTGATATCTATGTCCGCACCGCGGTCACACTTCCCTGTTGCTCCGCGGACAAGATAACAATTGCCTAATGGGCTTGCGCCATGACTGCGGACACGCGACGTCTCTGCCGATTGGCTGCTGCGAGACGTGTTCTGCGGCAGATTGTTTGGCTGCGCCCGACATCTTGGATCCGTCGATAGCGGAGAAACAAAAAGCGTACACATGCTATATTTATAAAACTCTCTTGCTGTTGTCACAGAGCGTTGGGACAGGTTCAGACAGTAAGACATGGGTGACCAATGCATTTGTTCTAGGGGTCGGTCTTCACGATGTATTTTCTATGGCCACCTTGTACGCACAGAAAATTAGGTGCAATAACGGTAGCATTTCAGCCCATGCACTGCACAGGAAACTTGTAACTGTTGTAAGGACACGCGAAGTGGTAGCGAACATTGAAATTGACAACATGCCATAATTGCAATACTTTTTCCTATGGGTATTAATTATATTCATTAGTACGCCGCCATGGGTGTGCCATGCCACAGTGGTTGTGGCCAGGGCCTAGAGTCTTGGATGCATGGCCCTCGGCCGAAGACTTACTTCCAAGACTGTAGGCCCTGGCCACATCCACTGCAGCATGTCACACCCATGGATACACACATAGTATTACCTATCGATTGCTAATTTGTGGGGAGTGTGTGCAGTCTTGAAATGACCAACAAAGTTTTAAGTACTGGACGTGGAAGCCACTGCACACCCATCCCATGTAATATCTATGGACATACAGCTAGGAGTGAAGCCTCTGGCCAGAAGCAGTGAAGGATACCACACTTATAGAAAAACATCCACTACCACACATCACTCAGGTGGTTGTGGGGAGAGCCTGCACTCTTGGATGCATGACCGAAGGCCATGCACCCAATAACAAAGTTAAAACCTCTTCATGATGTATTTTCTATGGCCACCTTGTACGCACAGAAAATGAGGGGTCCAATAAGGGCAGTATTTCAGTCCGTGCAGTGCACAGGGAACTTATAACTGTTGCAAGGACACGCGTGGTGTTAGGGAACATTGAAATTGCCAACATGCCATAATTGCATTACTTTTTCCTATGGGTATTGTATTCATTAGTATGCCGCCATGAGTGTTACATGCTACGGTGATTGTGGCCATGGCCTACAGTCTTGGAAGCATGCACGGCCGGCCCAAGGCCTTACTTCCAGGCCCTGGCCACAAACACTGCAGCATGTCACACCCATGGATACACCCATAGTAATGAGTATCGATTGCCTGGTTGTGGGGAGTGTGTGCAGTCTTGGCCATGCACCCAACATGAAAGCTATAACCTCTTCACTTACAAGCCCACATGCGTTTTATCTAGTGCAGTGGTTTTGGCCAAGATGTGTACTTTTGGATGCATGGTTGCAGGCTGTATGGCATACACCCAAGCATGCACCCAAAAGGAAACTTGTAAGCACTGGAGTTATAAGCCACTTCACAACCATATATTGAAATGTATGGACATACACCTAAGATTTTAGGCCCTGCCCACAAACAGTGCAGCATTTCAGAGCTACAGAGACACCCCTAGTATTCAAAATCAGTCAGGTGGCTGTGGGGAGGGTCTGCAGTCATGCGTGCCTGGCCGCAGGCCATGCACCAATCAGAACAATTAAATGTAGTGTACTTACAAGGCACAATGCGTGTGATATGGTGTGGTAGTGCATCACTCAGGCGGCTGTGGGGAGGGGCTGCAATCATGGGTTCATGGCCAAAGGCCATGCCCCCAAAAGCACATTTGTATGTAGTGTAGTTATATGCCGCAATGGATGTCATATGGTGTGGTAGTAGTGGCCAGGATGCAGAGTATTTGAACCAAGTGATAAGCACTGCAGTTGTAAGCAACTGTGCATTTTATATACGCCACACCCATACATTGATAATTCTATGACCTCAAACTCACGTCTGTAGCCTGTGGCTAAAATACTGCATCATATCACAGCTATTGGTACACTTGTACTATGCAACATCATTAGGGTGGTTGTGGGGAGGGCGTAGCATTTTGGGAGCATGGCCAAAGGCCATGCTCCCAAAACCAACTTTGTACATAGTGAAATGACATTGCTACATTTGCATAGCAATTTACCCCACTTTCATTTGCAAATTTGAATGGACCAGCTAGTTCTGTATCCGAGTGTATTTTTCGGAATTTCTGTTTCTTCTTTGACGACGTCCCTGGTTTACATTCCCTAATAGGTTCTTCTTTGAGGAATTTGCTGTCGGATTCTGTTGCATTTCTGTTTCATTTAGTTTTCTTTTACCACGTTTTACTTTATCTGGAACATGATATTGTTTCAGATGAGGGGTGTACAGTGAACGTAGTCTATTGTATTCTAGAATGCAAGCAAATCAGCTTTGACTTTACTTGCATCAAAGTTCATTAGCAATAGACCGTCAAGTGTACTTAAGCGTGATAATGCTACGTAGCTCAGGACTTCCTTAAAGACTGTTTCCTATATCTATCAATGCTTTGTCTAGGGTAAGACCTCTGGATTTATTAATGGTAACTGCATATGCAAGAGTGAGAGAAAATTGATCTCTACATACATACATGTCTTTGAAGAGAAGGAATCGAGCAATTGAGCACCCTATCCTTTTCACTTCTGAAACTTTATCAAAGTGAATATTGACAAACTGAATGTTGCTGTCACGTGGGTATGATTGAAAGCCAACAACTGTACCTAGTGCTCCATTAACTAGCCCTTGCTCGACGTCAAGGTTACGTTTAAGCATTACTCTAAAATTTAAGGATAATTTTAATATTTTTTCCAAACCAGCTGTGTTGGAGATTGCATTTTCTAAACTATTTAGCCTTGTTGTGGCTTGCTCACACATGAGTACTGTCATACCAGGTACGTCTAGTTTGTCTGTGGCGCTAATTTCCATTATTGGTTGCATTTATTTATTTAACATTGTTTCATTGAATTTAAAACAGCTTGCAAGAGTTGGCATTAACACCATACAATTGACATTTTTGTGCGCGATTTGTTCCATAACATCAGTTGCACATGCATTATAGCCATAAAGTGCATGAATGTGCCGGTTTTTCAATACAACTTGTGCTTCTTCCGATAGTACACCAACGCTAATGCTTTTTAAGATGTTGACATAAGTGAGATCTGCAGATTGCCGCATGTTCTCAGTTAATTCTCTGTATTGGAAATGTTGCCAAAGGTTGACATTACCTATGCTACCAACCGTTTTCCTGCAGAGTTTGTGGCCTAAGGTTTTAAAAATAGGTTCATCTTTCACTGGTGTCAATTGTAGAAGATCTCCGAAAACGATAACGTGTTTCCCTGCAAAGAGTATTTGTTGTTACTTTTAAGTACTTCTTGCAATCTGAGGTGAATCAAAGCCAACATTAGGTTGGAGACCATGCTCACTTCATCTATTAGTAGCATTTTCATTTGTTTGAATACTCTGCGTAATTCCATTGCAGTTTCTCCAGAAAGTTTGTAGTAGTCTAATTTATTTTGATGCTCTACTGGAAGCAATAGTAATCGGTGTAAAGTGGCACCGCCTATGTTGTAGGCAGTTAAACCTGTGGGGGCCGTTACAACAGCTGGCAGTTTGTTGTTTGTCAATTGTTGAAGGAACTTGCTGATGATTTTGGTTAAGAATGTTTTCCCTGATCCAGCTTCACCACTCACGTACAGCAGTTTAGGTTTGTAATTTTGGCAGGTACATTATTTATTTTCGTGTAGTACACAATGTACAATTTGGTTTTGTAACGTCTTCAAAAATGGTGCGCTGATCTCTGTAAGTTTTGCTTGTTGTACATTTAAGTCTTCTGTATCTTCTTGATACTGATACAGGGTGTTTTCTACTTCAGCCATAGCTACTTCAGCCTCATTTGCTATTAGTCGTTGTCCTAGTGGTTCTTGACTTCCTGTTACAGAAGGTTGACTACTGTCGGAAGAGTCCTTATCTAATTCAGCCTGAAGTAGTTCTTCCTGTTGCTGCTCATTGTGTAACATTGTGTTGTACTGCGTAAAGTTCACATCGGTGATAGCGCTTTCATTTGCTTGAAAGCATCTTCATAGCAGTCAATTTTCTAGTAGGTCATGGTTTGAAAAGTTGTAACAGACATGTAATATAGTTCTTTCTGTTTAGGAGTTTTTAATGACAATTTTACATGATTAATGAAGCTTCGTTTGGTAAGTTTCACTAAGCTCCCTTCACAATCAGTCACTCTATATCTACGTTTGCATTCATCGGGTTTTACATTATTTTTGTATGCAAAGTTTTGAGCAATGTGGTATAGACACATGCTTTCCAAAGTGCTACTCCTGTTCGTATAGTATGTGTCCAGTAAATTGTTTTTCAGAATGTCTTGGCTGTTGGGATCATTTCTGGCAATTGTTTCTATGTCCTCATATGATTTCAGCACTCTTTTTCAAGATTTTGCAGGACCAAGGCTTAGCCATACTATGTTGTCTGATTTTCCATACAAAGCGGTACCGGTTAAACAATCTGCTGCTTCATAGGCCCCACATTCTCTATGAGAGAGCATTTTTATGCCTAGGCTGTACAATTTCTGTGATAATGTTTTGTCTGATGCTAGGTCATCCCAGAGGTCTTGAAGCTCTGTTTTTTCTGCTTTTGTTAAGTAGGCTGTAACATATCGTGCAACAGCAGTTGAATTGTCTGCAATGTACTGCAGATCTATTTTTGCATTCCATAAGAGGGCAATGATTGCATTGTAATCATTGATCTATTTTGATTCTTCCCTTCTTTTTATGTAATACGTGTTCTTAGGTGATTTACCTTTAACACTATGTCGAACTGAAGACATGAAGTTGTTTACTTCACCTGTTTCTGTAACTGGTCTAGGGAAACCAAAGCGGCATTCGGTGTAGTATTTACCTTTGTTGTTGTATTTGCGGCGACAATATTTGCCACATTTGTGTCTTTGAAATTGTAAAATCTGTCCATGTAGCTCACTATGTGTCTGTTGTGAAGGGATTTCACAAGTGACATTTTTGGATAAACTGCAAAACAGTGCTCACTGTTGTGACCAAATTTCAGTGCACCTTTGATCCATAACAGCATGTAAATATGTGGTGCTCCCCTCGCTTGATATTCTTTTCTCCAAAAGAAGTGTTGCACTTCTCCAAGGGGAGGAACAGTTTCATTGCAAATAAAGTGTAGCATGGAAATGAAACGATGATGGAAATATCTTGACACTAACTGGATCTGGAGAGCAAATTTCTCCAGGTGTTAGTATATCCATGTTGTTTTTGTTGCCGTTTGCTATGCGTAGGAACTCATGTAAATCTTCCCATGCATATTCTGCACAATTTAGCATAACAAACCAAGTCAGTGGTCCAAGGTTTCTGATCATACAACGCACGTCTCTGTGCCGCCAGAACCAGTATTCCTTTGTACCATGCATGTTTGCAAAGAAATTTGTCATACTTGATTGTAAAACCTCATCTTTTTCCTGTACTTTTTGTATTAACTGTGTAGCTGACATATTTTGAAAGTGGGTTCCAGATTTAAAAATGTGTGCAACTCCGTAACATAGTGTTGCTAATTCACTTTCATAGAGTAGGTGGAATATGTATTCCACATTTTGTCTAAATCTGGGATCTTGCGAATACATTCGTAAGGAGCGGTATTCTGATGCCCCAATCTGAGTTGGTCTATCATCGTATCTTCCACCTTTGCCAGTAGGAAATAGCAGTGGAAAAGCATGTGCTTCTATACTTTTTTCCCATGTACTCATTGGTGACCCTTTGGTTTGTCGCATTTGGTAAGTTTCTAGAAGAGTGGATACTGTAGCAGGATCCAGAAGTTCGAATTGTCCAGTTTCTGATGGCTCTTGAATTATTTCAGTTATTTCCCTTAAGCTTTCATCAATATTTATTTCCTTGTAGTACTAGTTATTGTCTTTTAGATATTGCAATGCTTGTCTAACTTTATGTAAATGGGTGAAATGGGTGAACTGTTTGAATTATTATGCTCTCATACAAATTGAGCTGTTGTAGGATTTTTGGTAGTGGGAACAATTCCAAATTATTTGTAATAGCACATGAAGGAGTATGGTTGTTGTCTAATTCTGTACTACAGTAACTGCAACATATTAGGTGTTCAGTTCAATTTGTTTTCTGCTAAAAGATAGAGAGCTAATTCAAACCATTTAGAATCTTCATTGTCTTCTATTTTGTATGCTATGTCTACATTTTTTGTGAAACGTTCTGCGGCAACACACATGGTTTGGTACTTCAGCCGATGACCTTTTAAATTTTACTATTTCTTTTCTGTATGTGTGTAATAGAAGGTTGCTATGTGCAGAATTGTTGCTACTATGTTCTAAAACTACTGCATTTTATAAGTGGCTTTCACTTCCAAAATACTTTCTCTGAACACGGTCAATTTCTTCTTGTAAGTATTTGGGTGTACCATGCAGAAGAGTTATTTAAATTGCCTAATTCTGAAGCTGGACTTTTTGCATAGTATATTTTATACACTAGATTTCTTACATTTGAATGATGTATTGATATCCTTTTGATATCATGGAAGGTGCTTTTGCAAATAGGCCCAGAAATGCAGGCTAATAAATGTCCTTGTAGTCCTCTGTATTTGTGCACTCGACAAATATCCATATTTTACAGCACTTTCATTTTTAGTTTTGTCTTTACCTTTTACATACTGATTGAGTAACTGACGTAAAGATTTGAAAGCTTTGTTTGGAATAGCACACATTGATGTGCACGGCCATTTGTATACTGGACGGTGTGGTTCTGTTGAAGCGAGAGGTAATTCTGAGTTTTCAGAGGATACTTTTTTTTTATTGATTTTCTCAAACTTTTTGATTACCATTTCTCTCATGCGCCCTTGAGAAAGTTTGTTGAATACTCAAGACTTGTTGACGATTTAAATATAATGTCACAACACGTTGTCAACGTGACATCATTGATTCCCTACTTACGATTATTTAGAACATCCAATAACAGTACTAGTCTGTCCTATCCCGTTCAGCTTGCCATCTATGTTTTCTGCTTATGTTTTTGAAAAAAAATAATGCATCACCGTTAGTCAGTTGGTTACATACATCTTGGTTCACACTGAAAAATCATTTTGGCATGTTAATGATTACAGACATTTAGTTTTAGAAGAATGTTTTTTTCTTGTGAATATTTTTCTCTTTTTCTTTATGTTTGTGTGTTTTTGGTATTCTCCCTCACGCTCCTACCCTTCACCCCTCCCTCAATGGCCAACCCAATGAATGCAAATGTAATGAATGCATGATTTTCAAATGTAATAATCCATTTGTACTTGGGCATATATAATCGGGCTCACCTTTGAAAATGTAAATCATTTATTTGTTTTGCAAATGTTGGATTAGACCTGATTCGAAAAAGACGGTGTGTTCATCGAAACACGTGTTATCACAAAGGGCATAGTAAAGAGTACTACTAAGTAAATAGTACTAGAAAATGTTTAAATAAAAGATACTAATCTTTTACAAAATCAAGAGAAGGAGGGTCACTTGTTTTCTTCTTCTCAAACAGCAAGGGCGCATGAGAGAAATAGTAACCAAAAAGTTTGTTGTTAAAGCCAAAACGGAGTTGAGGAACCGGAACTCTGTTGTTACAATCCCATGCGACCGTGAAATAGTTAACTATCAGCAACACAAAAGGGCACTGAGGTCCATCTTTAGGGAAACCCCAACAGGTTCCTCAGTAATTTTCTATTGATTTTCTCATACCCTCGTCCACTGCTATGGATGGCAATTGTGTTTGTTTGATTTTGTTTGTATGCTTCTTCACTAAAATATGGTTCTGTGGTTGTTGTGTGACTCCATTCACCACCACAAACATTTAAGAAATTATTTTTGTACACATTCCGTTTATTGCCGAGTTTCTTTTGTAGTTTGGTACTTAGTTTTGTTAGTGTTTTCATTCTATTTAACACAAATATAAACAACTTCCTTTTGAGAAGGATTGCACTGTCAATGAGAGCTTGTAGGATTAACTTTCTACGGTAGGTTTTAAGGGGTGAGGATGATTTCGGTCCTCTTAGTAGATTCTGAAGGACTCTGTGACGAAACGTTTTTGATAAAATACTTTTTTTTACTATGGGTTCTTGTTACACTATCAGGATTAGTAGGAGCATTGTTAGCTGTACTGGTAGCCGATTTTTTGCCAACATTTTTGTTTTTTGTGACACATTTTGATGGAGGAGGTAAAGTTTCGGTAGTTGAAGCTTCCTTTGTTTTGCTAACCGACTGCATTAGCTGGTTTGTTCCAACATTCTCTAAAAACTCTACAACAGATGGATGCTTAGATTGGGCACTTATTTTTATTTGCTCTACTTCTGCGTTCCTTTCTATGGAGTTGCTTTTTGGTATGCATTCTTTGGTGTCTGTTGAAAAAAAGAAGGCATACTTTGGTCTGTTGTACAATGTATGTGTGCTGCGTGCACGAGTCTGATGGGGAAGCTCTTTGTCATGGTGTGTGAATGTGCATTGGAGTCTTGCAATGATTTGGTAAGGCTATTTTTACTCTTTGTATAGTACTACAATGTGCTTCAGGTGAGAGTACAAAGTGGGCTAGTGGTGACAATAAGCATTATTAATAAACGAAATGCCATACACTTGCAACAGCAACTTCTTTTCTAAATGTAACCTTCTAAGGCTTACGTATGTTATTTGAGTTCCAAATACACAGGGATTTGTGAGCCATTCAGCCTGTTATTCTTGGTTCAATAAATGGATATGTGTAGGTAGAATGGTACAAAAATCAATGTTTGCTTTGGTGCCCAAATTAAACAAATAACCCACGCAGCCTCTTTGAGGAGTAGTTACAATATAAAAGTAGTACTGTACTTTTTTTGCAAAATGACCAGGTTTCTTCAGATAGGTCGTCTGCAGTGTAGATGCTGTTGATTCTCAGGAGAGTAGTCTTCACTGCGATTCATAAAAACAAAAGTAATTACTTTGTGTGTTTACAGCAGTGCTGATACTGCACACATTAATTTTGCATCTTTCGTCAGAGCATTCTCCTTTTATATTTCAACCCAGTGCATGTGTGCATTTCACTTCACTCTGTGCAGCCTTTGCATGGTATTTGCAATATGTTACTTGCAAGTCCTTCAAAATTGCTTACATTTTTAAGGTTATGAAAATGCCCTGTTTTGTACAAGGTGTACTATATATAGGAGAGAGGTTTGTAAGCGATAGGGCATAGTAGTAGATGGGAAAAAATGTTCTACTTGCAATTTAAAAGCACAACCCTCAAAGGGAGATGTCACCACAGCAATCGGGAGCGCTTACTTTTGTCATACGATTATATTGCAAGTAGCATTACTGTAGGCTGTACACAGTACACAAGCCCGACATTTTCTAATACAAAATTGAGTTTCGCCCTAAAAAGGCATGCTTGCAAAGAATGTATAGGTTATGCGTAACGCAGTAAGAAGTTGTGCGGTTTGTCAATGATAAATCGGACATCTTGCACTTAAAAGGTGGAGCGTTGGTATGTTTTGCCAATGCACATTTAGCGGCATTAATTTGTTTAAATTAAATCATAAGGGTTGCACATATTCTCTGATCAAAAAAATACATATCTGTACTCGATACTCATGCATGTGCGCATGAATGGAGCTGTACGTAGAAATTCTGAAGTAGGTGCTTTGCAATGATATCCGACTTCCATTCAGAATTATCTACAGAAATTTTGAAGTGCGCAATGTTGATGGAGTTCAATTTAGCAATGTTCAATGTGATTGGTGGATGGTTGTGTGACTGCTTAGTTGTGTCCAATGAGGGACTCGATTTGCTACCACTGTGGAAAGGGTGAAAGGACTGGGTAAGTTACGTGCCGTACGTAGGCAACGCTTATCCGCGGGTAGGGCGTATCACATAGGGGTTTCTACAGCAAATCCTGCATGGAAAGGGGACTAAAGGCATCAGCCAATCAGTTGTTCACATTACTATTTTGTGTCGAAAGACGGTGCGTACATTAAGATGGCAGAGGTGGAGAGGGTCAGGGTTTTGGTGCTTGGAGACATTTTTGTCCATGGTTTACAACATTATGCCGAGAGTAGGCATGTGGCACACCATTTCGATGTGAGAGGAGTTGAGGTGGTGTGGAACGCTGAGACTGATGCCAATGTTGTGGCAATTCTGCAAGTTTGCAGAGACATACGTACGATGACCTCTCCTCATGTGGTAATTTTGCATTATGGTGCTTGCCATTTGGGCTACGTGACTGCACGTACTTTGTTGGCAGATTTGGGACAGATGGTTCAAGCGCTCATGAACATCTTACCAACTGCGAAAGTCATTTTTTCTGGATTACTCCCTAGAGTAAAATGGGACAACAATTCTTTTTTTCTGTCCAGATCAAAGTACTGGGAGGTGTATCATTAATCTCAGCATGCACACTTTTATGTTACGCACTGGTATGTTTTGCTGCAGCCACGAAAACATTGTTCCAAGTAATGCAGATTATTTTGAAGCATATGGTGTTGCCCTATCTTCTTTGGGAAATGTGATGTTCTTTTGGAACGTAAGGCTTGCTTTAGAGAATGTTCTGTAATGGTTGTAGGAATAAAGGACAAAAAATACAAAAAAATAAACAAAATAACATGTCTGTAAGGTATCTGCCCAAAAACAAAAAAGGCTCTTTTCAGAGCCCACCTTAAAAGGGGAATAATACTTTAATGTACCGTCGTCACGCTCTGATCCTATACATGTCCGCGGACATGGTGGTAGTTTGCAGCCAGCGCATATCACCAACGGGGATTCTGGGGTGGAGACGCCTGCAAATGAAAATGAGCGGAGCTAGGGATTGGTCAATAAAGTTCAGTGGGTGTGTTCTGAACAGCAAGATTTTAGTAAGAGTCTTCTCCCTGACAGGAGATCACACAGCCATGGCTTTGCGTGCTCGCAAACAGATTATCTGGATTTTGGGAGACTCATGGATACATTGGTTGAAGATGCATGCAGAAAGCTGCAGTTTATCTGCAGATCTCGGATTTCCTCAGGTGGAAGTGCACTGGCATGGCGTGCGTGGCATGAAGTGGCTGGACTTGGGACCTCTCTGTGTTACTTTACTGACAGAGCGTCCTCCAGATATACTTATCATTAATTGCGGAGGAAACAGTTTAGGCCATGTCTCTGGAATTTCTTTGCAATTTGCAATGAAGGAAGGACTTGTGAAGCTCATGGACATGTTTCCAAATTGTCAAATACTTTTTTCCCGTATTGCACAAAGACAAATATGGCTGCGTTCTTCTGCTTTTGGTCCACAAATGGAAAAAGCGAGACGCAATACGAATAAGGCTGTTTGTGCCTTTAAGAGATGTTGGCATGTCCTCATTCCACAATGAAAACATTTTGTTTCGCAGCCCTTTCATTTTCCGCAGAGATGGAGTCCATCTCACATATGCTGGCAATCAGATTTTTCTTCGCAATGTACAAAATACATTGCAACCTCTTTTGGATTCACAATAACCTATGTGACAATCCGTTTTCTCCAATCCACAGTTTTTGACCCACACAACACACCACCGAAAGGCTCTTTTCAGAGCCACCACTTACTCCCAGCGTACACTTCATTGTGTTTGCTCAGCTTGCACCCTCCTTTTTTCCCTACGACTGCCGCAAACTTTTCCACAACTCCGCGGGGGTCTACAATGGTCACTTCATAGTTCTATTGTTAAACTGAGAAAGGCGGCTCTGAAAAGAGCCTTTTCTGTAATTTGTTGTTTTCACGTTTATTGCTTCTCAGCACACGATATACTAGGAGAGGAGGCCAAAGGAGGGTAAGGAAGGGACACCAGCCACGGGGATAAGAAAGGGCAAGTGGACAGAGAAAGATATAGGGTGAGCTTCACTTAGGTAAGGAGCAGATTTTCTGGTGCTCCGTGACAGCAGCCTCAAAAGCACTTCGAAAACTCTCCCCCTGCAGATTACTACGTCACAATACATACACACTATTGTCACCTTTGAAAGGTAAGGGTCAAAAGCATTGCGAATGGCTTGTGAGGCAGCTGGAGGGAGGCGCTCCCCCACAGGAGTGTCTCTTGTGGTGGGAGGATCGGACACGGAGGATGCTGTGGAGGACCTCAATCGACTAGGCTCTCCACAGGGCACCACGTTGCAAATGTTCGCAGTGTGGAACGAAGTGAGGTGTCGCTTCATGTTTGTCGTACCAAAGCTGTACGCATCAAATCTCCCGTGACTCAGTACCACCTGGCACTCGTTACACCTCACCAGGTTCACACGTGCTTTTGGTACGTTCCCATAAATGGAAAACAAACGCCACACCCACGACTCCAGGCGATTGTTAGTAGTGCGGCGTTCCTCCGCTTCATTCTCTTCCTCCTCTTCTTCCTCGCTCTCTACATCCTCACCCGTATATGTCTATGCAGGCCCTTGGGGAGGTGGAGGTGGGTTTGGGGGTGGTGCACAGGCTAATGAACCAATAGCAGCCATACCGATTACTTTCTTTTTGGTCACTATAGCAGTAAAGGCAGTACACCTCAATGTGCTATAGCTAGAATGACAATGAAGATGCGCTCGGGGGTGTGGCCATTTATAGGGGTGGAGGGGTGTGCCCCGTGACCGTCTTCATCACTGTAAACCGGTATGAAAAATTTACACAACAAGTCCTCAGGCAAGCTATTGTCTGGGTTATGTGAAATGATATTTTTACACGCTACAATATTTTGCCTTGTGTCTACAAGTTCTTTTGTACTGCTGCGGAAGCACAGAAACTGCGCAAATTAGTCCACACGCTCAGCGTGGGTGCGGTCACATGATGACGTCCTGAACACATCCGCAACAGAAATGGGAGTCCGCTGGACAGCAAATGCACAGTAACAAACTTGCGCATGCGCGCAAGTGTCTTACGGACAGTGTTCGGGTTCTCAAACTAATTCAAAGTGCGACACAAGTGAGATGGACAGTTAGGGACAGGTGCGATGTTCGCTATACTTACGGTTGTACTGCGCATGTGCATACATGATATGCACACTGTACGGACAGGTCCAGTGTCCTCAGGATAACTGCATTTTGTTTGACTACGAACTTGCCGGCCACCGCGCCTGTTCTACGGACGATACGGACAGGTATACTGTCCTTAACACACTCCCATTTTGCTCATTCACAGACATCTCGGACACCTGGTGTGTTCTACGAACATGTTTGATCTCGTAAGCGGCACGGCGATGTATCATGTCCTTATGACGCCCCTTTCTATTTATGTACGCACAACTTGACCCGATGTTGCGGTCAAACATAAACTCCATCTTACTTGACATTAGCAAGGGTAGGTGTACTGCCTTTACAACACCCACATTCCATTCCTTACGGATAGGTCGAACAGGCGCGCTATTCGCGAACATTTTAAGTCTTTTTAAAAAAAATGTTTTTCCCTCAAACTCTATAACTACAATTACTATACAAAAACATTCCACACACACACACTTCAATCCAAAGAAATAGCGGGGGAAGCAGATACTGACAAATATAGGGGAATTAGGATTCAACACGGGCTGGTTATGAGAAGATTTGTGAGGGGAAGAAGGGATGGATGTTTCGTCAAAACGTCTATTTTCTTCTTGAACATTTGGGGATTGTTCACTGGGGAATGGAGAAGAGGGGCAGGTACAGGTGGGACAATGGTAACGCACTTTTCCTCTCACACAGTCCTCCACAAACTCCCTTAAACCTTTAAAATTGTCATTCAGTACATCCATTTTCTGCTCAATCCTTTTCATCCTGTCTTCTTCTGTCTCGTTTGTTGGCCTTCCTTCTTTTCTTTCCTGGTCTGCACAAAAAAATTATACATGTTAAATGCCTATAAAATACTGATCATTATTTTGCATATGCAGAGCAGTGTGTACCATTATTGTCGCTGTCATTAGACATTTCCCCATGCGGAAAATTCTCCTCCAGCCACTCCCAATTAATAGCCATTTCTGTGTCAAAACAGAAAGAAATTATTTCTGCACCATATACCAAAAAATGTACACACATACAAAAAAATGACTTTCACTCACTATTTTGATGTAATTTCCCTTTGTGCTACTGCATCCGTCCGTCGGTCCAGGCTGCAAAGTTTCTGTGAAGTGATTACAATGGAGGCACTTTTTTAAAAAAATAAAAATAAAATTCTACCTCCCCATTACGGTTCAAATTAAAACCGAAAAAAATCCCTGAAATTCGCCAGTTATGGCAAACTAAGCCCCCATACCTGCCATCACCACTGTGCACTGCTAACACTAACAACCCGAACATGAAAGATGGCATCACAAATGTCTTTGATGACATCACTGACACCACATGTTTAGCCCCTTTGTTTTCGTTCCTTGCTCTATATATATATATACACACATATATATATATATATATATATATAATATATATATATATATATATAATATATATATATATATATATATATGTACATTCAGTAAAAAAAAACTTTGTTAAACGGATGTTATACTTCACAGTGAAACCAAAAAACACTGCACATTCCCCAATTATGGTAAGCTAACCAACCATAACTCGCACCATCTACGTGCATTGCTACGACTAACACCCAGGACATCAAAGATGACATCACAAATGTCATTGATGACATCACTGCAGAACGTCCATGCACTAGGTCACAGACTAAGGCTGCTTTGGCCAAGGCCATGACCCAGCCAAAGCCCCCTAGCTCACCTACCACTGAGGTGGAGGCAGTTGGCCAAGCCGCTGGACCTGACTAGGAATAGGGGCTGTCTGAAGTGCTTAACCCTCATGGCCACCCTGACTTGCAATGTTTGCTTGCAGAAGTGGGTCCATGCAGGGAAGAGTTTAGCAAGGGTCAACGTGCGTGTCCATCTTTGGAAGGTCTCAGGAGACAGGACTGTTCCCAGCTTTAGGGTGAACCTCAAGGGAAACAGAACGTATTGGCAAGGAACAAGTTACTTACCTGTAACTGTTGTTCTCCAGCATGGGTCTGGCATGGATTCACATACTTCTGAATATTCCCAGGCATCAGGCCGGGAATCCTCTGTAAAGAAAAATCAGTATCAGTTTCGTTTCTGGTCTTTCTTTCTCAGTAGTAACCAATCACTGGTCTCTGGGTCATACTGCCCCCAGCCAATGACTGCCCTCTACCTAAGCCCCTCCCATGGCAGCCATCCTCAGATTTGGTAGCACGTGAAGTGGCAGTATGACCAAGTGGAGAGCCGCAGAGGGGTAGGAGGGAGGGTTCACATGTGAATCAATGCCAGACCCATGCTGGAGAACAACAGTTACAGGTAAGTAGCGCGTTCCTTCTCCATCATGGGGTCTGGCATGGATTCACATGCTCATGAATATAAGAATACATAGCAGTACACACATGCACAACCATGGGAGGTGGCAAAGGCTCAACATTAAGCATTTCTTACCTCCTCACCAGGCTCACCTTAAGCGAACAGGTTGCCCAGCACTGCCTGGCCGACCCTGGACTCCTTGGAATCCCGGTCGACACAGTAGAATCTCGTGAAGGTGTGCGTCAACCTCCACGTAGCAGCCCTGCAGATGCCCAGCAGGGGCACACCAGACAAGAACGCTGTGGTAGCAGCGATAGCTCTGGTCGAATGGGCTCTCGGACGGCCAGGCGACGGTCGGTTTGCCGACCGATGACAGTGCATGATGCAGCCGGAGAGCCATCTGAAAATGGAAGCCTTCGAGAGAGCCTTCCCTAGGTTCACAGGTCCAAAGTTCACAAATAGCTGTGATGTCTTCCGAAAACTCTTTGTGCGGTCCACGTAGAACATCAGCGCTCTAGCCACATCCAGCGAGTGCAAAGTCCTCTCGGCCGGTGACAAAGGCGACGGGAAGAAAACAGGTAACACCAAGGGCTCGTTGAGGTGAAAGTCCGACGGCACCTTGGGCATAAAGGAGGGGTGCGTCCTCAGCACCACCCTTTTGTCGTGAAAAGTCAAGTATGGAGGCTTGCAGGATAGGGCCTGGATCTCTTCCACTCGTTGTGCGGTGGTGATGGCCACAAGAAACGCAGTCTTCCACGACAGGAACTTCAACAGTGCAGAATGCACGGGCTCGTATGGCGCCCCCATGAGCCTGGTCAGCACCACGTTGAGCTCCCACGCCGGGGCAGGGGCCTTCCCCGGCAGGAACGATCGGAACAGTCCCTTCATAAATTTCGTCACCAGGCGATGGGACCACAAGGACGCCCATCCTGTGGTTCTGGTGTATCGGGAGATCGCAGCCAGATGTATCTTGATGGAGGCGTGAGCCAGTCCAGCCTTGGCCAGCGACAGTAGGTAAGGCAGCACTTGGGGGGGCGTAATCCGTAGAGGGTTAATCTTCTATGCACGAAACCAGACAGAGCACCTCTTCCACTTATGTCCGTAGCACTTGAGAGTTGAGGACGCCCTGGCCTTTGCAAGGACCTCTCTGCAGTCAGCCGGGATATCGTACCCTCCAAACTCTAGTGCTGCAGGAGCCAGGCATGCAAGTCCAGCGACTCCGGGTCGTGATGAAGTATGGCGCCTCCTTCTCTGGAGAGAAGATCCGCGTCTGTCGGCAGCTTGAGTGGTGGGGACGCTGACAAGTCCAGAAGGTCCGGGACCAAGATCTGCCTCGGCCACGACGAGGATCATCCTGCACCGGGACCTCTTGAGCACCGGGACCTCTTGAGCTGGTTGACGAGTCGGAGCAGCAACGGCGGGAACGCATATAGGAACAGGCCGTCCCAGGGGAACGAGAAGGCATCGCCCATGCTCCTCGGCTGGGGGAACCTGCTGGCGAACCTCTGGCACTTGGAGTTTGTCGCGTCCCTGCTGAGTGAGTCGGCGATGGTGTTCTTTATCCCTGCCAGATGAAAGGGCACTAGAAAAATCCCTTGGGCGACGGCCCAATGCCACAGATCCTGGGCTTCCTTGGATAGGGCTGGGGATCTGGTTCCTCCCTGCTTCCAGATGTAGAACATCGTGGTGGTGTTGTCGGTGAAGATTCTCACCACCTTGCCCTTGAGGGACGGGAGAAAGGACCCGAGGGCCCAGAACACTGCACAGAGCTCCAGGATGTTGATGTGAATCGCTTTCTCCTCTGGGAGCCAAAGGCCTTTGGCTGGCGTGAAGTTTTCCGGTGTGCGCTCCCCACCCTTCCAGTGAGACATCGGTCGTCACCGTTATCTGGTGGGATGGGGTCTGAAAGTCTGTGCCCGCCGTCAGATGAGCGCGGGTGCACCACCACCGGATCGCTCTTCGGAAGGTCTCATTGAGCGGGATCCTGTCCTCGAAGCTGCCCGTCGCTTGGATCCAGCGGGCGTCGGGGAACTCTTGCAGAGGGCGCATCCGAAGCCTGCACAGGCGCACAAGATATATGCAGGAGGACATCCCGAGGAGGGACTTGATGGACCTCACCCTGGCCACGTCCGTGGCCAGCAGACGCTGCACCTTGCCCAGGATGAACTTCGTCCTTTCCTCCGACGGCGAGGCCAGACGCGCCACTGTGTCGAGCTTGGCTCCCAGAAACAGTGCGACTTGCGACAGGACAAGGTGGGTTTTGGGAAAGTTGGAGAATCGAAGGTCCGTGAGCAGCTGGACGGTCTTTGCTGTGTGATCTAAGGCGAGCTCCCTTGTCCTTGCTCGGATGAGCCAGCGCCCAGGTAGGGGTAGACGTGGATCCCCTGCAGGCACAGCCACACCGCCACCGGTGCAAGGCACTGGGTGAACACCCTGGGTGCCGACTTCAATCCGAACGGGAGGGCCTTGAACTGGTAGTGCAGTCTTTGGACCACGAACCTGATGAACTTTCGGTGTCCTTTTAGAATGGGGATGTGGAAGTACGCATCCTCCAAATCCAAAGACAGGTGTCCCAGCACGTGCTGGAGGGTGACCATCCGGAACTTCTGTGCCTTGATGTACTTGTTCAGTCGTCGCAGGTCCAGGATGGGGCGCCATCCTCCGGTCTTTTTCACGAGGAAGTACCTTGAGTATAATCTGGAGCCCCGGAGCCTCTTCGGGACGAGCTCGATGGCACCTTTTTTGAGCATCGCCCTTACCTCCAAAAGCAGTTGAGGGACGTCATTTTCTTTCCTGGCCACGGGTGGAATGCGGGGCACTTTTTAGAAATTCGAGGGCGTGCCTCTGGGCCAGGGCGTCCAGCACCCAACGGTCGGTGGAGATGGGCTCCCACACGCTGACGAACTTCGCCAGCCGGCCTCCCATCGGGGTGCTTCGGTGGGGGCCCCGTGTTAGGGAGAATTCTTTTTTTAGGCTGAATTTCCTAATCTAGTGAGTCCCCAGCAGCTTTGCTGGATTTTTTGGGGTTTATTTTTTTTCTCCTGCCAAGAGTGAGACTCTTTTACCCTCACTCTTGGGCATGATTTGAGTGGGTTTCTTTGAATCTAGATGTGTTTAATGGGCTATGGGGTCTTTTACCCCATAGGGCTTCATGTGTTTTTGATGTGTGTTACATAGCACCCTCCGTGCAGTAACACAGGGGTGTCATAGTGACCCCCCAGTATAGACTGCATACCCTGGGACTGACTACTGTCTCCCAGGGCATGTAAAGTCACCATTGACTTTACTAGTCTTAAATTCTGAACAGAACCAGTACAAACCATCATATTGTGGACGTACTGGCTGGGGAAATTCAATTGCCCCGGGGTCTGTTAGTCGAGGGGGCACGTCTCCGTCCCCCCTGATCGAGTTTTGGCTGGTGGCAGTGGATACTACTTTTTATATTCAACCGCAAATATTTTCCTATGGGATTTCCCATTGTTTTAGGCTACTATCTTTATTTAATTATTTATGGTAGCCTCGAACATACCGCCGGTTTATTTAATTATTAATTCTCCGGTTGGTATTTTTTTGCCAAAACTTGATTCTAAAATGGCGTTTGTGTTCTCTTCTGTGACTCCAACCCAAGTCGAGCCCGTTGTTCCACTTTTTGGCGGGCTTCTCCACAGAAGCCCTCCAAAGTGGTGCCACTCTGTCTGGGGTACTTAGGAGGGGTGGATGGAAATTTAAGCACCCTGGACTGAGTTGCCTAGGCAACTCACGTCGCACTCCATCCTGATTGGCCCAAGTGGTGAGCCGGCCGGCTCACCACTTAGCATGTTTGATTGACAGCTAGGCTGAGTGAATGGGGGTTTGCTACATAAAAGCAGGGCTTTGGGGACTGGAACTTCAGAAGTCGCCACAGGACCTAAGAATCCGACGAGGGAGAAGCTGAGCCGACCTGCCACGACACCACCACCGGTGGAGCCCTGATGGACTGCCTCACCACTTTTCCCAACGACATAGGAGATCTCCCGTCAGAGAGTCTTCTTCCTTCGACTGGTGGGGATAACCAGTTTCACTGTCTTTTCGCTTTCCCAACGTACCTCGTGGCTGCCTTGCCCGTGCCAAGCACCCCGGCAACCGGGATACCACGTTTTACCACGACCGCGAAACAAAAGGTACCACCTTTAACCGGAAAACTCTGTGGCTGGTTTCTGCCCTGGTAGTGCAACGACCTTCATCTTTCCTCCAAGTCGAGATCTTCTCTTCCCCTGGACGACGACGCAACTTGCACCCCCTACCAGGAACAACTGCCACCGCTGGAGGATCCTTCCCACTTAAGGTACCGTGTCCCGCCTGGCTTCCCTTGCTACCGACTGTACGGGTTAGATTTAGCCCCCGGCTTTCGAACTTGGGTTAGCCTGGGACACCCTGGCTAAACTTTCCTACGCCTCTCTAAACTCTTTTTGAACCCTCTGCAAGACTTTCTAAGCCTAGTGTAACTGTGTGATCTTGGGTGCATTTGTGCTCTGCTCTCTCTAAGAGTGGGCCCAGCCTTTGGACTTTGGCTCACCAGTGACTTTTGCTCTTCTGCCTTGCTAATAGTGTTCCTGAATCTTAGAGTGGTGTACCTTTCCATATTCTGTCTTTTTCCCTCCCTTTCTCACAAACTTATTGGAGTGCAATCTAGTTAAGCGCTCACCTCTGTATGAAAATAAGTGGTGTTTTACTGTGATTTATCTGATAAGGAAAAAGGGGTGTATAGATTACAATAGTAACTGTGTTTAGAATATTTTACAATAAGAGTGCTGGAGTGTTTCAAACTGTGTTTTTAAATAAACAATTATATACTTTGATACCAAAGTGTTTGCTTGTATTGTTGTATCTGAGTGCCTATTGTTTATACTTTGCATACTGCCTAACTCTTCTTGAGGGAAGTCTGACTGCTCAGCCACAGCTACCAGGTAAATCTGGGTGGTACAGACTGCTACCAAGTGGGTTTACTGCCAACACCTGTAGTCTTAAATCTTTTGCAGTGTTCCCTAAGGGAACTGCACAGGTTTCTGCCCAACACCCCGACTTGCTTGGAGGACGCCTTGGCCTCCCTGGCGACGACGGCGGGGTCCACCCGACGTGCCTCGTCCTCTATAGGCTTCCTGAGACGAGGAGCGGCCCCTTTGGCGGTACGTAGAGGAGCCACCTCCGAATCCCTTGGAGGCACCCTGCTTGCCTCCGGTGCTCCGAAAGGACGGCCTTCGTTGCCGGAGAACGCCTAGGGCCTTAGCTGTCTCCATGTCCGCCTTGATGGCTTGGAGGGACTCGTCCACTGTTTTCCCAAACAGATTGTTCCCGTCGAACGGCATGTCCAAAACCTTGGCTTGTACGTCCTGGCAGAAATCCGGCGCCTTGAGCCACCCTCGTCGTCTAAGGCAGACGCTGTTGCCTAGCTGGCGGAAACCGGTGTCGGCAATGTCCGTTGCTGTCAGGTTTTCACATTTTGTACCTCACATTGACAAGGTTCTTAGGAGAATAGGGATGTCAAATACTATTCCAGGAAAGTTAGAAAGGGAGGGTGGTTGAAATATTAAATAAATTCTGTTTACAGAGTAGAACTATTCCTTTTTTAGTTTGTTTTATTTTCCCTTAACTGACTTTCAATTAGAAAGATGAAATGTCCCCAAGCCAAGATGGTGGAACACTTTCACAGAAATGATTGGTTTAGTTTACAGCAGGCAGCATTGTGATGTCATTTAGAATGTTCCTAACAATTCTCAACTGCCTTTCATTAAAGTATTCACTAGAGTAGGTCATGTTTTTCTGGAGCTCTGGGTAAAATTAATAAGTTATATAAAAGAAATAGAGCATTAGTTTTTAGTTCTAGTTCATACTAGTAGATTTTATTCAAGAAGCAAGTTTGCAGAAAATCTACTGAAGATGATTTCCAGGAGATCTGAATGCAGAACAGCTGAGTAGAACTGCATCGTTCCTATGACTGAGAAGTGTTTTCACATTTTTGAATGAACTCAAAGACTTTAATCTTTCCTTCTAAGACTTATGAAGAATCTGTTGAGGATTGATATTTTTTCAATGAACTAGAAATTCGTAGTTGTTTGAAGATAACAAGAATTTAATTTTTTTTAATAAGAAAGTAAAATTAATTAAAAAGTTGCCGCAAGTTTTCTATGTAAAAAGTTCTTAACCTTTATTAATGTGGCGTGCGGATCGTAACCGCCGTTGTACTAATGTAAAATAACTAATCGTAACATAAGAACTAACATTGTATTTTTGGGTTCGTATCGTAGTTGCCGTAGTGCTTGGATCTACGCGCGAGCGCGTATTAAAGGAAAGGACCTTTGTACATCGCGATTGCGTCGCGGCCATTTTGTGGATGTCTTCAGTTTTTTTATTTTCCTGCGTTACGCGTCGTATTATTAAACGAGCGTCACAAATAAATGTCAGTTGCATTTTCTTTTTTACGCGACTGTGTATAATACCTTTTTGTCAGCTGATCGAGTGAGTTTCAATTTTAATTATCGAAGACATTATTAGAGCAACACGCATTATATAGATCTTTTTGGAAAAGCTGCATATCTCCTAAAGAATTCAATAAGACTTCAGATACAACGAAAATAGCAGGTAACATTACAAGGAAGAATTTAGTTTTACAAATCACACATCAGAATTAATTAGTTTATACTAATAATAATGTTGCTTGGGCATTATTTTAAGGATTCAAGAAAAGCTGAGTGAAGATAGTCAAGTTGAAGACATTATAATCCAATTATCCACTGTCACCAATATGAATATACTTGAAGAAGCCTAATGGCAAAACAAGCTTAGGCAACAGGTAATTAGAGTTAAGGCTTGTCAAAGAGTATAGTTTAGATTGAATTAAAGACATTATATTCAAAGTTGTATTTTTCCTTTTAGGAACCCTTCTGTGTTGAAACACTCCAGTGAAAACAGTCTGAAGTAACTGCAGTGGGAGTTCTTGTCTTTTGTTGTTTTCTCCATTCCCCTTGGGATTGCCTGGCCAATAGTTTTACAGAAGCAGGATTGTTGATAAGGCAGGCTTAGGGGGCTAGGTGGGCCAGCTTCACTCCTGCAGGATCCCACTACTTCAGTACTCTGACAGTTGCCACCGTAATGGCGTGATCCAACGCCACTTCGCCTTCTTGCAAGATCTCCAGGGCCTTGGCCCTCTCGTCATCCGGTAGGAAGTCCAACAGGGGGGGCGATCTTGTACCATAACTCCCTGTCGTAGCGGGCCACGATCGCGAGGGTGTTGGCCGCCTTAATCGTTGCCGCCGACGAGATAACTCGTCGTCCCATTGCGTTCAGCTTCTTTCCTTTGTCGTCCGGCGGGGAAGTGGCGTTGAGGCCGATGCCTCCCCCCCCGCTTTCTTCTTGGCCGCCGCTGAGACGACCGAGTCAGGGGTCAGTTTTGCCCTAAGGCACAAAGGGGCCACGTCGGTGACCCGGTACTTCTTCTCGTACCAATCCCTCTTGGCAGGCGTCGTAGACTGGTTCTTGAGAAGGGTCAGACCCTCGTCCCAGATGTCATCCAGCAGAGGCACGGCGAGGACTGTCTTCCTCTTGGCCTCGCGCCGTTGGTAAAGGAAACCTTCCTTCTTCTCTTCGGGGCAGAGCTGAAAAAGCTTGGATGCCATGGCGATCATTGCATGGAAAGATCCGATCTCGCCGGGCGGGGAAGCCCGGGCTGGGGGCGATGGGAGCTCCGTCCCATCGTCACCGCCGTTGTAGGTACCCGTCGTGGCCGTTTCCATTCCCTTGTCATCCCCAGGGACAGGGGACGTGGGTAAAGGCTGAGCAAGCCGCGAGGGCTGAAAAGGCGGGGCTGGATGGATCTGTCTTCTCTTGTTCGGGGGACTTCCCGCCGGGCCTGGTTCTGGCTCCTCTGTCGAGCCTGGTTCCGGATCCTCCGTCAGTGGTAAGGGTATTCTCGTCCTTATCTCCGAACATAAGGAATGTATCGCCAACAAAATGGTCGCCGAGTTATCCTGCCGCTCCGGAAGCGACTGGTGACTAGGACCCTCGTCGGTGCCGCCATCACTCTCGTCGTCCCCTTCGTCGGGATCACTCCCGTGGGGACGGGCCTCGTCGAGGCCCTCCAAAACTTGTACCAGCTCCTCCTCGGATGCTGTGTCTGAAAGAGGCTTCCCTCCGCGGAGGCAGGGAGACTCTGGGCGCCGAGGTCGCCTCCACTGGTGTAACCTCCACAGGCTGCTCCAGGGCCGTCGCGACTTCCTCGATAGAGGCCTTGGCCAGGTGAATCAAGGCCTTTACCACCTTGTGTGGGCCTGTGGCCTTCACCTTGGGGGGAGGGTCACTGCCTCGCTATCCCTCGGCCGGATCCTTCGAGCTCGACCGGGCCTCTCCAGAAGCTTCGCCGGGTTCTCAGCCTTCCTTTTCCCTGAGCCAGAGCGTTGGCTCGTGGTTGATGGCACCCGAGAGGGTGTGCCCTGCCTGGCAGCTGAGGAGCCCGACCATTCGGCGCTCCCGGTGCCCGCGGACACGCGGTGCTTTGCCTTCTGTTGGGCCCCCGTCGCCCGGGCGCCCTCACAGAACTTAGAAGACCGCTCTGACGACTTCTCACCCGACGGGCTCTTTTCTTCCAGCCAGTTGGAGAGACAAAGGTGTCGGTCCCTGATGGTCCGTTCCAACATGTTCCCGCAAAATGCACAGTCCTTCTCAACGTGCGTTTTGTCCACATGAAGGCAGTAGTGACATTTCGAGTGCTCGTCCTCCTTGAACACATTCTGCAGCTGGCACCCAGGGCAAACCCTGTACAGCTTTCCGGGCATCGAGCTTCGTTTCTCCTCGGCCATGTTCGGGTAGGCCGCAGAAACTTCTGGAATCCTCCAAGAAGCGTAACTCGACGAAAATCTTCACCCTTGAGGGGCGTAGAAAAATCTAACACGGATCCCCGTTAATCGGATGTAGAGACGGTGGAGCTTGAGGCTCTATTTGGCTGAAAAATGAGAAGTTCTCTTTGATAAAGCACGAAAACGCAGCAAAAGCTTGAGAGCTAAACAGGAGGACTCCCAACACTTAAGCGTGCGGTAAAAAGATGGCTGCCAGAGGTGGGGCTTAGGGAGAGGGCAGTCATTGGCTGGGGCAGTATGACCCAGAGACCAGTGATTGGTTACTACTGAGAAAGACAGATCAGAAACGAAACGGATACTGATTTTTCTTTACCGAGGATTCCCGGCCTGACGACGGGGAATATTCATGAGCATGTGAATCCATGCCAGACCCCATGCTGGACAAAGTGTGCACCTGTACAGTAAGCACAGTCCTCTGATGGACACCATACAAGGTTGGTGATTCCCTTTCAGGTGAGACCCTTCCTCCTACAACTGGCGCACAAAGTCCCCAGGTTATCTTGGCATCAAGAACACCAAGGAGAGGTTATCCATGCACTTCTACTGGCCTAACATGGGAGCCCATTTAGAAAGCCATTGTATGAGTGGTACCACTTGCCACATTTCTGGTAAGACATGCAAAGATTCAGGCTCCATTGGTACCCCATCCTGTAGTGAGAGGGTAGGGATGGATGTTTATGGTTCCCTTAAACCTTCCAACATCCTCAGACCACAGATTTATCTTAGTAGGTTATCATGCTACCAGATACCTTGAGGCCATCCCACTGAAGACAGTAACTGCCAACTCAGTTGTTAGAGCATTACTCTGTATATTTACCTGGGTTGGCTTCCCTAAAGAAGTTGTGTCTCACAGAGGCAGCAACTTTATGTCCAAGTATGTGCAGGCCACGTGGAAAGAATGGAGTATCCTTAAGCTTTCATCAGTTTATCCACAGACAAACGGCTTAGTTGAGAGATTCAACAGAACTCTCAAAAGCAGGATTGGAGTTCATGAGAAGCCCCAAAGGAGACAGTGGGATCTCCTGATGCCATGCTTGCTTTTTGCCTACAGAAAGGTACCTCAAGAAGGGGTTGGCTTCAGCCCCTTTTAACTTCTTTTTGGTCACCCTGTCAGGTGACCACTTGCTATAATCCAGGGAGGATTGGAGCTCACCACTCCTCCAGTCACTACCAACGTAGTGGATTATGTGCATGGTTTGAGGGAGAGGATGGCCTTACTGATGGCTTAGGCCAATGACAAACTGAAGGCTGATAGGGTTTTGTAAATCACTGGTATGAACAGAAGGCTACTCTAAGCCAAGAAATCCTAATCAAGAGTCCTATGAGGCCTAGCGCTTTGCAGGATGAAGTAGTGGAGAAGCTTGGTGAGAAGAACTATTTAGAGGACCTTGGGGACCTGGTCAGGCTCCTTAAGTGTTCCATGTAAATACACTGAAGGCATTTGTCCCTAGGGTTGAAATGGCTGCTCAGCTCCTGGCTTCATACAGGGAAGAAGATGAATCTAAACCTCTCCCTGAACTGTTCCAGGGCAGTTCTTTGGATGGCTGCTTTGAGGGTGTCAAACTGTTCCCTCAAATGACTGCGCGGTACAAATATCCTAACATTAACATTAACTTCTATTAAATCTATGGTTTCATCAACTACTGGAATTCTTGACTGGAGCCGACATCAACAAACGAGAAATTTTAAAACGGCCACAATGTGCCACGAAAACAATTAGATTCCTGTTCATGGGTTTGGGTCTTGATCAGAAAAAACTAAACGTGCAGCCTCCATATTTGCTCCATTGCCCTTCTCGGCATCATCAAGAACTATTTTTTAGGTTTCGAACGAACACATTGAAAACAAAAGAAATTCTCTGGCAAAGACACAACAAACATCTAATAATTGATTGCGAACAAACTCGCAATCAACGCCCTCTCCATCTTGGGAAATTTGCACCGCGTGACGACATGGCTGCGTGGTGGTCGATGATTATCTTTGGGAATAATATCAAACACATTTGTGCGATAGTAGATTATATAGACATGCTTTTGAAAACTGATCCTTAGAAAGCCCATGTTATTTATGTCAAATGAGAAATCCTAATCTCTTGATATGAAGGCTGAAGGAATGACTTTTCAAGGATGTGTAAGGAAATTTTGAAACAAAAGTTTCAACCTTGTGTTTTAACTGTAGTTTAAAAAAAATATATATCATTAACTTCTCAGTAGCAAGGTGAGATGAAGATTTCGCTTAGACAATGGTCCCATTTGTTTCAACTTGCTCTAGGTTTGACACATTGGTGCAAATATGACATTGGCACTGTAGATTGTGTGCCTACTAAAAGTAGGAGTTACAGAATGTCAGATAAAAGGTAGAACCCATTAAGTCGGAGGTCAACAAAATGATAGATCTTAGGGTGATTGAGCCCTCTAGCAGTCCTTGGTCTGGTCCTGTGGTTCTGGTACCAAAAGCAGGTACATCGGACTTAAGAATTTGCGTGGACTATGGAGCTCTGAATGCTGTCACCTAGAAAGATGCTCACCCTCTACCTATAACGGATGAGTTAGTAGACAAGCTGGCTGTTTCCAAGTCCCTCAGCACATTTGATCTCACTGCAGGGTATTGGCAAATAAGCCTGACAGAACGTGCCAAGGAGAAGACAAAACGTTTTCAACTCCGGAAGAGCTTTACCAGTTCAGGGTAATACCACTTGGATTGAAGAATGCACCTGCCACATTCCAGAGGTTGGTTAATAATGTTCTGAATGGGTTGGTTGAATTTTGCATTGCATATACGGATGAAATAGCAGTCTTCAGCCCCCCCAGGGATAGTGCTGCAGGCTCTTCAGAAGGCCCACCTAACCACAAACTTGTAACTGGAGGGACAGCCCTAAAATTGGACAGGATCACTTTTAAGCAGTTTGCGATTTCTACCTTCCCAAGGTCCCCATGTATCGGTAATAAATCCTAATCATGAGGCGAAGAAACAACCATTGACTATGACTGGTTATATGGTAGTCTCTTTATTATTATAGTGGCTAGTCTTGTGAGTTTTTTCTTAAAAAGAGATAAGGTGTTGAAGGCAAGCGTCCCCAACCAGCACGATCCTCCCCGCAATGAGAGACAATAAGGGACTCTCCCAAATCGGGAATAAAGCCAAGACAGAGTGCGGGTGAGCTTAAATGGGAGTTTATCAATCAGAATAGGGCATGCAAAGAACTCTGCAAACTCCGAGAGCGCTCGGTCTGACAATAGCAAAGACAGGCATATATATTTACAAAAAACGTCATAAGAACCTACATACTATAGGGGGCACAAGTTCAATGGGATTGGGTGGCGACGACTAACTATAGGTGCTGCTGCGATGTGGTTGGCCGTGGCTGGAGAACGTCACTGGTCAGCCTTGTGGGTTGGGCTGGGCCTGGCAGGTTGGCTGAGTTCATCCGGGCGGTGTTGTGCCATTGCGGCCAGTGTCAGAGATGAATGTCTTTTCCTGACTTATTTGCCCTAGGCCATGCACACCGCAGTCATTCAGTCATTGCAATATCTTCTTTAGTAAATCTTCCAATAGATTATTCTACAGGTTAATGCAACACAGGAGGAATGCACCTTGTGAGGGGTCTGATGGTAATACGTCAGGACATGGTTACCAGTGTCCTGTTGACCGGGGCCATAGGTCGAGGTGCTAAGCTTCAGGGCCTGGGACGGGCGGTACAGGTCTTTCTGTCTTGTTAGAAGTTGTTATGGATGTGCCGCTGTGTGTTGTCAAAGTGTTGGGTGTCCTGATTGCACAGGGCCATAAGTCTAAGATGATCCGGTGGGTTGTGGGGTTTACGAGGGGGCGCCTTTGGAAGTGTGTGTTCAGGCAGAGGTTTACTGCTGTGCTGTAAATAATGCAGGTGGCGGGCCGCGGCCTTGGGTGCTGCAGAGGGGGCTACAAATCTTTGAAGCGGCTCCAGTCTGGTTGAGGGAGGTGGAGCAGCGCGGCGCGGGCCTCTGCTCTCATGTCTTGGCAGCCTTCGCAGGGTGGGAGGGGGAATGGCCTTGCACGTATTTACAAAGGTATCTCCCTCGTGTGTTGCCGATTTTAGGTAAAAACCTCACAAACATTTGAACACTCTAATACTTATTCAAATCATTTTAAAACATGCATTTCAACTTTGCTGGATGTGTCTCGATTATACCCAGTCTGAGCACCGTGTTCGTACACTATGTTTTAACAACTACAGTATTTAGTTACATGCATATACATTTGCAGTAAGTGAGGTAGTAGTCGGGTTGGTGGAGTACATAGAAAATGACCCGCCACTGTACGTGACGGTGGTGGCACATAAGGGGCTTAGACATACACACATGACAAGTGCATTTCTTGCGCATCCTTCACAGGAGTCCACAGTATGGATACATTCGTTTTCTCGTGTACTCTAGCAGCATTAGCTCGGTTATGGCGCAAAACCATGGAGGGTAGGTTTCCCAGTGATACACGTAACAAATAGATCCCTGGAGCGCTCCTTTATTATTAGCACCCAACTGCAATGGTGTGGGCTCGCCATTGCTTATATCATGGAAGCATGCTTTCTTATGTTTATGCATTTTACAGGCTTTTGTAATATAAGAGATTTTGTGGAGAAAAGCATACTTTGCAAGTGGTTTTGGCATTAATATGTAGAGACTTTCTGCCATCTGAGGACCATTTTACTGTTCTTTTCATTGCCCAGGCCTGCTGGCCGGGTCATGCTGGGAGCGATGATACACTGCGGAAGGTGAACTGTTACAATGTTAGTGTATTACGCTAGCTCATGTCCGTCTTGTTCGTGGGAACGGGCTCGCAGCGGATCTGCCAGGGTGCCGCGGCGACAGGGATAACAAACTTTCCGAAGGTGGGGGCCGCGCTACAGTGCGCTGAGCTCACACCATTTTTAGTAGACAAAATGGTTTCTGAGGCCTAGCTAAATTCTATACGTGCGGGCAATGTCTACAGCAGGTGAGCCATCCACCACCTGGGCCCTGGTGGTAAGGAGGGGACGCCCGATGAGCCATGGCCCTCACCTGGGGTGGAAGTGTAGGCAAGGGGGGTCTTTTGGACCACTACTCCCCTACAGTGTTCAGATAAAACAAGACAACACAGAGGAGCACCGTGCTATTAACTTAACATAGCTAGGTCAAAGACAGGTCAACAACTGTGTGTATAGGCAAAGGTAAAGGTGAACAATGCAAAAAGAGGTGCAATTCTTCTCAGGTCTGTACAAACAATATGCAATGGCTTCTTGTAATTGTTATAATTGAACTAGAGGTGTACACAATATTCCTTCATAAAGGTCACAATCTCATAGTTTCAATGCTGTGAAGTATTGTCTTAAATTACTGCTTTTCTTTCTGATACATTCAAACAGACCAGTAGAGTTAGAAAAACACAAAGTCCTTTTAGATGTGAGGCACAGATATTAATCCCTAACTAGGTTGCTGTGGTTAGAGGCAATTATATTGGTCTATGTAGTACTGGTTAGAAGGAGGGGTCAGCTATGGCTGATCCCCGACCAAGAGAGACTGGTCCGACGTCTGTTAAACTGTGAGGCAGATTCAGTGTGGTCCTTCAATGTGGTATTTAGTCATTGTCCCACGAGGATCACTGACGTTTCAATTGTTCTAATTCACAATCTTCTTCTGGTGCCTTATATATGCAGGTCTCCCTAAAGGTAAACATAGACGAGAGTGTCCACTCAGAAAAGGGTACTAAGTGTTTCTATAATAAACAATAAGTGGAAGGATAAAAAGCATCATAATGGTGCTGGTACAATAAATAAGTGAAGGGCTGAGGGCCCTCATGGTCCAGTGACTGACCTGTCCTGGAAGCTGGGTGGAAACTCCTGTGCTTCCAGAGAACTGTAGGGGTGATTAGGCATAGGCTGCGCGGAAAGGTCACAGTCTGTGCAGGCTGCTACAAACATCCATGTGGTGGCCTAAGTATGTGGGTCGGTTTTGATTATGCGGCCCTATGGAAAAGGAGACACAAGAACAGCAAAGTGGAGCTGTGTCAGTAAAAGGCACTACTATGTGTGGGGGTAGCGCTAGTGAAATGGCCTCAGAGGAAGGAAAAACTGTTGGTTACTTGGAGAGGGGAGGCAGGGGCGGGGGGGTGGAGCCTGCTCACCTGTGTGTAGCTTCATGCGGGTGAGGCTGGGGTGGCTGCGCCGTGCGTGGTCAGTCTGGCGAGGTCCTGAATTCGAATGAATTGGAGCTGTTCGTGGTGTATAATACAGCGCAAGCGCGCATGAACAGTGTAAGTACGGGTGCGCGTGCGCAGAGCGGGACCGGCAAGTGTCATACGCTTGCGCATGCGCGGTGAGTGCCCGGCGTCCGAAAATGATGCTAGGCTGTAAACGCTGTCCTGCGAGTCGATGCGCAGGCACAGAGGGCCGTGTGTCAACGGCACCGGGCCGATGTCTGGATAGGTTCCCAATTGAAACGTGGGGAACAGTAAAGGGAGCGCAGGGCTGGTGCAGCTAGGGAGCTGGAGAATGGAACAGAGTGTCAGCTGAGGATAGGTGCCCTCCTAGGGGGATTATTCAGGTGGGATTAATCAGGTGGGAGCAGGGTGGGACAGAGCGTGGCCTGGATTGAGGGGGATGGGTCCTGGCACCTGAAGGTTGGGATAGATGCCTAGCAGGAGGGTGTGGATGGTCACACGTGCAAAAAGGGGGCATGCTGAATGTCTGCTGGTCCTGTAGGGCCTAAGTGGTGCAGGGCCTGGGGAACCAGAGCTGGTTGGTGAATATGTCAGTGGGATGCACTGAGGATGCTCTCAGGATATGGCTTGATAGTCCATGGGGGCTGCTTCATTGAGACCGTTAGTCAGGGTCTGCAATTTGAATATCGACCAGGATTCCTTGTATTTGAGAGAGTTGGATATGTTGGTGGTGCCTAGAACATGGTCAATCACCCACCATTTGAAGGAATATTGGGCATGTTGTAGTTCCATGAAGTGAGAAACCAAGGGTGCATTATGTACTTTGCACCTGATCCTTGATTTGTGCTCGCTTATTCTTATGTGCACAGGTCTGAACGTTTGTCCAACGTATCTCAGTCTGCAAGTACATTCAATAAGATAGATCACATTAGTTGTTTTGCAATTGGTGAAATGTCTGAGTTCCCATTCCCTGTCTCCTATAAGGAAAGATTTCATTTTCAGCGTCTGTTTGCAAGCCGTGCACCCGCCACATGGGTGATGCCCTCGGATTTCCCTCATGTTCCATAATGAGGACCTTGTAGATTTCCTTCGGGACCTGGCATGGGTCAGTAGGTCTTTCAGATTCTTATTCCTCTTCAGGGCCATCCTTGGCAGAGTTTGTCTGGTAGATCGAGTTGGACGATGGGCCAATATTTTTTAATCATGTGCCTGAATTGCGAGGCGTTTGCACCAAACGTAGAGATACATGCCAGTATGTTGTCTGTTTTGGGATCATGAGTTTGGGCAGTAACAAGCATTTCTCTCAGTGTGTAAAGGGCCCTCTTCATGGTGTTTTTAAGCAATTTTTTAGGGTTGCCTCTGGTTTCCAGTTTTTGTTGTAAAAGGTTCGCATGGATCTTGAATTCTCCTGTTTCAGTACAGTTTCTGCGAATTCTGAGGAATTGACCATATGGCAGGTTGTTGCGTAAGTTCTTGGGGTGGTGGCTGTTGTAATGTAGAATGGTATTCCTGTCTGTTTCTTTTTTGAAGATCGAACATATCAGCTGGTTATCGTGAACGCTGATTTTGAGATCCAGAAAGTTGATTTTTAGGTTGCTATGTTCCATGGTGAATTGTAGGTCTTCTGATCTGCTGTTGAGCCATGTGAAGAAACTCAGTAGCTTGCTGTTCTCTCCTTCCCAGACAAAAATATCATCAACGTACCTGCGCCATGAATAGATGTTGTCTTTGAATGGGTTATTCTCATTCAGTAGGAAGCTTTGCTTGTATTCAGCCATGTAGATAATTGCCATGCTCGGCTGTCCAATTTTAGGGCTTTCCCTCCAGTTACAAGTATTCTAGATATAGCCTATCTATAATAGGGACTGAACACACTCCGTGTTCCTTTCATTTAATTTTCTTTATATACACACAGTATAGGATCCATTACCCCTAGTGATTGATCGCTTGCTAACCCAGCACCAGAGCCTTTACGGTCCAGTCCAGTCCAGCTGACCTGACCCCTAACATGGAGCACACCCTAAGCTTTTCAGAACAATTAAATGACCTTATCCAGGGCCCCCACCCTATTTAATATGGAGGGAGCACAAGCTCACCTTGTTTCCACAGCCACAGGTGAAAACCTCCTCAACCTAAAAAAGAGATGTTTTAGAACAGAGGTTCACGGACACTTTCACAGGGGCTCTGCACCCGTGGATGCCCCTGAAAGTCCTGCTTTGCCGCGGCGGGCTATTATAAATTATTTACTTTCTCCCTTTCTTTTAAATTTTAGAATTTCCTATGCTATGTTATTTTTTTTCACGCTTTTATTTTTTCTTTAAGTGATTGAAGTGTATTTATGTGTTAAATATCTCCGGTCTTCTTAAAATTACTAAGTTGTGCTTGAACTAGTGAACTGCACACAAACAATAGCACAATTGTTTACATTATAACTCATTACTCATATAGTTCATAACATATTTTTGATTATGACTGACAAAAGATTTATAACTTACGCACGGACATGCCATGTCCCTTACAACTACGTGCATTATGCGATTCATCGCATAAAGTTAGCCCTCTCCTAACTCCGAAATCAGTTCGCCCCACTACAAAAGGACCTCAGTCGGATAAACGAGCTGGGAAGAAACGCACCCGCTCCAATATTCCGGCTGGTGACATCCGAGATTTCGGATTTAGAGCATTGCATGTGAGTCGTTTGATGGTGAAAATGCCTGATTTAGCCAATTTAAGCGTCTCAAATTTTGAGGCTCAACCTTTACTTGCTAATCAAGAATGCTTAGCTTATAAACAACCTTTAATGAGCTCTCCTACAGCATTAGACGCTAATGTCAGTAATAAAGGCTGTGAGCAACCATGCAATATTTCCTTATCAGATACCATGATATTGCAAAATGGCCGCACAGGCAATGCCCCAAACATATTGGATAAATCAAAAAGCATCATCAATGAAGTGGATGATGCTGTAATTGACCTTTACTCGTCGCACTCATGCTTCTCGGCCAAGGATGATAGCCTTGATCTTTCCAAATCTCCTGCCTTATTTCAGAATCAAAGTACTTCTGAAACTGAAACTTCTATTTCATTCATACCTCGGACCCCAAGAAGGCCGGATCGAGCTAACTCTGCTATGACCAGAGAGTCGCTCTCGAAAAAATCTCCAATAATAACTTTAGAAATGATGAATATTGCCATAACATCTCTTGCAAAACTATTTGAAGTTCTTGATACCAAAGTAAACTTGATTCTGGAAAACTTTAAAAACAATGCTATTTGGCATAGATCGAGTGCTGACTCCTTGGCCCCGAGGCAGATGCTTGAGGAGAAAGCTGCTTTGTTAGCATTTAATCAAATACCTGAGCTTATATCCTCACTCCAAAGGGTCACAGAACAACATGGTTCTCAAAACAGTCAATGCTTAACTAAAAAACTTGCACCAACCTTAAAAACTGCTGTACCTTTTGTAGAGGGCATCATTCGAGAGATCCCATCGAGGGTTCCGGCTGCAGTACCCTCGCCGCTTACGAAATTCTTCGAAGAATTACCTTTGACGCCCTCTCCCAAAGTACTTCCTATAGTAACATCTATTGATGAATCATGTATACCATCTTCTGCAAAGATACTTCCCACTGTTGGACGCGTACAAGTACATAAAGAAGCCTATATGATTTTCAACAGGAATTTAAAGAAACAAAAATCTGAACCTATTGTAAATGTGAAGAAAACAAAATCAAAAGTCTAAAAAGATATCATCAAACGGACAGACTAAACAGTTAATTAAGTCTCTCTCTAAATCAGCGAGTGGTCTAAGATTGGCCTCTAATGCTATAACTAAAAAATACACTAATTTGGCACAGGAGAAAAAAAAGATCAACGATAAAAGGAGGGACTCCCAGATAGATCTAAATCACTCGCCATTAGACGAATTGGTTAAGGTGGTGGAAGGTTGCGATAGAGTGTGCAGACTTACCTGCTGAGGGGCATTTAATAGAACCAAATAAGCCTGATATAGAAAACAACTCTGATCGCCAAGGATCTTTACTCACTTGTGCGGAACTTAGGAAAACTGTGGATGATTACATGTGTCAACACCGACCGAGTCCGGTTCTGTCACATCCGTTGATGAAATCCAACCTTGTCCTGAATGATAGTCCAATTCTGTGTTCTGAAACTGCTGGTTGTTCTCCTGCCTTGCCACTCCGAGATGGTGCAGTTGGTATAGGTACAAAGAATCCCTCTGACATGTCAACAGTTCTGGCACTACAGGCAAATGTGCAAACTGATATTTTATCTTCGATTAGGGATTGCTTAGTGACCCTAACCATAGAACAAAAGACACTTAAATCTGCCATGAAATTGTCTACCTGTGATTATAATTCTGATCCTCCATTAACTGCAGATCAGAAAGTTAATCTCAAGAATGTTTCATTTCAGCTCCCAGTAGCAATTGAGAAAACAAACTATGCAAGAAACCCCACGCACAAAGAAAATGGTCTCAATGACCTCGGGTAGTGGAAATAAAAAATCTCCTCATTTATATTCAATTGTTCTTAGTTGTCGGGGTGGTTCCTTTCCGAAATACACTATGAATAGAGGGAGCATCATGGAAATATTCTCCGATATCCCAATGCTGGAGAGTCTTGCCTCTGGAGACATTGATAGGATTGAATTCCCTGATGAAAATGATTTGACTGTCTCATGTCTGTGGATTAGATCCCGGGCCATTTTTAACATCATATGGTCTGCAAGGTTGGCACTTTTTGATTTAGGATTCAAATTAATCCCTACTAATGGTGAAAATCACCCAACTGAAGACTTGCAATTTACAGAAAGAATAAGAACTGCGGGACCAACCACTGCAACTCTGCCAAAAGAAAGCACATCCTCTGTAATTCAAACGAATAGTTGCTGTTGTTGTAAAAAAACATAACTAGTATTTGATGAGTCATGCCCTCTTAAACACAAAATTAGAATTTTGAGTTGGAACACCAGAGGGCACAAGCACTTATTGAACAATCCAAAATGCATATTAACACATTTTGATATAGTGCTTCTGCAAGAGACCTGGTTTACGATTTCTCCATCATGGGATAGTCATATACATCTGGCTCCTGCAATTAAAGGCCTGAAAGGTAGACCAATGTCTGGTCTAACAATAATTTCTGATATTTCAACTGTAACCAATGTAACTGATTGCCCCTCTCCAAATTCCTACATGCAATGGTCTGTAATTCTAATCCAGGACATAAAATTCGCAATCATTAATTTGTATTGGAATCCTGTAGCTATTCTAACATCTAATTTTCTAAAGGATCTCAATGCCATCATGGAAAGCATTGCTGCTACCCCTAACATTATGCATATTATTCTGGCTGGAGATCTGAATATTCACCTCCTTATGACATCTAAAAAAGGGAATTCGGAACAGGCTTCTCAGTGGCTTTCTTTTGTAGAAACCTGGGATTTGTTAATGCTGAATGGTACATTTAAAACTGACATTCCACCTTCTTACACTTGGTCAAGCGGACAACACAAAGCAACTATCGATTATATCTATGTAGAGAGAGTATTATTTAGTCAGATATCCAAGTTTCTTGTTCTACCCTCCTTGGATAGTGATCATATGATGCTGACGATTGAATTCTCTGTCCATAATCAGAGTAATTTGCAGGACCGTCATCAGCAACTAAAAAATTTGAAGATCAACACACAGCTGAATAGGCTATACTGGACGAATCCTGATTTAGAAGCGCTGGGCGAAGATTTGATTAATGATTATCACCTCCTTTCAGAGAAAGCATTTACTCCACTAGAATATTATGATAAAATGCATCTCTTTGCCTCCTCTAGTACAATTGCGCATAAAACAAATAATAACACTCGTCCTACCCATGTATATGATCAATTAGAGATAGAAAATCTTTATTTCGTAAACAAAAAAGACAATCCTTGCTTTTATCGCAGAAATATCGCGATTCAGCTCTACGTAGCATAAAAACTGACTATAAAAACTGGATAAGAGCACATAAAGCAAGCATGTTTCAAAAAGATGGTGAACAGTGGCTCCAAGTAGCTCAGATAAAAAATACTTCTCAGATCTGGAGATTAATTAACTCTGGCACAACATGTTCACAACTCTCATCTCAAACTAATGGTGTATCGGAGAAATGTTGGGTTGAATATTTCACGAACATGTATGATATACCATCAAATAACAGCAAACAAGAGCTAACGAGATTTGAAGGTTCCCCTTTCTCTTTAAAGTTTGATATAGACGACATTCTATTTTATATTAATAAGGCAAGTTCATCTAGAGCCCCGGGCCCTGACAGTCTGTCGAACTACACTCTAAAACAAAATCCGATTCTATGGGCTAAAGTTTTACACGCTGTTTTTCTTTCTATCCAGGTGAAGCAAAACATTTCTCCATCTTGGTGCAAAGCTGTGATAGTCCCCATTTACAAAAAGGGGGACCGCACAAGCCCAGCAAGTTATCGCCCAATAGCATTGCTAGACGCACCTGGGAAAATCTTCTCCAGAATTATTCTGCGGGATCTCAATATTTGGTTACATAATGAAAACAGACGTGACCCCTTTCAAACGGGCTTTGTAGCGGGGCTTGGTACTGCTATCAATATAACTATACGCAATGCTATTAAAGCAGCATATGCAATGAAACAACAAGCTCTTTACTTGGCATTTGTCGACTTTCGAGTCGCCTTCGAATCAGTTGATCGACAATTATTATTTGATAAAAGGTCGAATTTTGGTTGCCCGTCATCACTTATTTCATTAATAAAATTGTTACATTCTGATACAACAATGCAAGTCAAATTGAACCTAAATGGGTTGTTATCTAAAACCATTCATACTAAACGCGGCCTCAAACAAGGCTGTATTCTTGCTTCAACGTTGTTTAATATGTTCATTTTTGACCTAGGCCTAGATCTTTTGAAGGTAATTAATGATGCACCTAAACTTGGCAAGCAAATCATTGCGTGGCTTCTCTATGCGGATGATTTGGTCCGCATCTCACAAACACCGAGCGGACTTCAGTCACTTCTTAATCAGCTAGAATGCTTTGTTGTTAAGAATAATCTTACAGTTAACTTGGAAAAAAAAACCAAGTTATGGAACTAAGAAATAATCATCTGAAACTTCGGAAACATAATAATTGGGTTTTGTTCAAACAAAAACTAACGATAGTTGATGAATATAAATATCTTGGTGTAATATTCAGCAACTCCAGTGCAAACAAACCTGAACAAAGTAGTTTGAGTAGAAAACTATTATCTTTAATTTCGCAGGCCAAAATACTTTTAGCCAAATTTGGTAAATTCTCTTGTTCTCATGTTTTTACATTTTACCTACAAAAGGTAATTCCCATTATGACTTATGGGGCTGAAACTTGGACACCCCAAAAACGAGAATATTGGGACAGAATTGAAGCTCAATTTTGGAAAAAAACCCTTAATCTGCCGAGTTTGACACCGAATGCTCTTCTGCGATTTGAATTGGGCACTCTCTCGATGCATATTCAAGCAGTCTGGAAAAGATGCAATCTTTTACGGAAATGTCTCTTGGGAATAACTACGAACAGTGTGCTAGCAGTACTGGCAGACTATTTGTTACGCTCTCAACATCCATTTCCAAAGAATTGGAGAACTACAGTGTTCAATGATTTGAGTGAAGCGAATATATCCCTGGAACTGTTATTGCAGAATCTGAACAGGGCAAAATTGAAATTGTATATATTTGACTGGCAATATACACAACAAAAATGCTTAGCATTAAAAGACTTTGATAGAGCACTTTTCGGTCATAAGAAATTCCGAAAGGCAGCTGACTATCTATTGAAATTCCCCTCAGCAACACAGAGAAATCAGATTTTAAGGTTTCGATTAAATCTGTGGCCCACAAATCAAATACTGTTGAGAAGAGGTCTAATTAAAGCAGAAGTTGCACATTGCCGATTTTGTAAACTTGCTGAGATGGAAGAGACTCTTAAACACTTACTGATTGTATGTGCTGGTCTAAAAACACAAAGAGAAATGATTATCCATAAACTCACCCAATTACATTATTTATCTCGTTCTGTCGATGAGTTATGGTATGAATTATTTGCTACTTCTAAAATTTCAATACGAATAGCTACTATGCAGTTTCTAAAATCAATACTGCACCCATCTGAATCTATAATTATTCCTTAATGCTGAAACATCATGTTATAGTAATGCAAATTCGGCTAAAACTGAACTCTACGGTGTGTGGCATTTGAATTATGAACTGATTAATTACTGCTATTGTGAATGTAACTATTTGATGAGCATATTTTAGAATTTCTTTCTATCTCATCATTCTCTTATTTTTAAACAATTGAAATTGTTGTATATTTAAGAATCTCAAAAATTTGTGATAGGAATGTATATTATGGTCATTGAAAATGGAAACAATGTATTTTAATGAATTAATCTTAAAAAAAAAAAAAGTTTTGTTTTGAAAGGTTAAATTATTTTGACCAACCAAAATAAAAAAAAAAAAATAAAAAAAATGATACACCACGAACAGCTCCAATTCATTCGAATTCAGGACCTCGCCAGACTGACCACGCACGGCGCAGCCACCCCAGCCTAACCCGCATGAAGCTACACACAGGTGAGCAGGCTCCAGCCCCCCCGCCCCTGCCTCCCCAAGTAACCAACAGTTTTTCCTTCCTCTGAGGCCATTTCACTAGCGCTACCCCCACACATAGTAGTGCCTTTTACTGACACAGCTCCACTTTGCTGTTCTTGTGTCTCCTTTTCCATAGGGCCGCATAATCAAAACTGACCCACATACTTAGGCCACCACATGGATGTTTGTAGCAGCCTGCACAGACTGTGACCTTTCCGCACAGCCTATGCCTAATCACCCCTTCAGTTCTCTGGAAGCACAGGAGTTTCCACCCAGCTTCCAGGACAGGTCAGTCACTGGACCATGAGGGCCCTCAGCCCTTCACTTATTTATTGTACCAGCACCATTATGATGCTTTTTATCCTTCCACTTATTGTTTATTATAGAAACACTTAGTACCCTTTTCTGAGTGGACACTCTCGTCTATGTTTACCTTTAGGGAGACCTGCATATATAAGGCACCAGAAGAAGATTGTGAATTAGAACAATTGAAACGTCAGTGATCCTCGTGGGACAATGACTAAATACCACATTGAAGGACCACACTGAATCTGCCTCACAGTTTAACAGACGTCGGACCAGTCTCTCTTGGTCGGGGATCAGCCATAGCTGACCACTCCTTCTAACCAGTACTACATAGACCAATATAATTGCCTCTAACCACAGCAACCTAGTTAGGGATTAATATCTGTGCCTCACATCTAAAAGGACTTTGTGTTTTTCTAACTCTACTGGTCTGTTTGAATGTATCAGAAAGAAAAGCAGTAATTTAAGACAATACTTCACAGCATTGAAACTATGAGATTGTGACCTTTATGAAGGAATATTGTGTACACCTCTAGTTCAATTATAACAATTACAAGAAGCCATTGCATATTGTTTGTACAGACCTGAGAAGAATTGCACCTCTTTTTGCATTGTTCACCTTTACCTTTGCCCATACACACAGTTGTTGACCTGTCTTTGACCTAGCTATGTTAAGTTAATAGTACGGTGCTCCTCTGTTTTGTCTTGTTTTATCTGAACACCTTATCTCGTTTTAAGAAAAAACTCACAAGACTAGCCACTATAATAATAGAGGCTACCATATAACCAGTCAATGGTTGTTTCTTCGCCTCATGATTAGGATTTATTACCGATACATGGGGACCTTGGGAACGTAGAAATCGCAAACTGCTTAAAAGTGATTACAGTACGAAATCGGAGAGGACAGGAACACCCAATGTACACACACCTAACCACAAAGGCAACTAAGTGTAAAATGGATCAGGGTTCAGTGGTTTACCTTGCGCATCAGGTTGGTGGGGTGAAGATGCAGCAGTTTGCCAGTAAAGTAGAGGCTGTACAGGACTGGTTAAGTCACACTATGCAAACCCAAGTGAAATCATTAATGAGCCTCACTGGGTATTACAGGAACTTTCTGGCAAACGAGGGCACCATATAGCTGCCCCTCCAACTGCCCTCACTACTACAGAAACACAACAAAGTTTCTTGATCTGAGGAGTGCGAGAAGGCCTACCAAGGCCTGAAGAATTCCCTTTGCTAGGCTCCTGTTCTCGGGGCACCAGGCTATGCGACCTTTCATAGAGCAACTGTTAGGCAAGATTGGACGCAGTAACCCTGTGGGAGACTACACCAGCCTTGTCCTCTTGGTAATAGGTAACCCACCTATTGGTATAGGTCTGTACCACACAAATTGGTAGAGTGACTGAGCAGCCAGACTTATCTAAAGAGAAGAGAAAATGTGAGCTGTGGAAGGGTTGCACTGAGATTCACAGTTACAAGTATCCAAATAACACTTACACTCAAGGTTCTCAAGTAAAATAATTATTTATTTAACCGTCAGTTTTAAATAAGCCTTCTCTAGAAAGGGCAATATGCAACAATAAAAATACACTTCAAAAACACTTCCTCAGCTTTAAGTTATGATATGATAGTTTATTTATATAGCGCCTATACACAATGTGTTTCAAAGCGCTTCAAGGCAAGGGAGGGAACAAGGGAAAAAACAATGACATTCTTACAGGCCATGAAAAGTAAGGATGTGAAATTAACTATCGTACTCGGCTTGACGACATTTCAGATAGTGCAAGAGCTAAAACATAGATAAGGGAGGGGGAGAGTGGGAAGGAAATGGAAACAGACAGGCGACTACCGTACTAGGCCTGAAAACATTTCTGGTAGAGCCAGAAAAAAAACAAGAGGTGAGGGAGAGGGGTGCAGAAAGGTAGGGGAGGAAGTCAAGCAAGTAGATTCCCTTTTGGGATGTCACACACACACACACACACACACACACACACACACTTCCTACACCCGGAGGTAACTTCAATTGCTAGGACACTGTGGACATTGATATATCACTTTTGGCACTTAATGCAATACTGAGGTTGTGGAAAAGGCAAAGGTTAGGGAAGGACTAAGGTTAACAGATTCTCAGAGCATGTGAACACTTTGCAATTTCCCAATGAAGTCTACGTTAGACCTTTCTCAGCAATACGAGTTAAACTTATGCACCACCTATGTGGGAAAGTAAAAACCAAAGTCAATGGGTCCAAAGAGTCTGCAGGGAACCAGGACAGCCAAAGTCATTTTGAGCAATGTCTAGGGAGCAGAGGCACTTCTTGTAAACGGCACAAAAGTCTTGCACAATGTCATTCAGAGAGTTTGTAGAAAATGAATCACTGTTGGGCCACACGCAGCAAGGCTTGCGAAGGGGAGAATTAGAAAGCAGCTACTGAGAGTTTCCAGTGAGAACAAGCAAGCTACAGACGAAAGAGTTAAGTACCCCTTCAGTCAAGACAGTATTTTAGGTTTGAAGACGATCCAGCTAACTTCCGTTCTGGTTGTAGTCCTGCAGATCCTGGTTTCTGGGTCTCATTTATGGGGACAACAGGGAGGACGTCTATAGGACTCATACACTGCAGTTGGAAAGTAGTCAGCGGTTACATGCTCTCTTCAGATCAGCAGCACTTTGCGGTTTCAACTACCGGTCAATAGCAACACCGCGGTTCTTGGATACTTGATGGGCTTCCCTTGCTTCTGGGGTCCAGCACTCTGTTGAGGTGGCTCAGGCATGGGTCGTCCTGCTTCGGGATGGCCCTCTAGAGCTTCCTGAAGGTCTGGTCTGGCTTAAAGAAGATACACTTGATTCTAATGTTTCTGAGCCCTGGCACTTTGTTCCAGCAGAAGCGAGGAAGTACAGATAGCAGAGAAAGGGTTTCCAGGAAAGTTCGTCTTGGTGTCGGTTGGTCCCACCAAACTAAGGGAAGTCGTCGTCCGTTCCGGGCTTCTCTAGTCGATACAAAGTTGGAGCTTCAGCACTGCAGCAGGGCTTCACCGGGCAAACTAACGGTCCAGGAGGGTGCAGCAAGCTTCTCATCCAATTTCTTTCTTCGGATACTTTGTCCAGTGGTCGACTCTGCCTTCTGTTCAAAAGACCTCACCTTTTATGCAGGTTTCTTCCATTCATGCACAGCCTAGCCATCCCTCACAGCAGGGTGGCTGTCCTGCAAGGACAGCAAGCCAGCCAATCACCACTGGGTGCATTCCGGGAACCAAGGAGAGACCAAGGACAGGGAGATATCGGGCACCTCCCTTGTTTCCTGCCATGTCAGACACACTGAAGCCGGAGGAGGGTTTCAGCACTGAAGCCCGCCAAAGGCAAAACAAACAAAAGGGTTAAACTGGTTTGGCGCACAGAGTAAAACCCAAGAAAGACCTCACAAGCAAGAAATGGCGAAAAAAGAAGACCGTAGCCATTTTGACAAATTTGTCACCCATGGGTGCTATACTGCAAGCTGAAGATTCAGCCTGCAGTAAAAACGCACAATGTAGGAACATTAAACCACTGCCACCAGCCATTAAATGTAGTGAGGGTAACAAAATGGTTTACATGAGTAAGTAGGAAAAGTGGCTAAGTAACCTCCCAGTACTTCCACATAAGATGGGGTGTACTGGACATACATAGGAAAAACAGGTATGTAAAGTCAATTTAGAGAAGGTATTTAAACCTTATGAGAAATCCAAAGGACTTCTCCGACACTGCACTGAACGTGCAGTGTCTCACAATACAAAAGGTAGATTCCTATGGAGTTTGTCAGACTCCAAAAGCGTTCAAATCAGATCAAAAATACATGAGAGAGTGAGAAAAATGTCTTGCTCATTCCAGGATAAAAATTAAAAGTCCCAAAGTCCAGCAAAAGAGCTGGGGGTCTCTAAGGTTGAAGGGAATTAGCACAGAAATGAGAATTCTCCCAAACAGTCCTGCAATAAATTGAGTATTTTTGTACTTACCTGTCTAAGTGTAATCCAGGATTGCTTCATTGTGTGGATTCATTCTGGACAACTGACCCCCACCCACCTCTCCCGAGACTAAGCCTAGACCAATCTCCATGCTACCTTGATTTGTTTGGCTGAACTCCCAGAAGTTTCCCCTGTTCACTATAACTAGGGTGGCCTCCTAAACTCTGTCCCCCAGGCCAGAGCGGGGAAATCCATCTCAACTCCATGTGCTTAGGGTGCTGCTGCTGTTGTTATTGTAGCTCCTTCTTCTAAGATATGCAATCAACATCATTTGAACAAGTGTCCAATGCCCTAGGCACTCTTATTTACAACCCAGGGAGGACATGGAGTCCCATTCTTCATGCCGAAATATAATAAAAAGAAGAACAAGCAATCATAGGTTCGAATATAGCCGCTACTAGACGACTGTTACGTTAACACTGTACCACCAAACAACCAGACAAACCTTTGAAAATGATTAACCTCATTCTTTTTGCTAAACCATGCAAGTGAGAGGTTGACAGTGCTTAGGTCCTGGTTCGCTCAAGAGTACAGTGACAGATTTTAAATGCGCATAAATGTTGGGTTCACATACAAAAATGACATCAGATAAAATGAACAATTTCAATCTTCATATTACTAATGCATTTTGGTAAAACATATGGAGTGGGAAAATCCAGCTTTAAGGCTCGCAAGCTCAGAAGGGAAAACTGAAAAGCCATGAATACTTACTCGCGAACGATTCAGGCCAGTGGGGTCTTCAGTAACGGGGTCTGTGAGTTGGAGATTAACACCCACAAATGGGATAAATGTTTCTGGACCAGATAATACCCTATTACATTGAAATGAAACGGAGCACACATTAATGTCAGTACAAAATCCATGTGTAGACTAATCATTCAAAAATAACTTTACAATTAATGGCACTAGGGATGGGGCCCAGAGCAAACAATATCCAGATATGTATGGAAACATGAATTCAAAAAAGGGATTTTTTAAATTCAATTCCACTTGCAAGCTAATAAAACTTGGCCACTGCAAGGCCGTAGTTCACCACTTTTTGAAAAATGATAATAATAATAATAATAATAATAATAATAATAATTAGGCTTTTATATAGCGCTACAAACCCTCAGGTATCTGAGCGCTGCTTATTATTACCCACGGTGTGTGGTGCTCATTTATCGACCTCGGAAGGATGAAAGTCTGAGTTTGGCCCCGCCGGGATTCGAACCTGCGTTAACAGGCTCTGCACGGGTGTCAAAGCGGGCGCTCTACTCGCTGTGCCACTTGACCGGCTTATAGCAATCATTTATGCTGCAAATTTCTAAATGAAAAGCGGTACCTACCTGAAATAACAGTACTTTATGATTTGAAAATACCCGTTTTAGAAGGGCTTCAAAACTAAACATGCATTGCATGTTAGGTACGTTTTCTCTTTTTTAGCAACTTTCCCTCCATTTCTATGGACCCCCCCAACTTTTTGCTTTTGAACTCTGTCCTGACTTAAGCCTTCAGCTTCAAGCACCACAGTACCTGAGGAGTTGTGAAGACGATGCATCTGGATTTCACCGTGCAGCAGTGGGGGAACCTGTCTCCTGTTCCTTGGTCGTGGTGACAACAGGAGGAACTCTGGAAGGGATGTCGCAGGAGCAGCCTGGCGAAAGGACTTGAAGCAAAGGATTCTTCATGCTCCAACGTCGGTCTTAAGTTTTGGTGCCTTTTTACAGGCTCCAAGGATGAACGTTTACTGCCAGCTCAATCTGCCTTGATTCTTCGGTCCTGCACTCTGGTAAGGGGATTTGAGGAGGGGGAGCTCATCTCTGGAGGTCCAACTGGAGCTCCCCAAAGTTCTTAGGGGATTTGCTCATGGGAAGAGTGTTAGGGAGAATTCTCAGAAATCTGCTAATTGTCTTCACCTTAGAGACCCACAGCAAATTTGCTGGATTTTGAGGACTTGATTTTTTTAACCCGGATCCATAGTCATTATCTTTTACACTGTGCATCCCAGCACCTTCAGTGCAGTGATACAGGGAAGTCTTCCAGATTTACCAAAGGTTTAAACACCTTCTCTGGGATAAACTACTGTTTCCCAGAGCAGTAAAGTGAAATTGACTTACCATTGTTACTTTCTAGACCCAGCACACACTATCTTACAATAGAGTGCTGGAGGGGTTACTTAGTATCCCCTTTGTCTAGATTCTCATGTAATATTTTTTATGTTACCCTTTCCTCATTGAATAGCTGGTGGCAGTGGTTTCGTTTGAACTAGCATGGTATGTCTTTACCGCGGGCTGCGTTCGCAGCTCTGGTAACCGCAGGAGCCATCTTTTTCAAAATGGCACAGAGACATCTTTGACAAAATGACCCCTGGTGGTTTTTTTGGCAGTTTTGTGGAAAGGTCCTTCTAGGAATTTTCTCTGCGCGCCAAACCAGGTTTGGTCTCTATGTTCATTTCGCCTTTGGCAGGATTCGGGATTTGGTGGGACCAATCAACTCGACCCGCAAGCCACCTAGATACCATTGTTGGAGCTGGTTGTATTTTACTTAGAGTGCTGCAGGAAACTGAATAACCAGGCAGAGGGACACCAGTTTGTGTGCTTTACTACAGCTACCGGAATCCATTTGCCAGCTTTGCGACCAATCGCAGTGCAGGAGTCCCCCGACATCCTCCCTCTTGTCCCCATGACTGAGGCTCAGGAACAGCGATATCTGCAGGAACTGCCAGGAATAGTAGTCTTCAGCTGCATCTTTTTCTTCATTGTAAGGTACTCTGAAAACCTGACCGAGAGAACTTAGCTCTCACTGCGAAAGTGCGTGAAACTTTGGCAATTTACAGGCATAGTCAGCTTGTGACCCGACATATAAACCTTTTGTCTATGAACTACTTCTGAGAACCGTGGCAAATAATTTTTTGTTTAACTACCAGACCGTTTTTACTGATACAAGACTCTAGCCCATTGACTTTGGCCTACCTATTGCATTGGACCAACTCCTCAGGTGACCTCAGACTATTTGTACTGTTTAAGAATAACTCTACTATTTGTTTCATTAAACTTATGCCTTTTTGCTCCTACTTCAAATGCTCTGAATGCCATTTTGCTCCTCCTTCAAAGTGGTTTAAATGCCTTAGAACCGGATAGTGTGAAGTACTGTAGAATATTTTTTGTGCAATATTGATTGCCTTCTTTTAGTGAATGTTTTCTAACTGATTGTGTAATAAATTAGTAAGTGTTTTACCAAGAAACCTTGAGTATAAGAGTCTATTTGAATACTTGGGATTGTAGACCTGTGTGTAACATCATTACAGCTCACATTCCCTCTTGAGATAAGCCTGGCTGCTCAGCTCGCTACCAAAAACTGTGTGGTACAGACTTATACCAAAGGTTGGTTTTGCTTACACCTGTAATCCTAGTTGTGTGTAGTGGTCCCAGAGGATTCTACATACAAACTTTGCCTAACATGTCAGGGTGTAATCATCAAAATGCTGATGGTCACTCCAGAAAGTATGACCGACTGGAGTAAGGAGATTCATCCAGGGGTGGATTAAATCCTCCTGTCCCTTAGTCTAGGGGGTCGAGTGTTGGGGAGAATTCTCAGAAATGTTCTAATGCCTCTCTACCTTAGAGAGCCCCAGCACTTTTGCCGGACTCTAGGACTTTTTAATTTTAAACCTGGAGAGAGAGATCTTTTTCCCACTCTCTCATGTATTTTTCTGTGATTTGAGCTCTGTTTCTCTTTTGTTTTTGGAGTCTGACAAACTTCATAGGCATCATCTTTTTACATTGTGACACACAGCACCTGCAGTGCAGTGGCACAGGGAAGTCTTTCAGATTTTCCAAAGGTTTAAATACCTTCTCTTGGATAAACTACTGTTTCCAAGAGCAGTGAAATGGAATTGACTTTACTTACTTTTGTAACTTTCTAGATCCAACACACACTATCTTACAATAGGGTGCTGGAGTGGTTACTTAGTATCTAATTTGTCTAGTTTCTCATGTAAAATCTTTTACGTTACCCTTTCCACAATTAATGGCTGGTGGCAGTGGTTTACTTTTAACTACTGTTGTGTGTTTTTACCGCAGGCTACTTTCGCAGCTGCAGTGAAGCACCCATGGGTGCCCATTTTGTCAAAATGGCCCCAGTCTTTTTTTCGCCATTTCTTGTTGGAACGGTCTTTCTTGAGATTTACTCTGCGCGCCGAACCAGGTTTGGTCCCTTTGTTCACTTTGCCTTTGGCGGAATTCACAAGTGAAACCTGCCTCTGGCTCCAGCATGTCTGGCAGGGGCAGGAAGGGAGGGAGGTGCCCGAAACTCCCTGTGCTTAATCCCCTTGGTTACAGGAATGCACCCATGGGTGATTGATTGGCTGTCCGGCAAGGACAGCCATCCTGATGGTGGATTGACAGCTAGTCTGGAATGAATGGGAGAAACCTGCATAAAAGGTGAGGCTTGTTGGCTTGGAAGGCAGAGTCGACCACTGGACGAAGGAATACAAAGAGGAACTTGGAAGAGACGCCTGCTGCAGCTCCGAATTCGTACCGACTAGAGAAGCCCTGCAAGGACGACTTCTCCCCTTGAGTTGGTGGGACCAATCAACTCCAAAGTAAACTCATCTGGACATCCTCTCGGAGCTGGCTGTACTTCCTCGCTGCTGCAGGAACCGAAGTGCCAGGTAGAGGAACAGCAGATTGGAGTGCATCACTTTGCAGTCGGACACAAGCTCCGCCGGACTCCCAGGAAGCAGGACTGACCAATCCTGAGCCACCTCAGAGTGCTGGACCCCAGATGCGAGGAAAGTCCAGAGTGGTATCCGAGAACCCGCGGTGGTGCTATTTTCTTGAGAGGCGAGGAGCTGAAATGGCGAAGTGCCACTGATTTGAAGATTGTTTGCTGCCACTGACCCTCCCATTGCAGATAAAGAGTCCCCAGAAGTCCTCCCTCTTGTCCCCATGACTGAGGACCAGGAACAAAAGGATCTGCAGAGCTGCACAGGAACAGAAGTCAGCTAGAACCATTTCTTCTAACCAAAGGTATTGTACAGTCTAAGCGAACTTACCTCTTGTTGTGTAGCCTTACTCGTTCTCAGTTAAGACGCGTCCTGATTGCTTCTGTAGAGTTGCTTGCATCTTCTACCCCTCCCAACCCTAACAGCTTCCTGCAAGTAGTGCTTCAACTCACCTAGACTTTTGCTAACTCAACATTGGCTGGCCTGGCTCCCTGAATTACTCTCCCTACCTCTGACATTGTAATTTACCTATCCTTCCAGGAAGGGGTTAACTTACTTTGCATTGGGGGGTTCAAAAGTACTTACCTGCTTCCGAATATTTGTGTGATCTCTTGTTTATTCTAATAACACTTTTCTTTGACACCAATCTCAGTATTGCTTTAAATGTACCAGTGATGTATTAATGTCCACAGTGTCCTAGCTATTTAAGTCACCTAAGGGTGTAGGAAGTGTGTGTGTGTGTGCCATCCCAAATGGGTACTTGCTGATTTAGAGACACTAAGAGTGTGTATTTTGGAGTGTATTTGTGTATTACTGTTATAGTGCCCCTTCTGAAGAAGGCTTATTCTAACTGACTGATAAATTAATAATTGTTTATTCAAGAAACCTTGAGTGTGTTTATTCGTAACAAATATGACATGCATTGCTTACTGTAAAAGCATTTCTGATTGTTCTATCAGCTTAGATTCACATGCTGTGCATATAGTCCGACATCCAGTGGTAACCGCAGAGTATTGCATCTTGTCTTTTGAGAATCGAAAGGGGATGTCGACATGGGCGTGCCTCTAACACGATCCCTACGTGACGTGTAGTGTACCTTGAAACACTTGTGTATAGGCGCGTTACAAATTTCATATCATAAGGTCCCTCCCGCATCGAGGTCCCTCCGATTGTATTTTTTCTGCCATAAGGGAGCTTTGTGACTATCATGAGTGAGTACAGAAAAGAGAGAAAGTAGTAAGACGTCTATGTTTCTTCCATCCTGTTAAGATGGATTTCTGAACTCTGTCTTGGAGGGGCAGAGGTTCAGAAGGCCAGTCTAGTTTCTTGGAACAGGGTAACCTCAGGACAAGCCAGACCAATCAGGGTAGCGATCGCAGAGGTCAAGACTAGGTCTCAAGAGGGGTGAGGGTGACTGACAGCCTGCAATGAACACACAAAGCAAGGACACTTACAAATTACTCCAAGCAGGTGTTATATTAAAAATGTAGACATTTATTACAAGGCCTTTGTAACATTGACCGTAGCGAGAAATCACAATAAAATTGAAGTAAACCAACACATACCAATCAAATCCAATATATATACAAATACAAAGGGTCTAACGAGTTAGACGCACGAAATGTGTAGACCACCTAGATGGGGAGGAAAACAGGCAGTGCGAATAATAATTAGACCCAGTCCGCCTTCAGAGGCACCCAACTAAAAGGAAGTCCAAGCTCTACGAAGAGTGGAACCTTGTGCTCAAAAGTACCTGCACACGCTGGTGCCAACGGGCAAAGGGGAGTCTCTTCGAGGGAATCAGGCAGATTAGTTCGATAAACAAATGAAGATGAACAGAGCTCCGCGACTCAAGCGCAGCCTCCACTGGGGGCAGAAGCAGAACGTGAGTACGGAAAGGCGTGCTGTTAGACACAGCGGGGAAAAGCTATGGGCTACTGCAGGAGGGCGACCGGTTCCTAGCGAGGCTACTCACCGGTCCCCGATGCAGGCAGACCCAGGCTTCTCTGCGTCAGTTTCAGTGCTGGCAGGTTCAGATACGAGCAGGGGACGTCTCGACATCGTGTAGATTCCGCAGCAGCAGAGGTTGAGGATGTCCCAAACGCAGTGAACCCGCACAGTTTACCACAGCAGGGCAATGGAGCGGCCGTGTGTATTTCAGCCAAATGTACACTACTCACTTCAGACCTGGGAATGCTAAGTGTACGAATCGTGTGAGAGTGACAAGGACTCTTAATACAACACAACCTGACGGCGGTTACAGAGCAAGACTCCTGGGTAGGCTGGTCAGTCTGCTGGATGGCCCAGAGACACTTCCGAAGGCTTACGTGCAGGAGATGGTGAAGATGCCGAGAATAGTTGTTCCCACTATTCCAAGGGGTCGAAGTACCAGGACAGGCCTTCTCGTTCGATCAGAGGTAGAAAGGGTTTCACAAAGTGACAGCAGGGCAGAGGAGCAGTCCTTCAGCGGGTCACCAGCGATTCCTCGGTTTAGCCTCGTAGTTGCAGGATACTTGGCTCCTGTATTCCTTCGTTCGTGAGATCTCAGGAGATCGACATGGTAGTGGTGTTTCCAGCCCCCTCTTATCCACGGTTCCCTTCGCGCCAAAACGGAGGGGACCCAATGGGAGATCTGCTCACAAAACACTCACACCATACGTGGACCTATCACGGACCACGGTGGTCCCAGGCATTCGCGACACACTAGACTCTCTGGCACCCAGGATGTGTATTGGGACCAGACATCCCAGCCCACATCCTGGAGCACACAAGACCTGTAGAAGCCCGCGGGAAAGTACATGCCCAAATAAGAAAGGCCCCGGGTCAGCTCGACCTGAGGAAGGTGAAGCCTCATGGTCTGGCCATTTTGGGAGCCAGGCCACCATTTTGGGCTAAGCGCGAGAAACGCGCTTAAACGCCAAAAGGAGATCAAAAACACAAAGAAACGATCGCTGCCACCAGTCCCGTCCGTGATTCACTTGCACCGTTCATTAACAATCCAAAAAGAAGACTTGAGACCCAAGAGAGCAGTAACTTAGCTTACAGTGCCCTCTTGTGCCATGTTGCGCGAAAGCTGCAACATGATAAAAGAACTACAGAAAACAACGTTTCCCGGTACTGACTGTCTTAAGCGCATGTCAGTTTCCCCGTAAGAATGGAGCGAAAGCCCAGAGGAGTGCGGCAGAAGGCTGCATTTCTCTGGCAAAGTCTAGATCCTGGTGAAAACAACAGCAAAAAGTTTAGGGGTTGCCACATGGAAGGAAAATTACCTACAATTAAGAAATCTTTCCTAACACATCCGAGCGGGGAGGAAGGGTGGGCGCATGTGAATCTAAGCAGATACAACCATCACAAATGCTTTTACAGTAAGTAATGCAGGTCTTCTGATGTTTGTTAATCTGCATAGAATCACATGCGGTGCATAGACTAGCGAGCAGTACCCGGAGTTGGAGGTGGGTTGTGAGAAAGAACAGTAGTGATGTCTTTGTACTGCCTGTCCCACCTGAGAATCAGACCTAGAGTGAGTGTCTAGGCAATAGTGTTTTGTAAAGGTGTGTACAGAACTCCAGGTTGCCGCTTTGCAAATGGACTCAAGAGGAACATTTACAATGAATGCTATGGATGCCCCAGTGCCTTGAGTAAAATGTGCCTCTAGGCTTGAAGGGCAGTTCTCTCTTAGCAAGAGTGTGATGCATTTGACAATCCACCTAGAGATAGTGGATTTGGAGACCGCATCTCCTCTTCCTGCTGCCACTGAAACGAAAAACGGATTAGTCTTTCTCAGTGGTCGAGTTCTTTCCATGTAGAACATGACTGCTCTGCGTACGTCAAGTGTGTGCAGGCTTCTTTCTCCCATGCTTGAAGGGTTTGAAAGAGCATTGGTAGTTCTATCGATTGGTTCACATGTAACTTGGAAATTAATTTAGGTGCAAACCTAGGGTGAGTGCGTAGAACCACCTTATCTTTGTTAACTTTTACAAAGGGATCTAGGACAGAGTGCTTGTAGTTCCCTTACTCTCCTAATGAAGGTAATAGCTATTAAAAAAGCAGTCTTATAGGTGAGATCTTCAAGACTCGCTCTGTACATGGGCTCGAAGGGAGGCCCCATAAGTCTATCAACACCCCGTTTAGGTCCCATCCGGGAGCCGGGTTAGAAATGGGAGGGTGAATTCTCTTCACTCCCTCCATGAAAGCCTTAATAACTGGTATCTTCCACCACAACACTTTCTGTTGTGATGTAGTGTAGGCTGAAAGCGCAGCCAAGTGAACTTTCAGAGTTAAAGACCAGGCCTGAGTCAAGTAAATGAGTTGGGTACAAAACAATGTGTGTGGGAGAGCAGTTAATCGGGTTAATGCTCTTTGAGTTGCACCAGATGACAAACTGTTGCCACTTTCTGGAATAGCAGTATCTAGTGTTCGGTTTTCTTGCCTCCCTGATAAGGGCCATACATCTCTGATGGAGCTTCAGGTGCCCAAACTCAAAGACTTCAGGAGCCAGGCCGCTAAGTTCATTGTCTGCGGGCATGGGTGAAGCGTCTCCCCTCTGTCTTGCGTCAACATGTTGTACGGGCAAGACAGTTTCACTGGAGGAGATAGGGATATCTCCATCAGATGAGCGAACCAGGGTTGGCGGTCCCACATGGGGGCCACCAATATCATCGTGACTGGTTCTTGGTGCATCTTGTGCACTATTATGTTGAGACGGGGAGTCAGGGTTTGGGGGGGTTCGAGGGAGATGATGTCTTCGTGTAATCGGCATTAGTACTCCATGGGCAGTGGGAAATCTCTGCTGATTCCGTCTGCTAGAAAATTTAGTTCCCCTGGAACATGTGACAACAGGAACATGTTGCGATTGAGAGCCCACTTCCAAATGTTCTGTGACAGTTTGGACAGCCCTGGAGAGTGAGAGCCCCCCTGTTTGTTCAAATATTACATGGCCGTGGTACTGTCTGAGGATCAGGACCGTCTTCCCTTGCAGTTATGTTTGGAAAGCTTTAAGTGCTTTGAACACTGCCAACAGTTCCAACAGGTTTATGTGGTTGGATGCTATGTCTGACGACCAAATTCTGTGCACTTTCTGTTGAAGCAGGTGAGCTCCCCACCCTATGAGATGAGTCTGTAGTTAGAGTGGCTTCACCTGCGGCAACCCTTCAAGAGGTTGTCCCTCGACCACCACAGCAGCGAGAGAACGAGGGCTGGCGAGACAACCACTAGATCGTCCCATTGTCCGCTGGCCTGACACCACTGGCTGTTGAGCCACTCCTGCATTGGACGCATGCGGAAGAGCGAGTGCGGAACCAAGTAAATACATGACACCATCAATCCTATGTTACGCTCACCTGGTCTCTGCGGAAGCGTTGCGGCACGGTTGGATCCCTCCCTCGTCTTGGCTCCCAGTGTCTGCTGTCTTTCCCAGCTGCCGCGGAGAATGTTGTTCTGGATGCTGGTATTGCCCCTGGGAGAAGAGGAGAGGAAATGAGGATGGCGGAGAGCTGTTACGAATTCCACTCGCCTTTTTCGTGCCAGAACGGTGTGCGCAAGAGCCTTTCCATGCAAGATCACCTGTTATCTGTAATGCTGGGCTCTCTGTCGTGCTTCCTTCAGAAGGGACGCATTGAATGGGCCTAGTTGCTTCACTGGCCCGCAAAGTGGCGATCCAGACCGGCTGTGACCAATCCACTTGAAGGTTAAGTCTTTGGTTTTAGTTATTGTTCGTTTTTTCAATAATGTCTTTAGCAAGGAGTCTTGACTTGGTGGTAAGCAATAATGATGTCTTGCAATTTCTCTGCTCCTCCCTATTGGTGTGAAGATAATGATCGGGAGCTTGGATCGAATCCTGGGATTCCCCTGAGGATGATGGACTCTCAAGGTCAACAGATAAACTGGCCGTTATGATGGAAGTCAAGACACAGGTAAGATGAAGCCCAGAGTTTGTTATGAGTTTTCTAACCTGTTGTGTTCTTTTCCCTTGTAGGAGCTGTCCGACGGCGTGGAGCAGAGTCCGGAGGCTTGAAGACAGTTGGTTGGCTCCGGTGGAAGTTACCGCGGAGAAGAAGCGAAAGGCTCCCACGTCGCTGGAAGTCCGAATCGGGAGAGAAGAGGCCCCGACTCAGACGGAATGCAGGCAGGGTGCGTGCACAGCGATGGAGCGACTGGGATCAGGTAGGTGCGCCTTCAGCGATTGAGCGGCTGAGATCAGATGGGCGCGCCTCATCGATGGAGCGGCTGGAGTCAGGTAAGCGCACCTTCAGGGGTGGAGCGGCTGGAGTCAGGTAGGTACGCCTTCAGAGATGGAGCGGCTGAAGTCAGGTAAGTAAGAAGGTCTTCAGAGCTGGAGTACCGGAATCAAGGCGAGATACGGCGGTAAGCGACACGCTGCAAAGCAGAATAACGCAAAGCAAGGGCATGTGGTTGGGCTGGCCTTATATAGGCTGGCTCTGGCCCCTCCCTTTAGCCACGCCTTGTGGCTCCACCTTGCTTCGCCCAAGGAGTCCAGCACATGCCTCCCAATGCTGTTCTATGGCCACGCCCGGCCCTGATGCACGTGCTTTAGGCACAGAGTGTTCCAAGGACACATTTCTATGAGCCTGGCGCCAAAGGCGCCAGGACTGGGTCCAAGTGGCCCCTGGGGGTGATGAAGGCCTGGGCCCTTGCCCCATGGCCATGACATCTTAACAGTCGCATAGCCTTGCGTACCGTCACCTCTCGACTGGCTACATATTGAGGGATTTGAAACAGTCTTCCCCTCCAACGTCTTCCCCTCGTTGGAGGGGAAGACGAGGCAGTCCTTTGTTCGAATTAGAGCCCCCTAGGAACTGCTTGACCTGATGGGGGTCTAGGCTGGATTTTTTCTCGTTGATAGAGAATCCCAGACTGAATAGAAGATCTATCGTCTTTTTAGTATTTGACAGACAGGTTTCGTAAGAGTCCCCTGTTATGAGCCAGTCGAGGGGCGGATTGCCTGCGCATGTGTTCTGCTGCCTCTGCTAGCACCTTTGTGAATACCTTTGGTGCAGATGCTATGCCGAAGGGTAGTACCTTCGACTGATAATGCTGGTCTTGTATCACAAATCTGAGGTATTTTATGTGCGCTGGCAACATTGAAATATGAAAGTATGCATCTTTCATGTCCAGTGTTGCCATGTAATTCCCCTGTGAAAGCAAGGGAATTACTTCCTGCAGAGTGACCATGCTTAACTTCTGTGGCTTTACAAATTTGTTCGCTGGGCGCAGATCTAATACAGGGTGCATGGTTAGTTCATTTTTGGATACAAGGAAGTAGACTGAATAAATACCTACTTTTACCTGTGACAGAGGTATGACCTCTATGGCTCCCTTCTCTTGTACTGTCTCGACTTCCTGAAGGAGGATACGAATATGGTCTGGTGTCAGTCGTCTTGCTCATGGAGGTCTGAATGTTGGGGACCAGTTGAACTCTATACCGTACCCATGGGCCACGGTCTTTAGCACCCACTGGTCTGTAGTTATCAACTCCCATGCCTGAAGGAACAATGTTAGCCGGCCCCCGACCGGGGAGGCATGGGAGGGGAGCAAAATCTTTGGGTCATTTTGAACCTGAGGCCAGTGAGCCTCTGGAGGGTAGAGTTCAGGCCCCTTCCTTTCCCACGACATTAACCCCTGTGGGGATACGGGTGGTGAATCCGCTGGTTCCCTGTGGAGAGGACCAATTATTTTCTGGAGTGTACTGTTGTTGTGGGAAGCGTTGCCCACGAAAAAGCTGTCTGGACCCACATCCTCGTCTTGTAGAGGGTCTTTGTGTAATTTGGTCTAGCATTTTCAGGCTGTCATGCTCCTTTTTTGCGGTCTCGAGCGCTTTGTCGACCGCTTTCCCAAACAGGTTGGATTCTTCCAAAGGGTTTATTTATAAGTGACGCTTGCGTCTCTGGCTTGAACCCAGAGTTCCTTAGCCACATGTGTCTCTTCAGGAGTATGCCCTGAGCCAGAGATCGACCAGCTGTTTCGGCGGAATCCAAAGTGCTTTTAAGTATGCTTTGGTGCACTTGTCTGCCCCTCAGTCACTGAGGCCAGGCGATGAGTTCGTAGTGGTTCGGGAACCTCCTGTAGGCCTTTTTGTAGCGTGGCCCACTGAGCATCCGCGTAGCTGGCCAATAAGGTGGTATTGTTGGAGATACAAGTTGGAAAAGCTACTGCAGCCGTAACCCTTTTCCCAAGGGCGTAAAGTCTTTTACCTTCTTTATCAAGGGGGTGCCTCGTGTTAAGAAGGATTTCTGAACTCTGACCTGGACGGGCAGAGGTTCAGAAGGCCAGCCTACTTTCTTGGAACAGGGTAACCTCTGGCCAGACCAATCAGGGTAGCTATGGCAAGCGGTCAAGACTAAGTCTCAGGAGGGGTGAGGGTGACTGAAGGACCTCAATGAGTACACAGAGCAAGGACACTTACAAAGTATTTCAGACAGGTGTTATATTAAAAATAGTCATTTATTACAAGGCCTTTGTAACCTAGACCATAGCAATGAATCAGAATAACACTAAGTAAACCAATACAACACGCTCAATGCAGTATATATACAAGACCATGGGGGTCAAAAAGGGTGTCTGCATGAAATATGTCGACAAACTAGATGGGAAGGAAACAGGCATTGCAGTTAATCTTTTAGGCCCAGTTCAACATCAGTTATTCACCTAAGAGGCAGTCCAAGCCCTAAGAAGAGGGGAGCCTTGTGATCAATAGTACATGTAGTGCCAGCTCACGCGGTTCTTCTAATGGGCAAAACGGGTTCTCTAGCAGCTCGGGAAGATGGATAAGGCGATGAAGAATAAGTTCCCACTATTCAAATAGGACCTCCACTTGAAGCCAGATGCAGTTCGAGAGTTCGGGATGGAGTCGCTATTTCACAATAGCAGTGGACAGGAGAGGGGGTCCCCCAGGGGCCATTTGTGCATAAAAATGATGGGCTCTTGCACTAGGGGCCACCGGTTGGGGTATTGATTACTCACTGGTCCCTGATGCAAGGAGACCCAAACTTCGGCAGGTTAGTCCAATTTGGTTGCAGGTTCGAATGCGGCAAAAAGGACATCTTGGCACCTTTTAGTTCCTGAGATCCAGTGAGGATTGCCAAACGGGACAGTGGCGATTTCTCCGCTCCGGGTGGAAGAATCGCCCCAGTTTCACTGCAGCAGGCTGCAGGGGCAAGAGGGTCACAAATGCAGCAGACTTGCAAAGGATGTTGCCGCAGCAGGGCAACATGGTAACCGCGTTTACTCCGGTCCGGGCGCACTCGTCTCACTTCAGACCTGGGAATGCCAAGTGTACGAAATTCGGTGAGGGTGCTGTGGACACAGAGCTAGCAGTATACCAAGTTACGGGGGCCTCCTCGAAACGACGGCAGAGACAGAGCAAAGGTCTTTGTTAGGCGGAATCCTGTGCAGTTCCCTTAGGGATTACTGCAAAAAGATTAAGACTACAGGAGTAAGCAGTAAACCCAATTGGTAGCAGTCTGCACCACCCAGATTTACCTGGTAGCTGTGGCTGAGAAGTCAGACTTCTCTCAAGAAGAGTTAGGCAGTATGTAGAGTATACACAATAGGGCTAAAAACACAGTAGAGCAAACAAACACTGCCCAGAGCTTTGTATAAAAAGTATAGTTATTTATTTAAAACACACTTGAGCAATATACTAGCACTCTTAATCAAAAGCAAGTTAAAACAGTCAGTTAAAGTATACACACCTCCCTTTATAACTATCAGACAAGTCAGGGTTAAAGCACAACTATTTGTTAAGACAGAAGTGAGCGCTTAACCTAGATGGCACTCCAATAGTTTAGGTTAAAAAGGGAGAGAAAAGGCAGAGCATAAAATAAAACAGTTCCCAACACTTTTAAGAGTTCAGAGCAAGGAGAGAAAGGCAAGTTATACTGTAGAGCCAAAGTTCATAGGCCAGGCCCACTTTAAATGGAGCAAAGCAAAATGTGCCCAGGATCACACGGTTTAAAGTGCACTGAAAGTCTTTGCAGAGTGTTCAAAAGAGGTTGGGGTAAGTCAAAAGATATAGTTAGAAGGCCTGGAGCCAACCCAGTTTAGAAGCCAAGGATTTAAGGGTCACCTTTAGCAATCTGTAGAAAGGGAGGCCAGGCAAGACACAGTACCTTAAAGAGAAAGGAAGCTCCAGCGGGGGCAGTTGTTCCTGGCAGTGATTGCAGTTCGTCGTTCCGACCAGGGGAAGAGAGGGTCTCGTCGAGGAGGAAACTTGGAGTCGTTGCACTGCACAGGGATGAAACCAGCCACGGAGTTCCCGATTAGAAGGTGCGGTCCTTTTATTCGCGGTCAAAATGGTGAGCTTGGCTATCCGACCGCCGGGGTGCTTGGCACGAGCGATTCGACCAAGTGCTGTCTTTGTAAGACAAAAAAGGGTGAACTGGTTGGTCCCACCAGCTCAGGGGAAGAAGACTCTTCCAGCAGAAGATCTTCTCTTGTCGTCTGGAAAGTGGTGAGGTAGATGCAGCAGGGCTTCACCGGTGGTGTCGTCGCTGCAGATGGCTCAGCTTCGTCCCTCTTCCGATTCTTAGGTCCTTTGGCGACTTCTGAAGTTCCAGTCTGAAAGGCCCTACTTTTATGCAGAAAAACCCCTATTCATCAGCCTAGCTGTCACATCACACATGCTAAGTGGTGAGCCGGGCGGCTCACCACGGGGCCAATCAGAGTAGAGTGCGACTTGGGTTGCTAAGGCAACGCAGTCCAGGGTGCCTTTTCCCCCCTCCACCCCTCCTATGGAACCCAGACAGAGTGGCACCACTTTGAGGGCTTCTGTGGAGAAGCCCGCCAAAATAGTGGAACAAAGGGCTCGACCTTGGTCAGAGTTACAGAGACGGACACAAACGCCATTTTAGAACAGAGTTCTGGCAAAAAGACCCAACCGTAGATTTAATATTAAATAAAGCGGCGGTATCTTTAACATTGCACCAAAAAGTGGTGCGTTTAAAATCAATGGGAAAATCCTGTAGAGAATATTCCTAGGGAATATTTCACGTGGTAATCACTGCCACCAGCCAGAAACTCGACAAGGGGGGACTGGACAGTGCCCCCTTGAAAACAGACCCAGGGGCAAGTATATTAACCCCTTCCAGTACTTCCACAATATGATGGTTTGTACTGGTTCTGTTCACAATTTTGGACTAGTAAAGCCAATGGTGACTTTACATGCCCTGGGAGACAGTAGTCAGTCCCAGGGTATGGAGTCTATGTTTGGGAGTCAATGTGACACCCCTGTGTTACTGCACTGAGGGTGCTGTGTAACACACATACAAAAGAGATGATGCCCTATGGAGTAAAATAAGCTACCCCATAGCCCATGAACACATACCAAGTCAAAAGTACATGCTGGTGGGGGACTCACTAGGTTTGGGAAATTAGCCTTATAAGAGAGTTCTCCGTAACAGTCCTGCGTAAGCTGGTCAGCCCACTGGTTGGCCCAGGGACACTTCCGAGAAAGCTTACTTGCAGGGTTTGGTGAAGGTCCCGAGAATAGTTGGTCCCACTATTCCAATGGGTCGAAGCGTCTTCGCAGACCTTCTAGGAAGACCAGATGCAGAGGGTTCCCACGGGACGACAGCAGGCTCAGGGTGCCAAACCTTCCAGCGGGTCACCAGCGGTTCCTCGAATCAGCTTTGTAGCTGCAGGATACTTGGATCCTATCCTTTGTTCAGTGAGAACTCAGGTGATCGACATGGTAGTGGTGTTTCCAGCCTCCTCTTATCCAAAGTTCCCTTCGATCCAAAACGGAGAGGACCCAATGGGAGATCTGCTCACAAAACACACTCCATACGTGGACCAATCGCAGACCACGGTGGTCTCAGGCATTCAAGACACTCCAGACTCTCCAACACCCAGGTTGTGTATTGGGACCAGACATCCCAGGCCACATCCTGGGGGCACACACACACAAAGCATGCAGAAGCCAGCGAAAGCAATGGAATTCGTGGGAAAGTGCATGACCAAATAAGGACTGGCCCGGGTCGACCTCAACCAGGGGAAGATTAAGGTGGAGGGGCAAGATGGCCAAAGGACAGGACAAAGAATCTCGTGGCATGGCCATTTTGAAGCCAGGCCACCTATTCGTGCCAAACGGGGTTAATGCGGTTAACATGGCAGGAAAGGGTTCAAGATAATGTGAAACGATAGCTGCCACCAGTCCTGTCCCTGACACATCTGCACAGTTTATAGAAAGTCCAGAGAGAGTATCTTTGGCCTTTGGAAATGACTATAGACACAAGTGTGCTTTATGGCAAGATACATTGCACACTTGTTACATGTTGCACAAAAGTTGCAACTTGAGAAAAGGACTAAGGGAAACAAAGTCTCCCAGTACTGACTGTCTTAAGGGCATGTCAGTTTTCCCATAAAAAGTGAGCGAAAGCCCAGAGCAGTGCAGCTGAAGGCTGTGCTTCTCTGGCAAAGTCAGTCAATGGTGTCTAAACAGCAGCAAAAAGTTTGGGGGTTGACACATGGGGGCAAAATTACATACACATGAAATCTTTCCTAACACGTCGCCGGTTGACAGTGGACCCCCTGCCCTTTTTCTTGTAGTGGTCACCACCAGAGAGTCTGGGGTGGAGTGACCTCCGATATAAAGGGGGTCTAAGGGAGAAGGACGAAAGAGCTTTTCTATGCTCGGATTAACACCTATTGTACGAGCAGGTGTTAAAAAAATGTCTGTCTCCCTCCTTTTCATCGAATTGAGGAGAGGAATAGCCTGGCTGGCCGGTGGTTTCTCTTTGAGAAGGTCTTCCACAAAGTCAGCTTCAGGGACAGCGTCATCTGTGGCGATTTTGAAGTGTTCAGCTGCTTTGAGCAACATGACGTTAAACGTCAATTGATCATCCACTGGCAAGGGTTGTCTAGTGGGAGTGGTCTGGGGGAATCCAAACACAAGGCATCAGGATCTGGTGAAGGATCTGGAGTGCGCCATGGCCAAGGATCACCCATATTCGGGTTTTCGCCCCCCGACCCCTCTATGGGATCATGCATGTCCTCAGGATTGTTGAATTGATCTTCATCCTGAGTGTCTGCAGGAATCTCCTCCTCAGTGAGGTCATAGGTGTATATATCGTCTTCCTGAGAGGGGTCAAAGAGTCTTGGGAATTTTGCTACAGGGTCCAAAAGGGGCTCTCATCCCGTGGTCTTCTAGGCATGGGTTGCTCTGAACGGGTAACAAACCTGTCCAGCCTTTCCATACAATTTTCAAACTTCTCTCTAGTCCAAACAGAAGACCGAGAATGGTCTAGAGGTGGAAAAGGATCTTGAAAAAGCGCTTCTGTCGTAAAATGTAGAAATTTTTGTTGCAACGTCGAAAAAATCCCTTCCTCGCCGTCCGAAAACTCTTCCTGGGGGACCGACAGAGGTGGGGTGTACCTGTGCCTTTCTTTCGGCTTAGGGGAGGGTTCCGGTACTCCTCTTAGGCCATCCTTGGATTTCGACGGGTCCTTGGCCTTTTTCGTAGGCCTCAGTGAATCTCTTGACTGCCGTCTATGAGAGTGCAGAAATAATTCTCGCTATGCTGTCGGCAACGTCCTCCGCGGATGGGAGGTGTGTAGCCTCGGCCTGCGATTGTGAAGGAGCCTTTTTCAGCAGAGGCGGGGCCTTGTCTTCGGAGAATGCCTTCTTTGGTGGAACCAGAACCCTGTCATCGCTGGACGCCTTCTTGCGAAGCGTCTCGACGGAACCCGGGTTATTAGCAATAACGCCCTTTTTTTTGGTGGTTCAGTTGCTAAGCACATATGCGGATGAGGGGAGGGCTGCAGATCCAGACGGTCGGCAGGTGCCGCCGGAGCTTCCGGTGTACCAGTTGGCACTGAGGTCTTCTTACTTGGCCGTTGATTGACTAGGGGTTGTGTGCTTAGTGCTATGTAAATGTTCGTCTGTCGCCGGGGTGTACCTTCCCCATAGCAGTGCCTGAGCCATGCCTGGCGGGGCCGGGGACAGACTATGCGGAGCGGGAGCGCTCTGTCGAAAGGTCAACGACCTCTGGGTCGGAGGTCTGGTCGTCACTATTGCCGTCACATTCGGTGGCTGCAGCAGCAGAAGATCATTCGGCCTTTGACATCCTGTAGGCCGCCCACCGCTTGACTTTGCACTCCTTCAATGTCTTAGGGCGAAGGAGCTTACAAGCCGTGCAATCTACTTTGTTGTGTTCGTTTATGCTCATCTCACCAAGGAAATTTGCCTTTGCAAATGGGGCAAAACCTAAACTGAGTCCTCTCCATAGCTGAGGATGGGTAGAGTGACGAAGACCAAAAGGGAAAGGCCTTCTCAGATTGTACAGAAATGTCCACCCAGACCCCACTCTCCCTACTGTGTAGGCCAGCAGAAGGCCCAGCCACATGGTCCACAGTACCGACTGGATCACCGTCTGTCGAAGTTCTGATGATTCAGGTTTTCGGTGGAGATCTGAAACAGCCGTTGAAATAAGGGACGGATAGGGTGATCTTAAGTAATTTATATAAACTGTTCGACCAAAGGTCGAAGGGACAATAGGCGATGTCTCTGATGAGCTCTGCATAAGGCGACCAGTATGCTGGGCGGAAAAAAACAATCTGAGGGACCTCGACGCGTGAAGGATCTTGGGTACACTACACGTCACGTAGGGATAGTGTTACAGGCACGCCCATGTCGATGTCCCCTTTCGATTCTCGAAAGACAAGATGCAATGCTCCACGGTTACCACTGGATGTCAGACTATGCACAGCATGTGATTCTACGCAGATTAACAAACATCAGAAACTTCAATACTGTACACTTCATTTCTAAATCAGTAAAGACCCTTTTGGGATGGCCCACAGACACAACCTACACCCTCAGGTGACTTCAATAGCTAGGGTGCTGGGGACATTATCTTATATAATATTCTTAAGCTGGCAAATACTTTTGGTTCCCTGCCACAGAGTCATTCAGTATAACAGGCTAGGCCGAAGTCAATGGGCAAAACTCTTCTATAGGATGAAGCACTTCTGGTAGGTAAATAGAAAAGTCTTTGCACAATGTTTTAGGAGTCTTTGAAGAAAAGTAGAATCAAATGTAGGGCCACATGCCGTTAGAATTGTGAGTAGTAGAAGATGCAAGAAACTCTACAGCAAGAGGTAAGTTCTCTCAGACTTTAATTGAAGAAAAGAGGACTTCTGTTCCTGTGCAACTCTGCAGATCTCACTGTTCCTGGGCCTCAGTCGTGGGGACAAAAGTGAGGACTTCTGGGGACTCCTGCGTTGCAATGGGACGGTCACTGCTCGCAACCGGCAATCTTCAAATCAGTGGCTGTTTAGTGTTTCAGCTCCTCGCGTCTACCGCAAATAGCAACACTGTGGTTCCCATCTGTCGAGATGGACTTTCCTTGCTTCTGGGGTCCCGCACTCTGTTGAGGGGGGCTCAGGCTCTGTCAGTCCTGCTTCCTGGGAGTCCGGGGGATCTTCCTGAAGCTCTTGGCCAGCTTAAAAGCAAAAGCAACACACACAATCTGGTGTCCCTCTCCCTGGCTATACGGTTTCCAGCAGCAACTCTGTGGAAATTCAACCAGGTCTGAGAAGGATGTCCAGGTGGCTTACTTTGGAGTTGATTGGTTCCACCAACTCAAGGGGAGAAGTCGTCGTTGCAGGGGCTTCTCTGTCAATACGAATTTGGAGTTTCAGCAACGCAGCAGGGCTTCACCGGGCAAACCAACGGTCCACTAGTTGCAGCAGACGTCCTCTTCAAGTTCTTCTTCGGTTCCTTCGTCCCAGTGGTCGAGACTGCCTTCCAAGCCAAAAGCCTTGCCTTTTATTCAGTTCTATCCCATTCATTCCAGCCTAGCTGCCGATCAACCAGCAGGGTGGCTGTCCTTGTCGGACAGCCAGCCGGCCAATCACCTTTGAGTGCATTCCTGTAACCAAAGGGATTAAGCACAGGGAGTTTCGGGCACCTCCCTCACTTCCGGCCCACCCTAGACACCCTGGAGCCAGAGGCAGGCTTCATTCGTCAAACCCGCCAAAGGCAAAGCGAACAATGGGACCAAAACTGGTTTGGCGCTCAGAGTAAATCACAAGAAGGACCTTTCCACATAGAAATGCAAAAAAAGAAGGCCGGGGCCATCTTGACAAAAATGGCACCCTTGGGTGCTTTACTGCAGCTGCGAATGCAGGCCGCGGTAAATGCACACCACGGTAGTTACAGCGAAACCACTGCCACCAGCCATTCAGTGAGAAAAGGGTAACATAAAAATGTTACATGAGAAGCTAGGCAAAAGGGGATACTAGGTAACCCCTCCAGCCCCTATTGTAAGGTAGTGTGTGCTGGGTCTAGAAAGTTATTAATGTAAGTAAAGTCAATTACACTTTACTACTCTGGGAAACAGTAGTTTATCCCAGAGAAGGTATTTAAACTTTTGGGAAATCTGAAAGACTTCCCTGTGCCACTGCACTGAAGGTGCTGTGTGACAATGTAAAAGATGATGGTTTATAGTCATAATATCGAAAACATAATGGCGAAATACAAAAATGTTGAAAAAAATGTCGAAAACTTATACAACAAGACAATTATTCGAAAAAAAAAATTGAAAAAAGTCATACAACAATGCTAACATACCAATGTGAAGTGTCAGCAATAGTACTGTTTTATGGGGGTTTCCCCCCCAAACCCCCCTTACCCGAACCCCCGCAGTCACCCCCCGTCACCAACACAACCATTTGCCTATCTGTAAATAAAATACATTATGACTGACTGACGGAAACCCCATAGAATGAAGAGTAGTAAGGGTTAAGCAAATAGGTGACACCCACGAGTAAAGAACCTTGCCTAAATACCAAGGAACAGATGACGGTTGTGGAAAACCGTCATTACCCGACAGAACCAAATGTCAGAGCGGACTACAGTAGATTCAATACGGCTACTTCAGGCAAAAACAGGTAATATTACCATAAAAAATATGTAACTAGATATTTAATTCGAAAAATATATTACTATTAGTGTGTGACAAAAATAGTGAAACATTTTTTTCCGTTATTTTAGATTGAAAATGGCAAACAGTTGAATATATAACTTCACAAAGGGGAGGAAAACAACTGGTTTTCAAAAGGATACATCTACAATAAGGAATCAGAAAAAAATGAACGCACATACTGGAAGTGCACTGAATATCGAAGAACAAAATGTACTGCACGAGTGATAAGTGAGTCTTCTAATACAAAAATAAAGGGAGAACACAACCAACTTCCGGACAAAACAAATATAATAATAAAACAAACACTTCATGAGCTTAAAAGAAAGGCAGTAGAAAACCCAGGTCAAGCAAGAGGTTCAGTAATAGACAGTATGTGACAAATTACCTTTACACATCTCAGCACAAATTGCTGGTGAAAAACAGATGCAGCGAACAGTACACCAAAAAAAACAGAAGATCTGCTACCAGCACCTATGATATACAATGAAATAACCATACCAGAAGTGTTTAAATTAACTGATAAAGGTGAACATTTCCACCATGCTACCATAGAAATGAGAGACGAAAAAATATTAATATTTTCAACGGTGACCAATTTCCAGCAACTGAGTCAAAGTGAACTGTGGCAAAGTGACGCGACATTCAATGCATGCCCCCAACCCTTCCAACAATTTTTTTTACAGTACATGGATCGATAAATAACACTCACTCCACTCTTTTATGTATTAACGCCCAAGAAAGCGAAGAAACCTATAAAATCGTGTTTAACAAAATCAAGGACACTGTACCAGATTCAAAACCCACAAATATAATCATGGATTTCGAATTAGCACAAATGAAGTCATTTGCTGCAATATACACAGATACAAACATACAAGGGTGCTTTTTTCATTTTACTCAAGCCATATGGAAAAAAATACAAAAACTGGGACTAAGCACAAAATACACAGAGGACAGTACTTATCAACATAACATAAAAACACTTTTCGGATTGGCATTTGTTAAAGAGGATCAAGTTATAAATTTCTATGAACATTTAATAGACAGTGACTATTTTAAAAATCATGAGGAGGAAAATTCGGACTTGTTAGATTACATGGAGAACACTTGGATAGGACAATTAACAAGGAGTGGCACAAGACGAAGGCCCAAATACAGTGTAAAATTATGGAATTGCTACCAAGCCACATTAGAGGGGAGACTGAGAACTAATAATACATTGGAAGGATGGCATAGCCGAATTAATAAAAATTTCAAGACAAAAAAGCCAAATTTATGGCATTTTTTAAAAGAATTACAAAATGAACATCAGGAATTTCCTCTCTCACAAACAATTTCACTTGCAAACACAGAATTACAAAGGAAGAAATACAGAGACTACGAGCAGAAACTTGAGCAAATGGTACATAAATTTAACCAAGATGACAAAGAAAACTACCTGGATTCTACAGCATATAATTTAAAGTGTTAAAAATACGCAAGTTTTTGAAGAATCAACAATCCGCCATGGCAAATTCAACCAGCAGCCAAAAACACCACCTAGACAAATCCAAGGATCCCAAAGTACGGAAGGCAATCCATAGAAAAATAACATCCAAGCAAAGTCCAAATCTGCAGTCAAAAACTGTTAAATCCAGCAAAGAAAAAAAGTTGAAAATCCAAGAAAGCCCAAGAAAAAATTTACAATCCAACAAAAAAAAAAAGTCTTTAGATCGGAAAAAAATCCATTACATCCATCAAATCCAGGAAAAAAATCCATTGCGTCCATGAAATTCGGTAAAAAAAACATCCAAATCCTAAAAAAAACAGGAACAAAGACACGGAGACCCGAACGCGACGTAAACGCTTTAAGAATGGACTTTAAAAATGGCGCCCACGCATACGTAGCCTTACGCTGCCTTACGTACAAATCAATAACAAATATCAACAAAATGCACACTCCCATTTCTTATACAATAGCACCATCTAGTGGAGAAAACGTATACTGATTGTTCAAAGTTAAAAAAGACTGCTACCTATTTAGCATTTATTATTTATTAGTATTGTTATATTTAAAATAAATAATGTTTTTTTACCTAATATATATATATATATATTACAGAAACTACTTTAGCAAAATACCTATTGCAATGTTAATATATAATTATTAGTAAACATATGTTACAATGTTAATGCTTTAAAAACACAAACATGCTTAATAAAACATTTATAAATACTTACCTTAGCATGTAAAATTTTTGTATTTCAACATTTTCGAATTAATATTTTCGACATTATGACTTTCGAAAATATTACATTCGAAAATATGACTGCACACCAAAGATGATGCCTATGGAGTTTGTCAGGCTCCATAACCAAAAGAAACACAAAGCTCAGAAATCACATTAACATACACGAGAGAGTGGGAAAAAGGGTTTCACTCTCTACAGGTTAAAAAAATCAAGTCCTCAAAATCCAGCAAAGTTGCTGGGGGTGTCTCTAAGGTAGAGGGATTTAGCACATTTCTGAAAATTCTCCCCAACACAAGGCCCAACAGTTTGTTCACCTCATGTAGGCTCACTTGAGCTCCTGGGCTTTTCTTTAATGAACTCCTGACTGTCGAACTAACATTTTCTAAGACAATTGCATCAGAACTAGAACTGTCGCATTGATTTTGGCTGTCATGGTTCCCTAAAGGCATCCTTTCTGAATCCTACTGACTTTGGCAGTGCTAGTTCCCTTACAGGTTTTAATTGTTTTACACTATTTGGTGGGATAAAAGACTGCCTACATCCCTATGGGAGAAAAGACTATAGTTACAGTGCTACAGTGTTCTAGCCTACTCTAACACTTCTTCCCTCCAAACTCAACATTGTATGGTGAACCATAAGTGCTACTGCTGAACCTAACTGATGTCACTGTGTGGGCTGGAAATGCTTTAATTGAATAACTTGATTCTGAAATTCTGCTTTATGTTACTATTAGTTGGCTGCATAACAGTGTGATTCACTGGCTTTGTGTATATAAATGAATAATTTTAATATCAATTTTAAAGTGTGTACGGGTTTACTTGTCTCTACTGATTTCATTGTACTGCTCTACAGCTTACAGTACCCCAAGATAAGCCTGGCTGCCCTATGTTAAAGGTTGTGTCACTAATTCCAAGCAGATACGTCTTGTGAAGTCCCACACAAGTTTGACTCTACAAAGTCTTACCCAACATGCCAGTCTGTCAAATAACTATTTCGGCGATATGCCATAAAAGGAAAAATACACATACAAATAACAATAGTGTTACATATCAGCGAGGAAAGTCCGTGTTTGCGTGTCCCACGGCTTCCCTGCGGAGAAAAACACACTTGCAGGCTCCCTTGTGGAGCAGATATAGGTTGCCATGGCGCCTGTATACGCTCGAGGAACCCGTGTCAGCTGACACATTTTGTGGGTGGAGGACGCGTAATGAAGTCACGCCCCCCTGCCGTTTAAAATTGCTGTTCTCCTGGCGGCTCGTTGCTGCCAATTGTGGTTCTGCTTTCCTGCTCAGGTTACGCCCCGTCCTCTTTGTGAACTTCTGTTTTGCGAAGTTCTGTTGAATTCCTGGTTACTGACCTACACTGGTCTTTCTGGACTGCTTTTGGATACTGCCTTTGGCCTGGGCTAAGTCTGTTACGTTGCTGACCCTGACCGCCCCCGGACTGCCTGCACTCCGCCTTGTTGACTTCCTGCACCCCTGGTCTCGACCCGGAACGCTACTGGATTGCCTCTGCTTGCGCCCACTGCCTCCTTGCAGTTTCCTCACCTTAATTCTGCCTGGACGCCTCCGCTGCTCTACATCCTGCCCGAGGCTGTACCAACATTTCGTTTTACAAGGTAAACAAAGCTTTGCACATTTATTTGGGGATTCCTGTCAGTGCTACCTCCGCTGAACTGCTTCAGTCATACCTCACCTCTCTGCTGGGATTCCTAGAACATGTTCTTCTTTCTGTCTGACTCTACTGGTACATTTCCTGGACTGCATTATTCTTCGGGAACAGCCCTCCAAGTGCATTATTGTGACGCTTTCCTGTGCATGCACCAACCCGTCACTAGTGCGACCCACGGGCCACCCGGGTATAGCTTCCCGTATAACCTGCCTTTTTGTTATTTTATCCTGTCGTTACTCTCCAAACTGCACATCATTAACTCTTGAGATTCCCTCCTTTCAGGTCTGTTTTTGGTTTGCTTATTTATAGGGAGAGCCTATTAGGTTGCACTTATACTTATGGTATTGGGTTTATTTTCCTTGTAGGTTCATCCCCGTAGTGAACTCCACTCCAATCCTTGCCTAGGTATTTCCGTCAGTTATTGTTGTCTTCTTGCATTACTTCCTCAACATAGCACTTCTAATCCTCTTTGTATTCCTTTGCAGCATTGGTTTGGCGGTGCGCGTTTTCCCCGCTCTTTTATGCGATTGACACCTGTGCCTGTTCAGATTGAAACAGCAGAGAGGTACATCGTAGAGAAGAGCCCCTCTTTCTGAGGAAGCCTGAATCTTGAATTCAGGGGAGCTGGAATACTGGAGGCTGAACAGTGAATTCCTGTATAAACTTCCGTCTCCAAGGTCACCTAATCCAGATTTTCTGACCTGCATACGGAGCGGTGAGTAACAAATAGGACTAAAATACCATGACATTAAAAACACTCCCACGTTATCACATTCAAATTACAGCCCACAAGCCTGACAATATTGCATCGAATATGCAAGTGTAACATCAAGTAAGATTAGAATCGTAAAAAGGGAAAAAAAGAATTTGTTTGCAATTCAAAAACAGAGTAAACTCCAAGAAAATAAACGATTGTGCAGAATCTCTTAAAAATGCAGATCTTCTCCAACATGCTCTAATAATGTACTTTGAAACAGCAAAAAACAATGAGACCATTATCGGAGTTTCTACATAATTTCATTGCATCGCTGATCATTCTAATACCACATTCTTGGAACCTTGGTTTCAGGTAGTTCCTCCTAAATGGCAAGTACAAGAGAAAGACAAGAAGGAAACGCTCAATACATTCGATCCTGTCCGGGCAATATGGGCATTTATCTGTAGCATTAGCATGGACGGAAAGAACTCATGTATTTGAACCTTGGTTCTCTGCAGAACCAAGAGCCTTAAAACTCAGCTGCAGCCAGGCTGAAAGGTAATGGCACGCAGCCTATATGACCGCTGACAGAGCTGCCCTTCGTCTCACCATGTCAATATATCAAAAGGCAATTTTGGCTGCTAAAAAAAATCTTTTTTTAGTGAAAGTCGAATTTGCTGTTAATAGGCCGAAAGCACTATTTGCGTTGGTCCAAACTCTTCACACCTATGGAAGCTGGTGCCTCTATTGAACCTTCACAAGCTCCCTGGGACTCCCTCTCCTCTTGCTTCCATTCTAAAATTGAATCTATTCTCAAGGATATTCGAGAAAACTATCAGGAGTGCCACTGTTCAGGCACCCTCCGAACTGCCAGCCCCTCCACCCCCAAAGCTTCTTCCGAGCAGGACATGACCACAGCCATTCATAGCCTTAAATCAGTTTTGCCTTCGGATGCCATACCGCTGTCTGTGTTCAAAGATATCTCTGAAGACCTCATTTCACATATTACTATGGCAGTGAATCTGTTATTTCAAGAGGGGCTTATTCCCAGCACATTGAAGCCTGACTGTGTGCTACCTCTTTTGAAGAAGCCCTCCCTACACCCTGGCGTGCTCGCTAACTTCCGGCCCATTTCTCTTCTTCCTGCTTTGATGAAGGTTTTGGAAAGTCTAGTTTCTCCCCTTCTGTCATCCTTTTTGCAAACGTACAACTTTTCCGATACATTTCAGTCCTGCTTTTGGCCTGGGAGAGGAACCAAATCAGTACTGAACTCTGTGCTAGACAATTTAACCCACCTAGTTGATCAGGGTGGGGTGGGAGCGCTTCTCCTGCTGGACCTGTCGGTGGCGTTTGACACTGTAGATGATTTCACTCTGATCTCCCGCTTGTCGAACGCCGGCCTGTGCGGCCAAGGGCTGAGCTAATCACTGCCTTCCTTGCTGACCGGACTCAATCTGTTTTTTGCCTCCTTTCTGCTCACAACCGATTCCTCGATTTTGCGGAGTACCACAGGGATCCACTCTGTCACCAATTTCTTTTAAAATCTACAATCGCTCACTTCTGTTTCTTATTTTGTCACATGGTTTCCGTTTCTATTCTTACGCAGAGGATACGCAGATCCTGGTCTGCCTTGATCTCGCTCACCCTGAAACTGTATTAGCTTAGAAGCTGTCTCGCGGACCTGGGCGTTTGGATGGCTAATACTCAGTGGCAGCAAGACTGAGGTTCTTGTGGCAGGCACAACCAGCCCACTCTCCTTTTGGACTCCGGAGTTCTGGCCAGGCTCTCTCGGCCCGTTCCCTCTTCCATCCCCTTCAGTGAGAAATTTGGGTATGACGTTCTCAGCCTCCCGCTCTATGACAGAGCAGGTTGGTGCAGTCTGTAAATCTGCCCATTTCAAGCTGCGCACCTTGAGGAAGGTTCTTCCTTTTATTCCCTGCAATCTTCATGCCCCTGTGGTAGCAGCCCTTGTTCTTAGTACAGCGGATTACTGTAATTCACTGTACTATGGCCAACCACCTCATCTGATAAATCGCATCCAGTTGCTCCAGAATGCGGCGGCCAGAGCAATCTTGCGCCCCACTCCACGAGCACATATGTCACCGATTTTCAGACAGCTGCACTGGATTCCGATTGATAAAACGGATTTTGTTTAAATCAATGTGCCTGGTACATCAAGCCTTCTACCAGTTAGGAGCGGAGTACCTTCAGGAAAAATGTGTCCATTATGTTCCCTCTCGTCCCCTCCGTTCTCAGACTGCTCTCTTGCTATCAGTACCTCTTGTTCGACGGTCATGAATGGGTGGCCGTGCACCTTTTCTGTAGTAGCCGCAAGGGCTTGGAATCAGCTGGCCTGGTCTCTCCGAGCTATTACCAACCATCTGGTCTTTCGGCTTTCTCTGAAGACCCTCCTTTTTTAGACTCTTTGCAATTACTTCCTCATCTCAACTGTTTAGCGCCAAGATGCCTTTGGGCGTATGTGCGCTGTATAAATACATATAACATAACATGTTTGGCATACTGCAGCCACAGGGAGAATACTGAATCTGAACTTTAGGCACAATGATCTTTGGGACCGCAGTCTCATTAGGTCCAAATAGTTTCATAACCTGTGTAACTCTCGTTTTACCAGTAGATCCTCAGAGCAGAAGACGCATGTGCTCTACTCCGAAGCTCCGATTCCTATTTCCGCCAATAACTTGAATTTAATCTTTGTTTATCATTAGATATAATAACAGTTGGGTTGCATCATGAGTCAGTAACCAGGTTTTGACATACAGAAACCATTTCAGGGACCCAAGAGGTCCCTAGCAGCATCTCTGTTCTTTTGTAGACCCTCACACCACCACAATATAATCCAGTATAAAACTGGCATAAGGGCCACCATATCCTCGATCTTCGTTAATCCCAATTCCTTGTGTACAAGGATTGTGGAAGTCCCTGCTTGGAGAGTCCCAGGTTTTTCTTGAGGAACCCATTCTCTGCTATTCCAAGTATTTTACAATTGAGTTGCAAGGAGATCTGCATCGTATATAGCAGCCTGACCCGCCTAGGCTTTCTAGACCTGCAAGAGTGGTCCAACAGTGGCATCACCATGTCTATAAGAAAATGTAGTGCTGGCTCATCAGGGTATTGTCTGCACGTGCAAGTTGCTACAAATCCGACACCAAGATAATCAAAGTTGTTCACCTGTTCTAACAGCTTAACATCTAGGACTACAGAGCATCTAGGTGTTTTCTTTCTCTTAGAGAGAAGATCATGGTTTTAGTCATCTCAGTGTAGAAAGACAAACCTGTGTCCTTACGGAAACTGGCAAAGACCTGCATTGCTGTTCTCAAGCCTGTAAGTGTTTGAGAAAACAAAACTAACGTCTGCAAATAGCAAAAACAGATTTTGGGCATCTGTAGGCATATTCAATAATCTGCATACTGGGCCATTAATATAGAATAAAAAGTGGGTGGAGGCCAACACATATCCTTGACATATGCCCTTTTGCACTTGTAAGGAGGCGTGGTTTCTCCTCCCAAGCCACAGCTTACAACTGCATCATTAGTTTCAAAGAACAGTGAAATAGCTGATAATACGTTCGGGATACCCCCTTCCTTGAGTATTTTCCAGAGTTTATCATGCGGTACTGTGTCAAATGCAGTAAACAAATCAAATATATATGCAGTTTTCGTTGATTTTCTCAATTCCACATATTTGTCTTCTTAGGTAAGATTTTCACAGAACTGGTAAATCTTCCTGACCTAGGTCAACCGCAGAACATTTCGCTTTACTAGTGGGATATTTTTCCTTAAAACCTCAGTGAGTGGGAACCCTTTTCCACATTCACATAATCTTTAACTCTTTTTATGGGTGGCATTTGTAAGACTCTCCATAGTGTCTTATTAAAGTTATATTCTTTAACAACTTATTGGCAATAAGTGCCTGTTGTCGCTGGGTTGCCCTAGGGGCTCCCCTTTCTTTTGTTGACCTTGAGATAACTACAGCTCCCAAGGGTAGAAAGGAGCTTTGGATCCCTTTTACATTTTGTTAAGTGAAACCAGCACACCCCACCTTATGTGGAGTTCTCCCCTTTCACAGTAAAATTAACAATTCTGTTACAGGGACAAGCTTACCTTCAATGGCTGGTGGCAGTGATACCTTGTATTAATATATGCACCTTTACCGTGGGCTGTGATCACAGCTGCAGCAAAGGCACCTAAGGGTGCTCATTTTACCAAAATGGCCCCGGTCTTCTTTTTTCGCCATGTTAGTGTTTCTTGTCCTTTCTTGTTCCTTCCACTGACATCCAGGGTGGGAAATTCCTTTGTGTGATTTTTATCTTTCGCGATAGTCCCCTGAACTCCCCGCCCAGGGTGTAGTCTGTGAGGACAGGACGCGAGGGAGGAGCCCAAAACTCCACAGCCCTTTGTCTTCCACCTTGCTTGAATGGGGACAAATCCCAGTGGGAGTTGGCTGTCCCGATTGGACAGCCAGAGCGCCCCTTCTTGTAAAATGCAGGGAGAGAATGCAGAAGTTGTGTTGTAATTCCTGATAAATAATGCGAACCTGGAAGCTAAATAAAAGTAGACCACTGGAACTTAAACCGAAGAGGATGATGAAGCAAAAGCGGCAAAGACGATTTGCCGCGACCGAAGGGCCTGCTGTGTAACCAGAGTGTGCTGCACCCTTTCCTTCCAATCGACCTGGGGACTCCGAAAACAAAGACCCTGACCCAGAGGAGAGACCCACTAGACTCAAGAAGACCTGCATTTTGAGCCATCCCACGAGTTACTGTGACCTTGCATTGCTGCAATACCCTGTTAAGTAAAGATTAGGGGCAGTACGCTTTCGGTGCACTACAACAATCTTAGCCTCAAGGTAATAGGAACCCAACCTTTGGTATAAGTCTGTAGTACACAGGTTGGTAGTATAGTTGAGCAGCCAGGCTTATCTCAAGAGGGGGCAATGTGAGCAGTAGGGTGGTTATACAGAGATTCACAGTGACAAGTATCCAAATAAACACATACTATACGAATAAGCCTTCTTCAGAATGGAGCAATATAGCAGTAACACACAAATACACTTCAAAATACACACTCTTAGTTTCTCTAAATCAGTAAGTACCCATTGGACATAGCACACAAACACTTTCTACACCCTGAGATGACTTCAATAGCTAGGATACTGTGGACATTAATATATTACTGGTACATTTAGAGCATTACTTAGATGAGTGAAAAAAGACAAGAGTTATTAGAATAAACAAGAGATCACACAAATATTCTGAAGCAGGTAAGTACTTTTTGAACCCCCCAATGCAAATTAAGTCAACCCCTTGCTGGAAGGACAGGTGCAACACAATGTCAGAGGAGAAGTGTCATTCAGGGAGCCAGGCTAGGCCAATGTCAAATGGGCAAAAGCCAGATGAGATGAAGCACTTCTTGCAGGTAAGTAAAAGTCTTGCACAATGTTTTGGAAGTGTTTCCAGAAAAGAAGAATCAATGTAGGGCCACAAGCTGTTAGGCTTGTGAGTAGTAAAAGATGCAAGCAACTCTACAGAAGCAATCAAGACAAGTCTCAGCTGGGAACAGGCAAAGCTACACAAGAGGTAAATTCTCTTAGACTGTACAGTACCTTTGGTTAGAAGAAAAGGGTGGCAGATGACTTCTGTTCCTGTGCAGCGCTGCAGATCCTGTTGTTCCTGGGCTTCAGTCGTGGGGACAAGAGGGAGTACTTCTGGGGACTCCTGCACTGCAATGGGAAGGGCAACGACAGCAACCGGCAATCTTCAAATCAGTGGCACTTCGCGGTTTCAGCTCCTCGCGTCTATAGCAAATGGCACCACTGCGGTTTCTGGCTGTCGAGATGGGCTTTCCTTGCATCTGGGGACCAGCACTCTGTTGAGGTGGCTCAGGCTCGGTCAGTCCTGCTTCCTGGGAGTCCAGAGGATCTTCCTGGAGCTCTTGGCCAACTTAAAAGTGATGCACCCCGAATCTGGTGTTCCTCTCCCTGGCACTTCGGTTCCTGCAGCAGCAAGGAAGTACAGCCAGCTCCGAGAGGATGTCCAGAGGTTTTCACTTTGGAGTTGATTGGTGCCACCAACTCAAGGGGAGAAGTCGTGCTTGCAGGGCTTTTCTAGTCGAGGCGAATTCGGAGCTTCAGCACAGCAGCAGGGCTTCACCTGGCAAACCAACGGTCCAAGAGTTGCAGCAGGCGTCTCTTCCAAGTTCTTCTTCGGATTAGTTCGTCCAGTGGTCGACTCTGCCTTCCAAGCCAAAAAGCCTCGTCTTTTATGCAGGTTTCTCCCATTCATTCAGCCTAGCTGCCAATCACCCAGCAGGGTTGCTGTCCTTGCCGGACAGCCAGCCAGCCAATCACCTTTGGGTGCATTCCTGTAACCAAGGGGATTAAGCACATGGAGTTTTGGGCACCTCCCTCACTTCCTGCCCCTGCCAGACACTCTGGAGCGAGATGTGGGTTTCACTTGTGAATCTGTAACGCTCACCTGGTTCCCACAGGGGCGCTGGTCTAGTCTGGATTGCTGTGGCCTCTTCTAGCGTGATGCGCAGGACCCGGAACACCGATTGGACAGGACCTCCAAATCGTGCTTGCCTGGCCCATAGGAATATCCTTCTGCAGATGAGAAAGGGGATTAACAGTCTGCAGAATAGTGTGCTAGCTCCCCCCTTTCCCCCTTCCCCCTTCGTTCCTCTCTAACTTCCTCCAAACCCCGGTTTAAGCTCACCTTATGGTTTGTAAGGATGAACTCTCCATCCTGCTTCTGGTGCAGGGGCGCGTGTTCGTCCAATTACTTCACTGGTTTTCAGAATGGCGCTGGCAAAATCCACTTGACTTTCCTGAGCGATGCGCCGAAAGTATGAAAGTTCAAAGTTCAAGTGAGGCCCCCTTTATGTTGTCTTTCTAACCTGTGATCTGTCCTTTATTTCAGGTGCAGAATGAAGGCGATGCATCGAGGGGTTAAACTGCCGAGGTGAGTAGTGATGAGGGCGATCCCTCTAAATGTCCTTATCATTCCCCAGAAATGTCTCTTGTCCTTTCCCCATAGGGGCCGGGGTACGGTACCTGCCAACAGGGCGGCGCCGACGCGAAATGTGGAAGAAAAGCCGGTAAGTATTATGGCTGTTAATCAGGCTTTCCTTCTGTGTTCCTTCTGCTCACCTTTTGTTTCTTCCTCTCTCCCCTAGGTGCAGAGATGTGGCGTCCGATGCTGACAGCCGCGATGGAGCCGGGAGATGTCTCGAGGACAGGTGAGTGAAGCGTGGCGCTGCAGCGAGCAACGCGATGCTTTTAAATGGAAGTCTTTCTTCAGGGATGCTGGCGAGAAGATTCCGGATGCAGGTAAGAAGTTTGAAATAGTCCTTGGTTTTCACCTTTCTCTTCTCTTCTCTTCCTTCCTTGCAGGTCTTCCAGGTTCGAGGCGGGCGTGGCTGGAGTCCAGGAGCAGGAGCAGACACGGTGAGCGTTAAGCTGCAGGAAGCAGAACGCGAAGCATGAGCTGCTGTCTGGGCGTGGCTTAAATAGCCTCCAAAGAAGTCCCAGGTATGTATCCTTCCCCAACTAGGTATGTATCCTTCCCTGGCCACGCCCGAGTGAAAAAATAGTCCCTATGAAAAAATAGTCCCTTTCAGGTCTCAGGGAGGCCTGAAGCGTGCAGCACGGTCTGCATCAGGTAAGTGCACAAAACACCTCCCTTTATGAGGCTGGCACCAAAGGCGCCAGGACTGAGTCCAAAGAGCCCCTATAAGGGGCCGCTGGGCTTTTACCCGAGGGCATGATGCCTGCTTCCGGGGGTGCTGGGCCTGGCCTGGTGCTCCGGGGGTAGGCATCATGACAGAATCCCACCAAAGACAAAACGAACAAAGGGACCAAACCTGCTTTGGCATGCAGAGTAAATCTCAAGAAGGAACTTTCCACAAAGAAATGGCGAAAAAAGAAGATCAGGGCCTTTTTGACAAAAATAGCATCTAAGGGTGCTTTACTGTGGCTGTGAACGCAGCCCGCGGTAAAGACAGACAACAGTAGTAAAAAGTAAACCACCGCCACCAGGCATTACTCGTAGAAAGGGTAACATAAAAATGTTATATGAGAAGCTAGACAAAGGGGATATTAAGTAACCCCTCCAGCACCCTATTGTAAGATAGTGTGTGCTGGGTCTAGAAAGTTACAAATATAAGTAAAGTCAATTTCACTTTACTGCTCATGGAAACAGTTTATTCAAGAGAAGGTATTTAAACCTTGGGGAGATTTGATAGCCTTGGAGAAAGTAATTGTGAAAGTAACTATTGGCTTTTACTCCCCAAGAATAGGTGCGACCTATACTGAATGTGTATGACTTCCCTAGACCTACTGTAAGGTGTTCCAAATAAGGTTTATGCTTTGGTCTGTGCCCCTTCAAGCATAATGTTGTGTTTTGATATTGTGATTACATGTACTGTGTGATAGTACTCATTTACCCCTAGATGTATCTGGGCCTAGTTGTATTTAAAGAAATCCTTTATTGTTACAATACATAGTGTTTCAGTGTTTCTTTGGACCATTTGTATTACAATTTCATTTGTAATGATTCTACAGCGCTCTCTCCCTCCTAAGATAAGCCTGGCTGCTCTGTCTGCGCTACCATGTACTCAGGTGGTACAGCCTTATAGTACAAGTGGAGTCTTGTACTACCTCAGTTGAATGGATTTACTAAGCCCTTACTTCAGAAAAACGGTCCTAACATGTATAAAATCAGTTTCAACAGAAAACACTTTCTGGTCCACTGTGCTTACGCCATCCCTGAAACCCGCTTGCCGATAGCCAATTAAGTTCCTGGACTCTATCAAGGATTTAAGGCGACCCAAGATCACTTTCGCAAATAAGGAGGGAAATAGGCCTGTAGTTACTCGGGTGATCACACCTGCCTTTTTTATATACACATGGATTATCTCAGCTTTAGTCCAAGATGTTGGGGCTGAATCAGCCTGCGTTACTGCATTAAATAACTAATAGATAGGGGGCCCAAATAAACTCCTCATTTTTAAAGAGGACAGGCCTGGAATCTTATCCAGGCCTGAGGCCTGGATTGATTTCTGGGCGAGAATTGCATCTTTTACTTTGAAGGGGGTGAACTCAAGTGGAGATACACCCGATGGTCGTTCCCCCATATGAAGATGGAACGCACTCTACCCTGGTTTCACTATATAGTTTACCAAAATGTTCAGCCCAGCAGGAAGAGCTTAGACATCCCAGGATAGTATTACTGGGTGCTTCCTGGCACAAATTAATAAGTCCTCAGAATCTAGCAAGGTCTTTATACTTAGCAGTCATAATTAGACTATCCCATCTTGCTGAATCAAAATCCATTTTTTGTAATCAGATCTAGCATTAAAAAGCTCATCCTTGTCAGTGGCATTTTTAGTCTCGTCGATTAAAATTATTTTGGCTTCTCGGCATTCCTTATTGTACCAAGGCGTACGTTTAATTGCAACCTTTACTAATAAGCTTACTTGGAACTGTAACAAAGTCTATTATAATTAGAGCTATATGGTTGAATAAATCTACGATATCAGTATCGGAGAAAACCTGTGTAACGCTCACCTGATTCCCGTAGAGGCGCCGGTCTTGACTGGGCGTATACCGTATCTTCAAAGGTGATGTGTAACACACGGCTGGCTCTTTGGGCTGGACCTCTGTGCACTGTATGTCTGACTCGAAGGGTAAGATGTCTGCAGATAGAAAATATGGGATTAAGGAACTGGGTTATTGAATGTCTCTCTCTTCTTCCCTTTCTCTTCTCCTGTAGAACCCCAAAGGTTAACGCTCTCACCTTAGGTAAGTGAACCCCATGCTCTCCATCTGCCTCGGGGCAGGGTGCTGTAACTAGTTTCTTCACTGGATAAGGGGAGCAGGCCTCTTGACTTCAGAGGACTGCTGTCCGTCGTTTACTGCACGAACGGTAAGTTTCGAGTAATTCTAATGTCTTTAAAGTCTTTAGTAATGATGTTTCTTGTTTTGCAGGGTTCCGGCGATGGCGGATGACGGGCTGAAGTGAGTTGAAGATGGAGCCCGTGTGATGAATAGAAGCGCCTGGAAGCACGTAAGTAAGCGCTTGTTGCCTGCTTCACGATGCGCTCTAACTGTCTTTTTATTTTGCAGGTACAAGTTCGGAGCGGCTGCAGGGTGCCGGAATACCCACTGGGTTAGATGTGGAAAGGAGTAATGGCACGTGAGTATTAAAGTTCCCCAATGTCTTTAAACGCACCTTGTTTTGTCTTTCAGATGCGGGATGCAGCGCCGAAGGCCTCCGGAGCGTGCGAAGAGTTGGTAAGCTTTTGTCTTTCAGATGCCGGAATGCAGTGTGAAGACCTCCGGAGCGCATGAAGAGTAGGTAAGCCTTTGTCTTTCAGATGCCGGAATGCAGCGCGAGGCGTTGGTGACAGCCGATGGACCAGGTAAGTGAAGAGCTGTCACTGAAGACCGTAATGCTAACCTGTTCTTTCTTGTCTTTATAGGAGTTGCTGAAGACTGGATTCAGGATGGTAAGCCTTTTTCCTTAGGCCCAGGATCAGATGCAGAAGACAGATGAGCGTTCTGCTGCAGAGGATGCAGAATAACGCAAAGCAAGATTCATCCATCGGGTGTGGTTTAAATAGCCTCCTGTAGTGCTTAGGTGTCTCCTTCCACAGCCACGCCTAGGTAAGAAAAGAGTTCCTGCTTTCCAGAAGAGTTCCAGTGTTCTGAATCTAGGGAGTGGCTTCTGCCCCACCCAACAGGAAAAGTAGTTCCAAACAGAAGAGGATCAGAGGCTCAACTGGCAGGCAAGTAAGCAGCATGGTCTGCTGCAGGTAAGTCCACCCAAGCATTATGAGCCCGGCGCTTCCAGCGCTGGGACTGGGCATATTTATGAGCCTGGTGCCACTGGCGCCAGGACTGGGTCCAAAAGGTCCCAATTGGGACTGGTTGGCACTCGGAACCTGGGTTATGGATCTGCTTCCAAGGGAGTTGGGAAAACCCTGACCTTTTGGAAGCAGAGATCATGACAACCTGGATATCCAGGATCCTGTCCAATACATAAAGGAGATTCCTGTACAAACGTGGGAAAACTTTGTTCAGGTCCAGTTTTGCCCATCACCCTCTTGCTTGACCACGGACCACTGTCAAAACCGAAGTATCCATCCTTACCTCCCGACATTTAGTAGAGATATAATTTGCCAAATTGATGACTACAGGCCTGCGATCACTCTCGACCCTGGGCATCACCTCACAGTGTACCAGATTGGCCCACGCAAGGGTACTTACCATAGATACTCAATGTGTGATGATCGCTCCCTCCCACAAGCATGGGTCGAGCGGGGTTATCGGCCGAACATCTCCCATTGCAAGCTCTTAGCTCCAAGCCAAGTGTGAGCGATATATGATATTATAGGATATATGACACGATATGATATAGCATTTATAAAGCACCTATAAACAAATGTTTAGGTGCAACGAAGCAAGGGAGGGGGAACAGAGGGAAGACAGACAATGATCTTACTAGGCCAGGTGACATTGAGATAGCGCAAGTGCAGGGGGAAGGGGAAAAGTGAGGGGTAGGGGGCAGTGCAGTACATTGGAAACAGTAAAATAAATAAGACAAATAAAATAAGAGTGCGGCCAGCTGGTACAAGTGCAAGGGTAAGTGCAGACATCAGATTTCAAGTGCTGGTAGGGAGCTGTAGGGATACAGAAACAGTCCCCAAGTGCAAGGGTTGCCAGGGGGGCAGTGCAGGTGTGCAACTGGCAAGGAGGCGACCTGGGCCCGAGATCAGAGGGTTGCCAGGTAACCAGTGCAGTTTCAGCCAGGGGATCAGCAGGTGAGAGGAGGATATCTAGGGCAAACCTGTTCTGGCGCTTCAGGAACTCAGCCACCAGGTTAGGCATGTCTCAGTAGCAAGCAAATACACTATGTCTCTTCAGCCTCAGGATCCATGCCTCTCATGCAGGAACCCAGCCAATCAGCGCTGATGCACCATTCGAACTCTGAATGGTAGCTGCTCCTTCACGACAGCCAGCCCCCTCAGTTGGAACTGGTTCCAGGCACAGCAGAAGACGAGAAACTACAGAATTTTGGAGTTCTCCCCTGTTTCCTGTCCTCACAGCACACTGGCGCCTTGGCTAGATTCACAAAGGGATCCCGCCAAAGACAAAAGTAAAACCAGGACCTACCCCACAGCAGGAAAATGACCAGAAGGGACACGCCATCTTGGATTGGTGAGAAAAGAACACCATCACTATTTTGGTTCAATGGTGACCCCTTCTCTGCACTACTGCAGCTGCGAGTACAGCCTGGGACTAGGAATTGCACAAAAGCAGGAAAGATAAAACCACTGCCACCATCCATTCAGATTAGCTTGTCACTGAAAGCAAAAAGTTACAGGAGCGGTGAGAAAGGGTATACTATGTAACCCCTCAGCATACGCACATAAGGTGGTGATATCACAATCGAAAAGATGAACAAGTTACTTTCTTACCTGGTAAAGTTCTTTCGATGGTATGTTCCTCCGATGTATTCCACATCTATGACAGTAATCACCACAGCTGTGGTGCTTTGGAAACATTTTCGGCGTCAATGTCCTACGTCGATGACATCTGTACGCTGTCCCTCGAGGCCTCTGTCGAGCCGACGTCACTGGATGTTATATCTAGGACGCACAACGCCCGTAGCCTCAGTTGTAGTTTTTCCCCAGAACGTGTGGCACCAATCTTCTGCCAGTATGACTACAGAAAGCCTTGCGTAAACGTAAGATGCAATCGCATAAGAAATTCTGTAGAGGGGCAGGCTGGGATGGAGCGATGTGGAATACGTCGGAGGAACATCCCATCGAAAGAACGTTACCAGGTAAGAAAGTAACTTGTTCTTCGAAGGGATTGTGTCCTCCGATTTATTCCACATTTATGACAGACTCTCAAAGCAGTACCAACGTAGGGAGGGAAAGAATTTAGAATTTTAGAATGCCCAATCAAATTGAAGAATAGAGGACCGCCTTACCAAAGGCCAAATCTTGTACACGGATACAATCCAGGGAGTAGTGTTTTACAAAAGTATGGACAGAGGCCCACGTGGCTGCTTCACAAATATTACGAATGGGAACTCCCCTCTGCAGAGCAGTAGAGGCAGCCACACCCCCAGTAGAATGGGCCCGTAAGCCTACCAGAGGGTCCTTACCCGCAAGACGGTAGCATTCCGAGATTGTCAAGATCCATCGGGACAAGGTATGCTTAGAAACAGCTTGACCTAACCACCTTCCAGTGAATCCCACAAATAGCTGATCGTCCACTCTGACCCGGGACATCTGTGAAAGATAGAAGCTCAAAGCTCTCCTAGGATCCAAACTATGGAGCCTCTCTTCTTCCTTACCAGGATGCGGAGGATGATAGAATGCCAGAAGAATGACCTTCTGGCTCAAATAAAAATCCGACACAACCTTCGCAAGAAAAGGACGAACCCTAAGGACAACCCTGTCCTTATGAAACACTGAAAGGGGGCTTGGCGGAAAGTGCCTGCAACTCACTCACTCTGCGAGCGGAAGTAACCGCAACCAAAAATACAGTTTTAAAGGTCAACAGTCTCAAAGGACAAGAATGTAAGGGCTCAAACTGAGCACCCATTAGGAATTTCAGAACTAGATTCAAATCCCATCCCGCTACCTGGAAAGGAGACGGTGGGAACACATTTGTCAGCCCTTTTAGAAACTGAGAAATCAAAGGAATCTTACAATAAGAACACTCCTCAGACGAGCGCTTAAATATGGACAGCGCCGCCAGGTAACCTTTAATGGTACCAACTTGCAGGCCCTTGTGGGCTAAAGAAAGCAAAAAAAAGACAGAACCACAGGAATTGAACACTGAAAAGTATCCACATTCTGTACCCTGCACAAGTCACAGAACTTTCTACAACAACAAAAGTACAGGGATTTTATTGCTGGCCTTCTGGCCGAGAGCAAGACCTCCATCACGTCTTCAGGGAGGTCCCAATCCTTGTCCCTCAACCTTTCAGAAACCAAGCATGAAGGTTGAGAGACTTGTTAGAGAGAATTATCTGTTAAGGCTAATTTCCCAAACCTAGTGAGTCCCCCAGCAGCTTTGCTGGATTTTTGGGGTTTATGTTTTCTCCTGTTAAGAGTGAGACTCTTTCTCCCTCTCTTAGACATGATTTGAGATATCCTTTGACTTTGTAATGTGTTTTATGGGCTATGGGGTCTTTTACTCCATAGGGTTTCATGTGGTTTTTGGTAAGTGTGTTACACAGCACCCTCAGTGCAGTAACACAGGGGTGTCATAGTGACCCCCAAACATAGACTCCATACCCTGGGAATGACTACCGTCTCCCAGGGCATGTAAAGTCACCACTGACTTTACTAGTCTTAAATTTTGAACAGAACCAGTACAAACCATCATATTGTGGAAGTACTGGTAGGGGTAATTAGATTGCCCCTGGGTCTGTTTTTCGAGGGGGCACTGTGCAGTCCCCCCTCGTCGAGTTCCTGGCTGGTGGCAGTGGTTACCACGCGAAATATTCCTTAAGAATATTTACTATGGGATTTTCCCATTCATTTTAAACGCACCACTTTTTGGTGCAATGTTAAAGATACCGCTGGGTTATTTATTTAATATTTATTACCCGGTTGGGTCTTTTCGCCAGGACTCGGTTTTAAAATGGCGTTTGTGTTCGCCTCTGTAACTCCAACCCAAGTCGAGCCCTTTGTTCCACTTTTTGGCGGGCTTCTACACCTCCAAAAGTGGTGCCACTCTGTCTGGGTATACAGGATGTGTGGGAGATGAAGTTTAGGCACCCTGGACTGAGTTGCCTCGGCAACTCAAGTCGCACTCTTGTGTGATTGGCCCAGTGGTGAGCCGCCCGGCTCACCACTTAGCATGTTTGAGTGACAGCTAGGACTGAAGAATGGGGGTTTTCTGCATAAAAGCAGGGCGTTGGGGACTGGGACGTCAGACGTCGCCACAGGACCAAAGAATATGAAGAGGGAGAAGCTGAGCCAACCTGCAACGACGACACCACCGGTGGAGCCCTGCTGAACCGACTCACCACTTCTTCCAACGACAGAGGAGATCTTCATCCCGAAGAGTCTTCTTCCTTTGACTGGTGGGGATAACCAGTTTGCCCGCCTTTTCATCTTCCCGGATCATCTCGTGGCCGCCTTGCCTGTGCCAAGCACCCCGGCACTCGGGATACCCCGGCAACTGGGATACCACGGTTTACCACTACCGCGAATAAAAGGGTAGTACCTTTTAACCGGAGAACTCCGCGGCTGGTTTCTTCCCTGGCAGTGCAACGACCTTCAGCTTTCCTCCACGTCGAGATCTCTTCCGCTGCGACTTGCATCCACTGCCAGGAACAACTGCCCCCGCTGGAGGATTCTCTCCACTTTCAAGGTACTGTTTCCGCCTGGCCTCCCTCGCAACGGTCTGTGTGGGGTGTCTCGTAAATCCTCATTTTACCACTTGGGTTGGCCCTAGGCTGGCTAACTGAACTTTTCTGAGCTGAACTGATTCCTTTTTAAACTCTCTGCAAGACTTTTCAAGCCTTTTAAACTGTGATCTTGGGCACATTGGTGTTCTACTCTCTCCAAGAGGGAGCCTGGCCTCTGAACTTTTTGCTCACAAGTAGACTTTGAATTTCCTGCCTTGCTGGTATTGTGTTGTGTGCTGTTCCTAATCTCTGCCTTTTCCCTCCCTTTTTCTTAACTTATTGGAGTGCCATCTTTAGTTAAGCGCTCACCTCTGTCTGGAAATAAGTGGTGTTAACTAAGACTTGTCTAATAAGGAATAAGGGATGTATATATATTAATAGGGACTGAGTTTTTGAACTTGCTTACAATAATAAGTGTGTCTTTAAATATATACTTGATACTAAAGCTCTGGTCAGTGTTTGCTTGTGCTACTGTATTTTGGTACCTATCTTGTATACTCTATATACTGCCTAACTCTTCTTGAGAGAAGTCTGACTGCTCAGCCGCAGCTACCAGGTAAATCTGGGTGGTACAGACTGCTACCAATTGGGTTTACTGCTAACACCTGTAGTCTTAAGCCTTTTGCAGTGGTCCCTAAGGGAACTGCACAGGTTTCTGCCTAACAACTTGACCTCTAAATGGATTTTTATTAGGGAGAGGATGGTGGGACGTATGAAGGAAAGGGGACTAAGGAATAAGAGTGCATTAGTCACTACGGTGAGAAACTTCTAATTACTCTTACGTCCCATCCCCTTTCCTCTATACTGCATATTACAACTGAATGTAGCCCCAGGGTGGAGTGGAGACCCTCCTTAAGCAAACAGCTTTCTGAGAACCACCTGCCCGAAAGCCGCGTCTGAGCTAGAGCCGGCATCCAAACAGTAGTGCTTGCAAATGCAAAAAGCCGAAGGGCTGGCCCAGGTGGCCGCCCTGCTTACGACTTGGCAAGGGACATGCCGCTGGAATGCGATGGCCGTTGTCTTGGCTCCGACTGCGTGGGCGTGCATGGTGGCCAGGAGTGGCCTATGCTGACACTCGTATGCTTCTTTGATGGCCGAGACCATCCAGCGGGATATGGAGGCCCGATAGCCTGGTCCTACACCTCCAAAAAGGAAAAATAGGGCGTCTGACTTGCGGAAGCCCTTGGTCCTGTCAAGGTAGAATTTGAGGGCACGCCTGACATCCAGGCAGTGCAGTACTCTCTGTGCCTCGACCCTAGGAGCAGCAAAAAACATAGGAAGCACCATTTCCTCGTTTAAATAGAAAGCAGACTGCACCTTAGGCAGAAATGCTGGGTGCGTCCGCAGGACTACTTTATCCCTGTGAAAGATAGTATATGGTTCTGAGGCGACCAGCGCCTGTATTTCGCGGACTCTGCGAGCCGAGGTGAGACAGACTATTAAGGCCGTCTTAATGGTGACCAGCCTGGTGCCCGCGGACGCCATTGGCTCAAACGGCGTGTGCGCGAGTGTCCCCAAGACTACGTTCATGTCCCACACAGGGTGTGGCTTCCTGATGGGAGGGTAAAGCCTTGCGAGTCCCGTCAAATGTTTCTTGAAAATCGGATTGGAGAAGACCTCCTCCTCAGAGTTCCTGTAAGCACCGATTGACTGCGATGTAAGTGTGGCAGGTGTCCACCTGCACGCCAGAGTGGGCAAGGTGTGCCGAGACGGAGAGCACATCGTCCAGCGTACATGCAAGGTGGTCGATTTTCTTAGAGCTGCTCAATGGCAGAACCTGGTCCACTTGCACCCTGTAGGATCTCTAGATTAACCTGGGAGAGGCCGAGGTACCCTAGCGTTACCTGCTCAGGAACCACGCTGTAAAGGCTAGTTTCTGTGGCACGGGGTGGATCACCCTGCCCCCCTGCTGTGCCAGAAGATGTACTGGTACCTATTAGAATGATGCTGAGCTGGCGAGACTCCTTGATCATGCATATCACTCTGTGAATCAGCGGTGTGGCAGGAAAGGCGTATGGGGTCATGCAGTTCCACTGAATATGAAATGCGTCGCCCAAGGAGCCAGGACCCTGTCCCTGCCAGGAGGCGAACTGTTGGCACTTCTTGTTGTGCTAGGTGGCAAAGAGGTCCACCTGGGGGTGTCCCCATCTGCAGAAAATCTCCTGCAGAGCGAGGTCATTGAGCTGCCACTCAATTGTCCGCTCCCAACCTGCTGAGCCCGTCCGCCTCCAGGTTGGATTCCCCCAGAAGATGGACTGCCGGGAGGTAGATTTTGTCCAGGGTCCACTCCCACATGCTGATCGCCAGTCGGCACAGTGGGGGGAGGGGGGCAGGAGGGGAGTTCCGGGGGGAGGAATCCTGGTGCCTCCTGCTCGTTGACATAGTACATGCTGGTCGGGTTGTCTGTCTGGATGAGGACAACCTTACCCTCGATAAGCAGAAGGAATGCTCTGAGTGCTAGCCAGATGGCATTCAGCCCCAGCCAACTGATGTGGTACGCCTGCTCCTGCCGGATCCAGGTGCCATGGACCGAGTGATTGTCCAGGCTGGTTCCCCAACCCTCGAAAGAGTAGTCCGTAGTGATGGTGACCTGCAGGGTAGGAGGCCATCCATAGGTTGCAGTCCGTGGGCCATCATGTGAGGTCCGAGTAGAGAGATGGAATTTTGATCATCTCGGCTTGAGAGTCCCGCTCCTGGTTCCATGATGCCGCAAGGTGCAGCTGTATCCTCCTCATCCTGAGTCTCTTGTGGGTGATAGCCAGAAGGACCGCTGCCATGAGGCCCAGGAGGTGCTGGTATCTTCAGGTCTTGGTCACGTTTCTGCTGACGAAGTGGTTGCCTGCCGTAGAAAAGAACGATAGTGCTGCCAAATCGGGACGTGCAAGTACGCGTCATTCAGATCCAGGGAGCACATCCAGTCTCCCTTGCACAAAAGCTGGCGTGACCATCTTGAATTTTTGAAGAGGTAGGGAGAGGTTGAGGGTGGAAAGGTCCAGCACAACTAAGCTCCAACTGGCTCTTTTTCTGAATGGGGAAAATCCTTGAGTAGAAGCTCAAGCCTCGCTGGGAGGCTGGGACTTCCTCCACTGCCTGGCTCTCGACGAGCAACCGGATCTCCGCCAAAAGGGTATGCTGTCCCAACCTGTGGGTGTAGAAGGGAGGAGAGGCTGGGAACGGTAGGTTGTACCCCGTGGATACTACGGAGAGGATCCAGGGATCCACGAAATTCTGAGGCCAGAAATGTGCATGGAGAGCAAGCCTGCCCCCCACTGGAGACACGTGGACCCGGAGGGTGTGTCATGCCTTCTTTCCCTCTGAGGCTGTTGCAGAGGTGGGGGACTGGAAAAGGCTCTTACTCCCCCACATCCCCCTGTTTTGTAGCTTGCGCCGATGTTGATTCGGTGAGCAGTCCGGCTGCCTGGACCTCCGTTCTTGGAAGCCACGGAACCCTCCGTAGGTACGCCCCTTGTCAGAGCGCTGCTAGTCTTCTCATATCCGTGGCTATGCAAATGGCCCGGCCAGAGGGGTCAATGTGGGCCACAGTGGATTCCATAATGTCCTGTGCCACCATCTTGGCCTCAGCCAGTCCGGCCTTGAAACGCGATTGGCTCTGCGTAGGAAGGTCTGGGAGGAAATCCACAATTTGTGATAAAAAAGATAAAAAGATAGAAGTATCCGCGCGTGGAATTACATGGCCAAAGCCAAACCCAGGAGCGCTGGTGAATTCAGCCCGTACCCGTCGATGCGGAAAAGGGGACTGAGGTGTGGCACCGGAGGGCAGAGTCACGGTAGCGCATGCTAGTCACGGTAGCGCAGAGTCACGGTAGCGCATGCTCCCAGGGCCGCACCCCGCGCGCTTCGAAATTTAAAGCGGAAGAAGGTTTTTTTCTGTTGAAAAAGGTTCCGTCTACCGTCCCTTGGAAGGGACGAAAGAGTATGAATGGCAGTGGCTGCGAACTCTCAAGTGGTTAATAACCACTGAACAGGTTATCATGTCTGTTCTTGCGAGAGAGGGGCGCCCGTTACCTTTTGTAAAACTATTTTTTAAGGAACCTGGGATTGGTAACCCTAGGTCTCCTGGGGGCAACCAGACGTGGTCTCCCTCTCACTGTGCTTAGAGAGGCATCAGCTTCACCTCACTGATGATCCCCAACAAGGGTGAAACACGTGTATGGGGTTGCTGGTGGTACTCTCGTTCAGATTGGAATTGCCATTGTATTTCGGTGCTGGACTGCCCCTGGGCAGGACAAAGACTGATATGCAAATGGATATTACCCGTCTGTGAAAGGCACAGTGAGTAAAAGCAGTGGCTGCGAACTCTCAAGTGGTTAATAACCACTGAACAGGTTATCATGTCTGTTCTTGCGAGAGAGGGGCGCCCGCTACCTTTTGTAAAACTATTTTTTAAGGAACCTGGGATTGGTAACCCTAGGTCTCCTGGGGGCAACCAGACGTGGTCTCCCTCTCACTGTGCTTAGAGAGGCATCAGCTTCACCTCACTGATGATCCCCAACAAGGGTGAAACACGTGTATGGGGTTGCTGGTGGTACTCTCGTTCAGATTGGAATTGCCATTGTATTTCGGTGCTGGACTGCCCCTGGGCAGGACAAAGACTGATATGCAAATGGATATTACCCGTCTGTGAAAGGCACAGTGAGTAAAAGCAGTGGCTGCGAACTCTCAAGTGGTTAATAACCACTGAACAGGTTATCATGTCTGTTCTTGCGAGAGAGGGGCGCCCGCTACCTTTTGTAAAACTATGAATGGGAGAAACCTGCATAAAAGGCGTGGCTTTTTGGCTTGGAAGGCAGAGTCGACCACTAGATGAAGGAATCCAAAGAAGAACTTGGAAAAGACGCCTGCTGCAACTCCTGGAACGTTGGTTTGACCAGTGAAGCCCTGCTGCTGTGCTGAAGCTCTGAATCCACCTCGAGTAGAGAAGACGTGCAAGGACGACTTCTCCCCTTGATCTGGGGGGACCAATCAACTCCAAAGTAAGCCTGTCTGGACATCCTCTCAAAGCTGGCTGTACTTCCACTGCTGCTGTTGGACCCAAAGAGTCGGAGCGGAACACCAGATCGAGTGCATTGCTTTTAAGTCAGGCCCGAGCTCCAGGAAGATCCTCCAGACTCCCACGAAGCAGGAACTGACCAAGCCTGAGCCACCTCAATAGAGTGCTGGACCCCAGATGCGAGGATGGTCCGGAGTGGTATCCGAGAACTGCAGTGGTGCTATTTGCTTGAGACACAAGGAGCTGAAACCGCAAAGTGCCACTCATTTGAAGAATTGCCGGTAGACGTCGTTGACCGTCCCATTACAGTGCAGGAGTCCCCAGAAGTCCTCCCTCTTGTCCCCACGACTGAAGCCCAGGAACAACAGGATTTGCAGAGCTGCAGAGCTGAACAGAAGCCAGCTGACACCATTTCTTCTAAACCAGGTACTTTATAGTCTTAAAACTTACCTCTTGTTGAGTAGCCTTACTTGTTCCCAGTTGAGACTTGTCTTGGTTGCTCTGTAGAAATGCTTGCATCTTCTATTCTCACAAGTTTAAACAGATTGTGGCCCTACATCGATTCTTCTTTTCTACAAAGACTTCAAAAACATTGTGTAAGACCTTTACTCACTTACTCTAAGTGCTTCAGCTCACCTAGACTTTTGCTAACTTAACATTAGCTGTCCTGGCTCCCTGAATGACTCTTCTCCCCTCTGACATTGTGTTTCGCCTATCCTTCCGGGAAAGGGTTAACTTACTTTGCACTGAGGTTGTGGGGGGGTCAAAAGTTCTTACCTGCTTCAGAATATTTGTAGTGTCCTAGCTATTTAGGTCACCGGAGACTGTAGGAAGTGTGTGTGCCATCCCAAATGGGTGCTTGCTGATTTAGAGCAACTAAGAGTGTGTATTTTGAAGTGTATTTGTATTACTATTATAGTGCCCCTTCTGAAGAAGGCTTATTCTAACTGACTGGTAAATAAATTAATAATTGTGTAATCAAGAAACCTTGAGTGTAAGTGTTTATTTGGATACTTGTCACTGTAACATTCTGTGCAACTACCCTACTGTTCACATTGACCCCTATTGAGATAAGCCTGGCTGCTCAACCACACTACCAACCCGTGTAGTACAGACTTATACCAAAGGTTGGGTTCCTATTGTCAGGAGGTCAAGGTTGTTGCAGTGCATCAAAAGGGTACTGCTCCAAATCTTGCCAAACAGAGTGAGTGTGGAAAAGGTTCCCCCTCTCAGGAGAACTGACAAAAAAAATCCAAAATCCAGCAAAAATTCCTGGGGGACTCATGTGAAGGGGATTTAACACCTTTTTAACCAATGAACTTTGTAAGGCATTCCGAGGCCCTCTGAGTAAGGCCAGCACTGAACAAAACTTCTAATAAAATAAAAAGAACATCAGACAAAGCAGGCAATTAATGAGGAAGACTGAAAGACGTCCAAGTGGTGAGAATAAAATAATGTGAAGGCAGAAAGGCACAGAATAAACGTATGACTGAAAATGAATGGTGTGCGCATATTTTGTGAGCAGTTGATTCATATAAGATTGAAATTTAAAAAAAACGCAAAAAAAGAAACCCCTAAAACGAATCCCTTCTGTGAACCCCACCCCCCAAAAAAATCAAGCATTTCCAATTCTTTTCTGACTAGATTGGTAAACTGCTGGTGTAAGAAAAGAACCACCTGATTCAGTAAAGTTTCCCATGCAATGAAGCTAAAGATCTACTAAATGGGAGGACCAGCCCAAACATTTCAAATGCTACCCATCCCCCAGTATTCGGTCGAAGGCACACCACCCACATAACAGTGAGGGCAACAAAGAGTTTAGACATCAGGACTACAAAGACCAACAACAGACCTTAATAGTGTGATTGGAATATGCGTGTTTTTCCTAAATGCATTTGAACAGAAATCTAAAAAGGGTTGTAAAGACCCAGGAAAGCATGCATTACCTTTGCATCTCTTCAGAAAGCCAGAGTGAAGCAACGGGGGCCATGAGCTCCTCCAAGAACGTGCTTTGTTGCGTGTAGTTTTTGAACTCGTTGCTAACCAGTACCAACGCCTCCATGAGGGCACATTTCTCCATCTGGGTGAGCAGCAGTTCATTGCAGAGCAGCTGTTTGACATGGTTATACAGTGTCTCGAAGTTAGGCTGCAGATGAAGTAGAACGTAAGAGTGAAGGGTCACATTAAACAAGCACACCCAGACATGGCCACAAGTGCTTGCAAGTCAGTTTCCAACAGACCAAGTCATGCTTTCCCGAACACCTAACAAGCATCCACTGTCAATATTTGTCCCACCAATCAAACGGAGCTTGACCTGCATCTGGGGACTGGCCCAGTGAATCAGACCCACAGCCACTCAGACGCAGACCATTGCTACACACACCAGCGATTAACACAATTGTTTGCAGAATTGTTACAACAAGTAGACTGACTAGGCTTGACAGAGCAGTCAAACAAAAACAGACCACGGCAAGTGGATGCTGAAGGGAAATGATTGTTGTGCATTATAATAAAATGCATTTTAATGAACCATAATCTACTCAACACATACACACTTGTTACGTGTGCTGTTAAATAACATGTTATTTAATTCACTGATTTACTTATAATTGAGCCTAATGGCAATTAAAAAATGCAAATTAAATGTAAAATAATGTAACTTTTTATTAGACATTTATTTTATTTATTTATAAAGCGCTGTAGCCTACGGACAGAGTGCTGGAACAGGACATAACTTACAACATAAACATGCAGTCAGGAGGCACACGGAGCATAGCAGAGTCATAGATCAGTTAATACAATCGTTCTCCACAGGGAATAATATTGCCCAAAGGCATATCCACTATGAAGTTTAAGTTTGACAAACCTTTAGGTAACGATTTGCAGGTTGCTGGCCACACATCCTACCAAGACGCATCCCTGTTTTCCTGAGTGCACCACTCATCGATCTGAAGTCTGTGTAAAATGTTCAAATCTGAAAGTCTATACACTCCCGGCCCAGTTCTTTGACGAAGCCAAGCCAGAACTTTTTGCTTACATCATCTCTCGGTTCTTTCCCAACTGGCTTCTCTATGTTGGTAATAATACTTGTGCTGTCATCCATAAAGTCTCTTAAAGTCTTATCCCTCAATACCTGCATTAATCATTTCCTTAGTCTTAGATTTTTAGAGCTGGAAGGAATAGTGCCAACTTTTGCAGGACGACCCAAATCTAGCTTGGACTTCCTTACATCTGCCAATGGTAAAGGGTTAGGGCCTCCCAACATCTCCACTACTTCAGAGGTAAGGACGAAAGGGCCAGCCATTGAATGAGAACGAATAACCGAGCCCACGCTGTGTGATTTGTGAAGCCTGGTCCATTTCCCCCGGTAAAAGCCAACTGGCCGCAGGTATTCAATTGACCTGGAAGTTGATGCATCATTAGGGGTTTTAAAGGATCAGTTTGGCATCTCTAATCCATCTTGATCATATGGTAATTCCATACATAGTTATCTAGGGAATCCATCCAAGTACAGAAGTCAGTGAAACTATTGCACCGATTGTTCTTTAATTATGTTGGTCCTTACCAACACCCATTGTTCAGGGGTGGTCTGCTTCTGAGAATTATCGTCCTGGTCGGGTGGTGATGCTGTAGAAGAGACTTGTGGCCTGGGGTTAATCCCAATCACCATTACAACAGAGGAGGATGTTATGGACGGGAAAGGCGCATAAATATCCTTTATATTTGTTAGTAAGTTTTCAAAGTTAACCTCAACTGTTGTTAAATTAGCTGTATTACAAGCCAACTCATTACTTCCAGTATTCAAAGCAGTGACAGCGCCGACGTCAGGGGATAAATCGGCACTCTCCGAACGTAGCCTTTGCCTCCTGCGTGATCTAAATGCGCGAACCTCAGATAAGCGGTGCCCCTTAAGAGCAAAGGGAGTAGCCCTAGGTGTAACCGCTGTAAATTCCAACAGCCAAACCCCTTTGGTACCTAGAGAGTTGCCCGTAAGAGGGATAGTTGAGGATGTAATTCCCACAACCTATCTTGGGGGCATGGTGGATTGAAGTACTTTAATCATTTGTCAGGCATACGGCTGGCCTTTTTGGTATACCTTTTTTTACACTTCTCCTTGCCCCAGGCATACTATATCAGAGGAAAAAACACTCGATAAGGAAACACTCCGTTACTCACCAAAAATACGTATGCAGTGGTTTCTGAAAGGATTTCAGCAGCTGTTCATCATACGTCCACCCGGAACAGGACACCCATCAGGCCACTACACTCATACCACCACGCTCAAGTCCCAGGCCCCCGGATACATAACAAGCAAGATGGGTACGCAAAACAACTGGCGACACAACTCGACCGATAACACAGCTGCTTCTGCCGTGCTCACACTCGAGCGATTCACCAATGGAATAGAGGAAAGGACCCAACTGTCGGTATGAAAAGACGTCAAGCCGCACTGCTGCCTAGAGCAACAGCCGCCTCCGACGCCCCCTGATGCATCAAATGGCATTAATAATATCACTGTTGAGACCTAACAGAAAGCATAAATCTTACTAAATATAAAACATTTTAGTTTTAAAAGATTTCTGGAAAAATGTGTATATTTTAATTTATCATCACAAATATTTAATAAACGGTTTAAACAAAGTACGAACCACTGGAAAATGAAACTGTCAAACTGGGCAAAGATTTCCAAAAGACTCCTTTTTAGCTATATTACTGGGGGGTAGTCGTGTGATAGATGCTTTTGTAATAACTTTAAAGTTGCCATTTTTAATGTGTGTAGACTTTGCTCTTTTGATAGTAACCTCCACTCTTTCTATAAACATTTTTTTTTTAAATTCCCTCACTTGCTGAGTGAATGCATGTGTGTGCCATTGTGTGTGAGCATATATGTGCATACGCTCTCAGTCAGCGTTTCCCAATTGCTTGGAGGCAGTGTGTGGGTTTGCACTGTCATTAAGAAAGCACACTTAGAAAGGCATTTGTTTGACTTTAGCTCTTTCAATTAGGTTTGTTTTGGGTCGCGTTAGGCAAAGTTTGTATGCAGTTCCCTCTGGGACCACTACACACAACTAGGACTACAGGTGTAAGGAAAACCAATCTTTCCTATAAGTCTGTACCACAACGTTTTTGGTAGCGAGCTGAGCAGCCAGGCTTATCTCAAGAGGGAATGTGAGCTTGTAAGGGTGTTACACAAAGGTCTATAATTACTAGTATTCAGACAGGCAGTTACTCTCAAGGTTTCTTGGTAAAACACTTATTAATGTATTACACAATCATTTATAAAGCATTCACTAAATGAGGCAACCAATATCACACAAAAAGTATACTACAGTACTGATTACTAAGCAGTTGTGCTCCCTTGAAGTAGGAGCAAAAAGGCATAAGTAAAAAAAGAACAAGTTACTTTCTTACCTAGTAACGTTCTTTCGATGGGATGGTCCGACGACGTATTCCATATCTATGACATGTAATCAGCACAGCTGTGGTGATTACATGTCATAGATATGGAATACGTCGGAGGACCCAATCCCCTCGAAACAAATATTACTGAGTTCACCAGAGGAGTCGATTCAATGCAATAGGTAGGCCAAAGTTAATGGACTAGTGTCGTGTATAAGTAAAAACGGTTCTGGTATTTAAAAACGGAAATGTCTTTGCCATGGGGTTCTTAGAAGTAGCTCACGGAAGAAAGGTTTGTATGTCAGGTCAAAAGCAGACTAGGCCTGCAAGTTGCCAAAGTTGTACGTACTTTCGCAATGAGAGGTAAGTTCTGTCGGGTTGTCACAGTACCTTATATTGAAGAAAAAGAAGCAGCTGAAAAATTCTGTTCCTGGCAGTTCCTGCAGATCTCGCTGTTCCTGAGCCTCAGTCGTGGGGACAAGAGGGAGGACGTTGGGGGACTCCGGCACTGCACAGGGACTGGTCGCAAAGCTGGCAAATTGGTAAATTTTCGATTCCGGTTGATATTCTTCAAGCACACAAGCTGGTGTCCTTCCCCCCTGGTTAATCCTAACCAGCTCCGAGAATGGTATCCAGGTGGCTTACAAGTTGATTGGTCCTACCAACTCAAAGGAAGAAGTCGTCCTTGAAGGGCTTTTCTGTCGAGGTGAACTTGGCGATTCGGACCTGCAGCAGGGCTCCACCAGGCAAACCAACGGTCCAGTAGTTGCAGCAGCCGTCCTCTTCCAGCTCGTCTTCGGTTCTTTCGTTCCAGTGGGCGACTGCTTTCCAATCCAAGAGACTCGCCTTTTAAATAGTTTTCTCCCATTCATCCAAGCCTAACTGCCACTCACCCTTGCCGGACAGTCAGCCAGCCAATCACGCCGGAGTGCATTTGGGTCTCCTAGGAGACTAAGCACAGGGAGTTTCGGACATCTCTCTCACTTCCTGCCCACCCCAGACACTCGGGCGCCAGCGGCGGTCTTCAGTCCTGAAGCCCGCCAAAGGCGTAATAACAAAAAGACCAAACCTAGTTTGGCGCGCAGAAAAAAACACTAGAAGGACCTTTCCAAAAAGAAATGGCGAAAAAAGAACCGGGACCTGTTTAAACAAAGGGGGCTCAGACGCCATCTTAAGAAATATGGCTCCCGTGATTTTTAGTTACTGGTGGTCGCCGTCGGGAAACATGGTAGTTCGTTGAAAAACCACTGCCACCAGCCATTTCGATAGGAAAGGGTAGCATTTGACTGCTACACGAGTTTCTAGACATAGGGGATACTAGGTAACCCCTCCAGCACTCTATTGTAAGATAGTGTGTGCTGGGTCTAGGAATTTAAAAAGACTAGCAAAGTCAATTCAACTTCACATTCTCTGGGAAACAGTTTATCCCAGAGAAGGTATTTAAACGTTGGGACAGCCTGAAAGGCTTCCCTGTGCCACTGCACTGAGGGCGCTGTGTGACACAAATTAAAAGATTATGCCTATGGAGTTATCTAAAGCCCCCTAATCAAAGAACACAAGAGTAAAAGACATCAAAATACATGAGTGGGAAAAAGGCTCACACTCTCTCCAGGTAAAAAAAATGAAGTCCTCAAAATCCAGCAAAGTTGCTGGGGGTCTCTAAGGTGAAGGGAATTAGCACATTTATGAGAATTCTCCCCAACAGGTCGCTAGAAAAACATGGAAACGTTAATCATATTTCACCTATTTCTAATGGACAACGCTCTAACCTTAGAACCACAAGTAAACGCGATAATTAAGAAATGGGTCCTACCTTTCCTCTCCTTCACCCAGAAAACACTGACAATCGTCGCACTCATCATGTCAAGAATCGATTACGCTAACAGCCTCTACCTCGGGATGCCGGAACACCTCCTGAAGAAATTACAACTCATCAAAAATGCAGCAGCTAGACTATTGCTTAAAATATCCAGAAGAGACCACATCACTCCAGCGTTAAAAATACTGCATTGGCTTCCAAACAAACATTGTATCACGTTCAAAACAATGTGCATAACACACAGGGCAATCAGCGGACAGGGAGCAGAATTCCTTCAAAAGGAAATAATCTACAAGCCAACGAGACTCCCCAGATCAAGCAATGAAATCTGCCTGGAACCAAAACCATACGCCAGGAATAAACTGGGGGCTCCTCTTTCTCCTATCTAGTCACAAAAACCGGCAACACCCTCCTGTTAGGGAGAATTCTCATAAATGTGCCAATTCCCTCCACCTTAGAGATCCCCAGCAACTTTGCTGGATTTTTGAGGACTTGATTTTTTACCTGGAAAGAGTGTGAGCCCTTTTTCCCCACTCTTTCATGTATTTTGATGTGTGTTTTACTCTTGTGTTCTTTGATTATGGAGTTTTAAGATAACTCCATAGGCATCTTTCCATGTGTGTTACACAGCACCCTCAGTGCAGTAACACAGGGATGTCTTTTTAGACTTCCCAAAGTTTTAAATACCTTCTCTGGGATAAACTACTGTTTCCCAGGGAATGTAAGGTTAAATTGACTTTACTAGTCTTTTTAAATTCCTAGACCCAGCCCACACCATCTTACAATGGAGTGCTGGAGGGGTTACCTAGTATCCCCCTATGTTTCGAAACTCATGTAGCAGTAAAATGCTACCTTTTCCTATCGAAATGGCTGGTGAAAGTGGTTTTACAACGAACTACCATGATTTTTCCCGACTGCGAACACTGGTAGCTAAAAATCACGGGAGCCATGTTTTGCAAGATTGCGCCTTTAGCCCCTTTGTTTAAATGGGTCCCGGTCTTCTTTTTTCACCATTTCTTTTTGGAAAGGTCCTTCTAGAGTTTGTTTCTGCGTGCCAAACTAGGTTTAGTCCCTTTGTTTCCATGCCTTTTGCGGGCTTCAGGACAGAAGACCGCCTCTGGCGTCTGAGTGAGTGGGGTGGGCAGGAAATGAGGTAGGTGCCCAAAACTTCCTGTGCTTAGTCTCCTAGGAGACCTAAATGCACTCTGGCGTAATTGGCTGGCTGTCTCGACAAGAACAGCCAACCTGCTGGGTGAGTGGCAACTAGGCTGGAATGAAAGGGAGAAAACTGTTTAAAAGGAGAGTCTCTTGGACTGGAAAGCAGAGTCGACCATTGGAACGAAAGAACCAAAGACGATCTGGAAGAGGATGGCTGCTGCAACTCCTGGACCGTTGGTTTGCCCAGTGAAGCCATGCTGCAGGTCTGAATCGCCAAGTTCATCTCGACAGAGAAGCCCCTTCAAGGGCGACTTCTTCCTTTGAGTTGGTGGGACCAATCAACTCGTAAGCCACCTGGATACCATACTCTGAGCTGGTTAGGATTAACCAGGGCGATATTAAACAACGACGGGTCCATACTTACCTGAAAATATGCAAGGTCGGTATCGCCATGCTGCAGGAAACTCACTTAATACCCAAGAAACTGGAAGCCCTGGCACAAACTTGGTGGGGTAACCTAATAGGTTCGACATACTCCTCCTACGCCAGGGGGGTCCTGATTTGGATTGCCCCCACTGTTCCTTTCAAACTCACTAGCACTAAAACAGACGAGGGTAGGATGGTGGTGGTGTGCGGCTCCATAGAGGGCAAAGAGGTTTGCTTGGTCAGTACTTACGCACCCAACCATGACGCGACTGCCTTCTTCCATTCCCTTCATGCGCGACTCAGCCCATATGCGGACAGAATTATGATATGGGGGGTGACCACAACTGCACCCTTGATCCTCTACTTGACAGATCTGATAACAAACACGACCGACCCTCCCCCCAGCCAAAATACTTTCCAAACTAATCCAACAGTTGCAACTCAGTGACCTATGGAGGGTCCAGCACCCTGAGCAACGGGAGTACTCCTACTCCCCATCCCACGCTGTACACACCAGGCTGGATTACATCTTTCTCAGCCTAACGCAACAGTCCATATTTGTTGATGCGCGCTACCTGCCTAGGGTGCTGTCGGATCACTTTCCCCTTCTGGTAACCTGGGAGGCATTTCCGCCCACACCCCCAATACCCACATGGAAGCTGAGGTCTGAGGCCCTACTTGACTCTGCATTCAAGGAACGCATAAAAGATAGCACTGAAGAATATTGGCAAAATAATCTGCATAGCGTTAGACACTTGAGCACAACTTGGGAAGCATATAAGGTGGTCATGAGGGGCGAGATGATTGCAGCAGTTGGGGGAGCCCAGAGATCTCTTACATCCTCGCTTGAGCGCGCAGAAAGGGACCCGAGTACGCTCGAAGGTAGGGCTGACCCATCCCCTGACCACTTACAAAAAATGGCCGAACTCAGACAAACCTGCCTAACTCATTGGGAATCCCTTGGTAAACTGAGTTATGCCAAGCACACAAAGAATCCATGCCCTGGGAGACAAGCCCGGGAAACTCTTAGCTTGGCTCTATAAAAAGGGAGACCCCCAGGCCACCCATCTGCCACATACTCACCCCCGACAGCACGGCCGTACATACCCAACAAGCAATCAATTATGTCGTTACTGACTTCTATCGTAACCTGTATTCCGAAGCCCTGCCCCCCTCTGATACCAGGATTGAGGACACCCTTGACGCCATCGACCTACCTAAACTAGACCTGAAATTGGCTGAGACCCTTGATGAGCCCGTCACCCCCGACGAGGTCAGGGTGGTAATCAGATCGCTACCAGCTGGGAAAACCCTGGGTTCGTATGGGCTTCTGGGGGAATTCTGCAAGACCTATGAAGAAACTATATTGTCCCAGGTCTTTAATGAGGCCTTTGAGCGTGGCATCCTCCCGGACTCCATGAACGAGGCCGTGATTAGACCCTTGCTTAAACCGGGGAGGGACGGGGCAGATTGTGGTTCTTACAGGCCCCTCTCTATGCTTAATGTTGACTGTAAGATCCTCACCGCTCTGCTGGCGAATAGACTGCGCAGAGTTATCCCTCTGTTGATCCATCAGGACCAAACGGGATACGTCTCAGGGCGCTCCATCACTGAGAACCTGCCCAGGCTGCATCATGTTATCTATAGTACTGAGGGAAGGCCGCAGAAACTTGCAGTGGCATCACTTGACGCCACCAAAGCTTTTGATTCGGTGAGGTGGGACTGGCTGTATGCCACCATGGCCAGAATGGGGATAGGCCCTGTGTTCCTTAAGTGGACCCGGCTGGTTTACGCCAGCCCCACTGCGAGGGTACGTACCAACAAAACCTATTCCGCTAAATGTTCCCTACACAGAGGCACTCGCCAGGGGTGCCCTCTGTCCCCCATGTTATACATCCTTGCCGCTGAACCAGTGGCGGCCTACCTGAGACAGGAATATGGAGAGGGTGGCATTAAGATAGACGGGGTGACCCACCTCATCTTGATGTACGCTGACACCCTATTGTACCTATGGGACCCTGAGCACATCCTTCCCTACATCTTGGAAACCCTGGACTGTTTCCACAAGCTCACCGGTATCCAGATCAATAGGAGCAAGTTTTGCCTTTATCCCCTTGCAGCACTCTTCACCGATAAATACAGGTCCCTCCCCCCTCTGGATCTCGAATGGCAGGCTACTTCCTTCAAATACTTGGGGATAACTATACACTGCAACCCAGCCACCGAGCACATCCTTAATACCGTAAGGGCCAAAGACTCTCACGAAATCTATGGCGTTCTGGGGCCGGCTCCCGCTTTCGATGGCCGGGAGGGCGGGGCTCCTCAAAATGGTCGCCCTTCCCCACCTATTACATAACTTCACAAACGTCCCCTTCAACATCCCCCCCCTCTTTTTTCAAAGATCTCAACAAACTCTGTAGGGGCTTCCTTTGGCAGGGAGGCAGGCACAGGGTGGCATTAGACAAGGCCTTCGAAGAGGCCTTAGAAGCATCCCAACCCACCGCCAGTTTACCTTTCCTCTCACGAAGGGCCTTCTCGGTCATCGACTGACAGGAGACACAGTCGCCGGTTCAATGATCTGAACCCAGGCACCAAAGACAAATGCAGTGAGGATCTGTTATCGACATCTTCGAACCGCAGTCGATACATTTTTTGAACCCCGTCTTGGATGTAGAAGGGGTAGATGAAGACATTTTCTGAAGAAAACTTTGAAGCGCGCCGTTCGAGTGCGAAGCAATCGGAAAAACGGAACTGAAGCCAATGGGTGCGGCACGAGCTATTTATACGGATGGTGACGTTGACACGATATGGAGCCCATCTATGGACATCGACGCCACAACCTGGTGCACAGCGCCCTCTGCCAAAAAATAAATTCTGAAGCAGTGAAGCTGACGAATATGAATATCACAAGATGAGGAATACGTGGGAAGACAATCCATTCAAAATCTATTTTTGTTAGAATCTACTTTTGATGCCTGCTCTCCTGAGCTGAGACAGCACCTGGCTGACTAAGGAAACTGATCCAAAGAAATTAGCAAAGGTTGCTGACTTGTGGGTTGCCAACAGGGCTACTCACAAGGATTTTGGGGCAACTCAGAAGGATGATGGGAAGCAGCAAAAGAAAGATGGCAAAGAGAATTCTAATACCTCCAATCCAAAAGAGGGCCCCAAACAGAAAAAGGGTAAGCCACCAGGGAAACCGAATCAGGCTAGTGAAACTTCTAGTGCCAAACAAGAAGGAGGTCAGCAGAAACCCCCATTTGCCAAAACATTTGGAAAATGGTATGCTTGTGGGTCTACTAACAATGTGAAAGTGGATCCAAGATGCAAGGGTAAACAGTCAGGGGTCCACAATGTCTCCTTAGCCTTTTCCCCAGAGGGCTAAGTACAAAGGGCAAGTGGAAACTTTCAATTACTGGCTGAAGACTCCATTGGAGTCTATGCCAGTGTTTCTTTAGTGTCACTGGGTCTGTAGGAACACCAACATTTAGATGTATATAATTCAATTCCAGATAACACAAAAGAACATTACAAGGACAGTGTACTTGTAAACGGTCAGGAGACCCCTGCCATTAGAGACACCGGGGCCAGCATTACAGTGGTGGATTAATCTTTTTTCAAACCCGAGGATGTTGCTAAGGCACCCAAAGGCCTCACCAAGCTTTCTGTGGGCCCTGTCCAAATGCTTCCTAGACTACCAGTCTCATCCAGTGCAACAACATGACTTATCAAGATACCAGTTAGTGTACAAAGTGAGGTGCCTGGGAGAGTCCTGCTGGGGAATGACTTAAAGACCCTTGGAGTGGTATCAAGCACCCCCAGGTCTGCCAGTAAAAAGAAACAGGAGCATACAAGGAAGGCCAGAGAGAGTACATTTGTGAATCTGATAAAATGAGGAGCCTGGTATTGTTATCGTTAGACTCATCATAAGTATCTGTAGAGAACCATTACCCAATCATTACTCTTTGCAATGGAATTATTCCATTATTGCACTCTGTTTAGTTCTGATTAGTACATTGCTGAAGTAGACACTGTCCACATATTAGACTGTCACCTTTGTATGCATTTGCAATATGCTTTTAGAATGATATTGCCTCCACTTGCACACGTTTGAAGTGCCATGTAGTGTTTTAGAGACAACATATACTCACCATGATATGCTGTATTTATATTTGCATTAGAAATAGCACTTAGGCTGAGAGAGAAAATGCATTGCTTGCACCACACACACTGTTATATTTGAAATGCATGTAAAGCCATTCACAGATTGTTATGCTTTGTAAAGACACATACATTTAGAGACTGTCATGTATGTATGTATGTATGTATGTATGTATGTATGTATGTATGATTGAGTATGCACCTAGAATGAGTTTTGCATTTAGTTAGTGCTTGCATTGCGAGAGATTTGCGGTAAACACTAGGAAGCATTCAGAATGAGACACGAGGCCTATGAGCCATTTTTTGATGGAGAAAGACAGAAGTTGCTCAGTGCGGAGAAATGTTATGGTACACTGTTCGTAAACATTGGCAGACATACACAGATGAGCTTCCCTCTCGGACAAGGGTTCATGTTATCAGCTTGGCTGGTGTGCTTCGGAGAGACTGCAAAGATGTGGGCTGCGCCAAGGGAGTGACGATGGAGAGATGGGAGAAGGTGCTTTTGTATGAGGTGGACGGGGCCTAAGAGCAACTTGTAATACAGAGTGAAGCCTACAGTGGAGAGAATGGAGAAACAGGGAAAAGATTATGTATTTTGCAACATACTCGGAAGGCCAAGAGGGAGCGATATGAGGTCACGCTGACAGCACACGAAGTAACAGGACATGCCGAGACAAGTAACACGCAAGGAGACAGGCAGGCATTTTGCTAAATGCTGAGGGAGAGACATTCTTAGACATTCTGTGCGTCATTGGAGACTATAACCAGGAGAGCTAGAGACAGAGAGAGAGAGAGACAGAGACAGAGACAGAGAGACAGAGAGACAGAGAGACAGAGACAGAGAGACAGAGAGAGAGAGACAGAGAGAGAGAGACAGAGAGAGAGAGAGAGAGACAGAGAGAGAGACAGAGAGACAGGAGTTCAGAAGAGTTGTGAGAGACGGAAGAGTTGTGGGACTGCACGAGAGATCGAGAGTTGGCCAGAGATCGGGAGAGCCACAAAGAGAGTTGGCTGGAGATGGTGCTTGGTGCAGCAGAATGATGGGCCTTGATGAGATCGAGAGCTTGGCAGTTGGCAGTCTTGAGGCCTGCCACTGGCTGATTGACAACATAATGGGAAGTATGGGTTTGGCCTAGGCTTAAATTGATAAGGACAGACACACACACACACACGTTTGGGTGAAGGGTAAACTAGACAGGGATTGTCTAGAGTGTGGATGGTGTGGATTGATGGTGTGGATTTACCCATGAAGGTGATGGATGCTAGCGCTTGCATTAGATTGCATTAGAACCACACATTAGACATTTGCAGCACAAGCTTACATAGTTACTGCATGGTAGCTTTGCACCAGAAGTATAAAAGGTGCAAATTAGACATAACATTAGAACTGCCTGTATTGTCATGTATTATGCTTAGCTGTGTGTATATAAATAAATGTATCCCATTGTTATAAATTGAATCGATTCTTTGTGTTTTCTTTGTGTCTTAGTGTTATTTGTTATTGCCCATGGTAGTAATCTAGGAGTAAACCAAAGTGCAAATGGGGCCGGATACGAATGCAGTCAAAGGGGGGGTATAGTGATCCACACCCCCAATAGGAGGTTGTCAGATTGTCAAAGTTTGTCTGAAGACCGGAGCGTGCTTGCCCAAAGGGGGGGCAACACGATGGTTAGGGGTTTGGGGTTTTCAGACTGACACCTTAACTGACTCTCTAGTGGATGTTACAGAGGAATCTAGAACACCCAGTCCACAGGAATTACTAACTGCTATTTCAAAGAAGAATGAGACCAAGGGGAAACACAAGGTCTCAAAGAAAAAGCCAGAAAGCACTCCTGTGCTACCAATAAGGACACCCAAGGACTATCCAAAGTCACACTTGTGACTGCTCAACCAGCTGAGGCTGAGTGTGAATAACAACCAGGACAGGTTGAATCAGCTGCTGAAGATTCAGAGTTGGAAGAAGACCTCACCCCTGTTGGAGATTTGGATCCTAAAGACCATCCTGAGCTGCAGTCTTTTCTGGCAGAATGTGGGCCCTGTAGGGCAGACTTCAGCAGAGGTCAAAGAGAGTGCCCTACTCTTGAAGGTCTTCACCAACAGGCAGTTTCCCAGCTGGACGGGCAAGAGCCAGGGAAGCATAGATTGTACTGGAAAGATGGCCTCTTCTACAGTGAAGAAACTGAGTCTATCCCAGGGGACTACAGAAGACTTGTAGTACCTCTAGAGACAAGACACCAGTTCCTACAGTTAGCCCAAGAGATTCCTTTGGCTGGCCACTTGATCTTCAAGACAACCAAGGAAAGGCTTTCTCTATATTTCTACTGGCCTAAGTTGGGGTCTGATGTAGATACATTCTGTAGTAGCTGTCACACTTGTCAGACCTCTGGCAAGAGTGGTGCCAAGAATGTGGCACCCTTGGTGCCTCTCTCAGTGGTGAGAATCCCTTTTAAGACAGTACGAATCGACATTGTTGGTCCCTTAGACCCTCCAACCTCTTCATGTAATCGATTTATATTGGTTGTAGTAGACCATGCTACTAGGTTTCCAGAGGCTATACCTATGAGGACTGTTACAGCTCAGGCTGTTGCTAAGACTCTACATGGTATTTTTACCCGGGTAGGTTTTCCTAAGTAATTCATCTCTGACAGGGGATCACATTTTATGTTCCACTACATGCAGGCCATGTGGAATAACTGTGGAGTCACTTACAAGTTCTCAACTGCCTACAATCCTCAGACAAATGGGTTGGTAGAGAGGTTTAACCGTACTATGAAGAGCATGATAGGTGCTTTAGAGGAACCCCATAGAAGAAAGGGGGACCTTCTACTGCCATGCCTTCTATTTGCTTAGTGTCTTTGTATTTGTTCAGTGGTGGGGTTTTATGTGTTTCCGTTCTCCCTCAGTCGTCCACGGACCCCTCACTGATGTTGAAGACGTTTGAATATGTGAGGCTTTTACCATAGACCTACGCAGGACCACTTCGACTTGCACTTCAGCTCTCCCTTATGTTATTTGCCCCAGTGTTTGTTTTATTCATTTATAATGTGCACCAAACCAGAGGGCAACAGGGCGCAGCAGTACAGAATATGCGAAGCTTCAGGTTACAGATAATATACAGGCAATAGCAGTTACACAAAAACAGGAGTGGAAATGTACAGAAAAGGATGGGGAGTATATACAAGCAAGGTGGCATGAAGACCTGGTAAGCACTCGCTAGTTGTTAGAAGACTTCAGCAGGTTGATATAGCTGGATCTAAATTTGAGGTAAGATTGCTCAATGCGTAAAGGGTGTGGCAATGAGTTCCATACTTGTGCCGCTCGGACGGGGAAGCTGGCACCTTGGTCAATTTGAATCTCAGAATGATGAGGCTGTTAACATTAGATATTCTTGATAGGGGGTGCAGCATTATTCATAGCTTTATAACTGAGGGATGCAACTTTTAGAAGGATTTTATCTTGGGCAGACAGCCATTTGTTTATGCGCCTTATCTTCGATATATGTGACCTGTTAGATATACCGAGAGCTGCTCTCAAGGCATTATTTTGTAGAATTTGGATTCTATGTGGGATAGATTTGTTAGCACCAATATATAAGGCATTGCAATAATCGAGCCTAGACAGAATAAGGGCTCTAGCTAAGATAATGCAGTTGTCGTCTGAGATAAAGTGTTTACCTGCTCTATGAGCTTACATGTGTAAGCTGTAGCTGAGCTAAGGAGTTCACCTCTTTATCGAAGGCGAGGGTGGCATCCAGATAAAAGCCACGTGTCTTCACCTCCTTGGCAACCTTGATAATATTCCCATCGATCTCGAAAGGAGAGTAGTCCTGGCCCAATTTCCTGAGATTGGAATGGGTACCCAGAATGATTAATTCAGTTTTATCATCATTCAGGCATAGACCATGAGTTGCCATCCATGCCTGGATGATGAGATACATCCCATTTACCAAGGCCAAATCCTTGTTGTAATCCCCTGAAAGTGGGAGGAGAATCTGGGTATCATCTGCATAATTAGTGTAGGCGATACCAAGAAGGTCCAGATCATCAAAAAGGGGTTTAGTAAATATATTGTATAGGGTAGGGAATACGCAGGAGCCCTGGGGAACGCCGCACAGAATAGGGATTGGGTCTGCCGCAGCTGACGGGGAGAACACCCTCCTGGTCCTGCCACTGAGGAAAGATTTGATCCAGGTTATAGCTTCTTTGGAGAAGCGTGCGGTGGAATTGAGGTGGCTGCAAAGGACCTTGTGATCAACGAGGTTGAATGCAGCCGAGAGATCCAATAGTAGGAGGAGGGCTGTTTTACCTTTATCTCGTAGCTCATCTATTTGAGCCTTCAAATTAATGATGGCAGCCTCGGTGCCATGTTGGTTTGGGAAACCTGATTGCTGTGCTCCCAAAAGCTTATGTTGTTCCAGGAATTTTTTTATTTGGGTGTAGGCAATCTTGTCAAGGATTTTTAACAAGAATGTGACTGTTGTTATGGGGCGGTAGTTAATAAGGATGAGAGGGTCTCGGGTTTGCTTTTTCAGCAGAGGCAGTACCCAGGATTGTTTCAAGTTGGCCAGCACAGTGCCCGAGGCGAATGAGGCATTAACGAGTTTGGATATGAAGTGGGAAGAGTTCTCTAGCGGCGTCTTATGAGTAGGGCTGGGCATAGGTCACCTTGACAATTGGAGGGCTTGAGGGAAAGGATGACATTCAACCTCCAGGATGGAAGTTTTGGCGAACCTGAATTGAACAGCTGGGTTATGTTCCTTAGGAAATGGGTTGGTATTGGCTTGGGGTGATTAAGTGAGTCTTTCTTTGTAGCTATTTTCCTTTGGAGCATGGTTACTTTGTTAGATGGTGCTTGTTGTATCTCTGTGCACCACTTTTTATCTTTTGAGCATGTATCTGGAATGGGAGAAGGCGACTTATTCCTTAAGGATAGAGAACAGTTCCCTCATGCTCGAGTTAGCCTTAGATAGGAGCTTGTTATATGAATTGCGTCTGGCCAGGAGGATTTCCTTTTTGTAATGGGAGATTTCTAAAAGTTTGTTTTTATGATCTTCTGAAGGGGTTAGCCTCCATGTAGATTTGCAACTCCTCTTAAATTGTCGTAGATCCTTTAGTTCAGGAGTGAACCATTTATTGAGATGGGATTTGGGTTTACTCGGTCTGAGTTTTAAAGGGGCAATGTTGTCAAGAGTAGTTAACATGATTTTGTTGTACTCTTCAACAAGCATTTCTGGGTTTAGGTGTTCCTCTAGTTGGTTTAGAGTGGGTAGGATAACAGGAATCACTAATCTTTGTGATACTCTTTATTCCTGGTTGGACATGGTGGGGCCATGATAGAGACTGGAGGGAGTGGTCTAGAGGTGGAGAGTTCAAAGGTCACAAGGAAGTGGTCCGTCCACAATTGCGGGGAGTTGGATGTGATGTTGGCAGTGCAGTTGTAATCCGCTAAACAAACAAGAATTCTCCCTTTGCTTTGGCTAGGTTCTAGAATTATTTGAGTTAAACCTAATTCAGTGAGGGTGTTGGCCATAGTGATGGCATATTTGTCCAATAGGTAATTTTACCCCCATTTTAAAATCCCCCAGAATGAGCAGTTGTGTAGATATTTTAAGATTATTGGACAGTAGACTATTGATATCTTCCTCGAATGTTCCCAAAGGGCTAGGGGGTCCATAGACGAGGTAGATAATGTCTGGGAGTTGTGAAGAGGGAGTTTGATTGAGAGCACTACACAAGAATTGGAGACTAAGATGGATGTGTTTCTCATGCCTAGTTTAGAGGAGGTCCCGAATAAAGCCTGCACTCCAGTCTCCCATTTTGAAGTACCAGGAACGTTCACACCAAGATATGTGACGTATGATGAGCAAATCAACTAGCAGAGAGCCGCAGTAGGGCTCTGCCCAGTACCTATCAGAAAAGCAACACCGACTGAAGTACCGATACCCAGACAACCATGGACAGTAAGGTATCCATTAAGAAAACCCTACCAACAAATGAGACGAAATGAAGCTCGCCTAAGTACAGTTCTGGAAGAAACCAAAAAGGTCTTAATGGAAGACGAATGGTGATGTCACAGGGACCTGGACAGGCGTACAGATAGAAGAAATAACAACTCGAGAATGACACACAGAACGAAACTCTATGAATAAGGATATCGTGAACCTAAAAAGGGAGAACAATGTTGAAATACAAAGAAGCTTAAGCTGTAAACAGAATGAAGATATTCAACCAGCTAACACCTGTACATATGCTTGGAAACGTTTGAAAACTAAGAAAACAATGCATATTGCTATGCTAAGTAGATGAATAGTGCGGCAAGCACCATTATACATAATCTACCTCAAAATGAAGCACAGTATTTTAAGTGTAATTCCACTTTGCAAACGAAGCAGAATCAACCGAGGGTACTAAAGGCTGAATGAGCAAAGATTCATATTCTAGCAAAATGAGAAGAGACGGCTGAATCAAAATTCGGCAGATGTAACTCGTGCCAGGAGAGCCAAGGTCATACCAATAGAAGGAACGAACAGTAGCTACGTCTAATTGAAGCTTAAGAACAGAATATCCGGTCTTTGAAAGGTCGAAATAAGGAAGCGTAGGCAGGTGGATAAGTGGAATAAGAATCAAATACACAAATTGAGAGAAACTAGACAAATTCACGGTGTGGGAATCGCATGACCAGCCGAGCGAGAAGGAGCACGGGTTCACACCTACGCTTGGCATCCGCCCAGGAAGAAATATCAGAACTTTTCCAGACAGAAGATGCAGTTTCGATGCCAACCACAGTCAAATAATTGACACATAGTTGCTGAAGCGATGATCGACTGTAAACTTAATTGGAGAAAGGCCGGGTAACTAGGGGGCACCCTGCACCTGCTTGACCATTCTGCGTGCCGCTAAGCAAAGTGGAAATGTATGCATGGGGTTGGTGCCAAACCAATCACAATGGACCAAATGATCTAGGGTCCTATAGTTAGTAGAACCAATGGGGTGTCATACTTTTAGTGACGTCTACAGTAGTAATTTTTGAAAGAAGGGCTTAGACGCCCACCTGACAATGTTTACCCAATCCCCTCACTCCGTTATCATATACAGATATAGTACCTATATTAAAGTTACCTTTTCCTAACCAATAGAATTGCATGTTAAGTTTTGAGTGTTACACGTCAATTATGATGAGTTTTGAGCATAAATGTTACTACTTGTATGAAGTTCGTTGGAGTTGAAGCGAGAAGGACGATCTCATCACTGCTGATTGCCATGACGCCCCGTTTTTTGTACTCGTCATTAAACTGACTCCCTTTGCCAAACCATTGAGTTGTCCTTATTGATTGGTTTTGGAGTAATAAATCTGCACCCCATCCATCTCAAGGATGCAGCTATCTCGTTTTAAAGTACTTCGGAGCAAACCTCGGCTCTATGGGTCGGCCGGGGGTCTCCTGAGTACACTAGGCCGATTTCGGCGATAATGGCAATGCCACCACCGGGCATGTTACTTCTATCTTGTCTCAGAATGGTGTGACCATCGGGATTGCTAGAGACAATAGAGGTCCTGCTGCATCATGCAGCCAGGACTCTGTGATGGCAAGGAAGTTCAGATATCCGTGGCATACGCAGTCAAGGACCTGGCATTTATTAGTCCACCTTTGAGAGGCTGGGCCGCTATAGTAGGTTTGGTTCGTTTAATTTTGGTGAGAGGTTTATGGTATCTGTATACTATGGTTGGCGGTTAATACTTTCTGGCTATTGGTTCTTTTGTTAATGGCGGGGAGGGATCTTGTCAGAGGCTCATGGAGTCTCTTGAGTCTCGCTCCAAGTCTAGAATTTCTGGCCGGTAGGTTACATGGTATGCTTGGAGGTCCGCTAGATGGGTTAGGGTACGGGTGATCCATGGTGGTGGAGAGAGCTATAGATACGAAGGTTAAGTTATGTAAGACTCTCTTGGTAGTTATGTGGAGGCTAGTGTCAGGCGTTTGGTAGGTAGTGAGCAGTAGATATATGATGGACCAAAGTCAGCATGTTATGATGCTCATGGTGTGATGCTGCCAAGGCTATGGCTTGTGTGCGTTGGATACGCTTGCTATGTGGTGGCCAAGGTAGAACTAGCCTGGGCTTATAGATGGGTATTCGGTATACTCAAGTTTGGAGGGGAAACTTAAAGTTAAAGTGGATGCGGTTCTACCCTTGTCCCTGCAGCAAAATACAAAAAAGCTAGGCTACATTCTATCCCAGATCATACTAAACATGAATGCAGTTAAGGGGGATATAGGTCTATCCTAGTCACTAAGGCCAGATACTAAAAGGCTGGGTCATATTCTGACCAAGGGCATACTGAACATGAATGCTGATGAGTGAAAATCACAGAGAACCACACAATAATCTAGTTCACTTATCAGACAGCATTTTACAAATTATGGTAGGCATTAATTAAATGATTAAGCAATTGGTACGCAACCCACCAATATGTGAGACTTACAGGGTATCAAGTTGGCAAAACAGAGCGTTAGGTAATCAGCCTGGGCACAGTATACATATCAACTATGCCCATTAGCAACAAGTATACCCTGGTGACAGGCTGGTAATACGGGCCGGTGATACAGGCGTTCTAGTCAAGCTCGCATAAGAGCAGTTAGCACCAAGCCTAGTGATAGAGATTCAGAACGTAATCAATGCAAAAGGTTTATGTGACTCAAATGGTAGGTGTCGGGTAGAGGATTGGCGCCCATGAGCAATGCATATAATGTCAGCAGTATATTGTTTGTATCGGCTGGGTATGCAAGGCATCACAAGATTGTAACATATGACAAAAATAGTAAGCTTAAAATTAGACAGTTAGGCAACGTAATAGGATAAATATGTGGCTCAGGTACGAAATTTTACTATGCATAATGTGTATACAGGCATAAAAGAAATCACGTTGGCAGTGGTGCAGGTAGTGGCATATGGAGAATATGTAATACTTGTAGTCATAGCGAACAGACCGCCAGAGCGATTAAATACTGGGGAATACTAGATGCACCGGCAACCATTAGCGCGGTGAGCATGTGCTTTGACTGATTGCTCGAGTGGGCGTAACGGGTCAGGGGACTCACACAAGGGAGGCGAACACAGTACCTTATGTAAAGTCCTCGGTTGAGGGTTCCGCGGGGGTCGGGCAGTGTTTCTGGCAGACGGCAGAGCAGGCTTAGGACAGGAGCCTTTTTCTCGTGCCTTCTTTCAAGGGCCAGCGCTCGCCTTCCTGCGAGATATGGTTGGCTCAAGTACTACAAAGCAGCCAATGCAGTCGCATCTGGGCACAAGGCTCAGGGTAGTGAAGGTCGATTATTGCGGGTGGCCATGTTTAAGGAGCAGAAGCCTTGTGGATGGTAATGGCGACTGGTGCTTAAATCATAACAAAGTGCGCCAATCTGTGGATTTTAGTGGAGCTGAGCATATTCTAGTAGTTATGCTTGTAGGTTTGCATTATTGGAGCAGATAAAATCGCGGGAATCACACATCCGCGATTCTGTTTGGGTTGAGGGTAGAAATTAACCCCAGGCTTACCTTAACACCCAGCAGGGTGAAGGTGGTGTAAGGGCTGACCCTGCAGCTCGGATGGATGCGTCCAGAGCTCCAGCTCTGGTGATTAGGATCTGTGACTCTTGGTCTTGGTAGTTCCAAGACACAATCAGAAGGGTTCAAAGAAATCTTCCTCTTAAAGCAATCGCCTTTTAACTTCCCCTTTCGTCAGGGTTAATCTTGACCATTGCGCATTTCAGAGTTTGTTCACTTTGCCGCTTTATAAAAAGACAAACATTTTGCGGAGATGTTCGAATGGGCTATTTCATTTTGCCGGACCAGTCCGCTACTCTGTATCATTGGCCTCACAGTTATCGGTAACTTAAAAGTTCACTACTGATTTGCTTTCTTTCGCATCTCATCAGCATACGCGCAACCTTCAATTGCGAGATACACTGTTGCGGCTTCATCTTTCCTTGACACAAACCGGCATTTCATGTCTTTCGCTAACTCACCGGTTGTGTGCATTCCATTCTTGTATCTGAGGCTTTGAGTCACGAGTCAAGGTTGATATCACAGGCTTGGCCTTGCCTCCCCAACTCTGTCGTTCAACCGGGAGGGTCGCTGGCGTCCTTGAAACAGAATGCAGGTTTCCTCTTGTCTGGGATTTGGCTTTCTCTGTGCATCATTCACGGTTTCCCGGAGGCAACAACCTCCTGCAGGAATCTTCAGTGTTTTGCTAATCTTCGCTCTGGTCCCTCGATCATTCGTCCTGCTCCAGTGGGTTTGCCTTTGCCAAGGAAGATCTGCTCCTTTTCTTAGCTCACCTTGCTCAGAGTGTGACTATGGTCCGCCTTTTACCCGTTAGGCAGAAACCTGTGCAGTTCCCTCTGGGACCACTGCAAAAGATTTAGGGCTACAGGTGTTTGGCAGTAAACCCACTTGGTAGCAGTCTGTACCACACAGATTCACTTGGTAGCTGTGGCTGAGCAGTCAGACTTCCCTCAAGAAGAGTTAGGCAGTATACAGAGTATTCACAATAGGTCAAGAGCACACAATAGTACAAGTAAACACTGACCAGGACTTGGTGTAAAAGAAATATAATTATTTATTTAAAACCAGATCTAGAAAAACACACAGGCACCAATAGTAAGCAATTCAAAAACAGGGTCACTAAAAGATATACACTCCCTTAAAAGAATTTTTGACAAGTCTTAAGTAAAGCCCCACTTATTGTCAGACAGCGGTGAGCACTTAACGTAGATGGCACTCTAATAATTTGTTTTTTAAAAAGGGAGAGAAAAGCAGAGAACAACTTGAAACAGAGCCCAACACTTTTACAAGAACAGAACAGGAGGGGAAGGCAAAGTAAAACCGTGAATTCAGAGTCAGTAGGCCGGATCCACTTTAAGAGGATCGAAACGAAATGTGTCCAAAGTCACATGGTTGCAGTGCACAAAAGTCTTGTAATGGTTCAAAAAGAAGTTGGATCAAAGAAAGGGACCAGTTAGAGGGTCAAGGCGGCCAGCCCAGTCCAGAAGGTTAAGGAGTTATTATTACCTTGTTGCAATCTTTAGAAAGGGAGGCCTGGCGGACACGGTACCTTAATGTGGCGAGAACGCTCCAGCGGGGCAGTTGTTCCTGGCAGCGGATGCAAGTCAGTGCTTCGTCCGGGGGAAGAGAGGATATCGTCATGGAGGAAGACAGGAGTCCATTGCACTGCCAGGGAAGAAACCAGCCGCCGAGTTTCTCAGGTACAAGGAGCGGTCCGTTGATTTGCGGTTCAATGGTGAGTGGCTATCCGGCTGCCGGGGTGCTTGGCACGGGCAGTTCGACCACAAACGGGGCTGGGGTGCGAAGAAAGAAAGGTAAACTGGTTGTGCCCACCAGTCAGGGGAAGCAGCCTCTCCAGCCGGGAGACCCTCTCTGTCGTCGGGAAGTGGTGAGTCGGTTCTGCAGGGCTCCACCGGTGGTGTCGTCGTGGTAGGTCGGCTCAGCTTCTCCCGCGTCGGATTCTCAGGTCCTGTGGCGACTTCTGAAGTTCCAGTCCCCAAAGCCCTGCTTTTATGCAGAAAACCCCCATTCACTCAGCCTAGCTGTCACTCGAACATGCTAAGTGGTGGGCCAATCACACAAGAGTGCGACTTGAGTTACCAAGGTAACTCAGTCCAGGGTGCCTAAACCCCCTCCCACACCCCCTGTGGTACCCAGACAGAGTGGCACCACTTTTGGAGGCTTCTGTGGAGAAGCCCGCCAAAAAGTGGAACAAAGGGCTCGACTTGGGTTGGAGTCACAGAAGAGAACACAAACGCCATTTTAGAATCGAGTCTTGGCAAAAAATACCAACCAGAGAATTAATATTAATTAAATAAACCGGTGGTATGTTCGAGGCTATGAGAATTAAATAATTAAAGTTGGTAGCCTGGAACAATGGGGAAATCCCATAGGGAAATATTCGTGGTCGAATATAAAAAGTAGTTTCACTGCCACCAGCCAAAACTCGATTGGGGGGGGACGGAGACGTGCCCCCTCGACTAACAGACCCCGGGGCAATCGAATTGCCCCGACCAGTACGTCCACAATATGATGGTTTGTGCTGGTTTCTGTTAATAATTTGGGACTAGCAAAGCTAATGGTGACTTTATATGCCCTGAGAGACAGTAGTCAGTCCCAGGGTATGGAGTCTATGGTGGGGTGTCACTATGACACCCCTGTGTTACTGCACGGAGGGTGCTGTGTAACACACATAGGAAAAACACATGAGACCCTATGGAGTAAAGGACGCCATAGCCCATAAAACACATTACCAGTCAAAGGAATACCATAAATCATGTCCAAGAGTGGGAGAAAAAGAGTCTCACTCTTGGCAGGAGGAAAAAACAAACTCCAGAAATCCAGCAAAGCTGCTGGGGGACTCACTAGGTTAGGAAATTCAGCCTAAAGAGAGAATTCTCCCCAACACCCGTGTAGGGGGAACTAATTGGTATCAGATTTATATGATTACGGTCAGGAGCCTGACTTTGCCTGACCTGATTAATGGGACATGTCCAATGAGATGTGGAAGTGTTAGCCTCTTTACTCTCAGTCCTCTTCCTCGCCCCAGTGTTTGTGTACAAAGGGGGACGGAGGGGTTGGAACGGTGGAAAATCCTACAAAATAGGATGGGGTATGGGCACGGGAAAGGGGGCGAGGATACCGCGTCGCAACATCAGTTGCCTCCACCCACCCACTCTCGGAGATCCCCCCACCCAGGTGATCCTCCCGCACTGGTCCACCCCCAGGGTCTGGATCCAAAGGTGATGGCTGTGCCCTGGCCACCTGAGAGAGAGATCCCCGGGGGACTAGTAAGTGAGACACCCTGTGGTTTCTCACATAGGCCACACCAATTCATGGGAGTAAAAACAATAGTTCCTTTCAGATTACTTTCTGTAATACAAGGGAAGTAGACCCCGTCAGTTAAGTAGTGACACTCAGCAAAGAAATAACAATCAACCAACCTGTTACCAGTGTACTTTTCAGGATAGTGGAACACTGATTCAAGGAACAGTATATACCTATACTTTGAGGATAACAAAGTTATACTAGGTGAGTAAGATCTTTTTGGTATGATATACAATTACAATGGCTTTGTAGCTCAGTGGAACAAAGTCTAAGATAAGCAAGAACTCTTTCGACTAATTTAGGATTGCACCAGGCAGACCAAGGTCAGCTATACCTAAAGAACACTTTTCAAAAATAGCACACAGCTATTCTAGGCAGATAAAACCTAATATAGTAATATACTATTACAGTTGCTTTGCAGATCAGTTGAACACAGATTTAAGGTAAGCAATAACAAACTTATTTTAGGATGGCACACAGCTAATTCAAGGTAAGTAAAACTTATATACTTTTTAAAGGAGCCATCAGCAACTTCAAGTTAAGTATAACCGAAGGCAGACTTATTCTAGACAGGCTAACAGCAAGTCAGGGAAAGCAACACCCAATTAGGGACACTCATACATTTAGCCTAAAAGGCTAGTAAAGTGAAACCAACAACCTTACTTTTGGGAAAGAGGCACAACCGATTCAAAGGTGAGTAAATTAACCTTATATATACTTTTCAGAATAGTGCAACACACATTCAAGATAAGTAAGACATTTTGTAACTGTTCACTCAGAGTTAAAGTTACAAACCAACTTTCACAAGGAAGTACTTTTCAATACTAGTTATATTTTTCAAGACATAATCCTTTACTTATCCAGTCCTTCCCTATTCTATTGCATGTGTTCACTCAGGGGCAGAAGAGGGACCCTAGTGGTATAGGAGACAGCTGTAGGCAGGGTGAGATAGGCTTCTGTTGAAGGCAAAAGTTGAGTTCCTGTGGACGACTGTTCAGCAAGTAAGTACTTCACTTTAAAGTAAGACTTCAGAGAAGACACCCAGGAGGATTCCAGCAGGGGCCTAGGTGCACTGGGTGAGAGGACTCCCAATCACGAGAACACCCCAAAGCTTTACAGAAATCACTAAGGCTTAAGGTAAGTAAATACCCCAGCCAGCACAGTACTTTAGCATGGAAGAAGAGTTCAAACAAGAACACTTCAGGATCTGCAACCAAAAATACGGTCGTTGAATTCCTTTATCATAAAGACAGGACACTGGAAGGACTTTTGCAGCAGGGATAACTGGGAAGGCTCTAGGCAAGAGGATCTTCATATGGTTTACTCAGCACAGAAGACGTTTGCAACAGGGTAGACTTCAGGATCTGCAGCCAAAAACCTGGTCGATGAATTCCTGGTCATGCAGACAGGACACTGGAAGGGCTTCTGCAGCAGGGATCAAAGGAGAAGGCTCCAGGCAAGAGTTTCTTTGTGGCTGGATTTTGGCTCCCTTTTCAGGAGCCAGAAGAAGACTGAAAATTGCTGGTCGGATTCTTTTCATTTGCAAGGTCCAGCACTCTGATGAGGGGACTATTTGGACTCTAGTCCATCTCTAGAGATCCAGCAGGATGCTCACAAAGTTTCAGCAACATTCATAAGACTGTGCACTGCACAATGGCTGAAGGTCCCAGGGTATTGCAGCCCGCAAGGTCGCAGCATGACATTGGATGGCTCAAAATTGAGGTCATGAGTCTAGTGGATTTCACCAGGCTCTGGTTTGGGATCGACGTTTTCTGAGTCCCCATGTCGATTGTTAGGGCTACTGCATGCTCCGGTTGCTGAAAAATCGCCTCAACGCATATTCATCGGATTTGATCCAGTGGTCGACTACCTCTTCTGCTTCCAGGATAAGGGGTATATACATGTGTGTATATATACATGTGTATATATACACGTATGTGTGTACGTGTGTGTGCGCGTGCGCGTGTTTTGGCCTGGTGTCAGGTGTTGCAGACGACACACAGATCATTCTGGAGCTTTCAGGTTCCTACAAAGCAGATGCAATGATGGTCAGTAAAGTCTTTGATGCTATTAAAGTATCAATGATATGATTGGTTATAACATGCTTAATACCCAGAGGTTTCTGAGCGCAGACCCGGGATTCGAACCTGTGTTGCTCGGGTTGTCTTGCTTATAACACAAATACGTTGCCCCTGAGCTATCCTCCCAAGACTTCTCAATGGAGAATAATTGTTTGGCTTTGAATGATAAGAAGACTGAAATTCTGATCATTGGTAGTATGGCAAAGCTAAAGAAACTAGATACCCAGTATGATGCCTTTTTAATAGGGAGCGCTACAATTCAATCTGAATTTTGGTAAACATGTCTCTTTTCTGAGTTCCAGTTGTGCCTATATAACACAACTGCTTTGGCAGATACATTCATATCTGTCGAAGGAAAATAGGGCTATGACAGCCACTGCTACAATAAACACTAGGTTGGATTATTGTAATGGGCTATTAGTTGGCACTACACAAGCCAACATGAAAAAGCTGCAGACCATCCATAATGGGGCAGTCAAGGCCGTCTGCGACACGGGCATAGAGACCAGGTCACTGCTGCCTGTAGGAAACGACACTGGCTTCACGTTCAGAGGATCCGTTTCAAGGCGTCCTGTCTGGTTTACAAATGTCTTGCAGGTGACGCTCCGAGTTATCTTAGCTCACGAATCGCAAGACTGCCGACTAGGCGTACTTTATAGACTAACAGCAAGGATCTGCTGATGCAGCCGCGCTTTACATTGCAGAGATTAAGAGGCCGGACGTTTAATGTCTGGGCCCCAAGGGTCTGGAATGACCTACCTCTATCAGACAGTGGCCGTCATGTGCCCAATTCAAGAAAGCCCTGAAAACCTATCTGTTTGATGGAGAGGGACCGTAGTAATCTCTTTCTTGGGAATCCCTTCCTTTTCTTATCACCCTATATTACTGCCACGGCTTCTCATTGCTTGGTGTTTTGTTTTGGTCTCTTCTTGTGAGCGTGCTCTGAGGCCAGCGGGTGTGTTGGCGCGATAGAAAAATAAGAATAGAAGAGAGGGAGAGAGCGCGAAAAGGAAGGTCTTGAGCTGCTTGCGGAACTTCCGGTGGTCCAGCTCAAGTTTGAGAGGGGCAGGGAGGCGATTCCAGAGGGATGAATAGGAGATCTACCTCCCCCCCTCCCCCCGCTCTCTGCCTGGAGAAGCGTCTGACTCTTGCAGAGTTTGAGGTGGCTGACAAGACATCACTAGGACTGCATTATTATACACGTGTATGGGGTTGCTGTGGTACTCTTGTTCAGAGGAGAATTGCCTAGCGTTCCGGTGATGGACTGCCCGTGGCAGGACAAAGACTGATATGCGGGGACATTTCTTCTCTGTGAAAAGAACAGAGAGCTAAAGACTTGGTTGAGACTCTCCCAGGGACCATCCACCCAAGAACAAGTCAATGGGCTGTGTTTGTGCAGATAGAGAGTTTCCCAGACCCCCCTCTGTTTTGCTTAAAATTAAAAAGTCCTAAGGTCCAGCATAAGAGCTGCAGGTCTCTAAGGTGGGAGGAATTTAGCACGAAAATGAAAATTCTCCTTAACAGTGCAGCACAATTCATAATATTTGTTTGTTTGACACCATAATAACAAAAGCAAAAGAAGGAACAAGTTACTTACCTGTAGCTGTTGTTCTCCAGCATGGGTCTGGCATGGATTCACATGCTCATGAATATTCTCCGTCGTCAGGCTGGGAATCCTCGGTAAAGAAAAAACCAGTATCAGTTTCGTTTCTGATCTGTCTTTCGTAGTAGTAACCAATCACTGGTCTCTGCGTCATACTGACCACAGCCAATGACTGCCCTCTACCTAAGCACCGCCTCTGGCAGCCATCTTCAGATTTGGAAGCACGTGAAGTGGCAGTATGACCAAGTGAAGAGCCGCCGAGGGGTAGGCGGGAGGGTTCGCATGTGAATCCATGCCAGACCCATGCTGGAGAACAACAGCTACAGGTAAGTAACTTGTTCCTTCTCCAGCATGGGGTCTGGCATGGATTCACATGCTCATGAATAAAGAATACATAGCAGTACACACATGCACAACCACGGGAGGTGGCAAAGGCTCAACATTAAGCATCACATCAAACTCAACATTAAGCATCTTACCTCCTCACCAGGCTCACCTCAGGCGAACAGGTTGCGCAGCACTGCTTGGCCGACCCTGGACTCCTCCCTGGAATCCCGATCGAAGCATTAGAATTTCGTGAAGGTGTGCGTCGACCTCCACGTAGCAGCCCTACATATGTCCAGCAGGGGCACACCAGAAAGGAACGCCGTGGTAGCTGCGATCGCTCTGGTGGAATGGGCTCTCGGACAGCCAGGCAGCGGTCGGTTTGCCAACAGATGACAGTACATGATACAGCCGGAGAGCCATCTGGAAATGGAAGCCTTCGAGAGAGCCTTCCCCTGATTGACAGGTCAAAAGTTCACAAAGAGTTGTGACGTCTTCCGAAAACACTTTGTGCGGTCCACGTAGCCACATCCAGCGAGTGCAAAGTCCTCTCAGCTGGCGACGAAGGCGACGGGAAGAACACAGGCAACACCAAGGGTTCGTTGAGATGGAAGTCAGACGGTACCTTGGGCATGAAGGAGGGGTGCGTCCTGAGCACTACCCTCGTGTCGTGAAAAGTCAAGTATGGGGCCTTGCAGGAAAGGGCCTGGATCTCTCCCACCCGTCGTGCGGAGGTGATGGCCACAAGAAACGCTGTTTTCCACGACAGAAATTTCAACGGGGCCGAGTGCAGAGGCTCGAACGGAGGTCCCATGAGCTTGGTCAGCACCACGTTGAGCTCCCACGCCGGGGCCGGAGCCTTCACCGGCGGGAACGATCTGAACAGTCCCTTCATGAACTCTTTCACCAGACGATGAGACCACAAGGACGTCCGCCCCGTGGTTCTGGTGTATCGGGAGATCGCAGCAAGTTGAATCTTGATGGACGCGTGTGCCAGTCCAGCTTTGGCCAGCGTCAGCAGGTACGGCAGTACCTGGGGAGCCGTAATCCATAGAGGGTTAATCTTCTGTGCGTGGCACCAGACAGAGAACCTCTTCCATTTGTGTCCGTAGCATTTAAGAGTCGAGGACGCCCTGGCCTTTGCAAGAACCTCTGCAGTCGGCCGGTATGTCGTATCCTCCAAACTCTAGCGCTGCAGGAGCCAGGCCTGCAAGTTCAGCGATTTCGGGTCGTGGTGGAGGATGGCGCCTCCTTCCCTGGAGAGTAGATCCGCGTCCACCGGCAGCTTGATTGGCGGGGACGTTGACAAGTCCAGAAGGTCCGGGAACCATATCTGCCTCGGCCACGCAGGTGCGACGCCCATGCTCCTCGCCTGGGGAAACCTGCTGGCGAACCTCTGGCACTTGGAGTTCGTCGCCGTCGCAAACAGGTCGATCTGGGGTGTGCCCCACCGTCGGAAGAGGCGATCCACTAGATCCTGCCGTAGTTCCCACTCGTGGCACGAGCGCAGCTCCCTGCTGAGTGAGTCGGCGATGCTGTTTTTTATCCCTGCCAGATGAAACGGCACCAGAAAAATCCTTTGGGCGACGGCCCAATGCCACAGGTCCTGCGCCTCCTTGGACAGTGCTGGGGACCTGGTTCCGCCCCGTTTCCTGATGTAAAACATGGTGGTGGTGTTGTCGGTGAAGATCCTCACAACCTTGCCCTTGAGGGACGGAAGGAAGGACCTGAGGGCCCAGAACACTGCACGGAGCTCCAGGACGTTGATATGGAGGGACTTCTCCGTCGGGAGCCAAAGGCCTCTCGCGTGCAGATTTTCGGTGTGCGCTCCCCACCCTTCCAGGGAGGCATCCGTGGTCACTGTCTCCTGGTGGTCTGGGGTCTGGAAGTCCATGCCCGCGGGTGCCCCACCACCGGACCGCTGGGCGGAAACTCTCGTCGAGTGTGATCCTCTCCTCGAAGCCGCCCGTCGTTTGGATCCAGCGCGCGTCCAGGAACTCCTGCAACGGGCGCATCCGGAGCCTGCACATGGGAATGAAGTAGATGCAAGAAGACATCATTCCGAGGAGGGACTTGATGGACCTCACCTTGGCCGCGTCGGAAGCCAACATCCGCTGTACCTTGCCCAGGATGGACCTGGTCCTTTCCTCCGACGGGGAGGCCAGAAGGGACACTGTCGAGCTTCGCTCCCAGAAACAGTGCGTTTTGCGCGGGTACCAGGTGGGACTTGGCGTAGTTCACGGAGAATCCCAGGTCCGTGAGAAGTTGGACGGTCCTTGCCGTGTGCTCCACGGCGAGCTCCCTCGTCTTGGCTCGGATGAGCCAGTCGTCCAGGTAGGGGTAGACGTGGATCCCCTCGCGGCGCAGCTGCGCCGCCACCGGTGCAAGGCACTTGGTGAATACCCTGGGTGCCGACCGTAGTCCGAAGGGGAGGGCTTTGAACTGGTAGTGACGGCCTTGGACCACAAACCTGAGGAATTTTCGGTGTCCCTTTAGGATGGGAATATGGAAGTAGGCATCCTCCAAATCCAACGACGACAGGAGGGTGACCATCCGGAACTTCTGCGCCTTGATGAATTTGTTCAGACGTCGCAGGTCTAGGATGGGGCGCCATCCTCCCGTCTTCTTCTTCACGAGGAAGTATCTTGAGTAAACTCCGGAGCCCCGAAGCCTCTTTGGGACGAGTTCGATGGCGCCCTTCCTGAGCATCGCCCTTCCCTCCAGGAGAAGCTGAGGGACGTGAAGCTCTTTCCTGGCCACAGGGGGGACGCGCGGGCACCTTCTTTGAAACTCGAGCGCGTGGCCCCGGGCTAAGGCGTCCAGCACCCAAGGGTCGGTGGAGATGGACTCCCACACGCTGACGAAGCTCGCCAGCCGGCCTCCCACCGGGGTGCATCGGTGGGGGCCCGACCCCACGGTCGGTTCAATCCTGTTTCAACGAGGCTTTGCCGCCTTGACCTCCTTGGCGACGACGGCGGGGTCTGGCAGACTTGCCTCGTCCTCTGTAGGCCTCCTGAGACGACGAGCGGGCCGCTTGACGGTAGGTGGAGAAACCGCCGCCGGAACCTTTGGAGGCGCCCTTGCCTCCGCTGCTCCGAAAGGGCGTCCGTCGTTGCTGAACCCCAAGGGCCCGGGCCGTCTCAGTGTCCGCTTTAATGGCCTGAAGGGAATCGTCCACGGTTTTCCCAAACAGGTTGTTCCCATCGAACGGCATGTCCAGGACTCTGGTCTGTACGTCTTGACGGAAGTCCGTAGCCTTGAGCCATCCACGCCGCCTAAGGCACACGCCGTTGCCCAACTGGCGAAACCCAGTGTCGGCGATGTCCGTCGCAATAGTGATGGCGTGGTCCGACGCCACCTCACCTTCCTGTAGGATCTCCAGGGCATCCGCCCTCTTGTCGTCCGGTAGGAAGTCCAGCAGGGGAGCCAGTTTGTACCATAGCTCCCCGTCGTAGCGGGCCACGATAGCCAAGGCGTTGGCCGCTTTAATCGTCGTCGCTGCAGACGAGATGACCCTGCGTCCCATAGTGTCCAATTTCTTTCCCTCGCCGTCCGGTGGGGAAGTCGATGTGGAGGCCGCACCCCCCCCCCCCCGCTTTCTTCCTGGCCGCCGCGGAGACAACGGAGTCTGGGGTAGGCTGCGCCCGGAGGCACAGGGGGGGCCGCGTCCGGGACCCGGTACTTCTTCTCGTACCGGTCTCTTCTGGCTGGCGTAGCGGACGGGTTCTTGAGGAGGGCGAGGCCCTCATCCCAAATGTCGTCCAGTAGAGGCACCGCGAGGACCGTCTTCCTCTTGGCCTCGCGCCGTTGATAAAGGAATCCTTCCTTTTTCTTCTCCTCAGGGCAGAGTTGGAAAAGCTCGGATGCCCTGGCGATCATGGAGTGGAACGAACCAATCTCGTCGGGCGGAGAAGCCCTGGTGGGAGGTGACGACGGTAGATCCTCGTCGTATACCTCGTCGTCCGTACCCGTCGCTGCCGTGTCAGTCCCCGTATCATCCCCTCGGGTTGACGGGGAGGAGGGCTGGACGGTGCGCGACGGCTGAAAAGGAGGTGGAGGGTGAATCCTCCTTTTCTTGGGCGGGGGAACGCCAGAAGGTCCCGGTTCAGGATCCCCCGACGGGAGAGGTTCCTCCGTCGGCAACGGTAGTCTCGTCCTTATCTCTGAGCATAAGGACTGTATAACCAACAAAATGGCCGCCGAGTTGTCTTGCGGCGCTGGCAGAGGGGAATCCGACGGGCGATCAGGGGCCCCATCGGCACCCTCGACGATGTCGTCGTCACCTGCGTCGGGATCCATCCCGACGGGCCGGTCTTCTTCCACACCAAGGCCGTGGCTTAAGACCTCGATCAGCTCTTCCTCCGAGGTTGAAGCCGAATCTACGACGACGCCCTGCCCCCCCTTTTTCTTCCCCGCCGGGGATTTCACGGGGGTCCTATCGATGGGCACAAAAGAGGACTCCCTCCGAGGTGGCAGGGAGACTCTGAGCCCCGAGGTCGCCACCACTGGTGTAGCCTCCACAGGCTGAGCCAAGGTCGCCGCGACAGTATCGATAGAGGGCTTGGCCGGATGGATTAAGGCCTTCACCACCTTAGGTGCGCTCACCGCCTTATCCTTGAGGGGGGGTGACACTGCCTCGCTCCCCCTCCGATGGGGCCTTCGAGCTCGACCGGGGCCTCTCCAGGAGCTTTGCCGGGTGCTCGCCCTTCCTCTTACCCGACCCAGAGCGTTGGCTCGTGGTTGAAGGTGCCGGGGAGGGTGCGCCCTGCCTGGCGCCCGTAGAGCCCGACCCTTCGGCGCTCCCGGTGCCAGCGGACTCGCGGTGCTTGGCCTTGTGTTGGACCCCCGTCGCCGGGGCGTCCTCAAAGGTCTTAGAAGACCGCTCGGATTTCTTCCTCTTCTTCTCGCCTGATGGGCTCTTCCCTTCCAGCCAGTTGGCGAGACGTTGATGGCGGTCCTTCATGGTCCGCTCCGACATATTGCCGCAAAACGCACAGTCCTTCTCCACGTGCGTCTTGTCCTCATGTAAGCAGTAGAGACAAAAGGAGTGTTCGTCCTCCTTAAAGACGTTCTGCAGCTGGCATCCAGGGCAGACCCTGAACAGCTTTCCGGGCGTCGAGCTTCCCTTCTCCTGGGCCATGTCCGGGCCTGAGAAGCTTCTGGAGTCCTCCAAAGCGTAGCTCGACGAAATCTTCACCCTTGAGGGGCGCAGACGAATCCGACACGGGTCCCCGTTGAGTCGGTGGAGCTTGAGGCTCTTTTGACTGAAAAAACGAAGTTTTTGAGCAAAAAAACGTGAAAAAATAGCACTAACGCTCGAGAGCAATAGCACGAGGATCCCAACACATGAACGTGCAGTAAAAATCTGAAGATGGCTGCCAGAGGCGGTGCTTAGGTAGAGGGCAGTCATTGGCTGTGGTCAGTATGACGCAGAGACCAGTGATTGGTTACTACTACGAAAGACAGATCAAAAACGAAACTGATACTGGTTTTTTCTTTACCGAGGATTCCCAGCCTGACGACGGGGAATATTCATGAGCATGTGAATCCATGCCAGACCTCATGCTGGAGAAGAGTAATAATCCTTCTATATATGTTACCTATATAGACTTTAGATCGCTTTTGACAGCATTGATCGTCAAATGCTGTGGAAAATGTTAGCATATATGCAATGTCCTAGCTGGTTGCTGGAGATCATCATGTGTCTCCACACTGACAACAGCGCCCATATCCGGCTAGATAATGAAGGCCGTCTTTCTAGACCCATTAAGATTAACAAGGGAGTTAAACAGGCTTGCTTGCTGGCTGCCCATCTTTTCAACCTCCTTCTATCCAATTTAATAAATCGACTAGAGGGGAAAGCCAATATCCCTGCTAAATTTAAGTCCACTCAGGTCATAGCAATGCTCTATGCAGACAACCTCGTTATAGTTGACCACACTTTCAGGCGAAAGACATTTTAGAAGACCCTGGTCATTTTGCTAAGCAACACAGTTTGAGAATACATTTTAAAAAAACTCAAACAATGCTAATCTCCTCTAAGAAAGTTGTGAAGCCTAAAATGGTCACCAGCTGGGGCACGATTAACTATACTGAATCCTATAAATATATAGGCATTGTTATGCATAGCAGATTAAACTATATCCCTTTAATTGAAACGAAGATCCGCTGTACAAAACAAATAACGTTACTTGTTCGTAGGTTTGTTTCAGACTTCGCAGGGTACTCACTGAAAGGGATTGTGATGCTATACACCCAATGGTTTGTTCCGGTGATAGCTTAAGGACTCGAGTCTCTCTCCATTATATACCTAGCCTGGCAGGATAGAATTAAAGGATATTTTTGGCAGAGTATATTGTGTCTTCCACCCTCTTGCTCCATCCAATATATGAGAGTTGAATTAGGTCTTCTCTCCCTCAAAGCTACTATTCTGATGCAGAGAGGATTATTACCCCTGAAAGCTGTGACTCATCCAGAATGTCAAATGCTGAGAAGAACAAATTACTTTCTTACCTGGTAACGTTCTTTCGATGGGATGTTCCGACGACGTATTCCACATCTATGACAGGTAATCACCACAGCTGTGCTGCTTAGGAAATTTTTCGGCTTCTGCGTCAATGACATCGATACGCTGTCCTCGAGGGCCTCAGTCGACGTCACCGGATGTTATAAGTAGGACGCACGACGCCCGTAGCCTCAGTTGTAGTGGTTTCCCAGAACGTGTGGCACCAATCTTCTGCCAGTATGACCAAAGAAAGCCTTGCAGAAACGTAATCTGCAATCGCATAAGAAATTCTGTAGCGCGGTAGGCCGGGAGGGAATGATGTGGAATACGTCGTCAGAACATCCAATCGAAAGAACGTTACCAGGTAAGAAAGTAACTTGTTCTTCAAAGGGATTGGTTCCTCCGGCATATTCCACATCTATGACAGACTCCTAAAGCAGTACCAACGTATGCAGGAGGGAAAAGCATTTAGAATTTTAGAATGCCCAATTAAATTGCAGCATAGAGGTAGCGTAGTATCGAAAGGAACCTCCCCTCCATTGCTGTCCCCTAGGACGAAAAGGCAGAGGTTGGCGGACTGCAGCGCTCAACGACTTCGCTGCAGCTTTGGAGGTCTGCAACCTCTCAAGGCTTGCGTCAGCCTTGCTGCCAAAAGGATGGTCACCATCAAAGGGCATGTTGAGAAGCCGGGCTTGTCCTCCGGAGCAAACCCCCGACTTCCACAACCACGCAAATCTGCGCATCACGGTGCTCGCCGCCATGGACCGGCTGACACAGTCCGCCACGTCCAGACCAGACTGAACGGATTTACACATGGCATCCTTACCATCCTGTACAAGGGCAAGAAAGCCATCCCGTTCCTCCCTTTCGGGAATATGTTCAGCCGCCAATGAAACAATTCCACAGAGTGTGAGTGAAACGTGCTAAGGCACACACAGAGTTGGCTGCTTTCAAAGCCATAACCCCTGAAGAAAAGACTTTCTTCACCCAACCGTCAAAACGTTTGTCGTCCCTATCAGGAGGGATGGTAGGGTACGACGCCAGATTTGCTGGGGCCGTAGCCGCCTGCACCACCAAACTCTCAGGAGTAGGGTGCATGGACAAGTAGCCGGGGTCGCCACTGGCTGGGTGGTAATTTTTCGGCAACGACTTACCCACTGCCGGGAGACTCCCCGGAGCAGTCCAAGCCGCTGCCACCCTTCTTTGCAAGGCCATGTGGAATGGCAGTACCGGGTCAGTTGGTGGACTTTGGTCCAAGATATCCGTCAGGTCATCCTGCAGAAAATCCACTGGTGGCGCAGACCACCCCAAGTACTCCGTCACCCTCGACATTAGCCGCTGGTATGAAGACTTGGCGTGCGTGGCAGGCTCAGGCCGACCAAAGTCAACCTCCGGAGAGGTGTCCAGACCACTGGCATCGTGCAAAGACTGACGCAGGTCTTCCATCTGGCTGTGACCAGATAATAGTTCGGCCGGAACCTCATCAGGAACCAAACCTTCATCAGACCCTTCATCCACCTCAGAAATATAATCAAGAGGCTGGACTAAATCCCTGGATGAGGGGCCCAGAAAAAGGGACAAACACATTTTTCGACTTAGCCAGAGCCTTCCTCAGGGTTTCCACCGGTCTCTGGGGTTCCTCGATAAAGCATCCTCGAAAGGCGTCGCCAGAATCGGCATCAACGTCGAGCGTGGCGCCGATGGCATCGACACAGGACTCGAGGGCAGTGCCCTGAACGTGTCCTTCGATGGCCTCGGCGCCAATGGCTTCCTCAGAGGCAGAGTCTCGAGAGATTCCTTCGACGGACAAGGCGGTGATGGCGTTGACGTCTTCTTCGAAGACCTCACAGGCTCAGACGGTCTCGAGGGAGTCGAGGACCGGGACCTGGAGCGGGCATGGCTAGAGGGATCCACCTTGTCCGATCGGGACCTCGAAGGCTCCCAATGATCGCGCCGACCACCCGATCCCGAAGGCGTGCGAGCAGTGGCCCTAGCACGTTCCCTGCCGGGTTCTTTTGAAGGCGCAGACGGAACGGAGCCCTGCGATTGAAAAATCACCATCATCTCCATACCAAATGCATCCCATTCCGTAGGAGAAGAGTGCTTTTTGGGACAAGCAACCCAGCCGACGGGTGGAGTCCTCGGACGAGGAAGGCGACCGGTGACTGCGCTTCCGCGAGTGCCTCGAAGATGCAGAGGAATGGCGGGAACCACTCCGGGGACCGAGACCCCTAGACTTATGCCAACGATGTGGAGAGTCGCCTCTCTAATCGTCGGTTGAAAGCCCAGCGGATTTCGAATTTCGCGGCTTGGAAACCCTACCGACAGAAAGCTTCTTCCGCTCCCGCAAGGTCTTCGATGTTAAGACTGGCAATCGTCACAGTCATCTGTGGCATGGTCCTCACCGTGGCACCAGAGGCAAGCGTTGTGCGGGTCCGTAAGCGACATCTTGGAACCGCAGTCCCGACAATTCTTGAAACCCGGCTGCGGGGTAGAAGACGAAGACATGATATCTTCACAAACAAGTTTGAAGAACCGATACAATAACTCAGAAGAACCGATGTGCGCCGAGATCTCCGAAGCGAACACATTCCTGGTAAAAACAGAACTGAGGCTACGGGCGTCAGGCGTCCTACTTATAACATCCGTTGACGTTGGCTCGACGGAGGCCCTCGAGGACAGCGCATCGACGTCATCGATGCAGGACGCAGACAATTTTCCAAAGCAGCACAGCTGTGGTGATTACCTGTCATAGATGTGGAATACGTCGGAGGAACCAATCCCTTCGAACAATAGGTACCAACATCATCACTACCGGGAAGACTACACATGCCAATTTACATGATCAGCTTACCATGAAGCTATTTGTAGAATTAAATTGGTCTATGGAAAAAGCAAGCTGTGGTAAATTTAACGTCATTAGACATGCATTAAAAAAAGATTAAAAAGATGGGATTGGGAACGCAATTAAACCTACATGAGCATGCTACATAACTACCCCCAAATAGAAGGCATCATCCATTCTTATTTTCAAGCGCAAACCTATCTATTAAAGTGACCTGACCCTGCGGTCCGCAAATTTCAACTGCTTATGCGGACAAATCAACTTTGTGTTAGAGCACTATGGGGAGCCAAATGGCAACTAGCTAAAGACCAACTTATTTGCTGTATGTGTAATCCTGAGAGAGCAAGGCATGTTCTTACTGAATGCCCATGTCTGGGTTCGATTTACATGTTAATATATGGCCGATTTGCACATCGGTATGAGGTAATTAAAACTGATGATGTTGGGTATTATTGCTTAAATACGGACACCGGAGTAATGCACATTGCGTTATACAGGGTTTGGCAACGTGTAATGAAGCAATTTATACTGGTGTAAAGCGTAAATAGAAGACTGAACTGTGCAATGTTGTATGCATGAACTAAGAATACGAAACATGCCCAGGAGAGAATTCTAGGATATTTTGCCCTACTCCATTATGTCTAGTATATTTTTTCACATACTGTATTGATTAGTCGATGATCGTTATTTGAAAGTATTTTGGAAATTGATGAAAAGTTTATGTATTAAGTTTCACTATATCACTTTTAGATGTGATTTTATGAAAATAATGTAAACGTAAATGTTTTATAAAGAATTTAAAAAATATGGCATTTACTTACATGAAGTATTGTAGCTTAATGCATATGTCTGGACAATCTATGGTTTGATGAGCTTTTTATGCCAACAATACTTTACACTATACTTCTGAAATCCTTAGTTTAAGTAAGCTTTACTGCTTGATTGTGCTACTAATTGAGAGTGGCTAGACGTCTGTGTTAAACCTTGCAGGACCACAACAGTAGTTCTGAAAACCCTTCCTAACAGGCACCTCACAGCATCACTTGTAATCCCTGATGAAGCCTTTAATTAGGACTCAGTGAAAAATCATTGACAAATCGTTGAAGAGTTGGGGGCAGTAGCTTCCCGATCAAGGCAGCCCAATGTTGGTACTCCCTACCCACTCTATTGAGAGCAGATACATCTTACCAGAACTTCAGCCAAACCCTAATAAGATGGTTCAAAGACTCAGACAAATAAAGCACACTCCAGACACCCATAACTGATCTTCCTTGCTACCATGTAAATCATTTTAGATATCTGTCCACCTACCCATCTTAAAGTTATATTTTTGACCAGCCATTGTAAATGACCATTTCTCCTATCATGCTATGTTGCCTTTCATGCAATCCTTATGTACGCATAATTGTATATTGCTGTTTGGACCTGTATAATTCATATGTATTGTATTATTTCTTTGTGTAACTAAGCTGTAAGTTGTCTTATGCGATGCGCCCCGATATCCACAGGTCTGGCGCGCAAACCAAATAAAAAACAAAATCAGTCAAGATGAAGATAAAATGACAGCCTCTTACAAAGGTGTAGTTTAGAACGACCGCCATCAACTGGCATGGGAAGAAGCTCAAGAAAGCCCATGTCGGGCGTGAGGAAGCAGTCATTTTAAACAATTCTATTAAGTTGTATATTAACGTTCAATATTAAAACTATAATTGCTTTATGCCTATATAAATACCTCATTTGGTACATGAAACTGCATGGTAAACTGAACTCGTGGCAGGTAAGCATCAGAATGAGTTCATTATTCATCATGACTCACCAGAACAAGCTGGGAATAGTCCCGACACATTTTAATGATGGAGGAGCAGGCATGTCTTCTCACGTTCTTCACAGCCCGTGTTCTAGGTGCCTATCCATACAAAAACAACGAAATGGGCATTATAAAAAGGTGCATGCAATCAGGAACAATACACATGAAGCTTGAGTTATCAGAAACGGGGCTGTGGCCCCATGATAGTTGGCAGCACAGGGGACCCGGGATAGGGTCTCCTGACCGACAGCATCAGAAGCGTGGACCAGATATCACATGCTGCTTGGATAGCTGGCATGTAAAGGATCGGGCTTGGAGGTGGCTTCCCTGCCAGTTCTCTGCTAGCTGGGAATCCTAATCACTCTGCACGATCATCATAGGAAGGAGTTTTGGGCGAAGAAAAGGGAAAGACAAAAAAAAGTAAATACCAATTTTTAACTGAATGGAAGGCTGGACTGCCCAGGACGAGGTTGTAGAACTGCAAGGAAAGAAGTGATGCGCCAGGCATTCTCCACCTTCCCACTGGCATTTAAATGAAAGCCAGTGAAGAACCTCCGATTTTCTCCCTGATAAATCGATGCACGAAGTGCAGCTCCACGACCTTATCGCTGCCGTTGTTCTTGGTGCTAAAACATAACCAAGTAGAGTGGCGTCTGTCTCACTTTGAAAAGGATTTCTTTGCAAGCACTAGAGGCAATAGGAAAGCTAATTTTCTACAAACAGGAGTCAGCAAGGCTGTATACATTTAGGGGCATCCTAAACCAGCATGCTTAAACTGGCAACAGGAATTGAGCAGTTACTCAAGACATGAAGCCAACATCCCACGACGGAGCAATTGACAAAGCCTTCGTGCAGTAAGGGATTCATGAAGAGTGCAATGAGTGGCCTAAGGAAAAAAAAGGACTTGCTTCCAAGCAAGAGCCGGGATTTGGAACACACCTTTTATAAGCATCCAGCAGAATAAATGTGTGGAAATGAGATTGTGCAGGTTTTGGCAATAACACTTGGAATGAACTCATGGATTTCTATAAAGTTGAGAAAGAAGAGAAACTACCACTAAGGGTATCACTGCATTGCGCAAACAGGAAGGGCTGCTGCCCATTAGAGACAACAGTTACAAGTGTACACTTAAACCAAGGTGAATTACTTCTATCCGTAGTCGATCTTCTGCTTCATTCAATGGTGGAATAAAAACTTAATAAATACAGAGGGGCATAAAAGTATCCTTACCATGGTGAGAATAGGAATCTGCATTTAAGCTCCTGTGGGTAGATCAAATCCTATCATGCTTGCACAGGAAACATTCTTCACAGAAACGTTGACCGCAAAGTCAAAGATGCCACAGCTTAAATCAATAGTTCTAACATCATGCAAAACAACTCACCTTGCTTTCTTCAATAGTTTCAAAAGTAACTGCAGCAAACAACTAGGAGAAAATGAAAACCATGGATTATTTTCCTAACGATGGGCTATGTTTCTTCAAATGAAAATTCCAAAGGAATGGAAAGAAATTTAAAAAATGATGGCTTCTAAAAAGCCCATAAATAGAAACCCACAACAAGAAAGTGTCTGAATGAACAGGGCATTTATTCTAGCCCTAGAAAATGTTTAAGAAAATTCCCAAACAGTGTCTTCCCAATCATTTTCAATAGAATTTACAGGGCACTGTAATTGGTTATTTATAACACGCTTAATACCCAGAGGTTTTGTTAGGTAGGTATGTGGGGTAGTACCCTTGGGGTGCAATACAACCTCCTCAGCCTCCTGGCAAATAGGGACCCAACCTTTGGTAGAAGTCTGAACTACACATGTTGGTAGTGTGTCCCAGCAGCCAGGTTTATCTCAAGAGGGGCCAATGTGAGCAGTAGTGAAGTTACACAGAGATTCACAGTGACAAGTATCCAAATAAACACTGATACTCAAGGCTTCTTGATAAAACAATTATTTAGTTATTTACCAGTCATTTAAACAAGCCTTCTTCAGAAGCGAGCAATATAAAAGCAACACTCAAATACACTTCAGAAATACATACTCTTAGGTTTCGCAGAATCAGTTAAGACCCATTGGGGCTGGCACACACAGTTCCCCCTCAGGTGACTTAAATAGCTAGGACACTGTGGACATTAATATATCACTGAACATTCAGAGTAGGCTTTGAGAATGTCAAAAGAAAAGGGTTATTAGAACAAACAAGAGATCACACATTCTTTAAACAGACAAATACTTTTGGACCCCCCCCACCCCCGTCTCCCAATGCAGAGTAAGTTAACCCCTTCCTGGAAGGATAGGTGCAACACAATAACAGAGGAGAGAAGAGTCATTCACAGAACCAGGCCAAGCCAATGTCAATGGGAAAAAGTCTATGTGGACTGAATTACTTCTTGCAGGCGAGTAAAAGTCTTTGCACAATGTTTTCATAAGTTTTCAGTGAAAAAGAAGAATCAAATGTAGGGCCACAAGTCAGGAGACTTGTGAAGTAGAAGAGCAAGCAAATCTACAGTGAGAGTTAAGTTCTCTCAGACTTTACAGTACCTTTAGGTTGAAGAAAAGATGAACGGCACGGTCACCAACGGCAACCTTCAAACAAGTGGCACTTTGGTGTTTCACCTTCTCGCGACTACCGCAAATAGCAACACCGCGCTTTCTAGCTGTCAAGATCGGCTTTCCTTGCTTCTGGGGTCCAGGTGAGGTGGCTCAGGCTCGGTCAGTCCTGCTTCCTGGGAGTCCGGAGGATCTTCCTGGAGCTATGGCCAACTTAAAAGCAACACACACAAACTGGTGTTCCTCTCCCTGACAATTCGGTTCCAGCAGCAACTGCAATGGAAATTCAACCAGCTGGGAGAGGAGGTCCAGTTGGCTTAGTTTGGAGTAGATTGGTCCCACCAACTCAAGGGGAGAAGTCGTCTTTGCGGGGCTTCTCCGTCGATGTGAATTTGGAGCTTCAGCACAGCTTCACCGGGCAAACCAAAGGTCCAGGAGTTGCAGCAGGCATCCTCTTCAAGTTCTTCGGATTCCTTCTTCCAGTGGTCGACTCTGCCTTCTAAGCCAAAACGTTTAGCCTTTTATGCAGATTTCTCCCATTCATTCCAGCCTGGCTGTCTATCACCCAGCAGGGTGGCTGTCCTTGCCGGACAGCAAGCCGGCCAATCAACTAAGAGTGCATTCCTGTCCCCTAGGAGATTAAGCACAAGGAGTTTCGGGCACCTCCCCTCACTTCCTGCCCCCACCAGACACTCTGGAGCCAGAGGCGGGTTTCACTTGTGAAGCTCGTCAAAGACAAAACCAACAAAGGGACCAAACCTAGTTGGGCGTGCAGAGATAAATCTCAAGAAGGACCTAAACAAGAAATGGCAAAAAAAGAAGACCGGGCCATTTTGACAAAAATGGCACCCATGGGTGCTTCACTGTGGCTGCAAACGCAGCCCGCGGTAAACACACAACATGGTAGTATAAGTAACCACTGCCACCAGCCATTAATTGTGTAAAGGGTAACACACAATTTTACATGAGTAGCTAGACCAAGGGGCTACTAAGTAACCTCTCCAGGACCCTATTGTGAGAGTGTGTGTGCTAGGTCTAGAACGTTACAATGTAGGTAAAGTCAATTTCACTTCACTGCTCTTGGAAACAGTAGTTAATCCAAGAGTAAGGTATTTAAACCTTGGGAAATCTGAAAGACTTCCCTGGGTCACTGCAATGAAGGTGCTGTGTGACAATACAAAAAGATGCCTATGGAGTTTGTCAGACTCAAATCACAGAAAAATACATGAGTGGGAAAAAGGTCTCACTCGCTCCAGGTTCAAAATTAAAAAACAAATGTGCTGGGGGTCTCTAAGGTAGAGAGGAAGGAACAAGTTACTTACCTGTAACTGTTCTCCAGCATGGGTCTGGCATGGATTCACATGCTCATGAATATTCCCCGTCGTCAGGCTGGGAATCCTCGGTAAAGAAAAAATCAGTATCAGTTTCGTTTCTGATCTGTCTTTCGTAGTAGTAACCAATCACTGATCTCTGCGTCATACTGACCACAGCCAATGACTGCCCTCTACCTAAGCCCCGCCTCTGGCAGCCATCTTCAGATTTGGTAGCACGTGAAGTGGCAGTATGACCAAGTGAAGAGCCGCAGAGGGGTAGGTGGGAGGGTTCGCACATGAATCCATGCCAGACCCATGCTGGAGAACAACAGTTACAGGTAAGTAACTTGTTCCTTCTCCAGCATGGGGTCTGGCATGGATTCACATGCTCATGAATATAAGAATAGATAGCAGTACACACATGCACAACCACGGGGGGTGGCAAAAGGCTCAACATTAAGCAATACAAAAAATTCTACATTAAGCATCTCTTACCTCCTCACCAGGCTCACCTTAAGCAAACAGGTTGCGCAGCACTGCTTGGCCGACCCTGGACTCCTCCCTGGAATCCCGATCGACGCAGTAGAATCTCGTGAAGGTGTGTGTCGACCTCCACGTAGCAGCCCTGCAGATGTCCAGCAGGGGCACACCAGATAAGAACGCCGTAGTAGCAGCGATCTCTCTGGTCGAATGGGCTCTCGGACGGCCTGGCAGCGGTCGGTTAGCCAACCGGTGACAGTGCACGATGCAGCCGGAGAGCCATCTGGAAATAGAAGACTTCGAGAGAGCCTTCCCTTGATTCACAGGTCCAAAGTTCACGAACAGCTGTGATGTCCTCCGGAAACTCTTCGTGCGGTCCACGTAGAACTTCAGCGCTGTAGCCACATCCAGCGAGTGCAAAGTCCTCTCGGCCGGCGACGAAGGAGACGGGAAGAAAACAGGTAACACCAAGGGCTTGTTAAGATGGAAGTCCGACGGCATCTTGGGCATAAAGGAAGGGTGCGTCCTAATCACCACCCTCGAGGCATGGAAAGTCAAGTACGGTGCTTTGCAGGATAGGGCCTGGATCTCTCCCACTCGTCGTGCGGAGGTAATGGCCACCAGGAACGCAGTCTTCCACGACACAAACTTCATAGGTGCGGAGTGCATCGGCTCGAATGGGCGCCCCATGAGCCTGGTCAGCACCACGTTAAGTTCCCACGCCGGGGCCTTCACCGGCGGGAACGACCGGAACAGTCCTTTCATAAACTCTTTTACCAGTCGATGGGACCACAGGGTCGTCCGTCCTGTGGTTCTGGTATATCTGGAGATCGCCGCCAGATGAATCTTAATGGAGGCATGGGCTAGCCCAGCCTTTGCCAGCGGTAGCAGGTACGGCAGCACTTGAGGGGCCGTAATCCGTAGGGGGTTGATCTTCTGTGCTCGGCACCAGATAGAGAACCTCTTCCACTTATGACCGTAGCATTTGAGAGTCGAGGACGCCCTGGCCTTTGCAAGAACCTCTCTGCATCGGCCGGTATATCGTAGCCTCCAAACTCTAGCGCTGCAGGAGCCAGGCCTGCAGGTTCAGCGACGCCGGGTCGTGGTGGAAGATGGCGCCTCCTTCTCTGGAGAGAAGGTCCGCGTCCGGCGACAGCTTGATGGGAGGGGACGTTGACAAGTCCAGAAGGTCCGGGAACCAGATCTGCCTCGGCCACGCCGGTGCAACGAGGATCATCCTGCACCGGGACCTCTTGAGCTGGCTGATGAGTTGAAGCAGCAACGGCAACGGAGGGAACGCATACAGGTATAGGCCGTCCCAGGGGAATGAGAACGCATCGCCCTTGCTTCTCGGCTGGGGAAACCTGCTGGCGAACCTCTTGCACTTCGAGTTCGTCGCTGTTGCGAACAGGTCGATTTGGGGTTTGCCCCATCGTCGGAAGAGTAGATCCACCTGATCCTGGCGCAGTTCACACTTGTGACACGCGCGCAGCTCCCTGCTGAGCGAGTCGGCGATGGTGTTGCTTTCTCCTGCCAGGTGGAAGGGAACCAGGAACATCCCCTGGGCGACTGCCCAGTGCCACAGATCCTGTGCCTCCTTGGATAGGGCTGGGGATCTGGTGCCTCCCTGCTTCCGTATGTAAAACATTGTCGTGGTGTTGTCCGTGAAGATCCGCACCACCTTGCCCTTGAGCGACGGGAGGAACGATTTGAGAGCCCAGAACACGGCTCGGAGTTCCAGGACGTTGATGTGCAGGAGCCTCTCCTCCGGGAGCCAGAGGCCTCTTGCGTGGAGATCTCTGGTGTGGGCGCCCCAACCTTCCAGGGAGGCGTCCGTCAGTCTCCTGGTACGCCGGCGTCTGAAAGTCCTTGCCCGCCGTGAGGTGCGCTCGAACGCCCCACCACTGTATCGCCCACCGGAACACCTCGTTGAGGGGGACCCTGTCTTCGAAGGTGCCCGTCGCCTGCATCCAAAGGGCGTCGAGAAATTCTTGAAGAGGGCGCATCCGTAGTCTGCAGAGGCGCACCAGGTAGATGCAAGAGGACATCATCCCCAGGAGGGACTTGATGGACCTCACCCTGGCCATGTCCGTGGCAAGCAGGCGCTGCACTTTGCCTAGAATGGTCTTCGTCCGTTCTTCCGACGGGGCCGCCAGGCGCCTCACTGTATCGAGCTTCGCTCCAAGAAACAGGGCCACCTGCGACGGCACCAGGTGGGACTTTGGGTAGTTTATGGCAAATCCCAGGTCTGAGTAGCTGGACGGTCCTCGCAGTGTGTTCGACGGCGAGTTCCCTCGTCCTTGAGCGGATGAGCCAGTCGTCCAGGTAGGGGTAGACGTGAATCCCCTGCGGGCGCAGCCGCGCCGCCACTGGTGCTAGGCACTTGGTAAAGACCCTGGGGGCCGACTTCAATCCGAACGGCAGTGCTCAGCCTCCACATCTCCCCAGTCTGGATTTGCATCCCTAGGGACCCATTTTTCTTTGGGAGGAGTTCCCCCCTCTCTGAAGGAGAAGATCCTTTTCTCAGGATCCTCTGAGGATCCCTCTCCCTCAAATTGGAAGATCTGTACCTCCTCCTCAAACTGAGTCTGTTTGGGCCTTTTGTTTCTCCTACCACCCCTCTGCTCCTTAGGAGGCAGACTTTCAGGGGCAAGAGATTTTGTTTCCGGTTCCTGGGTTTCCAGGGGCTGTTTACAAGTGAGGAAGGAAGCTTCCTCCAAGGCTTTACACCCCCCTTCCCCTTGTGCCTCCTCCCTGGGAACCGGTGAGTTATCGGGGTGCTGCCCCCGTCATTGTTCTGGAGCACCAGGTCCAGAGTTGGGTGCGTTCTGCGCCGGCATGCCGATCTGAGGGTTCTGCTGAGCCCTCAGTATGTGACCCAGATCCCGCGCCATGTTTTGAACCTGGCGCTCTAACTGGGAAACCCGCTCTGGCTGATACGGGGCCCTGTTTTCTCCCCTGGGCTGATCCCGGGAAGGGTAGCTGTCCCTCCTCTGGTAATACCCCGGGTTGGGAAGATTTGGGTACCCCTCCACCCTTGGCCTCCCCTCTCCCGGATTAGGTTGTCTGGGCTCAGGGAATTAGGGAAAGAAGGGTGGAGGATTTTGGGGCTGGAAATTGGGTGGATACCTGGGGAAAAAGTTCTGCCCAGGATTCGGAGAATTTCTGCCCTCCGGTGGGAAGTTAGGAGGAAAGTCCCCTGGGTTAGGTTCTTGGCTGGATCTCCCCCCTTGGGCTGGAGGAGTCCACACATAACCCAGGATGGGTCTGTTTCCCTTGTAACGGGGGCTTACATAATCAGGAGCGCGAGGGACCCCATTTGTGGGGCTGCCTCCCTGGCTTCCTGTCTGTGACTGGCCCGAGGACCTTCTGGGCCTAGCATTATTAGGTGCAGGTAGGTTTTTAGGCCCCCCCATCTCCAAATCCAAAACGGGGGTGACCTTTACCTCTGCCACCTTAGCAGCAGCAGGGATGCTGTTGGCTTTGGGGTTTTTCTGGGCATTACTTTTGCTATCTACCGGTTTCTGCACCTCATAGATCCGGGTAGCCTGTTCAATGACCCAGTCTAAAGATCTTTTCTCGTGAAAATCCCTCACGAGCTGGGTCATTATGTATTTGGGCAAGGCATGAAAAAATGTATTGATGAATTTACTGTCTGTGCGCACCCTTCTGGTGGTCTGCCAAAAGCAAGTTTTAACTCCTGCACAAATTCTTGTGGGGCCTGATCCTCCCCACATTGTAAATTGTAGGCTGCCTTGCGAGCCTCTTGAGGATTTCTATGAATGGAAAAATGTTTCAAGATGGCCGCCTTATAGGTGGACCATCTTAAATGATTTTGGTCCTCCAGCCCCGCAAAGAAACTGGAGTATTCCGGGGAGAAGGTCCACTTTACATATTGGATACAGCTTTGGCTGTCCTTAAATGGAAAGTCTCCATCATTTGCTCAAACAACTCTAAGTGCTCCCAAACAGAATACTTAGCGTTCTTATGGTAAGGCGTGATGACGCTCCTGATCGCCTTAATCTGCTTTAAGGGGTCCTTAAGCAAGGCCCTTTTTGCCTTATTGGCCTTTTTGGTTCGGGTAACCCTTGCCCATTCATCCTCTGACTCAGAGGCACTGCTCCCAGAAGTTCCTGTCTGTTCTTCCAGGTTTTCCCGGATTCTTCGAGCCTGGGAATGGCTGGCAGAATGTGGGGACCTGGTCTCCTGTTTCCTGTGGTGCTCAGAGGAGTCCTCAGATCCCTCCTTGCTGCCAGGATTTGCTGGGTACCCCCCCCCCCCACGGACCTAACTGGGCAGAGGTTTTCAGGATGCCCTTAAGGGGCCTACTCTCCTGGGGTTCCCCACTGAACTGTACTGTACTTGGGTGCCCATACCCGGATGCCCACCCCTCCATTCCTGAGTGGTACTGGCCTATGAGCCCCATACTTTTAGCTGGATAGTAATCTGCCATCCCTGTGGCCCTGTGCTCATGTGCGCCAGGGGACATGGGGGTGGTAGAGTCCAGGGACTGGGAGAGATGAAGGCCCCTGGTGTTAGGGCTCCTGAGGTTATGGTCAGGAGTCTCTTTCCCAGCGGACCTCATCTCTATCCTCCCCTGCTCCCTGTTGCAATGCAAGAGCCTGCATTTGTGCTTTCAGTTCCTCAGTCGAGGCCTTACTAGACTCTATCAGTCTCTCCTGCATCGCTACCTGTTGTTGGAGCCTATCATTGTGTTGACAGAGGGCCTCATTTTCCCTCTGTGCTTCCTGATTGGTCCTGGAGCACTGGGCCAGTCTTTGCTGCAGGAGGGTTACCTCCTGATTCCCATCCCTACTGGCCTGCTCCTTTCTTGCCAGAGCATCTTCCACCCTTCTGGTGTGCTCTAACAAGTTTGCATGCTCTTTTTGGAGATCACCCAGCCCCTGGAGGGCCAAGTGATTTTCTTCCGTTTTTCTTTTTAACTGGCAGACTTCCTGGCCTAAGGTGTCCCTTTCCTGACTAAGAGCCTGCATCTGTGCCGCCAGGTCATCCCTCTGCCTTTGAAGGGCACCAGCTTTCCGGCGCTCTTCATCAAACTCTGCCTGGGTATCCAGGTCTTTCAGAATCAGTTTATTGCTTTCTGCCTTTTCCCTATCTAGGTGGCCTTGCAGGGTGACTACCTGCTCAGCACATGCCCTGTTAAAGTCCAGTTGTTGCTCCAGCTTTTTCTGGCTCTGCAGTAAGAAGTCCAAACTGTCTTGGTGCTCCTTTTGCAGGGCCAGAAATCTAGTATCCTGGTCAGCCTTTTCCTGTTGCAGGATGTCCATATCCTTCTTTATTTTAATGATGTGCTCTCTACTCTCATTTTCTGACTCCTGGCTCCTCTGCAGCCTCTGCTCAGAAGAGTCCAGATCAGATTGGGCCTTCTGTAATGCCAGCAGTTGCCTACTCGCCAAATCTTGGCCTTCAGCACATCTGTCCTGCATGGCTCCCATATGTAAATAGAAATATGCCGCTACCCTGGAAATCTTGTTGTGCTCATCCTTGGCCTTAGAGGACATATATAGTTCACTCAGGGCCACATGTAAGGGACCCTGATCTCTATATATATCTGACCCTGTTTCAGTGACCTGTTGTGTGATTGCCTGCAACCACGCCTCCTGGCCCTGTTCGGCCATTCACCTCTCACAAATAGCTTATGTAAGAGGTGCTCTCTGGCTGTTTTCATGTCTACTAAGGTCGTCATTCTAGAGATTGGTCTCTGTCCTGACTTACAGAAGTTTGTATTTTATTTTTGCAAAACAGACCTTTTCCTTAGAGCGTTGCTTTGAGGAGTGCTTTACAGCGTAACACAGCGTGGTGATCCGACCGGATATGTGTATCTGGTCAGCTGGCACACTGTATTAATCTGCACAAGTGATAGATCTAACCCAAACGTCCGGCACGAGCCCCCAATTTGTAAGAGGATTCAATTCAACACTACAGCTAAGTCAACGCCTAGTCTATAATACTGAATGAAAACCCTTATTGATATATCTTTATGTCCAGTTCATGCGTTCTGGATGACTACCCCTATATAACACCACTCTCTCAGAATCCCCCTGACCCCACTGAGCCAAGAAGTAGTTCTGTTTTGCAAGTTAAAAGGTTTATTTGATAATTTAAATAATAGATATATATATCAGACTTTATAATAAATTAATAATTGAATATCACACTTAATCTGAGATGATAAAGATTAACAACGGAGAATCTGGCACCAGCACACTTCTTGATAATCACTAAGGAGTTGACATGAAATGGATAAGATAGCAACAATACTTTTATGGTTTCAAATGGATGCAATGTGGAATGAAATGCAGTAAAGAAAATACTCAATATGATTTCAGCAAAAACAATGTAATCACTTTCTTGTACAATTCACCCCCCCCTTTTATGCAATGCAAGGAAATGGAAGGAAGGCACACAGTTCTCAGAAATGCAATTAAATGTGCTTCAGTTCACCCAGCAACGTAGACTACAGACGTTGAAAACACAGGCAAAATGCTTTGATATGTGCTGGCAATGGAGTGAAAATATGTTAAAATGCTTTTAATTCCCTCTAGAAGTTCAGGGTGAGTGGTATCTAGTTAATATTAGTCCAGGCTCACACTAGCAATGATTCAGGGATGATTAGCAGGTTAAACGAATTTCTGGCAAATGGAAGGCAAGAAAACTGCTGTTTCACACGTTGAGAAATTTGCAAATCGCGGCAAAATTCGCGGGTGCGCCGGGCGCGATTACAGAGGAACTACAAGGACTATCACTATCGTTTTGGGGTCCTAGGAAAGCCTAGGATCTCAGCTTCCAGGTGAAAGTTACTGCAAGTCTCTAACGGTCACGGAGATATGAGTGATTAAATAAAGGTCGTTTTTCAGATTTGAAATTTTAAAGTTCAAAAAGACAAGTGCAGCTTGCAACTAGAAAATGACAAGCGACAGCTTTACAAATGACAGGTGACAGTTAAGAGACAGTTCTACTTAGATTAAAATAGGATTGAATTAGATTATTTTAACTAAGAGATTGGTTCTCCACAGTTTTCCTGAGTACTCACAAGAGATTTTGAACCGGAAAGCGACTTGGTCACGGACTTCAGTCTGGTCAGGTCTTCCCGAGTTCCGCTCACAGCGCCTGGCCTCTGGAACTGCTCACAGCATCGGGGTCAGCACTCTGGATACAATGGCCTGGTCTCTGCTAGGCACCGGTTCTCTGGGTCGGGTCCTGCCTTCTCTTTGGATATTTTTTTGTCACCGGGTTCTTGCAAAAGTTCTTGGCAAAATTCAGACGGCGTCAGCCGGCTGTCTGAAGAGTTCAGTTGCAAAAAGATTTTCAGGCCTGTTGACAAATACTCTTGCTAGCAGTGGCCTTTTTGGTTAAGGTTCTGTAGTCTCTGTTTATCTTGGAGTCTAAGTGTTGGCTCCTTGAAGGTTGATGGAGGTAAGTATGGATTTTTCCGGCAGAGCGTCCCGCTGCAGATGGAAATGAATGTCTCTACCTAAGTTTCAGTGGTCCATTTATATGTTCTGCAAGTGGGTGTGTGTGTTGGTCATAACTAAACTTGCCCCTCTCACTTGTCATTGGTCCAGCTTTCATTTCTCCCCTGATTGGGGGAGCTAAGTTGTGTCAGAGTGATGTCAGCCATTTATGATCTCTTGAAAAAAACTCCCCTGTCATCTGTGCACCCAAATCTATATATGATCAAAATACATATTTCACAGTTACACAGTTGTTTGAAATTACATACCCATGTCACATATCACATGAGGTATACTCTGTCCCAAATCTGCTGTTTCTAAGAGCTTGCATTCAAAAATGGCAACTTTTAGCACTTTTTAATGTGCTAAACAACATTGGATCTTCATTATATTTTATACAACTGTTCCTCACATATCTACCCACATACCAATGCATTTTCGTTTGTCTAGCTGAAACAGGGAGTCTGTAATATTAATAAACAGCAGGGTTTTGTCCCAGAATATCCCACAATTTGGAGTTTGGGCTTGAATTAAAGGTACATTTTTTAAATTAAGTCTCTCAAAGTTATACATTTCTGTCATTTGATTACAAAGAGTTATCAGTGTTTTTGTAAAATATATATTTTACTTTCAATTCAGTCCTCAGAGTGTTGGAGTCCGCCTCCAAGACTTGGGTGGGTCAGTCACATGCATCCTCTGGCAGGCAGGCCTTTGTTGACAGTAAAACAGTAAAAATCAACATATTCCTTTCAGAGGAGAGGGGCCATTGTGTGGTCTCTGGGAAGCTGACATCAGGAGGCCAGGGAGCCACTTTGCATTTAATTAACAGAACCCTGTGATTTCCTGGCTTCTTGTGTTGAGTTCTGAAGTGTCAAGAGTTCTCAGGACAGGCAACCCCTTTGAACTTTTGATGAAATGAGACCCCTTTCTTTGCACTAGACAGTTTTGCAAGACAGCTCTCCTGTCAGAGTTTAGACCGCCAGCGCCACCCTCAGGATTTTGTTGGTACTGCATGCAATTTTGGGATCTTTCTTGGATTAATGCTTTCTAAACAGGAATGGTTCTTACATGGTAGTAAATCCTTGCTTAACATTGTTTTGATGGGGCTCCTTACAGTAAGATGGTTATGTGGAACCCCACAAAAAGGTTGAATCTTTAAAGTGGTCCAATGAGTCACGATTTCAGCAACTTTTTGACATCAGTAACAGTGGATTTTGTTAACAAAGACCTTTCTTTACACTGGTGGGTGGCAAGTTAGGTACCATTTTGGTGTGCGCACAACTGCGCAGCTCTCCTGGATTCTGGGATGAAATGATGGGCGGCGACAGCGCATCCCCATCTTTACCCACTCCAATGATTTATTTTTGTTCTGGGGTAAAATGATGGGCAGCGACAGCTTAATCCCCACATTCACCCCGTCTAATGATTCCACATGGGTCAAAACCCTCCACAGTATTGAAGCATATTTGTGCGTTATTATATTGTCGCCTTCTTATGAATGTTTTATAACTGACAGATACATAAATTAATAAGTATTTATCAAAGAAACCTTGAGTTTAAGAGTTTACTTAAACATTGCAGACCTCGGTCTAACATCATTACTGCTCACATTCCCCTCTTGAGATAAGCCTGGCTTCTCAGCTCCGCTACCAAAACTGTGTAGTACAGAGTTATACCAAAGGTTGGTTTTGCTTACACCTGCAGTCCTAGTTGTGTGTAGTGGTCCCAAAGGATACTGCATTCAAACTTTGCCTAACAACACAAACAATCACGATTTGCAACCCTACATGCAGCACAGGTTATATGAGTAACAAAACATGTTGAGGAAGAAAAAATACCTATTGTGGTGAAGAGCTGCTGCCCAGTCCAATGTGCAAAGAACGAATGGTGGTAGAGAAGAGTGTGTAAGAGTGATGTGCAAAGAAGGTGCAGGCATGCACCCCTGTCTGCTTGTGTATAATTAAGAGAGCTTTGGTGATGGCTCTTGTCATGTCCACTATATGAAGATGACATAGCAACAGTACGGCAGAGAAGGGGAAGGAGATGCAATACTTCCAACAGAAGCTCAGACACAAGGTGAGGAATTGTCAAGCAAAACCATCACCTTTCCAATTAATGAATGAAAGGCATCACTATTGCAGAGGGGTCTTCTAAGGGGATGAAAAACAGAAAGATGCATGATGGAAAAGGACCGAGAACCACCATTGTGGATTGGTGGTTGAATCCACAATTGTGGATTCCATTGTTGAATCCACCATCGTGGATTCAACAATGGAAGGACCTTATCCATTACTCGTCTGGTTTTCTAACATGAAAAGAGTGTGTTAAACAGTTTGAGAAATCAGTAAACTTGACATTACAAGAATCACAAGGGGGATAAAAGAACTGAGGCAAGGTGTAGAGATACAGCCCATCCCATGTATTCTAAAGTGTGTATTTAACTACTAGAACATGGCTCCCTGGCATTTCGGTTTCCCAGACAATCAAATGTAGAGAAGAACGTCAAGCAACAACAAAATATAGCAATCGCAGGGCTTACAGGCACACTTACGGCTTCTACCGCTATGCTCAAGTGCTTCACGCAAATAATTGGTGCCCAAGTTCATTAAGAACGCAGTGATAGCCTACCAGTCACAATATACAAACACGCTGCAATAGCTACATTAGGAAAGCAAGATGAGAAATATTGTGCAATACTTACTTTAGCGAGGACTTGGGGAAGGTATTCATTTCTATACTTGACAAAGGGGAAGAGTGTGGACATATTTGTAAGAACACAGGATAAGATGAGAGGATCCTTGATCTCGAAATTCAGCACCAGCTGCAGCAGTTCCACACCATCATTAACAGGGATATCCTGTGCAGGGAAATGGAGAACACAAAAATCAACTCTGGCCTTTTATCGGATGCTGAATTTCTCAACAAAAACTAAGTTCCTGCTACACACTGCGGTCCCCATCGTAGACATCTCTCACTTCCCCCGAAATCGGACAAAAGGGCGTCACGCATTCTACTTTACCCAAATACTCCCTAGATTATGTCACTATTGAGAGGTTTTTCCACAAGTCCTCTGGTGAGGGCGGCTTCTGACCACCAACCTGTAGTGAATGTGCAGAGTTTGCCCCAAGTCAGTCCTAACTCTCACAGTAGTAGCTGTGAATCGTCTGGTTGGCTTTCCTATTAGAAGGGAGTGCAGCAGTAATAAGGTACAGTATGTCACACAACAGCACACAAAGGTAATTCTATGCTGTGCGATTTCTAAGAAATATACTCTGAAGTCAGGCATTAAAAAATGCTAAAGTTTACAATATAGGCACAATATGTAAAAACAGTAAAGTGTCTAAAGCAGACATTTCCGAACAGTAGCGCACACATTTAAAAGGAGAGAAAAATTATCTTTCAGGAATCAAAAGTTCACAAAAGCCAACAAGTTCTAAAAACAAAAAAGCTAAGTATGAAAAAATCCCAAATCTCAATCTAGACAAGTGTATGGTACAATTTCACAGGGAGGTGAAACAATTCAGTACTTTTAGCAAGTTTCAGATAGTTTAAAAGTCCACCCACAGAGTTAAACAAAAGTTGCTCCTTGCTTCATGGTGCTGGTGAGCGGCAGGGACCAATGCATGGAAAGGCGCAAAAGCACCCCTTATGTATTTTGGGGGTGCAGCCCCAACCATCATGGTTGTCAAGAAAGTTCTCTTTTAGCAACTTTCCATCCATTTCTATGGACCCTCAAATAGTTTTCTTTTGTACTCTGTCCTGACTTTTCCAGTGAAATGAAGCCTTCCGCTTCACTCCCCTGCACATGTGCTCATTGTTATGGGAAAACTGACTAGTCCTTAAAGATGTCAGTACTGGGAAATGATGTTTCCCTTTCCTTTTTACATGATATTGTTTGTTTTTTCGGGCAACTATTGCACAATGCATCTCACAATGCCTTGCAATGGGGGCTCTTTTGTATGGCCTGTTAGGGAGAATTCTCAAAATTGTGTTAATTCCCTCCACCTTAGAGACCCCAAACAACTTTGCTGGATTTTGAGGACTTGATTTCTTTTAACCTGGAATGAGTGTGACCCTTTTTTCCCCACTCCCTCATGTATTTTAATGTGATTTTTATACACTGTTTCTTTTGGTTATGGAGTCTAACAAACTCCATAGGCATCATCTTTTCCAACTGTATCACAAAGCACTTTCAGTGCAGTGACACAGGGAAGTCTTCCAGATTTCCAAAGGTTTAAATACCATCTCTTGGAAAACTACTGTTTCCAAGAGCAGTAAAGTGAAATTGACTTTACTTGCATTTGTAACTTTCTAGACCCAGCGCGCACTATCTTAAAATAGGGTGCTGGAGGGGTTACTTAGTATCCCCTTTGTCTAGTTTCTCATGTAACATTTTTATGTTACCCTTTTCACAATTATTGGTGGCAGTGGTTTACTTTTTAGTACCATTGTGTGTTTTTACCGTGAGCTGCGTTTGCAGCTGCAGTAAGGCACCTATGGGTGCCCATTTTGTCAGAATGGCCGGTCTTTTTTCGCCATTTCTTGCTGGAAAGGTCCTTCTTGAGATTTACTCTGTGCGCCAAACCATGTTTGGCCCCTTTGGTCATTTTATCTTTGGCGAGATTCACTGGTGAAGCCCGCCTCTGGCTCCAGATTGTTTGGCAGGGGCAAGAAGGGAGGGAAGTGCCCGAAACTCCCTGTGCTTAATCCCCTTGGAAGGTGCTGTGTGCCACAATTTAATAAGATGATGCCTATGGAGTTTGTCAGACTCCAAAAAGAAATCACAGAAAAATACATGAGCGTGGGAAAAAGGTCACTCTCTCCAGGTAAAAAATTGTAAAGTCTAGCAAAAGTGCTCGGGGTCTCTAAGGTAGAAGGGAATTAGCAAATTTCTGAGACGTCTTCCTAACACAGTGTTATAATTGTGGTTATATATAATGTGATAATTCCCCCAAACATTTATCTGGACCTACTTGTATTTAAATAAATCATTTATTTTTACAATACATAGTGTTTCAGTGTTTCTTTGGACCATTTGTATTACAATTTCATTTGTACTGATTCTACAGCCCTCTCTCCATCCTATAAGCCTAGCTGCTTGTTCTACGCTACCCTGAGCTCAAATGGTACAGCCTTATACTAAGAGTGGAGTCTTGTACTACCTCAGTTGAATGGATTTATGTTAGGGAGAATTCTAAAAATGTGCTAATTCCGCTCTACCTTACAGACCCCCAGCTCTTTTGCTGAACTTTGGGACTCTGTACTTTTTAATTCTGTTTTCTGTATTTATTGCTTTTGGTTATGGAGTTTTAAGACAACTCCATAGGCATCATCTTTTTTATTGGTGTTACACAGCACCTTCAGTGCAGTGAAACAGGAATGTCTTTTTAGACTTCGCAAAGGTTTAAATACCTTCTCTGGGATAAACTACGGTTTCCCAGAGAATGTAAAGTTAAATTGACTTTACTAGTCTTTCCAAATTCCTAGACCCAGCACACACCATCTTACAATGGAGTGCTGGAGGGGTGACATAGTATCCCCTGTGTCTAAATACTTCTGTAGCAGTCAAATGCTACCCTTTCCTATTGGAAAGGGTGGTGGCACTGGTTTTACAATGATTTTTCCCGACCGCAAACCCCAGTAGCTAAAAATCACGGGAGCCATGTTTCTCAAAATGGCACCTTAAGCCCCTTTGTTTAAACAGGTCCTGGTCTTTTTTTGCCGTTTCTTTTTGGAAAGGCCCTTCTAGAGTTTACCTCTGCGCACCAAACCAGGTTTGGTCCATTTGTTAAAGCCTTTGGCGGGCTTCAAGGCTGAAGACCGCCTCTGCCTCCCGAGTGTCTGGGGTGAGCAGGAAGTGAGGGAGGTGCCCGAAACACCCTGTGCTAGGAGACCCAAATGCACTCTGGCCTGATTGGCTGGCTGTCTGTCTGGCAAGGACAGCCATCCTGCTGGGTGAGTGACAGCTAGGCTGGAATAAATGGGAGAAAACTGCTTAAAAGGCGAGTCTCCAAGATTGGAAGGCAGAGTCGACCACTGGAACTAAAGAACCGAAGACAAGCTGAAAGAGGACGACTGCTGCAACTCCTGGACCGTTGGTTTGCCCGGGGAAGCCCTGCTGCAGGTCCGAATGGACAAGCTCCATTCGACAGAGAAGCTCCTTCAAGGACGGCTTCTTCCCTTGAGTTGGTGGGACCAACCGACTCATTAGACACCTGGATACCATTCTGAAGGCTGGTTAGGATTAACCAGAGAGAGGGACACCAGCTTGTGTTCTTCAAACTACAGCTACTGGAACTGAAGTGACTCCCCTTTGTTTGCTTTCTTCAACGATCCCGTGCAGTGCAGGAGTCCCCCCGACGTCCTCCCTCTTGTCCCCACGACTGAGGCTCAGGAACAGCGAGATCTACAGGACCTGCCAGGAACCACGAGTTCAGCAGCATTTGTTTCTTCAAATAAAATGTACTGTGCCAACCTGATTAAGAGAACGCCACCCTCGCGGTGAAAGTTTGTGAAACCTTCCCAACTTGCAGGCCTAATCAGCTCGTGACCCGACATATGTTTGATACCAGAACTGCACTTTCCTATCTAGAACACTAGCCCATTGACTTTGGCCTGACCTATGGACTTGAATTGAACTCCTCTGGTGATCTGAAGCTATTTGCACTGTCTAACAAGTATATATGATCTATTTTATTTACCTTGTGCCTTTTGCTCCCTTCCAAGTACTGAACTGCCATTTGGCTTCCATTTCAGGGGAGCTCAAACTGTCTCAAAACCTTAGAATTGTGTATTGTTTTATAATATTAAGTTGCCTTCTTCTAGTGAAATGTTTTCGAAATGTTTGTGTAATAAATTAACTTTTTTTTACCAAGAAACCTCGAGTATAAGTTGAAAGTCCTCTGTGTCACTACTTGTACTGGTTGCATTCACTCTTGAGATAAGCCTGGCTGCTCAGCTCTCTACCAAAAACTGTGCGATACAGACTTATACCAAAGGTTGGTTTGGCTAACACCTGTACTCCTAATTGACCAATTGTGTGTAGTGGTCGCAGGCGGGTACTGCCTGCAATTCTGCCTAACATCCCTTGACTTGGTCCAGATGAGCCAATCGTCTAGGTATGGGTACACATGAATTCCCTGCCATCGCAGATGGGCCGCCACTGGTGCCAGGCACTACGTAAAGACTCTGGCCGCCGACTTCAGTCCGAAGGGAAGGGCTTTGACCTGGTAGTGCTTTCCTTGTACGACGAAGCGCAGGAACTTGCTAGGTTTTCCATGAATGGGGATGTGGAGGTACGCATCCTCTAGATCCAACAACAACAAAAAGTCTGCCTCCTCCAGTTGGCCGAGCACATCCTGCAACGTGACCTGAAGTTCTGAGACTTGATGTACTTGTTGAGTCGTCGTAGGTCGAGAATGGGCCTCCAGCCCCCAGTCTACTTATTTACTAGAAAGTATCTTGAGTAAACTCTGCTGCCCCGGAGTCGCTTAGGAACCAACTCTATCACCCCTTTTTTGTTAACATGGCCCAAACCTCTAGCAGCAGCAGAGGGATATGTTCCTGCCAGGCCACCGTTGGTGTTCGCGGACACTTGCGTTTGAAATTCTAAGTCGTCTGTTGGCGAGATCGTCCAGCACCCATCTGTCAGTGGAGATGGACTCCCACACACTGACGCTCAATCTTGCTTGGAAGTCGAAGCGCTGCTCTGTGGTCCTTGACGTCAGCAACCCATGAAAGCCTTGGAATGACCCCTGTTGGTTCCTGGGCCGTGGAACGGGAGGGTTGGTGGTAAGAGGATGAGCCCCTGCCAAAATCCTGCCAGACTTCCCTCCTGAAGAACGAAAGGATGGCCGTCATTGTTGTAGAGTGCCCAGGGCACGGGCCATCTCTGTGTCAGTCTTGATGGCCTGGAGGGATTCATCAACGGCCTTCCTGAACAGGTTGTCTGTCAAACGGCATGTCCAGAACCCTCGTCTGGAACTGTGGTCTAAAGTTGGTGGCCTTGAGCCAGCCAAGACGGCGAAGGCAAACTGTTTCCCATCAGGCAGAAACCCACATCCGCAATGTCCTGGGCCACTGCGAATGCGTGGTCCAACGCCACCTCGCCTTCTTGGAGTGTCTCCAAGGCATCGACACGCTTGTCATTGGGGAGAATGTAATGTCCAGAAGCGGAGCCATCTTGTACAAAAGCGCCTGGTCGTCTCTGGCCAGGATCGCTAAGGAGTTGGCAGCCTTGACTGTCGTCGCCACTGTCTACATGACCTTTCTACCCATGGAATCCAATTTCTTCCCCTCGTTGTCCAGAGGTGCGTATGAAGATGATGCCGAGCTGGATGACTTCTTCCTGGCGGCCGATGAGACCACCGAGTCTGGAGACGGCTGAGATCGCAGGCACTTGGGTGCAGAGTCCGGCACCCTGTGCTTCTTTTCAAGTCGGTCTTGTTTTGCCTCAGCAGCCCCAGGCCCTCATCCCAAACGTCGTCCAGGAGCGGGACGAAAGGATGGTCTTCCTCTTCGCCTCCCAGCACGGATACAAGAAACTTTACTTCTTTTCCTCCTGCATAAGTTGGAAAAGCTCAGATTGCACAGGCATGTAACACATTGGGTGGTCCTGTCCTACCCGAGTTCTGTATGCTGCGCACAATTTGAGGCAGCAAATGATTCAACCTTCCTAGAAACCCCATGCAGAGGTGCAGGGATCCCGAGCATGGGATGAGAAAACAACCATTAACAATGTTTGGTTTTTTGAAGGTAGCCTTATTTTTATTTCTTAAATGGCTTTTTCTTGTAACTTTTTGTAAAAACAAACATTCAATTAGAATCAAAGATATAGAAAAAGAGTAAAGCATAGAAAGCACAGTCAAGCACCAGGGTTTTAACGTCACATAATTTCAATCAAAAACTGGTAAGGAACTGTGTTGTAGCAACAAAGAAGGAGTTTAACAGTTTTCTAAGTCAACTTATCACAAGTCTGCGTAGCTAATATGCAGATACTCCTTATGTTTAGCAAAAGCATGGAATAGAGGTATATGTCATATTACTTCATATTGAAACATAACCTTTTAGTTACAATGCTGTCCAGTATTATATTTTGCAATTCAATTCTTTTGCATATAGTAGCCTGGATGGGTTATTGTCATTTCTATGTAGAAATAGTTTTAATGATAGTGGCCAGCCAAGGCTGGTCCAAGACCGAGAGAGGCTGGTTGCACAGGCAAGCATGGAATGGAAGGATCCCACTTCGTCCGGTGGAGAAGCTCTCGGCTGTGGAGACGGGGATCTCCAAACCCGCCGTCGTCCGTCAGTCGCTGTGTCCGTTCCCGTCCCCCCTAGGGGGCAACAGCTGGTATGGAGGTATGGGATGTCTCCTCTTCGCCAGCGGTTCCCCCGGTGTCAACAGGGTAACCGGAGGTGGTACCACGGGCGGTGCTTCTGGTGGCGGCATTGGCATCCTCCTCTGCATCTCCGAAACCAGCGTGTGGAGAGTCGAAAGGATGTCCAGCGAAAGGTCTCTAAGGAGGCACTTGGTGGGCCTCCCGGGAGGAAAAGAAACCATGGCCGTCTTCGGGGTACCGTCTTCGGGGTACCCTGGCCCGGGTCAGCCCCCATCGAGAGTGAAGCCACAACCAACTCAATGGAGGAAGACTTGGCCTGGTGCTCCTGGGCCTTCACGGAAAGGCTGCATCTCTTGTCCTGCTAGGCCTTCTCCTTCGCAGCCAGGTCAGACCCCTTGTCCTGCTTGGCCTTCTCCTTCATGGGCAGGCCGGGTTCCTGCTTGGCCTTCTCCAGCGTCTCCCGCAGCTTCCCCGGGGTAGCGGACTTCCTTTCGGATGAAGAGCTGGAGATCGATGCAGAGGGAGATGAGTGACGCGCCCGGACCGCCACAGGCCCACAGCAGCGGCGACCCAGACGGAAGCAGACCTGTGGTGCTTGGCCTTGTGTTGGGCTCCCACGGATGGGATTTCCTCAAAGGACTTGGAAGCCTGCTCAGGTTGGCTGGATCCGGAAGAGGCATGCCCCTGGGAACCATCCGGGGTAGAGGCCCTGGCCTTAAGCCACGTCTCCAACAGATGGTGTCGATCCTTCATCATGCGCTTAGTGAAGCCACAGCAAATCTCACAATCTTTTTTCGGGTGGAGACAATACAGGCACTGGGAATGCTTGTCCTCCATGAACACATTCTGCAAACCGCAGCAAAGCTGAAGAGGGAAGCGCTGTCCTTCTCATCTGACATGATCCACGCCGTGCAGGCCTGACAAACTTCTGCAAGCTTCCAAGAAGAACACTCGATGAATTCAGCACTTGATGGGCGTGAAAAGAGCCGAAAAACGGGTCCTCGTTCATCGGAAGGATAATCGATGGAGCACATGGGCTCGATTGACCGAAAATAGAATTTTCCCGTCAAAAAAGTGAAAAACCACAGAAAAGCACTAAGAGCGAAATGCAAGGACCTCCAACACTTGAACGTGCAGTAAAATTCTGAAGGTAGCTGCCTTGGGAGGGGCTTAGGTTGAGGGAGTCATTGGCTGGGGCGCAGTATGACCCAGAGCTCAGTGATTGGTTTATAGGAGAAAGACAGTTCAGAAACGAAACACTTTTTTTTTTACTTAGGATTCCCAGCCTGACGGGGAAAATTCATGAGCATGTGAATCCATGCCAGACCCCATGCTGGAGAAGCTCTGTTAGTTACCTGCCCAAGGGATTTAAGAGTGTTGTACTCGTCCTTGGCACTCTTGAGGGCGTCCTCTACGGCCTTCCCAAATAATACATTTGGCTCTATTGGCGTGTTTAAGAGGGCTGCTTGAATCTCTAACTTAAACCCTGACTGCCTAAGCCAGGCATGCAGCTTAATGAACGTTCCCACTGCTACGATGCGTCCTGTGTAATCCACTTCATCAAGATTGTTTTTCAAGATGCAGTTTGAGATTTGTTTGCCATCTGAGACAGTCTTAAGCAGTTGAGCTTTTAGAGGTTATGGGACTGTTTCGATTTGTTGTTCCAGCTCATCCCGTTTGTGGCAGCCCTAACTAACTAACAGTGTAGTATTGTTAGCAATCCTTGTTTGGTACGCTGCAGAGGTGGCAACCTTTCCCCCAAACGTATACATATTATTGCTCTCCTAGTCTGGCGGGGCTTCTGCCGACGCCAGGGGAGTGCCTGCCCTTTTTCTAGTGGTAGTGACCACTAGAGAATCTGGTCTAAGCAGGCCCCTAATATAAAAGGGGTCAGTGGCCGCAGGTCTGAATAGCTTTTCTATCATAATGTTGAACGGCACTCGTAAGATTAGGCATTAGTAGGGAAGGTTGGTTAAGTCTCCGGACTGACTGCAGGAGAGGTATAAACTGGGTGGCGTACTTCTTGTCCCGAAGGATATCTTCCATAAAGTCCTTGTCGGCCTGTGTCTCCTGAGTGTCGATATTGAACTGGAGTAAAATGGCAAGAGGGTGGAAAGCCCGAAATGACAAGGAGCAACATCCTCAACAAGTGTGGTCTGGGAGGGATTGGTATCTTTATGGCGCATAGCCCCAGAGAGGGAATCTATTGGGGTAGGAAACACCGTCTGGGAGTCCTCTGGGGTTAAGGGCATCGAAATTCTGTTTTTTTCTGCGACCTTGTCTGAAGTAGTGAAGCACTGACGTGTTTCTTAATTATTGGTTGTATTTTCTGTGTTTTCTTAGGGGACGCCGAAATGCCTTTCGTCGCGCTTAAGGAGGGACTTTTTATATGCGGTGTTCAAACCGACCTTGGCTTTACTTTTTTGGCAACTACCATGAGGCGAAAGCTTGCGCAATGGCCCAGATGAGAGTGAGGAACCTGAGGCTTTATCCGCGGTCACCACATGGGCATCGACTCTAGATTGTCGCAGAGAGTCGGCCTTGGCTATATCCTTAGGGTGTTTGCATGTGCTCTGACCGCCAGGGGTCTTCTCCATCAGAGGACCGCCGGCCTGCTTCTCGGAGTCGGGGGCCTGCATTTGGAGATCGACGGAGGCCGTTCGCCCTCGGTGTCACTCATGACCCCGATACTGCTCACGCTGAAGTCTTCCATCACGTCTACGGAGACCTCAGCCTGCATGGCGTGAGCGGCCCAGAGTTTCGTCTGCCGATCCTTTACGTTTTCCGGCCGGAAAAGTTGACAGGATTTACAATGCTTTTTGGCGTGATCCCTCGGGAAACAGCGATTGCACACTCAGTGCGTTTCCTTCCACAGGAATTTAAGGTGGCAGGAGGGTCAACATTTAAATGGGGTTTTGTCCATTATATTTTAAAAAGGCAGGTGGGCAAAAATAGAAGAAAGGGGATATAAAGACGGGGGGGGGGATCTGTACTTCTGCTCTTTATATGGTAGAGGAGAGACACAGAGGACCCCAGCCAAGATTCTCTATTACGGTAGGAATGGACGAGCAATCTAGGCCTAGCTTCTCAGGAGGTGATGCAGGCTGGTTCTTAAGTACAGTGTAGTCCCCCCAAACCCCCACAAAGGACTGTCCACACACTGTATTAGTTAAAACACAGTCTTTATTTAATTAAGTTCAAGGTTATGTACACAATCACAATAACTCACATTGTGCTTAGTAAGTCTACAATGGCAAATATATACAGTTCCAAGTGGTACCACAATTATTATCAGATTTCATTAAAGTGCATCAACTGTACTCTGGTTAAATGTCACACAAATCACTTAATAAAGGTAACCAACAATAGACATAGGAGGAAAGAAGTTGGTTAGAACAATTGGTGAAATAATGGCCCCTACCACTAGACCGTTCTGTGTGGAGATCCCTCCACCTGGGCAACCTGTACAGTAGAGATATATCACAAGCCCAGTCCATATATTGTTCAATGAGTCTTATTTCCTTCTATAATGTTTCTACCACCCCAATGTACCTGGAATAGCAGAGTTCGACGTTGCGTCGTCGACTAATCCTTCGTGAGCAGGTCCCTTTAAATCAGGAGCCACGGATCGTTACGATCCCTCGAAGAAAGTGAACTTGGCGTCAAGGCGGCAGCTTCGGTCCCAGTGGTGCTCGTCGACGTTCGAGCGAAGATGTCCTGCAAGGAAGAGGCATGCGGGGCACCTCGAGGTCGATGGTTCAGGACCACAAAGAGTTTGTGAAGAACTGTGGCCCAGCAAGTGTGTCGAGTCGTCTGGCATCTCTACGGTCATTGGGTGGTGGGAAACCCACCTGCGGATGCTCCTCGGCGCATCAACGGCCTGGCCTTCTCCGGCAAAATAAGGCGGGCGGCGGTGTGGACAAGCGCGTCCATGAATCAAAACTCTGAGGCAAAGGAGCGTCGCGGCTCTGGTCGGCGGTGGCATGGAATCAAACGGTCCCCTCGTCTGGGAAACACAGCATCGATGGGCCGCCTGCGGTTCTAGGAAACCTGCAAACCCTGGTCAAGGACGGTGGACTGAATATCCGGTGCTGATCTTCGTTCTCCTCGGCGGTGCCTGTCTCCGGTCGGCAGCCTGTCGAGGGTCTGACTTCCAGGGCGCTTTGGCGAAGGTTAGTGGTGCTCGATGGTCCCTCGGAACACGAGAAGAGGGCGCCTTACCAGGTCCTCTCTTGGATCAGTCTCAACAGCTTTCGGATTAGGGAGACAGCAGTCAACCTTCTTCAGGCTCGGATTTGAGATTAAGCATCAGTTTCAACTTCAGCTTCTGAACGATTTCTAGCAGTGAGAGGCCCCCAGATATACTAGTTGATCTCCCATTCATTCTGCTGGGTCACACTCAGGCAACCAATCACTCAGAATAGCATTCTGCAGTCAGTCAGCCAATCAGGCATACAGTGCATTCAGGCCATACTCCTCCCTCTCAGACACACACAAGTAATGTGTATTGGGACAAGTACCCAGCCATTCAAAACTACACACTGCATTCATACCAGTTTCAGACAGGGCTGTCTCACTCATTGTGTCAAACACCAGAAACCAGCCATCCACAACAAGGAGTGCATATTGGTCACACACTCCATTCACCCAGGTCCCACCCACAGGGTGTACCCACAACATACAGTCACTGGGAAGGCTCCAGCTAGTCTGGCCTGGACTTCACAGCAACACCATATATGGAACTTCCACCGAACAGCCAGTCAGGAGGAAGGGACAGAGGCAGGCCTTCCCAGGACTTGGGAAAACAAGGTAACAGGCAATAGAAAGCAAGAGGCCACAGGGGCCATCTTGTTTCCTATCAGGAATCAACTGATTCCAATGGCAGGGCCTGGGGATCCCAAAATGTTGGATCCTCAAAGCACCTGTCAAATTCAGCATGGAGCTGCCACCAGCCCATACCCTTCTCTGTGGGCCACACAAAGGTGCCCAAAAAACATACACTAAGGGCACAGGGTTGCACCCCCACCCAAGGGTGCCATAAGGGTATCCCATGGGTCTGTAAACCAAACCAAAAACAGGAAGAGCTGCACTGCCAGGAGTCCCACATGGACTCCTGGGCAGAAAACAATACAGAACAAATGAAAAAGGACTACAGGACAAGGACAGGGAGGCTCTGTCCCTCCAAAGCATTTCCAGCATCACAGGGGACGATGGAATAAACATTCTCTAAAAGGTCAGTATAAAGAACCTCCTCCCCTCTCTCCCTACTGTAATGGGCCGATGCCCGAAGAGGCCTGTACAGGGCGCATCTGGTTGTCGATGAGGTTGGTGTTTGTCAGGAGCCGTCCAGTGGTTGAGCAGTCGTGAGGCGAACAACAAAGGAAAGGAAGAAAGTGTACATGTACATCTTTTAGTTAATCAAAGGAATCAGCTTAGAAGACAACTCTGCATTTGCGACCGACTTCGTTGGCAGAAAGAAAACAATCTGAGGGACCCCGACGTGTGAATGACCATGGGTACAGTACATGTCACAGTAGGGATAGAATTACTAAACACGCCCTGTCGACATCAGATTGAGTTTTGAAAACAAATCTTGTAATGCTCAGCGACTTTCACTAGATGTCGGACTATGCAGAGCTTGTGATCTAAGACGATCCACAAGCTCCAGAAAATAAATATATACTTTTCATAAAACTTATAAGTGTAAGTGATTCTTTGCTTCTAGAGTCTGTGTACTCACCAACAGCTCACATCTTCCGCTTAAGATAGGTCTGACTGCTCTGCCACTCTACTAAGGTCCTAGGAAAACTTTCCTAACAGCGCCCATAGTTAACAATGGGCCAATGGAGGTGACTACATGGTCTGCACAAGGTGTCCAAAGGAAAAAAGACGCAAAGACCACCTCCAGAAAAGAAGCCCTAGAAGATGAAGCCTCGTCACAGCGCTTCACGCACCACTCTCCATGACAGGAGATTGCAGCGTTGGGTAGCGATGGCACCTGCAGGCACTGTCACCGATACGTTTTGGATCAGCGGTTTACCACGAAAGCCCTACAGTGAAGAATGGAAACAAAGCCCAAGTGTGGGTAAGGGGACACTCCCCAGGAGATCCCAGTGAAGAAATGGAGTAAGGCCAAGCTGCTGAGAAGCCTGAAGACTGGCACTCTGGACTAGCAGCAGGGATGGCTGCAGTTGTTGGATAGCTGAGGGCACCAATGAAATACACAGACAGTCAGAACAACAGAGGTCAGTGGGATGCTCTGAATACATGCAAAGAAAGACTGACTTCGGAAAGTAACAGCATTAGTGATCTTAAGTGCTAAGGGAACATATGTTCGTCCTGTATTCCCTTAAGGAATCACTATAGGCTCCGCCCACTCCTGCAGTTAGGTTTAAAGAGCAAAAGGTGCTTCCACAAAGCTTACATTGTCGTCCTTGCGTCAGCCAGGATGCTTCTTGGAACAAAATGTATTTTCCACGGTGACCATAAACCAATCGTACATTGAGTAGATATCTATGTAGGATTGAGAATGTATTATATTTAAATGAAATACATTAATGTAGCCAGGAAATGTAGCTTGTCTTAATAGAAATTATCCCTGGCTCTTTTCTTTTCACATTTTTGCCTTGATTGGAAGTAGAGAACATTGCCACCGCTGACAGGATAACATTGAATTCATACAATTACCATAATTTGTTTCCTAATGTCAATATTTGCAATTTGACAGAAAGTTCATTAATTTTATATATATATTTTTATGATCGTATTGTAGTTAAACCCTGATTGGGAGGGGGTGCATGAAAGAAGCAATGATTCTTAGCTAAATTAAAGATTGGTGTTGATTTACCTCCTTCCCGCACGTGTAAACAATGGTGAGTGCTGGATAGTGGGCACAGGGATCAAGGATGGACACTGTATTGTGGTGCACTGCACATATTTATCACCCCTCTATGAATGTTCAAATAAGTGTATATGTTTACATTTTAAGATTAAAACCTTCAAATATGAAATTCGTGTCAGGCCATACTGATGTTAAAACATTTATTTAAAAAAGAAACGTTAAAGCTGTGAAATCCCAGATTTGTGTTGGTCAGGATTCAATCCCAGCAATTAGCAAGGCTTTTGGGGCGCAAGACCAGCATTATGCCAAACCAAAGGTAGAGTGGGGCTCTGCAACATTTGGCTCTACAGATGTTTTGGACTAAAACTCCATCAGCCTTAGCCAGCATAGTCAATGGCGAGGAATCATGGGAGTCCTAGTCCAAAGCATCTGGAGCGCTGCAGATTGCAGACCTCCAACCACATTCAATCACATTCAATCACATTCAATCAGATTCAATCAGATTCAATCAGATTCAATCAGATTCAATCAGATTCAATCAGATTCAATCAGATTCAATCAGATTCAATCAGATTCAATCAGATTCAATCAGATTCAATCAGATTTAAGCCGGCCATCCAAACATTGCATGTCACCACATACCAACTTTTAAGGCAATCTCCCGGGCAAACTTGGGAGATGTCAATTCCAGGGGGCTTTCAGACAGCCGTTCCACCATCTCCAGGCACTCACCAAGACCTTTCTGAGCGAACAGCTGGAGCACGAGTTAGAAAATGACCTCAGCATGGCCAATATTGGTCTCCACACAATTCAATTACTCTCTGGCAACAAAGTACTGTTGCCTGGCTACTGTATTGCAGGCACAAGAAGGACTTCCTAAAGAGAGGCTAAGCGCGAACTGCAAGTGGTTACTATACACTGCCTACTGAAGCAACTCCATTTCGGAAGTCTACAGGGAGGAAAAGTTTTCTTTCCTAGCTACAGAAAAAGCTTACAAGTGCAATTCTAATATACATACTGGTGTAGTAGCTATATAAAAACAGTATTCATGTTAAGGTTGTAAAATAACAAATGCTTGAATACATTCTGGAAAAATTATCCCTTCCATAGGTGCAAGGAGCCTTCAGTGTTTGGAACAAGAAGAGATATGTATGGATGGATGGGGTTCAAGGGTTTGTGGGAGGGAGATCCTGGCAGATGCAAAATGATTTCAGGTGACGCCATGTCCATGACTAAGGGGGGGATGCACAGACACCCCTCTTTGGGGCAGTTACATTTTTCCAAGACCAGTCTAGTCCTGAAGCCTAGTTCTGTAAACCACCCAACTGCAACAATCCTCACTAGAAACGACTACCGGTTAACCAGTCTATGAACCACAGCCGCATTCTGCATTCCCCATGCCGCATATAACGCCTGCCACGTTTAACTTACTTCAAACAAAGCGTGGAATGCCTGGATGCCAGTGAAACATTTGAAATATTATTTTCACACCGTTTCAATCTGAAAAAAACTCTAGTTAAAATACTGCATAATGGTTGTGATGTTCTTCAAGCAGTCATTTTTTCAGGAAGTTATTTTAGGGTTCAGCCTCACATATGGCTCTGAAGTGTAAAGACCTGAACAGAAGGGAACACATACCTCATTGCTCATGACTCTGAAAATCTGACTAATGACGCTCTCCGAAAAGAAAGTCATAGCATCCCACTGTATGAAGGACGGAGAAGACGTAGTGCAGAGACCTTCCAACACATTGGCTGAGGAGGAAAGCATGGCAAGCATTAGTGTCGTGGAATACAGAATTATCATGCAAGCAGGGAAGGATAAGGTGATGGTTGACGAACCATAACAAGCAGAAGGTAAGACAAGTTGGTGCTCTGCCCAAGGTTAGATCGTTCAAGTGGCTAAGTCGGATACAACATACAAGTCATGTTTACCCAAATGTTAAAGTAGTTCTCTGGCCTGGACATCGTTATTGGCTCACACACTATAGCCCGCAGCGAGAGTCGTACCGGGCGTTATGTGCCCTGAAGACCAAGTTAACGAGGTATGAGGGACCATTTTTTTGTTCCCCCTAAATAAATGTATGCTTCCAATTACTGCACAGTAAAGCACAGTAACAAAACATTACCAAGGTCACTCTGCATATAAATTACCTTAGTGTGCTACCTACTTACATTTTTTTGCTTTTCCTGCGCATATAATGCTGCTCCAAACAACGTGACGAGGTCAGGGCAAGGCTCCCAGTCTTTCCATTGCAGTGAAAAAGGAAAATGCCACGTTCCATCAGAAAGAAAACAGAAGCTTTTCTTTCTCGGAGCTTTTACAATCATTGAAAAGCTCTCCTTACGCAGCCAAAGTTGGCAGGGCTGTGTTGCACACGTTGGTCTGACAATGTGCAATTCCGAATGGAATGTTTAACGCTTTCCGTTCCAAAATTACACGGAAAACAACGCGGCAACTCTGCAGGCTTGGGTGAGCAATTACACTAGTAATTGCGAGCTGTATAAATCTGCTGGCTATACCAGTTCGTATAGCCTGCAGATTGACCAATCACAACGCTCAAACACCCTCTAGGGTATTCTAATTCACCATTCAGCCCAGAGTCAGGCAATGGAGTATTTGCTAAATACACAGCAGTGCAAATGGGAGGCCCATGCGCTTCGGAAATAAGCCTTAACATTACAGATCAAAAACATAGCTGAACAAATGTAGTCAATTCTCTAAAGAAAAACAGATGTGTAGGGTTACACTCTTAAAACGGACACTTCCCGGGGTGTTAGGGCAACGCTTGCACAACGCTCTGGTGAGTGCTGTGCAACATCTAATCTAATGGCAGAACAGTGTGTCATACAAAAGCTAAGACCAGACTCTTCAGAAGGAAGAAAGGGCTACCAGGGAGGTACAATTATTCCCAATAGCTAACACAAAAGAATATACCACGCTAGTATACTGAAATACACAATTATAAGAACACACATAATATTAACGCGATTTCAAGCAACTACTTAAGTTAAATATAACACATTACAGACCACAGTGCAGTTTTAAAAGAGGACATGGTCAGTTATTACCTAACCTGCCCTTAACCTTAATATGCAAGTCTCATACCCAGTCCTACACACTATAACTATAGGCGTTCAGAGTTATGCAGCAAAGGGTACCCTAAACAATACTAACATTCAGGACCCAAGATGGCATACAGACATCGGTCACAGGTTTCCTCTTGCACAAGTAATATACAGAATACATATGCACACAAGCCCTTTGTAATGTTTATCAAACTAGGAAACCGTGGAATGTCGCACACAGCCACTAGGGCTACAAAAGTTCAGGGTATACTTCACATTCACCTCTAAAAACTTGAACCGTGGACTTGGCCTTTAGTGTCCAGCAGCAATGCCCACATTCTGGGACTACAACTCATTTGATGGTTCAGATCTTCTGTGCCAGGGGGGCTGTGTCTGCAGTCCTTCTCCAGCGTCCAAACTGATCATCACAATGCACAGGTCTGGCTCTCTCCTGTTAAGGTCCTCCATCATCACCAGCCAGAAGGTCTCATTGTTTGCAGCTCCCTTGAACTCTATTAACATTTGTATTTTCACTATAACCAGGAGTTGCCCACTGACTTTATCCAATTAAAGACAATAAAGTCTATGAAGGAAATGTTACTTACTCTAAACCAACCACATACACTTCAATAGTATCCTGACATGGAAATCGTGCTGAATACCAGTTTAGAGTAGTTTTGGGGTGTTTCTGAGCACATAATAGCCAGGTGCTTACCTCCATTTTAGTGATTTTCTAATGCAGATTAATTATATGTTGAGAAACAGTGTGTCGACTATTGTTGTTAGGACGGGTTTTCTAAAGTCCAACTAAGGACTTCATAAAACCCTACATCTAAGGCAGTACATAAATCCACTCTTAGTATAAGGCTGTACGAGCTGAGAACATTTGGAATCATAGACAGAGCAGCCAGACTTATCTTAGGAGGGCGAGAGGAATGTAGCTTGGTACAAAGAAATTGTAGCATACATATGGGCCAAAGACACACTGAAACACTATGTATTGTAACAAATAAAGGGTTTATTTAAATACAAGTAGGCCAAGATAAATCTTGGGTAAATAAGTACTATAACATCATAAATAAAATCATAAAAACCTGATGGTATGCAGACCAAGATATAACCTTATTTAGAGGAAGGAGCAAGAAGCAAGTCAAGGTGAGCCAAACCTAGGATAGTAATATACTTATACTATACTTGGGGAATACGACCAGGTTAGATATATTTTTAGAATACAATCAGTAGAATACAAAGGTAGTTGACCCCGTCCGTCATGCAGAGACGCTCAGTTATGAAATCACATAATAAACCAACCCTGTTAGAAGTATACTCCTTGCAGCCTTACTTTTTAGAACTCAGTTCAGAGCTAGTAAATCAACTCACATACTTTCTGGAGGGGCCTTAAGCTACTGAATAATAAGTATGAACGCTCAATAGCTATTTTAGAACGCACTAAGCAATTCAAAGGAAAGCAAAATCCAATTACACTTTAAAAATTACACAATGTGTTTCAAGTTAAGTAATTGACCTATTGGTGCATAACTGCCTGCTATCTAATAGTTAGTGATGCCCAGTGTACTTTTAAGAAATGTAGAATACTGATTCTAAGGTAACTAAGAACTTTATGAACCTATTTTAGAACAGCAGGGAAGCACAACCCAGGGTTACAAGTTTAGAAGAGCAGCAGCTAATCAAGGTGAGTAAGACCTATACACTTAAGAGGGGCAACAAGCAGCTCATAAAACATGTATTAACTCAAAGGATTTAGATCTGTATAAAGCAGACCAGGGAAAGCAAAACCCAATGATACACATTAAGAATGACACACTGTTATTCAAGGTAGGTAAACCCTATTGATAAGCGTTTACACTCATTCAATTAAGCAATGATAAAACAGTACCAAAACGTATTACTTTTCAGACTATGGAACACTATTCAGAGTAAGTACAGCAACTTATATACTTTTCAAAGGAGCAACCAGCAACTTAAAAGTAATCACTTTAAGACATGTTGCAACTTTTCTATTGCAGAGATTCAGTTACAACACTAACTCTTTCAGAAATAAGTACTTCTACGCTTGTAATACTCACAATCCTTTTTGTATCCAGTAAGTCCCTAGTCTATTGCACGCCTTCTCACAGAAGCAGGAGAGGGACCCTAGTGGTCTAGGTCCCAGCTGTAGGCAGGGTGAGATAGGGTTCAGTTGCAGTGAAGTCAAAGTTCAAGAGGATATCTTCTTAAACAATTAAGTAGCAGCTTCAGAGTTAGCTACAATGTTCATGGACTTCAAAGAAGGCGCCTATATGCGTCCCAGAATTGGGTCTGGGCAAGTGGTATGGGCAAATGCAGACAGATGAAGAATGAATATCGATGGACGGATTCTCTGCACGCTCTCGGACCTGCACTCTGGTGAGGAGGCTTCAGAGATATGAAGATATGAATCGTGTCTCTGGAGGTCCAGGAGGGGTCCACCAAAATTTCAGCTGGATTCGTACTTCGGGAAATCATGCACCGCACTCAGGCTTGAGGTCACAGGGTATTAGTGGTTGGCAGCTCAAGCAAGGTCGCAGCACGTCGTGGGATGGATCAAAATGCAGGCCTTCTTGATACTAGTGGATCTCACCAGCCTCTGGGTAGGAGTCGCCACATTCGGGACTCTAAGTTCGGTTGGAAGGAAGGGTTGGATCAGGCTCCAGTTACACAGCTGGCTACAGGCTAGGAAATCGCTACAGACGTCTTCATCTTCCTCTTTGGATTCAGCAGCAGTGATAGACTTAGCAGCTTCCAGGATCAGAGTATTTATCAGGAACTACAGCAGAACATCTGCAAACTCTTCCTGCAGTTTACAGAAAGGGGCAGTCTTGGGATTTAGTTCCTTTCAGGCAAGGTGAAAGAAAAAGGGCTGCACAGTCTTGGACTCCTCCTTCGCTTCCTGCCTTCTCAGACACTCTGGAGCCTAGGCAGGGAATACAAGACAAAACTTCCACTGAGGTCGTTGAAGCCTAGAATGGCAGGGGAAGAACTCAAACAACAAGCTAACGAGAAATGGCAAAAGAAGGAGCCCTCCAGTCAAGCAGAATGGAGGTCCATCTGTGCATTACTGAGGCAGATTTAACAGCCTGCGAAAAATGAGACTACAAAGTCACGAAGGTAAAACCACTGACACCAGCCATTCAAGTAAACTTGCAATTGTAACAACATTTTTACTAGGTAAGTAAGAAAGGGCATACATGGTAACCCCCCAGCACTCCACATAAGGTGGGGTGTGCTTGCTCACTTAAATCAATGTAAGAGGCATATGAATCCCACTTTACTTCTTTGGAACAGTAGTTCACCCAAGAAATAATAAGAGCATTAAAAGGAAGTGACTGCATTTAAAATGCTTTGTGCTGCCATAGTATATTACAGTCAGTCCAAAGTTATAGGAAGCTAACTCCAAGTCTAAGTCAAACATTCTCATATTAAAGCGCCCATTGAAGGAGGTACCCCCTTTCAGCTGGAGGCTTTCTGGCAAAACGATACCGGTAGCCAATGAAGTCTTGTATCTAGGGTTCAAACAGATCTTTTCCATCACAGGGACACATGAAAACAACAGTTGAAGGCAAACTAATCCAACTGAGTTGCCAAATGAATAAACTTTCATTACTGTACATTTCCTTTGGTACCCCTGATCCATCATCAATGGTCTAGACATCAATCAACAAGTAAAAAACTGGATTGGGCTAGGATAGAGGACAAATTATGGAAACAGGGCCTCACCCTTCCCCAGAGCCTGCCCATAGCTTGCCTCCGTTATGAACTGGGTCTACAGTCTCTGTGTTCATATGTTAAGTGGAAAGTAATCTCATTGTATAGGCTTATCCTAGTACCTAGGGCGAACATCATTATATGAAGCAGTGCATGACATGCTCCTAGTGAGTTCAAAACCAGTACCTGTGCGGATTAAGAACACACACACACTTGAAATACTTCAGGAAGGTGAATGTGTGGAAAAAGATCCGATATGTAACCCCATGAATGTCAAAAGGTGTTAAAAAAAAAATGGACTGGATACAAACAATAACAAATGCGTAGCACTGCACTGTATCAGTCACTATCAATATGTGATAAGCCAAAAGGTTTTCTATTGGCTGACTGGGAGCGCGTTCCCAATTCAAAGTACAGAAATCACTCCGGTTTCGCCTTAACCTCCTACCAATAAGATCTTTTTGCCAGACATAAGGATCAGCCTGCTAATAACTTGTGTACAATCTGTGAGAACTCAAGCATCCAAACACTCGGACATATCATGACGGACTGCCATGGCACTTGGGATCTGAAGGCTCAGAAATGTTCAAGATTCGTAGATCATGACTGGTGGCTTCAGACTGCATCTTTCTGGGAAAGAGTTTTCTCTTGCCATGAAACACTGCTGACATGGGAGGATGAGAGCTAAAGTATATTTAAGATTTCTTTTTTAAAAACATTATTTTTCTTCCTTTATGTTAAGTAAATTGTGTGAAAAGTAAGGTCCCACTCACCTAGGGACAAGGTAAAATGATCCCCAAGTCCAAGCACAATATTTTGGGATTGACCGAGGTCAAGAAGATTTATCGAAAGAACATTACCAGGTAAGAAAGTAACTTGTTCTTCTAAAGGGATTGTGTCCTCTGACGTATTCCACATCTATGACAGACTCCCAAAGCAGTACCAACGTATGGAGGAGGGAAAGAATTTCGAATTTTAGAATGCCCAATCAAATTGCAGAATAGAGGGCCGCCTTACCAAAAGCCAAATCTTGCCCATGGATAGAATCCAGGGAGTGGTGTTTTACAAAAGTATGGACAGAGGCCCATGTGGCTGCTTCACAAATATTACGAATGGGAACTCCCCTCTGTAGAGCAGTAGAGGCAGCCACACCCCTAGTACAATGGACCCGTAAGCCTACCAGAGGGTCCTTACCCACCAGACAGTAGCATTCAGAGATTGTCAAAATGATCCATCAGGACAAGGTCTGCTTAGAAACAGCTTGACCTAAATGCCTTCCAGCGCATCCCACAAATAGCTGATCGTTCACTCTGATCTGGGACATCCGTGAAAGATAGAAGCTCAAAGCTCTCCTAGGATCCAACCTATGGAGACTCTCTTCCTTACCAGGATGTGGAGGAGGATAGAACGCTGGAAGAATTACCTTCTGGCTCAAATGAAAATCCGACACAACCTTCGGAAGAAAAGAAGGACAAACCCTAGGGACAACCCTGTCCTTATGAAACACTGTGAAAGGTGGCTTGGCGGAAAGTGCCTGCAACTCACTCACTCTGCAAGCAGAAGTAACCACAATCAGAAATACAGTTTTAAAGGTCAACAGTCTCAAAGGACAAGAATGTAAGGACTCAAAACGGAGCACCCATTAGGAATTTCAGAACTAGGTACAAATCCCATCCCGGTACCTGGAAAGGAGATGGTGGGAACACATTTGTCAGCCCTTTTAGAAACTGAGAAATCAAAGGAATCTTACAATAAGAACACTCCTCAGACGAGCGCTTAAATATGGACAGCGCCGCCAGGTAACCTTTAATGGTACCCACTTGCAGGCCCTTGTGGGCTAAAGAAAGCAAAAAAAAGACAGAACCACAGGAATTGAACAATGAAAAGGATCCACATTCTGTGCCCTGCACCAGTCACAGAACTTTCTCCAACGGCAACGGTACAGGGATTTTGTTGCTGGCCTTCTGGCCGAGAGCAACACCTCCATCATGTCTTCAGGGAGATCCCAATCCTTATACCTCAACCTTTCAGAAGTCAAGCATGAAGGTTGAGAGACTTGACCTCTGGATGGAGAACCCGACCCCCGTCCCGTGAGAGCAGATCGTCTTGGTAGGGAAGACGGCGTGGAGGGCAGATGGACATGTCGAGAAGGTCTGGGTACCACGCTCTCCTGGCACATGCCGGAGCAATCCGGATCATTCGGGAAATGAACCTGCGTAACCTCTGCAGCACTTGCGGAATGATGGGGACTGGAGGAAACCTGTACAGCAGTGGGAAGAACCACTCCACTACGAACGCGTCCCCTAAGGCTCCTCTTGGAGGAAATTCCCGCAAGCAGAATCTTTCGCACTTGCGGTTGACACTGGTTGCGAAGAGATCCACTTGTGGGGTCCCCCAAAGAGCGAAGATCACCAAGAGAACTTCCTGAGTCAGCTCCCACTCCTGAGAGACCGTGCTCTACCTCCTCAGAGCGTCCGCCGCCACGTTTTCGTCTCCGGCCAGATGAACTGCCGAGATCGAAATTTCCTGCTGGATGACCCAGAACCAGAGCTGCATCGCCTCTCTGCATAGTGGGAGAGACCCTGCCCCCCCCCCTCTTTTTGTTGAGGTAGTGCATGGTCACTGTATTGTCCGTCAGGATCAGGACATTCTGGAGACTCCCAAGATGTCCGCCGGCAGGAGAAGTCGTGTTAGAATCGGGCTCTCGCCAGGTCACCAACAATAAAGCGCCACAATGTGAAGATTTCCGAGCGGCTGTTGCTCAGCTGGACGCCGGTACGTCCCGCGAGGCGTTGTGAGCAGACCCGTCGCTGCATTCAGTGGGAAAAACGGATTTGGAGAACAAAACAACCGTGAGCAGCGACGGCCCCTCCCCCACCGAAGAAATTCCCACCGACTACGGGCAGCGCTGGGAGAGGAGGTGAACGGCGGTCGGGGGCCTGGTGGCGCTTAAAGGCACTTACTGCGCCCTGGCGGGCGTATAAAAATACTTACAAGCTCCGGAGGCTGCGGACCTGTGATCGCCAGCTGGAGGCTGTGTCCCGGGGCCTGGGCGATGTGGAGGCGTGCACCTGCTCTCTCCCGCTGACAGGGAGCGCGGGGGCCTGTGAACGGGCCGCCGGAGAGGAGCGGGAAGGTCGCCGGCCCCTCCCACAGGGGACACACATCTAGGGGACGCCGCCGGGGGTAGGGTTGTCCTCCCCCTCCCCCCGGACTCCTGGGCGGCAGTAACGGCCGCATGCGGACGGGGCCGAAAGGAGGATCATTGAGCTGGAGCAGAGGCAGCAGAGTCAGGGAGGACTGGAGACGAGTGCGCAGGCATAAACACTCCACCTCTCCCCATCGAGCGTGGGCCTGGGAAGGCTGACCGCCCTCAAGCACCGCTCCAGCACCAGAAACAGACCGACACCCCTTCACTGCCCTCATTGCCATTGGGGAGGCGCTTGGCAAGGGGGAGGCAGATGCATCAGGGGTGCGGGGGGGGAAATAAGGCTTCCCTTGAACAGGGCCTTTCCGGGGTAGACACAGGGGGGGGGCAGCACTGTGACTCTGCATAGAGGCGGCACTAAACACGGTGCCTCGGAGGCCAGACTCTCTGGTGGGAGGACACGGAGCAGGTGGTAGTCCCTTCCCACCAAAAGACAATTCGATAGCTCCCGCTTCCAGCACCGGGAGGACTGTGCGGGCCCCTGCCCACGAATCGGCGAGGATGTCAAGGGCAAGGGGGGGCATCACAGACTGCATCGCAACCCCTCAGACAGGATCCTAACCTGTTACAAATGTGGTCCTCAGAAGCACCAATGACTTCAAAGGACCGACCAGGTGAAGAACCCGCACCAAACATCACCCCCCCTGGCTCACTTCCTTGCAGCTGACGAAGGAAGAAATGCGGGTCTGGTTTGTGGAGCTCCAGGACAAGTTCATGTCAACGGTGCAGGAACAGTTTACCTCAATGAGGAGTGACATGAAGCAGGCGGTCCAAGAGCTAAGGTTAGATATGGCCAAACTGGAGGAACGGACGGACACCCTAGAAATAGTTGTACAGAATGCGGAAGAGTAAGCGAAACAGAGCAGCGAAACTCAGGAACACCTGGTCAGGCTGACCCACAACCTGGAAATACAATGTGAGGATCTCGAAAACCGCTCCCGCAGATCCAATATCCGCATAAAATTCATGCCTGAATCGGTGCTGGACAAGGACCTGAAGAGTGCGGTGCAGGAAGTCTTCGGGAACATAGAGGAGCGAGATGCGGAGAAAATTGACATCGACAGGGTACACACGGTGGGTCCAAAAAGAAAGGGGGCCCCAGGAGAGAGGCCAAGGGACGTGCTGGCTGCCCGATCATTGTATCCACAAAACGAACTGATCTTAAGGAAGGCAAGGCAGCTGGACAGCATTAGGATGAATGGGGTGGAAATCCAACTATATCAAGACCTGGCCTCAGCGACGCTTTTGAAAAGGAGGGAGATGGCCCCATGAGTGAAAGAACTGGTGGCGAAAGGAATCAGATACAAGTGGACGTTCCCATTTGGCCGCTTGTTTGAGTGGGAGGGCAAACAGAGAAGAGTGACCACTTGTGAGGAGGGGCTTCATACACTGGGTCTGCAGGCGGAGGAGGGCATGGCGGGGGGGACAGGGCTAGGGGAGACTCGCACAAGAGGCCTAGGGGCTGGGAGGTGGTAAGTCGCATGAAAAAAAAACGGTGGGGGGAAAGCAAGACACCCGGCGGGTGAGAAATAGAAATCTCTGAAGGAAAATAGAGCGGTAGAATGAATCACGGAAGTGGCGGACAGGCAGAGGTTCCGGTGGGGCCACTATCTGGGTCAGCAGGAGATGTGGGGTTTAGGATTCCCCGCACAATTAGTCTCGAGTCATGAGAGGGCAAGGAGCGATAGGCGTAACGCCCTAGCAACCTTAGGTGCCTGGGCCCTCCTCGGGATCAAAGTTGAGTTTCAGCTAATGGTTGGGGGCAAGTTGAACAGTTTTGGGGGGGAAATGGGGGGGAGGGGGGGGGGGGTGGAATCACAAATAGCGGGAAGGCAGATACTAGCAACTGAATAGAGGAGATGGTGAAGTTTAGAATCTTCTCACTAAATGTAAGGGGGCTGAATTCGCCGGTGAAGAGGAAAAAAATGGAGGGACTGGCGAGAAGGGAGAAGGCAGATTTTTTGCTCCTACAGGAGTCTCATATTAAAGCACAAGATAAAAAGAAGATATTTCTGAAAGGATACACTATATGGGCACAGGCGAATGCGGGGGGAAAAAAGAGCAGGGGTGATGACTGCAGTGAGGGGGGATATGGGGGCGATCCTGGTAGATACACAAGTGGAAAAGGAGGGGAGGTTTGCGTTTGCAAACCACACGGTAACTGGCTCATGGCTTACCCGAGCGAATATCTATGCGCCAAATACGGGGCAGGATGGCTTTCTGAGAGACACCCAAGGGAAACAAGAGGGATTTGCAAAGGGGGAGATAATCTTGGGAGGAGACCTAAAGTCATGTTCAGGGAGCCCCATCCAAACATCTTAAACAAAAGATGGAAGATATGGCGCTACATGATGTCTGGAGGGGAAAGAAGGGTCAAGCTAGCGGATTCACGTTTTACTCAAACGTGCATAACACGATGTCAAGGATAGATTATATTTGGGTGTCGGTGGGCCTGCTGGGGAAAATCCAAGATATAGACCTGGGCGCTATTACGGTTTCAGATCATGCTTCATTATGCCTGGACTTACAGATCCCAGGCAGAGAAAGGGGCCTCTGGAGATGGAGATTGCCTCCTGACATTTTGGTAGACAGTGTGTGGGAGGGACAGTGGAGGGGGGGGGGGGGGTGGTGGGAATAGGGAATACTTTGACCTAAACGACAATGGAGAGGTACCGCTGGCGCCAGTATGGGAGGCCTTTAAGGCAGTAATACGAGGGCACATAACGGCCCTAAAAGCCGCCAAGGACAAACAGGCCTATGAGTGGGAGCGAACACTGGAAAAGAAAATTACGGACATTCATGTGGAAATGACAGCTCGTCCCACTAGAAGCCTCAAGAAGGCGTTGAGGCACGTACAGGGACAATGAGATATGCTCCGCAACCAAAAAGCTGAGAAATCCCTACTTTACTTAAAGCAGCGCTACTATATAAAGGCCAATAAGGCGGACAGATACATAGCACGTCAACTCAAAGGGAAACAGAACGCATTGGCAATACTGAAAGTGAAGGATGCTCAAGGAGAGATGCAAACCTGCAACAGGGGTTGAGGGGAGGCCTTTAAAGACTTCTACCAAGATCTCTATGCGACGGAGCATCCGAACGAACAAGAACAAGAGAGGTTCTCAGACTCCCTCCCTATTCATTCATTATCAGAAGAGGACAAAAAGCTCCTGGACTCCAGAATCAGGGAAGAAGAAGTCCATAGGGCAATAAAGGGCCTCCCGAACAATAAGGCACCAGGTCCAGATGGATTCACGGCCCCCTTCTACAAGAAATACGCGGACCTTCTTGTCCCGATATTGACAAGGCTGCTCAATACGTTCAAGGATAGCGGCATTGTAACCCCATCCATGAACGAGGCGAAAGTGTTAGTGTTTCACAAAGCAGGCAAAGACCCACCCGGCCTGGCTCATATCGCCCTATTCCCTGATTAATTTAGATGCGATAATATACACTAAAATACTAGCCGCCAGGCTGTCACCCCTCCTCCTGTCCCTAATCGGCAATGATCAATTAGGTTTTATTCCCGGTAGACAAACTCATAACCTAAGAAGGATCATCCACCTGGTGGAAAAAATTGGCTTCACCCACACTCCGTCAGTATTGCTTTCCTTAGATGCCAAAAAGGCTTTTGACCGGGTGGAGTGGTCCTTCCTCTTTAGAACGCTGAAACACATGGGATTCGGGGACCATATATTAATATGGTAAAGGCCAACTACAACTCCCCATCGATAAGAATAGCAATAAACGGGGAGGTAACGGACAAGGTTGAGATATCAAGAGGCAAGAAACAGGGTTGTCCCCTCTCCCCTATGCTATATTCTTAGAGCCTCTCCTAATTAAAGTCAGGGAAACGGTAGGGGTAAGAAGGATAGAGGGGGCAGGCAGACAACAAAGCTATTGCGTACGCAGACAATATGTTGTTGGCCCTGGAAGAGCCCGAGAACTCCCTAGTACAGAGCCTACAAGAACTGGAAGACTTCGGGGGGGATATCTGGGCTAACAATAAACAGGAAAAAAAATCAGAAATTTTGCTCTTAGCGGGAGATAGGGGGTCTCTGGGCAAAGTGGCAGGACAGCTAGAACTAAAGATAACCGAAGAGGGCATCAAGTACCTAGGGGTGATGCTTACGAGCAGGGTGGACTTGACCTACAAATGCAATTATCCTAAACTGCTGGATAGTGTGAAGAAGGACTTAGACAGATGGTCCCCTCTTAGGGTCTCTGTCAGGTCCAGTCTTGGATCTTCCTGCAGGAGTGATGCTGGCCCACCAGAACTCCCGCCCCCCCCCATCCCCCCCGCCCCCCCGCCACCCCCCCTCCCCCCCCCCCCCAAGTCTGCCCGCCAAATAGTCCCTCAACAGATAAAACTACCTAGCTGGCAAACCCAAGGGGAAAGGGGAATAGAGGATAAAATAACAAAAGACAGATCTTCACTGGCTGGCACTGTAGTTCTCTGGAGCTGGATTAACGCCTCTGGCCTCAGTGTCTGAAATCTAAGAGACAAATATATATGTAAATATTAATCAATCCACACTAATTAATATTATTAATATGATATTATCTCTCTTATTATACCTGTAGCCTATGCTCTGATGCCGATAGGCTTAATCAGTATGTAATCTTGAAGTATAGAATTCTGAATTCAATGTCTGTTTTCTTTTACTGTGGAAGATTTTCTTTGAATATGTCTTGGTTTTGTATTAGCTGACTTTAGTGAATTCAACCTTTAACCAAAGAATATTTTACATAAAAATAACTTTTCAATAAATACTAGTCCTGTATTTATTGATTCTGAAAGAAATCTTTTACAAAAAAATCGAGTTGAATCACTCGAAATTATCATCCGATGTAAAAATATGTTGACTCCTTAAAAGATCGCCTCAGAGGAAACGAGTTCCGCGAACCAACAGCATCCTGAAGGATTCCGACGCCACGACGCTTCACATACACTTTAGTCTTGAAGAAACTTTACTTTATACTTTACTTTATACATTTATAACGCGCCGAAGCTCGCAAGCATCAGGGCGCGACAAGCACACGAAGGGACAAATCACGGGACAACATAGAAAAGAGGACAGAGGACTCAAGGGAGTCCATGTTGAAAATGTAACGAATTATCTAAAAAGTAACGTTTTCAGCTGCTTCCTAAATAGCGAGTAGCTACTTTCCAATCTAAGATTGTCAGGAAGCTCATTCCAGAGCGCAATAGCTTTGGTGGGGAAAGCTCTCCCGAAACCAGTAGCTTTGACTCTAGTGTGGCTAACTTTGAGTAGCCCTTTTTTTGCTGATCGAAGGAAACAAACACTTCCAGATGAAAAATTACGACGCTTCACGTACGCAATGCAACTGTCCTGCGAATACGATCACTTCCTGGAATTACGTCACGACGCATACACGCGCGCACGATGTTTGAAGGGTTCCTTATTCTACTCAACTCCTACTGCGCAATGCGTTTTACTCAAAAAAACAAAAAGAAACGCAAGCGCTAGATACTGTAAGCGAACACTTTTAAATAGAAACTAACAGGCAATCACTAAAGAAAGGATTACACGCGCATTGTTAGTATTATTACACGCGCAAATGCAAACTCCGATTAAAAAAATATGTGCAACAATGTAAATTCAAAATAAAAAAAATAAAACTCTGAACTATTTCTTCAATAAAAAATGAAAGTATGAACATAGATTTCACTCAGTCTTTTTCTCTTAACGTTGAATTCAAATAGATAATCCTCTACGTTAGACTTTGAAGATAAATAAAATTAGCTTGGTTCATCTGTTCAATCTTCTCAGCTTCTAAGAATGCTTCACTTCAACTCCGAAGCAAAAGGAAATGGATATTCTAAAATTCTACTTATGGGTTTACTAAGAATTAAGTGTACTTTAAAATAAATCACAAGAGCTAAGAAAACTGCAACCTGCCACTATGGCTACTAAAATGAAAGGCAGTTTAGAACTCTGAGCAACATTCCAAATGACCTAACTATTTACACCAATCATTGCTGCAGAAAAGATTCTCCATCTTGCTTTGGGGAAATGAGTGATTCCTGAATTACCATTAAGGAATATTAATACCAGTATCATTTTCTAATTCAAACATAACCCAAACATCACACTTTAATTGAAAACTACATCCAAAAGGTTTTGTGTGCTAAATGATAATTTCTTAATTACATGTGTGAGTAAAAGAAGTCTATGACATTTATCTGGGAATCATAACTATGTCCTTTAAGGTTGTGAACCTTTGAAACTCTAGAAATGTACCATGGAATCCTGACAGTCTCATGGTGGGGCAGAATACAGTCGGTCAAAATGAAAATTCTCCCCAGGGTGCTTTATTACTTTCATGCCCTCCCTGTGACAATTCCAAGTTCCTTTTTCAAAGCACTGTCCAAGGCCATTTCATTATTTGTGTGGAACAGAAAACCACCCAGGGCCGTTTTTACTGCACCCATCAAGGCAGGGGGCCTAGCACTTCCGCACTTTAAGAATTACTACCAAGCTGCACAACTCTGGATTCTGAGGGAATGGCTGGCAGAGGACCATTGCACAACCTGGGCAATGCAAGACAGGGCAGTGGCTAGGACCCCCTTGCAGGACCTATTGTGGAAACAGCATAGACACCCGAACCCCCGACTTAGTGAGGTCATGAAAACCACCATTGGGGCATGGGACGCTCAAACCAGGAAGGGAATCATTGGCCCCCTTTACACCTATTTGCCATAACCCACTGTTCCAGCCAGGATGCAAATTAGGGGGTTTTGAAAAATGGGAGGAGGCAGGGTGCCGAAAAATTGGCAAAATGACCCAGGACAATGAACTAAGGTCATTTGCGGACTGCAAAAAAATGTGGAAACTGACAGATGCAGACAGATACAAATATGAGCAGATAAAGCACGGGCTCACCACTCCAGAGATATTCCAGTCAGCCACAAGAGATTTGACACCATTTGAAAGATATATACTATCCAATCCGGGCGACAGAAAACTGGTGTCAACACTATACCACTTCATAAACACACCGACAGAAGAAGGAACAAGTTACTTACCTGTAACTGTTGTTCTCCAGCATGGGTCTGGCATGGATTCACATGCTCATGAATATTCCCCGTCGTCAGGCTGGGAATCCTCGGTAAAGAAAAAAACCAGTATCAGTTTCGTTTCTGATCTGTCTTTCGTAGTAATAACCAATCACTGGTCACTGCGTCATACTGACCACAGCCAATGACTGCCCTCTACCTAAGCCCCGCCTCTGGCAGCCATCTTCAGATTTGGAAGCACGTGAAGTGGCAGTATGAACAAGTGAAGAGCCGCAGAGGGGTAGGCGGGAGGGTTCGGCATGTGAATCCATGCCGGACCCATGCTGGAGAACAACAGTTACAGGTAAGTAACTTGTTCCTTCTCCAGCATGGGGTCTGGCATGGATTCACAGGCTCATGAATAAAGAATACATAGCAGTACACACATGCACAACCACGGGAGGTGGCAAAGGCTCAACATTAAGCATTACATCAAACTCAACATTAAGCATCTTACCTCCTCACCAGGCTCACCTCAGGCGAACAGGTTGCGCAGCACTGCTTGGCCGACCCTGGACTCCTCCCTGGAATCCCGATCGACGCAGTAGAATTTCGTGAAGGTGTGCGTCGACCTCCACGTAGCAGCCCTGCATATGTCCAGCAGGGGCACACCAGAAAGGAACGCCGTGGTAGCTGCGATCGCTCTGGTGGAATGGGCTCTCGGACGGCCAGGCAGCGGTCGGTTTGCCAACCGATGACAGTACATGATACAGCCGGAGAGCCATCTGGAAATGGAAGCCTTCGAGAGTGCCTTCCCCTGATTGACAGGTCCAAAATTCACAAAGAGTTGTGACGTCTTCCGAAAACACTGTGCGGTCCACGTAGTACTTCAGCGCTCTAGCCACATCCAGCGAGTGCAAAGTCCTCTCAGCCGGCGACAAAGGCGACGGGAAGAACACAGGCAACACCAAGGGTTCGTTGAGGTGGAAGTCCGACGGCACCTTGGGCATGAAGGAGGGGTGCATCCTGAGCACTACCCTCGTGTCGTGAAAAGTCAAGTACGGGGCCTTGCAGGAAAGGGCCTGGATCTCTCCCACTCGTCGTGCGGAGGTGATGGCCACAAGAAACGCTGTTTTCCACGACAGAAACTTCAACGGGGCCGAGCGCAGAGGCTCGAACGGAGGTCCCATGAGCTTGGTCAGCACCACGTTGAGCTCCCACGCCGGGGCCGGAGCCTTCACCGGCGGGAACGATCTGAACAGTCCCTTCATGAACTCTTTCACCAGACGATGAGACCACAAGGACGTCCGCCCCGTGGTTCTGGTGTATCGGGAGATCGCAGCAAGATGAATCTTGATGGACGCGTGCGCCAGTCCAGCTTTGGCCAGCGTCAGCAGGTACGGCAGTACTAGGGGAGCCGTAATCCGTAGACGGTTAATCTTCTGTGCGTGGCACCAGACAGAGAACCTCTTCCATTTGTGTCTGTAGCATTTAAGAGTCGAGGACGCCCTGGCCTTTGCAAGAACCTCTCTGCAGTCGGCCGGTATGTCGTATCCTCCAAACTCTAGCGCTGCAGGAGCCAGGCCTACAAGTTCAGCGATTTCGGGTCGTGGTGGAGGATGGCGCCTCCTTCCCTGGAGAGTAGATCCGCGTCCACCGGCAGCTTGATTGACGGGGACGCTGACAAGTCCAGAAGGTCCAGGAACCATATCTGCCTCAGCCACGCAGGTGCGACGAGGATCATCCTGCACCGTGACCTCTTGAGCTGGTTGATGAGCCGGATTAGCAGTGGCAATGGAGGGAACGCGTAGAGGAACAGGCCCTCCCAGGGGAACGAGAAAGCATCGCCCATGCTCCTCGCCTGGGGAAACCTGCTGGCGAACCTCCGGCACTTGGAGTTCGTCGCCGTCGCGAACAGGTCGATCTGGGGTGTGCCCCACCGTCGGAAGAGGCGATCCACTAGATCCTGCGTAAGCTCCCACTCGTGGCACGAGCGCAGCTCCCTGCTGAGTGAGTCGGCGATGGTGTTTTTTATCCCTGCCAGATGAAACGGCACCAGAAACATCCTTTGGGCGACGGCCCAATGCCACAGGTCCTGCGCCTCCTTGGACAGTGCTGGGGACCTGGTTCCGCCCTGTTTCCTGATGTAAAACATGGTGGTGGTGTTGTCGGTGAAGATCCTCACCACCTTGCCCTTGAGGGACGGAAGGAAGGACCTGAGGGCCCAAAACACTGCACGGAGCTCTAGGACGTTGATATGTAGTGATTTCTCCGTCGGGAGCCAAAGGCCTCTTGTGTGCAGATTTTCGGTGTGCGCTCCCCACCCTTCCAGGGAGGCATCCGTGGTCACTGTCTCCTGGTGGGCTGGGGTCTGAAAGTCCATGCCCGCCGTCAGATGCGCGCGGGTGCCCCACCACCGGATCGCTCGTCGGAAACTCTCGTCTAGTGTGATCCTTTCCTCGAAGCTGCCCGTCGTTTGGATCCAGCGCGCGTCCAGGAACTCCTGCAACGGGCGCATCCGGAGCCTGCACAGGGGAATGAGGTAGATGCAGGAAGACATCATTCCGAGGAGGGACTTGATGGACCTCACCTTGGCCGCGTCGGCCACCAACATCCGTTGTACCTTGCCCAGGATGGCCCTGGTCCTCTCCTCCGACGGGGAGGCCAGAAGGGACACTGTCGAGCCTTGCTCCCAGAAACAGTGCGTCTTGCGGGGGTACCAGGTGGGATTTGGCGTAGTTCACGGAGAATCCCAGGTCCGTGAGAAGCTGGACGGTCCTTGCCGTGTGGTCCACGGCGAGCTCCGTCGTCTTGGCTCGGATGAGCCAGTCGTCCAGGTAGGGGTAGACGTGGATCCCCTCTCGGCGCAGCTGCGCCGCCACCGGTGCAAGGCACTTGGTGAAAACCCTGGGTGCCGACCGTAGTCCGAAGGGGAGGGCTTTGAACTGGTAGTGACGCCCTTGGACCACAAACCTGAGAAATTTTCGGTGCCCCCTTAGGATGGGAATATGGAAGTAGGCATCCTCCAAATCCAACGACGACAGGAAGTCTCCTTCCTCCAGCTGACCCAGGACGTGCTGGAGGGTGACCATCCGGAACTTCTGAGCCTTGATGAACTTGTTCAGACGTCGCAGGTCTAGGATGGGGCGCCATCCTCCCATCTTCTTCTTCACGAGGAAGTATCTCGAGTAAACTCCGGAGCCCCGAAGCCTCTTTGGAACGAGTTCGATGGCGCCCTTCCTGAGCATCGCCTTTACCTCCCGGAGAAGCTGCGGGACGTGAAGCTCTTTCCTGGCCACGGGGGGGACGCGCGGGCACCTTCTTTGAAACTCGAGCGCGTGGCCCCGGGCTAAGGCGTCCAACACCCAACGGTCGGTGGAGATGGACTCCCACACGCTGACGAAGCTCGCCAGCCGGCCTCCCACCGGGGTGCTTCAGTGGGGGCCCGACCCCACGGTCGGTTCAATCCTGTTTCGACGAGGCTTTGCCGCCTTGACCTCCTTGGCGACGACGGCGGGGTCCGCCCGACTTGCCTCGTCCCCTATAGGCCTCCTGAGACGACGAGCGGGCCGCTTGACGGTAGGTGGAGGAACCGCCGCCGGAGCCTTTGGAGGCGCCCTTGCCTCCGCTGCTCCGAAAGGGCGGCCGTCATTGTTGCAGAACCCCAAGGGCCCGGGCCGTCTCCGTGTCCGATTTAATGGCCTGAAGCGAATCGTCCACTGTTTTACCAAACAGGTTGTTCCCATCGAACGGCATGTCCAGGACTCTGGTCTGTACGTCTTGACGGAAGTCCGTAGCCTTGAGCCATCCACGCCGCCTAAGGCACACGCACGCCGTTGCCCAACTGGCAAAATCCCGTATCGGCGATGTCCGTCGCAATAGTGATGGCGTGGTCCGACGCCACCTCACCTTCCTGTAGGATCTCCAGGGCGTCCGCCCTCTTGTCGTCCGGTAGGAAGTCCAGCAGGGGAGCCAGTTTGTACCATAGCTCCCTGTCGTAGCGGGCCACGATAGCCAAGGCGTTGGCCACCTTAATCGTCGTCGCTGCAGACGAGATGACCCTGCGTCCCATAGAGTCCAATTTCTTTCCCTCGCCGTCCAGCGGGGAAGTCGATGTGTAGGCCGCACCCCCCCCCGCTTTCTTCCTGGCCGCCGCGGAGACGACGGAGTCCGGGGTAGGCTGCGCCCGGAGGCACAGGGGGGCCGCGTCCGGGACCCGGTACTTCTTTTCGTACCGGTCTCTTCTAGCTGGCGTCGTGGAAGGGTTCTTGAGGAGGGCGAGGCACTCATCCCAAATGTCGTCCAGTAGAGGCACCGCGAGGACCGTCTTCCTCTTGGCCTCGCGCCGTTGATAAAGGAATCCTTCCTTCTTCTCCTCAGGGCAGAGTTGGAAAAGTTCGGATGCCCTGGCGATCATGGAGTGGAACGATCCAATCTCGTCGGGCGGAGAAGCCCTGGTGGGAGGTGACGACGGAAGATCCTCGTCGTAGACCTCGTCGTCCGTACCCGTCACGGCCGTGTCAGTCCCCGTATCATCCCCTCGAGTCGTGGACGGGGAGGAGGGCTGGACGGGGCGCGACGGCTGAAAAAGAGGTGGAGGGTGAATCCTCCTTTTCTTGGGAGGAGGAACGCCAGAAGGTCCTGGTTCTGGGTCCCCCGACGGGAGTGGTTCCTCCGCTGGCAACGGTAGTCTCGTCCTTATCTCCGAGCATAAGGACTGTATAGCCAACAAAATGGCCGCCGAGTTGCCTTGCGGCGCTGGCAGAGGGGAATCCGACGGGCGATCAGGGGCGCCCTCGACGATGTCATCGTCACCCGCGTTGGGATCCATCCCGACGGGCCGGTCTTCTTCCACGCCGAGGCCGTGGCTTAAGACCTCGATCAGCTCTTCCTCCGAGGTTGAAGCCGAGTCTGCGACGACACCCTGCCCCCCCTTTTTCTTCTCCGCCGGAGATTTCACGGGGGTCCTATCGATGGGCATAAAAGAGGACTCCCTCTGAGGTGGCAGGGAGACTCTGAGCCCCGAGGTCGCCACCACTGGCGTAGCCTCCACAGTCTGAGCCAGGGCCGTCGCGACAGTCTCGATACAGGCCTTGGCCGGATGGATTAAGGCCTTCACCACCTTAGGTGCGCTCACCGCCTTATCCTTGAGGGGGGGGGGGAACACTGCCTCGCTCCCCCTCCGATGGGGCCTTCGAGCTCGACCGGGGCCTCTCCAGGAGCTTCGCCGGGTGCTCGGCCTTCCTCTTACCCGACCCAGAGCGTTGGCTCGTGGTTGATGGTACCGGGGAGGGTGCGCCCTGCCTGGCGCCCGTAGAGCCCGACCGTTCGGCGCTCCCGGTGCCAGCGGACTCGCGGTGCTTGGCCTTGTGTTGGACCCCCGTCGCCGGGGCGTCCTCAAAGGTCTTAGAAGACCGCTCGGATTTCTTCCTCTTCTTCTCGCCGGACGGGCTCTTCCCTTCCAGCCAGTTGGCGAGACGTTGATGGCGGTCCTTCATGGTCCGCTCCGACATGTTGCCGCAAAACGCACAGTCCTTATCCACGTGCGTCTTGTCCTCATGTAAGCAGTAGAGACAAACGGAGTGTTCATCCTCCTTAAAGACATTCTGCAGCTGGCATCCAGGGCAGACCGTGAACAGCTTTCCGGGCGTCGAGCTTCCCTTCTCCTGGGCCATGTCCGGGACGGGCCTGAGAAAACTTCTGGAGTCCTCCAAAAGCGTAGCTCGACGAAATCTTCACCCTTGAGGGGTGCAGACGAATCCGACACGGGTCCCCGTTGATCGGATGGAGAGTCGGTAGAGCTTGAGGCTCTTTTGACCGAAAAAAACGAAGTTTTTGAGAAAAACGTGAAAAAAATAGCACTAACGCTCGAGAGCAATAGCACGAGGATCCCAACACATGAACGTGCGGTAAAAATCTGAAGATGGCTGCCAGAGGCGGGGCTTAGGTAGAGGGCAGTCATTGGCTGTGGTCAGTATGACACAGTGACCAGTGATTGTTATTACTACGAAAGACAGATCAGAAACGAAACTGATACTGGTTTTTTACTTTACCGAGGATTCCCAGCCTGACGACGGGGAATATTCATGAGCATATGAATCCATGCCAGACCCCATGCTGGAGAAATAAAATCGACATACATGAAAAGATGGGAGGGTACGCTGGGGGAGAACATTTCTAGATTGCAGTGGGAGGAACTGTGGATTGATATCCCAAAACTCAACCGAGCAGTCCAAACAAGGGAAATGTGGCTCAAAATTATCACGCAGTGGCACTATACTCCAGAAAGGATCAATTCAATGTTTCCGGAAATGCCGGATAGCTGCTGGAGAGCGTGCACGGAAAAGGGCACTTGGAGGCACATATGGTGGGATTGCCAGGGTGTGAAGGGTTTCTGGAGGGAAGTCCAAGCGGAAATGGCAAAAATATTCCCAGATGCAACACAACTGGGGAGGAACGGGTTTGGTTGTGCGGAATGAAGGACCTACACGCCAAAAGACTCCACAAAGCACAATGGAGAAGCTTCATGGGCTCAGTTATTGCAACCTGGGTCACATTCTCCCAAAACTAGAAAAAACGGGACCAGCCATTGGTGTTTACTTGGCTACAAAAAGTTTGGTCACAAATGACAATGGAAAAGATTACACACCACCTCCAGGTTCAGAAGCACTCCTTTACGAAGGAGTGGGGGGCGGTATTGAGTATTTAAAGTCGGACTATATGGAACAATGGTGCCCGCATAATATCAAAATCTCAGACATTTTTGGCACTTAAACTTTTCTAGACAGTACGCATGGCATGTGATCCTACTCTTCTCGGGGGTGGGGAGCAGGGGGTGAGTTGGTGGAATTGATGTTTTGATGTTATGTTTTACGAAAACAATAAAAATGTCATAAAAAAAAATAAAATAATCAGGACATTCTTCCCCCGCACAGCCGGCAGAAAAGCCTTCAGGGCTAGCCTGACGGTCCTCCGCTCCAACAGATTGATATGGAGTCTGGACTCCGACGGAGAACAACGACCACTGTCAGCTCGTTGGCATGATCTCCCCATCCCGTAAGGGATGCGTCCGCCACCATCGTCACCTCCGCCCATGGTAGCCAAAATGGAGCCCCCTTCATCAGATTGCCTTTGAAGGCCCACCACAGAAGATCCAGGGCGACCAAGGGCAGCAACTGAACGGGATCCGACATCCTGCCGGAGAACTGCGACCACTGCATCTTGAGAGCCCACTGCAGAGGTCTCATCCGCAGCCTGGCCTCTGGCACCAGTAGAATGCAGGATGCCATGAGGCCGAGCAACCTCAAGAACTCTAATGCCGGGAGACTCTGGGCATGTTGAAGCTTGTCCACCATCTGCAGAATGCGATGAGCCCTCACCTGGGGAGGCGAACACTGCCCCAAGGATGTGTCTAGCACTGCTCCGATGTACTGGAGCTGCTGGGTAGGTGTCAAGTGGGACTTCAAGTTGAGGGAGAAGCCCAGCCTGTGAAGGGCATGGCAGGTGACCGACAGATGATCCAGGACTTGCTCGGGAGAGCGTGCACTGCTCAACCAATCGTCCAGGTAGGGGTAGACGTGAATCCCCCTTTCCTGAGATACGCTGCCACCACCACATTAACTTGGTGAAGACCCTCGGGCGGAGGTCAATCCGAACGGCAGGACCCGAAACTGAAAATGTGAGTCGCCAACCGCGAACCTCAGGTACTTCCTGTGCTTAGGATCAATCGGCACGTGAAATAAGCATCCTTGAGGTCGAGAGACACCAACCTGTCCTGAAGTTGAAGGGCCTGCAGGACTTGAGAGAGAGAATAACCATCTTGAACATGTCCTTCCTGAGGAGCTTGTTCAAACCACACAAGTCCATGATGGGTCTCAATCCCCCGTCTTTTTTCGGGATCAAAAAATATGGGGAATGCCATCCCCTGTTCCTCTCCGCCCCGCTCCAGGCACCAGTTCAATGGTGCCTTTCTCCAGCAGGGCTTTGATTTCCTGCGCAAGGAGCAGATCCGGACTCTTCAAAGAGCTTCCCCGCGGATTGTCGTGAGGCCTCTGCCGGAAAGGAAGACAGTAGCCGTGGGCTATGATCTCCAAAACCCACACATCTGAAGTAATGGCACGTCATTCTACAAGATGCTGCGCCAGCCTTCCCCCCAATTGGCGAACCATGGGATATGGCCTCATGACTGAGCTGAAGCGGCTGCGGCAGTGCCTGAGGGCAAAGAGGCAACTGCCCGAGCAGCATTGGCACCTCGAGTACCTTGTTTTCCACCTCTGGTACTCCTACGTTGGCCACTTTGACTGGCAGCTCCCCTAGATCTACCAAAGGAAGAGTAGTATCAAAAGGAACCTCCCCTCCATTGCTGTCCCCTAGGACGAAAAGGCGGAGGTTGGCGTACTGCAGCGCTCAACGACTTTGCTGCAGCTTTGGAGGTCTGCAACCTCTCAAGGCTCTCATCAGCCTTGCTGCCAAAAATATGGTCACCATCAAAGGGCATGCTGAGAAGCCGGGACTATACATCAGGAGCAAACCCTGACTTCCGCAACCACGCAAACCTGTGCATCACGGTGCTGGCCGCCATGGACCGGCTGACACAGTCTGCCACGTCCAGACCCGACTAAACAGATTCACACGTGGCATCCTTGCCATCCTGAACGAGGGCAAGAAAACCATACCGTTCCTCCCCTTCGGAAATATGTTCAGCCGCCAAAGAAACAATTCCACAGAGTGTGAGTGAATCTTGCCAAGGCACAAACGGAGTTGGCTGCCTTTAAAGCCATACCCCCCGATGAAAACACTTTCTTCGCCCAACCGTCAAAGCGCTTGTCGTCCCTATCCGGAAAATGATAGGGTTCGCAGCCTGCTTTGCTGGGGCCGTAGCCGCCTGCACCACCAAACTCTCCGGAGTGGGGTGCAAAGAAAAGTACATGGGGTCTGCGTATTTTTTTGGTAGCGACTTATTCACTGCCGGAAGACTCTCCAGAGCAGTCCAATCCGCCGCCACCCTTCTTTGTAAGGCCCTATGAAATGGCAGCACCGGGTCAGTGGGTGGACCGTGGTCCAAAATATCTGTCAAGTCATCCTGCAGAAAATCCACAGGTGGATCAGACCACCCCAAGTACTCCGTCACCCTCGACATGAGACGCCTGTACGATGACTCGGCGTGTGTACCAGGCTCAGGCCTGCCAAACTCAACCTTCGGAGAGGTGCCCAGACCACTGGCGTCATGTAAGGATTGACGCAAGTCTTCCATCTGGCTATGACCTGATAACAGGTCATCAGGAACCTCAGGAGGAAAAAACCACTCCACATCTGACCCTTCATCCACCTCTGAGATTTAATCCAAAGGCTGTAATAAATCACTGGATGAGGGTACAGAAAAAGGCTCAAACACAGGCCTCACTGATTTACTCAGGGCCTTCCTCAGTGTTTCCACCGGTTTCTGGGGCACCTCCGATAAAGCCTCCTCAAAAGGCATCGACGGAATCGGCGTCGAGCGAGGCCGTTGTCGAAGCCGTCGGTGCTTCGAGGCTGGAGCCCCGAGCGTGTCCTTCGACGCCTCGGCGCTGATGGCGTCTATGACTTCCACGGAGGCGGAGCTTCGAGAGAGCCTCCCGACGGACATGGCGCTGATCGCATCGATGCCTTCTTAGAGGGCGTCGAGGACCGGGACCTGGAGCGGGCATGGCTAGAGTGATGTACCTTGTCCGATTGGGACCTAGATGACTCCCGATGATCGCGCCGACCGCCTGAGCCTGAAGGCGTGCGAGCGGTGGCCCATGCGCGCTCCTTGCCGGCTTCTCTCGAAAGCATGGATGGAACGGAGCCCTGTGATTCGAAAATCGCCATCATCTCCTTGCGAAATGCGTCCCATTCCGCTAGAGATGAATGCTTGTTGGGACAAGCTACCCGCCGTCTGGCGGAGTCCTCGGACGAGGACTGGGAAGGCGACCGGTGACGGTGCTTCCGAGTGTGCCTAGAAGAGGCAAAGGAATGGCGGGAACCACTACGGGACCGAGATCCCCTGGACTTACGCCAACGCGGATGGTCGCCCCTCGAATCGTCGGTTAAAGCCCAGCGGTTTTCGACCTATGGGGTTTGGAAACCCTACCTACAGATAACTTCTTCCGCTCCCGCAAGGCCTTAGAAGTCAAAGACTGCCATTCATCGCAGTCATCTGTGGCATGGTCCTCGCCGAGGCACCACAGGCAGACGTTGTGTGGGTCCGTAAGCGACATCTTGGAACCGCAGTCGCAGCACTTCTTGAAGCCCGACCTCTGGGTAGAAGACGAAGACATGATTCTCACAAAAAAACAAGTACGAAGAACAGATTCAACAGGAGAAGAATCGAGGCGCGCCGAGATTCCGAAGCGAACACGTTCGCGGAAAAAACGGAACTGAAGCTACGGGCGTTGTGCATCCTACATATAATATCCGGTGACATCGGCTCGACGGAGGCCCTCGAGGGACAGCGTACAGACGTCATCAACGTAGGACACCGACGCCAAACATTTTTCCGAAGCAGCACAGCTGTGGCGATTACTGTCATAGATGTGGAATACGTCGGAGGACACAATCCCTTCGAAATCTGCTTTAACAAGGTTAGAAGTGGATTAAATGAAGTACGAATGCACCTGAGCAGAGCAAAGAATGGTAAGCACGTAAGACATGACAACACTGGGTTTACATGGTACTGTAGGTTAATTAATGCATTGTATCCCTAGATTATCATGCAGCAAATCCTATAGAAAAGTGCAATTGTTTATGAACGACTCATGATGTGGGATCCAGCACAATGTATGGCTACCAGGTGCGCAACTCACAGTTCACTGGTCCAGTATCAACAGGAGCAGACAGCTGGTACTTGAGCCATTCGGCAGCCATCTGGAAGCCGGTCTTTGGGTCAAGTCGGCATGCCATCCTCATCACCTCCCCCTGCTGGGCACGGAAAGCTGGAGACAAATTTAAACCATGGTCATTCAAGTGATGAGGAAAGATCAAACATTGTATATGCCACCTTAAATGCACAACAGCACGACAAACACATAGCCTACTCCTAGTAGATCACAGCAACAAGGCTTTCAGAAACTGATTAATAGTGGGGGAAAAAAAGATCGATAACCATCTGCCAGGAAGAAAACCTTCCTTATTTATAATCCTCGTTAACCTTTAAGCACAGGTGTTAAAATAAATTTGCATAACCAGCCCTGTGGGGGGGTGGGAGGGGGGGGGTTCCGAGAGACCAACTTTGTTGGTGCTCAAGGCTAAGGACTTTGCTGGGCCATACTCCCACAGTGGAATTTAGGCAGGCTTTCAATCACCATGTGCAAGTACAGTTAACACAAATAAAAATATATTATGCATTAGTAATACATTTTATATTTGGGAGGATAACTCAGGAGCAACGAGTTTGTCTTGGAAGTAAGACTATGCAGAGCAACATGCTCAAATCCCAGTCCCGCACTTAGAGACTTGACTCCGGTGTTAAGCGCATTATAAAAGATTAATTATTAAACTTTAACACACCAAGGAAGGCAAAACCCAAGTAAAGCGTACACAAAAAAAACTAAAAAAAAAAGTACTTGCCGCGGCCTCCCTCTGTCCAGGACACAACCAGTTGGTAATCTCAAGGTCGGATTGCCCACAAATTACATTACACTAGATCACAGGAAAACAATTCAATAAAGCAGAGTAATGAAAAGAGCAGTGAAGTTAATGTTATATCCTGCCTTATAAATATGAGGCAAACACCCAACTTTAACAGTCATTCCGCTTCAGGTAAGAAGGTCCAGTGCCAGGGACTTTGTGCTCAAAGTTTGATGATACTGCCTGGAAAAGCTAGTTCAAAGAGATCCCAGGAGTATGTATTTTGGGCGGGGATAGGCAGGAACAGGGAAGGAATGGCCACTGGGATTAGCGTGGCCATGGGCAGTCAACCAGATAACAACCAAATGCCTACATGCTTTGTGTCCATCCTCGTAACCCAAGGGTGCTTACTAAACTGTATAGTGGGTGAGATAAACACCTAATCTAGACCTAAATCTAAGATGGGAGCAAGCTACGACCATCAAATCATAACCAAACAGTCCTAGTAGAGTCTAGTCAAATAAAATGGCCTATACTACAAAAAGCTATTGCCAATACTTACCACTATGCTACAAAAGAATGTGAGCTAATATTCACAAGAAAAGAATAGTGTTCACAAAATGATAAGTCAGGATGTTATGGTCAGGGTCTCCCTTCCCCACGTTTTTAAGCATAGGACAAGGTGGGACTCAGCACACTCCTCGGCTTCTCCGGCACAAGCTTATAGTTACTTTTCTCAATATCAGGACCTTCTGTGTCCAAGTCTCTTTTATGCAAAGTGTCTTGGTTCAGAGGGCCTGATATGCCAAAACAAATGTTCCTTCAGTCGATCTTCACGTTCGGTGATTACCCTTCACCCTTGGATTCCCCTCAGCCAGGATTCGATCCTTTTCTCAATTGTCAGCCAGCCTCAGTCGACTTAGATCGACCACTCACTGTGGACATCCCTCAGTCGGGTTCATACTTGTCGTCACAATGTAGTTTACTTAGTTTCTTCACAGAGCAGGATTCATCTCCTTTGGCATCCCTCAGTCTGGTTCACCATCGCCTTTCAAACTCACTCAAATCATTTGAAATATTCAGAGGTCCCAATGTATGAATTCAGTCAATTATATTCACAGTACAAATAAGTTACATCAATCAGAGAACATCCAAAAGTAAAGTACATAACATTGCAGGAAAGGATTAGATAGCTTGTGCAGGTAATTGGTCACATATAGCGGATAGCCATAATTTGACTTTGTGTTTGAATACGGTGGGAGAGGGTAGGGTTCTAATGGTGAGTGGCAGTGTGTTCGAGTTTGGCAGCTAAGACTGGGAAGCCAGCGCCTCCAGCTGTCTGTAGTTTGTATCTGGGGATCATGAGACATTGTGCTTGGGAAGATCTGAGTAATCGTGTGGGTAAATACTGAGAGAACCGAGAGGCTAGGTAGATGGGGGCCTGGTTGTTGACACATTTGTGAGTAATGGCCAGGGATTTCAATGATATCCTTTGGGCAACTGAGAGCCAGTGTAGACTTTTCCTAGTTTCGGTGATGTGTGCCGATCTAGGAATGTTGAGAGCCGCTCTAATAGCATTATTTTGAGTGATCTGGAGCTTGTTGAGGTTGCGTTGGTTGGTGCCTTGATCGAGAGCATTACAATAATCTAGTTTGGACATGACCAAGGTCTTAGCAAGAATAATGGCATTCTGAGTGGAGGGAATGGACGGGAGGCTGTGATCAGCTTGCATGTGTAAGCAGAGGCAGCAACAACCACATTGGTTTGTCTATTAAGGGATAGTGTGGAATCAAGGTAGATTATCAGAGTTTTTGTATCTTTGGATACTTTGATAGAGTTACCATCGATATTGAAGATGTTAAACTAAGGGTCAAGCTTATTGAGTCTTTGTTGGTTGCCAAGGATGAGGAGCTCTGTCTTATCATTCTCTGTCTCGTGTTGAGCCATCCAAGCTTGGACAACTTGGTAGATGTCATTTAGAGCTTTAGAGTCAGCGATGTAGTCACCAGTGATAGGAATGAGTATCTGGGTGTCATTAGCGTAGTTGGTATAGGTGACACCCAGATAGTCAAGCACATCAAACAGAGGTTTGGTAAATACATTGTAAAGTGTGGGAGATGCACATGACCCTTGTGGGACTCCACAGGGGACCGGAGTTGGATCTGCAGAAGCGGTGGGGGGGGGGGGGGGAATACTCCTGTGCCTATTGTCCAAGAAGGATCTGATCCAGTCAGTTGCTTTTTCGGAAAGGTGGGCAGCTGTTTTCAAATGCTGGCAGAGGAGTCGGTGATTGACCAAATCGAAGGCTGCTGACAGGTCCAAGAGGAGAAGGAGGGCCAGTTTGCCTTTGTATTTTAGTTCCTCCATTTGGGTTTTGAGGTCTAGTAATGCTGTTTATGTCCCATGCTTAGGTCTAAAGCCAGATGGTCTTGTGCCAAGTAAGTTGTTAGTTTCTAGATACTTCTGTATCTGTAACTAAGCTGCTCTATCTAATATTTTTAGAAGGAACGGGACCGTGGTGATGGGTCTGTAGTTGGATGGTGTTTCTGGATCTAGTGTGGGTTTTTTTTAGCAAGGGGATGACCCACGCGTCTTTTAGATTGTTAGGAACAATTCCAGAGTGGAATGAGGAATTAATGAAGGCGGTAATTAAAGGGGCAAGGTCATGAGGCGATTCCTTAATGATCGGTGCAGGGCAGGAGTCGCCTTGGCAGTTGGATGGTTTTAGATTACTAACAATTTTTTCTACCTCAGGAATAGTGAGGGGTGTAACGCTAAAAGGGGTGTGGGTGAAGGCAGTGGTGTCCGTCTTGGGAGTGGGGAGTTTAGATTGGGAGGTGGCAAGAAGGCAATTTTGTTTGGCATTGATTTTAGCTTGTAAGGTGGTTATTTTTGTGAGGAGAGCATTTTGGATATTATTGCACCATGTGTTGTCTTTGCTACATGTGTCAAGGATAGGCGAGGGGGATTCTAATTCTTTGAGAATTTTAAATAACTCCTTGGTGTTGGATTCTGCTTGCGAAATATGCTGGTTGTACGTCTCTTTTTGCTTGAAAAATCGCTTCCTTGTAGTTAAGAGAAGCGATGAAGAGGTTGTCTTTGTTGGTTGCGCAAGGGAGAGTTCTCCACAGCGCTTTAGCCTTACGTTTTTCTTTACGCAGATCTCTATGTTGTGGTGTAAACCATGAGTTCAAATGAGCCCGTTGTTTAGCTTTCCATAGTTTTTTGAGCGGTGCTATAGTGTCGATGGCTTTGAGGAGTGTTTGATTGAAGGTGTCCACTAGGATGGTGAGGTTGTTGTATTGTAGAGTACAGGTGTTACGAATAGGTACGATGAGGGGGAGTAGTTTGTCCTTGGTGATGTCTTTTTTGTTCCTAGTAGGAATAGGGGGCGCTATATTAGGTTTAGGAGAGGGGTTGGTGGCAGGTATGTGAAAGACGATGTGATGGTCAGACCAAGCACAGGTAGAGATGGAGCTTATTGATGTGTTACAATTTAAGTCTGCAATCCAGTCGAGAGTTCTACCCTAGGCATGGGTGGGTTCGAGGATACGTTGCTGGAAGCCTAGGTTACATATGATATTGGCAACCTCAGTGGCCACGCTATCCTTAGGATCTGATAAACCAAGTTTAATGTCTCCTAGTAATCGCACTTGGGAATTGGGCTTGGTATTATCAGTAAGTACAGATGTAATATCCTCCGCGAAGGAGGTGATGGGTCCTGGTGGTCTGTAAATAAGGTGTAGTGTTGGTCGGTGACAAAGATAGTTTAACTGATAGAGATTCGGCAGAGCTAAATTGGGTGTTGGGGATGAGTCAGGTTGATGTTGTCCCTATGTATAAATGCGACGCTGCCCCTTTGGTGAGGTTAGATTGGCGTTCATTTCCAAGGATGGTGTAGCCATCTGGGATGGCAAGGGCCAAGAGTGGGCCAGAGGCGGCATGTAGCCAAGTTTTCTATGATGGCGATTAAATCGAGGTTTTGGACGGCGATAAGGTCTGTGATATCGAGAGTGTGGGCAATGAGGGACCTAGCATTGATGAGGCCTCCCTTTAATTCTTTAGTAGGGAGGGTTACATGAAGTCAGGTTGAGTATGCATGGTAGGCCGTGGGCTAGAGGTGTGAATGTGGAATGTGTTGTGCTGGGTGCAAGCAATGTGAGGCAGTCTGGATCGGAGTCTAGTATTCCTAACATGGAGTGAACACAGTTGATTCGGAGTGGGATTCGTAGCGAAATGTTGGAGCCACAAGGCAGGTGCATTCAGATATGGGTTGGTGGGGTGTCAGGGGGGTTAGATGTACTGTTATACGTAGGTAAGGAGAGGTGAGGAGAGCCAAACCCTGAGAGCCATGTCTTTTTAAACAATCTCACAATGTACAGTTTGATCCCCCTCGTCCGGGCTCAGACCTTCCAAAGCACTTTCCAATTTTAAAAAGACTTCCGTAGGGTGATCACGTCTTGCCGGGTCACTCAGTTTGTCTATGGCAGGTGCAGGCTGTACAAAAAACAGTTCGCACAGCGTTCCCCTCAGGCAGGCATCAACGCCTATTTCACAATTCTCTCAGTTGGATTCACTATTTCACAATCCTCAAATCTTCAGCAATGTGTGAAGGACTTTCGGTTGTACAAGGGGCTTGGCTTGACCCTTGTATGACCACCTTGTCACCTCACATCGGCCTTCCCTATGGCCTCTTGCTACTTATCGTTTTCAATAATATTGTATGATCACATTCTCTTTATTCAAGAGATGACCTTCCAACGAATGCCCAAAACAAATGTGTCAACAACAAAAGACCTCCATCGATTTTTCTTAAGGTTGCCACTGCAACCTTGAGCTAAAAGTTCGGTCCCCTATACGGTTCTTCCAACTCACCAGCTGTGTGGAACTCATTGGTGTTTCTTTTGCTGTTGGAGTCAAGGACAGTATCACAGTGTCAACCATGTCTCCCCGCCCTGGCTATCAATGTGGGAGGGTTCCATGTACCGCTGACATCCGTCGCATCATTCGCCAGCTGCGATTCCCGGGCTTGTGGTTTCTTTGTCGGACGCTTTGCGGGCCCGAGTTGAAAAGGGCAACGGCAACTACCTCCTTCACGTCCTTTCAGGTCTACCCGCCTCTCTCCTCCATTTGAACTGCCGTCCTGGAATAGCTGCTTCTTCGTGCATTCGGCCTTGCTCAGAGTGTGCTCTTGTGCTCTGCCTTTTATCCCTATGGGGAAGTGAAAGGGCAGTCAGGTGGGTGTGTATAGTTGTCAGCAATTTCCTGACTGTGCCCGACCCTTGTGTTGGGACATGTCAGGTAAACGCCTCTGGTCTTAGTCCGTTGTCGCTCACGGTGTGAGGAAGTGTTTGTGTTGGAAAAGGGGGGCTGTGGGGTAGAGTTTCTACATATCCTACTTGGCAGGATGGGGAAAAGGTGTCAAAAAGGAAGGGGATACCGCCTCTTACCCTTCCGTGTCCCACTTCCACTCCCTGAATACCCCTGGTTAGGGAGAATTCTAATTTCTGTGCTAATTCCATTCAACCTTTGAGACCACCAGCTCTTTTGCTGGACTTTTTTCATTTTAAACTTGGAGAGAGCAAGCCCTTTTGTCTCCCTCTGTCATTAAATAATTATTTTACTAGAAAACCTTGAGTGCAAGTGTTATTTGGATACTTGTTTTTGTGGATTTCGATGCTACAGCTCTGCAGCTCACAATTACACCTCTTGAGATAAGCCTGGCTGCTCAGCCACCCTACCAACTTGGGTGGTTGCAGGCCAATACCAAGAGGACAAGGCTGGTGTAGTCTCCCACAGGGTTACTACATCAATTCTTGCCTAACAACCCTCATCCAGGTGATCCTACCTTACTGGTTGTTAGGTAGAGATTTGGGGTAGGACCCTTTGGGGGCACTACAACAACCTCAGCCTCCTGGCAATAGGGATCCAACATTTGATATAAGTCGGAACTACACAGGTTGGTAGTGTGGCTGAGCAGCCAGGCTTATCTCAAGAAGGGTCAATGTGAGCAGTAGTGGAGTTACATAGAGATTCACAGTGACAAGTATTCAAACAAACAATGATACTCAAGGTTTTCTAAAACAATTATTAATTTACCAGTCATTTAAAAAAGCCTTCTTCAGAAGGGAGCAATATAAAATCAACACTCAAATACACTTCAGAAATACACACTCCTAGGTTTTTCAGAATCAGTAAAGACACATTGGGGATGGCACAGATACACTTCCTACACCCTCAGGTGACTTAAATATCACACTGTTGACATTAATATATTACTGTTACATTCAGAGTAGGCTTTGAGAGTGTACAATGAAAGTTATTAGAACAAGCAAGAAATCACAAATATTCTTTAAGAAGGCAAATACTTTTGGACCCTGCCATTTATAACAGAGGAGAGAAGCGTCCTTCAGGGAACCAGGCTAAGCCAATGTCAATGGGCAAAAGTCTATAGCTGAAGCAGGTGAGAAAGTCTTTGCACAATGTTTTTCAAAGTCTTCGGTGAAAAAGAAGAATCAAATTTAGGGCCACAAGCCGGGAGACTTGTGAAGTAGAAACAAATCTACACAGAGAGTTAAGTTCTCTCAGACTTTACAGTACCTTCAGGTTGAAGAAAAATGCAGCAGATTACTTCTGCTCCTGTGCAGCTCTGCAGATCCGGTTGTTCCAGGGCCTCAGTCGTGGGGACAAGAGGGAGGACTTCTGGGGACCACTGCACTACAATGGGACGGTCAACAAGGGCAACCGGCAAACAAGTCGCACTTCAGTGTTTCAGCTCTTTGCATCTACCGCAATCAGCAACACTGCAGTTCTTGGCTGTCGAAGGTGGGCCTTCCTTGCATCTGGGGATCCGCACTCTGTTGAGAGGGCTCAGGCTCAGTCAGTCCTGCTTCCTGAGAGTCCGGAGGATCTTCCTGGAGCTCATGGCCAACTTAAAAGCAACACACACAAACTGGTGTTCCTCTCCCTGGCTATTCGGTTCCAGCAGCGACTGCAATGGAAATTCAACCAGCTCTGAAAAGGATGTCCTGGTGAGTTACTTTGGAGTGGATTGTTCCCACCAACTCAAGGGGAGAAGTCGTGCTTGCAGGGCTTCTCTGTCGATACGAATTTGGAGCATCAGCACAGCAGCAGGGCTCCAGGAGTTGCAGCAGGCGTCCTCTTCAAGTTCTTCTTTGGATTCCTTCGTCCAGTGGTCGACTCTGCCTTCCAAGCCAAAAAAGCCTCGATTTTTATGCAGGTTTCTCCCATTAATTCCAGCCTGGTTGTCAATCACCAAGCAGGGTGGCTGTCCTTCCTGGACAGCCAGTCAGCCAATCACCTAGGAGTGCATTCCTGTCTCCTAGGAGACTAAGCACAGGGGTTTTCGGGCATCTCCCTCGCTTCCTGCCCCCACCAGACACTCTGGAGCCAGAGGCGGGCTTAACTCGTGAATCCTGCCAAAGGCAAAACGAACAAAGGGACCAAACCTGGTTTGGCAGGCAGAGTTAATATTAAGAAGGACCTAAACAACAAGAAATGGCTAAAAAAGAAAACGGGGCTATTTTGACAAAAATGGCACCCATGGGTGCCTTACTGTGGCTGCGAACGCAGCCTGCGGTAAAAACACAACACAGTAGTAAAGCACTGCCACCAGCCATTCATTGTGTAAAGGGTAACAACATTTTTTTACCTGAGAAGCTAGACAAAGGGGCTACTAAGTAACCCCTCCAGCACCCTATGGTGAGATAGTGTGTGCTGGGTCTAGAGAGTTACAAATGTAAGTAATAAAGTAAATTTCACTTTACTGCTCTCAGAAACAGTAGCTATCCAAGAGAACAACAGTTACTCATCATAGTGACCATCTTACTTCGTCCATAGTCTCCTTTTCTCCATACTTTTGTGACATTCCGTCCAGTGGGACAGGACCGGAGCACTTTTGTAAAAAAAAGCATCAAATTGAAAAATGTGTCCTTTAATTACGCGGGGTACCGCACGTGGCCGGAACCCCGCCCTCCAGAGCTCTGCCACACGCATCGCCCTTCAGTCCTTTTCCATCACCAGGTCCGAGACCTTTCAAGCAATAATAGAGGATACTTATTAGAGAGGACAGCGGACGGGCGTATGGAGGAAAGGGTCCTATGGACTAGGATTGAGACCGTCACTGCAGTGAGTAATTTTTTATACTCCTACATTCCGTACCCTTTCCTCCATACTTTTGGGAGATTACTAAGCACTCCTCACAGGAAATACGGGTGGATGGAACCTCCTTACTGAAAAAGGTTTTTAAGAACAGCCTGGCCGAATTGAGCATCGCCTCTGGAGCTCAGGTCTAAGCAGTAATGCTTACCAAAAGCTGATGGGGGAAAACCCACGTAGCTGCTTTGGCAACGGTTCGATGTGCTTACAGAGCGACCAATAGGAGGCAATGAGGGCAAAGCATAAGCTTTCATGATGACCCACAAGCTGCAAAGAGGACCACCTCTGGCGTGGCCCAATGCTGGAAAAGTTGGAGATGATATTGCTGTGCATCTCACACTCTTAACCGATGCAAACTGAATTAATCTGCGGTCACATTGAGGTGTGGACCCTGGAGCCAAACAATATTGGCCCAGCCCAAATTTGTATGGCAAGATCCACAAGGAAAGCAGAGTCTGCGTCGCCCTGCTTTTTGATGTAAAACCTCATTTTAAGGGAGGTATTCAAAATGGCTGCCGTGGCCCGTGGAGGTTGGGCCGCCATTATCACACACCAGGGGCGAACTGCATCACAGGAGCAACTGGAGCAATAGTGTCCCCAGGGGAGTCAGGGGCCCTGCGTGCCATCCTAGCCTTGAAACAAGGAACCTCGGAGAGCCGGTACTGGCAGATCTAGGGTGTTTACTCGACATGTAAAAGGCTTCCCCAGAATTAGCCTCTAGTGGAGGATCCTCGGCAGGTCTGTGGTGCGTGACCGCCTTCTTTCACCTCCTCAACAGACCTGGTATCACCACGGCCATACGCGCGGAAAGGCTTAGGGATACACATTACAGCCAAGACCCTTGATGAGGGACTCTCAATTCTGTTGGTGACTGATTTAGCCCCAAGCAGGGGAACCTCAAGTTTAACCCTGGTCTTATAGCCACCTCGAGAGGGGCCTCGAGCCAAGACTCGGTCCAGTTAGCTCCAGATGGAGAAGCCTCAGGGCGAACCCTGGTATCCAAAGCAACAGCAGAACTGCGGTCAGCCTTAGCCCCAAATGGAGAACCTTGGAAGAAGATCCGGTATTGGGAGACCGCTGCGGGCCCCGCTCCGGATCTTCCAGGAGTTTCTTGTGTGTCTCGCTGAGTCGAGACCAAAAGGAGTACCCGAATCTGAAGTGTTCTGCTCCCACGGAGAACCGCAGATATTACATATGCAGGCTCCAAGTCAGAATGTGCATTTATGCATCCTGGAAGACCGCCACACTGAGCCAACCGCCCTTCCGAAGAGAGGACTTTATTTGGCAGGGCGTGATCAACTTGAATCTCGCTCGGAAAGACCAAAGATAGTGCGTAGGCCAGTCTGGTTGTGCGTAGGCCAGTCTGGTTGTGCGTAGGCCAGCCTGGTTGTGCGTAGGCCAGCCTGGTTGTGCGTAGGCCAGCCTGGTTGTGCGTAGGCCAGCCTGGTTGTGCGTAGGCCAGCCTGGTTGTGCGTAGGCCAGCCTGGTTGTGCGTAGGCCAGCCTGGTTGTGCGTAGGCCAGCCTGGTTGTGCGTAGGCCAGCCTGGTTGTGCGTAGGCCAGCCTGGTTGTGCGTAGGCCAGCCTGGTTGTGCGTAGGCCAGCCTGGTTGTGCGTAGGCCAGCCTGGTTGTGCGTAGGCCAGCCTGGTTGTGCGTAGGCCAGCCTGGTTGTGCATTGTGAAATGACAGCAGTACTAGCCCCTGCCTAGCCCCATGAGGGGGAACACGTTCCACCGCTCTGAGGTATAGAAGTTTCTGTACCTCTGCTCTGAGGGAGGGCACCCCGATCTGTTGGAAGAGTGGTTTGAAGGGTGGGGTAGGAGGAAACCCACCTAAACAATGGACAAACCCCACCAGTCTTCGGTGATGGTTTGCCACGCCTCCAGATCAGACGAGATTCATTCTCCCACCGAAGTGTAGTGTGACCAACAAAAATATAATTTGGTGATTTGTCGGCAGGGAGATTACCTGTCCCTGTAGAGGAGGCTGATGGCAGAGAGAAAAACCAACCACCTTACCGCTGCCGTTTAAGGCGGGGCTACCAACAGGAGTTTCAGATGGGCGTGCACGGCGACCCTGAAACCGCCTTATCGCAGAGAAGGACGGAGTCTGGGACCCTGACCTCTGTGTACAAGGGGCCTTAGCTGAAGCTGTCGCCAGGACCGACAAATGGGTCTTTGTTGTCCACATAGCATGGAAAAGCTGCTCAGCCCCAAAAGGAACGCTCCCAGCACCAGTCATGAAAGTTGGTTTAAGGGAGGTATTCAAAATGGCTGCCGTGGACCAAAGGGGTTGGGCCGCCATTTAGTCAACACCTGAAGAGAACTGCGTCATAGGAGAAAATGAGGCAACTGTCCCCTCAGGGGAGTCAGGGCACTTAAAACACTTAGCCTTGAAACAAGGATGCTCAGCCGAGACGGTGCTGGCAGATCTAGGATGTTTCGTGGACAACCTAGGAACTGACCCAGAATTAGCCTCCAATGGAGGAACCTCTGTACAGCCGGTACTGGAAGGCCTGTTGCTGATCACCTTCTTTGCCCCCTCGACAGAATCGGTACCACTACAAATCCCGAGCGTGGGACGATCGAGGAATGTACCCTACCGACAGGACCCTTAGAGGATCCCTCGACTCCGTCGGTTCTGTATTTAGAGGAACCTTAGGTTTTAGCCTGGGACATATAGCCCCCTCAAGAAGGGCCTCGAGCCATGGCTCGGAGTGACAAAAACCAGAAACTGAGACCTCAGGGAAACCCCGGTATCCAGAGCCACAGACAAACTGAGCTGAACCTTAGCACCCAAATGGTGAACCTCAGAGCCACGTCCGGTTTTCGCAGGTCCTCTTAGGGACCCTCAGAGAACACTCTGGTGCGCCCATTAGGCCCTTGAGGCACCTCAGGGGAATCCCTGGTAAGAGCTACACAAGCCCCTCCCAGTCATGGAATGATCTCACCAAGCATAGCTGCTCATCGCTGTCCTCATCCTCTTAAGGCTCACCCCAACGAGGCGGGAACAGAAGACTGGTCCTCCACGCCTACCGCCTCAGGTTTTACAAGAAAAACTGATCGGAGCAGCCGGGGCCACGGTGGAACAGGAGTGAAAAGACATTTGAAATGCGTCCTCATAGGGTCAGAGTGCATGAGCATCTGAAACTTCCCAAAAAACCCATCCTCAGCCGAAGATGTTGAAGAGGAAGAAACCGCTGGTAAGGACCTACCCCCCCCCCCAAACACAAGGAGGATGGTTACCAGAAGTGTCCACCACCAGCCGGGTCCACATAGATCAGTGGAGCAAAACCAGGAGGGAGCGAGACAGTATGAGGCAGCGGAGCCCACGCACGCCGGTCAAAAGAAGGGCTGAACGGGCTACTATTGCCAAAAGGAATGCTCCCAGCACCAGACATTGCGAACGTATGTGTAAGGGAGGTATCCAAAATAGCTGCGGAATGCCACGCAGGTTGGGTCACCATTTTGTTGCCACCTAAAGAGAACTGCGTCACATGCTTAGCTGAGGCAATTGCCTCCTCAGGAGAGTCAGGGGACTTAACACTTTAGCCTTAAAAGGATCCTCAGCAGAGCCGGTACTGTGTGGTCTCGGATGTTAAGTCGACATCTTCGAACCAGTCTCAAAATTAGACTCCAACGGAAGAACCTTGGACAAGCCGGTTCCACAGGGAATGCGGTCCATGACCCCCCTCTTTGCCCCCTCGACAGAACTGGTACCACCACGACCCTGAGCGTGGGACGGTTGAGGACAATACCTCACTGACAGGACCCTCTGAGAAGGCCTCTCAGATCTGTCGATATAGACTTTAGCCTCCACAAGAGGAACCTCAGGTTTCAACCTGGTTACAGCGGGGAAAGCTCCAGAAACGGAGACCTTAGGGTGAACCCTGGTATCCCAGCCAAACTGGGCTAGACTCTAGCACTGTGATGGTGAACCCCGGAACAATGTCCGATACTGGCAGGTCCGTTAGGCCCTTGGGGCACTTCAGGGGAAAACCTGGTGACAGAACTATAAGAAAGGCCCTTAAAGTATTCCCTTATGGGGTCAGATTGCATAAGTCTCTGAAACTTCCCAAAAAAGGCATCCTCGAACAAAGATTTAGACACTCGGGTGGGCAAAGGCTGCTCATAAGGGGCATATCACCACAAACATAATGAGGAAGGCAGCCAGGAAGCGAGGCAGTATGCGGCAGTGGCAACCGCGCATGGCAGTCATAACAAGGGCGGAACGGTTTCCACTTACCCGTGGGAACGGTTGTTCAACAAAAAAGGTTGCCAGGACCCGTCGTCGATAGCGTGAGTAAGGGAAGAATCCAAAATGGCCGCCATAGACCACGAGGGAGGACCCGCCATTTTGTCCACACCTGAAAAGAACTGCATCTTATGTGTGGATGAGGTAGGTATCTCCACGGGATGGTCAGGGGACTTGATCGGACCTTTAGCGTTGACACAAGGATCCACTGATGCCGACCATTCAACCCTTACCGACTCTCTAAAAGAAGTCTTCGACTGGATGGATGCCAACAACCTGAAAATCAACCCAGGAGAGACAGAAATCATGATCGTATCCAAAGACCAAGAGAACGAAACCACCATCCCATGGCCTACGTAAATGGGAAACGCACCAACACCATCGAAAGTAGTAAAAAATCTGGGAGTCCTAATGGACAACAACCTAACCCTGGAGCCACAAATAAATGCAACAGTGAAGAAATGCTTTTTCCTCCTCCGGACGGCAAGAAGAATGCTACCTTTCCTCTCCTTCGCTCACAAAACACTCACCATCGTCGCCCTAACCAGGTCTAAAATAGACTATGCAAACAGCCTCTACCTCGGAATACCCGAATACCTCCTGAAGAAACTGCAACGGATCCAAAATGCATCAGCAAGACTACTCCTCAAACTATCCAGAAGAGATCGCATCACTCCAGCCCTAAAAACCCTACACTGGCTCCCAGTTAAACATTGCATCACCTTCAAAACAATGTGCATAACGCACAGGGCAATCAGTGGACAAGGAGCAGAATTCCTACAAAAGAAAATAACAGTCTACAAACCAGCGAGACCCCTCCGATCGAGCAACGAAATCCGCCTGGAACTCAAACCATACCTCAAGAAAAAACTTGGAGGCACCTCCTTCTACCACTTAGCCGCAAAAACCTGGAACAACATCCCAAAGGAAATAAACACTGAAGATCACCTAAAATTCAGGAAATCACTAAAAACCTGGCTCTACAACACCACAGACTAAACCTGAAAAACAAAACTGGTAAAAAGGATAACTACACCGAAAAGACACGGACATCCCTGACCGGGGAGAGTAAAACCCACGGCAGCTGGACGGGTGACATCGGATAGACAGGGACACAGGCGGCACACACGGAGACTGAGTCAACTAACCCAGACAATCCCACCAACTCTTTCGCCCGCCCCGTAATTTAATTACCGCCAGGTACCACGTTGGTGTGGAATTATCGAGACATTGACAATTCCCCCACTACCTGAGAGGTTGTCATTAGCAGATGCACTGGCCACTAGAGTCTAAATGGAGAATAAGGGGAGCCATGAGAGAGCATGTTAGAGGTGGGGGCCAGAGGAGTAAGGAACCTGTAGGCCAGTCAGACCCAGATCAGGACAGAGCCGCAACAGGAAAGACTGCGCAAGCCGAGTGCTTCAATTCAGGATAGAGATGCAAACTAACCAACCCTACTAACAACTTCCCTTTCTGCACACACCTCTCAAACTCCAAACCAAACGCAACCAAAACCTACAGCGCAACAAACCGCACAAACTTCACTACATTGCAACAACAAAACAAAAACACACAGCCTTGCACAACAGTACACGACGACTACCGGCCGCAAACACCCCAGGCCCAGCCAAAGGACCCACCGGGCTGAGGCCGCCAACAGCACATCACTGCTCTCTTGCATTTTTCCCCGCTTCCTCCCACTAACTCAACCAGCCTCTTCCCTTTTCAGAGCCGCCAGAGCGCCAAGGGACCACTATGGTGGTGATAATGTTAAAGGACATTTGTACCGTGCACTAACATCAACATCCTCGGCAGAGCCGGTACTGTGGCGCCTCGGATGTTTACTGGACATCCTGAAGGGGCACCTTGAATTAGCCTCCAAGAGAGGAACCTCAGCAAAGCCGGTAACAGAGGAGATACGGTCAGCGACCTCTCCCTGTGGCCCCGCAACAGAACCAGTATCACTGCAAGCGCTGGAATGTTGGGGAATCCACCCCACAGACAAGATTTTAACGGGTCTCTCAGTTCTGTCGGTACACACCTTGGCCTCAATGAGAGGACCCTCGGAACAGAGTCCGGTCTGTATAGCTCCCCCGAGAAGGGCCTCGAACCATGGTTCGGTACAGAAAACCTCAACGGAGCCCTCAGGGTGCACCCCGGTGTCTGTATGGGAAGCTCCAGCCAAGGAGACCTCGGTGCAAACTCTGGTACCCAAAGCCTCAGCACAACTGGGCTCGCTATTAGCAACTGATTGGTGAACCTCTGATCGTAATCCGTTGTTGGCAGGCCCCTCACGGGAACCCTCGGAGAAAACCCTGGTACACCCATTAGGCCTGCGAGGCACCTCAGGGGAACCCTGGTAGCAGAGCTCTTGAAGCCCATCCCGGACCTGGAGGACCCCGGGAAGGAGTCCTCCCCCGGCAAGGGTGCCCTATAAAGTAAGGAACTTACCGAGTGTCTCTTCTTTTCGTCGATGAAGAGTTGAAAATGCGGTGGAGGAACTCTCTGGAAGCGCTCCTCCCAACAACAAAGACGATGCTGAAGTGCCCGGACCAAAAGGGAGTCGCAGTAGAAACACAAGTCCAAACAGTGATCCGGTCCCAGACACTCCAAACAGAAAGAATGGGGATCCGCCCTAGCGAAGCGACGTTCCAAGAGGAACAAGAGACAAATCCCAAACGATCAGACAGACTGAGGACTACGCGACCGCAGAACAGGAGCTGTAGTAAAGGAAAACGGGAAAAAAGAAAAATGTCTTCTTGGTGATGCAATTGTGTCCAGCCCAGACCGCGCGGAGAAAAGGACTGAAGGGCGATGCGCGGGGCAGAGCTCAGGAGTGCGGGGTTACAGCCATTTGGGGTACCCCAAGTAAAAAAGAGAAGGACACATTTTTCAATTTGATGATTTTTTACAAGTGCTCCTGTCCTGTCCAGTCCTACTGGACGGAATGTCCCAAAAGTATGGAGGAACTGGGACGGGACGTAGGAGTAAGGTATTTAACCCTTTGGGGAAATCTGAAAGACTTCCCTGTGCCACTGCACTGAAGGTGCTGTGTGACAATGCAAAAAGATGCCTATGGAGTTTGTCAGACTCCACAATTCCAAAAGAAACACAAGTTTCAAATCACAAAAATACACGAGAGTATGAAAAACAGGGTGTCACTCTCTCCAGGTAAAAATGAAAAGTCCTAGAGTCCAGCAAAAGTGCTGGGGGTCTCTAAGGTAGAGAGGAATTTGCACATTTCTGAGAATTCTCCCTAACAACCACCTTAAGCCGGCTCCAGATAGGTATACTCCTGTTCCCGAGGGAGGAGACTATCTTGAACAACCTGACGAGCAGACAAGAACAGATGAACACATGATGTTAATAATAACTCTAGAAACCTTTGCATCTTCTGAGAATATGTCTATTTTTCCGGGAAAAGTAGAGCCAGAAATGAGGCTAGAAGTAGAGCCAAGCGCATGGTCTAGCCGAAGGATTTATGAGAGACCAAAGTGCACCAAGAACTGTAAAATATTTGTTGGAGAAGTAATCCTGTTGTACACTTTGCTGTGGATAAGTCTTCACCTTTTTGTATTATTGATCGTAGGACATTTTTTGATCCAAATGATCAGCAGACAGTTGAACATACACCACACCCAATACATAAGAGGGAGGTGCAGGTTGATGATGGGGGATATGATGATATGATATGGCATTTATAACGCACCTATACACAAGTGTTTCAAGGCGCGACAAGGCAAGGGGGGGAACAAAGGGAAAACAGACAACGATTCTACTAGGCCAGGTGTCATTCAGATCGCGCAAGTGCATGGGAAGGGGGGGGGGGGGGGGAGGGAGAGGGGAAAGTGCAGTACATGGGAAAAGTGGAATAAATAAGATAAATAAGACGGCCAGCTGGTGGCAAGTGCAAGGAAGTGCAGACATAAGTGCTGTTAGGGGACTGTAGGGATACAGAACAGCGGTCCCCAGGTGCATGGGTTGCCAGGGAGGCAGTGCAGGTGGGTAATTAACTGGGCCTGGGCCAGGGATCAGAAAGGGTGGCCAGGTAACCAGTGCAGTTTCGGTCAGGAATTCAGCAGGGGAGTGGGGGAGAGAAAGCAGAAGCAAAGAGGAAGGTTTTGAGGAGCTTCCGGAACCGGAGATGGTTCTCAAGTTTCAGAGAGGCAGGAAGGCTGTTCCAGAGAGAGGCCCCTGCCGAAGAGTGTGATCTGCCACCAACTCGTTTCTATGAGAAGCGACGGACCCTGCGGGAGATGGAGGCGGATGAGCGAAGAGCTCGAGATGGAAGATATTTAGGAAGAGAGTTTAAGGTATTGCGGCCCCAAACCCCAGAAGGCCTTGTGTACATTGTAGAGGGTGTTAAACTTAATCCTCGCAGCCACTGGGAGCCAGTGCAGCGATTTCAGTCCTGGAGAGATACGATCCCTGGGCTTGAGGCCAAGGACAAGTCTTGCAGTCCTGTTCTGGATAAGTTGCAGAGGGCGGAGAGTAGAGGCAGGCAGATTTAGATAGAGGCTGTTACAATAGTCCAGCCTAGAGAGGACCAGGGCTCTGGAGACAGTGAGCTTCTGGGGGAAGGAGAGGAAAGGAAGAATACCTCTAAGGAGGTGCAGCTGGTAGTGTGACTTCTTGGAGACGTCCGAGATGTGAGGGGAGAAGCAGAGTGCAGAGTTGAAGACGACCCCAAGGTTTTTAGCCTTGCAGGTGGGAGTAGGAAGAGGGCCAAGGGAGGCCGGCCAGAGAGCTGCAGGGAAGGAGGGAGTGGGTGTGCCGATGAGTAGAATCTCAGTCTTGTTGGCATTAAGGCAGAGGTCGTTGGCGGCACACCACTCCTGGATGGCAGACAGACCGACAGAGATGAGAGAAGGAGAGTCGGAGGCCGAGGGTAGCCTGAAAATGAGCTGGGTATCATCCGCATAGCACTGAAAGTTGGGACAGAGTGGCAATGCGGTGGCCAAGGAGTGCCAGGTATTGGTTGAAAAACCAGGGAGAGAGGTTAGATCCCTGGGGGACACCACAGGTAAAGAAAAAGATGTCGTAGAGGAAGGACCCAAGTTTGACCTGGGAGTGTCGGTTGGAGTGCAAAGAAGACAGCCAGGCCAGAGGCTGACCAGTGATACCCAGGTTATCATGGAGACGGTTGAGCAGGATTGCATGGTTGACAGTGTCAAAGGCAGAAGAGAGATCAGGCAAGATGAGAACGCAAGGGGGGGTTGAGTCGAGGTTGGTGAGCAGGTCTTCGCGGATGTTCAGGAGAGCAGTTTCCGTGCTTCTGGCAGCTCTGAAGCCAGACTGATGGTCATGAAGACAGCCAACAGCTTCAGTGTGGAGATTGGGCTAGGAGATGGTCAGTTTCTCCAGGAGCTTGCCCAGGAAGGTGGTGATGGAGATTGGGCGATAGTTAGCCGGGAAGGTGGGGTCGGCAGAGGGTTTCTTAAGAGGGTGCACAAGGGAGTGCTTCAGGGGGGGAAGGGAAGACTCCAGTGGCGAAGGAGTGATTGCAGAAATCAGCCAGGGCAGGAGCCTGGCAGTCGATGTGGTCCTTGATAGTTTGAGGAACAGGGGTGAACCCGTTTCGACGAGACTTTCATAGATCGGACTTGTCTAGAAACCTCATCTGCAGAGAAAAGGGGAAAGGCAGAGAAGGAGGGAGGAGGGGTGGCTGCAGAAGGGCCAGAGGAAGAGCATGGAATAGCGGGAGGAGAGTGAGGACAGGATGTCCTGAGTTTTAGAAGTGAAATGGGAAGACAGTGCCGTGCAGAGGGCCTGGGAAGGAACAGGAGAGGTAGAGACTGCAGCAGGATTGGCCAGTTCCTTGCAGATTCTAAAGAGTTCAGCCGAGTTATACGATGCCGCCGAGACGCGGGCATGGATATGAGCTCTCTTCTTGGGTGAGGACGGAGAGCCGGTATTGCCTTTGCAGCAGGCGGCAGGTCAATTTGAGTCTCAACTCAAATGAGCATATTCCCACTAGAGTTTGGGAAATTCTGGACACGCCAGTATACAACCAACAGTGGGCCTAGTAAGTATGCAACTCCAGGTACATACACTATGAGTGATGGATTCATCTGGGCTAGTGACCCTTGAGATGCAGATCACAAATACCTGTTGAGACCCAAGATAGAAGCTTTTGCTCGGGGAGCACTGTTGGATCCTGAAGGTGATCTAGAAAAGTTGAATGGCATGGCAGGCCAGGTATGTTTTGTGAAATATTTTGACACCTTTATTTTTTACAAGCAAAGACCAGTGCAGTGGCTAGACAAAACCTACTGGGAGCATTGTCCTGTTCCTTTTCTGAACTCAACACCAGGGTTTAAGGCACCATTTCTACACACACACAAAGGCATCGCAAGCCTGCAAAAGCTGGAGCTTTCCCGGGCAGGTGCATGACCTTATATGGGATTTGCTGACCTGGCAAGACAGGAAGAAGGTCAAACAACAATATGACCAAAGAATAACCAGAAATCTTGTGGCGTGGCCATTTTAGAGCGCTAGCCACATGCAGTCAACACAAAATGTGCAGACTAGAAATAATGCAAAAATGGGAAAAATATGTTTGCTGCTACAAACATGTCTTTAGGCACATATAACAGTAACCAAAATCCCAAGTTTAAAAGACTAGGGTGATAGGAAAGTATCCCCACTGCATTGTAAGATGCTGTAAAAGGTAAAGAGACAAAAGGAAACTAGTTTCCCTAGTATTGATAGTCTGAAGAAGTGATCAGTCAGCAAAAGGCCAGGGAAGCAGAGCGGAAGGCTTTACTTACCTGTAAAAAGTCAGGACAAGTTCAATAACAAAAGCAAAAGGTTTGGGGATCCATAGGAACTATGCAGTGTGTTAGGGCGAATTCTCAGAAATGTGCTAATTCCTCTCTACCTTAGAGAACCCCAGCACTTTTGCTAGACTCTAGGACTTTCATTTTTACCTGGAGAGAGTGAGGCCCTTTTTCTCACTCCCTTATGTATTTTTATGTGATTTGAACTCTGTGTTGCTTGTGGTTTTTGGAGTTTGACAAACTCCATAGGCATCTATTTACATTGTGAGACACAGCACCTTCAGTGAAGTGATACAGGGAAGTCTTTCAGATTTCCCAAAGGTTTAAATACCTTTCTCTTGCATAACTACTGTTTCCAAGAGCAGTGAAGTGAAATTGACTTTACTTACATTTGTAACTTTCTAGACGCAGCACACTAACTTACAAAACGGTGCTGGAGGGGTTACTTAGTATCCCCTTTGTATATCTTCTCATGTAAAAGTTTTATGCACCCAAACGGGATTGGCAGGCAGGCTGTCCGGCTAGGACAGCCACCCTGTTTGACTGGCAGCTAGGCTGGAATGAATGGGAGAAACTTGCATAAAAGGTGAGGCTTTTTGGCCTGGAAGGCAGAGTGGACCACTGGACGAAGGAATTTGAAGAACTTGGAAGAGACGCCTGCTGCAACTCCTGGACGATTGGTTTGCCTGGTGAAGCCCTGCTGCTGCGCTGAAGCTCCGAATTTGCCTCGAGTAGAGAAGCCCTACCAGGACACCTTCTCCCTTCGAGATGGTGGGACCAATCAACGCCAAAGTAAGCCCGTCTGGACATCCTCTTGGAGCTGGCTGTACTTCCACTGCTGCTGCTGTTGGAACCGAAGTGCCAGGGAGAGGAACACCAGATTGTGTGCGTTACTTTTAAGTCCGACCCGAGTTCCAGGAAGATCCACCGGACTCCAAGGAAGCAGGACTGACCAGGTTTGAGCAACCTCACAGAGTGCTGGACACCAGATGTGAGGAAGGTCCGAAGTGGTATCCGAGAACCGCAGTGGTGCTATTTGCTATGGACGCGAGGAGCTGAAACACTGAAGTGCCACTTATTTGAAGATTGCTGGTTGCTGTCTTTGTCTGTCCCATTGCAGTGCAGGAGTCCCCATAAGTCTCCACAACTGAGGCCCAGGAACAACAGGATCTGCAGAGCTGCACAGGAACAGAAGCCAGCTGCCACCTTCTCTTCTAACCAAAAGGTACTGCACAGTCTAAGAGAACTTAACTTGTTGTGTAGCCTTGCTTGTTCTCAGTTGAGACTTGTCTTGGTTGCTCTGTAGAGTTGCCTGCATCTTCTACTCTCGCAAGCCTAACAGCTTGTGGCCCTACATTGATTCTACTTTGCTACAAAGACTTCTAAAATATTGTGCAAGATTATTACTTACCTGCAGGAAGTGCTTCAGCTCACTAGACTTTTGCCCAATTGACATTGGCCTAGCCTGGCTCCCTGAATGACTCTTGTCTCCTCTGACATTGTGTTGCACCTATCCTTCCAAGAAAGGGTTAACTTACTTTGCATTGGGGGGTTCAAAAGTACTTACATGCTTCAGAATATTTGCGCGATCTGTTGCTAATTCTAATATCCCTTTTCTTTGACACGCATCTAAGTAACGCTCCAAATATACCAGTGATAAATTAAAGTAGCTATTTAAGTCACCTGAGGGTGTAGGAAGTGTCTGTGTGCCATCCCCAATGGGTATTCACTGATTTAGAGAAACTAAAGGTGTGTATTTTGGAGTGTATTTGTGTGTTACTTCTATATGGCCCCTTCTGAAGAAGGCTTATTTAAAACTCACTGTTAAATAAATTAATGACTCGCTCAGCTGTCAAACACTCCTCCGACATCTGCTGCCTTCTGGAGGAACTTGACCTTGATGTCCTCTGTCTCACCGAGACATGGTTCACGGCCATCTCCGTCACGAACTTTGACACTCTCCTCTCTGACGGCTACAAGATCCTCTCTGCACCCAGGTCCAACTGCTCCGGAGGGGGTGTAGCCCTGATCTTCCCCGAGTCGATTCCTGCTACTGTCATTCCAACGCAGGCCTACTACTCTTTCGAATGCCTTGTCTGCAGGTTCGTTCTCTCTCCTAGCAATTCCCTAACTGTGGCTACCATCTACCGGCCACCTGGTCAGATCTCCTCCTTCCTCTTTCGCGACCTTTGCGACTCTCACTCTATTGTCCCCTCTGGCCAGACTCACTCTGCAGTGCATACTCTGATCTCCTCAGACCTTCCCCTATCTAACCCTCTCACCACTCCTCTCTCCTGGAGTGATCACTTTCTCATTTCCTCCCAGCTCACCCTCAGGCCAAGCCAACTCCATCACTGCCAACCACCTTCTCGGTCAGCCGACCCATGAAGCGTGTGTCAGTTGAGGCATTTGCTGCCACTTTCTGACCCCCCCCCTTCCCTTTTGGCTGACTCACACCCTGACACATCCCTTTCCATGCTCCACTCTGCTATATCTGATATACTCGATGTTCTTGCCCCTGTCATGAGGATGTGGCTGAAGCCCAAAGCCAAGTGCAACTTCTGGTACGACTCAGACCTCGTCACTTTTAAACGCAAGTGCAGGGTGGCTGAGAGGAAATGGCGTGCTTCATGTACATCCTCTGACAAACTGGCCTGCCGCCTGATCCAAAAGCAATACCAGCTTGCTGCCCTCACCAAGAATAGAGCTCACATCCCACATCTCTACGGCATCTAACAACTCGGCTGAACTCTAAAATCTGCAAGGAATTAGCCAATCCTGCTGCAGTCTCAACCTCTCCTGTCCCTTTCCAGGCCCTCTGCACGGCACCAGCTTCTCATTTCATCTCTAAAACCCAGGACATCATGTCCTCTCTCTCTCCTCCTCTCCCCTTCCTCCCTCTACTCCCTCTACTCCCTCTACTCCCTGCTCCTCTTCTGGCCCTTCTTCGGCCACCTGCCCTCCCTCCTCCTCTGCCTTTCCCCTGTTCTCCCCAGACAAGGTTTCTAGACAAGTCCCATCTATGAAAGTCTTGTCAAAACAGGTTCATCCCTGTTCCTCCAAAACCATCAAGGACCACATTGACTCCCTGTCTCCTGACCTGGCCGACTTCTGCAACCACTTCTTCGCCACAGGAGTCTTCCAATCCCCGCTTAAGCACTCCCTTGTGCACCCTCTTAAACCCTCTGCCGACCCGTACTGCCCGGCTGACTATCGCCCAATCTCCATAACTCCTTTCCTGGGCAAACTCTTGGAAAAGCTGGCCATCTCCCAGCTCAATCTTCACACTAAATCTGTTGGTTGTCTCCATGATCATCAGTCTGGCTTCAGAGCTGCCAGAAGCACAGAAACCACTCCTGAACATCCGTAAAGACTTGCTCTCCAACCTTGATTCCAACACCCCCTGTGTCCTCATCTTATTTGATCGCTCTTCTGCCTTTGACACGGTCAAACATGCCATCCTGCTCAACAGTCTCCGTGATAACGTGGGGATCACTGGTCAGCCTCTGGCGTAGCTGACTTCTTTCCTCTCTGATCGACCCTCCCAGGTCCAACTTGGGTCATTCCTCTACTCCATCTTTTTCTCTACCTGCGGTGTTCCCCAGAGGTCGAACCTCTCTCCCTGATGTTCAACCAATACCTGGCACTTCTTGCCCACTGCATTGCTGCGCTCTGCCCCAACTTCCAGTGCTATGCGGATGACACTCGGCTCATTTTCAGGCTACCCTCAGCCACCTCTTCTCACTCTCTCATCTCGGACTTTCTGTCCGCCATCCAGGAGTGGGTGCCGCCAGTGATCTCTGCCTTAATGCCAGTAAAACCGAGATTCTCCTCATCAGCACACCCACACCCTCCTTTCCGATCACCCTCTGGCCAGCCTCTTTTGGCCCTCTTCCTGCTCCCACCTGTGAGGCTAAAAACCTTGTGGTCATCTTCGACTCCACACACTCCATCGCCGACATCTCTAAGAAGTCACACTACCAGCTGCACCTCCTCAGAGGTATTCTTCCTTTCCTCTCCTTCCCCCAGAAACTCACTGTCTCCAAGCTCTGGTTCTCTAGGCTAGACTATTGCAACAGCCTCTTTCTAAATCTGCCTGTTCTACTCTCCGCCCTCTGCAACTCATCCAGAACAGGACTGCAAGACCTGTCCTTGGCCTCAAGCCCAGGGATGGTATCTCTTCAGGACTGAAATCTCTGCACAGGCTCCCAGTGGCTGTGAGGATCAAGTTCAAAACCCTCTGCATTGTCCACAAGACCTTCTGGGACTTGGGAGACTCAATACCTTCAACTCTCTTCCTAAATATCTTCCTTCTCAAGCTCTTCGCTCATCTGCCTCCAACTCCCTCAGGGTCAGTAGCCTCTCCAAGCGACGAGTTGGTGGTAGATCTCTTTCTTCAGCTGGGGCCTCCCTCTGGAACAGCCTCCCTGAAACTTGGAGAATCATCTCCGGTTACAGAAGCACCTCAACCTTTCTCTTTGCTTCTGCTTTTTCTCCTCCTCTCGACTGCAGACTTCCTGGCTGAAAGTGAAACTGCACTGGTTACCTGGCCACCCTCTGATCTCGAGCCAAGGTCCCCAACCCCGCCAGTCGCACACCTGCACTGCCTTCTTGGCAACCCCCGCACTTGGGGACTGTTTACTGTATCCCTACAGTCCCACTACTAGCACTCGACACCCGATGCCTGCACTTTCCCTTGCATTTGCCACCGGCTGGCCGTACTTTTACTTATTGTTATTTATTCTATTATCCCATGTACTGTACCCTCCTCCTTCCCCCTCCAATGCATGCGCAATCTTATTGACACCTGGACTAGTAGGATTGTTGACGGTCTTCCCTCTGTTCCCCCTACCTTGCCTAGTCGCGCCTGGAAACGCTTGTGTATAAGCGCGTTATAAATGCCATATCAAATCAATTGTTTAATCAAGAAACCTTGCGTATAAGTGTTTATTTAGATACTTGTCACTGTGAATCTCTGTGTAGCTACCCTACTGCTCACATTGACCCCTCTTGAGATAAGCCTGGCTGCTCAACTACACTACCAACCTGTGTAATACAGACTTATACCAACTGTTGGGTTCCTATTGCCAGGTCAAGGTTGTTGTAGTGCACCCTAAGGATACTGCTCCAAATCTTGCCTAACACAGAGAAAGTTGCAAAAAGAGAAATCTTTCCTAAAAAGAATGACTCCAAAGGGTGGGATATCAGGCAAAGCAGGTTTCCGGTGGCTCAATGAACAAAGGGTCGTCCTCCCAAAGAGGGCAACCGTGCAAGCGATACAGGATGGCTCAAAAGAGCAAATGAGGTGGGTATGGCCGTCTCAATACATTTCCAGGCAAGAGTAGCATCCAACACAAGGCAGGATGACTAAGGTGACAAAAGGAGGATTCTGTGGTAAAACGGCCTGGAGACGGTCAAAGCACGGAAGGCCTTGCCCAGGAGGAGGATGGGGAAGCCCAGGAAGGGCACCCAGAAGCGGAAAATGGGGAATGGAGATAATCCCAGTTCACAGTATGAAGCCGGTATGGCCACATATGGTCCTCAAACCACAGCAACAGCCCATAAATTGTGGGAACCTCATTTAGTGAAGTAAGCTACCGTTTGTTAAGGCAGCTTTTGCACTAACCCTAATAGAGGCTAACACACCTGACAAAAAAGCTATGTCAAATCTCCCAAGGTACGTAATGTGGAAAGAGCTATAAGGATCAACTCTTAAGTAGGAGGGTGAGGGGTGTTGCAGGTCAGCACAAAAAGGTACAACTAGACCACCACACACTTATCTCTAGAAAATAGACAACACTGATGTACTGAAAAATATAGATTTCATTTAAGTCAAACATATAATTCTATCAGGTCAAATAAGCAGTTAGGTATGCTACAACATTAAAACCAGAATCAGACACCAAGCATATTATAAAAATAGTAATGTCTATAAAAGGACACGCCCAACACCGTGATCTACGTTCAGGTCCAATTCAAGATTACCCGACATATAATAACAGAGTGTGGGGAGACCAAGTGGAGCACAATCCCAAACAATTGGGTAAGTGCCCTGTGGGCCTGCACAATGTGTACAATAACCAAACCTGGTATATGGGGAAGGCTATAGAACTAATGGTCAGCGACTGACACATAGGTTGGGTCGGGAGAAACTAGGAAACCAACAATTATCCCAAAGGCCTAGAATAATAATCCACCTGCAATAGGACCAATATGGAGGTTGCCAGTGTGGGCTCACAAAATGCCCAAGTAGCCAAAATGAAAGCAGGACTTAAAAATCCATTTGGTACCTTAATGGCAACTTAACGGATAGATTAGGCTACCAATCAGGTAAAATAGCTTGTAAAATAGTTTTACAAAGGTAGCGGGCGCCCCTCTCTCGCAAGAACAGACATGATAACCTGTTCAGTGGTTATTAACCACTTGAGAGTTCGCAGCCACTGCTTTTACTCACTGTGCCTTTCACAGATGGGAAATATCCATTTGCATATCAATCTTTGTCCTGCCCAGGGGCAGTCCAGCACCGAAATACAATGGCAATTTCAATCTGAACGAGAGTACCACCAGCAACCCCATACACGTGTTTCACCCTTGTTGGGGATCATCAGTGAGGTGAAGCTGATGCCTCTCTAAGCACAGTGAGAGGGAGACCACGTCTGGTTGCCCCCAGGAGACCTAGGGTTACCAATCCCAGGTTCCTTAAAAAATAGTTTTACAAAGGTAGCGGGCGCCCCTCTCTCGCAAGAACAGACATGATAACCTGTTCAGTGGTTATTAACCACTTGAGAGTTCGCAGCCACTGCTTTTACTCACTGTGCCTTTCACAGATGGGAAATATCCATTTGCATATCAGTCTTTGTCCTGCCCAGGGGCAGTCCAGCACCGAAATACAATGGCAATTTCAATCTGAACGAGAGTACCACCAGCAACCCCATACACGTGTTTCACCCTTGTTGGGGATCATCAGTGAGGTGAAGCTGATGCCTCTCTAAGCACAGTGAGAGGGAGACCACGTCTGGTTGCCCCCAGGAGACCTAGCGTTACCAATCCCAGGTTCCTTAAAAAATAGTTTTACAAAGGTAGCGGGCGCCCCTCTCTCGCAAGAACAGACATGATAACCTGTTCAGTGGTTATTAACCACTTGAGAGTTTGCAGCCACTGCTTTTACTCACTGTGCCTTTCACAGATGGGAAATATCCATTTGCATATCAGTCTTTGTCCTGCCCAGGGGCAGTCCAGCACCGAAATACAATGGCAATTTCAATCTGAACGAGAGTACCACCAGCAATGTCTAGCTGCCACCAACCTATTCACAAAAATCCGTGTAGGGCAAAATGGGGAGCCTCAGAGACACCCTTGGGACAGGGAGCCTTAGGGGCGACCCAATACCATAGACCTTAAGTAAGGTAAAAAGTGTCATAATGACAGGAGAACTTCAGGAGAAGTTCCTGTGGCCACCGCAAAGAGATTAAGGATCTAAAAAAGACAATGAGAAAAAGCGAAACATTGAGGGGACCCAAAATGTGGCTCTAGAAAAAGTGAATTCTGTACCCTTCATGGAGGCTTTGGACTTCAGTGGTAGAGGTCACCACGGAAGCAGAGATTCGGTTTCTGGGAGCCCCTACCTTTGAGAAAGGTGTGGGTGCTGTTTGCCCAAGTGTGCCTGTTCGGACAGTTTTTCTGAAGTTCTACCCAACTTCATCAAAACCATTCAACTGAGGCAGTACAAGACTCCACTCTGCGTATAAGGCTGTACCACCAGAGTGGCCCGGCTTATCTTAGGAGGAAGAGAGGGCTGTAGAATAAGTACAGATGAAATTGTAATACAAATGGTCCAAAGAAAAACTGAAACACTATCCATGTGAAAATTAAGGATTTATTTAAATACAGGTAGGCCCAGATAAATCTAGGGGTAAATACGTACTATCACACAGTATAATCAATCACAATTATCAAAACACATGCTTGAAGGTGCACACAACAAAGCCTAAATCTTATTTAGAATACCCAACAGTAGTTCTAGGGAAGTCAAAACCTTTTCATACACATTCAGTGTAGGTCAAACCTATTCTTCGGGAGTATAAACGAATGGTTACTTTCACAATTACATTCAGTAATGCAAGGGAAGTAGTCCCGATCAGCTGTACAGTGACTCTCAGTACAAATCACATAATTAGTCAACTGGACAAAATATTTTGGGAATAGTGGAATTATTCCAGGTACAGTAAAACCCAATAACTACTTTTGTGATAACACAGTTATACTAGGTGAGTAAAACATAAGGGTGTAATATTCAATTACAGGTGCTTTTGAGATCAGTGAACCACTGAGATAAGCAATAAGGAACAAGTTACTTACCTGTAACTGTTGTTCTCCAAAATGGGTCTGGCATGGATTCACATGCTCATGAATATTCCCCATCGTCAGGCTGGGAATCCTCGGTAAAGAAAAAATCAGTATCAGTTTCGTTTCTGATCTGTCTTTCTTAGTAGTAACCAATCACTGGTCTCTGGGTCATACTGCCCCCAGCCAATGACTGCCCTCTCCCTAAGCCCCTCCCCTGGCAGCCATCCTCAGATTTGGTAGCACGTAAGTGGCAGTATGACCAAGTGAAGAGCCGCAGAGGGGAAGGAGGGAGGGTTCGCATGTGAATCCATGCCAGACCCATGCTGGAGAACAACAGCTACAGGTAAGTAACTTGTTCCTTCTCCAGCATGGGGTCTGGCATGGATTCACATGCTCATGAATAAAGAATACATAGCAGTATACACATGCACAACCACGGGAGGTGGCAACAGGCTCAACATTAAGCATCTCTTACCTCCTCACCAGGCTCACCTTAAGCGAACAGGTTACGCAGCACTACTTGGCCAACCCTGGATCGACGCAGTAGAATCTTGTGAAGGTGTGCGTCGACCTCCACGTAGCAGCCCTGCGGATGTCCAGCAGGGGCACACCAGACAGGAACGCCGTGGTAGCAGCGATTGCTCTGGTCGAATGGGCTCTCGGACGGCCGGGCAGCGGTCGGTTTGCCAACCGGTGACAGTGCATGATGCAGCCGGAGAGCCATCTGGAAATGGAAGCCTTCGAGAGAGCCTTCCCTTGATTCACAGGTCCAAAGTTCACAAACAGCTGTGATGTCTTCTGAAAACACTTTGTGCGGTCCACGTAGAACTTCAGCACTCTAGCTACGTCCAGCGAGTGCAGAGTCCTCACGGCCTGCGACGAAGGCGACGGTAAGAAAACTTGCAACACCAAGGGCTTGTTGAGGTGGAAGCCCGACGGCACCTTGGGCATAAAGGAGATGTGCGTCCTCAGCACCACCCTCATGTCGTGAAAAGTCAAGTATGGAGGCTTGCAAGATAGGGCCTGGATCTCTCCCACTCGTGCGGAGGTGATGGCCACGAGAAATGCTGTCTTCCACGACAGGAACTTCAACAGCGCCGAATGTATAGGCTCAAATGGGGCCCCCCCATGAGCCTGGTCAGCACCACGTTGAGCTCCCACGCCGGGCCAGGGGCCTTCACCGGCGGGAACGATCGGAATAGTTCCTTCATAAATTCCTTCACCAGGCGATGAGACCACAAGGACGCCGTCCTGTAGTTCTGGTGTATCGGGAGATGGTAGCCAGATGTCTCTTGATGGAGGCGTGAGTAGGTACGGCAATACTTGAGGGGCCGTGATCCGCAGAGGGTTAATCTTCTGTGCGCCGCACCAAACAGAGAACCTCTTCCACTTATGTCCATAGCACTTGAGAGTTGAGGACGCTCTGGCTTTTGCAAGAACCTCTCTGCAGTCAGCCGGGATATCGTATCCTCCAAACTCTAGTGCTGCAGGAGCCAAGCCTGCAAGTTCAGCGACTCTGGGTCGTGATGAAGAATGGCGCCTCCTTCTCTGGAGAGAAGATCCGCGTCCGTCGCCAGCTTGATAGGTGGGGACGCTGACAAGTCCAGAAGGTCCGGGAACCAGATCTGTCTCGGCCACGCCTGTGCGACGAGGATCATCCTGCACCTGGACCTCTTGAGCTGGTTGATGAGACGGAGCAGCAACGGCAACGGAGGGAACGCATACAGGAACAGGCCGTCCTAAGGGAACGAGAAAGCATCGCCCATGCTCCTCGGCTGTGTGAACCTGCTGGCGAACCTCTGGCACTTGGAGTTCGTCGCCTTCGCAAACAGTTCGATCTGGGGTTTGCCCCATCGTTGAAAGAGCCGATCCACCTGGTCCTGGCGTAGTTCCCACTCGTGGCACGAGCGCAGCTCCCTGCTGAGTGAGTCAGCGATGGTGTTTTTTATTCCTGCCAAGTGGAAGGGAACCAAAAACATCCCCTGGGCGACGGCCCAGTGCCACAGATCCTGGGCCTCCTTGGATAGGGCTGGAGATCTGGTGTCTCCCTGCTTCCGGATGTAGAACATTGTGGTGGTGTTGTCAGTGAAGATCCTTACCACTTTGTCCTTGAGGGACGGAAGGAACGATTTGAGCGCCCAGAACACGGCTCGTAGCTCCAGGATGTTGATGTGGAGAGACCTCTCCTACGGGAGCCAGAGGCCTCTTGCGTGGAGATCTCCGGTGTGGGCCCCCCCATCCCTCCAGGGAGGCGTCCGTCGTCCCCGTCTCCTGATACGCCGGGGTCTGAAAGTCTGTGCCTGCCGTGAGGTGCGCACGGGTACCTCACCATAGAATCGCCCGACGGAACTCCTCGTCGAGCGGGATCTTGTCTTCGAAGCTGCCCGCCGCTTGAATCCAGCGGGCGTCGAGGAACTCTTGTAGCGGAAGCATCCGAAGTCTGCAAAGGGGCACAAGGTAGATGCATGAGTGCATGAGGACATCATCCCGAGGAGGGACTTGATGGACCTCACTCTGGCTACATCAGTGGCTAACAGGCGCTGCACCTTGCCCAAAATGGCCTTCGTCCTTTCTTTGACGGAGATGCCAATCGCTCCACTGTATCGAGCTTCGTTCCCAGAAACAGTGCTACCTGCGACGGAACCAGGTGGGATTTGGGGTAGTTGATGGCGAATCCCAGTTCCGTGAGATAGGCGGACGGTCCTCGCTGTGTGTTCGACGGCGAGTTCCCTTGACCTTGCACGGATTAGCCAGTCGTCCAGGTAGGGGTAGACGTGGATCCCCTGCAGGCGCAGCCGCGCCGCCACTGGAGCGAGGCACTTGGTGAACATCCTGGGTGCCGACTTTAATCCGAATGGCAGGGCTCTGAATTGGTAGTGACGCCCCTGGACTACAAATCTGAGGAACTTTGTGACCTTTTAGAATGGGGATGTGGAAGTAAGCATCCTCCAGGTCCAACGAGGATAGGAAGTCGCCCTCCTCCAGCTGTCCCAGCACGTGCTGGAGGGTGACCATCCTGAATTTCTGTGCCTTGATGTACTTGTTTAACCGACGCAGGTCCAGGATGGGGTGCCAACCGCCTGTCTTCTTTCTGACGAGGAAGTACCTCGAGTATACTCCGGAGCCCCGGAGCCTCTCGGGGATGAGCTCGATGGCACCTTTCTTGAGCATCGCCCTTACCTCCAACAGCAGTTGAGGGACGCGATTCTCCTTCCTGGCCACGGGAGGAATGCGAGGACACTTCTTTTGAAATTCTAGCGAGTGTCCGCGGGCCAGGGTGTCCAGCACCCAACGGTCGGTAGAGATGGACTCCCACACGCTGACTAACTTAGTCAGCCGGCCTCCCACTGGGGTGCTTCGGTGGGGGCCCGACGCAACGGCCGGTTCAGTCCTGCTTGGAAGAGGCCTTGCCGCCTTGGCCTCCTTGACGACGGCGGCGAGACCCTCCTTGCTTGCCGCGGCCTCTGTAGGCCTCCTGGGACGAGGAGCGGGCCGCCTGGCGGTACATAGAAGAGCCACCGCTGGATCCCTTGGAGGCTCCCTGTCTGCCTCCGGAGATCCGAAAGGGCCGCCGTTGCTGAAGGACTCCTAGGGCTCAGGCTGTATCTGCGTCGGTCTTGATGGCCTGGAGGGACTCATCCATCGTCTTCCCAAACAGGTTGTTGCCATCGAACGGCATATCCAACACTCTGGTCTGGAAGTCCTGGTGAAAGTCCGTAGCCCTGTGCCATCCTCATCGCCGAAGGCAAACCCCGTTGCCCAGCAGGCGGAATCCGGTATCAGAAATGTCCGTTGACACCGTAATGGCATGATCCAACGCCACCCCACCTTCCTGCAGAATCTGTAGGGCCTCTGCCCTCTTGTCGTCCGGTAGGAAGTCTAGCAGGGGAGCCATCTTGAAACAGACCTCCCTGTCGTAACGGGCCACAATCGCTAAGGCATTGGCCGCCTTAATCGTCGTCGCCGCCGATGAGATGACTCGTCGTCCCATGGAGTCCAACTTCTAGCCCTCGCTGTCTGGCGGGGAAGTGGAAGTTGAAACCGCCGCTCCCGCCGCCTTCTTTTTGCCCTTGCTGAGACGACTGAATCCGGCGTAGGCTGGACCTTGAGGAACAATAGGGCAGCGTCGGGGACCCGGTACTTCTTCTCGTACCTGTCCCTCTTGACGGGTGTCGTGGAAGGGTTCTTCAGGATAGCCAGCCCTTTGTCCCAGATGTCGATCAACAGTACCACGAGGACCGTCTTTCTCTTGGCCTCCCGTCGTTGGTAAAGAAAGCCTTCCTTTTTCTGTTCATCAGGGCAGAGCTGGAAGAGCTCGGATGCCCTGGCTATCATGGCGTGGAAAGAGCCAATTTCATCGGGTGGAGAGGCCCGAAGGGGGGTGGGGGGGTGGTGATGAAGGAATGTTCGTTGCATCATCACCACTGTCGTCGTCCGTCCCCGTCGCTGTATCTGTCACCGTATCAACCCGAGTGTCCAGCGAGGGGGATGAGGGGTTCACAGGCCTTGTGGGCACAAAGGGCGGTGAGGGGTGGACTCTCCTCCGCTTGTTCGGAGGGCTTTCCGACGGTCCAGGTTCTGGATCCTCCGTCGGGGTCCGTGGTAACCTTGTCCTTATCTCAGTACATAAGAATTGCCAACAAAATGGCCGCCTAGCTATCCTGGGGCTCGGGCAATGGCTGCGACGGGCGGGATGGCTGCTCCACTGGGCCCTCGTCATCGTCGCTATCTTCGATCACATCAGCAGGATCCTTCCCCTGGGATCGAACCTTCTCCAACCTCTCGTTGAGGCCTTTCAGGGTTTCCACCAGATCCTCCTCTGAGGCTGAATCCGAGTCCGTAATGGACACCGCCCCCCCCTCTTTTTCCACCGGGGTCTCCACGGGGGTCTTAATAATGGGCTGGAAAGAGGATTCCCTCCGCGGTGGTAGGGAATCTCTGGGCCCCGAGGCCGCCTCCACTGGCGTAGTCTCTGCCGGCTTCGCCAGGGCCGCTGCGACAACCTCGATAAAGGCCTTTGCCAGGTGGATCAAGGCCCTCACCACCTTAGGTGCGTCCTGGGCCTTCGCTTTGGGGGGAGGGTCATCGCCTCGCTCCCCCTCGGCTCCATTCGAGATCGACCGGGGCCTCTCCAGAAGCTTACCCGGGTTCTCGGACTTCCTCTTCCCCGAACCAGAGCTCTGGCTTGCGGTTGATCGTGCCGGGGAAGTCGCGCTCTGCTTGGCAGCCGAAGAGCCCGACCTTTCAGTGCTCCCGGTGCCCACGGACTCGCGGTGCTTGGCATTCTGTTGGGCCCCCGTCGCCGGGGCACCCTCACAGGACTTAGAAGACCGCTCAGACTTTTTCTCTGCCTTCTCACCTGCTGTGCCCTTCTCCAGCCAGGCGGCGAGAACAAAGATCTTGCTTGGTCCGTTCCGACAGGTTCTTGCAGAACGCACAGTCCTTTTCCACGTGCATCTTGTCCTCATGAAGGCAGTAGGGACATCTCGAATGCTCGTCCTCCTTGAAAACATTTTGCAATCCGCATCCCGGGCTGCCAGGGGATGGGCTTAGGGAGAGGGCAGTCATTGGCTGGGGGCAGTATGACCCAGAGATCAGTGAATGGTTACTAAGAAAGACCGATCAGAAACAAAACTGATACTGATTTTTTCTTTACCGAGGATTCCCAGCCTGACGACGGGGAATATTCATGAGCATGTGAATCCATGCCAGACCCCATGCTGGAGAACTCATGTACCTTATTTTTGAATGGCACACAGCTAACTCGAGGTATGTAAAACCCTTATACTTGTGTAACCTCTCAATGAAATCCAGGTTGGATTTTTCCCCAGCTATACAAGTACCTTATGTATGACTTATAAGGGACAGTTAGAACAGACTCTTCTTGTGTCTGTCTACAACAGTACAGGGAAAGCAACCCCTAATGTTACATGTTACTGAATGACTCAGTTATTCTTGGTAGGCAACAGCCTAATGCATACCTATTCTGGACAGGCTAACAGCAAATCAGGGGAAGTAAGACCCAGTTAGGAGCCACTCATACAATTAACCTGCAGGAATAATCTGGTGAAACCAACATTAGTTTTGGGAAGAGGCCCAAACTAATCATAGGAGCGTAATATACCTTCACATCTACTTTCTATTAGACTAGCAAAACAGTTTCTAAGGAAGAAAAGATGTTAACCATACTTTTAAGAATAGTGCATCACACATTCAAGGTAAGTAAGAACTTTTGTAACTTTTCACACTTAGAGTTACAGTTACCAACCAACTCTTTACAAGCAAATAACTTTTAAACACCTTTTCTTTCTAGGCAAAAGGCCCAATCCTTTCAAAGTCTTTCCCTGGTTCTTGCAGAATGAGTGTTCAGTGGCAGAAGGGGTGTCTCTAGGGTCTAGTGACCAACAGACAGTGTCAGAATAGGTTCTTAAGTAGCAAATGTCAGAGTTCCTAAGGAAAACTGGGCAAACAGTTGAGTATTTTACTTCTAGGGTTAGAAGACGGTCCAGGGGCTTTGCGGAAGACACCCCAGCAGGATTCTAGCAGTGAGACTGGGTGCACTGGATGAGAGGCCTCCCCATCACAGAAAACACCCCACAGGTAAACAGAAATCCTAACAGACTTAAGTTAAGAACATATGCTAGCCAACACTGTACCTCAGCATTGAAGTAGATTTTGCAGGAGGACTTCAGGATCTGCAGTCAAAAACCCAGTCAGTGGATTCCTTGTCGTGGTGACTGAAAACAAGACCTCAGAAGGAACTTAGCAGCAGGGAGCGATGTAGAAGGCTCTAGGCAAGGTTTTCCTCGCAGCTGAATGCGGTTCTGTGGATTTGGCGTCTTTTCAAGGAGCACAGAAGACAGAAAATCGCAGTTGAATTCTCTTTGTTTCAAAGGTCCAGCACTCTGATGAGGGGACTTTTTTGGACTTGATTCTCGTCTCTGGATAACCACCAAGATGCCCAGAAAGTTTAAGCGAGATTCTGAAGACCGTGCACCGCACAGTGGCTCGAGGTCCCAGGGTACTGGGGTATTGCAGCAAGGCAAGGTCGCAGCAACGCGTGGGATGGCTCGAAATGCAGGTCTTCTTGAGCCTAGTGGGTCTCACCAGGCTCTGGGTCATGGTAATTGTTTTCGGAGTCCCCAGGTCGATTGTAAGGAAGGGCTACAGAAGGCTCAGGTTACACAGCACGCTCTCCGGTCGCTGGAAATCGTCGCTGCCGCTTTTCCTTTATTATCTTCTTCGGTTTCAGTTCCAGTGGTCGACTTCTCCTCAGCTTCTAGGTTTGCAGTATTTATCAGGGATTACAACACAACTTCTGCATTCTCTCCCTGCATTTTACAACAAGGGGCGGTCTGGTTGTTCAATCAGGCCAGCCAGCCCCCCGCCCCCCCACTGGGATTTGTCCCCATTCAGGCAAGGAGAAAGACAAAGGGCATTGGAGTTTTGGACTCCTCCCTTGCTTCCTGCCCTCAAGACAGACTGGAGCCTGGGCGGGGAGTTGAGGGGACTCCCACCCAAGACAAAAATCACACAAAGGAATTTCCAACCTGGATGTCAGGGGAAGGAACAAGAAAGGACAATAAACACCAACATGGCGAAAAAAGAAGGGCCATTTTGGTAAAATGAGCATACTTAGGTGCCTTTATTGCAGCTGTGAACACAGCCCGTGGTAAAGGTACACCAAATTAATACAAGGTATCACTGCCACCAGCCATTGGAAGGTAAGCTTGTCCTGTAACAGAATAGTTACAGGTTTAGTGTGAAAGGGGATGCATTTTATCTCCCCAGCACACCACATAAGGTGGGGTGTGGTGGCTTCACAGAATAAAATGTAAAAAGGGAACCAAAGACACTTTCTACCCTTGGGAACTGTAGTTCTCTCAAGTTAAGCAAAACAAAGTTAAAAGGGAACCCCTAGGGCAGCCCAGCAACAACAGGCACTTATTGCCAATAAGTTGTTAAAGAGGATAACTTTAAAAAGACACTATGGAGGGTCTACAAAATGAAACCCATAAAAAAGAGTTAAAGATTCTGTGAGTGTGGGAAAAGGTTCCCACTCACTGAGTAATTAATGAAAAATATACCACTAGTAAAGCAAAAAGTTCTGGGGTTAACCCAGGTCAGGAAGATTTACAGTTCTGTGAAAATCTTACCTGCACTCTTTCAGGGGGTGAATAAGACTGGTATGGCCAAAATCCTCTAGCTCTGCAAGCAGGAACAGAGGATTGTCGCACTGTCAGACCCAATGACTGAGCTTAGAGACTGGAACATCTGCATGGAATCATCAGACTTAGCCCCAAAAAGGTTATGCCAGCCAAATGATCTAGGCAGGAACTTCACATGCACGTCCTGCGTGAACCCTACCACTGTGGCCATGTGTATAGCTATAAAAACGAGCCTGTCTGAGGTGAAAATCCCCCTCCCCCCCCCCATGCACCCAACCCCTTTCTCTCTCTGTCCGGAGTTAGATAAAGAAATGTGGATGTTCTCAGCTTGGTAGTCGCAGTCTGAACCAAAAAGCTCTTATGGGAGGTGTAGGTAGAAAGAAAAGCTGGGTCTGTAGGAGCCCGGTGATGTGACCTTGTCGTTCCAGTCAACCATTGAGGCAGGTTTTTCCCAGGCTTCCAGCACAAGGGCCTCAACTGCCGGTTTAAAAGGCGTTAAGGATTCCTTACAGGGTTCTTCATCCAGGATTTCCATAAGTTCAAAATGAACCTTCCGGCTGGAAGGGACTGACAACTCCAGGGTGTCAACCTCCTTACCAATGAGGTGTTGGAATAATGCCTGGGGCTTCCCAAGTGTTGGACTGGCAAGAAGTCCAACTCCGCACCATTGGCCTCCTGCAGTTCAGAAGCCAGTTCCAACAATCCTCCCCACACCCCCTCCCTGTATTACTCCTCCGTGAAGTCCACCTCCGGAGGGAGCAGAGGCTCCCATCCCAAAGGGAATTCACCCATCTTCAACATAAACGGCACCCATTGGGAGTGTGGCATACTTGAGGAGCCACAGCGCCAAGCTGCATTGACAATGTCACGGTAGAGGAGGGTGCAGAGTGTTCGATGCCAGAGGGCAAAGTGTGCCCGTGCAGGGGTTGGTCCTCTCCGAGGGAAGCCAGGGCTAAGCCCTTCGGCATGTGTCGCGGTCCTTCACAGGGTCCCAACTCTTAATACAGGCCTGTACTACACAAGTCAGTAGAGTGACTGAGCAGCCAGGCTGATCTTAGGAGGGGTAATGTGAGCTGTAGAACCGCACAATGAAATCAATAAATACAAGGCACCAAGTTAACACTTACACACTTAAAGTTATATTAAACTATTTATGTATATATAGACAAGGCATTAAACAGAACAAAACCCAGTCAGAGAAAAACACATGATTGAGTGGCAAAAAGCTCCACTCACTCAGGAGGTAAAAAATCAAGAAGATCCCAGATTCCAGCTGTGGATCTCTAAGGTTAAAGGGAATTAGCACAGAAATTGAAAATTCTCCCCAACATCAGGCGAAGAAGAGCATCATCGCCAGTCTGAAGACCTCCCGCTCCTGGGTAGTCCCTGGACTGGTGACAGTTATTCTTCAAAGAGGAAGAAGAGTTGTGTTGGGTAAGGATTTGGGATAGTATCCTTTGGGTGCACTACAACAACCTTAGCCTCCTGGTAATAGCAACCCAACCTTTGGTATAAGTCTGTACTACACATGTTGGCAGCGTGTTGAGCAGACAGGCTTATTTCAAGATGGGTCAATGTGAACAGTAGGGTGGTTACATGAAAGATTCACAGTGACAGGTATCCAAATAAACACTTACACTAAAGGTTTCTTAATAAAACAATTATTAATTTATCAGTCATTTGAATAAGCCTTCTTCAGAAGGGAGAAATATAAAGGCAACACAAATATACACTTCAAAATACACTCAGTTTCTCTAAATCAGCAAATACCCATTGAGGATTGCCTACACCCTCAGGTGACTTAAACAGTTACGACACTGTGGGCATTTAATATATTACTGTTGGTATTTAGCGCAATACTAGATGGGTGTCAAAGAAAAGGGTTATTACAACAAACAAGAGATCACAAATATTCTTAAGCAGGCAAATACTTTTGGACCCCCGCCCCAATGCAGAGTAAGTTTACCCCTTCCTGGAAGGACAGGTGCAATGTCAGAGGAGAGAAGAGTCATTCAGTGAACCAGGTTAGGCCAATGTCAATTGGGCAAAAGTCTATGTGAGCTGAAGCAATTCTTGCAGGTAAGTAAAAAAAAGTCTTCGCACAATGTTTTAGAAGTCTTAAGAAAAAGGAAGAATCAATGTAGGGCCACCAGCTGTAAGACGTGTGAGTAGTAGAAGATGCAAGAAACTCTACAACAAATGGTAAGTTCTCTTAGACTGCACAGTATCTTTAGTTAGAAGAAAAATGCAGCAGATGACTTCTGTTCCTGTGCAGCTCTGCAGATCCTGGTGTTCCTGGGGACAAGAGGGAGGACTTCTGGGGACTCCTGCACTGCAACGGGCGGTCACGGACAGCAACCGGCAATCTTCAAACAAGTGGCACTTCGGCGTTTCAGATCCTCGCGTCTACTGCAAATAGAACCACCGCGGTTTCTAGCTGTCAAGATGGGCTTTCCTTGCCTCTAGGGTCTAGCACACTCTGGCTCAGGCTTGGTCAGTCCTGCTTCCTGGGAGTCCGGTGAACCTTCCTGGAGCTCTTGGCCAACTTAAAAGCAACACACATGAACTGGTGTTCCCCTCTCCCTAGCTCTTCGGTTCCAGCAGCGACTGCGGTGGAAATGCAACCAGCTTCGAGAGGATGTCCAGGTGGCTTACTTTGGCATGGATTGGTCCCACCAACTCAAGGGGAGAAGTCGTCCTTGCAGGGCTAGTCTACTCAAGGTGAATTCGGAGCTTCAGCACAGCAGCAGGGCTTCACCGGGCAAACCAACGGTCCAGGGGTTGCAGCAGGCATCTCTTACAAGTTCTTCTTCGGATTCCTTCGTCCAGTGGTCGACTCTGCCTTTCAAGCCAAAAAGCCTCGCCTCTTATGCAGGTTTCTCCTATTCATTGCAGCCTAGCTGCCAGTCAAACAGCAAGGTGGCTGTCCTTGCCGGACAGCCAGCCGGCCGATCACCTTTGGGTTCATTCCTGTAAACAAGGGGAATAAGCACAGGGAGTTTCGGGCACCTCCCTCACTTCCTGCCCCCCGCCAGACACACTAGGGCCAGATGAACAAAGGGACCAAACCTGGTTTGGCGTGCAGAGTAAATCTCAAGAAGGACCTTTCCACAAAGAAATGGCGAAAAAAGAATACGGGGGCCATTTTGACAAAATTAGCACCCAAGGGTGCTTTAGTGCAGCTGCGAACACAGCCCGCGGTAAAGACAAACCATGGTAGTAAAAAGTAAACCACTGCCACCAGCCATTAATCGTAGAAAGGGTAACATAAAAATGTTACATGAGAAACTAGACAAAGGAGATATTAAGTAACCCCTCCAGCACCCTATCGTAAGATAGTGTGTGCTGGGTCTAGAAAGTTACAAATGTAAGTAAAGTCAATTTCACTTTACTGCTCTTGGAAACAGTAGTCAGACCCTCCAGCTTATAGTGATTTTGCGATTCCGCAACATGCTGCGAAAACGGACGTTTTGTGCAAAAATTGGAGTTTTTGCAAAAAACCTGCAAAAAATAAAAAAAAATACAAAAAAAAAATCCTCAGGGTGCCAGATTCTCAAAACGTATCAATGCAAGAAATGAAATGTGCAAACACATCTCATCACTTGCGCCCATTCAGGTGTTCCTTGTGGATTTTATATGCGCGCCCATTCAGATGGCCTTTTTCATCTCTGAAAAATCAGGGGGCGTTTCTGCCAATTTAAAAGTGCATCCTAAATTTACACGCAAGATGCACTTTTAAATGTGCAGAAATTGTAGGCAAACATACGCGCATGGGAGGTGGGGGTGCCACTACATGACAGGGAGCCTCATTACAAGTTCGGCGGAGTACTGCCGGAGTAATTTTCTTTCTGGCGGTCCCTCCGGCCAGGTGCTGGAAAAAAGAATATACCCATTCCCATCGAGTCCCATTGGACTCTATGGGAATGGGGAGGACGGATGCACCCGCACTGTGTGCAACAGTGCTGGTGCATCCGTCAAGGTCTGCGAGCGGGTGCCGTTCCGCCCGCCATTTAGACCTGGCAGGCTGAACGGCACCCGCTCGCAGAACTCCTAGTTTGCCGGTCCGGAAACAACGGTAGCAGCAAGCTTATCAGTACCGTTGTTTCCGGACCGGCAACCTCATAATGACCCCAAAAGGTCTTTCTTTACCCTTCATGCATTTTGTTTTTAAGGTAAGAACTGCTGCTATGTCGCTTGCATTTCTGTTCCTCAAAAAGGATAGAAATGCGTTTTTTGGGGTCGCAATTTACAGTGGACGCGCTGGGAGTTTGCAGAACACTGTCGGGAGAGCGCTTCTATTCAAGGTACTACCCATTTTGACTGCCAAAAATCAATCGAATGGTACAATTTGACCTATATCGCCAGTACCATTCGATCGATTTTTATAAATACCGAACATGTGGAGCGGGGCTTGCGGGGGCGTCACCCGCTCCCTATGTTCAGTATTCCTCAAAATTGGAGGTAGGGGTCTGAAAACAAACTAAAAAGGGACCTTGCGGCGTCGGATCCATCCTGCGTTCGAGGGACTGATCTGACACTGCAGGGTTTGAGGGGAAGCCGCAGCGACCTAGCAGTTAAGTTGGGGAGGGGGTGGGTTGGTGGTGAAAGGTACATTTTGGGTTGTTTGGCTGAAGTGCAAATCTATTCACGGCAAAATTGACTACGGTCAATTCCGCCGCAAATAATTACACTTCGGTCAAACAACCCCGAACCCTATTCAAGGCAGCTGGCCAGTGCACAATTTGCACTACAGCTCAGCCCCGTGGAAATGCACAGATCACCTTTGAGAATAAGGTGACCTGCTCATTTCCAAAAACGGGCCATCTAAAAAATAGCATATCCTCGGCTTAAATGTCCCATTTTTTGAGGATCATGGTCGAAATCTACTTTCTAAAAAAATGGTCACACTGGGAAAGGAGAGGGAGTAAATGATGGGTGAGATGTGACGTGATAGGCAAGAAAGCAGAGGGAGAGCAATGGGTCAGCGGAGGAAGCGGTGCACAAGAGAGCAGAGGAAGCAGTGATGCGGTGGGCCAGAAATCTGCGAGCGGAGGTACAGAATGTAGAGGGAGCGTGTGGTCAGGGGGGGCAGTGAGCCAGAAAGCGAAGAGGAAGCGGTTGGCCGGAAATAGGCAGTGAGCTGTAGATTGCGAATAAAGATGAGGTGAAGAGTGCAATAGAATGGGAGAAAGGATGCAAGATGCAGAAGCAGCACAAAAGAATGAAGGACTGTATATTGCGGGAGGAATTGTAGAGCGTAAGGTGTGAGTTGGAAGTATGATTTGGAGTTTGGCGGGGGAGTGCACATTGTGACTCGACAGTGTGACATAGCACTTTAGTATTTGTATGACAGTGAGAGGTTCAGGAATGCAAGTTGTAATGGGGAGTTGGTGAGCTGTGTGATGTGTGTTGGTGAGAGGTGTGCGGGTGTTTGGGGGATTGGAGAACATAGAAGGGGAAAAGTTTCAGCATTACAACTGATAACTAAATTGATCATTAATACTATTAAATAGGCATGCACATTAAAACAAAAATGAAGCCAAAACAAAAACTGTTCTGCCAAGCCAGACACATCCGGGATTCTTCCTATTAAATGAATACAAAAGATAGATGATATATGGCATGGCATTTATAACACGCCTATACACAAGTGTTTCAAGGAGTGACGAGGCAAGGGAGGGGAAAACAGAGGAAGACAGACAACGATCCTACTAGGCCATGTGTCATTCAGATCGCGCAAGTGCGAGGGTAGGGAGAAAGGGAAGAGTGCCAGGGGGAAGGGAAAAGGGGAAGTGCAGTACATGGGAAATAATAAATACGATAAATAAAACGGCCTGATGGTGGTAAGTGCAAGGTAAGAGCAGACATAAGTGCTCGTAAGGGGACTGAGGGATACAGAACCAGTCCCTAAGTGCAGGGGGTTGCCAGGGAGGCAGGGCAGGTGTGCAAAAGGCGGGACCTGGCCCCAAAATCAGAAAGGGTGGCCAGGTAACCAGTGCAGAATTGGTAGGGAATTTCAGCAGGGGAGAGAGGCAGAGAAAGCAGAAGCAAAGAGGAAGGTTTTGAGGCGTTTCCGGAACCGGAGATGGTTCTCCTCAAGTTTCAGGGAGGCAGGAAGGCTGTTCCAGAGGGAGGCCCCAGCCGAGGAGCGAGATCGCCCACCAACTCGTTGCTTGGAGAAGCGGCTAACCCTGAGGGAGTTGGAGGCAGATGAGCGAAGAGCCCGAGAAGGAAGGTATTTAGGAAGCGAGAGTTGAAGGTAATGCAGCCCCAGGCCCCAGAAGGCCTGGTGGATAATGCAGAAGGGTTTTGAACTTAATCCTTGCAGCCACTGGGAGCCAGTGCAGAGATTTCAGTCCTGGAGAGATACGATCCCTGGGCTTGAGGCCAAGGACAAGTCTTGCAGTCCTGTTTTGGACGAGTTGCAGAGGGCGGAGAGTAGAGGCAGGCAGTTAGATAGAGGCTGTTGCAATAGTCCAGCTTAGAGAGAACCAGGGCTCTGGAGATGGTGAGCTTCTGGGGTAAGGAAAGGAGAGGAATTATACCTCTGAGGAGGTGCAGCTGGTAGTGTGACTTCTTAGAGACGTCGGAGATGTGAGGAGAGTGTGGCGTCGAAGATGACCCCGAGGTTTTTAGCCTTGCAGGTGGGAGCAGGAAGAGGGCCAAGAGAGGCTGGCCAGAGAGCTGAAGGGAAGGAGGGTGATACATAATGACACCCTGACTCTCTTTCAGCCTTGCATTCTGCCTCTTTCCTACAATGTGGCAATCTTAGACCCTCCAGATAATAGAAAAAATGTCTTGCAAAAATACTGCAATAAATAAAGATTTGTGCTGCAAAATTTACAATTTCATGCCGCAAAATTTGCCATATCATGCCGCGAAATCCTGGAAGGTCTGAGTAGTTTATCCAAGAGAAGGTATTTAAACCTTTGGCAAATCGGATAGACTTCCCTGTGCCACTGCACTGAAGGTGTTGTGTGTGTCACAATGTAAAAAGATGCATATGGAGTTGGTCAGACTCCAAAAACCAAAAGAAACAGTGTTAAAATCACAAAATACACGAGTGTTACAAAAAAAGGGTCTCAGTCTCTCCAGGTAAAAATGAAAAAGTCCTAGAGTCCAGCCAAAGTTCTGGGGGTCTATAAGGTAGAGAGAAATTAGCACATTGCTGAGAATTGTCCCTAACGAGTGGTATGAGAGGAAGAACACTGGTATGAGAGGAACTGCTCAATGAACAGGACCTCTTGCTGTGGTGCTTCTCCGTTTGGGCCAGGAACTATCTTCTGCTGGGTTCTCGGAGCCCTGTGACAATTCAACGAGATCTTGTCACCCTTTTCCTTGTGGAAAAAGATAGTGGGATGACGTCTACTCCCGAAGAGCCTTCAGATGGATCGACTGACACAACCTTCAGTCCTAGGCATCATGTTCCTCTCCCAGGCATGATGGACAAATCTTGTGTGAGTCTAAGACTGACATTTGTCGACCTCAATCCGTGCAGGACTTGAAGCCAGACACCTTGGCGGGTGGAGCATTCTGCAAAAATCTCAAAGTAGCAGTGTTTCTGAAGAGAGCAGAGTGTGCAGAAAAAAGGAACTGCAGTCATGGTGCGCAGAGCCTCAATATAGACTGGCGCAATCGTCCTATCCAGCGCTGGGCACATACATATGTTGGGTGGAGCGGATGTAGAGCTGTGCCCCGCCAACTGGTGGCAGAAATGTTTACAAACATGTGCTGCACACTACGGATAGAATATCACAGATGAGGAATCCACAGGAGGAATAAAATGCACAAATCAAGCAGGTTTTCCCATATAGGTGGACAATAGAACTACTCACACATTATGTTCCTGAAAGTTGCAGAAGGGACAGCACTATAATCCTGCCACAATACAGCAACTGAGGACATTTTGAAAAGTCATCACATGAGACAACTGTGACCACTCACCAGTGAAGAAGGCATTGAAGTCTTCGTCGCTGTCAAAGTCAAATCGAGAATATTCACAGCTGGGACTGTCAGTTCTGGATGGAAATCCCACCTAAGACAAGAGAAAAATTCATGATAGGATAAATTACCCTCATGGTGATTACATTTTAGCCCTTGCTCTGATTTAATTTACCACTGGGTTGACAAACATGTGTACCAAAAGTCAAGAAGAATTTTCTATCACTTTGGACTGCAGGAGTGGGAATGGGAGTGGGCAGTGTCCATTCTAAAAGTCTCACTCTTGTGGAGGTGGTCCCAAAATCCCATATAGATCCAGAGGAATCGAACACAGTCCAAACAAGACTCAATGATAGAGTATACAAAGAGCACAGCAAAACTCTGCTTTACTCAAACAAAGGTAGGGCAGCATACAAGCATTCATGTTTCGCTGCTCTCTACATGTTAACCAAAGAAACCTGCTTTACTACTGAAAATACCTCATTAATGACCTCACAACATGATATAAGTTCAGAAAAGTGGGGGTAGGTGAGGCTACCTATGGATTACACAAGGGCTCAAAGGTTCATTTGACTACATGTATCTGATGGATCCACCTAGAACCACCCCTACATTGATAAAGGTTATAATCATCTCTACGACAAGTGGTTGGTTGGCATGATACTTCATGGGCGGCATGACACCAGGAACGTCTATTGGTTGGCACTTTGCTAACTAGCCTTGGACACCTGACAGGTCAAAGATATGAGCCAGACAGAGTAGGGGGGAGAGGTGGATGGTCTGCTCTTCTTCCAATTAAAAGTTACCATCCCTCATTCTAAGGCCATAAAACCGGGCAATCCCTTTGTACTTGGCCTTCTATCGTGAATCGTGTCAATGTGTAATTTTAGGGATTATTGCAGGTGCCCTATTTGTGTTCGTTTATAATAACTGACCAGTGTTCTCCATGTCTGGGTGTGAAATTAAATGACCTATCTACTGAGGTTTTAGCTAATATTAATGTGTGTGTCTTGTTTTCTCTTGCCACTGGGCAGACACTTGAGTTATTCTTCATAGTGTCTTCTGGCTTACAGCTCTACTGCACCCGACTATAAAAGGCGGTTTGTGCCTTTCTGAAAACGTAATTAATTTGAGAGTACGCTGCTCACGTCTTGGAAACTATTATCTTGTGCCTTCGTTCTTGTTAGGGAGAATTTTCAGTTCTGTGATAATTCCCTTCAAGCTTAGAGACCCCCAGCCCTTTTGCTGGACTCCGGATTCTTTTTGATGGAACTTTTTGCCACTCACTCAGGCTTTTTTTTCTAATTGGGATTGGATTTATTTTTACTGTTTAATGGAGTCTGGTAACCTCCATAGGCATCTGCTTTTTGCTTAGTGACTGTTAGGAAGAATTCTAATTTCTGTGCTAATGGCCTTCAACCTTAGAGACTCCAAGCTCTTGTGCTGGACTTTATGACTTTTTAATTTTAACCCTGGAGAGTGTGAGCCCTTTTTCTCACTAGCTCATGTATTTTGATCTGATTTGGATTATGCGTTTCCTTTGTTTTCGGAGTCTGACAAACTCCATAGGTATCTAATGTTAGTATGGCGACACACAGCACCTTCAGTGCAGTGTCACAAAGAAATCCTTTACATTAGGTTTGAATACCTTTTCTTGGGTGAACAACAGTTCCCAAGAATAGTAAAGTGAAATTGACTTTACTTACCTTTTCTCTTTGTAGGTCCAACACACACCATTTTATGTGGAGTACTTGGGGGTTACCTAGTAGCCCCTTATCCTACTCCATCATGTACAATTTTGTATGATACCCTTACTACTTTAAATGGCTGGTGGCAGTGCTTTAATGTTTCCTACCACTGTGCTTTTCGACTACAGGCTGAATCCTCAGCTGCAGTATAGCACCCATGGGTGACCATTTTGTCAAAATGGCCCCGGTCGTCTTTTTTCACCATTTGTGTTGATGGGGTCTTTGTTGGGTTTTACTCTGTGCGTGGAGACAGGTTTGAGCCCTTTGTTTGTCTTGCCTTTGGCGCGCTTCAGCACTGAAGCCCACCTCTGGCTCCAGTGTGTCTGGAAGTACAGGATGTAAGGGAGAGTCCCGAAACTCCCCTGTCCTTTGTCTCTAGGAATGCCTGAATGCACTTAGTCCTAATTGGCTGGCTGGCTGTGCTATCAGGACAAGCACCCTGCTGTGTGAGTGACAGCTAGGCTGTGCATGAATGATATGATATGGCATTTATAACGCGCCTATACACAAGTGTTTCAAGGCACGACGAGTTAAGGGAGGGGGAACAGAGGGAAGACAGACAGCGATCTTACTAGGCCAGGAGACATTGAGATTGCGCAAGTCCAGGGGAGGCAGGAAAGGAGGAGGAGGCAGTGCAGTACATAGGATAAACAGTAAAATAAAGACAATAAAAAAAAGGGCGGCCAGCTGATGGCAAGTGCAAGGATAAGTGTGGAAATCGGGTGTCAAGTGCTGGTAGGGGGCTGTAGGGATACAGAAACAGTCCCCAAGTGCAAGGGGGCAGTGCAGGTGTGCAACTGGAGGGGAGAGGACCTGGGCCCGAGATCAGAGGGTAGCCAGATAACCAGTGCAGTTCAGCCAGGAGATCAGCAGGGGAGAGGAGGAGAGAAAGCAGAAGCAAAGAGGAAGGTCTTGAAGCGCTTCTGGAACCAGAGATGGTTTCAAGTTTCAGAGAATGGGAGAAACCTGCTTAAAAGGAATGGCTGCTTGGACTGAAGAAAGCCCACCACTGGGAAGAACAACCTGACGAATGAACTATGAACGCTGCATCCTCCTGGATCGTTGAACTTCCCAGTGGAGCCCGGCTGCTGTGCTGAAACTCTTTTTCCTGATCGACAAGAGAAGCTCTGCAAGGGACGCCTTCTTCCCTTGGATTAGTGGGACCAACTAACCCCGAGACGAACTTTGAGGGAAGACATTCCACGACTGACTGTACTTCTTTGCTGCTGCAGGAACCAAGTGCCAGTGGTTGAGAAATTCGTAGTCTAGTGCAATTTCTGTAAGTTTGCCAAAAGCTCCAGGAGTCTCCTGAGGACCCCAAGAAGCAGTGTGACCAAAGCTCGAGTCATGTTAGGCAGAAACCTGTGCAGTTCCCTTAGGGACCACTGCAAAAGATTTAGGACTACAGGTGGTTGGCAATAAACCCAATTGGTAGCAGTCTGTACCACCCAGATTTACCTGGTAGCTGTGGCTGAGCAGTCAGACTTCTCTCAAGATGAGTTAGGCAGTATATAGAGTATACACAATAGGTACAGAGACACAGTAGCACAAGCAAACACTGACCAGAGCTTTGGTGTAAAAGTATATAATTATTTATTTAAAGAGACACTAGTAAATTACACTGGCACAAAAAGAGGTAAGTAAATTCAACACACAGTCACTATTATATATATATATACAACCCTGATTACTTATTAGACAAGTCTTAGTGAGAAACACCACTTATTTTCAGACAGAGGTGAGCGCTTAACATAAGACGGCACTCTGACAAATTATTTTTAAACAGGGAGGAAAAAGGCAGAGTGATGCAAGCACACAAATCTCAATACTTTTCAAAGAACCACAGTGAGGCAGGTTAGGCAAAGTCAACTGGAGAGCAAGGAAGTTCAAGTGCCAGGCCCACTCTTAGAGAGAGCAAGCGAAATGTGTCCAGGATCACACAGTGGGGTTATGCCCAAAGAGTCTTTGTAAATAGTTCACCAAAGATTGAGATCAAGTCAAGAAAAGTTAGTTAACAGGTCCCAGGCTAACGCAGGTTAGAAAGTCGAGGATTTACTGTCACCCCAAATGATCTGTCGCAAGGGAAGCCAGGCGGGACACAGTACCTGAAAATGGGAAGAACGCTCCAGCGGGGGCAGTTGTTCCTGGCAGCGGGTGCAAGTCGGTGTTTCGTCCAGAGGAAGAGGAGGTCTCGATGTGGAGGAAAGCTGGAGGTCATTGCGCTGCCAGGGAAGAAACCAGCCGCGGAGTTTCCCAGTTACAAGGTACCACCCTTTTCTTCGCGGTAGTGGTAAACCGTGGTATTCCGGTTGCCGGGGTGCTTGGCACGGGCAAGGCGGCCACAAGATGGTCCAGGAAGGCAAAAAAGACGGGCAAACTGGTTATCCCCACCAGTCAAAGGAAGAAGACTCTCCGAGCTGGAGATCTCCTCCGTCGTCGGGAAAAGTGGTGAGACCGTTCAGCAGGGCTCCACCGGTGGTGTCGTCGTTGCAGGTCGGCTCGGCTTCTCCCTCCTCGGATTCTTTAGGTCCTGTGGCGACTTCTGAAGTTCCAGACCCCAAAGCCCCGCTTGTATGCAGAAAACTCCCATTCATTCAGCCTAGCTGTCAATCAAACATACTAAGTGGTGAGACGGGCGGCTCACCACTTGGGCCAATCACACAAGAGTGCGACTTGAGTTGCCGAGGCAACTCAGTCCAGGGTGCCCAAACCCCCTCCCACACCCCCTGTGGTACCCAGACAGAGTGGCACCACTTTTGGAGGCTTCTGTGGAGAAGCCCGCCAAAAAGTGGAACAAAGGGCTCGACTTGGGTTGGAGTCACAGAAGCGAACACAAACGCCATTTTGGAACCAAGTTTCGGCGAAAAATACCAACCGGTGAATTTATATTAATTTAATAAACCGGCGGTATGTTCGAGGCCATTTTAAAAAGTGGTAGCCTCGAACCATGGGAAAATCCCATAGGGATATATTCGCGGTCGAATATAAAAAGTAGTATCCACTGCCACCAGCCAAAACTCGGTCGGGGGGGGGACTGGACAGTGCCCCCTCGAACAACAGACCCCGGGGCAATCGAATTGCCCCGACCAGTACGTCCACAATATAATGGTTTGTACAGGTTCTGTTCACAATTTGACTAGTAAAGCCAATGGTGACTTTACATGCCCTGGGAGACAGTAGTCAGTCCCAGGGTATGGAGTCTATGTTTGGGGGTCGCTACAACACCCCTGGGTTACGGCACGGAGGGTGCTGTGTAACCCACATACCAAAAACACATGAAGCCCTATGGGGTAAAGGACCCCACAGCCCATAAAACACATACAAAGTCAAAGGAACACCTCAAATCATGTCTAAGAGTGGGAGGAAAAGAGTCTCACTCTTAGCAGGAGAAAAAAATAAACCCCAAAAATCCAGCAAAGCTGCTGGGGGACTCACTAGGTTTAGGAAATTATCCTTTACAGAGAATTCTCCCTAACAAGTCACCTCACCAGTGTGCAGGAATCAAGGAGTGAAGGAAGCCCAACTGGTGTTCAAGATCTGCGGTGGTGCTGTTTACCAAGCGCTGAAACCGCAAAGTGCCGCTGATCCGAAATGAGCCCGAAGCTGCTGCCGACCATCGAATTGCTGTAGCAGGAGTCCCCAGACATCCTCCCTCTTGTACCCACAACTGAGGCTCAGACACCCAGGATCTGCATTGTTGCAACTAGATGGAAGCCAGCTGCACCCTCTTCTTCTAACCAAAGGTACTGTTCTGACCTTGAGGTACTTACCTCGTAGTCTGTAGCTTGCTGCTCTTAGTTGAGACTTGCAGTAGCTGCTTTTCTAAAGTTGATCTCAGCTCTAACTTTCACAAGTGTAACAGCGTGTGACCCTACAGTGATTTTTCTTCAACAAACTCTCTAACTTTGTGCAAGACTTTTACTATCTAAGCAGTGCCTCAGCTCCATCGAATTTGCTCCAATTGACTTTGGGTGTCCTGGCTCCCTGCAGACTCTTCTATTCCATTGACTTTGATTCTTACTGTCCCTCATAGGTAATGCATTAGTTTTAAACTAATATTGCATGGAAAGGTTTTTATCTAGACGTCATTGGAAGATTTAAAGTGCTCACATGCTCTGAGAACCTGTTTAACCTTTTTCCTTCCTCTAACCTTTCCGTTCTGCCAACCTCAGAATCTAACCAAGTGTACAAGTGATATATAAATACCATTACTGTCCTAGTTAGTGAAGTCACCTCAGGGTGTAGGAAGTGTGTATGAAGCATATCTAAAGAGTATCTACTTGATTGTTGCATATCGCCCTTTTTAAAGAATGCTTATTTAAAACTGACCGTTAAGTAATTAATAATTTTAACTAGAAACCTTGTGTAAGTGTAATTTGGGTACTTGTATTGGTGGATTTCATTGCTACAGCTCACTCAGTCACACTACCAACCTGTGTAGTACAGACCTACACCAATAGGTGGGTTACCCAACACCAAGAGGACAAGAGTTGGGTAGTCTCCCACAGGGTTACTACATCAATTCTTGCCTAACACAGTGAAAAAAATATAAGAAAGCATTTTTTGGTATGATAAACAGCTCATTAAACCTCAGGTTACACATCGACTGCACCCCGTACACTTAGAGTGCATACCGCAAATGTTAGGCAAGATTGTATGCAGTACCCTGTGGAAGACTACACCAACCTTGTCCTCCTGGCAATAGGTAACCCAACATTTGGTATACGTCTGTACTACACAGGTTGGTAGTGTGGCTGAGCAGCCAGGCTTATCCCAAGAGGGGGTCAATGCGAGATGTAGGGTTGCAACATAGATGTTCACAGTGACAAGTATTCAAACAAACTCTTATGCTCCGTTTCTTGATTAAACAATTATTTATTTAACAGTCAGTTGAATAAGCCTTCTTTAAAAGGGAGCAATATATGTAACACAAATATATACTTCAAAAATACACACTCAGTTTCAATAAATCAGTAGATACACATTGGGGATGGTACACAGACACTTCCTAAACCCTGAGGTGACCATAACTAGGGCACTGTGGACATTGATATATTACTGGTACATTTAGAGCAATACTGAGTTTGGTGTTAAAAGGATAAGGTTAGGGAATAAAACAATGGTTAACAAATCTTCTTAAGCAGGTAAGTACCTTTTGAAATCCCCCCGTGCAAAGTAAATTAACCCTTTCGCAGCTACACAAGTTACAGAATGTGTGACTTTTGTGAGGGATAGTTAAGGCACCAAAGTCAGAGGATAGAAGTCTTTCAGGGAGCCAGGACAGCCAATGTCAATTGAGCAAAGTCTAGGGGAGCTGAAGCACTTCTTGAAGGAAAGTAAAAAAGTCATGCACAATGTTTTAGAAGTATTTGTAGAAAATGAAATCACTGTCGGGCCACAGGCTGAGAGGCTCGTGGCGTAAAGCTGCAAAGAACTCTGCAAAACCAACTAAGACACATCTCAACTGAGAGCTAGCAAGGCTACACAACAAGAGGTACGTCCTTAGTTTACAGTACCTTGGGGCTGAAGAAATTAGTTCCAGCTGGCTTCTGTTCCAGTATGGCAGATCCTTGTGTTCCTGGAACTCAGTCGTGGGGACAAGAGGGAGGACATCGGGAATTCCTGCACTACGAATTGAAGGTCGTCTGCAGCAATGGGCAAACTTCAGATCAGCGACACTTCGCGGTTTCAGCTTCTCGTGAATAGCACCACCGAGGTTCTTGGATACATTATGGACTTTACTCGCATTTGGGGTCCAGCACTCTGTTTTCGGTAGCTCAGGCTTAGTCAGTGCTGATTCTTGAGAGTCCGGAGGATCTTCCTGGAGCTCGGGTCTGACTTAAAGACGACACACTCGATTCTGGTGTTCCTCTCGCTGGCAATCGGTTGCTGCAGCAGCAATGGAAGTACAGCCAGCTCAGAGAGGATTTCCAGACGAGTTTGTCTTGGGGTCGATTGGTCCCACCAACCCAGGGGGAGAAGTCGTCCTTTGCAGGGCTTCTCTAGTCTAGGCGAATTCGGAGCTTAAGCACTGCAGCAGGGCTTCAACGGGTAAACCAACGGTGCAGGAGTTACAGCAAGCGTCTCTTCCAAGTTCTTCTTCCGATTCCTTCGTCCAGTGGTCGACTGCCTTCCAAACAAAAGACCTCACCTTTTATGTAGGTTTCTCCCATTCATCCGCAGCCTAGTTGTCAATCATACAGCAGGGTGGCTGTCCTCGAGGGACAGCCAACCAACCAATCACCTTTGGGCGCATTCCTGTAACCAAGGAGACTAAGCACAGGGAGTTTCAGGAACCTCCCTCGCATCCTGTCCTGCCAGACGAACAAAGGGACCAAACCTGGTTCGGCGCGCTGAGCAAATCTCATGAAGGACCTTACCAACAAGAAATGGAAAAGAGACGACCAGGGCCATTTTAACAAAATGGGCACCCATGGGTGCTTTACTGCAGCTCCGATTGCAGCCCGTAGTAGAAACACAGGATGGTAATAAAAAGTAAACCACTGCCACCAGCCATTAATTGTAGAAAGGGTAACCAAAGTTTTACATGACAAACTAGACACAAGAGATACTAAGTAATCCCTCCAGCACCCTATTGTGCTGGGTCTAGAATGTTACACAATGCAAGTAAAGTCAATTTTACTTCTTGAGCCCCCTCCATGTTCTCTCTATGCTGATGTGGCGGTACAATTTCGGAAGGGTGACAATAGATTTCTAAATACTCTTGAGGGACAGATCAAATGAGATTCTATCTTCAGCAGATTGTGATGTTGTCACCCTGATCCATAATCCTTTAAAATCCAAAAGGTGGTCTAAAAAAACGAAATTGGATCAGAACGATCGAGAGGGTTAGGGGACTAAAATTAGCAACCCCCCTCTCAGAGTTTGATAAACCTAGAGCTTTTTTGCTCTCAGATCTGAGGAAGTCGCTGGATCCTAGTACGAGGGCTGACTTCCTCCCATTTAGATTGAACATCCTGCCAACACTAGAAATCCTCCATGTGAGAGATAGGGAAGCATACCCGAAGGACGTCTGCCAGGAATGTGATCTTGAGCTAAACATACAACCCATCATGTACGGATTAGCTGTCCAGCAACTTGGGTCCTTAGATTGGGGAGCTATGTCCACAGTGCTGATTTTTTGGAAGCTCCCATGTTCTGGGAAAGACTATCATCGGGTCATGCACTGTTCCTTACATCTGAAGTAGTGAATATTTTGAGGCTTCTAAATCTCACTAATAAGAGTGATTCTTATTAGAGGAAGGAAAGAGGGAGGAGCAAGAGGTTAGGGGACCATAGAGGTAGAAAGACCTACTTGAGTAGAATCATTAAGTGTTCTTTGGTAGTTTCCAGTTATAACCATGGGCTCATTCTTGATATGTTATTTTATTTGCATCGAGCTCGTACACAAGTGTTTCAGAGCGCGACAAGGCAAGGGAGGGGAACAGGGGAGAACACAACAACGAACTTACTAGGCCCAGTGACATTGAGAGCATGCAACTGCATGGGAAGCCGTCTTATGAGTTTCAATGGTTATTGGAGAATGTAAAGTGGGATGGTTGATGTTTTGTTCTTTGATGTTCGTCCGGCCTACTGAACATAAGCATCGTATGCTAGTTACTAGTGATTGCGTCAGCTTTTTGGTTTTCCCTTTTATTTTTTTCTCCCTTTTCCCATCTTTGTTTTTTTGTCTTTTTTCTTGTACTTGTTATTGGAAAATTGTTTTTTATGAAAGTATTTATTTTTGATACTTGTGTAAAAAGTCACGATTCATTTTGGCTAAATCACAATAAATAATTTTTACAGAACCTCATTGATGCATTTAATGTGTATCTAATTGAGAATCAACTGATAATCAACACTAAAAAAACCCAGATTGTAGTTTACAAGGCAAATCGGCTACATAAATTCAACCCCGGGTGGTTATTTAACTGCACTCCTTTAGAAGTCGTGCAGTCATATACATATCTGGGTTGTGAATTTAGTGGCTCGGCCAAACCGCACCAACAAATTATTCGCATGGAGGCAAAATTGGTTTCAGCAATTTCGCAATCTAAAATCATCCTGCAAAAAAACGGAAAATTTACAATTCAACCAGTAATAACTTACTGGTCAATGAAAGCAATCCCTTCTATTCTGTATGGAGCTGAAACCCTAATGAATTTCAATCGCGTGTGCCTGGAGAGATTTGAGGGATAGTTTTGGAGGGCTGTGCTCAACCTCCCGCATTGTGTTCCAAGTGCTTGGTTGCGATATGAAGTAGGTCTTGTCTCCATACACGCGATCTATACTTGGCGATGTTGTATGCTATTTCGTAAATGTCTTATAGCAAATCAAAAAATGAATATGTTATCTGTAATAGGTGCCTATATGCTAACAACCGATAAGAACTTTGTAAAATTGTGGATTAATCTGTGTTTGGAAGCATTAGCATCTGCTAACATTTCAATTTACAAGTTGATAGCCAATCCTGTAGGTTCCAAAACAGCATTTTACAACCTAGATTGGTCATTACCTTATTTATTTGTTACATGAGATATCACGGCCAAATTTGGCCTCATTTTTTCCCCCCACATGTAGGCGGTCTTAACGGCACACAGGAATTCTTGTTTGCTGTAGGGTGGTGAGAGAAAATAATCAGAAAGGGAGAGAATACTGGTATTTTTTTTTTTAAAATGCCAATAAAATGATGTACAAAGAAGCTTGTCGTTTTTTTTTCCTTGTAAGAGCTAGGAACAAATGGTTTGCTGTGCTGAATTCCCCAATTGTCCTGGCTTTCAAAAACAGGTTGAGTGGTCATCAACCATTTTGTGAGAGGTAGGCGATTTTGGCATTTTCTTTCCAATAGGACATGTGTGGACAGAATGGAAGAAAAGGGTAGGAAAGCTGAATGGGAAGACAGAAAGGCATACATTTCTGAAAAGTAGACAAAATTACATGTTTAGGAAGGGGTGATTTGCGCAGGTCAGGCAACACCTATGTAGGGAAGAATTCCATAGTTTGGGGGGAAAAGCAGGAACATGATAAAAAAAATAAAAAAGGTATGTGGTGGACATGGCTGGCCTGGTACAGCAATGGCTATGAATTTTGAGAAAAACATTGCTGCGCTGCGCTACATTTTCCCCCAACCACCCCGCCCCAATTCTTGTAATTAGAAAATCACACATTTTTTGTAATGTTTCACAAAACAAGCATTACCACAAGCCAAGAAACTGAGCCATGGTACACATGAGATTTATGATCATAGGACAAGCATACATTTTTTGAAAGTGCACTGGCAGACCTTTTGAAGGGTATGTGATTGTGCAGGTTACAAAAGTGTATAGGGCCTAGAGCAGCAACTAACTGTAGGTCACATTTGGGAAATGAAAGGACTCCAGGACGGTTGAAGGTGATGTCACCGGCCTTGGACATACATTTACCATGTGGGTGTACCGTCCCCTAGCACAGCAGCAGCTCCAGGGAGCCCTGGCAGGGTCCCCTGCCTTCCCCCAAGGTAAATTCTGTATCGCAGCCCAGCCCATGCTCCAGGATGATCGAAGCTGGACTTGGGCGGCTGACTCCCAGTGTGGGTTGACTGTCCCCAAGTCCAGCGGTGGTTCCCGGGAGGCCCGTGACATTCCCTGTCCATTCCCGGAAGTAGAAGCTGTAACGCAGACCAGCCAGAATACCAGGATGGTTATGGATCACATAACTGGCCTTGGGCAACCGTCTCCAATGTGGGTACACCATCCGCAAGTGCAGCGGCAGTCCCAGGAAGTCCCGGCAGGATCCCCATTCCTCCCAGGAGGTGACATCTTAACGTAGCACAGCCAGAGGTGCAGCCTGGGCTTGCAGACGGTCAACCCACATGGAGACATCCACTGCCAGGGAAACACCAATGTTCTGCTGGCATGGGGGTCAATATGTGGCCTTACCCAGCAATTGTGTCCCAACCCACCAAAATATCTCCCCATATGACCCCTTCCCACCCACGCCACCGACAATCCAGCCCCAGTCTGACCCACCCCACTGACAGTGGCCTCTAACCGTACAATAATAATAAAACAGTACTTGCATAAGGTTGCAGCTGCTCGCGTAGGGAAAGCTGTAACCAAAACAAAACATTTGTTGCCTATGGTCACCCCAGCAAAAACAAATCTTTACCAACTCTCTGATCACGGCCCCACTTTCAAGCCATCCCTGGTGGTCTACTGAACCTCACCCCCAGTGAAAACACATTTGCTCCTTCGTAGGGCCAGAAATCTGCCCCCAGGGAGGGCTGCATGAGGTTCCCCCTCCATTTGACGTGGGACAGGCCCCCCAATGGATGGGCCAGTAGGTTTTGTGCAAAACGAAGGGGGGTCTGGGAGTCTCTCTACCAGCACGGACACGGCCCAATGACCTGTTCATGGGTGAATGGCCCCTGGGAGAATCTTAACCAAGTCTTTAGCTCACTGTCCCTTTCACAGAGAAGAAATATCCCTGCAGATCAGTCTTTGTCCTGCCCAGGGTCAGTCCAGCACCAAAATGCTAGGCAATTCTCCTCTGAACAAGAGCAAATCTGCCCCCAAGGTGCCCAAAACTTACTGCCCCATCCATTGGGGGCCCTGCCCCACGTTTTGTGGTGGCCCTCTCCCCCCCAACAACCCCAAATGGATGGGGGGGCACCTCATGCAGCCCTCCCTGGGGCACCTAGGAAGGGCTACATGAGGTGCCCCACCTCCATATGGGTTGGGGGGGGGCATCACAAAAACGTGGGGCAGACCCCCCCAATGGATGGGGCAGTAGGGTTTGGGCACCCTGGGGGCAGATGGGCACATTAATGTGCCAATCTGCTCCAAGGGAAGTTGGGTAAACAAAAAAAAGATGTTGGGATGCATTTTAGGGAGGGATGAGGGGCACCCTAAACCACCAGGGACTTATGTAATGTAAGGGTGGTGGCCCTCCCCCCCGCCCCACACCAAATGGAGGGGGGGGCATCTCATTCAACCTTCCCTGGGGTGGATAAAGTGGGGGGCATCATCAGATGCCCCTTCCTAGGAGCAGATATCTGCCCCCAGGGAGGGCTGCATGACATTGCCTCAGTCCATTTGGGTGGGCACCCCCCCTTTCCATGAAATAATTCCCTGGTGGTCTAGTGGGAGGGGCATTCCCCCAAAATCAACCAATTTTTTTTTATTTTACTTTTTTATTTGGGCCCATCCCTAGTGGCAGATGGGCACCTATCTGCCAGAGGGGGCCCTAACCCAATCCTTTGGGGGGCCTGCCCACACTTTCCTGGTGGCACTCTTCCCCCCACCCCACCCCCCCTCAAACACCTCATGTGCTCCTGCCTGGGGCCAGAAATCTTCCCCCAGGGAGGGCTACATGGGCCCAGGGAGGGCTACATGGGCCCAGGGAGGGCTACATGGGGTACCCGCCCTTTCCACTAGGGGTGGGGAAGAGGGCCACCCCCTTTCATGCAAAATAAAAAAAAGACCTGGTGGCTAGTGGCCCCCCACCCACATCTCCATTTGCTTGCGTTTATTTGTTTGTGCATCCCCATCCCTGGGGGCAGATTATCATCTATCTGCCCCAGGGGTCTCCATAACTGTGGCCCCATGCTTTGGGTCCCTGGGGGTTGGGGTGCAGGGCGTGGGCTGCTTACTTAGTAAGCATCCCTCCCTCCCCCCTTCCCCCGCATCACAAACAGATCCTGGTGGTCTAGCGGCATTGCTGGCCACGGATCAAGCGCTCTGCGCCCGATCCGCGACCAGCAATGCTTGCACAAAAGGTGCCGTTGCAAAGGGAAGAATCTCCCCTTTCCAACAACACCTCCCTTGATCTCCGGCTTGAAATACAGCCAGAGATCGAGGGAGAGGGAGAAGGGCGCTTATCTCCGCCGCTGACGTGAAACTGAAGGTAATCCAACCCACAGGCCGTGAGGTGGGACCTCCCCCTCACATAGCCAGGGGGTTGGATTACAGTGCAGGGATCACACAAAACACAGTTCCTACAAGGACGAAATATCTCGCCCTTGGCACTTAAGAGGTTAAACTTTTGGGAAATCTGAAAGACTTCCCTGTGCCGCTGCACTGAATGTGCTGTGTGACAATGTAAAAAGATGCGGCCTATGGATTTTGTCAGACTCCAAAACCAAAAGAAACAGTTAAAATCACAGAAAAATACATGAACGGGAAAAAGGTCTCTCTCCAGGATCAACATTAAAAGTCCTAAAGTCCAGCAAAAGTGCTGGGGGTCTCTAAATTGAAGGGACTTTGCACATTTCTGAGAATTTTCCCTAACACTCGTCCCCCTCAAACTAAGGGACAGGAGTGTTTAATCCACCCCTGGATGAATCTCCTTATCCAATCGGTTATACTTTCTGGAGAGACCATCAGCATTTTGGTGATTACACCCGGACCTGTGTTCTACGGTAAAATCAAACCCTTGAAGGCCGATTGACCATTTAGGACTTTCCCCCTTCATCTGCATTAACCATCTCAAGAGTTGGTGGCCTTTTCGAATTATAAAAGTAGATCCATACAAGTATGGTCTAAACTTCGTCGAAGACCAAACAATTGCAAAACATTCTCTTTCAATGGTTGCCCACCTTGTTTCACGGTCCTTCAGTTTCCTACTAATGAAGCAGATATTGGGTTCCCTACCTTTCTCATCCAGCTGACTCAGAATTGCACCTATTCCTGTATTTGAAGCATCAGTTTCTACAATAAAGGATTGGTTGTAGTCAGGAGCTCTCAAAACTGGAGCTTGACAAAGGGATTTCTTAAATCCTTCAAAAGCCTTGACGCACTCGTCATTCCATCTGACCGTGTTGGGGAATCTGGGTGAGGAGAACACATTTGGAGTGAGAAGCTATAGTCCCATAGTTCTTAATGAAGTTCCTATAGTATTCTTTGAGACCTAAAAAGGCTCTCACCTGGGATTGAGTAGTAGGGGTGACCCAGTCTTGTACAGCTTGTACTTTGTTAGGCAATGGCCTTATTTCACCTCCTCCTACCTCATGTACAAAGTAGACCACTTTACGCTGACCAATGTGACACTTGCTTGCCTTTATGGTCATATGGGCCTGCTCAAGAGCATGCAAAACATATCCAAGGTGGTCAAAATGCTGTTCCCAAGTAGGGCTGAATACTGCGATGTCATCCAAGTATGCCATGCAGAAATCCACCGTCCCATTCTATAGCAGGCACATTATTTAATCCAAAGGGCATAAACTGGTAGAGGCCTACTGGGTTGGAAAATGCAGTTTTCTCCCTGGCATGGTTAGTCAGAGCTATTTGCCAATATCCTGATGTGAGGTTAAATGTACTGAGGAACTTGACAACCAGGTTTGCCCACCAGCTCATCTGTCCTAGGTAAAGGATGGGCATCAGTCGTGGTGACTGCATTAAGAGCTCTTTAGTCTACATAGAATCTCACTCCTTGGATAATGCCTTTGGCACCATTACAACAGCATTAGCCCATGTACTTGTAGATGGCTCCATTAACCCAAGATCAAGCATCTTCTTGACCCCTACCTTTATGTGGGTTCTTACATGGTCTGACATTCTGTAAACCCCTGCTTTTGATAGGGAGACAGTCACCAGTGATAATAACAAACTGGCTCCAAGGGGCCAAGCCTGATGTTAGTGAAAACAGGGAGGCAAACTGATTCAACAGAACTTTGAACTCCTCCTGTTGTTGCAGAGTCAGATCAGAAGAGAGAGATTAACTCCTATTTTTCCATCTAGAGGCTGTCGCCTGAGAAGATAGGGTAGAGGTTCGCTCTCCTCCTTCTCCTTTTGATCAGATGCTAAGAGCAAAGCTCCTAGTTCTGGTCTAGATACATAAGCCTTTAGGCGGTTAGTGTGATAGACCCTAGGAGTCTCCTTGGGATTGCCCAAGTCCACTAAATAATTGACCTCTCCAAGTCTACCCACAACCTTGAAAGGTCCAATCCATTTGTCCTGTAATGCCCTCTGCCTTGAAGGTAAAAGAACTAGAACTACCTGATCTGGAGTAAACTCCACCATGTTGGCCTTCTGGTCATGCTAATGTTTAACCAGAGCTGACCTGCTTTCAAGTTATCAGAAGCTTCTGTCATTTGTATCATTCTCCTTCGGAGACCTAACACAGTCAGTGACTCTCACTGGCTTGAGGGAAGGAGCACTCTGCAACCCTTCCTTGATTAGGGCCAATGGCCCTCTAACCGGATGACCATAGAGGAGCTCAAAGGGGCTAAAACCAACCCTTTCCTGAGGGACATCTCTATAAGCAAAGAGCAGGCATGGCCGTAGAAGGTCCCACTTTCTTCTAAGGGGTTCCCCTAAAGCACCAATCATGCTCTTCATAGTTCTGTTAAACCTCTCCACGAGCCCATTGGTTTGGAGATGCTAGGCTGTTGAGAACTTGTAGGTCACTCATTTTTTTTCCACATGGCTTGCATGTAGTGGGACATAAAATTAGATCCCTGTCCGAGACAACATCCTTAGAAACACCAAGTGTGACAGCTTCTACAGAACTTATCTACATCGGAACCCATTTTAGGCCAGTAGAAATGCAGAGAAATCATTTCCTTGTTCTTCCTAAAGCTTAAGTGACCAGCTAGAGGAATCTAATGGACTAACTGTAGAAACGGGGGTCTCACCACCTGAGGCACTTCACATCTTCTGTAGGCCTCTGGGCGAGACTCCATAAGCTCACTGTAAAGGAGGCCATCCTCCCAGTACAGCCTGTGCTTCCCTGGCTCTTGCTCTTCCAGCTGGGAAGTTACCTGTTGGTGAAGTCCTTCAAGAGTAGGACACTCTTTGACCGTGCCCGAGGTCTGCCCTAGAGGGTCCACCTTCTGCAAGCAAAGTCTGCAGCTCAGGATGGTCTTTAGGATCCAGATCTCCAACACAGGGAAGGGCGTCATCCAGCTCAGTTTCACCAGTAGCTGATTCACCACTTTCTGGTTGATCTCCCCCCCCCTCCTCAGCCGGTGGAGGGATCACATGTGCGACCATGGACGGTCCTCTGAGATATCCTTGTCCTATGAACAGGAGAGATATCTTTCTTCTTTCCTGAGACCTTGGGTTGCCCCTTTGTCTGGAATTAGAAGGGTGTCCTTCCTGTGGACTGGGAGTTATAGGTACTGCTGCAACTAGCCATTGAGAGTCATCTAAAGTTGCTTCTCCGGCCAGTCTAGTTTGCCCCAACTTACTTTTACTGGGAGGCATGGGGGTGCTTGATACAACTCCAAGAACTTTAAAGTCATTTCCCAACGGGGCATTCCAAGGCACCTCATTTTGTACACAGACAGGTATTCTTACAGTCATATTGTTGCACTGGATGAGAGCTGGTAGTATTCAAACCATCTGTACAGGGCCTCCAGCAAGCTTAGCGGGGCCTCTGGGTACCTTAGCAACATCCACGGGTTTGAAAAAGGTTTTGTCAACCACTCTAATGTTGGCGCCAGTGTCTCTAATGGCAGGGGTCTCCTGACCATTCACAAGTACACTTTCCTTGTAATATTCTTTGGTGTTATCTGAAATAGAGTTATACACATCTACATTCTGTTGTTCCCACAGGCCCAGATACGCTAAAGAAACACTGACTGAGACTCCAATGGGGTCTTCAGCCAATAGATGAAAGTTTACACTTGCCATATGAACTTCTCCCTCAAGGATGAAGGCTAAGGAGGCAGTGTGGACCCCTGAAGGTTTACCCTGGCATCTGGGATCCACTTTCACATGGTCAGTTGACCCACAAGCATAACATTTACCAAATGTTCTTAGAAGAACAAGTTACTTTCTTACCTGGTAACGTTCTTTCGATGGGATGGTCCGATGACGTATTCCATATCTATGACAGGTAATCAGCACAGCTGTGCTGCTTCGGAAACTTTTTTCGCGTCTGCGTCCTGCGTCGATGACGTTGATGCGCTGTCGCCGAGGACCTCCTCCGACGTCATCCGATGTGATAAGTAGGACGCACGACGCCCATAGCCTCAGTTGTAGTTTTTCCCCCCAGAACGTGTGACATTAGTATACTGCCAGTCAAACACAAAGCCTTGCGGAACGTAAGCTACAATCGCATAAGAAATTCTGCAGCGGGGAAGGTAGGGAGGGAGCGATATGGAATACGTCGTCGGACCATCCCATTGAAAGAACGTTACCAGGTAAGAAAGTAACTTGTTCTTCGAGGGGATTGGGTCCTCCGACGTATTCCATATCTATGACAGACTCCCAAAGCAGTACCAGAGCAAGGAGGAGGGAAAGAATTTAGAATGAAAATTTAGAATTGCCAATCAAATAGCAGAGCAAAGGACCGCCTTGCCAAAGGCCAGATCCTGTCCTCGGATGGAATCGAGGGAATAGTGACGTACAAATGTATGTACTGAAGCCCAGGTGGCTGCATCACAGATGTTGCGAATAGGAACACCCCTCTGCAGGGCAGTAGATGCAGCCATACCCCTCAAGCCAGCCGGTGGGTCCTTACCCGCCAAGCGGTAACACTCCGAGATGGCCAAAATAATCCAGCGAGACAAAGTCTGTTTCGTCACAGCTTGTCCCAAACGCTTTCCAGCGCAACCAATAAAGAGTCGATCGTCCACTCTGACCCGGGACATGCGTGAAACATAAAAGCTTAAAGCTCTCCTAGGATCAAGCCTATGGAGCCTCTCCTCTTCCTTACCAGGATGCGGAGAAGGATAGAATGCCGGAAGAACAATCTTCTGGGCCAAATGAAATTCCGAAACCACCTTCGGAAGAATAGAAGGACGAACTCTAAGGACAACCCTGTCCTTGTGAAATACAGTGAAGGGTGGCTTAAAGGCATGGTCTAGTAAAACATTTTATTGTCCCTACGGGTCGGCCATGTTTTTTTAAGCCTAAGTGGCTCGATTTTAGAAAACTTTCCTATGGACCTTACCCGAGTTTTCGTCCATTAAACGCACGCGAAAACAAGCACCAGGGAGCCGCCATTTTCTGATAATCCTATCATTTCCCCCATCGCCCTGGCTGACTTGATTTTGCGGCACTAAATCAAATCCCCCGCCCGAGCCTGTAATCAGCAGACTCGTACCGCCCATTTCCCAACGCCAAAGCACGTCTTGTGTCAACATTCGCTGCGCTTCAGCTAATGACGTGTCGCCATGGAAATTGCTGGACGCCTATAAGTATAAACAGACCGTTTCACAACACACAGCAGCAGATTTTCGATTCCATTCCTCTCTCTGTGTTACTTTGAGTATTCTGTGACTCGTTTCAGTGCTCTGGTCAGCTACCTTCGCCGCTTGTAGCCCGTGTGAACAGATACCAGTACCACCGCTATGAGAATGCATTACTTACCGTAAAAGCATTTCTGATGATTGTATCTGCTTAGATTCACATGCTGTGCATAGGTCCGACATCCAGTGGTCACTGCGGAGTATTGCATTTTGTTTTTCGTAGTCGAAAAGGGGACGTCGACAAGGCGTGTCTGAAACACTATCCCTATAGTGACGTGCGTTGTACCCACAATCCCTCACGCGTCGAGGTCCCTCTGTTTTTATTTTTCTGCCCTGAGGGAGCCTTCTAGACGTGAGTGAGTACAGAAAAGAGAGAGATATATAAAGGAAGTCTATGTTCCTTCCATCCGAGCGGGGAGGAAGGGCGGGCGCATGTGAATCTAAGCAGATACAATCATCAGAAATGCTTTTACGGTAAGTAATGCATTCTCTTCTGATGTTTGTTAATCTGCTTAGAATCACATGCTGTGCATAGACTAGCGAGCAGTACCCGGAGTTGGCGGTGGGTTATGAGAAGGAACAGTAGAGAAAAGGTGTCGTAATACTGCCTGTCCCACCTGGGAGTCAGATCTAGAGTGTGTATCTAGACAGTAGTGTTTTGTAAAGGTGTGCACAGAACTCCAGGTAGCCGCTTTGCAGATGGACTCAAGGGGAACATTTGCAATGAATGCTATGGATGCCCCCGTGCCTCGAGTAGAGTGTGCTCTTGGCCTAAAGGGCAGTTCTCTCTTAGCAAGAGTATAGCAGAGAGTGATGCATTGAACAATCCATCTAGAAATAGTGGATTTTGAAACTGCATCTCCTTCTCTTCCTGCTGCCACCGAGACGAAGAACTGATTAGTCTTTCTCAGTGGTCTGGTTCTTTCCATGTAGAACATGACCGCTATGCGTACATCTAGTGTGTGCAGAGTCCTTTCTCCCAAATTGGAAGGATTTTGAAAGAACGTTGGTAGTTCTATAGATTGGTTTACGTGGAATTTAGAAATAAATTTTGGAGCAAACCTAGGGTGAGTGCGTAGAACCACTTTATCTTTGTGAACTGTAACGAAGGGGTCTAGAATAGAAAGAGCCTGAAGTTCACTTACTCTCCTGATGGAGGTGATAGCTATTAAAAAAGCAGTCTTAAGCGTGAGGTGTTTAAGAGATGCTTTGTGCATGGGTTCGAATGGAGAGCCCATGAGTCTGGTAAGTACCACATTAAGGTCCCATCCGGGAGCTGGGTCAGCTATCGGGGGGTGTATTCTCTTTACTCCCTCCATGAAGGCCTTTATAACAGGGATCCTCCACCACGACACTTTGAGTTGGGAAGTGGTGTATGCAGAAAGTGCAGCTAGGTGGACTTTAACGGAGTTAAACACTAGACCTGAATCCAATAGGTGGGTCAGGTATAGGACCACATGTGTGGGAGAGCAGTCAATAGGGTTGATGCTTTTACTCCTGCACCAGATGACAAATCTTTTCCACTTGCTAGAATAGCAGTGGCGAGTGTTCGGTTTTCGGGCTTCCCTGAGGATGTCCATGCATCTTTGCGGGAGTTGTAGATGTCCGAACTCTATGATCTCAGGAGCCAAGCTGCTAAGTTCATGTTCTGGGGGCATGGATGCAGAGTCATGCCTTTGTCCTGAGACAGCACATCTCCATCAAGTGAGCGAACCATGGTTGTCGTGCCCACATTGGGGCCACTAGTATCATGGTCACTTGTTCCTGGTGCATCTTGTGCACCACTTTGTTGAGAAGGGGAGTCGGGGGAAAAGCGTAAACAAATTTCCCTGACCATTGTATCGACAGACCGTTCCCCCTTGGATTGGTTCTGGGGGTACCTGGAGGCGTAACTTAGGCATTGTGAGTTTTCCAGGGTTGCGAACAGGTCTATTTCTGGGAATCCCCATTGTGTGAAGACGTCGAAGACGATGTCTTCGTGCAGGCGCCATTCGTACTCTTTGGGCAGGGGGAAATCTCTGCTGAGACTGTCTGCTAGCAGATTGAGTTCCCCGGGTACATGTAGTGATAGTAGGAACAGGTCCTGTTTGAGAGCCCACTTCCATATATTCTGGGCCAGCTTGGACAGGCCTGGAGAGTGGGTGCCCCCTTGCTTGTTGATGTAGTACATGGCTGTGGTGCTGTCTGTAAGGACCATTACTGTTTTGCCTTGTAGGTGTTCCTGGAAGGCTCTTAGCGCCTTGAACACAGCTAGTAGCTCCAGTAGATTTATGTGTTTGGATGCTACGTTCGGAGTCCACACTCCGTGAGCAGTCTGATGGGATAGGTGCGCCCCCCATCCTGTGAGGGATGCGTCTGTGGTTAGAGTGGCTTCCGCCGCGGGTGTGGCAAAGGGTTTCCCTTTTTCCATGTTTTCCTTTGTCCACCACCGTAGCGAGAGAACTAAGGCCTGCGAGACCACAACTAGATCCTCCCATAGTCCGCTGGCCTGACACCACTGGCTGTTGAGCCACTCTTGCATTGGGCGCATGCGCAGGCGCGCGTGAGGTACCAAATAAATACACGACGCCATCATTCCTAGCAAGCGCATTGCTTTGCGTACCGTCACCTCTCGACCGGTTACATATTGAGGGATTTGAAACAGCATGTTTTGGACCCTCTCTTTGGAGGGGAAGACGAGGCCGTCCTTTGTTTGAATTAGAGCCCCTAGGAATTGTTTGATTTGACTGGGGTCTAAACTGGACTTCTTTTCGTTGATGGAGAAGCCCAACTGGAACAAAAGGTCTACTGTCTTTTGGGTACTGGAGAAGCATGTTTCGTAAGAATCCCCTGTTATGAGCCAGTCGTCGAGGTAAGGGTAAACTGGGATGGACAACCTGCGCAGGTGGGCCGCTGCCACTGCCAGCACCTTCGTGAATACCCTTGGTGCTGATGCTATGCCGAAGGGTAGCACTTTGAACTGGTAGTGTTTGCCCTCTATCATGAACCTGAGGTATTTTCTGTGCGCTGGCAACATTAAAATATGAAAGTATGCATCTTTCATGTCCAATGTTGTCATGTAATCTCCCTGAGAAAGCAGTGGGATTACTTCCTGTAAGGTTACCATACGAAACTTTTGGGGTTTGATAAAGTTGTTCGCTGGGCGCAGATCTAATACAGGGCGCATGGTTAGATCCTTTTTGGGTACAAGGAAGTACACTGAATAAATACCTTCCGTTACCTGAGATAGAGGCACGACCTCTATGGCTCCTTTTTCCAGTAGTTGTTGTACTTCTTGGAGAAGGATGGCAAGATGTTCCGGTGTCATGCGACGTCCCCTCGGGGGTCTGTAGGATGGGGAACTGTTGAATTCGATACAGTATCCGTGGGCTACGGTGGACAGTACCCAACGGTCTGACGTTATCTCCTCCCATGCAGGAAGAAAGGATGTTATCCGGCCCCTGACCGGTGTTGCATGGGAGGGGACGCGAATCTTCGCGTCACTTGGAGTTGTTGGGGGCTTGGGAGCCTCTGGGGGTGGATCCCCGACCCCTCCCTTTGCCCCGGCGTTGGCCTCTTTGGCTGTACTGCCCACTATTGGTTTGGTAATTGGTGGCAGGGTATTGCTGATGTTGATTTTGTTGTTGGTGTTGGCGTTGGCCACGAAAAAAGCGTTTGTTGCCATAGCCGCGCCTGGTAGTGAGCTTAGAGATCTGGTCGAGAGTCTTGATGGTGTCGAACTCTTTTTTAGCCATCTCTAGGGCTTCATCTACCGCTTTTCCGAAGAGGTTAGCGTCCTCGACAGGTTTATTTATCAAAGACGCCTGTGTCTCTGGTTTAAAGCCTGAGTTGCGCAGCCATACATGGCGCTTTAAGAGTATTCCTTGTACCAAGGAACGTCCTGCTGTTTCTGCCGCGTCCAGAGAGTTTTTAACAATGCTCTGGTTCACTTGGGTTCCTTCGCCAATAGTTGACAGTAGGCGCGTACGTAAAGGCTCCGGTGCTTCCTCGGCGTCTTTTCGCAGTTTGGCCCACTGCGCGTCTGCGTAGCTTGCAAGCAAGGAATTGTTGTTGGCAATTCTTGCTGAGAAGGCAGCCGAGGAAGTAACTCTTTTTGCAAGGGCATATAGCCTCTTGCCCTCCTTGTCAGGGGGTGCCTCACTGGTGGAAAGTGGTACCCCTGCCCTCTTCCTAGTATTAGAAACCACTAGGGAATCAGGAATGGAATGTCCCCTAATGTAGAGGGGGTCTGAGGGTGAAGGAGTGAAAAGTTTTTCAATCCGTGGATTGACCCCTCTGATCATAGCGGGAGTGGACAGCGAAGGTATGATCCTTCTCTTTACTGAAGCGAGGAGTGGAATGGTCTGGCTGACCGGGGGTTTTTCCTTAATCACTCTTTCTACAAAGTCCAATTCTGGAGAGAGTTCCCCGGTGTCGAGTTCGAAATGCGCTGCTGCTCTGCGCAACAGTGCATTGAACGTCGGCTGATCGTCAATTGGAGACGTGTTCCTAACTGGAGAATTGTCCGGAGGAGTTAGGTTTAGGACATCAGTGTCGGAATACACTGATGGTGATTGCCAGGGGTGTGAAGGTCCCTCTTCTGGGTTAACCCCGAAGCCTTCTTCTATAATGTCTGTTCTGTCTTCCAGACATTCCTCCTGGTTCTGTTCTTCATTGTCCATGAAATCATCTTCTTCCTCGAAGTTTTGCTCCTCCCCAGTGAGGTCATATACATCTTGGAAGTCTGAGGCTGTGTCCTGCTGGGGATCGACTAGCCTCGGATTTTTGGCCCTGGGGTCCTCCTGAGGCCCTTCTCTGGTCCTCTTGTGTGTTTGAGAGGCCTGGGTGCTCATGAACTTTTCCATCCTCTCCATACAGAGGTGGAGTCTTTCCATAGTTTCATGGGGTACCCCAGAGCGGTCTGGCGGGGGAAACATAGGGTTATCTAACTCGAAATGGCTCGACCTCTCCCAAAGCGTCGAGGAAAGTGTCCCGTCGCCCTCCGAAAAACATTCTGGTGTGTCGGGAGACTCCCTGCCTGAAGGGGGTAGTCCCTGCTTCCCATCGGGCTTTTTCGGCGTATCCTTTAACTTATGCGTAACGCTCGACGAAATCTTCGGCGTACGCTTTTGGGCGTCGGCTACAGCGATCCTTGCTAAGCTATCGGCGACTCGATTGTCGGCGGAAGCTTGAGTTTTCGACGCTATGGGTATCGAACGCTCTACGGCGGTCTGCGCTTTCTGTTGATGCGCACCGGCCGATGGTTTGGTGGCAGCGCCCTTGTTTGCCGAAAGCCCAGTCGCAGGTCGCGGCTGCGGTTGCGAGAGGGGCTTCGAACCCGAACGGTCCGAGGAGGCCGCCGGTGGAACCTGCGTCTCCTTGGGCGCCGAAGGTCTTTTCGACTTCGTCGAAGAAGAGCCGTGGGTTGTGTGTTTATGTGGATCTTTGTGTGCGTCTGTGTCGCCGGGGTGTTCATCCCCATAAGCAGGGCGTGAGCCGAGCCCGTCGGGGCCGGGGACAGACGACGAAGCGCGTAAGCGCTCCTTAGAGGGGGTTTCGACTTCCGTAGCGGAGGTCGTGTTATCGCGTTCCTCGTCACTGTCGGTGGTAGCAGCAGCGGGTGAACCTTCGGCCTTCGACATCGCGTAGGCCGCCCACCTTTTAACCCTTCGGTCTTTTAGAGTTTTAGGCTTAAGAAGCCGACAAGCCGCGCACCTTTCCTCCTTGTGATCGAGGGGCAAGCAGCGGTTACACCGTGAGTGCTTATCCTTCCAAGTGAATTTGCCTTTACAAAGTGGGCAAAACCTAAACGGTGTCCTCTCCATAGCCGAGGCAATAAATCGCGATAACCACCCCAAGGGAAAGGAAGGGGAAAGGGAAAGGCATTCTCAGAAAAGACCCAGAGATGTCCCACGACCCCACTCTCCCTACTGTATATGGCCTGCGAGGCCAGGCCACGTGTTCGGCAGCGCCGAAGGATTTCTTCCGCTCGACCCTCCGTCGAAGATTCTTTTCGGCGGAGAACAGCTTACAACTGCGTCGAGGGAGGGATTATTAATATTAGAGAAAAAACGACCAAAGGTCGAGGAGTTGCAATGTCTCTCGAGGAGCTCCGCGTGAAGGCGACCAGAAGCTGGGCGGAAAAAAACAATCTGAGGGACCTCGACGCGTGAGGGATTGTGGGTACAACGCACGTCACTATAGGGATAGTGTTTCAGACACGCCTTGTCGACGTCCCCTTTTCGACTACGAAAAACAAAATGCAATACTCCGCAGTGACCACTGGATGTCGGACCTATGCACAGCATGTGATTCTAAGCAGATTAACAAACATCAGAAATATTATTTTAGTTTGTTTAACACACAATGGCTACAATAATGCCCTACATGTACGAGCCCGAGTAAACCGAGAAGGAACTACTGGAAAGGGAAGCACGCAAAAACGATGGGGATTCGGACGGCAGTTGGCAGGACGAATCAACAGATGAAGAGCCTGGGCCTAGTCGAATGGACGGCGTCTCCACCTGGTGCACATGTAATCGGTGCGAGCTAATGCCAACTGAGGACGAGAACTGCTGCTGCCGAGAAAACTCGGGATGCCTGGCCTACATTTCGGAAGGCGAGCCACGACCGCAATGCATCACCGAGCTGCCAGACTTCAGGGCAGCCTGCCTCACACGGGCCGTGTTGAGAATAATGATGGTGCTTATGCACGAACTTCGCGCAACTGTTCGTCCTCGTAATCCGAGTAACGATAAGTATACTCTGCTTGTCATGCCACTCCTATTTCATGTTCTTCTACTATATCCAAAATTACATCTACATATCATTGTAACGCATGTAAGTCGTTCAATAGTGTGCATTGTATAGATAGCATTTGTCCGTGCAGAATGCCATTAGTTACAAGAATTGTCATTGACAACAAACGTTTATTAAACTTATCTTGGTCATTTAAAAACCGTTTCATTCCTTTTCACAGGTGGTACAGGCTGGTGGCCTATCGTTCCTTTACATGGTGGCTCCACGGGAGGCTTGGAACCGCGTTCGAAGAGTGATACCCGCCTGTGCCGTTCGTGCCATTAGAGCAATGTTCCCAAGTGACAGCGGTCAGTACAGGGGTTTTTCTCTCGCTGTGCTGCAACCTGACCTGTATAATCTTTAAAGTCTTGTATTTTTGTGTCATGAAAATAAGATACAAAATAAAACACCACATATATTTTAACAACGGTTGTTTCGATTTTTTAAATGAATCAAGTGTGTCTCCATTCAAGGATGGACGTCAGACATCAGTGCTCCGAATGGGTGAAGGTCTGGTCGCTGTGAAGCAGGGTGGTCACTATCTATCTAAGCTAACATAACATATTCTCGATAATGCGTGCACTAAATAACACTTGTTCAAAGTCTTTCAGTGGTTTATGTCTCTATAAAAGTCACACATATATCTATACTAACAATTACCATTGGATTATACAGGCCTTAGGGTCTTGACCACTATAATACACCAGTTGAAGTGTGGGTCTGTGCTCACAAGAATCTCCGGTATCGGTATGTGGCATTTGTTATTGATAAGCAACGATATACTATCATTGATATAAAGGCGGTTCGCGCCAGTGGATGAGCGCTGGCATGGGGGGCTGTCAGGGGCGCGAAAGGCCAAGGTGCCAAACTACATGTACACTTCAAAAGATATCCCACGCCAAGGGGCCATCGGTCACATGGCCTCCTCAGACCCCGTGTCTCCAGCCAGGCCTCCCCTTGAAGCAGGCCGCCCCCTGCAATCCACATAAGTGTGTCTCCATTCAGCAGTCTTCCTGTGCCTTATCTGCACGCCCCAGGCCCATCCATCCCACTCCCCTCAATCAAAGGCGGTTCGCGTCAGTGGATGAGCGCTGGCATGGGGGGCTGTCAGGGGCGCGAAAGGCCAAGGTGCCAAACTACATGTACACTTCAAAAGGTATCCCACGCCAAGGGGCCATCAGTCACATGGCCTCCTCAGACCCCGTGTCTCCAGCCAGGCCTCCCCTTGAAGCAGGCCGCCCCCCCTGCAATCCACATAAGTGTGTCTCCATTCAGCAGTCTTCCTGTGCCTTATCTGCACGCCCCAGGCCCATCCATCCCACCCCCCCTCCATCAAAGGCGGTTCGCACCAGTGGATGAGCGCTGGCATGGGGGGCTGTCAGGGGCGCGAAAGGCCAAGGTGCCAAACTACATGTACACTTCAAAAGGTATCCCACGCCAGGGGGCCATCGGTCACATGGCCTCCTCAGACCCTGTGTCTCCAGCCAGGCCTCCCCTTGAAGCAGGCCACCCCCCTAAGACCACGACATACATGCGTCATTCATTCACAAACACACCCCTGTTTCTAATACTTTATAAACCACTTGATATGTCTCATGAGAACATCTTTGTGCTTTGCAAGTCAACTCCTGAACGTGTTACCTGGCAACCACTGATATCTACGCTAATCTGCTCGTCGTCGTGCTATCCGTGAACTTCTGTGACCGCTTAGAGCAAACCCATCAGTGTGCTACCTGTGGCCACCCACCTATTCTCCTGCAACATACTGCTCTGCTTGCTGAATCTAACAGTTTGTTGGTCAAGGTAAGGCCATGTATCCTAGTCATATTTCGCAGATTTTTAAATTTCTATCTATTTGCGAGTTGAGTACACAATAGTGCTAGGTTCATTGGTCTCATTGCTATTGTCTTGAGTTTCCATTGCTATGCTATCAATAGATCTATTTATTTTCATGTGTCTATTGTCATCGAATTGCATCCTTCGGGGGTGCAGTCTATAATGTAAGCATGTTTCCTTCTCGTGCAATACAGAACATCCAAGGGATGAGTCGCATGTTCAGTTTTTAGTCACATCATTTATACATTTCTGCAACTTATGCAAATACTAAGCCGCACATAATGAACTGGTATAGTTCCTGCGACCAAAACAAACCTTGCATTGATCATTGTAGGATTAATTTACTTTTGTATCAAATCTTTATTCTTGAAGATTGTATAATAATGTCGATATTTACTTTTCAGATTTATCAACAATGCCTGCCTGTTCGATTAGCGGTTGCCCTTCGAAGACCCATGCGAAATCTGAAGGCACTAAAATGCATGTATTCCCGAAAACTGTTGATCGAATAAGAGAATGGGTCAGACATTGCGGATATCCACTGGATGAGCTGGAAAGTAGAGTCCAACAAGTCCTACAGGACAAGAGGGGTGATCGATACCGCATCTGCAGCCGGCACTTTTCCTTGGACATGTACACAACATTTTGGGTAACAAAGAAGAATAAACGGCGAACGACACGGAAATGGCTCGAAAACGCTATTCCCACTCTATTCGTCCACATTCCGCCACCGGTGATTCAAGTGTCCGGATTTAGCTTTAGGCCTTGCGGTAGTGTGTAGTTAACCGAACGGATTAATTGATATTGTAGGTGTTCTATCGTTTGTAATAATTTTGATATTGATGAGTATAGTTTTTTGAATAATGACATTTATCAATATATTCTTTTTCGATTTCATAACCCACAAACGCAATGTATATATATGGGAACAGGGAACTGTGCTGTATTGAGCATTTTTCAAGTATTCTGTCGCCTTCCATGGCTATTTTTAATATTGGCATTTCATAATCAATCATTAATTTACCTTTACAACTTCTTGACTATCCCTTGAATCTGAAGCAAGAACATTCTACATCCTTGACGTGGTCGCAGTTATCAACCACTTCTAGCGCGTATCAGGTAATCTTACTAGGCTAATCCGCTACAGACTTGTTTTATGCATGTCAAGTAATAGTTTTTTTTTATCGTGTAATTATTTTACCAAATGTTTGGTTAGTGCTTTCCAATTGATATACACCTTAGTTATCGTCCACTGGTGTTTGTTTTCAGTTATAATTAGTGTTATCCATACTAATGCAAGTACTGTCTTTCAGGGAGATGCTGAAGCGTCCGCCACATCTACAACATTTCTAGATGTTCTTCACCAGCAGGAGGTATGGATACTGACAGCTCCATCGAGCGTCATCATCAGAGCTGGAATTCTTGTCGTTTGATTGTTCGACACAATGTTTCATTCGTGGTTAGCCGTTGATATGTACCTGTGCTGTCGACCCCAGAGGTGTGTTATGTTTTCACTATTGTAATCCTCACTAATGCAAGTACTATGTTTCAGGCAGTTGATGGAGCGTCAACCCCTGCACTTGATGCAGAGCCTGACATTAAAGTAATTCCAGGGGAAGTGGAAGCGGGACCATGCGTATACGAATCGGCGTAACAGCTGTCAGAAGTGCGCACTACATTTGCAACATCCATAGATATTCTTCAGCAGCACGAGGTATGGATAATGACAGCTCCATCATGCGTGATCATATAACGTGATTCCATTTGCTATACTTTCTTCCCTATTAACGCAAGTGCTGTGTTTCAGGGAGACGACGAAGCTTCCACCACAATCACAACCTCATTTAGATGATGCAGATGTAAAGGAATCGGAGAAATAAGTCGATGATATGTGATCATATTTAGATTTTCCTTAATTCTTTTGGACAATGCATCATTTGCGGTTATCTCTTTATATGTACCTGTGCCGTCGACCCCAAGTGTGTGTTGTGTTTCCAATATTGAAAAGCATACTAATGCAAGTACTGTGTTTCAGGGAGATGCGGATGCCTCTTCTCCAATACAACCATTCATGGCAGTCCATGCAGAGCCAGAGGTATGGATACTGACAGTTCCATCGAAATAGATCATCACTGGTCGAATACTTGTCGTTTGATTGTTGCACACAATGTTTAAATCGTGTTTGGCTATTGAGATGTACCTGTGTGTTCGTCCTCACGTGTGTTTTATTCTAACAATATTTTGATACATAGTAATGAAAGTACTATGTTTCAGGGAGACAATGGAGCCTCATTCTGTGCTGTCTATGCGGATACAGAAAATATAGTCATTGCAGCGCAAGAGGAAGGGAGGACATGCGGAAACGAATCGGAGCTACAGCGTGCAGATGTTGAAGGTCGAGTCAAAAAAGTTGCAAAGAAAAAAAAACAAAAAAAGGTTAGTTACAAACAGTTCATAACTTTAAAAAAATGTTTGTGCTGGGGACTATTTTATGTTTTTTTCCAGTCAATTCTACTACACTCCATCTTGTGTTTAAACTGAACATCCCTTTTCCAATCTCTCCTCCAGTTACCCGTGGGTGTCAGAACTTTACATACACAGACAGTGAAGCGAATGAGAGATGTGGCTTGCCAGACCGTGTACACTATGGAGGAACTATTAATTGAGGCGAGGGGTGTTCAGGCTTGAGATGCTCATGTATAAAGGCCAGAACATGAATTAACTGTGTTTGGAGACTACAGCAAAGTTGCATTGGACCATAGCTACAGTGCGACCGCACCACCACAAGAAGATGTTATTGAATGTATTGAAGATAGCTCTGAAGTAGTTGCAGATCAATTCACACAATCTACACCCGCCAAAAATGTGCCACCAAAAAACCTGTCGACATTGTTGTGTTCTCCCATCAATGTTGAAGTAATAGATGTCGAAATGACAGAATTAACCAGCCGCAGCATCCATAGACGCATCAGAACTTTATCAGCGATATTACTTTCCAATGTATTGAAATCTCCACGTCGGCACAGGCCGAAACATTGTGACGCAGGATGACAGTCTAATGAAAGAGAGCAAATACATTGTATTCGACAGTTGTTTGATGGAAATTATAAGTATGCTGAAATGTGTGCATTCCATTAGAGGGAAAGTATGTGGGAAGCCATTGATTAATGTGACTCGTCAAATAAAAGGCAGTAATGTCAAAATAAATGCCACCTGTAGATTAAATCATAGGTTCTCATGGTCTGCACAACCGATGCTGGGGAAACTGCCAGCAGGCAATCTACTGTGTGCAGCTGCATCACTTTTTAGTGGCTCCAGTTTTAGAAAGTTAGAGGCTTTCTTTCAGTTTGTGGGACTCCATTTAATTTCTAAAGCGCTGTACTACATATGCCAACGTGAGTATCTGTTTCCGGCCATTAGTGATGCTTGGAAAATTGAACAATTGTCTCTAGCAAGTACATTCGAAGGCAAACGATTCAGGCTAGCCGGCGATGGACAGTGCGACAGCCCTGGATTTTCTGCCAAGTACTGCACCTACCACTTTCAGGACATGGATAGTAAGAAAATTGTGAGTTCGGTGGTCGTGCAGGTAACACAATGTACATCGTCAGTGGCCATGGAGAAACTAGGATTTATAAAATCAGTGGAATATCTACAATCAAGGGGAATGCACATCGACCTCATAGCCACGGATAGACACGTTTCAATTGCCAAGACAATGAGAGAGCAGAACCCACATATTAAACATCAATTTGACGTATGGCATCTTGCTAAATCAATCAATAAGAAAATCTCGGCTGCAGGGAAAAAAAAGGTTTGGAAAGTATTTTGCAGTGGTCACATTCTATCACCAACCATCTTTGGTGGAGCTCAAAAACTTGTGAAGGGTCAGTGGAAATACTACTTGAAAAATGGTGGTCACTGATGCACCACTGTACCAACGTTCACCGCTGGACAGCAAATCAACATTTCCACCAATGTGAACATGGCCCTTTGTCCACAGAGGAGGCACGGAAGAAGAAGTGGTTGATTCCATCTTCACCGACACACAAAGCCATTGAGAAGATTGTTTTCGACAAAACTCTATCAAGAGATTTGAGAGGACTGACAGAATTCTGTCACACAGGAGATTTGGAGGTGTTCCACAATATGTGCCTAAAGTACAGGCCAAAGCGCTTGCATTTTAGCTTTCGGGGCATGAAACATCGCACTCTACTAGCGGTCTTGGCCCATAACAGCAATGTCGGACGTGAACAATCTAGGACTAGGGGTAAAGTAAGGATGCCTTGCTACACTAAGGTGTTTTCAAAACGAAGTAAGCAATGGGTAATCAAACAAGTCTATGATGAAATGCAGTTTGACTTTGTGAAAGGCCTTATTGTTGCTGTGTTAGAGAAGCACAGATATGGAATTTTGGACGTTTCTGTGCAGAGCAGTGATCCATTGCCACCGAACATTGCGACTGTGCCATGCCAACCCGAAGCACAGCTGATTGTGAAGTACAAATCCCAGTTTAAATAATTGCAATACGATTGTCTTTTTGTAAATAAATGTTATTGTACAGTGTACCTGTAAACCTAACCCCTACCTTCACCATCATGGGTGGCGAACAAGCTGGGTGTCATGTCTGAATTCTCTCTATTCACCTCAAATATGTGTATGTATATGTTTTTCTCATGTCTCATCTCATGTAAATGCTGCGCACTGTTAACGGAGGGGAGGCTTGCGTATTGCAAATAATAAAACAAAAACAATAAATCTCACTTTTAACTCAACTCCTGTGGTACTTTACACTTTCCCTGACCTTCCGCCAAAAATTAAATGTCTCAATTTGGGCTGCAAAGCTCGCAGACAACGGGGACAAAATTGGGGCACTTAGAACGCACCAGCCAAGCGGGCCGTGGCATTTGGGAGAGAAGCCAGTTCGCATTTGCACATTGAGGCGCACTACATAGACGGATTCTAAACTTCAAGTTCTCACAGATGCCTATACTACGTGATGTTGCAAATAAAGAATGCGAAGGACAGCAGCTTTGATTTTCAGCTCGCGCCCAGATGAGGCCCACAAGTCGCACTGGAAGTATAAGGGTCTATTGTTTTTTTTACCTTGAGACAGGGACCATGCCAAAAGAACTACATTTGAAGGGGGTGCGCAATAACGTAAGACGATAAGGCAGAAAATTCAGAAACTAGACCGAGTTTCATTTTAGTTCAGTATACGAAAAATCGTTGTCAAGAGCACGGTCTGTTTTACAGACTGCATTACGAAGAGACACAATGGAAATTTCAAATATAATGTAAGTACATCTTTACATGCTTTTATACCAGAATGAAGATTTAATGAATGGATGCATGAATAAATGAATGAATGAAGAGCTAGGAAAAGCAAGGAAAACATGTTCGTAGTGGGCACATGGGCATGCAGGTCCACTGGTCTCAGCGATCTCGGTCCTTGGCCCAGCCACTTTTCCCTGCACTGCCTCCCTGCACTACAGGACTGTCTCTGTATCCTTCAGCACCTTCTCCCGGCATTTACCTTGCACTTGCCAGCAGCTGGCCCTATTATTTAATTTGTATTCAACTAACCAGGACCAGCACTCCCCCATCTCCCCCCACCTTCCCCATGCGCGATCAGAAAGACACCTGGCCTAGTAGGATCGTTGTCTGTCTGCCCTTGTTCCCCACCTGCCTCGTCGCGCCTAGAAACACGAGTATAGGCGCGTTACAAATGCCATATCCTATATCATATCATTCCTCACGCATGTAGACTAACTGTTGTTTATCATTGTGTGTTGGCCTCGATTTATTTCGTTACTTTTCACATTGATTTTAGAGCCGAACATACTCCATTGAACTATCCTTGCAAGCAAATAGTTTCTGATCGGCTGTAATAAATAAAATAAGTAATATTAATGAAGATCGGCTGGCGAGACTAATTATAATTTTTTTGTTTTCATAACAGGTATTTGCTCCCCTTCTGCTACTGCCATCGGTTTGAGACACCAGCAGATGGCTTCTACAGTAGACACCTGCAGCTTTGTGTGAACAACTGGAGCACACTGACAATTTTATGGTACGATCGCCAAGGGCCCACATGCCCTTATGCTGTAGTAGTGGCTAGAAGCAACATATCAACCTTTACGATGGACTAGTGCCTAGTTGATGGAACAGCCTTGCGGTTCACCGTGCTTCCAAAGTGCTTCTTTTAACAAAAAGCAACACCCTGTGTACCATGGCGGATACAGATAAAAGAAAATAAATGGCTTTCGGAGTTCATATGGCAATTGCTGAATATTCTCTAAACATTTAATGTAAAATAAATGTACTTTACCAAATGTACCGTGTTGCTGTTTGATTTTAAAGTACAGATTCATATTCCGAATTGTGGCGCGCTGTGTTGTGAGATGGTCTGTGTTGGTTTCCGGGTTCTGTGTGGAGTCGCGTAGAAGACAATTGGGCGCATTTGCCTACGCAGCACAGTAATGTCACGGAGAGGGGCGGGGAATATGAATGTTTTGATAATGTCAGGCTCAGGGGCGGGGGAATTGATTTAGTGCCGCAAAAGCAGGTCAGCCAGGGCGATGGGGGAAATGATAGGATTATCAGAAAATAGCGGCGCCCTGGTGCTTGTTTTCGCGTGCGTTTAATGGACGAAAACTCTGGTAAGGTCCATAGGAAAGTTTTCTAAAATCGAGCCACTCAGGCTTAAAAAAACATGGCCGACCCGTAGGAACAATAAAAAATTTTACTAGACCATGCCTTTAACTTAAAGTGCCTGTAACTCACTCACTCTGCGAGCGGAAGTAACCGCAATTAAAAACAGTTTTCAGAGTTAACAGCCTCAAAGGGCAAGAATGTAAAAACTCAACGGAGCACCCATAAGAAACTTAAGAACAAGATTTAAATCCCAACCAGGCTCCAGGAAATGTGACGGAGGGAACACATTAGTGAGACCTTTCAGAAACTGTGAAATTAAAGGGATTTTAAAGTAGGAACACTCTTCAGACGAGCGCTTAAAGATGGACAGCGCCGCCAGGTAACCTTTAATGGTACCCACTTGCAAGCCCCTGTGGGCCAAAGAAAGTAAAAAGGACAGAACCATGGGGATGTCACATGCAAAAGGATCCACATTCTGAACTCTGCACCAGTCGCAGAACTTACGCCAACGGCAACAGTACAGAGACTTTGTTGCTGGCCGTCGGGCCAAGAGCAACACCTCCATCAAGTCTTCAGGGAGGTCCCAATCCTTATAACTCAACCTTTCAGAAGCCAAGCGTGAAGGTTGAGGGATCTGACCTCTGGATGGAGAACCTGACCATCCCCCTCCCGTGAGAGCAGATCATCTCGGTAGGGAAGACAACGTGGAGGGCAGATGGACAAGTCGAGAAGGTCCGGGTACCACGTCCTCCGAGCCCACGCCGGAGCAATGAGGGTCATCCGGGAACCGAACTTCCGTAACCTCCGCAGCACTTGCGGGATGACGGAGACTGGAGGAAACGCGTACAGCAGTGGGAATGACCACTCCACCACGAACACGTCTCCTAAGGCTCCTTTTGGACGAAATTCCCGCGAGCAGAACCTCTCGCACTTCTGGTTGACACTGGAGGCGAAGAGATCCACTTGAGGGGACCCCCAAAGGGCGAAGATCTCCAGGAGAATCTCCTGAGCCAACTCCCACTTGTGAGAGAACGTGCTCTGCCTTCTCAGAGCGTCCGCCGTCACGTTTTCGTCTCTGGCCAGATGAACTGCCGAGATCGAAACTTCCTGCTGGATGGCCCAGAACTCGAGCTGCATCGCCTCCCTGCACAGAGGAAGTGACCCTGCCCCCCCTTTTTGTTGAGGTAGTGCATGGCCACTGTGTTGTCCGTCAGGATCAGGACATTATTTCCTCGCAGTCGGCAGAAAAGCCTTCAGGGCTAGCCTGACGGCCCTCAGCTCCAACAGATTGATATGGAGTCTGGACTCCGACGGAGACCAACGACCGCTGACTGTCAGCTCGTTGACATGAGCTCCCCATCCCGTGAGGGATGCATCCGTCACGATCGTCACCTCCGGCCAGGGAAGCCAAAAAGGAGCCCCCTTCATCAAGTTGCCTTCGAAGGCCCACCACAGAAGGTCCTGGGCGACCAAGGGCAGCACCTGAACTGGGTCCGACATCCTGCCGGAGGACTGCGACCATTGCATCTTGAGTGCCCACTGCAAAGATCTCATCCGCAGGCGAGCCTCTGGCACCAGAAGAATGCAGGATGCCATGAGGCCGAGCAACCTCAAGAACTCGAACACTGGGAGCGTCTGGGCATGCTGAAACTTGTGCACCATCTGCTGAATGTGAAGAGCCCTCACCTAGGGAGGAAAACACTGCCCCAGGGAAGTGTCTAGCACTGCTCCGATGTACTGCAGCCGCTGTGTTGGCGTCAAATGGGACTTCTTTAAATTGAGGGAGAAGCCCAGCCTGCGAAGGGAGTGGCAGGTGACGGACAGATGATCCAGGACCTGCTCGGGAGAGCTCCCCCTGATCAACCAATCGTCCAGGTAGGGGTAGACGTGAATCCCCCCTTGCTTGAGATGCACTGCCACCACCACCATGAGCTTGGTGAAAACCCTCAGGCGGAGGTCAATCCGAACGGCAGGACCCAAAACTGAAAGTGCGAGTCGCATACCGCGAACCTCAGGTACTTCTTGTGCTTGGGATGGATCGGCACATGGAAGTAAGCATCCTTGAGGTCGAGAGACACCAACCAGTCCTGAAGCTGAAGGGCCTGGAGGACTTGAGAGAGAGTAACCATCTTGAACTTGTCCTTCCTGAGGAGTTTGTTCAAACCGCGCAAGTCCATGATGGTTCTCAATCCCCCATCTTTCTTTGAAATCAAAAGATAAGGGGAATACCATCCCTTGTTCCTCTCCGCTACAGGCACCAGTTCTATGGCGCCTTTCTCCAGCAGGGCTTGAATTTCCTGCGCAAGGAGCGGATCCGGACTCTGTAAAGAGAGGTTCCCCGGTGGATTGTTGTGAGGCCTCTGCCGAAAGGGAAGACAGTAGCCGTGGGTTATGATCTCCAAAACCCACACATCTGAAGTAATGGCACGCCACTCTACAAGATGCTGCGCCAGCCTTCCCCCAACCGGCGAACCATGGGACATGGCCTCATGACTGAGTGGTCGCGGCTGCAGCGTTACCTGAGGGCAAAGAGGCAACTGCCCGAGCGGCCTTGGCACCACGGGTACCCTGTCGTCCACCTCTGGTACCCCTGCGTTGGCCTCTTTGACTGCCAGCTCCTCTCGCTTTACTGAAGGACGAGTAATAGCGAAAGGAACCACCCCTCCATTGCTGTCCCCTAGGACGAAAAGGCGGAGGTTGGCGAACTGCAGCGCCCAACGACTTCGCTGCAGCTTTGGAGGTCTGCAACCTCTCAAGGCTCTCGTCAGCCTTGCTGCCAAAAAGGTGTTCACCGTCAAAGGGCATGTTGAGGAGCCGGGACTGCACATCAGGAGCAAACCCAGACTTCCGCAACCACGCAAACCTGCGTATCACGGTGCTCGCCGCCATGGACCTGCTGACGCATTCAGCCATGTCCAAACCCGACTGAACGGACTCACATGGCATCCTTACCATCCTGGACCATAGCAAGGAAACCATCCCGTTCGTCCCCTTCGGGAATATGGTCAGCCGCTAACGCAACAGTTCCACAGAGTGTGTGTGAAACGAGACAAGGCACAAATGGAGTTGGCCGCCTGAAGCGCCATACCACCTGAAGAAAACACTTTCTTCGCCCAGCCATCAAAACGTTTGTCGTCCCTATCAGGAGGGATGGTGGGGTACGACGCCTGCTTTGCCGGGGCCGTGGCTGCCTGCACCACCAAACTCTCCGGAGTGGGGTGCCTGGTCAAGTAGCAGGGGTCGCTACTGGCTGGACGGTATTTTCGCGACAAGGACCTGCCCACCGCCGGGAGACTCTCCGGAGAAGTCCAACCCGCCGCCACCCTTCTCTGTAGAGCCATATGAAACGGCAGTACCGGGTCAGTTGGGGGACCAACATCAAGGATGTCCGTGATATCATCCTGCACAAACTCCCCTGGGGGAGCAGACCATCCCAAGTACTCGGAGACCCTAGCCATAAGGCGCCGGTACGAGGAATCGGCATGAGAGCCAGGCTCAGGCCTACAAAACACTACCTCCAGAGAGGTGTCCAGTCCACTGGCATCATGCAGTGACTCCCTCAAATCGTCAAATTGACTATGGCCCGAGACCATCTCATCTGGAACCTTACTAGGAACCAGGCCATCAGAATCCACATCCACCTCCGAAATATATTCCAGGTGATGAAAAGAAGGCACCCAAGAGTGCTTGCTCTTAACGAGAGCCTTTCTAGGGGGTGCCCCCGTGCCACGGGGTACCTCTGACACCCTGGCCTCGAAAGGCGTCGAGGGCGTCGAGTGAATCGGCGCCGGCATCGAGAGAACAGGCATCGGCGTCGACGTCAGATGCAGCGCCGCCAGCATCGACGGCGCCAACACAGTCCTCGAAGCCGGAGCTCCGAGCATGTCCTTCGACGACCTGAGCGTCGAGGGCTTCGACGACTTCCTCGGAGCCGGAGCCTCGAGAAAGCCTGTCGACGCCTCAGGCGTCGATGTCTTCCTCGAAGACATCACAGGTGCACACGGTCTCGAACGCGTCGAGGACCGGTACCTGGAACGGGTACGTCGAGAACGAGTCCCCTTGTCCGAACGGGACCTCTCCCGTGACTCGTGCCGACCACTCTTGCGAGCGGTGTCTCTCGACCTCTCACGGCCGACCCCACTCGGGGGCGCGGATGGCTTAGTACCCTGCGACTCGAGAATCGCCAGCATTTTCTTCCCGAAGGAAGCCCATTCCTCCGGCGTCGCACGGCTGGTGGGGTAAGCGACGTGCCGGGCAGAGTCCTCAGAAGAAGACCTGGAAGACGACCGCTGTCGGCACTTCCGAGAATGCCTCAAAGAGGCCGAGGAGTGGCGAGACCGACTCCTAGAAGGAGACCCACGAGACTTCCGACGACGACGCGGAGAGTCACCTCTCGAATCATCCGTCGAAAGTCCCGGAGACTTTGACTTCCGGGGCTTGGACACCGACCTACCGACAACTACTTCTTACGTTCCCGTAAGGCTTTGGACATGAGCGACTGGCAGTCGATAGTTATCCGTGTCGTGGGCCTCCCCGAGGCACCAGAGGCAGGCGTCGTGCAAGTCCGTCACCGACATCTTGGACCCACACTCCCCGCACTTCTTGAAGCCCGGACGCGGGGTCGAAGACGAAGTAGAAGACATCTTCTTACGAATTGTCACAAAAACGAACAGGTTCGAAGAACCGAGAAGAACAGAACTCCAAAGAGTCGAGGCGTAACCGAGATTCACGAAGCAACACGTTTGCGGAAAAAACAGAACTGAGGCTACGGGCGTCGTGCGTCCTACTTATCACATCTGATGACGTCGGAGGAGGTCCTCTGCGACGGCGCATCGACGCAGAAAAAAGTTTCCGAAACAGCACAGCTGTGGTGATTACCTGCCATAGATATGGAATACGTCAGAGGACCCAATCCCCTCGAAATGGGGGTTTCTGCTGACCTCCCTCTGGTTAAGCACCAGAGGTTTCACTAGCCTGACCTGGTTTCATATGGTGTTTACCCTTCTTAGGTTTTGTGGCCCTCTTTTGGGTGGTTGGAATTGAAATTCTCTTCTCCATCTTTCTTTTGCTGCTTGCCCTCATCCTTTTTGGGAGTTGCCCCAGAATCATGAGTGGCCTTGTTGGCAACCCACAAGTCAGCAGCCTTTGCTAACGTTTTGGGATCAATCTCATTTGAGTCAACCAAGTGCTGTCTCAGCTCAGGAGTGCAGGCATAAAAAATAGATTCTAACAAAAACACATTTGTCAACCCTTCAAAGCAGTTCACTCTGTAACCCTTAACCCAACCATCCAAGTTTTTTTAAACATTCACACACCCAGGAAGTCCTAAACCTCTTACGGTACTGGGAAGGAGTTTTCCCAAATCTGGCTATCAAAGCCAGATCACATTCTCATACTCTGTCAAGTTCACTCACCTCCATTACAGCATCAGTTGCAGCCAAGGAATCAACTGATTCCCTTTGAGACCCTGAATCCCATTATTATATTCAAAAGCACCCAAACAATCCAAAATATCAAGTTCAACATCATAGTTTAGTTTATTTTCTTACATAGCGCGCCTAACCCAACGGTATCTGAGCGCTTAAACTTGGGTACAGTTGGTGGGTTACAGATCACCATACAAAGCAATCACAAAATATAATACCAGTCACAGATGCAAAATATCCAGAGCAATAGCCACAGTACATATTTACATTAATACAGGTTGAAGCATATTTACAGAAACACAAGGGATATACAAACATTACAGTTGATTGAAGAGCAGAGTGTGCCAATTAGCAATACATTATGTATAGGTTACTGAGAAGGGCAGAGAGCGCTAAATTAGAACGCAGATTGGGCGAGGAGCCAGGATTTGGTCTTGGCTCCGAAGGACCAGAAAGAGGGTGCTGCTCTTATGTCAGGGGCCAGGGAGTTCCAGCATTTGGCCGCTAATACTGGGAAGCTGGCTGCTCCTGCAATTTTTAAGTTGTATTTAGGGATAGTGATTTGGTTGAGGTAGTTCGCTATGGTCGGTCTGTTCGACTGGTGTCTGCAGAATTTGTCAATTCAGGTATTTCGGGGCCGTGTTGGATAGGCATTTGAGAATGACGACTAGTGATCGAGGGTGATTCTGTCACACACCGGAAGCCAGATTGCTTCCTTTCTAAGGGCTGAGATATGGCTGTAACGAGGGATATTTAAGGCTGATCTTAAAGCATTGTTCTGGAGAACTTGGGAGTTTGTTTAGGTTCCGAGTGGCGGAACCAAGGAATAGGGTGTTACAGTAATCCAGCTTCGAGAGGATTAGAGCTCTGGCGAGTGTGGAACAACTGTTAGTGGATAAGAACAGTTTACAGACATTGATGAGTTTGTTAATATAGGTAGTGGAAGATGCTGTGGGGTTAACCTGTTTTTTTAGGGATAAGGTGGAGTTTAAGTAGACCCCAAGCAGTTTGACTTCACTGGATACTTTTATAGTGTTCCCATCAATGATGAAAGCTGAATAGCGGCTGTCTAGTTTGTTGAGGCGGGCTTGGGAACCGATGATCAGGAGCTCAGTCTTGTCATCATTTAGACAGACTGCGAGTGGCCATACAGGCTTGGATCTCAAGATGGATGTTGATCAACTTGGTGTCTTGGGTGTAGCAACCAGTGAGCGTGATGAGGATCCGAGTGTCATCCGTGTAACTAGTGTAGGTGACAACCAGATTGTCAAGACGGTCGAAGAGAAGCTTCGTAAATATATATTATAAAGCGTGGGGGGAAAAGGCAGGAACCCTGCGGCACTGCACAATGGACGGGGATAGGCCGTACAGATGCGGATGGCGCAAAGTCCTGGTGGACTCTTTCTCCCACTCTTAGACATGATTTGAGATATCCTTTGACTTTGTAATGTGTTTTATGGGCTATGGGGTCTCTCTTTTACTCCATAGGGTTTCATGTATGTTTGGTAAGTGTGTTACACAGCACCCTCAGTGCAGTAACACAGGGGTGTCATAGTGACCCCCAAACAGACTCTGTACCCTGGGACTGAATACTGTCTCCTAGGGCATGTAAAGTCACCATTGACTTTACTAGTCTTAAATTGTGAACAGAACCAGTGCAAACCATCATATTGTGGAAGTACTGGTAGGGGTAATCAGATTGCCCCTGGGTCTGTTTTTCGAGGGGGCACTGTGCAGTCCCCCCTCGTCGAGTTTGTGGCTGGTGGCAGTGGTTACCACGCGAAACATTCCACTGGAATATTTCCTATGGGATTTTCCCATTCATTTTAAACGCACCACTTTTTTTGGTGCAATGTTAAAAATACCGCTGGGTTATTTATTTAATATTTCTTCCAAGGTTGGGTCTTTTTGCCAGGACTCGGTTTTAAAATGGTGTTTGTGTTCGCCTCTGTAACTCCAACCCAAGTCGAGCCCTTTGTTCTACTTTTTGGCGGGCTTCTGCACAGAAGCCTCCAAAAGTGGTGCCACTCTGTCTGGGTCTACAGGATGTGTGGGAGGGGATTTTTGGCACCCTGGACTGAGTTGCCTCGGCAACTCAAGTCACACTCTTGTGTGATTGGCCCAGTGGTGAGCCGCCCGGCTCACCACTTAGCATGTTTGAGTGACAGCTAGGACTGATGAATGGGGGTTTTCTGCATAAAAGCAGGGCTTTGGGGACTGGAACTTCAGAAGTCGCCACAGGACCAAAGAATCCGAAGAGGGAGAAGCTGAGCCGACCTGCAACGACAACACCACCGGTGGAGCCCTGCTGAACCGTCTCACCTCTTCCCAACGACAGAGAAGATCTTCATCCCGGAGAGTCTTATTCCTCTGAACTGGTGGGGATAACCAGTTCGCCCTCTTTTCGCCTTCCTGGGTCGTCTCATGGTCGAATCGCTGTGCCAAGCACCCCAGCGGCCGGATAGCCACGCTTCACCACTACTGCGAATAAAAGGGTAGAACCTTTTAATCGGGAAACTCCGCGGCTGGTTTCTTCCCTGGCAGTGCAACGACCTCCAGTTTTCCTCCACGTCGAGATCTTCTCTTCCCCTGGACGAAGCACCGACTTGCACCCGCTGCCAGGAACAACTGCCCCCGCTGGAGCTTTCTCACCATTTCAGGGACTGTGTCCCGCCTGGTCTCCCTTGCAACAGACTGTTCAAGGTGTCCCGTAAATCCTTGACTCTCTATCCTGGGGTGACTAGGGACCAGCTAACTAACTTTTCCTGAACTGATCCAACCCTTTTTGAACTATCTGCAAAGGCTTTTTAAAGTATTATTCAACTGTGTGATCTTGGACACATTCCGCCTTGCTCTCTCCAAGAGTGGGCCTGGCCTATGAACTTTCTTGCTCTAACAGTAGACTCTGCCTTTCTGACTTGCTGTGGTTCTGTTTAAAGTGTTGGTATTGTGTACTTTCCTAATTCTACCTTTTCTCTCCCTTTTTAACCAACTTACTGGAGTGCCATCTTAGGTTAAGCGCTCACCTCCGTCTGCCAATAAGTGGTGTTTTAACTAAGACTTGTTCAATAAGTAACCAGGGATGTAAATATATTGATAGTGACTGTGTTTGAACTTGCTTGCCATATTAGTGTTAGTGTATTTTACAAGTGTGTTTTTAAATAAATAATTATATACTTTTATACCAAAGCTCTGGTCAGTGTTTGCTTGTGCTACTGTATCTCTGTACCTATTTTTTATACTCTATATACTGTCTAACTCTTCTTGAGAGAAGTCTGGCTGCTCAACCACAGCTACCAGGTAAATCTAGGTGGTACAGACTGCTACCAATTGGGTTTACTGCCAACACCTGTAGTCTTAAGCCTTTTGCAGTGGTCCCTAAGGTAAATGCAAAGGTTTCTGCCTAACACAAGACGGTTGAAGAGAAGCTTCGTAAATAAATTATAAAGCGTGGGGGAAATGCAGGAACCCTGCGGCACTGCACAATGGACGGGGATAGGCGGCACAGATGCGGATGGCGCAAAGCCCTGGTGGTTCTATTGGCAGGGAAGGATTGGATTCAGCTGAAAGCAGAGAGAAGGCTGCTGCTCTTACCTGGTAACCTTCTTTCGATGGGATGGTCCGACGACGTATTCCATATCTATTACCGGTAATCACCACAACTGTGCTGCTTCGGAAAATTTTCAGTGTCTGCGTCCTGCGTCGATATGCTGTCCTCGAGGGCCTGCGTGGAGTCGACATCACCGGATGTTATAAGTAGGACGCGCGACGCCCGTAGCCTCAGTTGTAGTTTTTTCCCCAGAACGTGTGGCACCAATCTTCTGCCAGTATGACCACAGAAAGCCTTGCGAAAACGTAAGCTGCAATAGCATAAGAAATTCTCTAGCGGGGCAGGTAGTGAGGGAGAGCGATATGGAATACGTCGTCAGACCATCCCATCGAAAGAAGGTTACCAGGTAAGAGAGTAACTTGTTCTTCGAGGGGATTGGGTCCTCCAACGTATTCCATATCTATGACAGACTCCCAAAGCAGTACCAACGTATGGAGGAGGGAAAAGAATTTAGAATATTGAAATTTAGAATGCCCAAAAAAATTGCAGAGTAAAGGACTGCCTTGCCAAAGGCCAGATCATGCCCATGGATAGAATCTAGGGAGTAGTGTCTTACAAAAGTATGGACCGAAGCCCATGTGGCTGCTTCACAGATGTTACGAATACGAACACCCCTCTGCAGGGCAGTAGAGGCAGCCATACCCCTAGTAGAATGGGCCTGTAAGCCTACCGGAGGGTCCTTACCCGCCAAGCGCCAACATTCAAAAATTGCCAATATAATCCATCTAGACAAAGTCTGCTTAGTAACAGCTTGTCCCAAACGCCTTCCAGCGTAACCTATAAAGAGCTGATCGTCCACTCTGGATCCTAGGAGAGCTTTAAGTTTCTACATTTCACGCATGTCTGGGGTCAACCTATGGAGCCTCTCCTCTTCCTTACCAGGATGCGAAGGAGGATAAAATACCGGAAGAATGACCTTCCGGCATAAATGAAATTCCGACACCACTTTCAGAAGAAAGGAAGGACGAACCCTAAGGACAACCTTGTCCTTCTGAAACACCGTGAAGGGTGGCTTAACAGAAAGTGCCTGCAATGCACTCATTCTGCGAGCAGAAGTAACCGCAAGTAAAAATACAGTTTTAAGGGTCAACAGTCTCAACGGAGAAGAATGTAAAGGCTCAAATGGAGCACCCATTAGGAATTTTAGAACAAGGTTCAAATCCCAACCGGGCACCTGGAAAGGTGACGGTGGAAACACATTAGTGAGCCCTTTCAGAAACTGAGAAATTAAAGGAATTTTGAAATAAGAACACTCCGAGCGCTTAAATATGGACAGCGCCGCCAGGTAACCTTTAAATGGTACCCACTTGCAGGCCCTTGTGTGCTAACGAAAGCAAAAAAGACAGAACCACAGGAATGTCACATGAAAAAGGATCCACATTCTTATCCCTGCACGACTCGCAGAACTTCCTCCAACGGCAACGGTACAGGGACTATGTTGCAGGCCGTCTGGCCGGAAGCAACACCTCCATCACGTCTTCAGGGAAGTCCCAATCCTTATACCTCAAACTTTCAGAAGCCAAGCGTGAAGGATGAGGGATCTGACCTCTGGATGGAGAACCAGACCGCCCCCCCTCCCTCCCGTGAGAGCAGATCGTCTCAGTAGGGAAAACGGCGTAGAGGGCAGATGGACAAGTCGAGAAGGTCCGGGTACCACGTTCTCCAGGCCCATGCCGGAGCAATGAGGATCATCTGGGAACCTAACCTCTGTAACCTCCGCAGCACTTGCGGGATGACGGGGACTGGAGGAAATGCGTACAGCAGTGGGGACTGGAGGAAATGCGTACAGCAGTGGGAATGAAAACTCCACCACGAACGCGTCCCCTAAGGCTCCTCTTGGAGGAAATTCCCACGAGCAGAACCTTTCGCACTTCCGGTTGACACTGGAGGCGAAGAGATCCAATTGTGGGGTCCCCCAAAGGGCGAAGATCTCCAAGAGAACTTCCTGAGCCAGCTCCCACTCGTGAGAGATCACGCTCTGCCCGTTCAGAGCGTCCGCCGTGTCGTTTTCGTCTCCGGCCAGATGAACTGCCGAGATCGAAATTTCCTGCTGGACGGCCCAGAACCAGAGCTGCATCACCTCCCTGCACAGAGGAAGTGACTCTGCCCCCCGCTTTTGTTGAGGTAGTGCATGGCCACTGTGTTGTCCGTCAGAATCAGGACATTCTTCCCTCGCACAGTCGGCAGAAAAGCCTTCGGGACAAGCCTGACGGCCCTCAGCTCCAACAGATTGATATGGAGTCTGGACTCCGACTGAGACCAACGACCGCTGACTGTCAACTCTTTGGCATGAGTTCCCCATCCCGTGAGGGATGCGTCCGTCACGATCGTCACCTCCGGACAGGGTAGCCAAAATGGAGCCCCCCCCCTTCATCAGATTGCCTTTGACAGCCCACCACAGAAGGTCCTGGGTGACCGAGGGCGGCACCTGAACGGAGTCCGACATCCTGCCGGAGGACTGTGACCACTGCATCTTGAGAGCCCATTGCAGAGATCTCTTCCGCAACCTGGCCTCTGGCACCAGAAGAATGCAGGATGCCATGAGGCCGAGTAACCTCAAGAACTCGAACGCCGGGATTGATTGATATTTTATTTCTATTGCGCTTGTACACAAGTGTTTCAGAGCGCGACAAGGCAAGGGAGGGGAACAGGGGAGAACAAAACAGCAATCTTACTAGGCCCAGTGACATTGAGAACACGCAAGTGCATGGGGGAGGGGAAAAGTGCATGGAAGGGGGGAGAGGTGGAAAGTGCGAAGCAGAGGAGAAACAGATAAATAACAATAAATAAATAATAAAGGCAACAAACAGTGGTAATGCAGCCATCAATTTGCAAGTGCCAGGTTTAAGGCAGCAGACAAGGTAGGTCCGATAAGTGCAGGAAGAAAAAGGGGGGACAGATACAGACCCCAGTGCAAGGGATGGCCCGGAGGCAGTGCGGGAGGGTGGCAAGATGAGCAGGTACCTGGGCCCAAAAGAGGGTGGCCAGGTGCACGGTGCTAAGAGAGAACAGATTAGCAGAGGAGAGGGGGAGCGAAGCAGAAGAAAAGAGGAAGGTCTTGAGGTGCTTCCGGAACGGGAGATGGTTCTCCTCAAGTTGTAGAGTGGCAAGGAGGCTGTTCCAGAGGGAGGCCCCAGCCGAAGACAGATCTACCCCCAGCTTGTTTATAAGAAAAACGACTGACCCTGAGTGAGTTGGAGGTAGAGGAGCGAAGAGCTCGAGAGGGGAGGTATTTGCAGAGGGATAGCTGAAGCCATTTTGGACCCAGGCCCCAGAAAGCCTTGTGGACAATGCAGAGGGTTTTGAATTTAATCCTTGCATCCACTCGGAGCCAGTGGAGAGATTTCAGAGCTGGAGAGATACGATCCCAGGGCTTGAGGCCAAGGACAAGTCTTGCAGTCCTGTTCTGGATTAGTTGCAGAGGGCGGAGAGTAGAGGCAGGTAGATTTAGAAAGAGGCTGTTACAATAGTCCAAGCTAGAGAGAACCAGAGCTTGAGATACCATGAGCTTCTGGGGGAAGGAGAGGAAAGGCAGAGTACCTCTGAGGAGGTGCAGTCGGAGATTTGACTTTTTAGAGACCGCCGATGTGGGCGGAGAAGGAAAGGGTTGTCAAAGATGGCCCGAGGTTTTTAGCCTTGCAGGTGGGGGTAGGAGGAGGGCCAAGGGAGGCCGGCCAGAGAGTGAAGGGAAAGGATGGTGAAGGTGTGCCGATGAGGAGGATCTCCGGCTTGCTGGCATTCAGACAAAGATCATTGGCGGCACACCAATCTTGAATGGCAGTTAGGCTATCAGAGATGAGAGAGGGAGAGGAGGTGGCAGAGGGCAGCCTGAAAATGAGTTGAGTGTTGCAGCGTAGCACTGGAAATTTGAGCAGAAAATGGCAATGCAGTGGATGAGAGTTGCCAGGTATTGGTTGAAAAGCCAGGGCGAGAGGTTAGACCCCTGGGGAACACCACAGGAAGAGAGGAAGATAGATGAAAGGAAGGACCCAAGTTGGACCTGGGAGGGTCGATCTGAGAGGAAAGAGGTCAGCCAGGTCAGAGCCTGATCAGTGATACCCAGGTTTTCACGGAGACAGTTGAGCAGGATGGTATGGTTGACCGTGTCGAAGGCAGAAGAGAGATCGAGGAGGATGAGGACAGAGGGAATGTTACAGTCAAGGTGGGTGAGCAGATCTTCACGGATGTTTGGGAGAGCAGTTTCTGTGCTTCTGGCAGCTCTGAAGCCAGACTGGTGGTCATGGAGACAGCCAACAGAATTGGAATGAAGATTAAGCTGAGAGATGGCCAACTTTTCCAGGAGTTTGCCAAGAAAGGGAGTAATGGAAATTGGGCGATCGATAGCTGGACAAGAAGGATCAGCTGTGGGTTTCTTGAGAAGAGGATGCACAAAGGAGTGCTTCAGAGGGGAGGGGAAGGATCCAGAGGCAAAGGAGTGGTTGCAAAAATCAGCAAGGGCCGGAGCGAGGGTGTCAACGTGGTCCTTGATGGTTTTAGAGGAACAGGGATGGACCTGTTTTGAAGAGGTTTTCATAGATCGGACTTCTCTAGCATCCTCGTCAGGGGTGAAAAGAGGAAAGGACAAGAAGGATGGTGGGAGGGTGGCTAAAGGAGGGTCAGGAAGCACAGATGGAGAGGGAAGAGGAGGAGTGTGGGTGGAGAGGGTGGACAGGATGTCCTGGGTTTTTTTAATGAAGTGAGAGGCAAGGGCATTGCAAAGAGCCTGGGAGACAACAGGAGGGGTAGAGCCTGCAGCAGGGTTGGCCAGCTCCTTGCAGATTTTAAAGAGTTCAGCTGAGTTGTTAGATGCAGCAGAGACACGAGCTTGAATGTGGACTCTTCTTGGTGAGGACAGAGAGTTGGTATTGCCTTTGTAGCAGGCGACTGGCCAGTTTGTCAGAGGATGCACAGGAAGTCTTCCATTTCCTCTCAGCTGCCCTACACTTACGTTTAAGTGCAGCTAGGTCAGAGTCATACCAGGAATTGCACTTGGCTTTGGACTTCAAACGGATCCTCATGACAGGGGCAAGAACATCAAGCGTATCAGAAATTGAAGAGTAGAGCAGAGACAGGGCTGTATCAGGATGAGAGAGAGCCAAAGGAGGAGGGGAGAGAAAGTGGCGGCACCGGGAGACTCTGGGCATGTTGAAACTTGTGCCCCATCTGCAGAATGTGAAGAGTCCTCACATGGGGAGGGAAACACTGCCCCAGGGACGTGTCGAGCACTGCTCCGATGTACTGGAGCCGCTGAGTTGGCGTCAAGTGGGACTTCAAGTTGAGGGAGAAGCCCAGCTTGTGAAGGAAGTGGCAGGTGACTGACGGATGATCCAGGACTTGCTCGGGAGAGCGCGCCCTGATCAACCAATCGTCCAGGTAGGGGTAGACGTGAATCCCCCTTTCCTGAGAGACGCTGCCACCACCAACATTAGCTTGGTGAAAACCCTCGGGGCGGAGGTCAATCCGAACGGCAGGACCCGAAACTGAAAGTGCGAGTCGCCAACCGCGAACCTCAGGTACTTCTTGTGCCTGGGATCAATCGGCACATGAAAGTAAGCGTCCTTGAGGTCGAGAGACACCAACCAGTCCTGAAGTTGAAGGGCCTGGAGGACTTGAGAGAGAGTAACCATCTTGAACTTGTCCTTCCTGAGGAGTTTGTCCAAACCACAAAAGTCCATGATAGGTCTCAATCGCCCGTCTTTCTTCGAAATAAAAAAATAAGGGGAATACCATCCCTTTTTCCTCTCAGCTACAGGCACCAGTTCTGTAGCACCTTTCTCGAGCAGGGATTTTATTTCCTGCGCAAGGAGCAGATCCGGACTCTTCAAAGAGAGATTCCCTGGTAGATTATCGTGAGGCCTCTGCCGGAAAGGAAGTCAGTAGCCGTGGGCTATGATCTCCAGAACACACACATCTACAAGATGCTGCGCCAGCCTTCCCCCAACCGGCGAACCATGGGACATGGCCTCATGACTGAGCTGAAGCGGCTGCGGCATTTCCTGAGGGTAAAGAGGCAACTGCCCCAGCGGCCTTGGCACCTCAAGTACCTTGTTTTCCACCTCTGGTACTCCTACAGTGGCCCTTTTGACTTGCAGCTCCTCTCGATCTACCAAAGGAAGAGTAGTATCGAAAGGAACCTACCCTCCATTGCTGTCCCCCAGGACGAAAAGGCGGAGGTTGACGAACTGCAGAGTTCAACGACTTTGCTGCAGCTTTGGAGGTCTGCAACCTCTCAAGGCTCTCGTCAGCCTTGCTGCCAAAAAGATGTTCACCATCAAAGGTTATGTACATCAGGAGCAAACCCCGACTTCCACAACCACGCAAATCTGCGCATTACGGTGCTTGCCGCCATGGACCGGCTGACGCAACCTGCAATGGCCAGACCCGACTGAAAGGATTCACACATGGCATCATTGTCATCCTGAACAAGAGCAAGAAAACCATCCCGTGCCTCCTCTTCGGGAATATGTTCAGCCGCCAAAGAGACAATTCCACAGAGTATGAGTGAAACGTGCTAAGGCACACACGGAGTTGGCTGCCTGTAAAAGCCATACCCCCTGAAGAAAACACTTTCTTCGCCCAGCCATCAAAATGCTTGTCGTCCCTATCAGGAGGGGCCGTAGCCGCCTGCACCACCAAACTCTCCGGAGTGGGGTGCGTAGTCAAGTAGCTGGGGTCGCTACTAGCTGGGCGGTATTTCTTCAGCAAAGACTTGCTCACTGCCTGGAGACTCTCTGGAGAAGTCCAAGCCGCTGCCACCCTTCTTTGCAAGGCCATATGGAATGGCAGTACCTGGCCAGTTGGGGGACCTTGGTCAAGGATATCCGTCAGGTCATCCTGCAGAAAATCCACTGGCGGCGCAGACCACCCCAAGTATTCCGTCACCCTCGACATAAGGTGCCGGTACGAGGACTCGGCGTGCGTGCCAGGCTCAGGCCTACTGATCTCAATCTCCGGAGAGGTGTCCAGACCACTGGCGTCGTGCAAGGACTGACGCAGGTCTTCAAGCTGGCTATGCCCAGACAGGAGTTCGTCAGGAACCTCTTCAGGAACCATACCTTCAGACCCTTCACCCACCTCAGAGATGTAATCCGTAGGCTGGAATAAATCCCTGGATGACGGCACAAAAAAAGGCTCAAATACAGGCCTCACTGACTTCTGCAGGGCCTTTCTCAGAGTTTCCACCGGTCTCCGGGGCACCTCTGATAAAGCCTCCTAGAAAGGCGTCGACACAATCGACGTCAAGCGTGGGCGCCGATGACGTCGACTGCTTCCTCGGAGGCGGAGCCTCAAGAGAGAGTCCTTTGACGGCCTTGGCGCTGATGTCTTCTTCGAAGACCACACAGGCTCCGGCGGTCTCGAGGGCGTTGAGGACCGGGACCTGGAGTGGGCATGGCTAGAGTGATCCACCTTGTCCGACCGGGACCTCAAAGGTGCCCAGTGATTGCGACGACCGCTCGAGCCCGAAGTGCAAACCGTGTCTCTAGCATGTTCCCTGCCGGCATCTTTCGACGGCGCGGCCGGAACGGAGCCCTGCAACTGAAAATTCGCCATCATCTCCTTACAAAATGAATCCCATTCCGCAGGAGTGGAATGCTTGTTGGGACAAGCAACCTGCCGACGGGCGGAGTGCCCGGACGAGGAAGGCGACCCGTGACGGCGCTTCCGGGAGTGCCTCGAAGAGGCACAGGAATGGCGGGACCCACTCCGGGACCGAGACACCCCCCCCTGGACTTATGCCGACGATGCGGAGAGTCGCCCCTCAAATCGTCAGTCGAAAGCACAGTGGATTTCGACTTTCGGGGCTTGGACACCTTACCGACAGAGAGCTTCTTCTTAACATTGAAGGTCTTGCGGGAGTGTAACGACTGGCAGTTGTCACAAACGTCTGTAGCGTGGTCCTCCCTGAGGCACCAGAGGCAGGCGTCGTGCAGGTCCGTCAGCGACATCTTGGAACCGCATTCCCGACACTTCTTGAAACCCGGAAGCGGGGTAGAAGACGACGAAGACATCATGGAAATCTAACTAACAGGTTCGAAGAACCGAAAGAATAGAACCGAGGCGCGCCAAGATCTCCGAAGCGAACACTTTCACGAAAAAAAACGGAACTGAGGCTACGGGCGTCGTGCATCCTACTTATAACATCCGGTGAAGTTGGTTCGACGGAGGCCCTCGAGGACAGCGTATCGACATCAACGCAGGACGCAGAACATTTTCCGAAGCAGCACAGCTGTGGTGATTACCTGTCATAGATATGTAATACATCGGAGGACCCAATCCCCTCGAAAGGATTTTATGGTCAACCAAATAGAAGGCTGCTGAGAGATCTAACAGAAGTAGAATGGCCAGTTTACCTCTGCTCTTTTGCTGGGTCCATCTGTATTTTTAAATCTAAGAGTCGTCTCAGTACCGTGTCTAGGTGTGAAGCCAGACTGTCGGAGGCCTAATATCTTGTTATCTTCCAAGTGTTTTTGAATTTGGATATAGGCGGCACGATCAACTATTTTTAAGAGAAAGGGAACAATTGTGATAGGCCTAAAATGGTAGGAATGTTAGGATCAAGGATGTTTTTATTTTTTAGAAGCAGCATGACCTACGCTTCTTTTAGGTTGTCCGGAACACAACAATTTTTAAAGGAAGAGTTTATCAAGGTAGTTATGAATGGGGCTAGTTCTTTAGCTCCTTCCTGGACGACGGAAGCTGGGCATAGGTCTCCCTGGTAATTGGATGGTTTTATTCCACGGATTATGTTTTCCACGTCGTCAGTGGTGACTGGAGAGAAGTGGAAGGGTAAGCAGGGTGGATGCTGGAGGGTGTCAGCTTCGCTGCTGTTGGAGCTCGTAGGTAGGTGGTTTCTTTTAGCTTCAATTTTATTTTGCACAAGAGTTATTTATCTGAAAGGGCCTTCTGGATGTTCTCACACCAGGTGGCATCGTTCAGGCATGATTCAGTGGGGGGAGCTAGAGATTCTAATTCCCTTAGAATAGTGAAAGTTAATCGCTACTCGATTTAGCGTCCTGTATTCTTTGGTTGTATATTTCTCTTTTAGTTCTGAGGATGGCTGCTTTATAGGAAGCGGCTGCAGAGACAAATTTCTCTTTGTTTAATGAGAACAAAGTCTTTCTCCAGCTAGACTCTGCTGATCTTTAGTTGTTGGAGTAATTTTAGGTCAGCAGTGAACCACTTGTTTAGATGGGAAATGGGTTTGGCCTTACAAAGTTCTAGTGGTGCAATCTTATTAATGGCTTTCTCCATGGTGGTGTTATACATTTCGACTATCATGAGGTAAGTTGGCAATGGGTTGTAATAGGGGCCATAGGTGATCTAGTGTTAAGTTACACTTGTTCCTGGACAAGGTAGGAGGTGCCGCAACAGGTCCTGGGCAGGAGCTGGCTGTCTCTGGTATGGAGAAGGTGATACAATGGTGGTCGGATCAGGCGCAGGGTTCGTTGTTAAGGATAGTAGTAGGGCAATTGAGGTCTGCCAACCAATCCAAGGTTCTAGCTTTACAGTGGGTAGATTCAGTGATGCGTAGGTTAAATCCAAGATGTGAGAGTGTGCTCTCTAGGGCGGTGACGTTTGCATCTTTGGGGCCATGGAGGCCTAGGTTCAAGTCTCCTAGAAGGATGATTTGAGAAGTCGGTTTGGCGTTATGAGTGAGGCGGGATGAGAAGTCTTCCTCAAAAGAGGCAAGGAGGCCAGGTGGCCGCTGATGAGATGTAGGAGAAGGGTCTGGGTGGGGGCGAGTGGCATTTTGACTGAGAGTAGCTCAGCTGAAGGTAGTGGGGTGTTAGACAATTCTCCAAGGTGGAGGCAGGTTTTTGCTATGAAAACAACACTGCCCCCTTTGCCAGCAGTTCTATCGGCTCTGATGATGGTATAGTCTTCTGGGAGTGCTAGTGCTACAGAAGGTCCAGTGGCCGGGTTCAGCCATGTTTCAGTTATGGCCACAAAGTCAAGTTGGTTGCCAATGATGAAGTCGGCAATATCAAGAGCGTGTGCTGCTTGGGAACGAGCATTGATGAGGGCTCCCTTTATGTTGGGAGACGTTGGTGGAAGGAGATGTGGTCCAGGAGAAGGCATGGCTCTGTTTTCAGGTGGTGGCAAGAGTTGACAGGTGATTGAGCAACGATTGGTCTAGGCTTAGCGGCCCTAGGTCTGGAAGCCCTGAAGCAGATGCGAGACCCTAGTGTTGCATTCCTTAGGGTGAGGGAGCAAGGGATAAGGGGCGAGGGTGGAAGGGCAAAGCGATTAATCCATTCCTCAGGAGTCAGAGGACAGGGGACTGCTGGAGAGATCCAAGAGGCTGGTGGGGTGTTACACAAGTATGGAGGTGGGGCTTGTGTGTGAACGGAATCAGGGCTACCTGATAGGAGAGTGGCCATTATCATTGTTAGGCTAAGGACATAGGCCATTCGAGAGGGAGCTGGGTACGGCTTTAGAGTATATTTCAAGCAAGTGATACTAGTTGGTATCGCTAGTGGGCCATAGACTGCAATATGTGCAGTGGTAGTACTGTGACTAGGGAAGCACAACATGTGGGTCTTCAGATATAGACGGGTCGCAAGCGATTAAACAGAAGGTACTCGGTCAGATGATAGTGACGGGGCAAAACATATGTTGAGAAGGTAGACATCAGTGGGATAGGAGGGCTGGGTGAGAAATGCAATATTTGTTCGTGCCAAGCAGCAAATTACACAAACCAGTTACAATCGCAACAGGAGGCACAGGCGCGAAGGCTAATTGGCGTTCTAAAGGCAGTGATTATAATAACAATGAAATAGGTACAGTGTCAATAAAATGAATATGGTGAGGCCTGATAGGACTAAGAACCATAACAGTAATCAATGTACGGAGCGGGACTAGCAGGACAGTTAAGGATGCAGAGTGCAATTAAATAATGTTGCTAAATAATATTGGACAGCATTGAATAAAGTTGGACAGCAATCAGCATAGGTGTCACGGCACGAATACGCAAATATGCACATAGCATAGTCAATATTTTGGCATTGATGACATGTTCCCCAACAGTATTGTGCAACCAAGGTGTTAGGCTAGCAGAGATTCGTTCACAGAGTAGGGCAGTATGAAGCTTGGCGGCATAGGTACAATGGTAGTCCGCATATGCCTTGCACGATATAAGAGGCGGTCTATGGTTGATAGGTTAAAAGAGTGGTGCTGGATAATCATAGAATTAGGGACATGTTAGAAAGCAGAGTAAACATGCATGGTACAAATTGCGGCATTGACCGTTGAGACAAAGCTAGTGAGCAATGAATGACTGGAATCCACCTAGATGTTTTGCATAAAACAGCGTAAGCTCGGTAAGTGGCATATGTGAACTCGTTGGAGATAGTCTTAAGTCGATGGTGTTGGGGGGAGTTGCAATACAATGCAGATGGTGGGTTGTTCAGACGAGAGTGGGCCGTGAGTGAGGTAGAAAAAGCTTACCGGGCAAGATGAGGAGTCAAATTGTGGCGGTGGGTTGCATGCCTTGCATAGTGGCAGGGTTGAATGTTGGACAGCGTGCACGAACAACCCTCCCCCTCCCCCGCCCCCGGAGGCCACATAATGGCCCGGACAGGCCCAGACAGATACTGGCCTTATGTGGTAGGACTTGGGTGGAAGGGCCGGCTTGCGCCTTCCCGGTGGTGCAGGTCAGGAAATGAGGATTCCTTCATGCCAATCGCGTTTGGCGGCGGAGTATCAGCTTAGACGGTTGCTCAGCAACCGGTGTACACAATGTGGACGGCAGCCATTTTACGGTGCAGGCATCGTGCTGGAGCACAGCTGCATCAAATAAGAGGCTTGCAGTACACCCAATTTTGTATATACAAGCATAGATGGGGCACAAATTAAATAGCGTGCACAAGGGCACGGCAGTAAACAGCAGTGTTTGCTACCTTGATGAGCGGCTCCTCCTTTGATGGTGCTGCGTCTGGAATTGCTTATGGGCAGAGTGGGAAGGGCTCCTGCCCTCCCGATGTCGATGCTGGAGTCGGATGAATGGCCCAGACAGATACTGGCCTTGTGTAAAAGGCCTTGGGTGGATGGGCCGGCTTGGGTAAATATGCACTGCTTCTTTAGCCAGGCGAGGCCTCTTGGGACTGGAAGACCTAGAGGACTCGGGGAAGGAAACATTTTCAAGAGACAATCTTTTCATTTCAAGAGCATGTTGCATTTCCCTTTCCCAGCGCTTGATGTCCTGATGTTTGGCTTCAGCATGTAACCTTTTGAATTCGAATTCAAGTCTCATTTTCTTAAGAGACACCTTCTGGGCTAATTGATGGACCTTCTGGGGTCCCAGTGGAAATGATTTGAGGCAAAAGGGCCTGCTGAGGCAAAGAGGGGCTCCTATCTTGTGACTCCTCTGACCCTTTTAAGACATTAAAGTTCGACTCTGAACTATCATCCTCCTTATCCACATTTCCTTGGTTAATAGGTGCGATAGGCCTACTATCCAGACTGATGATTCAACAACCGGGTAATCAATTCATTTTGCTTTCCTTTTACAGGTAGATTCCAGACTTTACACATTTATTTCAGTTGATCTGTTAAAATGATCAGGGCTTCCCGACTTGGAGCTTAGCCTTGTGAAGGTTTGAGTTGAACAAAAGCAAAGCAAATACTCAATGTAACAACTCTACAATAGATCCTCGCCGATTGCCACCAGTGTTAGGCAAGATTGTATAAGTACCCTGTGGGAGACTACACCAACCTTGTCCTCCTGGCAATAGGCAACTCAACATTTGGTATAAGTCTGTACCACACAGGTTGGTAGTGTGGCAGAGCAGCCAGGCTTATCTTAAGAGGGTTGAATGTGAGCAGTAGGGTTCCAACATAGAGGTTCACTGTGACAAGTATTCAAACAAACTCTTATACTCAAGGTTTCTTGATTAAACTATTAATTTGGCAGTTGAATATGCCTTCTTCAAAAAGGGAGCAATCTATGTAACACAAAAATACTCACTCTAACTTTCAATTAATAAGTAGACACACACAAACTTCCTACACCCTGAGGTGACTTAAATAACTAGGACACTGTGGAAATTGATATATCACTGGTACATTTAGAGCAATACTGAGTTTGGTCTTAAAAGGAAAAGGTAGGGGAATAAAACAATAGTTGACAAATATTCTTAAGCAGGTAAGTACTTTTTGAACCCCCCCTGCAAAGTACATTAACCCTCTCCAGAAGCTACAGAAGTTAGAGAATGTGTTACTTTTGTGAGGGATAGATAAAGCACCAAGTCAGAGGATAGAAGAGTATTTCAGGCAGCCAAGACAGCCAATGTCAATTGGGCAAAGTCTAGGGTACCTGAAGCACTTCTTGAAGTCAAGTAAAAAAGTCTTGCACAATATTTTAGAAGTCTTTGAAGAAAATGAAATCACTGTTGGGCCACAAGCTAAGAGGCTTGTGGGGGCAAAGCGGCAAGCAACTCTGCAAAAGGAACCAAGACAAGTCTCAACTGAGAGCTAGCAGGCTACACAACAAGAGGTAAGTCTCCCTTAGTTTACAGTACCTTAGGTCTGAATAAATGTGTTCCAGCTGGCTTCTGTTCCAGTTGCAGTATGGCAGATCTTGTGTTTCTGGGCCTCAGTCATGGGTACAAGAGGGGGGACGTCTGGGGACTCCTGCACTACAAATTGAAGGTCAGCGGCGGAAATGGGCAAACTTCAGATCAGCTGCACTTCCCCGTTTCAGCTTCTCGCGAATAGCACCACTGCGGTTCTTGGATACCTTATGGACTTTCCTCGCATCTGGGGTACAGCACTCTGTTTTCGGTGGCTCAGGCTTGGTCAGTCCTGCTTCATCGGAGTCCGGAGGATCTTCCTGGAGCTCTGGTCCGACTTAAAGACGACACACTATTCTGGTGTTCCTCTACCTGGCAATCGGTTCCTGTAGCAGCAATGGAAGTACAGCCAGCTCCGAGAGGATTTCCAGAGGAGTTCGTCTTGGGGTCGATTGGTTTCACCAACCCAACAGGAGAAGTCATCCTTTGCAGGGCTTCTCTAGTCGAGGCTAATTCTGAGCTTCAGCACTGCAGCAGGGCTTCACCAGGCAAACCAACGGTCCAGGAGTTGGAGCAAGTGTCTCTTCAGAGTTCTTCTTCGGATTCCTTCGTCCAGTGGTCGACTCTGCCTTCCAAGCAAAAGAACTCCCCTTTTAGGCAGGTTTCTCCCATTCATCCGCAGCCTAGCTGTCAGTCGCAAAGCAGGGTGGCTGTCCTTTGGGCGCATTCCTGGAACCAAGGAGACTAAGCACAGGGAGTTTCGGGAACCTCCCTCGCTTCCTGCCCTGGCGGACACACTGGAGCCAGAGGCAGGCTTCTCAGTGAATCCCACCAAAGACAAAACAAACAAAGGGACCAAACCTGGTACGGCGGGAAGAGTACATCTCCAGAAGGACCTTTCCAACAAGAAATGGCGAAAAAAGAAGACCAGGCCATTTTGACAAAATGGGCACCCCATGGGTGCTTTACTGCAGCTGCGATTGTAGCCCGTGGTAGAAACACACAATGGTAGTAAAAAGTAAATCACTGCCACCAGCCATTAATTGTAGAAAGGGTAACAAAAATGTTACATGAGAAACTAGACAAAGGGGATAGTAAGTAACCCCTCCAGCACACTATTGTTAGAGTGTTGGGTCTAGAAAGTTACACAATGTAAGTAAAGTCAATTTCACGTCACTGCTCTTGGAAACTGTAGTTTATCCAAAAGAAGTTATTTAAACCTTTGGGAAATCTGAAAGACTTCCCTGTGCCACTGCACTGAAGGTGCTGTGTGTGTCACAATGTAAAAGGATGATGCCTGTGGAGTTTGTCAGACTCCAAAACAAAAAAGAAACGGAGTTAAAATTACAGAAAAATGCACGAGAGAGTGGGAAAAAGGTCACTCTTTCCAGTATAAAGCTTAAAAATACTTAAGTCCAGCTGGAGGGCTCTAAGGTAGCAGGGAATTAGCCCATTTCTGAGAATTCTTACTGACAAAATTACGGATACAATAATATACATTAGAAGCAAATAAGCACAATTAAAAATGTCCAGGGCATACCATGTCATGATGAGCTAATTAGGCCACATGGTGCATCTAAGTTAGTACAAGAGCTTAATACCCTGGAGGCATACCTGCTCAAAATCTAACCAACTGATAGTAGGTGAACCACAAACTCTTAGTACAGTCGGATGACAGAGGACCCCACTTTTTTCCCCTTTTCGCCTTCTCTTTTTCCTCTGCCTCATAAGTAGCATGTGAAATCTATATCATAGTTCATGCCCCTGGGGGACATGGAGTCCATATGCTCCACTCATACAATTTTCTTCTGTAACAGTTTTCTTGTTAGATCACCCCCTCTTGTTGGAGTTACTTTTTCCAAAATAGCACACCTCAACTGTGCCATTGTGTGCCTGGCCTCCATGAAATGTGCTGGAACTGGTCATTTGAGATTTTTCGTGCATATGTTGGCTTTATGTTCGGCCCAATTTATTTTGGCTTTTCTCGTAGTAGTCATGCCCACGTAGAAGAACCCACTCGAACATTGAAGTGCATATATGACATTAGAGGAGTTGCAAGTGCAAGAGTGTTTAAGATTTTTTCCCCGGAGTATGGGCGAGTTATAGTATTCCCCCTCATGAGGTTATCTATCACAATGCTGGCAATTAAGACATGGTTGTGTTCCCATACATTTGGTAGTTAGATTTTTTTTTGGGGTAACCAATTCTGCTCTCAGCAGCACATTTCTGATACTATTCCTATAAGCAAATGTAGGAGGATTAGGAAATAGCCTCTCAAATATGGGGTCACATGCAACAAAGGCCAGTGTTTTTTTTTAGAGAACGTCTGATCATGGAAGAACCCGTATAAAGGAAGAGGTCAACAAGATGCATGACCTTGGATTTATTGACCAATCTACAAGTCCATGGGCTAGTCCAGTTGTACCAAAAGGCAGGAACTAAAGAGTTGATATTCTGCGTGCACTACAGGGCTGTGAATGCAGTCACCAAGACCGGTGCCCATCCTTTTCCCAGGTAGATGAGCTGGTGGACAAACCTGGACCTGCCAAGTTCCCTCAGTACATTTGACATAACCTCAGGCTATTGGCAATAGCTCTGACAGGCCATGCCAAGGAGAAACTGCATTTTCTAACCCAGGAGGCTTATACCAGTTTAGGGCCATGCTCTTTGGATTAAAGGGATGGTCTACTAAAAAATTTTATTTAAAAAATAGATAGGCAACATAAAAAAAAAAATACTAGCATTCTCCGTTTTAAAACTTCCTATGTAAAATTTTGAGCTATTCAAGCTCAAAATTCGCAAAAGCAAGCACATGGGCGCATCCATTTTGTGAAATGGAGGCCCTCCTGTGCTGGCTTTTGCGGCACTAATGAAGGAAAAGCCAGCCACCTGTAGTAAACAAAGGCTACCGCTGGGTGGCTTTCCCTTCATGAGTGCTGTAGGCGGAGGACGGGGACCGGAGACCAGAGCAGGAAAGCTGCAGCTGAATCTCGGTAAGTGCCATTTATTTATTTTTTTAAAAATAAGCACTAGCTGCGTTTTTTTTTTCTAAGTTTTCCGGGCTGGAGGAGCCCGGAAAACTTAGAAATAAAACCGCAGCTTTAAAAACGTATTTATGTTTGCGGTCGCTTTTGAAGCGACCGCAAACAAATACAACGTTATTGTGTTGGAAAACGCTGCGGTTTTTCTTTCCAAGTTTCTCAGGCTCCTTCGGCTCAGAGGAGCCTGAGAAACTCGGAAAGAAAAACTGCAGCGTTTTCCAACACAACCGCGTTGTTTCTGCCTGAATCTGCTTTCCCATTTGGGGCTCTCGGGCTCCCCACGGGGAGCCCGAGAGCCCCAAATGGGAAAGCAGATTTAGGCAGACAACGCAGCATTTAGCATTTAAACATAACCGCGTGTGTTTCTGCCTGCTGTGGCTTTAACTTTGGGTCTCCGGTGCTCTCCTGGGAGCACCGGAGACCCAAAGTGATAGCCACAGCAGGCAGAAACACATGCGGTTGTGTTGGAAAACGCTGCGGTTTTTCTTTCCAAGTTTCTCAGGCTCCTCCGAGCCGGAGGAGCCTGAGAAACTTGGAAAGAAAAACCGCAGCGTTTTCCAACACAATAACGTTGTATTTATGTTTGCGGTCGCTTCAAAAGCGACCGCAAACATAAATACAACGTTTTTAAAGCTGCGGTTTTATTTCTAAGTTTTCTGGGCTCCTCCAGCCCGGAAAACTTAGAAAAAAAACTGCAGCTAGTGCTTATTTTTTAAAAAAAAATAAATAGCACTTACCGAGATTCAGCTGCAGCTTTCCTGCTCTGGTCTCCGGTCCCCGTCCTCTGCCTACAGCACTAATGAAGGGAAAGCCACCCAGCGGTAGCCTTTGTTTACTACAGCTGGCTGGCTTTTCCTTCATTAGTGCCGCAAAAGCCAGCACAGGAGGGCCTCCATTTCACAAAATGGATGCGCCCATGTGCATGCTTTTGCGAATTTTGAGCTTCAATAGCTCAAAATTTTACATAGGAAGTTTTAAAACGGAGAATGCTAGTATTTTTTTTATGTTGCCTATCTATTTTTTAAATACACATTTTTACTAGACCATCCCTTTAAAGAATGCACCTTCCACATTCCAAAGGATAGTGAACCATGTTCTGAATGGTTTAGAGGTCTTCAGCATGGCATACTAGGATGACATTGCAGTGTTCAGGCCCACTTGGGAAGAGCATCTTCATCACCAAATTTATGCGTTACCGGCTTTTCAACAGGCCCATCCGACCATAAAGCCAATCAAATGTCAACATGGTCAGAGTAAGGTGGTCTACCTTGGACATGAGATTAGGCCCTTGCCTAGTAAAGTACAAGCTGTACAGGACTGGGCCACCCCCACTAGGTCTCACAGGGTACTACCGTAACTTTATAGAGAACTATGGGACCATCGCTTCACCCCTCAATGTCATCTCTTTCCCAAAATGTCCAAAGAAAGTCACATGGAATGAAGAGTGTGCAAAGGCATTTGAAGTGCTGAAAAAGGCCCCCGGCAATGATCCCGTTCTAAGAGCTCCTGATTACACCCAAGCCATTATTGTACAGACAGATGTATCTAATACAGGAGTAGGGGCAGTTTTGAGTCAACTGGATGAGCAAGGCAGAGTACACCCTATTTGCTTCATCAGTAGAAAACGGAAGGACCGAGAAACAAGGTGGGCAACCATAGAATGTGAGTGTTTTGCCATTGTGTGGTCTCTGAGGAACTTTAGCTCATACTTGTATGGCTCTACTTTCCGTATTCAGACAAGCCACCAACCCTTAGGATGGTTAATGCAAATGAAGTGGGGAAATCCTAAACTGCTCAGATGCTCCAAGGGTTTGACTTTACCATTAAGCATAAATCCAGATGCAGTCATCGAAATGCTAATGGTCTCTCCCGAAAATATGAACAACTGGAACAAGAGATTCCTCCAGGAGTGGATTAAATCATCCTGTCCCTTAGTCTCGGGGGAACAAGTGTTGGGGAGAAGGTTCAGTTCTGTCCCAATTCCCTTCAACCTTAGAGAACCCCCTCCACTTTTGCTGGACTCTGGATTCTTTTTTTATTTTAACCTCCTGAGTAAGTGAAACTTTTTGCCACTCACTCATGCATTTTGTTTTTACAGGGATTTCTTTATTCTTACTGTTTGATGGAGTCTGATAAACTCCATAGGCACCTGCTTTTTGCTTAGTGACACAGCACCCTCTGTGCAGTGTCACTTAGGAGTCCCTTGGACTCCTCTAAGTGTTTAAATACATTTTCTTGTGAGAACTACATTTCCCAAGAATAGCAGGATAACTTATCTCACTTGCCTTTTTCTTTTGTGGGTCCAGCACACACCACCTTATGTGGAGTGCTGGGGTGTTAACTAGTAACTCCTTATCCCACTTATGTAACTTTTTGTTACATTGACTGACTTAAATGGCTGGTGGCAGTGCCTACCCTTTACTACCATTTGTGCAGGTTACTAACAGGCTGATTTCTCAGCTGCAGTACAGCACCCATAGGTGACAATTTTTCCAAAAAGCCATTCCCCCCCCCCCCCGGCTTCTTTTTCTGCCATTTCTCGTTTGTCAGTTCCTTCTAGGCTTTTACTCCATCCTTCTGAATAGGTTTGGGTCCTTTGTGTGTTTTGCCTTTGGCAGACTTCAGCCCTGAAGTCTGCTAAGGCTCCAGTATGTGTGGGAAGGCAGGAAGTGAGCGAGGAGCCTGAGAGTCTGCTGACCTTTGTCTGTAGGAATGCCTGGCTGAAACCAATTTTAATTGGGTGTCTGGCTGTCCTGCAAGACAGCCACCTCCCAGGTGATTGAAAGCTGCATGACTGGATGAATGTGATCCCGTATAAAAGGCGAGTATTTTGGGACTACAGAGTCGACCACTGGAACAAGGAATCCAAAGCAAAAGACGAGCAGAGACGCCAGCAGCACCTTCCAGGACAGAGAAAGCACTGGTGAAGCCTTGCAGCTGTGCTGACCCCGTTTTCACATCGACAGGAAAGACCTGCCAAGGACGACTTCCTTCCTTAGGCTGGTGGGACCAACTACCTTAAGACCTTCTTGCTGTTTGATGGAGTCTGGTAAACTCCATAGGCATCGTTTTGGGCCAACGCCCAACTTGCTGTGGGCTTTCCTGCGGTGCAATATCCTAATACCCGGGGTACCTGGATCATCAAGTTCATCGTCTTTCGAAGAACGAAACGGCTAAAACTTTGCAGGCATCCGTGTGGACCTACAGAGGCAGGAATTCTTTGTCAAAGTCCCCTCACCAATGTTCAGAACAGAGTGACAGGGGAAAATCTTTGGCCATTTACGGTGCTTACTGGCTTGGGAAGTGCTACATTCTCTAATTTGCAGGCCTTGCAGCTCGTGCCCCATCAGGTAGGCTACCCTTGAGCTCCCGTGTTTCTTGAAGAACTACTGACGGTTTGATAAACATTTTCTCTGATCAGCATCAGAACTAGAACTATCCACTTGACTTTGGTTGTCCAGGTTTCCTAAAGGCTCCTCTTCTCAACCCTATTGGCTTTGGCAGTGCTGGTTCTTCTAGGTTTTAAATTGTATAACACTTTTTATCCCCCAGAGACAAGTAGGTAGTCTATTCTAACAGTTGCTAAAGTGTGTTCTAACCAACTCTGAAACTTCCTCTCCCAACTCAATTTTGTAAAGGTGATATATGTAAGTGCTGATACAGACCTTTATTGATGTCACTACGTGTGCTGGATATGTAAAGCATAGAAACAGTTACTCACCTGCATGGTTTCTTATATAATTTTTAAATCCATTTTCCATCGAATGTTATTGTTAGTGGCTGTGTTTTTAGATTAACCAAAGTGCCTAGTGTATGGAACAAGTTACTTAACTAACTGTTCTCCATGGGTCTGGCATGGATTCACATGCTCAAGAATATTCCCCGTCGTCAGGCTGGGAATCCTCGGTAGAGAAAAAAATCAGTTTGTTTCACTTCTGAACCGTCTTTCTCCTCACAACCAATGACTGGTTTCTGGGTCATACTGCCCCCAGCCAATAACTGCCCTCTAACTAAGCCCCTCTTCTGGCAGCCATCTTCAGATCTGGTAGCACGTACAGTGGCAGTAGGACCAAGAGAAGAGTCGTGGAGGGGTAGGTGGGTGGGTTCGCATGTGAATCCATGCAAGACCCATGCTGTAGAACAGTTACAGGTAAGTAACTTGTTCCTTCTCCAGTATGGGGTCTGGCATGGATTCAATTGCTCAGCATCTCTTACCTCCTCACCAGGCTCACCTTCAAGTGAACAGGTTGCGCAGCACTGCTTGGCGGACTCTAGGCTCCTCCCTGGAATCCCCGTCGACCCAGTAGAACTTCGCGAAGGTGTGCGTCGACCTCCATGTAGCAGCCCTGCAGATGTCCAGCAGGGGCACACCAGACAGGAACGCAGTAGTTGCAGCGATCGTTCTAGTCGAGTGGGCTCTCGGACGGCCAGGCAACGGTCGTTTGCCAACCGGGGACAATGGGTGATGCAGCCGGAGAGCCACCTGGAAATGGAAGCCTTGGAGAGGGCCTTCCCGTGGTCCACAGGGCCAAAAACAAAAAGCGGCAACGTCTCCCGGAAACTCTATGTGCAGTCCAAATAGAACTTCAGTGCTCTAGCCACATCCAGCGAGTGCAAAATCCTCTCAGCCGGCGACTAAGGTGTCGGGAAGAATACAGGCAACACCAAAGGCTTGTTTAGATGAAAGTCAGACAGAACATGGGGGATGAAGGAGGGGTGCGTCCGCACCACCACCCTCGTCTCGTGGAATGTCAAATAAGGTGGTTTACAAGAGAGGGCCTGTTGATCTCTCCCACTCGTTGTGCGGAGGTGATGGCCACAAGTAAAGATGTTTTCCTGGACAAAAACTTCAGTGGCGCTTAATGCCCCAAAACTCTAGTGCTGCAGGAGCCAGTCCTTCAGGCTCAGCAATCCTGGGGCGTGATGCAGGCTCGCGCCTCCTTCCCTGGCGACAAGGTCTGCGACTGCCGAAAGCTTGACTGGAGGGGACGCCGACATGTCCAGAAGGTCCGGGTACCATATCTGTTCGGCCACGCCGGTGCAACGAGGATCATCCGGCACCAGGACCGTCTGCGCTGATTGACCAGTCGAAGAAGCAACAGCAACGGAGGCAACGCATACAGAAACCGGCCGTCCCAGGGGAAAGAGAATGCGTCGCCCATGCTCCCCGGCTGGGGAAACCTGCTGGCAAACCTCCGGCACTTGATGTTCATCTCCGTCACAAACAGATCGATCTAGGGTCTGCCCCATCTGCGGAACAGATGATCCACTTGGTCCTGCCGAAGTTCCCACTCGAATCGGCAATGGTGTTCTTCACTCCTGCTAGATGAAATGGGATGAGGAACATCCCCTAGGCTACGGCCCAGTTCCCAAGGTCCTGTGCCTCTTTGGAGAGTGCCGGGTATCTGGTTCCCCCTGCTTCCAGATGTAGAACATTGTGGTGATGTTGTCCGTGAAGACCCATACCACCTTGCCCTTGAGGGACGGAAGGAAGGACTTGAGGGCCCAAACGTTGCCTGCCGCTCCAACACGTTGATGTGCAACGACTTCTCCTCCGGTAGCCACAGTCCTCTTGCATGAAGACTTCTAGAGTGTGCTCCCCATCCTTGCGGACAGATGGGAGGGTACTCCCCACCACTGTATCGCTCGACTGAAACTCTCGTCGAGTGTGTTCTTGTCCTTGAAGCTCCCCACCACTTGTATCCAACTGTATCTAACTCCTGCAGCGGACGCATCTGTAGCCTGCACAGCCGAATGAGGTATATGCATGACAACATCATGCAGAGTAGGGACTTCATGGACCTCACCCTTGCGACCTTCAAGGCCAACAGCCGCTGTACCTTGCCCAGGATGGCCGCGATATCTCCTCCGGAGACGCCAGGAACGACACAGTGTTGAGTCGGGCTCCCAGAAACAGTGGCGTCAAGCAGGATTTCGTATATTTGATCGAGAACCCCAGAGCAGTTGGACTGTCTTAGTCGTGTGGTCGACGGCAATGTCTTGAGTTCGCCTGGATGAGCCAGTCATCCAGGTATGGGTACACGTGGATCCCTCATAGACGCAGCTGCGCTGCCACCGGGGCCAGGCACTTGGTGAACACTTGTGGCGCCGACTTCAACCCGAAGGGAAGGGTCTTGAACTGGTAATGTTGTCCTTGAACCACGAAGAGTAGGTACTTGCGGTGTCTCATGTGTATGTGAAAATAGGCATCTTCCAAGTCCAGCGACGACAGAAAATCCCCCTCTTGCAGCTGTCCTAGCACGTGCCGAAGAGTCACCATCTGAAACTTTTGGGACTTGATGTACTTGTTCAGGCGGCAGAGGTCAAGAATGGGCCTCCAACTGCCGGTCTTCCTGACGAGGAAATGAGTACACACTCCAGGGCACCGGAGCCTCTGAGGGACAAGCTTTATCGCCCCCTTTCGTAACATGGCCCGTACCTCCAGCAGCAGCTGAGGGACGTGCATTTCCTAACGGGCCACTGGTGGAATCCGTGGACACTTCCGTTGGAAATCTAGGGTGTGTCCGTGGGCGAGAGCGTCCAGCACCCAACGGTTGGTGGAGATGGTCTTCCACACGCTGACGAAGTTCGCCAGCCGGCCTTCCACCGGGGTGCAGGGGTGAGGGCCCGACTTCACGGCTGGTTCAATCTTGTTTCGACATCGAAACGCCACCTTGGGGACCTTGGCGACGACGTCCACCTCCAGACTTGGCGCGGCCCCTGTAGGTCTCCTGGGCCGATGACGGGAGTGCTGACGCAAGGACGAGGCACCTCCTCCGAATCCTTTAGAGGAAACTTGGGACTTCCCTACAGAAGCCCGAAAGGACGGCCGTTGCTGTTGAAGCGTTTCCAAGGCACGAGCCGTCTTAGTGTCTGCTTTGATGGCCTGAAGAGACTTGTCCACAGTCTTTCCAAACAAATTCTCTGCGAAGGGCATGTCCAACGCCCTCGACTGAACATGCTGGCGGAAATGAGTGGCCCTCAGCCAGCCTCGTCGACCAAGGCAAACGCTGTTGCCCACTTGGAGGAATCCAATCCAGTATCGCCAATGTCCGTGGCCACTGTAATGGCGTGGTCCAAAGCCACCTCGCCTTCCTGTAGAATCTCCAACGCTTCAGCCCTCTTGTCGTCGGGAAGGAAGTCCGGGAGCGGGGCCATCTTGACCCAAAGTTCCCGGTCGTAACGCGCCACAATGGTGAGGGCGTTAGTGGCCTTCAGGGTCGTCCCCGCCGACGTAATCACTCTTCGCCCCATCTAACTTCTTCGTTTCACCTTCTTGGGGGTGGGGGTAAGAGGAGTTGGAATAGGCCTAGACTTCTTGGCCGCTGCCGAAACCAAAGAGTCTGGAGATGGCTGCGACCGTAAGCACTAGGGCGCAGAGTCTGCCACTCTATTTCTTCTCGTAGCGATCCCTTTTCGCCGCAGCCGACGAAGGGTTCTTCATGAGGGACAAACGCTCGTCCCAAATGTCATCCAATAACTGGATCGACAGCACGGTCTTCCTCTTTGCCTCCCGGCGTTGGTAAAGGAAAGCCTCTTTCTTCTCCTTCGGGATGAGCTGGAACAGCTCTGAGGCCCTAGAGATCATGGCGGGGAACAAGCCAATCTCGTTGGGCAGTGACGATCTGGCTGCTGGAGACGGGAGATCCCCAAGTCCGCCATCGTCATTGTCTGTGCCTGGAATCGCTGTGTCCGGTTCAGTGTCATACCTGGGGGTATCGGGGAGAAGACGAAGGGTGAAGAGGCCAAGAGGGGGGGGCGGGGGTGAACTCTCCTCCACTTGGGTGGCTGTTCCTCCGGTGGCCTCGGAAGGGCAACTGGCGCAAGGGGTATCCTTGTCCAGTTCTCCAAGCACTGGGTATGCAGACCCTTCAGAATGTCCACTGAGATATCCCCAGGAGGCTGCTGGGGTAACGGCAAAGGGGACTGGGGCGTTTGCGGCTTAGGCTGGTCCGTTCCGTCGTCACCGCCTTGTTGCTCCTCGTCACCTTCGTCGCCCTTGTCAGGATATCCCCCCCCGTAGGGCCTCCTCTCAACGCATCTCCCCTCCTGGAGGACCGGGCGGCTGGTGAGCTCTTCTGAGGAAATGTCTGTGCCCTGGAGGACTACCGTGTCCCCCCCTCTTCTCTGCAACCAACGGAGAGTGTTTCGGAGAAATGATGGCCACTTCGAGTTCTTTCGATGGGCAGTAAGGAGGAATCCCTCCTTGCAGGCAGGGATATCGCCTTCAGGGCCCTGCCCTGCGAATCCGCGCTGGCGGACTTCGCAAGGGGCGCTGGTACCACTTTAATGGAAGTGTGGGTTTTCTTCTGATGCACCTGGGCCTTCGCAGTCCTGGCCGAGTCTGCGATTTTCACCTTAGGGGGAGGGTCGGGGCCCCGCTCCCCTTTGGCCCGCTCGGTGGTGCCGGGCCGGGCCGGGTCTTCTCCAAAAGCTTAACCGATGGTCCGACTTCCTCTTCTTTGAAGAACTTGAGTGTTGGCTCTTGGTCGAAGGTGATGGAGACGCTGAACTCACCCTGGCAGCTGAGGAGCCCGTCTCAACGGCGCTCCCAGAGGCGGTTGACTTGCAGTGCTTGTCCTTATGTTGGGCCCCAGCGGGAGGGGTGCCCTCAAAGGTCTTAGAAGACGGCTCAGCTTTCTTCTTCTGGGCAGGGGAGGCATGCTGCCGGGACTCACCCAGAGCAGGGGCCTTGGCCTGCAGCCACTCGTTGAAGCACATGCGTCGGTCCACCCGCGTGCACGGCACCATCTCCCAACAAGCCACGCAGTCGTCCTCCACATGCGTCTGGTGGAATGCAGGCAGTAGAGGCAGAGAGAATGTCCATCGTCAGAAAAGACGTTCCATAGGTTGCAGCCGGGGCAAACCTTGGAGAGGCGCCGAGTCCTCCTCCTCCTTCGCCATGACACGCGGTGTAGGCCTTGAAGAAGCTTCTGGAATCCTCCAAGAAGAAACTAAGAAAATCCACCCTTGAGGGGCGCTGAAGAATCCAAAATGGGTCCCTGTTAATCGGAAGGTTGATCTGTGGAGCTTGAGGTGCGACTGATCAAAGAAATTGAGCAAAACTCTTACAAGAATTGCAAAACGCAGTAAAAGCTCAAGAGCTATAGCACGAGGACTCCCAACACTTCAATGTGCGGTAAAAATCTGAAGATGGCTGCCAGAGGAGGGGCTTAGGTAGAGGGCAATCATTGGCTGGGTCAGTATGACCCAGAGACCAGTGATTGGTTGTTAGGAGAAAGACAGTTCAGAAGTGAAACAAAATGTTTTCTTTACCAAGGATTCCCAGCCTGATGACGTGGAATATTCATGAGCATGTGAATCCATGCTCGACACCATGCTTGAGAAATATAAATAAATATATTTTATGTAACCAAGTGTGTCAGAGTTTACTTGAATCCTTAGGTTTACTGTTTTCAGCGTACTACTCTACAGCTCACATTAACCCTCCTAAGATAAACCTAGCTGCTCATCCACTCTACCGACTTGTTTAATACAGTCCTATATTGAGCGTTGGGCCATGAATACCAAGCGATAAGTCTTATGAAGTCCCACACAAGTTGGACCCAACAGTTGCACTGTCCCAATCCTCCCTTATTTCACTCACACCTTAGTACCTGTTGCCAGCTAGTGTCGGGACTCTGCACAAATAGGTGTTTCTGCAGATTCAGCATTTGAGTTTTCTACGGTCGGTGCTCATTTTGAGACATACTGTGGCTTCCAAATTTGGGAAGATGGATGGAACAAGTTACTTACCTGTAACTATTGTTCTCCAGCATAGGTCTGGCATTTAGTCACATGCTCATGAATAAAGAATACATAGCAGTACATTACACAACCACGGGCAGTGGCAAGGCTCAACAGAAGCAATCACTTCTACCTCCGGAACAGGTTTACCTTCAAGCGAACAGGTTGCGTAGCACGGCTTAGCAGACCCTGGTCTCCTATCGACACAGTAGAATCTTGTGAAGGTGCGTGTGTGGACCTCCACGAAGCAGCCCAGCAGATGACCAGCAAGGGCACACCAGACAGAAACGCTGTTGTCTTAGTGATTGCTCTAGTGAAATGGGCTCTCGGACGGCCCGGCAGCAGTCAGTTTGCCAACTGGTGACAATGAGTGATGTAGCCGGAGAGCCACCTGGAGATGGAAGCCTTGGACAAGGCCTTACGATGGTTCACCAGACCAAAGTTAACAAATAGTTGAGGCATCTTGTTAGGGAGAATTCTCATAAATGTGCTAATTCCCTTCACCTTAGAGACCCCGAGCAACTTTGAAGGATTTTGAGGACTTGATTTTTTTACCTGGAGAGAGTGCAAGCCTTTTTTCCCCACTCTCTCATGCACTGTGATGTTTGTTGTACTCTTGTGTTCTTTGATTATGGTGTTTTAAGATAACTCCATAGGCATCAACTTTTCATGTGTTACACAGCACCTTCATTGCAGTAACAGGAATGTCTTTCTAGACTTCCCAAAGGTTTAAATACCTTCTCTGGGATAAACTACTGTTTCCCAGAGAATGTAAAGTTAAATTGACTTTACTAGTCTTTTTAAATTGTTAGAACCAGCACACACTATCTTACAATATAGTGCTGGAGGGGTTACCTAGTATCCCCTGTGTCTAGAAACTCATGTAGCAGTCAAATGCTACCCTTTACTATCAAAATGGCTGGTGGCAGTGGTTTTACAACAAACTACCATGATTTTTCTAGACCGCGAATACCGGTAGCTAAAAATCGCGGGAGCCATGTTTTTCAAGATGGTGCCTAAACCACTTTGTTTAAACAGGTCCCGGTCTTCCTTTTTCGCCATTTCTTTTTGGAAAGGTCCTTCTAGTGTTTGTCTCCGCGCGCCAAACTAGGGTTGGTCCCTTTGTTTCTATGCCTTTGGCGGGCTTCAGGACTGAAGACCGTCTCTGGCGCCCAAGTGTCTGGGGTGGGCAGGAAGTAAGGGAGGTGCCCGAAACTCCGTGCTTGGTCTCCAAGGAGACCCAAATGCACTCTGGAGCGATTGGCTGGCCGACTGTCCGGCAAGGACAGCCACCTTGCTGGGTAAATGGCAGCTATGCTGGAATGAACGGGAGAAAACTGTTTAAAAGACAAGTCTCTTGGCTTGGAAGGCAGAGTCAACCACTGGAACGAAAGAACCGAAGACGAGCTGGAAGAGGAAGGCTGATGCAACTACTGGACCGTTGGTTTGCCCGGTGGAACCCGGCTGCAGGTCCGAATCGCCAAGTTCACCTCGACAGAGAAGCCCCTTCAAGGATGACTTCTTCCTTTGAGTTGGTGGGACCAATCAATTCGTAAGCCTCATGGATACCATTCTCGGAGCTGGTTAGGATTAACCAGGGAGAAGGACACCAGCTTGTGTGCTTGAAGAACAGCAACCGGAATCGAAGATTTGCCAATTTGCCAGCTTTCAGATCCGTCCCTGTGCAGTGCAGGATTCCCCCGACGTCCTCCTTCTGGTCCCCACGACTGAGGCTCAGGAACAGCGAGATCTTCAGGAACTGCCAGGAACAGAAGTCTTCAGCTGCATCTTTTTCTTCAATATAAGGTACTGTGAAAACCCGACCGAGAGACCTTACCTCTCACCGCAAACATTTGTGGAACTTTGGCAACTTGCAGACCTGGTCAGCTTATGACGCGACATACAAACCTTTCTACCGTGAACTACTTCCAAGAACCATGGCAAAGACTTTTCCGTTTTAAATACCAGAACCGTTTTAACTGATACAAGACACTAGCCCATTGACTTTGGCCTACGTATTGCATTGAATCAACTCATCTCGTGAATTCAAATTATTTGCACTGTTTTAAAGTAACTAATATTATTTTCATCAACTTATGCCTTTTTGCTCCTACTTCAATCCTATTTGGCTCCAACTTCAAGGGAGCTCAATTGCTTAGCAATCGGGATTGTGGAATTAGTTTTGTGTGCTATTGATTGCCTCATTTAGTGAATGCTTTATAAATGATTGTGTAATAAATCAAGAAGTGTTTTACCAAGAAACCTTGAGTAGAAGTGTCTATCTGAATACTTGTCATTGTAGACCTTTGTGCAACACCCTTACAAGCTCACATTCCCTCTTGAGATAAGCCTGGCTGCTCAGCTAGCTACCAAAACCTGTGTGGCACAGTCTTATACCAAAGATTGGTTTTGCTTCCACCTGTAGTCCTAGTTGTGTGTAGTGGTCCCAGAGGGTACTGCATACAAACTTTGCCCAACACTGGTGGCAGGCGGTGAGGATAAATTGTGTAGTTACATTGCGAGTTCTGCTTTACTTTTGTTCAGATAGTAAGCTTCACAAGGCTAAGCACCACTAGAAAAGCAATGTGATCATGCCTAATATGGATAACTACAAACAGGAGGCCCTGATCATTTTAACAGTAAATCAACTGAAGGAAATGTGTAAGGTCAGAAACCTCCCTGTGAAAGAAAAGTGAATTGGTTGAAAGATTGTTGGAACATCAAAGACTGAGAAATTAGGCTGTAACCCCCTAATCCCTCAGAAAATGTGGATAATATTGATGAGGACAATAATGATGTAGAGTCTTACTCTTATGTTATTGAAGAGCCAGAGGAGTCTCAGAATGTGAGCCCCACTGCCCCTCTACCTGCTCTTGGGCCTCCACCTTTAGCCACAGGGACCCTACCAGGTCCAGTACTGAGTCCAGAATTTGTCTCTTGAATAAATGAGACTTGAGTTAGAGTTTAAAAGGCTCCAGATGCAAACTGAAAGTAAACATCAAGAAATCAAACTCGGAGAAATGGCAATGCATCATGCTCTTGAAATGAAGCAATTGTCTCTTGAAAATGGTTGTCTCATAGTGTCGTCTAGGTCATCCAGTCCTAAGAAACCTTGCATGCCCAAGGAAGCTGTGAGTATGTATAAGGTGAAACTTGTTATTTTAGATTGGTTGGCTGCTTTTGAATATAACTATGTGATTCAGGGTTTTTCAGGGAATCAGTTGATTCCTTGGCTTTTGTCTAGGCTCCCCCACGTTGCAACTGATGCTGTAATGGAGGTGGGGGAACTTGAAAGATTGGAGTATGAAAATGTAAAGCTAGCTTTGATAGCTAGATTTGGGAAAACTCCTTCCCAGTACCTTAAGTGGTTTAGGACCTGTAAAAAGCATGATGGTACCCCTTGGGCTACCTGGGTGTGAGAATGTTTGAAGTACTTAGATAGTTGGGTAAAGGGTTACAACACTTTTGAAGGAATGAGAAATCTATTTTTGTTACAATCTATTTTTGATGCCTGCTCTCCTGCGCTGAGACAGCACTTGGCTGACTAAGGAAATAGATCCAAAGAAGTTAGCAAAGGCTGCTGACTTGTGGGTTGCCAACAGGGCTATGCACAAGGATTCTGGGGAAACTCAGAAGGATGATGGGAAGCAGCAAAAGAACGATGGCAATGAGAATTCTAATACCTCGAATCCAAAAGAGGGCCACAAACAGAAAAAGGGTACACCACAAGGGAAAACGAACCAGACTAGTGAAACCTCTGGTGCTAAACAGGGAGGTCAACAGAAAACCCCATTCGTCAAAACATTTGGAAAATGTTATGCTTGTGGGTCTACTGACCATGTGAAAGGGGATTCCAAATGCAAGGGTAAACCTTCAGGGATCCACACCGTCTTAGCTTTTTCCCCAGAGGGAGAAGTACAAATGGCAAGTGGAAACTTTCAACTGCTGGCTGACGACCCCAATGGTGTCTCTGCCAGCGTTTGTGTGCCTGGGTCTGTGGGGACAGCAGAATTTAGATGTCTAATTCAATTCCAGATAACACAAAAGATTATTATAAGGACAGTGTACTTGTAAATGGTCAGGAAACCCCTGCCATTAGACACTGGGGCCAGCATTACACTGGTAGATTTAATCCTTTTTCAAACCTGAGGATGTTGCTAAGGCACCCAAAGGCCTCACTAAACTTGCTGGTTGCCCTGTTCAAATGCTTCCAAGATTACCAGCTCTCATCCAGTGCAACAACATGACTCAAGATGGTTCCATGTGATATAATCGCGGCAAAAATTGCTGCGGTTACAAAATATCACGGCAAAAATGCCGCCGTTTTTTGTGCCGCAGTCCATATAAAACATGCGGGGGACACCCCCGCACCCATTATACCATTTAAGAGGAGTGGGGGACACCCCCGCAACCCTCGCTCCCCTTAAATGGTATAATGGGGCACACTTTTACCGGGTCATACGACAGCATTTTTTGCAGCAATATCTTTTTTTACTGCAACATTTTTGCTGCAATTATATTACCCGATACCCTCAAGATACCCGTTAGTGTGCAGAGTGAGGTGCCTGGGAGAGTCCTGGTGGGGAATGACTTTAAAACACTTGGAGTTGTATCAAGCACCCCCAGGCCTCCCAGCAAAGGGAAACAGGAACAAACAAGGAAGGCCAGAGAGAGAGTACCTCAACTGACTCTCCAGAGGATATTAGAGGCAACTATAACACCCAGCCCACAGGAGCAACTAACTGCTATTTCTAGGAAGAAAGAGAAGATACAAAGGGGAAACCCAAAGCCTCAGAGAAAAAACAAGAGATCACTCCTGTACTTCCAATAAAGACATCCACAAGAGGACTGTCCAAAGTCACACCTGTGACTACTCCACCAGCTGAGACTGAGTGAGGAACAAACAGACCATGCTGAGCTGCAGTCTTTACTGGCAGTAGGTGGTCCCTGTAGGGCAGACTTCAGCAGAAGTCCAAGAGTGTCCTACTCTTGAAGGACTTCGCCAACAGGCAGCTTCTCAGCTGGACAGGCAAGAGCCAGCAAAGCACAGGTTGTACTGGGAAGATGGCCTTTTCTACAGTGAACCAACTGAGTCTATCCCAGGGGACTACAGAAGACTTGTAGTGCCTCTCGAGATCAGACAACTGTTCCTACAGTTAGCAAATGAGATTCCTTTGGCTGGTCTCTTAAGTTTCAAGAAGACCAAAGAAAGGCTTTCTCTCAATTTCTATTGGCCTAAGTTGGGGTCTGATGTAGATAAATTATGTAGGAGCTGTCACACTTGTCAGACATCTGGCAAAAGCGGAGGTACTTTTGGTGCCTCTCCCAGTGGTGGTAGTCCCTTTTGAGAGGGTAGGAATCGACATTGTTGGTCCCTTAGACCATCCAACCTCTTCAGGCAACCAATTTAAATTGGTTGTAGTAGACCATGCTACTAGGTTTCCTGAAGCTATACCTAAGAGGACTGTTACAGCTCAGGCTGCTGCTAAGGCCCTACTTGGTATTTTTAGGTTTCTTAAGGAAGTCATCTCTGACAGGGGATCAAATGCATGTCCCACTACATGCAGGCCATGTGGAAAAACTGTGGAGTGACTTACAAGATCTCAACTGCCTACCATCCCCAGACAAATGGGTTGGTAGGGACGTTTAATAGAACTATGAAGAGCATGATAGGTGCTTTAGAAGAACCCCTTCGAAGAAATTGGACCTTCTACTGCCATGCCTTCTATTTGCTTACAGCGAAGTCCCTCAGGAGGGAGTTGGATTTTGTCCCTTTCAGCTTCTCTATGGTCATCCAGTTCGAGGCCCCTTGGCCCTAATTAAGGAGGGGTTGGAGAGTGCTCCTTCCAACAAGCCAGTGAGAGTCACTGACTATGTGCTTGGTCTCGGGAGGAAAATGACACATGATGACAGAAGCAGCAGATAACTTGAAAGCAGGTCAGGCTCCGGTGAAGCATTGGCATGACCAGAAGGCCAACATGGTTGAGTTTAATCAAGACCAGCAAGTTCTAGTTATGGTACGTACAAGGCAGAGGGCCTTACAGGACAAATGGATTGGACCCTTCAAGGTTGTGGGAAAACTTGGAAAAGTCAATTATCTGGTGGATTTATGCAATCCTAAGGAGGCCCCCGGGGTCTTTCACACCAACCGCCTAAAATGTCTATGTCTAAAGACCAGAAGTGAGAGCTTTGCTTCTAGCTTCTGCTCATGAGGAGGAGGAGAGTGGACCTTTACCTGATCAACTCCGAGAACAACCTTTAGATGAGAAGATAGGAGTTAATCTCTCTTCTAATCTGACACTAGAACAGGAGGCGTGCAAGTCTGTAAAATCGGTTCGACTCCCTTTTGTCACTATCACCAGGCTTGACCCCTTGGGGACAGCCTGCTATTCTCACTGGTGACCGTTTACCTGTTAAAAGCAGCGGTTACAGGATGTCAGATCATGTAAGAACCCATATAAAAGGAAGAGGTCAACAAAATGCTTGATCTCGGGGTAATAGAGCCATCTACAAGTCCATGGTCTAGTCCAGTTGTACTATTGCCAAAGGCAGGCTCCAAGGAGTTGAGATTCTGTGTGGACTATAGAGCTCTAAATGCAGTCACAAAGACTGATGCCCATCCTTTACCTAGGACAGATGAGCTGGTGGACAAACTTGGTTCAGCCAAGTACCTCAGTACATTTGACCTAACGTCAGGCTATTGGCAAATGGCTCTGAAAGACTATGCCAAGGAGAAAACTGCATTTTCAACACCATCAGGCCTCTACCAGTTTAAGGTAATGCCTTTTGGATTAAAGAATGCACCTGCTACATTCCAATGGATGGTTAATCAAATTCTGAATGGGATGGAGGACCTCTGCATGGCATACTTGGATGACATTGCAGTGTTCAGCCCTACTTGGAAAGAACATGTTGACCACATAGGATATGTTTTGCAGGCTCTTGAGCAGGCCCATCTGACCATAAAGGCAAGTAAATGGCAAATTGGCCAGAGCAAAGTGGTCTACCTCGGACATGAGGTAGGAGGAGGTGAAAGAAGGCCGTTGCCTAGCAAAGTACAAGCTGTACAAGAATGGGCCACCCCTACAATTCAAACCCAAGTGAGAGCTTTCTTAGGTTTCACTGGTTATTATAGGAACTTCATTGAGAACTATGGGTCCATAGCTTCTCCCTTGAATGTGGTCTCCTCACCCAAATTTCCTAAAAAGGTCAGGTGGAATCAGGAGTGCGCCAAGGCATTTTAAGGACTTAAAAAAAGTCCTTTGTCAAGCTCCAATCTTAAGAGCGCCTGACTACAGCTAAACCTTCATTGTGCAAACAGATGCTTCCAATACAGGTATAGGTGCAGTTCTGAGTCAGCTGGATGAGAACGGTAGGGAGCACCCCATCTGCTTCAATAGCAGAAAGCTGAAGGAACCAGAAAAAAAAGGTGGGCAACCATTGAAAGAAAATGTTTTGCTATTGTGTGTTCACTGAAGAAGTTTAGACCATACTTTAATGGACCTACTTTTGTGATTCAGACTGACCACCAACCCTTGAGATGGTTAATGCAGATGAAGGAGAAAATCCTAAATTGTTAAGCTGGTCAATCAGCCTACAGGGGTTTGATTTTACCATTGAACACCGGTCAGGGTGTAATCACCAAAACGCTGATGGTCTCTCCAGAATGTTTGACCGACTGGAGTAAGGAGATTCATCCAGAGGTAGATTAAATCCTCCTGTCCCTTAGTCTGGGGGGAGGAGGGAGGATGAGTGTAAGGTATAATTCTCATAAATGTACCAATTCCCTTCACCTTAGAGACCCCCAGCAACTTTTTTGTGGACTTGATTTTTTTACCTGGAAAAAAGTGCGAGTCTTTTTCCCACTGTTTCATGTATTTTGCTGTGTGTTTTACTCTTGTGTTCTTTGATTATGGTGTTTTAAGATAACTCCATAGGCAACATCTGTTCATGTGTGTTACACAGCATCCTCAGTGCAGTGACACAGGGATGTCTTTCTAGACTTCCAAAAAGTTTAAATACCTTCTCTGGGATAAACTACTGTTTCCCAGAGAATGTAATGTTAAATTGACTTTACTAGTCTTTTTAAATTCCTAGACCCAGCACAACCCATCTTACAATAGAATACTGGAGGGGTTACCTAGTATCCAGTACCTAGAAACTCATGCAGCAGTCAAACTCTACCCTTATCTATTGAAATGGCTGGTGGCAGTGGTTTTACAACAAACTACCATAATTTTTCCCGACCACGAACATCGGTAGCTAAAAATCGCGGGAGCCATGTTTTTCAATATGGCGCCTTAAGCCCCTTTGTTTAAACAGGTCCTGGTCTTTTTTCGCTGTTTCTTTTTGGAAAGGTCCTTCTAGTGTATGTCTCTGCGCGCCAAACTAGATTTGGTCCCTTTGTTTCTATGCCTTTGGCGGGCTTCAGGCCTGAAGACCGCCTCTGGCGTGTCTTGGCTGGGCAGGAAGTGAGGGAGGTGCCCAAAACTCCCTGGGCTTAGTCTCCTAGGAGACCCAAATGCACTGTGGCGTGATTGGTTGGTGACTGTCCGGCAAGGACAGCCAGCCTGCTGGGTGAGTGACAACTAGGCTGGAATGAAAGGGAGAAAACTGTTTAAAATGCGAGTCTTTTGGCTTGGAAGGCAGAGTGTTCCACTGGAACGAAAGAAGAGCTGGAAGGACAGCTGCTGCAACTCCTGGACCGTTTGTTTGCCCGGTGAAGCCCTGCTACAGGTCCGAATCGCCAAGTTCGTCTCGACAGAGAAGCCCCTTCAAGTACGACTTCTTCCTTTGAGTTGGTGGGACCAATCAACTCGTAAGCCTCATGGATACCATTCTCTGAGCTGTTTAGGATTAACCAGGGGGAAGGACACCAGCTTGAGTGCTTGATTACAGCTACTCGCACCAAAGATCTTCCCTTTTGCCAACTTGTTTGACCAGTCCCCGTGCAGTGCAGGAGTTACCCCAATGTCCTCCCTCTTGTCCCCACCACTGAGGCTCAGGAACAGCGAGATCTGCAGGAACTGCCAGGAATCAATGTCTTCAGCTGCCTCTTTTCTTCATATTAAAAGGTACTGTGCCAACCCGATTGAGAGAACTTGCCTCTTGCTGTGAAAGTTTGTAAAACTTTCCCAACTTGCAGGCCTAATCAGCTTGTGACCCAACAAATGATTCTTTTTCGTACAAACTACTTCTGAGAACTTTGGCAAAGACTTTACCGTTTACTACAAGAACTGCTCTTTCCTATCCAAGACACTAGCCTATTGACTTTGGCCTAGGCCTAGGCCTATTGAACTAATCTGAGTCCTCTAGTGAACGGAAATTATTTGCACTGCCTAAGAAAGTATTTGTGATCTATTTTATTAACGTGTGCCTTTGTACTCATATTTAAAGTGACTGAAATGCCATTTTGCTCCTATTTCAGGGGAGCCTAATTTACTCAGAAACGTTTTAGTTTGGTATTGAAGTGTGTTTGTGTATAATATAAAGTTGCCTCCTAGTGAATGATTTCTAAATGACTAATACATTAATAAGTGTTTTACCAAAAAACCTTGAGTGCAAGCGTCTACTTGAACCACAGTGATTGTAAGACCTCTGTGTAACATAGTTTACTGCTCACATTCCCTCTTGAGATAAGTCTGGCTGCTCAGCTCGCTACCAAAAACGGTGTAGTACACACTTATACCAAAGGTTGGTTTTGCTTAAACCTGTAGTCCTAATTGTATGTGGTGGTGCAAGAGGGTACTGCATGCAATTCTGCCTAACACCCTGCTGGCAACCCACAAGTCAACAGCCTTTGCCAACTTCTTGGGACCAATCTCTTTAGAGTCAGCCAAGTTCTGTCTCAGCTCCAGGCATCAAAAAGATTCCAACACAAATAGATTTCTCATTCCTTCAAAGGAGTTCACTCTGTAACCCTTAATCCAGCCATCTAAGTTTTTCAAACATTCACACACCCAGGTAGCCTAAGGGGTACCATCAATCTTTTTGAGGTTCCTAAACTTCTTACGGTATTGGGAAGGAGTATTCCCAAATCTAGCTATCAAAGCTAGCTTCACATTCTCATGCTCCAATCTTTCAAGTTCCCCGCCTCCATTACCAGCATCAGTTGCAACCTGGGGGAGCCTAAACAAAAGCCAAAGAATCAACCGATTCCCTGAATCCCATGATTGTATTCAAAAGCACCCAACCAATCCAAAATATCAAGTTTCACATCATACATACTCACTGCTTCTTTGGGCAGGCGAGGCCTCTTTGGACTGGAAGACCTAGAGCACTCTGGAGGGAAAGGTTTTCAAGAGGCAATTTCTTCATTTCAAGAGCATGCTGCATTTCAACTCCCTGAGTTTTTATGTAAGGATGTTTGGCTTCAGCTTGGATTTGTAATCTTTTGAACTCCAACTCAAGTCTCATTTTATCAAGAGACACACATTCTGGACTCAGTGATGGACCTTTTATTATTTGTTATGCACAACCAAAAAGGCTCGGAGGCATACGTGTGCAGATCGTTAGAGGGGAGATTTCAAAAAGATAGCTTAAGAGGCTATCTAAAAAGGTGTGTCTTGAGTTTATTTTTATCTTGTGGGGTACCAGGGGATACAGGTTGAGGCAAAGGGGCAGGCTGGGGCATAGAGGGGTTCCCTTCCGGGGACTCCTCTGCCAATTCTGACTCTTCTAAGACAGAGTGAGACACTGAATTATCATCCTCTATCCGTTTCCACATTTCCTGGGTTAGTAGGTGTGACAGGCCTACTACCCAGACTTTGATGATTCAACAATATTGCAATTTATACATTTTTCTTTCCTTTAACAGGGAGATTCCTGACCTTACACATTTCTTTCAGTTGTTCTACTGTTAAAATGATCAGGGCTTACTGACTGAAGTTATCCATATTTGGCATGTTTGAACTGCTGTTCTAGTGGGGCTTAGCCCTGTGAAGGTTTTAGTTGATCAAAACCAAAGCAAACTCTCAGTCTAACAACTCTACAATATATCCTCACCGCCTACCACCAGTGTTAGGTAAAGATTTGGGGTAGTAACCTTTGGGTGCACTACAACAACCTTAGCCTCCTGGTAATAGGACCCAACCTTTGGTATAAGTGTATACTACACAGGGTGTTAGTGTGGCTGAGCAGCCGGGCTTATCTCAAGAGGGGTCAATGTGAGCAGTAGGGTAGTTACACAAAGATTCACAGTGACAAGTATCCAGATAAACACATATACTCAAGGTTTCTTGATTAAACAATTATTAATTTAACCGTCAGTTTGAATAAGCCTTCCTCAAAATTGGCAGTAACACACAAATACACTCCAAAATACGACAATGCATTACTTACCGTAAAAGCATTTCTGATGGTTGTATCTGCTTAGATTCACATGCTGTGCATAGGTCCGACATCCAGTGGTCACTGCGGAGTATTGCATTTTGTTTTTCGTTGGCGAAAAGGGGACGTCGACAAGGCGTGTCTGTAACACTATCCCTATAGTGACGTGCGTTGTACCCATAATCCCTCACGCGTCGAGGTCCCTCGGATTGACATACCCATTGGGGATGGCACACAGACGCTTCCTACACCCTCAGGTGACTTAAATAGCTAGGGCACTGTGGACATTAATATATTACTATTGGCATTTAGAATAATACTGGAAAGAGTGTCAAAGAAAATGGGTTATTAGAATCACACCAGAGATCACACAAGTATTCTGAAGCAGGTAAGTACTTTTTGAAACCCCCCACTGCAAAGTAAGTTAACCCTTTCCTGTAAGGAAGGCAAAACACACAGAGGAGAAGAGTCATTCAGGGAGCCAGGCCATGCCAATGTCGATTGGGCAAAAGTCTAGGTGACCTGAAGCACTTCTTGCAGGTAAGTAAAAGTCTTGCACAATATTTTAGAAGTCTTTGTAGAAAATAAGAATCAATGTAGGGCCACAAGCTGTTAAGACTTGTGAGTAGAAGATGCAAGCAACTCTACAGAGCAACCAAGACTAGTCTCAACTGCAAACAATCAAGGCTACAAGACAATTGGTAAGTTCTCTTAGACTGAACAATACCTTAGGTTAGAAGAAAAATGCAGCAGATGACTTCTGTTCCTGTGGAGCTCTGCAGATCCTGGTGTTCCTGGGCCACAGTCGTGGGGACAAGAGGGAGGACTTCTACTCCTGCACTGCAACAGGATGGTCACCGACAGCAACAGGCAATCTTCAAACAAGTGGCACTTCAGTGTTTCAGCTTCTCGTGTCTACCGCATTAGCTCCATTGCAGTTTCTGGCCGTCGAGCACACTGTTGAGGTGGCTCAGGCTCGGTCAGTCCTGCTTCTTGGGAGTCCAGAGGATCATCCTGGAGCTCTTGGCCAACTTAGAAGCAACGCACACAAACTGGTGTTCCTCTCCCTGGCTCTTCGTTTCCAGCAGCGACTGAGTGGAAATACAACCAGCTTTGAGAGGATGTCAAGGTGGCTTAATTTGGAGTGGATTGGTCCCACCAACTCAAGGAGAGAAGTCCTTGCAGGGCTTCTCTAGTCGAGGCGAATTCGGAGCTTCAGCACAGCAGCAGGGCTTCACCGGCAAACCAACGATCCAGGAGTTGCAGCAGGCGTCTCTTCCAAGTTCTTCTTCGGATTCCTTCGTCCAGCAGTCTACTCTGCCTTCCAAGCCAAAAAGCCTTGCCTTTTATGCAGGTTTCTCCCATTCATTCAAGCCCAGCTGTCAGTCACCCAGCAGGTTGGCTGTCCTTGCCGGACAGCCAGCCGGCCAATCACCTAGGAGTGCATTCCTGTCTCCTAGGCGAGTAAGCAAAGGGAGTTTCGGGGCACCTCCCTCAGTTCCTGCCCCAGCCAGACATTCTGGAGGCAGAGGCGGGCTTCACTCGTGAATCCTGCCAAAGACAAAATGAACAAAGGGACCAAACCTGGTTTGGCGCAAAGAGTAAAGAAGAACTTGCAAAAGACGCCTGCTGCAGCTGTTGGTTTGCCTGGTTTTCCTGGGCTGCAGCTCCAAATTTGCCTCGAATTCGCCAGTCAAATACTATGATCCCCCAATAAGAGACATTCAGTTAAAACAAGCTAAGCCAAAGTCAATAGACGAGTCTACATGGGCTGATGCTCTTCTTTGAAGGCAAGTAAAAGTCTTTGCACAATGGTTCAGAAGTCTTTGAAGAAAAAGATGAATCAATGTAGGGCCACAAGCTGTTAAGACTTGTGAATAGTAGACGATGCAAGCAACTTTACAGCAAGAGGTAAGTTCTCTTACACTTTGTACAGTACCTTTAAAATAAAGAAAAGATGCAGCAGATGACTCCTGTTCCTGTGCAGCTTTGCAGATCTCTCTGTTCCTGGGCCTCAGTCGTGGGCACAAGAGGGAGGACGTCGGGGGACTCCTGCACTGCGACGGTCAAGACTCGCAACCAGCAAACTTCACTTTCAGTTGCTGTTCAGTGTTTCAGCTCCTCGCGTCTACCACAAATAGCAACACTGCAGTTCCTGGTTGTCGAGATGGACTTTCCTTGCTTCTAGGGTCCAGCACTCTGTTGAGGGGGCTCAGGCTCGGTCAGTCCTGCTTCCTGGGAGTGCGGAGGATCTTCCTGGAGCTCTTGATCAACTTACAAGCAACGCACACAGACTGGTGTTCCTCTCCCTGCCTCTACAGTTTCCAGCAGCAACTATGTGGAAACTCAACCAGCTCCGAGATGGATGTCCAGGTGGCATGCTTTGGAGTTGATTGGTCCCACCAACTCATGGGGAGATGTCATCCTTGCAGGGGCTACTCTGTCGATGTGAACTTGGCGTTTCGGCACTGCAGCAGGGCTACACCGGGCAAACCAACGCTCCAGGAGTTGCAGCAGGCGTCTTCAAGTTCTTCTTCGGTTCCTTCGTCCAGTGGTCTACTCTGCCTTCCTAGCCAAAAGACTTGCCTTTTATACAGTTCTCTCCCTTTCATTACAGCCTAGCTGTCGGTCACCCAGCAGGGTGGCTGTCTTTGCCGGACAGTCAGCCGAACAATCATCACAGAGTGCATTTGGGTCTCCTAGAAGACTAAGCACAGGGAGTTTCGGGCACCTCCCTCACTTCCTGCCTACCCCAGACACCCTGGAGGCAGAGGCGGGCTTCACTCGTGAATCCCACCAAAGGCAAAGCGAACAAAGGGACCAAACCTGGTTTAGCGCGCAGAGTAAATCTCAAGAAGGACCTTTCCACAAAGAAATGGCAAAAAAAGAAGACCGGGCCTATTTACAACGCGGAGACGACGGTAAATTCACACCACAGTAATAAAAACGAAACCACTGCCACAAGCCATTCTGTGAGGAAAGGGTAACATAAAAATGTTACATAAGAAGTTAGACTAAATGGGATACTAGGTAACCCTTCCAGCACCCTATTGTAAGATGGTGTGTGCTGGGTCTAGAAAGGTACAAATTTAAGTAAAGTCAATTTCACTCTACTGCTCTGATATGATAGTTTATTTACATAGCTAGCGCCTATACACAATGTGTTTCAAAGCGCTTCAAGGCAAGGGAAGGGAACAAGGGAAAATACAATGACATTCTTACAGGCGTCCGAACCCTCAGGTAGCTGGGCGCATAATCATGTGAACAGCAGAGTTACATATCGTTACACAAACATCATAATACAGCAGACAGATCATACATTAGTCCAGGCTCTGAATGTTTACATACAAGAGTAGAATATACAGAAAATAGAATGTACAGAGAATAGGCACAAGGTAGTTACAGTTGCGAGTGAGGACCGCGTTACAGGTTGGTCCTGAGTAGGCTGTAGATAGAGTAAACATTACTGCAGGTAGAGAGAGGCGGCTGGCCGGTCGTGTCGGTGAGAGTCTAGATGTTTAGGCTAGTAGCCATGATTTTACCATGGCCCTGAATGGCCAGAACGCGGTTTCCAATCTAATTGTAGGAGGGAGGGTGTTCCAACATTGTGCTGCAAGCACTGGGAAACTGGAGCCTCCTGCTGTGTTTAGGTTATAGTTAGGGTTATAGGTAGAGCTGGATTTAAAAAAAAAAAAAAAAAAAAAAAAAAAAAAAGGTACTTGGGAGTGGTGCAGGAGGGAAGGAACAAAACAAGCGACTATCGTACTAGGCCTGACAACATTTCAGATAGTGCTGAAAGGGGGGTGGGGGTGAGAGTAAAGTGAGGTGGGAGGAGAGACGAGGTTGCTATCATACTAGGTCCAGGGACAATTCTGATAGAGTAAGTGCATAGAAGAAATGAAGGGGAGGAGATAGGAGAAGGGAGAGGAGGGGAGAACAGAGAGTAAGCAGTCAAACAGTAGTTTAGAGAAGGTATTTAAACCTTTGGGAAATCTAAGACTTCCCTGTGTCACTGCACTAAAGGTGCTGTGTGCCACAATGTAAAAGATGCCTATGGAGTTTCTCAGACTCCAAAACCAAAAGAAACAGAGTTCAGAAATCACATTAAAATACATGAGAGAGTGGGAAAAAGGGTGGCACTCTCTCCAGGAAAAAAAAGATCAAGTCCTCAAAATCCAGCAAAGTTGCTGGGGGTCTCTAAGGTAGGCACATTTCTGAGAATTCTCCCTAACTGTCGACAATGGCGACAAAGTCTTCGACGTCATCAACGTAGAGTGCTTCAATGGCTGTGGTGTTGAGGACTTTTTAGACACTGAAGCAGAGTCTTTCGGCGCCAATGGCGTCGATGACTTTGTCGAAAAAGGAGTCTTTCTCTACTCGAGAAGGCTCCCAAGGAGTTTTCTCCTGGACACCCAGGCCCGAGGGCGCACAGGTTTTGTACCTTGCCTTCTTTGTCGTGTTTGTCGACATGGGCATGGCTCTGATCTTTTTTCGAGGGGGTTGAGGCCGCATTCTCGAATACTTTGAGCATTTTAAGTCTGAACCTCTCCCCCTCAGCCGGTGAGGCCGAATTGGTCAGGCAGGAGACCAATTCCAAGGAGGAACTCCGCGACAAAGATGGCGATCTGTGGTGCCTTTTGTTTGACTGCCGTGAGGATGAGTGGTGTGAGTGTCAGGATTCCATGCTTTGGTTTTAGAATTTCAACAAACACATACTTACAAAAGCATCCCATGGTACATTTCTAGAATCCCAAAAGTACTTACTTACAGAAAACACTTACTTAAAAGGTCCTTGTAAAAATCACTTTTAGAATGACCAAATAACCATTTTTAAAATGAAAACTTTTATAAGGTTATGTTTTGGGATATTTTCTGGATAAAACTTAGACTATGTAAATTTTCCTTAATTAAACTAACAGGAGGCCTTTGTTTCCCCAAAGCAAGATGGAGTTTCCTTTCAGCAACAATGATTGGAGGAGATGAATGGTGAGGTAGTTTGGAATTCTTGCTCGAGTTCTAAACTGCCTTTCATTCGAGTTTCACTAAAGACAGGTCGCAGTATTTGTAGCTCTGAATATTTGTTAATTTAGTAATTCAGTAAGCTTAGAACCAGAGACCAACTAAATTCGAAGTTAATATACAGAAGATGCCAAAGTAATTGGAGTCATTTTATGAAGCAGAAAGAAGAAAATAGAAGAAGTAAGCCAAGTACTCTTTTGAACTTTCAAGAACAGATATTGTAATTTATATGTTCAGAATTTTCAACAAAGATAATTCTTTTGGAAAAGATTTAGTTTTTTCAAGAAATTGTATTTGAAGATTAATTGGAGCAACTTCGCAATTTACAATAGTGCGCGCGTCATTACATAACAGTCTTGGAAATTTTGAGTGCGCGTGTTGTGATTTAACATATGCGCGAGTTGTGTTTTAACTTATGCGTGCATTAATGTATTAACAGAAGCGCGGGTTAAGTAAACTAAAGTTACGTTCTGCGAGCGAGTTAGTCTGAAAGTAAGAAATAAGCACTAACTCAGTTTTTTGCCTTTTTAAATAAGTTAATTGCGGTTTTGTTTCCTTCATCTCGCGTACTCGCGTATTCTTCGTTCGGGTTTCATTCGAGTAAAGGACCTTCATCTACGTGCCGCGTATGCGTCGCAAGCGTCTTCCTGTCCGTCAAAGGAACTCAGAATTGAAATACAACCAACTTTTAGGTCGCGACTGTCAGTAGGTAAATTAATATTATATGAAGCACGGAAGAAACCCAGTTTATTATAAATATAACATAGTTAACTAGGAAAGAAGTTTATTTGAAGTAATTTCTTAAATCTTATAGATAAGTAAACTAGCATAGAATAAGAATATTAAGTAAACAGTAACTAAAATTGCAATCATATTTCCGAGTAGAATTGAACGAACAGAAATAAAAGACTATTTTTGTTGAAAAACATTTTTTTGCAAGAGAAGCAGTTTGAACATACAATTGAAGACATTATAGAACTTCATCACAACTAAGAAAGAGAGAGCGAGTAATCTTCTACTTAAGTCTCTGAGCAGTTATTTTAAAAGCCTTCCAGAAAAAGATTCCTGGTAATAAGATTACTGAACAAGGAGAAACAGTAATTCTACTAATAACTTCTACTGCAAGCAATTAAGAAAGCCTTTCACCAAGCAAGCATAGGCAACAGGTACTAAGGAGGAGGTAGGGTGGCAAGTTATAAAGTAATAAGTGAAGCAAGTTGAGGTTGAACAGACATTAACATATAATTAGTTGTCTTTTAAATTTCACAGACACTGAGGCAGCAACACCATTACCAGAGGGTGTCAGAGAGAGAGCCAGTGAAGATCTGTATTTTTTTTGTTTTCTCCATTCCCCTTGAGTTTGCCAGCTTGGTAGTTATATCTGCTAAGAAACTATTAGGCAGACAGACTTGTGGGGTCTGGTGGGCCAGCATCACTCCTGCAGGAATATTCAAGACTGGACCGGACAGTGAGCCACTGAGTGATCGGGACCTTTTAGCCTTCTTCTGATGAGGAGAGTCTCTCGACTCTAAGGATCCCTTTTTCAACAGGGTTGTCAAAGGGTATTTATAACTTCCCTCCACGCTTTTTCAGGGCTTTCGCTGTCATCGATAGGGAGAACCAACACTCCGATGTTAAATGAGTAGATACCAAGTACCACAGACACACCCGATGGGGGTCCGTAAGGGACATTTTTGCCCCCGCAGTTGTGACATTTTTTTTAACCCTGATCTTTTCGATGATGCCAATGATGCCATTTTTACTAAATACAAAAAGGTTTCTTGTCAAAGAACCGAAGCATGCTGATCTTCCAAAGCGATGGCTCTTGTGGAAAAACATAATTGAAGCCAACAGTTGCTGCACGCGTTATATACCATCCATGGCGTGGACACCAAGATGGAGGCCCTTGAGGGGCTTCGAGTCAACAGGCATCGACGCACAGCACCACCCCCTGCTGGAAAAACTTCCAAAGCAGCTGAAGTTGAATATGGAACTATCATAAGATGAGAAATACGTGGGAGGAGGGAACCTACTTTAACAGCTTTATTGGTTTCCTTGCGCACAAAGAGAACAAGGATAGCTGTAAAAATCACAATGGATTTCTGATGCTGCAGCATCTTTTAGGACACACTATAATAATACGGGACACCCCCCAAAAAAGTCACAAGAAAATGTAGGAGGAGACTCAGACATACAGTATCTTTGGGACACCCTCACCCTGAGAGCCCCACGGTGTTCGATGGGCACATCACTGGGGGAAAATCAAATGACACCTCACATTAATATTCCTCAGGGAAAAAGGGTCAGTAAAGGGTTTGTCATCAGAGGTACAGTCCAGGAAGTCACCCTCACATTTATGAAAGCTATAATCAGATGAATTGACTGGTCCGGCTCTTCATAAAATCTCCTGCAGATGTGTAGTGAGGAGCAAGCAAGGGTAGGCCTGCTGATCAAAATCTCACAGGGAGCACGAATTAAAGTACTAAATCAAGTAGTATCTGCTTAGGCGTGCGACTGTTGCGGTTTCCACTACTTCTCAAGGTCACTCACCCATTTTGCCACATACCATTGATCAAGGACACTTACATAGTCTACACAAATCTCCATGGAGAAACAAAGCCTTTGAACACGCACCAGCATCTCAAAAGGCGCATACCTTCACCAAATTAGTCATCGCTGCACGGAGGTATTTGGGGATCATAGCCAGCAGCAAGGGATCACGGGATAACACGTCATGCCTGAAGAGGGCTCCCCATGTAATCTGAGTGGTGGAACGTAGGAACTGTAGAGAAATACAAAGCAGGGTCAATGAAGTGCAACTAGTTATGCTGCGACTTCTCTCAATTCGACATGTTAATAAAATATTCACACTTTCGCAATTCAGCTAACATGGTGTCACTACATGACAACATATCAAACATGCAATCTGAAGAGTGCAGAAAAACACACCTCTTTGTTTTTTGGTTTTAAAAGATGTGCAAAATATAAATAAACATGAATCTCACAGTTCTGCAATGCTGAGTTTCCAAATACAATCAGATTACACCATGTATTGACTCCGATCAGCAAGGACAACCCACAATTCTGCGTTGGCATTGTCAATGTAAAATCTGTCTCATGCGAATAGCATCTAGGTTGGCAATTTCAAGTGTATTGACACAACTGTGCCAGAACTCAGACAGGCTTTCAGATCCAAACCCATTTGTGTGGTCAGGGCTATTTGACAAACTCCCCTCACCTGCTACAGAATATTCTTTCCCATGGGATACATGTTAAGTGATATCTATTTCACTTCGCAAAACGTCTGTTTTTTTATTTTTAGGCTTAGGCTAGGAGGGAGAAGGGCTGGAGTTGAATACAAAGACCGTTGAGCACACTTATAGTCAAGGAAACACTTACAAACCGTTGCTATATAGAAATAGGGTTATTATAGATAATTGCTGATGGCAATACTCAGTTCAATATTAGACCTGTAGATGATTAACAAGTAGGTATAGAGTAGCTTCGGGTTAGCAAATCATAAACCAACATTTACTGAAATAGCAAACCTGGTAGGTAGACAACTTTTAGGAAAGTCCTACTTTAGAAGTCCAACCCTATCTAGGGAATGAGTATCTCAAAAAGTCAGATGGGGACACTACGGGACCAGTGACCCTTGGGCGGCATAACAAAGGAAGGCAGATGCTGTCAAACATCAGAAGAAGAGTTTTCGTAACAAGTAATTAATAGAATTGGATTCAAAGGGTTCAGGGGGATAGATAGGCCACTGAAAGGATTTAGGCCTCTAGGACAGATGTCCTAGGCCAGGGAAAGCGCGGTTGTCTCGTCTGCCCCAACTCAGAAAGCTCAGGAGGCGTGAACAGCAACTGCCTGGGTAAGTACCCAATAGTCAGTACCCAATAGTCAGACACTGCCTTGTAGAGGAACGACGACAATGTCACCGGCAGGTCCCCACGGCAAGATGTCACCAGCTCTGGTTCAGGTCTTTGGTCTTGGCGGATGGAGGTAGAACTTTCGGCAGGAGCAAATGGTCAGATTTGGTGCCAGGCAGACTATCGTCGCAGCACCTGGCTGTGGAGGCTCGATACAGGCTTTGTAGCAGCAAAGGTTCTAACCCGGCAGACTTTCTTCCTTCTCTCGGTCCTTGACTCTTCTGAGGGGACTTCAATGATTGGGATAGAGTCTGTGGAGGCCCAGTCAGATGTCCACAAATGTGCAGCTGGAACCAATGCACCGCAGCAGTGCCAGAGACGGCAGGTGATAGGTTTTAAAGGCAGCACTTTGTGGGATGGCTCAAACTGCAGATGGTCTCGATACTGGTTAAGCCCACCAGTACAAGGGAGGAAGTTGTGCGGTGTAGATATTCCTTGTCACACAGAACATCGGGCTGGAGCAGCAGTGGTCCCTCAGTCAGCTTGGCCGTCACTGGAGTTCGCTTTAGACGTCATCTTCTTCTTCAGAATGGATCTTCAAGTGGTTGACTCTGGCTACAGCATCAAGTCCCTCGCCTTTTATGCTTGGCCACAAGGTGACACTATGGGTTCTGTACGCTCAGAGGCAAAAAATAGGTCCGACCATACAAAACGACCGAAAAATGCTACCACCAAAGGTTCAAACACCAAAAGTTCGGACCTTTGGTGTTCGCATTGCAGGTAAGTAAAAAATAAAAAAAGACTGCAGGGGGGTCCCCCGCAACATCCCGCTCACTATACTTTACAGTATAGTGAGCGGGGGTTGCGGGGGACACCCCTGCCAGACCCCGTAGTATGTAAGTGTGTTTGCATGAGAAAGGTGCAAACCTTTGGTAGTTCGCACCTTTCTCATGCGAACATTCCGACTGCGGCAAAATCAGACACGGTCGGATCACTTAGCATCGACACCATGTGTGCACCAGTGCAGATAACATTGCAACACACAGCATTTACAGGTGAAAATATTATTGGCAAGCTAATGGCAGTTCCGTTGCATCTCTTTTATAACTGCTCACTCAACAAAATGTAATGCTGTGCCATGTACTTACAGTTTTATCTGCCACCTCATTTCTTGTGCCTCTTTCATTTGGAGGGCATTTCAGTTTTTTACAATGGGGTTTCCTCAAACCACCTTTCTTGTCGGTCTTCTTACCCTGTTAGCAAGTGGGATAATTCTTCCTCTTCTGCAAATGGATCCCACTCCAGGGCGGGTGGGTAATCTTCAATCTCCTGGGGGCAGTGACTGTTTGGGCCGTTTTTCTAAAGTCCTACCCAGACTTCATAAAAACCATATCTGAGACAGTGCATAGCCTCCACTCTTAGTAGAAGGCTGTACCACCTGAGAATGTTTTGGTAGCATGGACAGAGAAGCCAGGCTTATTTTAGGACGGAGAGAGAGCCGTAGCAAGGTACAAAGAAATTGCAGCATACATATGGTCCAAAGAAACACAAACACTAAGCATTATAAAAATAAAGGATTTAAATACAAGCAGGCCAAGATAAATCTTGGGGAAATAAGTACAATAACATATCAAATAAACACAATTATAAAAAACAACTCAATACTTGGGATACAACCAAAAGTATAACCTTACTGAAACACAATCGGTAGTCACGGTGAGTCAAATCTACAACACATTTAGAATGTCAGTCATCTATTCTTGGGGAATGAAAACAGGTTAGGTATACTTTTAGAAAACAATTAGTATTTCAAGGGTAGTAGACCCTGTCAGTAATGCAGTGATACTCAGTTACAGAAATGATTTATTAAACCAACCCAGTAACAAGTAAACACTGGATAACGGATATTACTTTGCAGAACATAGTTCAGAGCTAGCAATGTAACTCATACTTTCCGGAGGGCCTTGAGCTAATCAACGATTAGTATTAACACCCAATAACTACTTTAGAATGCACTGAGCAATTCAGGGAAAGCAAAATCGAATTACACTTTAAGACAGACAAGTTATTTCAAGATAAGTAATTGACCTATTAGTACGTAGCCATCTGCTACTTAATAGCTAGTTATTCCCAGTATACTTTTAAGAACTGTAGAATACAGTTTCTAAGGTAAGTAAGAACTTTATGAAACTATTTAAAAATAGCACCAAAGCAATTCGAGGAAGCACAACCCAGGGTTACAAGTTTAGATGAGCAGCAGCAAATCAAGGTGAGTAAGACGTATATATTTTTAAGAAGGGCTATCAGCAACTCAAAGAAAAGTATTAACTCAAAGACGTTTAGATCTGTATAAAGCAGAGCAGCGAAAATAAACCTCAATGGTATACTTTAAGAATGACAATCTGTTATTAAAGGCAGGTAAACCTTATTAGTAAGCTTTTAGACCCATTCAGTTAAGAATAATAAAAGAGTACCAATACTTTTTTTTTTTATTTATTGACATTAGTTTTGTAAATAGAAACAAACTTTTTTGTCATTTCCTCCGTGATTTACATCATGCTAACCCAAAATGGATAGGAAAAAAGAATCAAAAAATGGAATTGATGAAACGATGAGACAGGCAAGAAAGCAACAAGCGGAGACGTGCTTAGACTGGTGGCTAATTGTCACTCGTTATTTCAGGGTTTGGTAGAATCAAATCCATAAAGTTAATGGTGGCACAGGTTAATTGGGTATTTATCCCTGAAATTAAATAGCTCCACCAGTCCTGCATGTTTCCATTTTTTGGCGCGTATCGTGCCAGATGTAAAGAACGTTGGGCAACAATTTCTGGGCATTCCGTTATCAAATGTTTACTTGTTTCCACGTCCTTTAAACAAAACCGGCAGATGTTGCTTAATGTCGATGGATCTTTCCTTTGCGTTAGGACCTCACGAGTTTTGTAGAGATTTAGTCGTAGTCTCAAAAATTGATTTCTGTGGTATCGAGAAGGAAATTTCACGAGGTATTTTGGTAGATCGCCGAGCCTGTTTGAGGACAATCCCAGGTCGATTGTTGATGATAAAGCGCATCGTTTATTCGTATTTGAAATACAGTTCCATTGGTGGAACTTTTTTTTTGCTACCTGAGGCAACGACAATAACATTCATGTTAATGTTAGCTTCACATAGGATTGCCTTCAGTTTTGTTTCCCATTGGTTTAATAGACCAGCTGACGGATCATTGTTTTTTTCATTCAGGATCTCATAGGCTTTCACTGGCGGTGTAAGACGCATTTTACGAAGTGCCGAGAGTGACTTCCAGACCACTAGATTGTGTAGAGAATCTAGACCTAGTTCGTACCCGATCGCCACCATTGAGAGACATCGAGGTAGTTTCAGGACTTTGCGCCAGAAAAACCCTTCCATTTGAGTCCAAAATTCCGCATTTATGTTCCATCCTGCCTCGCTTCCAAATGTGACTGTTGGAGCTACTTTTTGCATGTAAAAAGTTATTATGGGTTGCAGGGTGAATTTGCCATATTTGGCATGCAATTTCGATCCTTGTTGTATGAGAATCTTCATGCGGGATACGATATCAATGGTCCAACTCCATTCTCTTACTGAAGTGTTGAACAGCACTCAGAGGTAGCGAATTACTTCAGTTTTCATTAGTACTTCGTTATTAACTTTCCAAGTGAATATTGCCTTCTTTGTCTGCCTGTTTTGTCCAAAGGCAATAATTTTTGATTTCTTAACATTTATTGCTAGAAGATTATGAGTTAAGTAAACTTGTAGGGCTGTCAGGAGTCTTTGAAGGCCAATTTCTGTGGAGTCAAGTAGGACAATGTCATCAGCATAGATTAACCAAGTAAGCTGTTTGCCATTCACCTTCGGTGGAAATGAGCTTGTTTGTGACAAGGCTATTGGTAGGTCCGAGATGAACAATTTGAAAAGGAGAGCGGCTAGCAAACAGCCCTGTTTCACCCCTTTTGTTGTTTCAATTTTGTCCGATAGGTCTCCTTCTGCATTCATACGTACACGAATGGTGGTGTTCGAATGGAGTGCCATTAATGGCGCTAGTAATTGTGATGGGCAACCCCAGGCCTTGAGTTTTCTCCATAACAGTTGTCGGTTGACGGTATCAAAGGCCTGTTTAAGGTCGATGAAGGCAAGAAACAGCCTTTTCTTGCTGTTCAGAGCGTCTAGCTTTACCAGGTTAAGAAGTAGCAGGTTTAGTTCCATTCCCACTCCTTTTGTGAAGCCAGTTTGCATTTCGTCGATCAATTTCACTTCTTCGGCCCATCTTGCAAGCTTTTTTTGTAAAAACGAGGCGAATATTTTGCCTATGGTGTCGAGCAGCGCAATAGGCCGATAGTTAGCCGGGTCTTCACGATTACCTTTTTTATACACTGGCACAATCACTGCTGATGTCCATGATGCCGGAAGAATTAGCGTTGCTGTGATTCCATCAAATAAGGCTTTGATGAAATTTGCCCAATTTTTGCTATTTGCTTTTAGCATTATATTAGATATGCCATCCGGGCCCACCGCCCTTGAGTTCTTCAACTTTTTGATTGCGAGTTCGATGTCTTCTGCGGTTTCAGTAGTGTTCCAATTGCTGCTCTCTGGCAGCATTGGTTCAGTTGCGATGACATCCAAAGATGTAAATACGGACGTGTAGTATTTTACCCAGCTCGCTGCAGACACGCCATTTGATAATGCGAACGCTTGTTTTAAATGACCGTTGTTAATTAGTTCCCAAATATTTTTGCTGTCTTTTTGCGTTATTAAGCGCAGCATTTGTTCTGCATGATCTTGGTCTCGAATGCAATTGAATAATTTTAGCCAGTTTCGATATCGAGAGCGTCTCTTCACAATTAAACTGCTTGCATTTGCTGTTTGTTTCAGCCGTCGAATGTCCGTTTTTAGTGACTTCTTGGCTTCAAATAATTCTTTGCTGAAAAAATGTTTGTTCTTTGACACTGTAATGTTGTGCCTGTTTGAACAAGAAGAAAATTGCAACAACAGTGATGTGTAGTTATTCTCATTACTCAACTTGTTTCCATGAATAAAGTCCGCGGTCAGTGTGTCGATCTGCCGGCTCTTTATTTTTAGTCGGTTTTGCGCACTGTTGATAGTTACAGGAGTTTTATATTGTAACCGGGAGTTTTGGTTTCCCAGCTCCCAAAATACCGTCAAGGGATCGTGATCACTTTAGTGATTTTGTGATTGTCAGCTTTGAAATATATCTGTGTAGACGTTCAGACACCCAAATGTAACCTAGGATTTTACTTGTTTGTCCTCTATGCCAGGTGTAGGCAGCAGGAATGTCACTCTTAGTACAACCGTTTAACATCATACAACTGCGCAAACTTAGTTCGTACTCCCATTTCTGCACACAGTCATCTGATTCAGGAAGGATTTTGTGCTGGTGCCCTAAGATGCGTGTATTATCTTGGTTGAACCAGGAATAATTCAGATCTCCGCATATCATGATGAAAGGGTCATCGAACTGCACAAGGCTGGCATCTATTTGTGCCAAGATTGATGATAATCGGATTCCGAAATCATTGCTGGGTTCCAGTAAGTATTTATTATCAAGAAGTGTATTTTCTTATTGAATTGCATGATACTTAAAGATTCTAGAGTTATGGCTTGCACAAACAGGTTGGGGTTTGAGAGGTTTATCACAGCCCACTCAAATGTATTCTTTATCAACGTAAGTAGCCCAGAAAACGGTCGACCAAATACATTTTTTCCTGCGGTGTTTAAAATCGCAGAATATCCGTCACATACAGGTAAAACACGGAGCCAAGTTTCTTGTAGGCAGATTATTGGGCTTTTTAACTCCGCCGCTGATCCGGATTGGAACAAATGTGTGAATCCTCTTGTATTCCAGGAGGTTAGCAATTGGGTCACACAATTTGACCCTTCGTTTCCCTAGTCTCGCTTATTCCGATGATTTATATTGGAAGAGAGCATGGGCTGCTCTCTGAGCTGCTTCCGTAGATCGTCTCTTTTCAAGTTGTTCGGGCTAGTGGATTTGGAATCATTTGAGTTATCTTCATTGAATGATGACTGATCTTCACATATCGTTAGATCGAAGCCAAAGAACAACAGCTCCTCCCTGGCATCGAGCAGTGGTTTTGCTACTTGTCTTGATTTCATATGTAGAATGACCCAGTCAGATCTACGTTCCGATTTGTATTCGACGATTGCAATGTCGTCAGACGATATATTACGTAGGGCCGGGACATGGGGTAGTAATTTCATTATGTTGGCACGATTCAGGTTCACTTCATTTTTTTCCCTCAAGGATATTTTCCAATTCCAATTTCCACCATCTAAAATTTAAATGCCTGTTTGATCGATGTCTTGCATTTGACCTTTGCTGAGCATTCTACGACCAGTGTGATTATGTTTGTTTAGGGTTGAGCTTTGATGCAGGAGACTCTACTGCATTCAATGAGATTTTTTTTGAAGTGTTTGGATGCTGCATCATCTTGGAATCTGCAGACGTCTTGCTGTTTGTGTAACTTTAGGACATATGGATATTCGAGGTGTGAAAAGATGTTTCAATGATTTCTGAGCCACGTCAGAAGCATCATGGTCTAACTGGGGCCGGGAACCTTCATTGCCCAGGCTGGCGAGATTCGATAAGGAGTCTTCGTCATCAACTGAGTAGGTAGAGAAATCGCACAAGTCAATTGAGGCACCTGAGGAGGTCACCACTGAGGTAATTGACGCTTCTCGTCTTCGCTTTGCAGATGAAATTGGTAAGCGATCTACTTCTTTAGTTGAAATACTTTTTACATTCGACTTTTCTTGGCTGGGTTTCATGTTGCTTTTTTTTGCTACGTCCGGGCGAGAAGGACGTGTTAGATTTCTGATAAACCTCCTAGCGCCATTTGAACGTGACCTTTTCAGTAAGGGTTCATTTGTGTTATTACTTGCCTTTTTGTTAGCATTTTGTGTATTTTTTTTTAAACGTTTTTTTTGTTTTTTTCAGCTTGTATTGATTTGGCAGAGCCAGAAAAGATGCCAAACGTGACATTTTGAATTGCCACTGTTTTTTGTAGTTTGTGGTCTTATTGATATCAGCTCTTCTGCTTGATCGGCAGCTGGTTTATGAGTATTATCTGAAGTCTCTACTTTGACAATTGGTAGTTGTGAGTCTCTTTTTGTGGGTTGTGGTAACATTGCTGCTACACTTTTTTCCGCCACTGGGTGCGAGATTATTGAACTTAATTTTCCATGCATTTTATTGTTCAATTCCATAGATTGCGTAGGCAAATCTAAGTTCACCAAGGCGGCCACAGGTGAGGGGCCAAAATTTTGTTGTTCAGATCTAGGACAGCAACTTCGGACCGAAGATTTTGGAACTTTGTCATTAACTGATGGGCGCCTCATCCATTTTACTGCGTCAAGTAACCCCTCCATTAGAGAGTCGTTTTGGCAACGGTGACGTGCGGCGAGATCACTCAGCCGCTCTTGCCATCTCATAGTTTGTTCGGCCTCGTGAGTCAATTGCGTTTGTAGGGACTCATTGACTGCTTCAAATTTTTCCATCTTTGTTTTTATGCATATAATAAGTGCAGTCTGATCTTTAAAGGTCTCATGAAGAGATTCGTACATCTTTAGGAACGGAAGCAGAGCTGTCGAAGAAGCCGCTAGAACATTATTATAAATTTGCATTGCAGCGGCAGAAGAGAGGTTAGGTTTAGATTTGGGTCCAAGATTTCCTTCCGAAGATGAACATGTGTTATTTAGAGTCTCTGACTGAAGGTCGCTACAAGAAGATGAGTTTTCTTTAGCAACACAGTTCTCATATAATAATTGTCCTGGGTTTGTGCGTATAGCCAGAACTTTTGGCGTGCTAGATTTTTCCTTTTCAGATTGAGATAGATGTAGCTTCAAACTAGAGGTTTGCGGTGAGGAGGCTACAAGATCACATTTCGTTCTTCCAACGTTTGGTATTGTACTAGAATTTTAACTCGTTTTTTGCATTTTGGACAGACTATCGTCTTGGTGCATCTTGTGAGCCGATTTGTCATCTTTTTCTTTTTTGCTAGAATTTAGCTGTTTTGTGAGTGTTCGCAGAGGGACTGTCTGGGCCAGCTCACCCGGAGATGTATTCGATATCCGGTTGGCATTGGCGGTCGGCATAAACATAGGGCACCTTTTCTCAAGTTGTTTTGAAGCTGCGTAGAATCCGGCCCTGTGAGCGTTGGAGGGAATGTGAGATCAACTGACTTTGACCTCGGCCGCTCATCTACCTCAGCTTCCAAGTTGTCATCAGTCTCATCTGTGATGTTAATAGGTTTGTCCTGCATCACAGTTTCGTCTTTGCATTGTGAAGCTTCCATTAGTTCAGCGTCCGTAAATTCAAAAGGAGAAAAGAACTCGTCGATGGTCTCAGCTGTTAGTAATGACTGATCAGTTTGAGTTTTTGTCAAGGACGGAGTTACAGTTGAAGGAGATATCGGAATCAAAAGGTAGGTCTCTCAAGGTAAGTAGACGCATTTGGGGCAAATTTTCAGGACTGAGAGTGGTTTCTATGCGGGCTGAAAGTATAGAGACATCTACTAGTTCCGCTTGATAGTCTACCAGCCTATTTTCTTCCAAAGTTATCACAGCAGCGTCTGAATTTTGTGATACACTGGTAGGTTGCTCGGATGATAGATCCTGTGAGGTAGGCAGCAAGTAGGTAGTGGCTGCCATCTCAGTTGTTGCTAGAGTTACAGCAGTTTGCGCTGCTGCTGCTGGTGATAAGGTTGTCTCGGGAACAGGGGTTATAAGCGAATTATACAGTGTAGGATTTGCCATAGCAGATAATGGTGCTACTTGGAGTTCACAAGACGCAGATGGTGAGAGCGTTTTGCTCAACTCGCTTACCTTTAATTTCTTGTGTGTAGAAGGTGAGCCGTCAGATTTGAGGGCGGTCCAAGGATTTTGCATCCGACGCTGCTGAATGGTTTTCCGCCTTAGGACAGGGCCGCTCTGGCTCGTTTGGGCAGTCATTGCAATCGCTGATTTAGCACACTTCCCCTCTAGTACTGCGGCCCAACTGCGCCAAACAGCCACACAACAGCCAGCGCCCTTTACCCCTGGCGGGCTTAACGCCGCGAGGGTGGATGGGACACCGCTATGAGGAGGTAATGGGTCACGTGAGGAGTCACGTGAGATGGTCGGGCCACGCCTCCTCCAGGAAGCGCCCAAGCACCAACAGCAACAGAGCCTCTTCACTGCTCGGACAGAGAGAGAGAAAGTTTTTGAAGCAGCTGTTTTCCTGCTAATGAAAGCGCCGGGTCAGGTTTCCGTATTCTCTGCACACAAGCTGCAGAATGCCTCATTACTTTTCAGAAGGGGGAAACACCATTCAAAGCTAGTAAAGCAACGTATATACTTTTTAGAGGGGCAGAATGCAACTCAAAAGTAAGCATAAACTTAATGACATTTGGTAACAACTTCTTTCACAGAAATACAGTTACCAAACTAACTTTTAGCAAGTAAGTACTTTTACACGCGTTCTACTTTCTAGACAGAATCCTTATATTATAAAGTCATTCCCTAGTGTGCAGCATGGGTTTTCTCAGAGACGGACTTCAGAGAAGGCTCTCTATATGTGTTACAGCATTATGCCAGGGCAAGTAGTATGGGCAAACTCCCAACCACAGAAATCACCCACTCAGCCACACAGGATGCACACGAGAAGGTAGGTATTACCCAAGCCAGCACAGTACCTTAGGAGAAAAGAAGCACTTCGGAGTGGATGACTTCAGAATGCAGCAGCACAGGGCCCAGTCCCTGGATTCTTGGTCTGGAGACAAATGAACTGGACACTGGATGGGAACTTGCAGCAGCAGCCGTCAGAGGAGGCTTCAAGCAAAGGTGTCATCACGGATTCTCACGGCTCTGTAGATATGGCATCTTTTTACAGCAGCCAGATGAAGAAAGAATATTTCCTGTCAGATTCTCTACAATTTCTCGCCCCTGCACTCTGGTGAGGGGACTTCAGGGATTCGAATCGTGTCTCAGGAGATCCAGCCAGAGTCCAAAGTTTTGGATGGATTCGGACTTCAGAAGATCATGCACTGCACTCAGGCTCGAGGTCCCAGGTTATTGGCAATTTACTACCCAGTAAGTTCGCAGCACGTTGTGGGATGTCACAAAATGCAGGTCTTCTTGAGACTAGTGGATCTCATCAGCCTCTGGGTAGGAGTCGCTGCATTCAGGACCACCAGGTCGATTGGAAGGAAGGGCTGCATCAGGCTCTGGCTACACAGCATGCTCTCCCGTCAGTGGAATTTGATAGACGTCTTCTTTATCTTCCTCTTCGGGTTCAGCTCCAGTGGTTGACTTGTCAGCGGCTTCCAGGTTAGGAGTATTATCAGGAACTACAGCACAACTTCTGCAAACTCACTGAAATTTACAGAAAGGGATGGTCTGCCTGTCCAATCAGGACAGCCAGTCACCCACTAGGACTTGGTTTACTTTGGCAAAGGGCTGCAGAGTTTTGGACTCCTCCCTCTCATCCTGCCTTTCCAGACACTCTGGAGCATGGGCAAGGAATCTAAAGGATTACTGCTGAAGAGAAAAAACTTTCACTGAGGGTTTTCGACCTAGAATGGCAGGGGAGGACCTCGGAAACGAGAAGCGAATGTGAAATAGCAAAAAAGGAAGGAGCACACCATTCTGCCAGAGCCCTACCCTTCTGTGCATTACCAAGGCCGATTTAACAGCCTGCAAGTAATAGACTAAACAGTCACTAAGGTAAAACCATTGCCACTCACCATTCATGTAAACTTGCAATTGTAACATCCAAATAAGAAAAGGCATACATTGCATCCCCTCCAGCACTCCACCTAAGGTGGGGTGTTATGGCTCACTATATAAAATGTAAAGGGGATGTTAATCCCACTTTGCCCCTTGGGAACAGTAGTTTACCCAAGATAAGAGAAATTACAAAGGGAAGTCCAAAGAGGCAACCCACCCAAAGCCCAAAAGATACATGAAACTAACTCCAATCATACACGGTTAGGGCGAATTCTCAGAAATGTGCCAATTCCTCTCTACCTTAGAGACCCCCAGCACTTTTGCTGGACTCTAGGACTTTTTTTTTTTTACCTAGAGAGAGTGAGACCCTTTTTCTCACGCTCTCATGTATTTTTCTAGTATATGAAATCGGTTTCTTTCGGTTTTTGGACTATGACAAACTCCATAGGCATCATCTTTACATTGTGTCACACAGCACCTTCAGTGCAGTGGCACAGGGAAGTCTTTCAGATTTCCCCAAAGGTCTAAATACCTTCTCTTGAATAAACTACTGTTTCCAAGAGCAGTAAAGTGAAATAGACTTTACTTGATAATTGTAACTTTCTAGACCCAGCACACAATATCTTACAATAGGGTGCTGGAGGGGTTACTTAGTATCCCCTTTTTCTAGCTTCTCATGTAACATTTATATGTTACCCTTTCTACGATTAATGGCTGGTGGCAGTGGTTTAGGTTTTACTACTGTGGTGTGTCTTTAACGCGGGCTGCGTTCCGGCTGCAGTAAAGCACCCTTTGGTGCTATTTTTGTCAAAATGGCCCAGTCTTCTTTTTTCACAATTTTTCTGTGGAAAGGTCCTTCTTGAGATTTACTCTGTGCGCCAAACCAGGTTTGGTCCCTTTATTCATTTGGTCTTTGGCGGGATTCACGAGTGAAGCCCGCCTCTGGCTCCCGAGTGTCTCATTGGGGCAGAAGTGAGGAAGGTGCCCAAAACTCCCTGTGCTTAATCCCCTTAGTTACAGGAATGCACCCAAAGGTGAATGGCCGGCTGGCTGTCCGGAAAGGACAGCAACCCTGCTGTTTGACTGGCAGCTAGGCTGGAATGAATGGAGAAACTTGCATAAAAAGGCAAGGCTTTTTGGCCTGGAAGGCGGAGTCGACCACTGGACGAAGGAATCCGAATAAGAACTTGGAAGAGACGCCTGCTGCAACTCCTGGACCATTGGTTTGCCTGGTGAAGCCCTGCTGCTGTGCCGAAGCCCGGAATTCGCATCAGAGAAGTCCTACAAGGACGAATTCTCCCCTTGAGTTGGTGGGATCCATCAACTCCAAAGTAAGCCACCTGGACATCCTCTCGAAGCTGGTTGTATTTCCGCTGCTGGAACCGAAGAGCCAGGGAAAGGAACACCAGTTTGTGTGTTTTGCTTTTAAGTTGGCCTAGTGCTCCACGAAGATCCTCCGGAGTCCCAGGAAGCAGGCCTGACCGAGATGGAGCCACCTCAACAGAATGCTGGACCCATGCAAGGAAAGCCCATCTCGACAGCCAGAAACCATGGTGATGCTATTTGCGGTAGACGCGAGGAGCTGAAACACCAAAGTGTCACTTGTTTGAAGATTGCCGGTTGCTGTCAGTAACTGTCCCATTGGAGTACAGAAGTCCTCCCTCTTGTCCCCACAATTGAGGCCCAGGAAAACCAGTATCTGCAGAGCTGCACAGGAACAGAAGTCATCTGTTGCATTTTTCTTCTAACTAGAGGTACTTTACAGTCTAAGAGAATGTACCTCTTGTTGTAGAGTTGCTTGAATCTTCTACTACTCACAAGTCTAACAGCTTATGGCCCTACATGGATTCTTCTTTTTCTTCAAAGACTTCTAAAACATTGTGCAAAGACTTTTCTTACTTACCTGAAAGAGGTGCTTCAGCTCACCTAGACTTTTGCAAATTTACATCGGCCTAGCCTGGTTTACTGAATGATTCTTCTCTCCTCCGACACTGTGTTGCACCTATCCTTCCAGGAAGGGGTTAACTTACTCTGCGCATTGGGTCGGTCCAAAAGTATTTGCCCGCTTAAGAATATTTGTGATCTCGTATTTGTTCCAATAACCCTTTTCTTTGACACCCATGTTAAGCTGAGTTTGCATGCAGTACCCTCGGGGAACACTACACACAACTAGGACTACAGGTGTAAGCAAAACCAACCTTTGGTATAAGTCTGTACCACACAGTTTTTAGTAGCGAGCTGAGCAGCCAGGCTTATCTCAAGAGGGCATGTGAGCTTGTAATGGTGTTACACAAAGGTCTACAATGACAAGTATTCAGATAGACACTTGGACTGAAGGTTTCTTGGCAAAAAACATGTCTTAATTTATTACACAATCATTTGCTAGATGAGGCAACCGATATCACACAAAAGGTATACTACAAAACTGAATACTAAGCAGTTGAAGTCCCTTGAAGTAGGAGCTAAATAGCATTGAAGTAGGAGCAAAAAGGCATAAGTTAAAAAAACAAATATTACGAATACTCCGAGTTCACCAGAGGAGTTGATTCAATGCAATAGGTAGGCCAAAGTCAATGGACTCATGTCTTGTATAGGTAAAAACGGTTCTGGTATTTAAAACGGAAAAGTCTTTGCCACGGTTCTTAGAAGTAGTTCACCGAAGAAAGGTTCGTATGTCGGGTCACAAGCTGACTAGGCCTGCAAGTTGCCAAAGTTGTACGCACTTTCGCAGTGAGAGGTAAGTTCTCTCGGTCGGGTTTTCACAGTACCTTATATTGAAGAAAAAGATACAGCTGAAGTCTTTTGTTCCTGGCAGTTCCTGCCGATCTCGCTGCTCCTGAGCCTCAGTTGTGGGGACAAGAGGGAGGACGTCGGGGGACTCCTGCACTGCATGGGTACTGATCACAAAGCTGGCAAATTGGCAATTCTTTGATTCCGGATGCTGTTCCTTCAAGCACACAAGCTGGTGTCCTTCCCCCGGTATAATCCTAACTAGCTCTGAGAATGGTATCCAGGTGGCTTACGAGTTGATTGGCCCCACCAACTCAAAGGAAGAAGTCGTCCTTGAAGGAGCGTCTGTCGAGATGAACTTGGCGATTAGGACCTGCAGCAGGGCTCCACCGGACAAACCAATGGTCCAGTAGTAGCAGCAGCCGTCCTCTTCCAGCTCGTCTTCGGTTCTTTTGTTCTAGTGGTCAACTCTGCCTTTCAGTCCAAGAGACTCGCCTTTTTAACAGTTTTCTCCCATTCATTCCTGCCTAGCTGCCACTCACCCATCAGGGTGGCTATCCTTGCCAGACAGTCAGCTAGCCAATCACGCCAGAGTGCATTCGGGTCTCCTAGGAGACTAAGCAGAGGGAGTTTTGGGCACCTTACTCACTTCCTGCCCACCCCAGACACTCGGGCGCCAGAGGCGGTCTTTAGTCCAGAAGCCCCCCAAAGGCGTAGAAACAAAGGGACCAAACCTGGTTTGGCGCGCAGAGACAAACTCTAGAAGGACCTTTCCAAAAAGAAACGGCGAAAAAAGAAGACCGGGACTTGTTTAAACAAAGGGGCTTACGGCCACTTCTTGAAAAACATGGCTCCTGCGATTTTTAGCTACCTGTGTTCACGGTCGGGAAAGGAACAAGTTACTTACCTGTAACTGTTGTTCTCCAGCATGGGTCTGGCATGGATTCACATGCTCATGAATATTCCCCGTCGTCAGGCTGGGAATCCTCGGTAAAGAAAAAAACAGTATCAGTTTCGTTTCTGATCTGTCTTTCGTAGTAATAACCAATCACTGGTCTCTGCGTCATACTGACCACAGCCAATGACTGCCCTCTACCTAAGCACCGCCTCTGGCAGCCATCTTCAGATTTGGAAGCACGTGAAGTGGCAGTATGACCAAGTGAAGAGCCGCAGAGGGGTAGGCGGGAGGGTTCGCATGTGAATCCATGCCAGACCCATGCTGGAGAACAACAGTTACAGGTAAGTAACTTGTTCCTTCTCCAGCATGGGGTCTGGCATGGATTCACATGCTCATGAATAAAGAATACATAGCAGTACACACATGCACAACCACGGGAGGTGGCAAAGGCTCAACATTAAGCATCACATAAACTCAACATTAAGCATCTTACCTCCTCACCAGGCTCACCTCAGGCGAACAGGTTGCGCAGCACTGCTTGGCCGACCCTGGACTCCTCCCTGGAATCCCGGTCGACGCAGTAGAATTTCGTGAAGGTGTGCGTCGACCTCCACGTAGTAGCCCTGCATATGTCCAGCAGGGGCACACCAGATAGGAACGCCGTGGTAGCTGCGATCGCTCTGGTGGAATGGGCTCGGACGGCCAGGCAGCGGTCGGTTTGCCAACCGATGACAGTACATGATACAGCCGGAGAGCCATCTGGAAATGGAAGCCTTCGAGAGAGCCTTCCCCTGATTGACAGGTCCAAAGTTCACAAAGAGTTGTGACGTCTTCCGAAAACACTTCGTGCGGTCTACGTAGAACTTAAGCGCTCTAGCCACATCCAGCGAGTGCAAAGTCCTCTCAGCCGGCGACGAAGGCGACGGGAAGAACACAGGCAACACCAAGGGTTCGTTGAGATGGAAGTCCGACGGCACCTTGGGCATGAAGGAGGGGTGCGTCCTGAGCACTATCCTCGTGTCGTGGAAAGTCAAGTACGGGGCCTTGCAGGAAAGGGCCTGGATCTCTCCCACTCGTCGTGCGGAGGTGATGGCCACAAGAAAAGCTGTTTTCCACGATAGAAACTTCAACGGGGCCGAGTGCAGAGGCTCGAACGGAGGTCCCATGAGCTTGGTCAGCACCACGTTGAGCTCCCACGCCGGGGCCGGAGCCTTCACCGGCGGGAACGATCTGAACAGTCCCTTCATGAACTCTTTCACCAGACGATGAGACCACAAGGACGTCCGCCCCGTGGTTCTGGTGTATCGGGAGATCGCAGCAAGATGAATCTTGATGGACGCGTGTGCCAGACCAGCTTTGGCCAGCGTCAGCAGGTACGGCAGTACTTGGGGAGCCGTAATCCGTAGAGGGTTAATCTTCTGTGCGTGGCACCAGACAGAGAACCTCTTCCATTTGTGTCCGTAGCATTTAAGAGTCGAGGACGCCCTGGCCTTTGCAAGAACCTCTCTGCAATCGGCCGGTATGTCGTATCCTCCAAACTCTAGCGCTGCAGGAGCCAGGCCTGCAAGTTCAGCGACTTCGGGTCGTGGTGGAGGATGGCGCCTCCTTCCCTGGAGAGTAGATCCGCGTCCGCCGGCAGCTTGATCGGCGGGGACGCTGACAAGTCCAGAAGGTCAGGGAACCATATCTGCCTCGGCCACGCAGGTGCGACGAGGATCATCCTGCACCGTGACCTCTTGAGCTGGTTGACGAGCCGGATTAGCAGAGGCAAGGGAGGGAACGCGTAGAGGAACAGGCCCTCCCAGGGGAACGAGAAAGCATCGCCCATGCTCCTCGTCTGGGGAAACCTGCTGGCGAACCTCCGGCACTTGGTGTTCGTTGCCGTCGCGAACAGGTCGATCTGGGGTGTGCCCCACCGTCGGAAGAGGCGATCCAGCAGATCCTGCCGTAGTTCCCACTCGTGGCACGAGCGCAGCTCCCTGCTGAGTGAGTCGGCGATGGTGTTTTTTATCCCTGCCAGATGAAACGGTACCAGAAAAATCCCTTGGGCGACGGCCCAATGCCACAGGTCCTGCGCCTCCTTGGACAGCGCTGGGGACCTGGTTCCGCCCTGTTTCCTGATATAAAACATGGTGGTGGTGTTGTCGGTGAAGATCCTCACCACCTTGCCCTTGAGGGACGGAAGGAAGGACCTGAGGGCCCAAAACACTGCACGGAGCTCCAGGACGTTGATATGCAGGGACTTCTCCGTCGGGAGCCAGAGTCCCCTTGCGTGCAGATTTTCGGTGTGCGCTCCCCACCCTTCCAGGGAGGCATCCGTGGTCACAGTCTACTGGTGGGCTGGGGTCTGGAAGTCCATGCCCGCCGTCAGATGCGCGCGGGTGCCCCACCACCGTATCGCTCGTCGGAAACTCTCGTCGAGCTTGATCCTTTCCTCGAAGCTGCCCGTCGTCTGGATCCAGCGCGCATCCAGGAATTCTTGCAACGGGCGCATCCGGAGCCTGCACATGGGAATGAGGTAGATGCAGGAAGACATCATCCCGAGGAGGGACTTGATGGACCTCACCTTGGCCGCGTCGGCCACCAACATCCGTTGCACCTTGCCCAAGATGGTCCTGGTCCTCTCCTCCGACGGGGAGGCCAGAAGGGACACTGTCGAGCCTCGCTCCCAGAAACAGTGCGACTTGCGCGGGCACCAGGTGGGATTTGGCGTAGTTCACGGAGAATCCCAGGTCCGTGAGGAGTTGGACGGTCCTTGCCGTGTGGACCACGGCGAGCTCCCTCGTCTTGGCGCGGATGAGCCAGTTGTCCAGGTAGGGGTAGACGTGAATCCCCTCGCGGCGCAGCTGCGCCGCCACCGGTGCGAGGCACTTGGTGAATACCCTGGGTGCCGACCGTAGTCCGAAGGGGAGGGCTTTGAACTGGTAATGACGCCCTTGGACCACGAATCTGAGGAATTTTCGGTGCCCCTTTAGGATGGGAATGTGGAAGTAGGCATCCTCCAAATCCTCCAAATCCAACGACGATAGGAAGTCTCCTTCCTCCAGCTGACCCAGGACGTGCTGGAGGGTGACCATCCGGAACTTCTGCGCCTTGATGAACTTGTTCAGACGTCGCAGGTCTAGGATGGGGCGCCATCCTCCCGTCTTCTTCACGAGGAAGTATCGCGAGTAGACTCCGGAGCCCCGAAGCCTCTTTGGGACGAGTTCGATGGCGCCCTTTCTGAGCATCGCCTTTACCTCCAGGAGAAGTTGAGGGACGTGAAGTTCTTTCCTGGCCACGGGGGGGACGCGCGGGCACCTTCTTTGAAACTCGAGCGCGTGGCCCCGGGCCAGGGCGTCCAGCACCCAACGGTCGGTGGAGATGGACTCCCACACGCTGACGAAGCCCGCCAGCCGGCCTCCCACCGGGGTGCTTCGGTGGGGGCCCGACCCCACGGCCGGTTCAATCCTGCTTGGACGCGGCCTTGCCGCCTTGACCTCCTTGGCGACGACGGCGGGGTCCGCTAGACTTGCCTCGTCCTCTGTAGGCCTCTTGCGACGACGAGCGGGCCGCTTGACGGTAGGAAGCGAAGCCGCCGCCGGAACCTTTGGAGGCGCCCTTGCCTCCGCCGCTCCGAAAGGGCGTTCGTCGTTGCTGCAGGACTCCAAGGGCCCTGGCCGTCTCAGTATCCGCCTTGATGGCCTGAAGGGAATCGTCCACTGTCTTCCCAAACAGGTTGTTCCCGTCGAAGGGCATGTCCAGGACTCTGGTCTGGACGTCCTGCCGAAAGTCTGTAGCTTTGAGCCATCCACGACGTCGAAGGCAAACGCCGTTGCCCAGCTGGCGGAACCCAGTGTCGGCGATGTCCGTCGCCACGGTGATGGCGTGGTCCGACGCCACCTCACCTTCCTGCAGGATCTCAAGGGCCTCCGCCCTCTTGTCGTCCGGCAGAAAATCCAGCAGGGGAGCTATCTTGTACCAGAGCTCCCTGTCGTAGCGGGCCACGATAGCCAAGGCGTTGGCCGCTTTAATCGTCGTCGCTGCCGACGAGATGACTCTACGTCCCATAGCATCCAATTTCTTTCCCTCGCCGTCCGGTGGGGAAGTTGATGTGGAGGCCGCACCCCCCCCCCCCGCTTTCTTCCTGGCTGCCGCGGAGACGACGGAGTCCGGGGTAGGCTGCGCCCGGAGGCATAGGGGGGCCGTGTCCGGGACCCGGTACTTTTTCTCGTACCGGTCTCTTCTAGCTGGCGTCGTGGAAAGGCCCTCATCCCAAATGTCGTCCAACAGAGGCACTGCGAGGACCGTCTTCCTCTTGGCCTTGCGCCGCTGATAAAGGAAGCCTTCCTTTTTCTTCTCCTCAGGGCAGAGTTGGAAAAGCTCGGAAGCCCTGGAGATCATGGAGTGGAAAGATCCGATCTCGTCGGGCGGAGAAGCCCTGGTGGGAGGCGACGACGGAAAATCCTCGTCGTATGCCTCGTCGTCCGTACCCGTCGCTGCCGTGTCAGTCCCCGTATCATCCCCTCGGGTGGACGGGGAGGAGGGCTGGACGGGGCACGACGGTTGAAAAGGAGGTGGTGGATGGATCCTTCTTTTCTTGGTGGGGGGGAACACCAGAAGGTCCCGGTTCTGGATCCCCCGACGGGAGAGGTTCCTCCGTCGGTAACGGTAGCCTCGTCCTTATCTCGGAGCATAAGGACTGTATGGCCAACAAAATGGCCGCCGAGTTGTCTTGCGGCGCTGGCAGAGGGGAATCCGACGGGCGAGCAGGGGCCCCGTCGGTATCCTCGACGATGTCGTCGTCACCTGCGTCGGGGTCCATTCCGACGGGCTGGCCTTCTTCCACGCCTAGGCCGTGGCTTAAGACCTCGATCAGCTCCTCTTCTGAGGTTGAGGCCGAATCTACGACGACGCCCTGCCCCCCCTTCTTCCCCACGGAGGGTTTCACGGGGGTCCTATCGATGGGCACAAAGGAAGACTCCCTCCGCGGAGGCAGGGAGATTCTGGGCCCTGAGGTCGCCACCACTGGTGTAGCCACCACAGGCTGAGCCAGGGCCGCCGCGACCGTTTCGATAGAGGGCTTGGTCGGATGGATCAAGGCCTTCACCACCTTAGGTGCGCTCACCGCCTTATCCTTGAGGGAGGGGGCACTGCCACGCTCCTCCTCTGCCTTAGAGCTCGACCGGGGCCTCTCCAGGAGCTTCGCCGGGTGCTCGGCCTTCCTCTTACCCGACCCAGAGCGTTGGCTCGTGGTTGATGGTGCCAGGGAGGGTGCGCCCTGCCTGGCGCCCGTAGAGCCCGACCGTTCGGCGCTCCCGGTGCCAGCGGACTCGCGGTGCTTGGCCTTATGTTGGGCCCCCGTCGCCGGGGCGCCCTCAAAGGTCTTAGAAGACCGCTCGGATTTCTTCTTCTCGCCAGACGGGCTCTTACCCTCCAGCCAGTTGGCGAGACGTTGATGGCGGTCCTTCATGGTCCGTTCCGACATGTTGCCGCAAAACGCACAGTCCTTCTCCACGTGCGTCTTGTCCTCATGAAGGCAGTAAAGGCAGAAAGAGTGTTCGTCCTCCTTGAAGACGTTCTGCAGCTGGCATCCAGGGCAGACCCTGAACAGCTTTCCGGGCGTCGAGCTTCCCTTCTCCTGGGCCATCTCCGAGACCGGGCCTGAGAAGCTTCTGGAGTCCTCCGAAGCGTAGCTCGACGAAATCTTCACCCTTGAGGGGCACAGATGAATCCGACACGGGTCCCCGTTGATCGGATGTAGGATCGGTGGAGCTTGAGGCTCTTTTGACCGAAAGAATCGAAGTTTTTTGTGAAAAAGCGCAAAAAATAGCACTAACGCTCGAGAGCAATAGCACGAGGATCCCAACACATGAACGTGCGGTAAAAATCTGAAGATGGCTGCCAGAGGCGGTGCTTAGGTAGAGGGCAGTCATTGGCTGTGGTCAGTATGACGCAGACCAGTGATTGGTTATTACTACGAAAGACAGATCAGAAACGAAACTGATACTGGTTTTTTCTTTACCGAGGATTCCCAGCCTGACGACGGGGAATATTCATGAGCATGTGAATCCATGCCAGACCCCATGCTGGAGAAAATCGAGGTAGTTCATTGTAAAACCACTGCCACCAGCCATTTCGATAGGAAAGGGTAGCATTTGACTGCTACATGAGTTTCTAGACACAGGGGACTCTAGGTAACCCCTCCAGCACTCTATAGGAAGATAGTGTGTGCTGGGTCTAGGAATTTAAAAAGACTAGTAAAGTCAATTTAACATTACATTCTCTGGGAAACCGTAGTTTATCCCAAAGAAGGTATTTAAAACTTGGGACAGCCTAGAAAGGCTTCCCTGTGTCACTGCACTGAGTGTGCTGTGTAACACACATGAAGATGATGCCTATGGAGTTGTCTAAAACTCCATAATCAAAAAACACAGGAGAAAAACACACATCAAAATACATGAAAGAGTGGGAAAAAAGGCTCACCCTCTTTCCAGGTAAAAAAATCAAGTCCTCAAAATCCAGCAAAGTTGCTGGGGGTCTCTAAGGTGAAGGGAATTAGCACATTTATGAGAATTCTCCCTAACAACCCATCTAGTATTGCTCTAAATACCAACAGTAATATATTAATGTCCACCGTGTCCTTGCTATTTAAGTCACCTGAGGGTGTAGGCAGTGTCTGTGTGCCATCGCAAATGGGTATTTGCTGATCTAGAGAAACAGAGTGTATTTTGAAGTGTATTTGTGTGTTTCTATTATATTGCTCCCTTCTGAAGAAGACTTATTCAAAATGACTGGTACATATATTAATAATTGTGTAATCAAGAAACCTTGAGTGTAAGTGTTTATTTGGATACTTGTCACTTTGAATCTTTGTGGAACCACCTTACTGGCCACATTGACCCCTCTTGAGATAAGCCTGGCAACTCAGCCACACTACCAACCTGTGTAGTACAGACTTATACCAAAGGTTGTGTTCCTATTACCAGGAGGTTAAGGTTGTTGTAGTGCACCCAAAGGATACTACCCCAAATCTTTACCCAACAGAAGGTGGCTAGCATCCTAAAATTCCTGTGTCATGAGATTCTTGCTTGTTCTTTGGCAATCGTGTCCTTCTTACTGCCTTCACAGGTCAGGAAATGCCATATATGGCAACCCATTCCTGGTGAAAGCTGCTGCTTTTGCTGCCAAGTAACCTGTGTATGTGTGAGCCAGAGGAGGGGGCTGGGACTGTTTGGTTGCAGCCCGCATCCTCTGGCGCCCAAAACTCTGTTGCTGAATGGATGTGATGATCAGTGGTTATCCTGGTTTGGACAACCCAGGGGTGTTTGAATGTTGCAGATCCTTACAATTGGTGGGCTTGGGTTAGCTCCCAGTCTGAATCTTCGATAAAAGGAGGGCTCCTGCAGAACATCGTTGGAACTAAGACTTCTATGAAAAAGAGCCGCATGCCAACGACCTGAGAATGACCACTGCAGCTGACCAACATCAATTCCAGTGATTGGCCCGGTGAAACCATGCGCCACTGCCTGATCTCAGAAGACCCTTGTTGGTGCTTCGACCCTTGGACCGGTAGCTGACACCACACTCGACCCCTGCTCACGGATCCCTGCCTTGAACACTTTGTAAGTTTCCTTGGACCACCCGATGGGCTGACCAGCTTTGGGGTTACCGCACTGCAGCCCTCGCCGTTCCGAGCAGAGTCTTAGGACTCACTGGATCTTCAGCTTATGCCATAAGTCGCCCGTCGTCGTAATTTCAGCCTTCTCATGACAAGTGAAGCTGAGCTGGGGCTGCAACTGTGTTCAACGCTGGAAGATCGAAGGTCACCACCTGACCGCATTGACCTCAGCTGGAACCATCCTTCTGCAATCCTGTGATGTGCCCTGAACAGTCTTTACCGCTGAGGTCTGCAACTTTTCTTCGTTGGGAGGGTGAGGGAGGGGTCTTCCTCAAGAAGTTGCCTGGAAGCATCTGTTGAGAACCGCAACGACTTCCTGCCACGGAAACTGGACCTTTGCACTCGCAACCCCTTGGCTATGCTCAACCGAACAAAGGACCGAAGAGTGGAGCTTCAGCGAATTCTGGAAGATCTGCAGGAGCACCTGTAAAAATGTGAGCCTCAGGGGAGGGAGGGGGAGAGGGTAAGTGAACATACCTTTTTTTCTGTCTCCCTCCCCATCTCTCATAATGTAACATTGGGTGTGCAACCCTTATCCCTAAACTCCTGCTGGCCTGGCCTTTGATAATCAAACCCAACAATCTTTACTGGGACTCACCTTGGGAACAGGATAGATTGGGGGTCCTTGAAATAAATACTTTTCTTACTTTAAAGAACTTTGCAAACACCATCACAGCCCACAACATCCGTTCTGAAATACCTTCGCTAGAGAAACAATCGTTTAAGAATTGTTTCGGCAGAAAGCCCCATACCTCTTCATTAGACAGAGGGGACAGGATTTGTGATTATTCTATCTAATCCAACTGTTTTTCCTGCATTTAATTACTTACCTATTGACTACTAATATTTAATGAATGTGCAAACTTATATCTTAGAGTGAATGTATGTATATGTGATATACGGTTTTTGGTTACATTACTTACCTACGATTTTTTATGCTTGGTGTGTTTAGAAGGCCTAATAAATAATTGTATTTTTCATATACTTGAAGACTAACTTGAATTATTGGTGTTCTGTGTGGACTCATTTTAGTCCTAGGGTGTGGAGTGAATAGGTCTCATTTCCCACCCCAAAAAAAGTCTACCACTCTGAGCGGTCTTTCTAAATTGAACAGTCATGCCCCTTGCCATACACGAGTACACACAAGGGCTGACAGACAGCGACCGTGTCAGAAAAAGAACTTGCAGGGATCTGAGACAAGTAGAAGTATGAATGAGTGTATATGTTTGTGTGTATAGCGTGGAGGGGGAGGGGGAGGGGGAAGGTGATAGCGCGTAGAAAGGGAGGGAGGAGGAGCAAACATGGGTGCAAGTGTGTTTGCGTGTGCTTTTGTGCAGGGGGGTTCAACAGGGTATATTGTTGTTGGGAGAGGCCTGGGGAGGCAACAGAGGTTGGGGTAAAACCTTCCCCACCGCCAGTACCCCCGATTAGCAGGACATCTTTGTAACGCAGGAGAGAGAGTAGCAGTCTGGTAGAAGCATTCAGGGGTGGAGGTAATTTCATCCCCGAAAATATCCTTTCCGCCAATGAAGGTTACACAAAATGACCAAACACCACCCCTGAAGTGTGTTCTGCCTTGAATATGCAGAAATATCACCTAGAACCAGCCCTAGACCTCACTCACTTTTCCCGGGAACGAGCCTTGACTGCTCCTCCACTCTACCTTGATCGGGTTTTGGCTAACCGCTCAGTGTCTTCCCAGTTCACCATATAATCTTAGAAATCCATCTTAAACGCCAACAGACATTGAACACCATATAGGTCACCGTTAGGCACGATTGGATGCACTACCTTCTGGGAGACTACACCAACCTTGTCCTCCTGGCTGGCAATAGGTAACAACCTTTAGTATAAGTCTGTACTACACAGGTTGTTTGTGTGGCTGAGCAGCCAGGCTTATCTCATTAGGGGTCAATGTGAGCTGTAGGGTTGTAACAAAGAGTTTCACAACACTAAGTATCCAAAATAAGTATCCAAAATAAGAATAAGTATACTCAAGGTTTCTTGATTAAACAATTATTTACTTATTTAACAGTCAGTTTAAATAAGCCTTCTTTAGAAGGGAGCAAATATGTAACCATTAAAATATACTTCAATAATACACACTCTGTTTCAATAAATCGGTAGATACCCATTTGGGATGGCACACAAGACAATTTCTACACCCTCTGGTGACTTCACTTGTTAGGACACTGTGGACATCGATATATCACTTACATTTAGAGCAATACTGAGTTTGTTGTCAAAAAGGAAAAAAGCTAGAGGGAGAAAACATTGGTTAACAAGCTTCTCAAACAGGCAAGTACTTTAGAACCCCCCCCCAATACAATGAAAATTAAACCTTTCCCAGCATTACAAGTAAAGAATATGACTTTTTGGAGGTCAAAGCACAGAGTCAGAGGTTAGAAGAGTCTTCAGGGAGCCAGGACAGCCAATGTCAATTGAGCAAAGTCTAGGGGAGCTGACATTCTTCTTGAAGGTAAGTAAAAAGTTGTTGAAAAAGAAATCGCTGTTGGGCCACAATCTAAGAGGCTTGCGATGGCCAAAGCTGCAAGTAACTCTGCAAAACGTAACAAAGACAAGCCTCAGAGAATTTGCATGTTACACAGCAAGATGTAGGTACCCCTTAGTTTACAGTACCTTAAGTCTGAGGAAATAGATTCCAGCTGGCTTCTGTTCCTGTTGTAGGTCCTGCAGATCCTTTGTTCCTGGGCCTCTTGCACTACGGTTTGAAGGTCGGTGGCAGTAATGGGCAAACCTCAGATCAGCTGCACTTCGCAGTTTCAGCTACACGGCAATAGCACCACTGTGGTTCTCCGACACTTGGTGGACTTTCCTTACTTCTGGGGTCCAGCACACTGTTGAGGTGGCTTAGGCTTGGTCAGTCCTGCTTCACGGGAGTCCGGAGGATCTTACTGGAGCTCGGGCCCTACTTAAAAACAATGCACAGACTTCTGGTGTTCCTCTCCCTAGCAATCGCTTCCTGCAGCAGCAATGGACGTACAGCCAGCTCCGAGAAGATGTCCAGATGAGTTTGTCTTGGGGTCGATTGGTCCCACCAACCCAAGGGGAGAAGTCGTCCTTTGTAGGGTTTTTCTAGTTGAGGCGAATTCAGAGCTTCAGCACCGCAGCAGGGCTTCACAGGGCAAACCAACGGTCCAGGAGTTGCAGCAAGCTTCTCTTCCAAGTTCGTCTTCGTCTTCGTATTCCTTCATCCAGTGGTCGACACCGACTTCCAAGCAAAAGACCTCGCCTTTAATGCAGGTTTCTCCCATTCATTCGTAGCCTAACTATCTCACACAGTAGGGTGGCTGTCCTCCAAGGACAGCCAGCCAGCCAATCACCTTTGGGTGCATTCCTGTAACCAAGGAGACTAAGCACAGGTAGTTTCGGGAACCTCCCGTGCTTCCTGTCATGCCAGGCACGCTGAAGCCAGAGGCGGGCTTCACCAGTGAATTCCACCAAAGACAAAACGAACAAAGGGACCAAACCTGGTTTGGCGCGCAGAGTAAATCTCAAGAAGGACCTTTTCAACAAGAAATGGCGAGTAAAGAAGACCGCAGCCATTTTGACAAAAGTGGGGACCCATGGGTGCAATGCTGCAGCTGCGCGCGCAGCCCGCGGTAAAAACACACAATGGTAGTTAAAAGTAAACCAGTGCCACCAGCCATTCATCGAGGAAAGGGTAACAAAAATGCTACATGAGAGACTAGACAAAGGGGATACTAAGTAACCCCTCCAGCACCCTATGGTAAGATAGTGTGTGCTGGGTCTAGAAAGTTATAAGTAAAATCAATTTCACTTCACTGCTCTAGAAAACAGGAGTTATCGAAGAGAAGGTATTTAACCCTTAACAGAAATCCAAAGGACTTCTCTGTGGCACTGCACTGAGGGTGCTCTGTGCCACAATGTAAAACGGTGATGGCTATGGTGTTTGTCAGACTCCAAAACCAAAGGAAACAGTCGTCCAAATCAAATAAAAATGCATGAGAGTGTGGGGAAAAAGGTCTTGCTCTCTCCAGGGTAAAAATTAAAAGTCCTAAAGTCCAGCAAAAGAGCTGGGGGTCTCTAAAGTAGAAGGGAATTAGCAAATTTCTGAAAATTCTCGCCAACAATTATCAATGGGATAATCTGCTACTGGCGGGTCCTGGTGGTCTGGCAACTGGATTACGTAAATGTCACCATAGTCATAAAATTGGTCTCGACTATAAAAAGGTCCCCCTTGAAACCCCGGATCTTGTGACCCTAAGGAATCGTCATAGTACATGTCCTGAGAGGGGTCTTGGTAGGTCGAGGCCGGGGCGCCTATAGCAGAGGTGCAAGGTTGTGGCTCAAAACGAGACCTCTTGGCAGGGGGCTGCTGTGCTGAGGCCTCTGGCTGTGAAGCATCTCTAAGGTATTTTAGTTGGTCGGGTTGTCTGTCCATAGAGTCCACAAAACTAGACATCATCCTTAAAATGGTATTAAACTGTTCAGGAGTAATCACATGAAGGTGGAAAGCGTGAAATGATATGGGTGGCCTGGGAGGGAGTCTAGTTTGTGTGGTGCATAGCCCGAGAGAGACTCCAAAGATGGGGAGAGATTTACAGCCCAAGTGCTTTATGAGGACAAAGGCGTCAACATTTTTAACTTTTTCGGTGACCTTGCTTTAAGCAGGGTAGCACGGACCCGTTTCTTGATTAACTCCTGAATTTTTGGCGTTTGCTTGGGGGACGCTGATGCACCTTACGCCGCCTGTTTTTCGGCACGTGAAATGAGGGCCTTTTGTGTGCAGTGGCCGAACCGACCTTGGGGTCTGCTTTCGGAAGCCTGTCGCAAGGAGAAAGCACACGCAATGTTCTAGAGTACAGGGAAGAAACTGAGGCTCTCTCTGTGAACACAGCAAGGGCTTTGACGCTAGACGATACCATTGAAAGTCAGCCGTGTCGTGGTATGTGTTTAGTGTTCTTGTGCTTGTGTGTGCTCTGGCCGCCTGTTGTCTTCTCCATCACAAAGCCGCTGGCCTGCTTATTGAAGTCAGGGGCCCACACATGGGGTTACGACAAACCCCCCCACCCCCTCCACCCCTTCGCTTTCGGTGTCACAAAGGAACCCAATACCGGCCTTGCTGAAGTCTTCCGTCACATCGATGGCTTCGGCCTGCATTGCTTGAGCGGCCCAGCATTTGGTGCGTCGATGCTTCAAGAGTTTTAGGTCGAAAAAGTTTGCAAGATTTGCAAACTTTTTCAGGGTGATCCCTCGGGAGACAGTAATTGCACGCTCTGTGCGTGTCCTTCCACAGGAATTTTCGATGGAAAGTAGGGCAACATTTAAAGGGAGTTTTGTCCATTATTTTTACAAGGGAAACCTGGTTAGAAACAGGGAAAGAGGACGGCAGAATATGCATTCTCTGAAGAAGTCAGTATTTATTGTTTATTTATATAGTGCTTGTTAAAATGGATTTCTGAACTCTGTCCTGGAGGGGCAGAGGTTCAGAAGGCCAGCCTAGATTCTTGGAACAGGGTAACCTCTGGACAAGCCAGACCAATCAGGGTAGCGATGGCGGCGGTCAAGACTAGGTCTCAAGAGGGGTGAGGTTGAGGATGTCCCAAACGCAGTGAACCCGCACAGGTTATTACCACAGCAGGGCAACGAAGCGGCTGTGTGTATTTCTTCCCAATGTACACTTGTCACTTCAGATCTGGGAATGCCAAGTGGGAATGCCAATTGTACTAATCGTGTGAGAGTGTCAAGGACTCTGAATACAGCAGCAACCTGAAGGCGGTGACAGAGCAAGACTCCTGGGTAAGCTGGTCAGTCCACTGGATGGCCCAGAGACGCTTCCGAAGGCTTACGTGCAGGAGATGAAGATGCAGAGAATAGTTGTTCCCACTATTCCAAAGGGTCGAAGTACCAGTACAGGTCTTCTCGTTCAATCAGAGGCAGAATGGTTTCACAGGGCGACAGCAGTGCAGAGGAGCAGTCCTTCAGCGGGTCACCAGCAATTCCTCGGTTCAGCCTCTTAGTTACAAGATACTTGGCTCCTGTATCCGTTGTTCGTGAGAACTCAGGAGATCGACATGGTAGTGGTGTTTCCAGCCTCCTCTTATCCAGAGTTCCCTTCGCGCCAAAACGGAGAGGACCCAATGGGAGATCTGCTCACAAAACACTCACACCATACGTGGACCAATCACGGACCACGGTGGTCCCAGGCATTCAAGACACACTAGAGACTCTGGCACCCAGGATGTGTATTGGGACCAGACATCCCAGCCCACATCCTGGAGGCTCACAACAGGCCTGTAGAAACCCGCAAAAGCATCTGTGTTTCACGGGAAAGTACATGCTCAAATAAGGATGTCCCCGGGTCGGCTCGACCTGGGGGGAAGGTGAAGCGGCAAGACGGTCAGCGGACAGGACAAAGAACCTCGTGGCATGGCCATTTTGGGAGCCAGGCCACCCATTTTGGCCAAACGCGAGAAGCGCAGTTAACAGGGCAAAAGGGAGTTCAAAACGCAAAAAAACCATCGCTGCCACCAGTCCCGTCGGTGACATACTTGCACTGTTGGTTATAAATCCATCGAGTGTCACTAGGGCCTGTAGAATGACTAGAGACCCAAGAGCACGGCAATGTAAGTTACGGTACACTCTTGTGCCATGTTGCGCGAAAGCTGCAACATGAGAAAAGAACTAACGAAAACAGTGTTTCCCGGTACTGACTGTTTTAAGGGCGTGTCAGTTTCCCCGTAAGAATGGAGCGAAAGCCCAGAGGAGTGCGGCGGAAGGCTGCACTTCTCTGGCAAAGTCTAGATCAGGGTGTAAAACAACAGCAAAAAGTTTGGGGGTTGCCACATGGAAGGAAAATTACCTACAATTATGAAATCTTTCCTGACAGTGCTTATACACAGGTGAAGTGATTCAAAGCACTTCAAGGCGGGAAGGTAACTAGGTAATACAGTAATCATTCTTAGGCCTTGAAGATTCCGAATGATATAAACAGAAAAATTAGCATAGCAGGCCTGACGACATTTCTCCTAGTGCAAGTGCATGATGTGGTACAGTTGAGCCAAGCTCAGATGGGGCAGGGGAAACGGTGGGCAGGGCGGGGGGGGGGGGGGGGGGGGGGTGGGGGGGGGTTACAGGACAGACGAACTAACTGGTCCGTGTGCATTTAGGTCATGCATATGTACAGATGAAGGTGCAGAGACTGGGGGATGAGGGGGGGGGGGGACAAAGATTCCGGTCCAGCCGGGCCCTGGGTTAAGTGCAGAGAGGTTGCTCTGCTCAAGGAGCGCAAGCTTAAAGTGCAGTAATGTTGAACAAAGTGCTGCGGCTAGGTATGAAAGTGCAGTATGAAGAACCTCCCCCCTCTCCATAAAAAAAAAGAAAATACCACGGTAAACCCAAATGGCTTCCAGCAGCACTGTACAAAAGGTGGTGTGCCCTGCAAAAGTAAATTACAGATGCCTTAGAAAATATGGAGGAAAACATGACTCGAGAAATTAAAGCACAAAAGTAATGAACATCCATGAGTCCAGCTAAAAGTGCTGGGGGTCTCACAGGTGAAGGAGTTTTGGCATAGAAATTAAATCTACCCAACAAGCATTATTATCAATAACAGGTCAGTTTTTGGTCATAATAATTTGCCGCTGCTGCTGCTCAACTCGAAAAATAAAAAGCGTTTCTCCCTGCAGGGTCTGTTCTCACCTGACTTGAATGTGTCGTAAACCCCAGAAAGGAATCCAGATATTTGGAGAAGTTGGCTGGAGTTTCTACATCAGCATCAGAGCCCTGAGGGGAAGAAAAGTCAGAACATTTGATCAATACTTCCGAAAAGATGAAGCAACCTCACGTGTACAATATTTGACTTGGCAAATGAAAGCCTTAAATAACTGAATGGTCAGTCACTATATGCAAGATGAATACTTTATTTGTGCTACAGCTTTTAACTAGTAATCAAGATTCGGTCTGTCTCAAAAGCGCAAAGGCAATCAATGTTTCCTATCACTATATGCACCCGTTGCCCTCAGGTGCTCGAATAGTCGCACCGACGGGGGAATACAGAGAAACCCAAAGAAGAAACTAAGAACCGAGACAGGCAGAATCAGCGTGTATCAGAAACATGGTTACTCAGAGGTCACTAATCGGTAACTTTCTAGAAAAGGCTCCTTTTGAACGGTTTCCACTGACAGTCTATAATGTGATATTCTGCAAGACTCGCTGAGCTGAAGTACCAATCCAAATAATAGCAGGCTTGCTATTTGCAACCTATTGTTTTATACAAGAAGCACAGTGTCACATGTGGCTACAGGTATTCTCATGCCCTGGGTTAGAACTATACGCTTCTAACTTTGGTCAATGCGAGAATATGCAGTGATCTACCCAGAACTCTCGCTAAGGAGGTATTTCTGAAGCCAAACAGTGAAGGGTTCAAAACGACGAAATTTGAGTGTGAAATCTCTGAAAGGTAACATGACAGAGCAATCTGGCTCCAATGTTGGGATGGGTGAGGAGGTGGTGCTAAGTTACAAATACTCTCGAACAAGCACACAACAAAATTACTCACCGTTTATACAGAAAAACACACTAAAGTCGCTCTGGCATAAAAACACATTAGGGTAAGTACATTAGGTTCAGTCACGGAATACTCAAACAGCAAAGTGTCTAGAGAAGACCCTTCCAACTGAAAGTAGCAGCTGGCAGGCGCCCAACATTTGCACCTTTCTGTGCTATTTCTCTAACCCACATGCTGGCTACCCACACTGTATACAGCGCGCCGCTGCCCTCGAGCTAGGTCCCCAATGCTGGCTACCCACCTCTATACAGCGCTCCGCTGCTCTCGAGCTAGGTCCCAAATGCTGGCTACCCACACTCTATACAGCGCTCCGCTGCTCTCGAGCTAGGTCCCCAATGCTGGCTACCCACACTATACAGAGCTCCGCTGCTCTCGAGCTAGGTCCCCAATGTTGGCTACCCACACTCTATACAGCACTCCGCTGCTCCCGAGCTAGGTCCCCAATGCTGGCTACCCACTCTATACAGCGCTCAGCTGCTCCCCAGCTAGTTCCCAAATGCTAGCTACCCACACTCTATACAGAGCTCCGCTGCTCTCGAGCTAGGTCCGAGCTTTAAAGAATAACATTAACAAAATATGCTTTATATGAGCGAGTTGCAGTGATTCATCATTCAAAAAGACAGAGCCGCAGATAAGTATTACAAAGAGTGCAAAGGCCTCTGAACTCCCGTACCCAAAGGGAAGAAAGGAACAAGAGTAGCCTACATGTTTGTAATGCGGAATGTTACTTTTAGGGAGTTTTAAGAGTTTAGATTACTTTGTCCATAAAATTCAACAGGACAAGCCCAATAGATCCTTCTTGCTTATTGTGAAAAGGTATGCCCTTTCAAAGTACACGTCACAGAAGAGAAGGAGGATGCAACCATTAACATGAGAAATCTTGGGGACCCCCACTAGAAGACAAACAGGAACTGGCTGAATAAACAGAGGCATGCAAAGGAATGGAGGTAGTGTGGCCCAATGACCCACTAAAGAATCGCTTTGCAGTCATTGTGCACCTAAAGATGGAATGCACACCAGCCCAGGAGACCCAGAATAAGACCAGCAACACAGCGAGGGCGAGAGGACCCAGGCTGAGGATTGATGTGGAGATGGCCCTGGGAGCACGGGTGAGGAGGCCATCTTTATTCTTACTCTGCACATGCAGGGCGCCAGCTTGTGTTGGGGAGTTCGGGAATGTTCCAGCATGAACCAGGATGAAGGAAGTCACGGTAGCAGCCACAGGCAGCACAAGGGGGACCCTGAAAACCGCTCACAGGCAGCAGAGGTGAAGACAGGTTCAGCACAGGACAGCAGTAATGGGCACATGACAGAGCAGCTGCAGGAGTGTGTTATGATTGCAAGGTAACACTGGAGGCAGTGTTCGGGAGAATTCTCATAAATGTGCTAATTCCCTTCACCTTAGAGACCCCCAGAAACTTTGCTGGATTTTGAGGACTTGCTTTTTTTACCTGTAAAGAGTGAGAGCCTTTTTTCCCACTCATGTATTTTGATGTGTGTTTTACTCTTGTGTTCTTTGATTAAGGAGTTTTAAGATAACTCCATAGGCATCTTTTCATGTGTGTTACACAGCACCCTCAGTGCAGTGACACCGGGATGTCTTTTTAGACTTCCCAAAGGTTTAAATACCTTCTCTGGGATAAACTACTGTTTCCCAGGGAATATAAGGTTACATTGACTTTACTAGTCTTTTTAAATTCCTAGACCCAGCACACACCATCTTCCTATAGAGTGCTGGAGGGGTTACCTAGTATCCCCTGTGTCTAGAAACTATCGAAATGGCAGGTGGCAGTGGTTTTACAACGAACTACTTTGATTTTTCCAGGCCGTGAACACCGGTAGCTAAAAACCGCGGGAGCCATGTTTTTCAAGATGGCGCCTTAAGCCCCTTTGTTTAAAACAGGACCTGGTCTTTTTTCGCCATTTCATTTTGGAAAGGTCCTTCTAGTGTTTGTCAAACTAGGTTTGGTCCCTTTGTTTCTATGCCTTTGGCGGGCTTCAGGACTGAAGTCCGCCCCTGGCATCTGACTGTCTGGGGTGCGCAGGAAGTGAGGGAGGTGCCCGAAACTCCATGTGCTTAGACGCCTAGGAGACCCAAATGCGCTCTGGCATGATTGGCTGGCTGACTGACTGTCCGGCAAGGACAGCCACCCTGCTGGGTGAGTAACAGCTAGGCTGGAATGAAAGGGAGAAAACTGTTTAAAAGGAAAGTCTCTTCGACTGGAAAGCAGAGTCGACCACTGGAACGAAAGAAGCAAAGACAAGCTGGAAGAGGACAGCTGCTGCAACTCCTGGACCGTTGGTTTGCCCCGTGAAGCCCTGCTGCAGGTCCGAATTGCCAAGTTAATCTCGACAGAGAAGCCCCTTCAAGGACGACTTCCTCCTTTGAGTTGGTGGGACCAATCAACTCATAAGCCACCTGGATACCATTCTCAGAGCTGGTTAGGATTAACCAGGGGGAAGGACACCAGCTTGTGTGCTTGACGACAGCTACTCAAACCAATGCTCTTCCATTTTGCCAGCTTGTTTGACCCATCCCTGCGCAGTGCAGGAGTCCCCCGATATCCTCCGTCTTGTCCTTACGACCGAGTCTCAGGAACAGTGAGATCTGCAGGAACTGCCAGGAACCAACGTCTTCAGTTGCATCTTTTCTTCATATTAAGGTACTGTACCAACCCGATTGAGAGAACTTACCTCTCATAGTGAAAGTTTGTGGAACTTTCCCAACTTACAGGCCTAATCAGCTTGTGACCCAACATATGATTCTTTTTCGTACAAACTACTTCTGAGAACATTTGCAAAGACTTTACTGTTTACTACAAGAACTGCTCTTTCCTATCCAAGACACTAGCCCATTGACTTTGGTCTAGGCCTATTGAACTGAACAGAGTCCTCTAGTGAACTGAAACTATTTGCACTGCCTAAGAAGGTATTTGTGATCTATTCTATTAACGTGTGCCTTTGTCCTCCCATTTAAAGCGACTGAAATGCCATTTTGCCCTTTTTTCAGGGAAGCCTAATTTACTTAGAAACGTATTGGTTTGGTACTGAAGTGCATTTGTTTATATTAAGTTGCCTCCTTCTAGTGAATGTTTTCTAAATGACTGTGTAATAACTTAATAAGTGTTTTTCCAAGAAACCTTGAGTGTAAGTGTCTACTTGAGCCACTGTGATTGTAAGACCTCTGTGTAACCTCTTTTACTGCTCACATTCCCTCTTGAGATGAGCCTGGCTGCTCAGCTCGCTACCACAAAACTGTGTATTACAGACTTATACCAAAGGTTGGTTTTGCTTACACCTGTAGTCCTAATTATATGTGGTGGTCCCAGAGGGTACTGCCTGCAGTTCTGCCTAACAGGCAGCATGTGGGTTAAGCAAGCTCCTTTATTTTAGTCTTCAAGATCAGGTGACATCAGGTACATTAATCAAGCAGATCGGCAGGGAGCTCAAAGATGGATCCCACTGGCTCCCACCACCCAGGCTATACATCATGGTAACTGCCTCAGGTGGGACACTCAGGATCCCAAGCACACCCAAACATTCCAGCACTCACACAAACAATCCACTGATGACCTCACACATACAGACACCATGGGGGACAGGGACAACTCCGGAAGCAAGAGGGAAGGACAGGTCTTAATACCAGATCCTAACAGAGTGCAAGACTCAGTGTCCCATGACAAAGCTGAAGATTTCAGTTGGCAACAGAGGCCTCTCACCTCAGAACTAGAGAGGGGGGGGCTTTAGTAAGGCACCAGAGTAAGCCACAGAAGGCAAAAAGTGACGCCAAGATTCCACATAATGAGAGGCAGGGAGGCTCAGGAAAACCGGGAGCACAACCTGCCTGTCGTTTTGACAACTTCCAAGTAATTCAGCCATAAATCTCCAGAATGCCCCTATGTCTTGGTTCGGAAACATTTTATTTTTGCTCTTTACTCCCATAGGATCCACCCTTTCTCTTTACTTGGACTCCTGACCAGACTTCCCTTGACCGTTTGCTCATTCTTATGGGGGGGACTGACTAGTCCCTAAGACAATCAGTACGGAGAGACTATGTCAATCTTTGCAGATTTCTTGTACTGTTACAAATGCACACATCACCAAAAGTGAAGTGTGGTTAGGATACTTTGTATCATTTTGGCAATGGGATCAGGAGCCTTTGGGCACTACACAACAATGGCACACTCAAACAATGCCAAGACTCGCTTTAGATAGTCAGACAACTCACTTCAGGCGCTAAATAGGGCCATTCTAAACAATCAGCAAGAGCGTCAACAGGATTCATATGTAGATGCGTTATGCTCTTTCAAAAACATCTACATTGACAAATCCACTTCTCGGTCTAATCATACTCATGAGTTTGATTTGCTTACACAACAGGCGAAAAATTGCGCATAGGAAAGAATTAAGAGATAATCTGAAATTACCTTTACCTCAACGAACAGATCCGCAAAACAATCAAGTGTAAATATCGGAACTGGATTGGTGCTAGGAAGGTCCTTCTGTTACAGCTTGACAGTGAGGCTTTCATGAGTGCTAACCAGAATAAAAACTTTGCGCAGGTGTGGACCTTGTTAGGGAGATCACCACATCAACTGCAAACTATCTTACAACTGAACAGGGTTTCAGAAGCGTGATGGTTGTCTCACTTTGCCCAGCTGTATGCAGATGCTAGCTTTATTGACTATAAATATGAAATACAATCCACCATAGCCTGGCACGTAGAGTGTTCTGAAGAGTTAATTGAGGAACATATATGCAAATCTTCATCCTCCCGTGCGGCCGGTCTTGATGGCCTGTCCAACTTTATGTTTAAGGCAAATCCACAAAAATGGGCTTGTACTCTCAATACCGTATTCGAACAGATTTTACTCTCTAGAAAGCTACCTGACTCATGGCGCTCCTGTGATTGTGCCAATTTTTAAAAAAGGCGACCGTGGAGCACCTGCTAGCTATCGCCCGATTGCACTACTTGATGCGCCTGGAAAAATCTTTTCAAGACTGGTCTTGAGAGATTTTGGCCTGTGGACTCAAACCTGTGCGCATCGCGATCCCTGTCAGACAGGCTTTGTTGCCGACCTTGGAACGGCAGTCAATCTTTTAACTTTTAATGCCCGCAAAGACCACGCACAGACAACAAAACAACTGCTGTATTTTGCCTTTGTAGACCTGCATTCGGCCTTCGACTTTATTGAATGCCAAGTGCCCTGCCACCGTGTGCGATATCTACGCTTTGCATTCAAACACTACAATAAAGGTCAATCTGTCACTGGCAGGTCTATCTGCGGCCATAGCAAATTATAGAGGGCTGAATCAGGGTTGCATCCTTGCTTCCACCCTCTTTAACTTCTTCATCCACGATGTGAAGCCTGCGTTTTCTCACTTATGTTCCTCCTTGCCGAAATTAAAGGACCTTGTAGTCAGGGCCCTATGGTACGCTGATGATCTTGTTCTGGTCTCAAAAACTCCTAGTGGTTTGCAGATTCTTTTAACTGCTTTTAACATACTTAGATGAGAATGAACTGATGAATCAAAAAAAAAAAAAGTGATCTATGCGCCAAAACTAAATCATAGATTGAGAATGGACTGGAAAGTCAACAATGTTAACGTTGAAATTGTTCCCACCTACCTATACTTGGGACTCTTATTTGACGCCCTTCCGCATGTTGACTTGCATTTAAAAATGCTTGTCAACAAGCTTCACACAGCCATTTCACAGACGCGGCTCATTTTATCTAAACATGGTACATTTTCTATTGGCCCAGCAGTCATACTGTCGCCAAAAAGTGATGCCAACTATCTTATATGGATTAGAGTCTAAAAATATCATCTCAGCAGTGTTTCTGAATAAATTAGAGGCTGCATTTTGGAGGTGTGTTCTGCGCCTTCCAGCATGCATACCTGGACCATGGCTACGACATGAGCTGGGCCTGACCTCACTGTTGTCCGTCTATGAGTGGCGCCTGTGTGCTCTATTCCGAAAATGTTTAGTACACACTAGTAATGATACCATCTTAGCATGCCTATCTGATTATATCCAGGCACCCCCTCTGACATTAGGCCGGTACTAGGGCATTGCCCCTCAGGTGTAAAGCCAGTAAAAGAACCTTGCCGTCCCTCAGCACTGCACCCGGCCGGTAGTTGGACTAGCCTCGATACGTGTGCTGGTGCGAGAACCCGAAAGGTTCCTCCCGCTCGGTACAACCTTCCCAGCCGTGGTCAAGGCAGTGGAGGCAAAAAGTGTGGGGATCAGACGTAGGCTGGACACCTGCTAAAGTCGACATGCGCCGGGGAGGAGCATGGCACCGCAGGACCAAATAACCGATTGACAAAAAGATAGAAGTATCCAGGGAAGAGCGCGTGGTAATACATGGCCAAAACCAAACCCACGAGCGCTGGTGAAATTGGCCCGTTCCCGTCGACGCAGAATAGGGGACTGAGGAGTGGCGCCAATGGGCAGAGTCAGGGGAGCGCCTCTAAATTTAAAGGGGAAGAAGGTTTTTTTCTGGTGAAAAAGGTTCTGTCTGCCGTGCCTTTTAAGCAGGTTTCTCCCATTCATGTACAGGCTAAGCTGTCAATCCCACAGCAGAGTAGCTGTCCTAAATGGACAGCCAGCCAATCAGGACTGGTAGCATTCAGGCACTCCTAGTGACAAATGACAGGGGAGTTTCGGGAACCTCCCTCCCATCCTGCCTTTCAAGACACACTGGAGCCAGAAGCGGGCTTCAGGGTTGTAGCCCAACAAAGGCAAAATGAACTAAGGGTTCAAACCTGGCTCAACGCACAGAGTAAAACCCAAGAAAGACCTCACAAACAGAAAATGGCCAAAAAAGAAGACCGGGCCACTTTGACAAAATGGTCACCCATGGGTGCTGTACTGCAGCCGAGGATTCAGCCTGTGGTAAAAAAGCACAATAGTAGGTAAAGACAACCACTTCCACCAGCCATTTAAAGTAGTGACGGTAAACATTTTTACATGAGAGACTAGGATAAGGGGCTACTAGGTATCACCCCAGCACTCCACATAGGATGGTGTGTGCTGGACCTACAAAGAGAAAAGGTAAGCAAAGTCAATTTCACTTTACTATTCTTGGGAACAGTAGTTTGCAAAATAAAAAAGGTATTTAAACCGTATATGAGAAATGTAAATGATTTCTCTGCAACACTGCACTAAAAGTGCAGTGTGTCTCCATACAAAATGTAGATGCCTATGAAGTTTGTCAGACCCCCAAAAACCGTAACATGATCCAAATCAGGTTAAAACGCATGGGGAGTGAGAAAGAGGTCTCACTCCAGGGTTAAAATTAAAACGTCCTAAAGTCCAGCAAAAGAGCTAGGGATCTCCAGTGTTGAAGGGAATTAGCACTGAAATGAGAATTCTCCTCAACATTCACTCGTCTACACAGAATACTTGGCTCCAATGCAGATCTGAAGAAATGGCTGCAGGAGCCGTCCTCTAATTTTAAATCCTGCCCGGAAACAAGTCCAAGCCCACCAATGGTAAGGACCTGCACCATTCAAACAACCAGCAGTGCTCCAATCAGGGAGCACTGTGGGTTTCACTCATGTCCCACACCTAGACTTTCAGGCAACACGGATGTGGAGTGGAACCAGACAGTCCCACCTACATCCTGGGGGCCCATACACCAGGCCAGCAGTAGCCCACGAAAGCAGCAGCAGCTTTCCCGGGCAAATGCATGACCATATAAGGGAGTTCATGACCTGAGAAAGCAGGAGGAATGCCAAACAATATGGCCAAGCAAACAAAATCTTGTGGCACAGCCATTTTAGGGCACTAGCCACGTTTAGCTGCCAGAAACGGTAAACGCGAAAGTGCACATACAAATAGTGCAAAAATGGTAAAAAGGTCATTGCTGCCACAAGCTTGTCTTTAATCACATATAAAAGTAACCAAAAGCCCCAAGTGTAAAAGTCTAGGGTGATACAAGCGTATCCCCATTGCACTGCATTGTAAGATGAAAATATTGTGCAATAGCAGAGATAGCATTTATGTTCTGGAATGGTCAACATGCAAAACTTACAATTATTTTGGATATCAGAAGGATTTACAACTTACCACCAACCCACATAGTTGGCTGCCAAGGGAACACAAGATCTGACACAGTCTCTTCAGAAATATATAACGCTTCTCAGTCAGAACCTCTCCATCGACTGTTCTGAAGGGGTGAGAACGGGACAAACATTAGTGTCACAAATGGTCTGCAAGCATATAACACTCAAGCAGAGGGAACACTGCCTGAACAATGCTATTTACACAACATCACACGCTCCTAATGACAAAGCTACCACTACCTTAATTCTCTTCCAACCTGTTGACTCCAGTCCAAGGCCCATGCAAATTTACTGAGGTGTTACTAGCCTAGCACGTGACCAGAGGCAGAATCGGATGCTATTTAACATTTACTTCTCCATTAGGCTTCCAAACTTGAAAAGGCAGGATGGCTTAGCCTGAAACGGACTTGCACGGGGCGATCTCATAGGAGTGTTAAAAAAGGGCATTACTCTCAGCGCCAGAGAATGGTGCTGGACGAACATGATGTGGGGAATATCTGTCAACACCATAGTGACATTAACTAAATTTCTTTCAATGTTGGTGAATGAATTGGAAAAAAAGAGATGCTTTGAATTTAGAATAACAGCCACCCAAGGAATTTTAGTGGTAACACTTGCAAAAATGTTAGTGTAAATATAATATTCAATGGGAAGATATTATTCGTTTTGATCTTAATTCTAAATTCCAATGTGAAATTTTATGTTTATAGAAAATTGTATAACATTTACTTGTTTATATGTTGTAAAAGTTTGTTAATCAAACTAATAAACAACATATATATTAAAAAAAAAAAAGAAACGGACAGAGGACGAACCCTAGCCCATGTTTGGTGCACCTTATCCCAGCTTTGAGAGAGCTCCATAGGAATGCACCCCTTTGAAAAAATCCAGAACTGTACAGGGGTTGAAATTGGAATTCATGGAGCAGGAGTTGGAAGTAGCTCCTGGGTGCCAGTATTTCCCTCTGACCAGGAGTGTCCCATTGTCATCCAGGAGCAATAGAAAGTCCAGCCTCATGAATGGAGTGCCTGAAAGATGGCAGAAATAGCTTTTTTCCAATCCTGAAACTGTGGCATGTGCCCAATAATGAACAATCCTTGAACCCTGCTTTCTGTTGCTATGTCTTGTACTCCGTTAACAGCGGTTTGCTGAATCCTGTCTCTTGCAATTTTGCTTTACCAGACTTTCTACGTTCTCTTTAAATTGGTTTCCCTGTTTGTTTTAGGTCAGCTTGCTGCTACCTCTCATTTAGCCAGGCCTCGTAAATTCTTTAAAATCCCACTCGACCTGCAGAGTTTCGTTAGCTTACATACTCGACCTAAGAGAAATGCAGTTGCCCCAAGGTGACCGATCACAAAATATTTACCACTGCTTTTTCGTAAAATGGTGCATGTTGCCATAAGCACACTACCCATTTGGTGCAATGCTTTCAAGCATACACAGTGATAAGTGTATTTGCAATTTACTGCAGGAAGATCAGGAAGCGGTGGCTGGAGCGGTAAATGAGGGGGATTGGAGAGGGGATAGGTGAGTGTATTTATGTGGGCAAGGTGAGCGTTTGAATATTTTTTAGATTTGGGAACGAGTAGGCAAGTTAGGCAGGGAAAAGGGATTGCAGGAGTGTCCCCGGATTGGGAGAGGCCAGGGGCGGGAGCACGGTTAAGATGGATTTCTAGAAACTGGCCTGATGGGCAGATTTTAGGAGGCCACCCTAGTTATTGTGAACAGGGTAACTCAGAGGTTAGCCAAAACCAAATCAAGCTAAGCGTGGAGAGCAGTCAAGGCTATTCTCAGGAGTGTGAGTGTGGTCAGGGGTCCATATAGTGAAGCGTACAATGATTCTGCTTAGGCAGTTAAGTACAAAAATACAATACCTATTCTAGACCAAAAGCACACTAGGAAATGTATCAAGCAGGTGATAATATTACACAACACTCAATCATAAACATATATACAGTCGCCTTTAGGTTCTTAGGAATGCATTCAACAACAAGGAAGGTAAGTAATGATGCAGTGGAATGGAACAAAGTCACAAGAAATGGACCCTAACTTTAAAAGTCCAATCCTAATGATGTATGGGTCTTTGTGCTTAAGAGTCACAAAGCTGCTTCTTAGGAAAAGGGTTTGACGCAGGAAGTGTTTGTGCTGGTGAAATGTTAAAAAAGAAATTCAAAGTTACTGGTAAGTAAAATTTTGTTCCTATCTTTCAGAGTTACTTTTATATATGAAGATCAAAGAGCGATGGAATGGAATTACCAAAGTTTATTATGAGGTTTGTGCTAAGAAGAAAAGGGTAGGCTAATGCATTGCTATTACTTAATCCCCACCCACCCCGCGACTCGGATTTCCCCAGATGACTTGATGGGTCAACTGGGGGTCACTGGAGGTCGATTTAACCGCCATTGATTCCAGTGAGGTGCCCATTAGCTCCTGGGCATCTTCAACTGGATCCAACGGCGGGAAAACCTACCTCCAGTAACTCCCAGTGGACCTGCCAAGTTATTCAGGAAAATCTGAGAAAGGGCGGTGAGTAAGCACAATAGTTACAGCCACCCCTATAATAAACTTTGAGTAACTTTGATTTATTCCATTCCTTCACTTTTTAAAACGTTTCATTTTAAAAGCTGTTCTAAGAGATAGAAAAAGTATCTTACTTGCCTGTAAAATCCTTGAGACGTCTTCTGGAACATTTTTCATCAGCACAATAACTTCCTGTCCGTCTCCCCGCTCCTGTAGGAAACGTGTGACTTTTGGTCACAGGGCACCATTCAACATAGGGATTGGAAAGTTAGGGTCATCATTCTTGTGAACTGGGTTTCCTTACTGCATAATTACTCCTCTTCCTTCCAGGTTTTTAAATGAATAGTATGTGTTAAGATAAATTCCAACTAAGGACTTCATAAAACCATACATCCGAGACAGTACATAAGCTCCACTCTTAGTTTAAGGCTGTACCACCTGAAACTGTGGGTAGCATGGACAGAGCAACCAGGTTTATCTTAGGAGGGAGAGAGGGCTGTAGGTTGGCACAAAGAAATTGTAGCATACATATGTTCCAAAGAAACACTGAAACACTACATATTATTAAAAAAAGGGTTTATTTAAATACAAGTAGATCAAGATAAATCTTGTGCAAGTACTCTAACATCTCAAACACAATCATATAAACCAACTCAATACCTTTGGTATGCAAACCAATGTATAACCTTATTTAGAGGAGCAACAAGCAAGTCAAGGTGAGTCAAACCTAAGGTTATACATTCAGGATAGTAGTGTACTATTCTTGGGGAATACGACCAGGTTAGATATGCGTTTAGAATACAATCAGTATTTCAGGGGTAGTTGACCCCATCAGTCATGCAGTGACACTCAGTTATGAAATCACATAATAAACCAACCCTGTTAGAAGTATACTCCTTGCAACATTACTTTTTAGAACTCAGTTCAGAGCTAGTAAATCAACTCATACTTTCTGGAGGGGCCTCAGGCTACTCACCGACAAGAACAAAACACTCAATAACATTTTTTGAATGTACTAAGCAAATCAGGGAAACTAAACCCCTATTACCCTTCAAGAAAGACAATGCATTTCAAGGCAATTGACCTATCAGTACATAACTATATGCTACCCAATAGCTAGTTATAGCCAGTATACATTTAAGAAGTGTATAATACAGTTACTAAGATAAGTAAGAACTTTATGAAACTATTTTAGAATAGTTTCAATGTAATTCAGGGAAGCACAGCCCAGGTTTAGAAGAGCAGCAGCTATTCAAGGTGGGTAAGGCCTATATACTTTTAAGAGGGGCTACAAGCAACTCAAATACACGTATTAACTCAGACTGTTTTAGACCTGTATAAAGCAGACCAGCGAAAGCAAAACCCGAGGATACACTTTAAGACTTGCACAATGTTAGTCAAGGCAGGTGAACCATATTGGTAAGCTTTTACACTCAGTTAAGAATAATGTTACAGTACTAATAAGTATTACTTTTCAGAAGTGGGAGGGAGGAACACCATTCAAAGTTAGCAATACTTTTTAGAGGGGAAGAATGCAACTCAAAGGCAAGCATGCACTTAATGACACTTTGTAACTTCATTCACAGAGATGCGGTTACCACACTAACTTCTTCAGTAAGTACTTTTACAGTAGTTAGAATTTCAAGACAGAATACCTATCTTATAAAGTCCATCCCTAGTCTATAGTATGAGTTTTTTTTCAGAGCCAGAGGAGGGACCCTAGTGGTATAGGTGCCAGTTGTAGGCAGGTGTCATCATGCCTGCTCCCGGGGAGCAGGTTCAAGCCCTGCGTCCCTGAAAGCGGACATCCAGTCCCCAAGGAAGGACCCAGCAACCCCATGTAGGGGCCCTTTCGACAGTGTCCTGGCGCCTATGGCGCCAGGCTCATTATGGAAGTGCTTGGGTGCACTTACCTGATGCAGACCATGCTGCAGGATCCCGGCCTCCTTGAGGCCTGAAAGGAACTACTTTACCTGTGGGACTAATGTACCATCCAGGCGTGGTCGGGGAAGGATACATACCTGGAACTTCTTCCAAGGCTATTTAAACCCCACCCGAACAGCCACACGTGCTTCGCGTTGTTCTGCATCTAGCAGCTGGACGCTCACCGCGTCTGCTCCTGCATCCCGACTTCTGCCACGCCTGCCAGCATCCTGGATCACCTGCAAAGGAAGAAAAGAAGAGAACAGAAGAAGGTAAAGTCCTTACCTGCTAAATCCGCATCCCGGAGACATCTCGCCGACAATCCTGAAAAGGAAGACTTATTTAAAAGCTCATTGCGTCGATCGCGGCAGCGCCGCATTCCACTCACCTTTACAGGGCGCCTCCATGTTCAGCAGCGATCATCCGGATTCGCAGTCCCGCCCCAGAGCCTAGGGAGAAAAAGACCAGAACAAAAGGTGAGAGAGAAGGGAATAAGGAAAGCTAAATCTCCATGTTAAGACTTACCTGTTGATTCATTCCCTCTTCATTTCGGGGTCGCGCCGCATCCTGGCATTTCCGGACCCCGGCCCCTAAGGGGAAAAAGAGACATCAGCGTTAATGAGCGAATGAAAAGACATTACCAAAAAACGCTCATTAAAGACTTACCCGATTTCTACAAGGATTTTCACCTCTCATCTCGGGTCGGTGCCTGTTCCCCGGCATTCCGTACCCTGGCCCTTATGGGGAAAAAACACTAGCATTAGTACATTAATGCATGGACACAAGGGGAACCTCTTATCAAAAAACTTACCTGGAAGCCAAGCAAGTTTGGGTCTCACCAATCCGAAAATCCAGTGAAGTAACTGGATACCAACGCGCCCCTGCATCGGAAGCAGGATGGAGAGCTCGTCCTTCCAGACCCTAAGAAGGATACTTCTGCGAGCCAGACAATCCAGATTTGGGGGCCCGGTCCAGCCCGTCTTCCGAACCCTGCGCATCACCTTAGAAGAGGTCACAACAGCGCGAACCAGGCCAGCGCCTCCGTGGGAGTCAGGTGAGCATTACAGCAGGTCAGAATAGGTTTCAGTTGCAGGATATCATCTTTAACAAGTATTAGCTTCAGAGTTAGTTAAAGTGTCCAAGAACTTCACAGAAGGCTCCCTATAAGCGTTCCAGCATTAGGCCTGGGCAAGTGGTATGGGCAAACTCCCAACCACACGAATCACCCACTCAGCCTCAAAGGATGCACACCAGACTTAGGTAAGAAGCCCACACAGTACCTTAGGAGAAAAGAAGAGCTGAGGGGATGCCTTCAGAATGCAGCAGTACAGGACCCAGTCCCTGGATTCTTGGTCTGGAGACGAAAGAACTGGACGGAACTTGTAGTAGCAGTCATCAGAGGAGGCTTCCAAAGGGGTCTTCATGGATTCTAACATCTGTTTTTTGTGCCTTTTTTACAGCAGCCAGGTGAAGAAAGTCTATCGCTGGTCAAATTATCTTCACTCTCTCTAGTCCTGAACTCTGTTGAGGGGACTTCAGGGATTCGGATCATGTCTCCTGCAGGAGTTTGCACTGCACTCAGACTTGAGGACCCAGGGTATTGGCGGTTTGCAGCTGTTAGGGAGAATTCTCTGTTTAGGCTGAATTTCCTAACCTAGTGAGTCCCCCAGCAGCTTTGCTGGATTTTTGGGGTTTATTTCTTTCTCCTGCCAAGAGTGAGACTTTTACCCTCACTCTTGGGCATGATTTGAGTGTTTCTTTGAATCTAGATGTGTTTAATGGGCTATGGGGTCTTTTACTCCATAGAGCTTTTACTCCATAGGGCTTCATGTGTTTTTGTGATATGTGTTACACAGCACCCTCAGTGCAGTGACACAGGGGTGTCATAGTGACCCCACAGTATAGACTCCATACCCTGGGACTGACTACTGTCTCCCAGGGCATGTAAAGTCACCATTGACTTTACTAGTCTTAAATTCTGAACAGAACCAGTACAAACCATCATATTGTGGACGTACTGGCTGGGGCAATTCAATTGCCCCGGGGTCTGTTAGTCGAGGGGGCACGTCTCCGTCCCCCCTGATTGAGTTTTGGCTGGTGGCAGTGGATACTACTTTTTATATTCAACCGCGAATATTTTCCTATGGGATTTCCCATTGTTTTAGGCTACTATCTTTATTTAATTATTTACGGTAGCCTCGAACATACCGCCGGTTTATTTAATTAATATTAATTCTCCGGTTGGTATTTTTTGCCAAAACTTGATTCTAAAATGGCGTTTGTGTTCTCTTCTGTGACTCCAACCCAAGTCCAGCCCTTTGTTCCACTTTTTGGCGGGCTTCTCCACAGAAGCCCTCCAAAGTGGTGCCACTCTGTCTGGGGTACTTAGGAAGGGTGGAGGGAAATTTAGGCACTCTGGACTGAGTTGCCTAGGCTACTCAAGTCGCTCTCCATCCTGATTGGCCCAAGTGGTGAACCGCCCGGCTCACCACTTAGCATGTTTGAGTGACAGCAGGGCTTTGGGGACTGGAACTTCAGAAGTCGCCACAGGACCTAAGAATCCGACGAGGGAGAAGCTGAGCCGACCTGCCACGACACCACCACCGGTGGAGCCCTGCTGGACTGCCTCACCACTTTTCCCAACGACAGAGGAGATCTCCCACCGGAGAGTGTTCTTCCTTTGACTGGTGGGGATAACCAGTTTCACTGTCTTTTCGCCTTCCCGACGTACCTCGTGGCCGCCTTGCCTGTGCCAAGCACCCCGGCAACCGGGATACCACATTTTACCACGACCGCGAAACAAAGGTAGCACCTTTAACCGGAAGACTCCGCGGCTGGTTTCTTCCCTGGTAGTGCAACAACCTTCATCTTTCCTCCAAGTCGAGATCTTCTCTTCCCCTGGACGACGACGCAACTTGCACCCACTACCAGGAACAACTGCCACCGCTGGAGGATCCTTCCCACTTAAGGTACCGTGTCCCGCCTGGCTTCCCTTGCTACCGACTGTACGGGGTAGATTTAGCCCCCGGCTTTCGAACCTGGGTTAGCCTGGGACACCCTGGCTAAGCTTTCCTAAGCCTCTCTAAACTCCTTTTGAACCCTCTGCAAGACTTTCTAAGCCTAGTGTAACTGTGATCTTGGGCGAATTTGTGCTCTGCTCTCTCTAAGATGGGCCCAGCCTTTGGACTTTGGCTCACCAGTGACTTTTGCTCTTCTGCCTTGCTAACAGTGTTCCTGAATCTTAGAGTGGTGTATCTTTCCATATTCTGTCTCCCCCCCCTTTCTCACAAACTTATCAAAGTGCAATCTAGTTAAGCGCTCACCTCTGTATGAAAATAAGTGGTGTCTTACTGGGATTTATCTGATAGGAACCAAAGGGGTGTGTATATTACAATAGAAACTGTGTTTAGAATATTTTACAATAAGAGTGCTGGAGTGTTTCAAACTGTGTGTTTTTAAATAAATAATTATATACTTTGATACCAAAGCTCTGGTCAGTGTTTGCTTGTATTATTTTATCTGGGTACCTATTGTGTATACTTTGCATGCTGCCTAACTCTTCTTGAGGGAAGTCTGGCTGCTCAGCCACAGCTACCAGGTAAATCTGGGTGGTACAGACTGCTACCAAGTGGGTTTACTGCCAACACCTGTAGTCTTAAATCTTTTGCAGTGGTCCCCAAGGGAACTGCACAGGTTTCTGCCTAACAGCTGAGCAAGGTCACAGCACATTGTGGGATGGCTCACAATGCAGGTCTTCTTGAGACTAGTCTCATTCGGGACCCCCAGGTCGATTGGAAGTAGGGGTTGCATCAGGCTCAGACTACACAGCAGGCTCTCTTGACGCTGGAAATCGCTCCATACGCATTTTCATCTTCCTCTTCGGATTCAGCTCCCGTGGTCCACTTGTCAGCAGCTTCTAGGTTCGAAGTAGTTATCCCTTTTATGAGGTATTTTGCAGAAAGGGTGGTCTGGCTGTCCAATCAGGACAGCCAGGCCCCCACCCCCCATTGGGACTTGGTTCCTTTCAGGCAAGGTGAAAGACAAAGGGGTGCAGAGTTTTTTACTCCTCCCTCGCTTCCCGCCTTCTCAGGCCCTCTAGAGCCTGGACGTGTAATACAAAGTAAAAACTTGCACTGAGGTCGTTCTCACTTAGAATGGCAGGGGAAGACCTCAGAAACAACAAGCGCACGAGAAATGGTGAAAAAGAGAAGGAGCCCCACCATTCTAGCAGAACAACAAGTTACTTACCAAACTGGCAACGTTCTTTCGATGGGATGTTCCGCCGATGTATTCCACATCTATGATATTTAGTGTCCACACCTGTGCACTTCGGAAACTTTTCAGCAGAGGGCATCCTGCATCGATGGTGTCGAGCCGATGGCCCTCGAGGGCCTCCGTCGAGGGTCGACATCACTTGATGTTATATATAGGACGCACGGCGCCCGTTACCTCAGTTTAGTTTCCCCCACCCCCAGAACATGTGACACCAAGTCTCCTGCCAGTATAAAAGCCCACAGCCTTGCGGAAATGGATATCAGGACTCCAATCTTGAATCTTCCTGCAGAAGTGATGCTGGCCCACCAGACCCCCCAGGTGTGCCAACTCAACAATCTTGAATAATATATAATTACTAAACTGGCAAACCCAAGGGGAAAGGGGAATGGATAACAAAACAAATGCAGATCTTCACAGGTATTCAATGTTGACCTCTTGACTACTGGTCTTCCATCTGGACTGGAATACTGACGTATTGATTGGATGATTCTTCAGTTTTATTTCTGTGAAAATCTAAACACATAGCATACTATTAATTTTCTTTATATATAGTTTTTCTTGATACTAAATATAATTATAAATATATATATATGTATTTATATATACCTGCAGCCTATGCTTGATAGCTGATAGGCTTGAATAAATAAATGTCTTCTTTTCTGAATCTTTAAGTTTCTTCAATTACTCAACTTTTGGTATGAAACTTTTTAATTAATTGTGAAAGAATCTTTTGGAAAGAAAACTATTCTAGAATGCTTGAATGAATTTTATGTTGTAATTCACTATAAGAAGTAAATCATATTTCCTCTTTGAAAGTTCATTAAATTATAGAATCATGTTATAGAGATACACGCTGTTGCTGACTTTCTGGAAAAGCGTGTTTTATTTCTTTTCTCCAATGAAGAAATAAGAGTCTTTAATTGAAGAGTCTTTTCTACATTACTGTGGCTTGAAGATGAGCCGCGCACACAAGAAAACGTTCCGCGCACCTTGAGATGATCCGCGCACCCCGCGCACTTTGAAGATGATCCGCGCAAACCCGCACCCTCCGGAGATGATCCGCTTTGCCTAATATGAACGCGCATAAACCTAACTGTGCCTGTTAAATGAAACATTACAATTCACCCTTATAACTCTCTACTAACTGAATTCAACGATTGAGTTCTCCGTCGGTATGATTACTTCCCCGTAACTTCACACAAGGCAACCGCAAACGTCACAACCAGGAAGTCTGAAGTAAACATTTGAAAGGACGTACGATTCACGCTAATAGGTCCTTTCCTCAAAAGTAACTAACGAATTTCACGCGCACGCGAAATTTCAAAATACTTTTGTAAGTAAATATTGTAAATACTAAAACTCAACCAATGAATTATTTCTACTTCACAAAATGTTTTCACCGGAAATTACCGTAAACAAACAAGTAAATGCAGCCGCAAATACTAAACTGATTATCAGCCGGTAAATGACACGAGCAAAGAGCACATAACAGTTCATAGTTAGAAGTCAGATTCAAACTATTTTAAACAGCTTCTTGATTCTGATTATTGATAGATACATTTGATTTTTAGTTATCATTTTCCTGTATTTGACCTAGCTTGCTTCATCTGTCAGGAAATTGTTCTTTAGCACTGAATAAGTTCTTCCTGAAAACTCCTTGTCTTCTCAGTAATATTTTCTTCTTGAATGAGTTCCTTGAAATCACTATAGTAAACTTTTTTCTAGAGCTATTATAACTGCTACCTCACACTAAGGGAACTGGAATGAAAGGCAGTTTAGAATCATGGTGACAGTGCCACAAAACCTCACAGCACTTCTCATCCAATCATTGTTGTGTAATAGACCCACCATCTTGGCCTGGGAAATTAGATACTTCCTGATTAGATTAACATTAAGGAAAGTTATTTTAATAATTTGATGTAAATTTCAGAATCAACAGCCATACATCATTCAACCATATTTCTGTGATGGTGTAATCTTTAAAATGAAGGCTTTTTAACAAAGTGTCTCTTTGAACATGTGTAATTATACCCTGGAATCCTGACAATGGAAGCTGTAATCACAGAGGAAATTCTCCAGAGGGGCAGGCTGGGAGGGCGATGTGGAATACGTCGGAGGAACATCCCATCGAAAGAACGTTACCAGTTTGGTAAGTAACTTGTTCTTCTAAGGGATTGTGTCCTCCAACGTATTCCACATCTATGACAGACTCCCAAAGCAGTACCACCCTATGGAGGAGGGACAGAATTTAGAAAGTGAAATTTAGAGTACTCAATCAAGTGGCTGAATAGAGGACTGCCTTACCAAAGGTCAAATTCTGCCCATGGATGGAGTCCAGGGAATAGTGTTTAACAAAAGTATGGACAGAGGCCCATGTGGCTGTTACACAAATATTCTGAATAGGAACACCCCTTTGTAGAGCAGTGGAGGCAGCCACACCCCTAGTAGAGTGAGCCCGTAAGCCTACTGGAGGGTCCTTCCCCGCCAAACGGTAGCACTCAGTTATAGTTAAAACAATCCATGTGGACAAGGTCTGTTTGGAAACAGCCTGACCCAAGCTATGTCCAGGATAACCTACAAAGAGCCAATCGTCGACTCGGACCCGGGACAAGATAAAAGCTCAAAGCTCTCCTAGGATCCAACCTATGGAGCCTCTCCTCTTCCTTACCAGGATGCAGAGGAGGATAAAAAGCCGGAAGAACCACCTTCTGGCTCAAATGAAATTCAGACACAACCTTCGGAAGAAAGGAAGGTTGCACCCGCAGGACAACCCTGTCCTTATGGAAAACAGTAAAGGGTGGCTTGGCAGAAAGTGCCTGCAATTCACTCACTCTGCGTGCAGAAGTAACCGCAATTAAAAACAGTTTTAAAAGACAACAGTCTCAAGAGTGTAAAAGCTCAAACAGAGATCCGATCAGAAACTTTAAAACCAACTTCAAATCCCAACCCGGCACCTGGAAAGGAGATGGTGGAAACACAAACAGTCCTTTCAGAAACTGCGAATTCAAAGGAATCTTAAAGTAAGAACACTCTAGTCGAGCGCTTAAATATAGACCGTGCCGCCAGGTAAACCTACCCACCTGAAGACCCTTGTGGGCTAAAGAAAGCAGAAAAGACAAAACCATAGGAATGGAACATTGGAAAGGATCCACATTCTGACCCCTGCACTAGTCGCAGAACTTCCGGCAACGGTACAGGGATTTTGTTGCGGGCCGCCTGGCCGAAAGCAACACCTCCATCACGCCATCCGGGAGGTCCCAATCCTTGTATCCCAACCTTTCAGATACCAAGCATGAAGGTTGAGAGACCTGACCTCAGGATGGAGAACCGGACACCCCCCTCCCGTGAGAGCAGATAGTCTCAGTAGGGAAGACGGCGTGGAGGGCAGATGGACATGTCGAGAAGGTCCGGGTACCACGCTCTCCTGGCCCAATCCAGAGCAATGAGGATAATTCGGGAACCGAATCTCCGTAACCTCCGCAACACTTGAGGAATGACAGGGACTGGAGGAAACGCATACAGCAGTGGGAAGGACCACTCCACTACAAACGCATCCACTAAGGCTCCTCTTGGGGAAATTACCGCAAGCAGAATCTTTCACACTTCCGGTTGACACTGGTGGTGAAGAGATCCACCTGTGGGGTTCCCCAAAGGGCGAAGATCTCCAACAGGACTTCCTGACGAGAGACTGTGCTCCGCCTGCTCAGAGCGTCCATCCCAGCGTCTTAGTCTCCGTCCAGATGAACTGCCGAGATTTCCTGTTGGATGGCCCAGAACCAGAGCTGCATCGCCTCCCTGCACAACATGAGTGACCCTTCCGCCCCCCCTTCCTACCTCTTTGTTGAGGTAATGCATGGCCACCGTTTTGTCCGTCATAATCAGGACAGTCTTCCCCCGCACAGGCGGCAGACAAGCCTTCATGGCCAGCCTGATGGCTCTCAGCTCTAACAGATTGATGTGGAGTCTAGACTCCAACGGGGACCAACGGCCGCTGGCTGTCAACTCGTTGACATGAGCACCCCATTCTGTGTGGGAGGTATCCGTCATGATCGTCACCTCCAGCCATGGTTGGCAAAATGGTGCCCCCTTCATTCGATTTCCTTCGTCGACCCACCATAGAAGATCCCGGGCGACCAAGAGCGGAATCTGAATGGGATCCGACATCTTTCCGGAGAACTGCGACCACTGCATCTTGAGAGCCCACTGCAGGGATCTCATCCGCAGTCTGGCCTCCAGCACCAGATAAATGCAGGATGCCATGAGGCCGAGCAACCGGAAGAATTCGAAAGCCGGGAAACTCTGGGCACGTTGAAACTTGTCCATCTGCAGAATGTGATGAGCCCTCACCTGGGGAGGCAAACAGTGCCCCAGGGACGTGTCGAGCACTGCTCCGATGTATCAGAGCCACTGGGAAGGTGTCAAAAGCAACTTCTTCCTAAATTTAAAGAAGCCCTGCTTGTGAAGGGAATGGCAGGTGACGGATAGATTATCCAGGGCTTGCTCGGGAGAGTGCGCCCTGATCAGCCAATCGTCCAGGTAGGTGTAGATTTGAATCCCCCCCTCTCCTGAGGTACGCTGGCACAACCACCATCAGCTTGGTGAAAACCCTCGGGCGGAAGTCAATCCGAATGGCAGGACCCGAAACTGAAAGTGCAAGTCGCCAGCCACGAACCTCCGGTACCTCCTGTGCTTGGGATGAATCGGCACATGAAAGTAAGCATCCTTGAGGTCCAGAGACACCAACCAATCCTGAAGTTGAAGGGCCTGGAGGACTTGAGAAAGAGTGACCACCTTGAACTTGTCCTTCCTGGGAAGCTTGTTAAGTCCATGATGGGTCTCAATCCCCCAGTCTTTCTTTGGGATCAAAAAATAAAGGGAATATCATCCACTTGTTCCTCTCCGCTACAGACACCAGTTCTATGGCGCCTTTCTCCAGCAGGGATAGGATTTCCTGCGCAAGGAGCGGATTTGGACGCTTCAAAGAGAGCTTCCCCGGTGGATTGACGTGGGGCCGCTGAAGGAAGGGAAGGCAGTAGCCGTGGGCTGAGATATCCAGAACTCACATCTGAAGTAATGGCACACCATTCTCCAAGATGCTGCGCCCATCCGGCAAACCATGGGACATGGCCTCATGACTGAGCTGGAGCGACTGCGGCAGTGCCGGAGGGCAAAGGAGGCAACAGCCCGAGCGGCTTTGGCACCCCGAGTACCTTATCCACCACAGGTACCCTTAAGTTGGCCCTTTTGACTGGCAGCGCCTCTCGATCAACCAAAAGAGGAGTAGAAACAAAAAGGAACCTTGCCTCCATTGTTGTCCCCTAGGACGAAAAGGCAGAGGTTGACGTACTGCATCCCTCAAAGACTTTGCTGCAGCTTTGGAGGTCTCCAACCTCTCAAGGCTCTCGTCAGCCTTGTTGCCAAATAAATGAACGCCATCAAAGGGCATGTTCAGAAGCTGGCTTTGCACATCAGGAGCAAGCCCTGACTTCTGCAACCACGCAAACCTGCGTAGGACGGTGCTCGCAGCCATGGACCAGCTGACAGTGTCTGCCGTGTCCAACCCCGACTGAAGGAAATCACACACAGCATCCTTGCCATCACGCATGAGGGCTAGGAAGCCATCCCTTTCCTCCCCCTCGGAAATATAGCCGCTAAAGCAGCACAGGTCCACAGAGTGTATGTAAATCTTGCCAAGGCACATGTGGAGTTGACAGCTTTCAGTGCCATGCTCCCTGAAGAAAAGACCTTCCAAGCCCATCCGCCGAAGCGCTTGTCGTCCCTATCCGGAGGCATGGTAGGGTACGCCTGCTGCCTCGAGGTGGCCATAGCCGCCTGAACCACCAAACTCTCAGGAGTGGGGTAAGTAGACAAATAGCTGGGGTCGCTAACAGATGGGCGGTACTTTTTCAACAAATTCTTATTGACTGCCGGAAGCGATTCCAGGGCCTGCCAAGCTGATGACACCCTTTTTTGCAATGTAAGATGGAAGGGCAAAACCGGGTCAGGGGGGGGACCTTGGTCCAAGATGTCAGTAAAATCCTCAGGAGGACTGGACCACCCCAGGTATTCGGAGACCCTAGACATGACCCGCCTGTAGGAAGAGGCTGCATGAGCCCCCGGCTCAAGTCTACCAAACTCAACTTCCGGAGAAGTATCCAGGCCCCTGGCATCATGTAGGGATTGCCACAACTCCTCCAATGGACTGTCACCCAACAATCCCGGAGCCTCATCCTGAGAAACAGGGTCTTCAATGTCTGACCTTTCCTCCTCTTCAAAAATGTCAGGCAAAGGCTTGGAAAATCCAGCCAAAGTGACAGAAGAAAACCTGGAGCCCAATACCGGCCTCCCAGACGTAGAGGAAGCCCCAAGAAACTTCTCAGACACATTATGCCCAAAAAGCGCTGAGGGAGCGCTGAGGGCATCGAGAACATCGATGTCAAGACCGCTGAGGGCTTTGACGCCGGAATCCGCACCGAGGGTATCGACGCTGAGACCTTTGGCGTCGACGCTGCTACAGGCGTGGGCTGATAGGACGGTAAAGCATTGTCCGAATCCGACTGAACCGCTGCCGAACTAGTAGACGCCGGCGTCGGTACCTCCACAAGCTGCAGTGGTCTCGCTGGGGAGGAGGACTGAGACCTGGACGCACGTCTCTTGCGACTGCTCTTGTCCGCATGAGACATCGAAGGCTCCTGGTGCAAGTCGCGGCGCAAGCCCGATCGAGAGCATTCTCTGCCGCTTCGGGAGAAGGTGCAACAGGAACCGTGCCTTGTGACAGGAAAATCAACATCATTCGTTCTTTAAAAGCCGACCACTCCTCCGGAGTCGAGCACTTCTTGGGACAGGCTACATTACGCACGGCACCATCCTCCGAAGAGGATGGGGAAGGCTTTGAGGGCTTACCTGCAAAGAGCTTCCCCTTCCTTTCACGCAAGGCCCTGGCTGTTAGAGACTGGCATTTGGAGCAGTCGTCGGCTCACCCAGGCACCATAAGAAAATACGGTGCGGGTCGGTCAACGACATCTTGGACTTGCAGTCCCGGCAAGTCTTGAACCCGGACCTTGGAATGTGAGGGTTCGAAGAAATAGACATCATAAAGATCGAAGAACACGAGGCGCGCCGAGTTTCACGAAGCTAACATGTTCGCTGTCAGAAAAAACAGAACTGAGGCAACGGGCGCTGTGTGTCCTATATTTAAAATCCGGTGACGTCGACCCTCGACGGAGGCCCTTGAGGGACATCGGCTCAACGCCATCGACGCAGGATGCCCTCTGCTGAAAAGTTTCCGAAGTGCACAGCTGTGGACACTAAATGTCATAGATGTGGAATAGGTCGGAGGACACAATCCCTTCGAATGGTGGCCCTACTGTTTATTACTGAGGCTGATTTAACAGCCTGCGAGTATTAAGACCAACAAGTCAGTAAGGTAAAACCACTGCCACCAATCACTCAAGTAAACTTGCAATTGTAACAAAGATTTTAACAGCTAAATAAGAAAGGGGATACATTGCATCTCCCAGCACTACACATAAGGTGGGGTGTGCTGGCTCACTTAAATCAATGTAAAGGGGATGTGAATCCCACTTGTTTCTTGGGAATTTTAGTTCACCCAAGAAATAAGAGAATTAAAAAGGAAGCCACTGCATTTAAAATGCAGTGTGCTGCCATAGTACATTACAGTAAGTCCTAAGTTATAGGAACCTATAACTCAAATCATACACTATGGAGAGACATAAATGTCACCATGAAAAGAGTAAAAGGCTAGATGAGAGGGGACAAAGATTCCCGCTCACCTAGGGACAAGGTAAAATAATTACCAAGTCCAAGCAAAAGGTTCTGGGGTTGACACAGGTCAGGAAGATTCATCATAAAGATGAATAAAGGGCTCCTTCACCAGCACTTGCCCTGGGGCTCCCTTTACCAGACTATCCCTACCCAGTCTGCCTGCCCACTGCACTTTGCCTCCCCTCACTCCTCTTTCATCTGGTGTTAGGCAGAATTACATGCAGTACCCTTTGGTAACACTACACACAATTAAGACTACAGGTGTAAGCACAATCTCACCTTTGGTACAAGCCTGTACTACAGTTATGTGGTAGCAGTGGCTGAGCAGCCAGACTTCAAGAGGGATGTGAGCAGTACAAGATGTTACACAAAGGACTTGCAATTACAGTAGTTCAAACAAACACTTACTCAAGGTTTCTTGGTAAAAGAATATACATTTATTTACACATTTAGTAAGAACACATTGCACTAGCAAAAGGCAACTCAATATCACACTATAATACACTACAGTACAGAACCAATAAGTTTTTGAACAAGTTCGGCTCCCCTGAAGTGGGATCAAAATGGCATTTCAGTAACTTCCAAAAGGGGTAGAAAGACAAATGTTATAAGAATCAAAACACAATTACTGCAGAGGCAGGGCAAATAGTTTCAGTTCATTACAAGAGGCAATTCAATTCAATAGGCCTGGGCCAAAGTCAATGGTTCAGTGTCTTGAAGAGATAGCACAGTTCTGGTAGTAAACGGTTAAGTCTTTGCCAATGATCTTAGAAGTAGTTTGCCAGAAAAAGAGTTATATGTTGGATTAGAAGCTAAGAAGACTCCAAAGTTGGGAAAGTTTCACAAACTTTCCCCGCGACAGAAAGGATTGGATGAAGAAAAGCTGTAGCTGAGGCAGTTGTTCCTGGCAGTTTCTGCAGATCTCGCGGTCGCTGAGCTTCAGTCGTGGGGACAAGAAGGACGACGTCAGGAGGTTCCTGTACTGCCCAGGGAAGAAGCCACAAGCTTGGCTAAACGTTGGTTTTAAGGTGTGAGTGCTTTAAAGTCCACAAACTGGTATCCTTCTCACTGGCTATCCAGTTTTCAACAGCACTCTGAAGACAATTCGACCAGTATGGAGACAGTGTCCAGGTGGCTTGCCAGTTGGTTGTTTCCACCAGCCCAAGGGAAGACGTCGTCCTTGAACGGGTTTCTCTGTCGAGTGAGTTTCAGGCAATTCGGACCTGCAGCAGGGCGTCACCGGGCAAACCAACGGTCCAGGAGTTGCAGCAGTCCTCTTCCTTCAGCTCGTCTTTGGTTCCTTCGTTCCAGTGGTCGATTATGCCTTCCAAGTCCCAGAGACCTGCTTTTAAACAGTTTTCCCCCATTCATTCCAGCCTAGCTGTCACTCACCCAGCACGGTGGCTGTCCTTGACGGACAGTCAGCCAGCCAGCCAATCACGCCAGAGTGCATTCAGGTCTCCTAGGAGACTAATCACAGGGAGTTGCGGGCACCTCCCTCACATCCTGCCCACCTACAGACACTCAGGCGCCAGAATAGGGCTTCAGCACTGAAGCCCGCCAAAGGCCATCGAATAAAGGGACCAAACCTGGTTTGGCGCGCAGAGACCAACACTAGAAGGACCTTTCCTAAAAGAGAGCAAAAAAAGATGACTGGAATCTTTTTTACAGAGGGGTCTTGGGCGCCATATTGAAAAACATGGCTGACCTGATTTTTAGCAACCAGTGTTCGCGGTCAGTAAAAATCATGGTAGTTTGTTCTAAAACCACTGCCACCAGCCATTTCAAGAGGAAAGTGTAACATTTGACTGTTACATGAGTGTTTAGACCCACAGGATACTAGGCAACCCTTCCAGCAGTCTATAGGAAGATTGTGTGTGCTGGGTATATGAATTAAAAAACACTAGCAAAGTCAATTTTACCTTACATGCTCTGGGAGGCAGTAGTCAGTCCCAGAGAAGGTATTTAAACCTTGGACAGTCTGAAAGACATCCCTGTGTGACTGCACTGAAGGTGGTGTGTGACACACAAGAAAATGATGATGCCCATGGAGTGCTATTTGCCGGTAGCTGAAATCGCAAAGTGCTGCTGATCTGGAGTAAGCCCATTGCTGCCGCTGACCTTCAAACCGTAGTGCAGGAGTCCCCAGGCACCCTCCCTCTTGTCCCCATGACTGAGGCCCAAGAACAACAGGCTCTGCAGGACTACAACAGGAACAGAAGCCAGTTGGAACCTTTTCTTCAGACGCAAGGTACTGTGTAACTAGGGGCACTAACCTCTTGTGTGTAGCTTAATTGTTCTCACTGGAAATGTGCATTTGCTGCCCCCTTGCAGAGTTGCTTGCATCTTTGCTTTTCACAAGCCTCCGAGCTTGTGGCCCAACAGTGATTTATTTTACAACAAAAACTCTTTAACATTGTGGAAGACTTTTGCTCTCTCTTCAAAAAGTGCCTCAGCTCCCCTAGACTTTGCTCAACTGACATTGGCTGTCCTGGCTCCCTGCAGTTTCTTCTTACCCTCCGACTGTGTTGATCTGTCCCTCAAAAAGTCATACATAAGTTACTTGTATAGCTGGGAAAGTTTTAACCTATATTCATTGGGGGATTGTAAAGTACTTATCTGTTTGGAGAAACTTGTTAACGATTGTTTCCATCCCTAACCTTTTCCAATAACTTCAGTAGTACCTTTAAGTGTAAAAAGTGATATATTAATGTCCACAGTGTCCTAGCAATTGAAGTCCCCGGAGGGTGTAGGAAGTGTGTGCGCGCGACATCCCAAAAGGGCATCTACTTATTTATTTGAACAAGTGTATTTTTGAAGTGTATTTTATTGTTGCATAGTGCCCCTTCTAAAGAAGGCTTATTTTAAAACTGACTTAAATTAATAAGACATGCATTACTTACGGTAATAGTATTTCTGATGATTGTATCTGCTTAGATTCAAATGCTGTGCATATGGCCTGACATCCAGTGGTAACGGCAAAGTATTGCATCTGGTCTTTCGGGGGCCGAAAGGGGACATCGGCATAGGCATGTCTGTAACACTATCCCTATCGTGACGTGTAGTGTAGTGTACCCAAAATCCCTCACGCGCAGAGGTCTCTCCGATAGTATTTTTTCTGCCATGAGGGCATTGTGAGCGAGTACATGAAGAGAGAAAGTAGTAAGACGTCTATGTTCCTTCCACACCGAGCAGGAGGTAGGGAGGGCACATGTGAATCTAAGCAGATACAATCATCAGAAATGCTATTCCGGTGAGTAATGCAGGTCTTCTGATGCTTGTTAATCTCCTTAGAATCACATGACTAGCGAGCAATACCAGGAGTTGGAGGTGGGTTGTGAGAAGGAACTGTGAAAAGATGTCTTAATATTGCTTGTCCCACCTGAGAATTAGATCTAGAATAGGTGTCTAGGCAATAGTGTTTTGTAAAGGTGTGTACAGAACTCCAGGTTGCCGCTTTGCAAATGGACTCAAGAGGAACATTTGCAATTAATGCTATAGAAGCCCCAGTGCCTCGAGTAGAGTGTGCTCTAGGCCCGAAGGGGACTTCTCTCTTAGCAAGAGTATAGCAAAGTGTGATGCATTTGACAATCCACCTTGAGATAGTCGATTTAGATAAAGAATCCCCTTCTCTACCAGCAGCCACTGAAACAAAAAACTGGTTTGTCTTCCCCAGGTAAAACATGACTGCCCTGCGCACATCTAGTGTGTGCAGGCTTCTTTCTGCCATGCTAGTGGGATTCTGGAAGAAAGTGGGTAGTTCAATTGATTGGTTCTCGTGGAACTTTGAAATGTATTTAGGCGCAAACATGGGATGAGTGCGGAGAACCACCTTATCCCTGTGGACTGAAACAAAAGGGTCTAGGACTGAGAGGGCCAGTAGTTTGCTAACCCTTCTAATAGAAGTGATAGCTACTAGGAAGGCTGTTTTATAAGTAAGGTCTTTTAGACTTGCTTTATGCATTGGCTCAAAGGGAGATCCCACGAGCCTGGTTAAAACCACATTTCGGTCCCATCCGGGAGGTGGGTGAGACATGGGGGGTGAGACATGGGGGGTGAGGGGGAGGGGTGAATTCTCTTAACCCCTTCCATAAAAGCCTTATTAACAGGCATCTTCAACCACAACACCTTCTGTTGTGACGTAGTATAGGCTAAGAGAGCAGCTCGATGGACCTTTAGAGAATTAAAAACCAGTCCCGAGTATAACAAATGAGTTAGTTAGAACACAATGTGTGCAGGCGAACAGTTAATGGGATTGGCGCCCTTAGTATTACACCAGATTACAAAGCGTTTCCATTTACTGGAATAGTAATAACGAGTGTTAGGTTTTCTAGCTTCCCTGAGTATGTCCATGCATCTCTGAGGGAGCTGAAGGTGTCCAAACTATGACCTCTGGAGCCAGGCCGCTAAATTCAGAGTTGGCGGGCATGGGTGTAGAGTCTCCCCCCCGTCCTGAGACATGTTGTACAGGCAGGGTTGTCTCACGGGGGGAAGAGGGCCATTTCCATTAGATGAGCGAACCAGGGTTGGTTGGCTCACATGGGGGCCACCAATATCATGGTGACTGGTTCCTGGTGCATCTTGTGCACTACCTTGCTGAGTAGGGGAGTCAGGGGAAAAGCGTAAACAATTCTCCCTAACCATGCTATCCAGAGTCCATTTCCCTTAGAGCGGTTCTGGGGATACCTGGAGGCGTAATCTTGGCATTGGGCGTTCTCCTGAGTTGCGAACAGGTCGATCTCTCGGAAGCCCCATTCTGCAAAGACGTTGAAGACGATGTCTTCGTGTAGACGCCATTTGTATTAGAAGGGCAGTGGGAAATCTCTGCTGAGCACGTCCGCTAGAAGATTGAGATCTCCTGAACTTGTTGGGACAGCAGGAACATCATGTGTTTGTGAGCCCACATCCAAATATTCTGGGACAGCTTGGATAGCCCTGGAGAGTGTGTGCCCCCCCCTGTTTGTTTAGATAATACATGGCTGTGGTTCTGTCGGTCAGGACCATAACTGTTTTCCCCTGTAGCAGAGTCTGAAAGGCCTTCAGTGCTTTGAATACTGCTAATAGCTCTATCAGATTCATATGGTTGGTTGCTACCTGTGGGGATCACACTCCATGCGCTGTCTGTTGAAGTAGGTGAGGCCTCCCCACCCCGTGAGAGATGTGTCTGTCGTGAGAGTGGCTTCCACTGCAGGAGTGGTGAAGGTCTTCCCCTTCAAGAGGTTTTCCCTCGACCACCACTGCAGAGAGAGAACGAGGGCTGGCGAGACAACTACCAGATCTACGCATTGTCCGCTGGCCTGTCACCACTGGCCGCTGAGCCACTCTTGCATGGGACGCATGCGAAGCCGCGCGTGGGGAAGTAAATGCATGACGCCATCATACCTAGCAAGCGCATGGCCTTGCGTACAGTCACTTCCCGACTGGCTACATATTGAGGGATCTGAGAAAGCATGTTCTGAACCCTCTCTCATTGGAGGGGAAGACGAGACTTTGTCCGAATCAGAGCCCCTAGAAATTGCTTGACTTGGCTGGGGTCTAAGCTGGATTTCTTCTTGATGGAGAATCCCAGACTGAACAGAAGGTCTATTGTCTTCAGAGTATTCCCTAGGCATGTTTCGGAAGAGTCCCCTGTTATGAGCCAGTCGTCGAGGTAAGGGTAAACTGGGACGGATAGTCTGCACAGGTGTGCTGCTGCCACTGCCAGGACCTTCGTAAACACCCTTGGTGCTGAGGCAATGCCGAAGGGGAGTACTGCGAATTGATAGTGCTTGTCCTCTATCACGAACCTTGGGTATTGTCTGTGCGCTGGCAACATTGAAATATGAAAGTATGCATCTTTCATGTCCAATGTTGCCATGTAATCCCCCTGTTTCAACAGTGGTATTACTGCCTGTACGGTTACCATACAAAACATTTGAGGTCCGACAAATTTGTTCGCTGGGCACAAGTCTAACACAGGGCGCATGGTGAGGTCCTTTTTGGGTACAAGGAAGTACACTGAATAAATACACTTGTTTACCTGAAGAATCGGGATGGCTTTGATGGCGTCCTTTCCCAGAAGTGCCTCTACTTCTTGTATTAGGATTCGCAAATAGTCTGGCGTCAGGTGTCGTCCTGTGGGCGGTCTGAATTGTGGGGGTCGGGCAAATTCAACACAGTACCCATGGGCGACAATTTTTAGAACCCACTGGTCTGATGTAATCCCCTCCCATGCAGAAAGGAAAGATGTTAAGCGCCCCCCGACCGGGGTGACATGGGAGGGGACCTAGATCCGTAGATTTTCTGACCAGAGGCTGTGGCTCCCCTGGAGTTGGGGCCTCTGCCTTTTCCACGCCTCTGAACCCTAGGTGGGTAGTTGGCGGGGGTGCTGGATGCTTGTCCTGAGTTCCAGTTACCCGTGTTGTACATGTTTTGGGCAGAACGGATTGGCCTCGAAAGGACCTGCGAGAACCGCTTCCACACTGGGGAGGGTTTTTGTGTGATTTGCTGCAGGGACTTTAAGAGTTTTGTGCTCTTTTTTGGCAGTCTCCAGAGCATCGTTGACTGCTTTAACAAAGAGATTCAACTCCTCGATAGGTTTGTTAATCAGAACTGCTTGGGTCTCCGGGTTGACGCCCGAGTTTCGGAGCTAAGCGTGTCGTTTAAGCAGAGTGCCCTTAGCTAGGGATCTCCCTGCCGTTTCTGCGGTATCCAGAGTGTTTAATACATTTTGTTTGACCTGCCTGCCCTTGGCCACAATGGCGAGTAATTTGGTTCTTGCGGGTTCAGGTACCTCCTGGAGATCTTCTTGTGCATCGGCATAACTGGCAAGCAATGTAGTGTTTGCTATGTGCGTGGTAAAAGCAGCTGCCGTGGTAACACGCTTACCCAAGGCATACAATCTTTTCGACTCCTTATCGGGAGGTGCCTCTGCTGTAGCAAGGGGTACTCCCGCCCGTTTCCGGGTGGTGGCAATCACTAGGGAATCGGGGGTGGCCCTCAATATATTGAGGGTCAGTTGGCGATGGCTGAAATATTGTATCCACCCTTGGATTCACTGCCCTGCTCTGGGCTGGTGTGACCAGAGAAGGAGCCAATCTCCTTTTAATGGAATTTAGGAGAGGAATGGCTTGACTGGAGGGGTTTTTTTCTTTAAGAATGTCCTCCACGAAATCTTGTTCAGGTATGGCCTCTTGGGAGGCGATCTGAAAATGATCGGCTGCCTTGCTTAAGATGGCATTAAAAGCCATCTGATTGTCTACTGGTGAAGCCTGGCGGGCCGGGGTGGAGGGAGGGGACTCCAAACATAGGACATCTGTGAACTGATCGTGAGTAGGGAGCGTCAATGGCTCCTTCTCAACCTGATGAGTGTCCTTCCAGTTGTCCGTGGCATCCGCCTGGTCATGTGCAGTGTACTCCTGCATGAAGGTAGTATCTTCTTCCTCATCATAGATGTCTTGAAATGTGTATCTGAATTTCATCTTCAGGGTGGATAGAAGTGAAAAGTTCCTGAGAAGATTCTAAATTTCCAGGAAATCTTAAAGTTGACAGAGAGAGCGGGTTCTCCCGAGGTCTCTTGGGGTTAGGGTGCTCTGAAAGCGAGAATCCTTTCCAAGCAGTCCATGCACCCTTCAAATTTTTCCCTGGTCCATTTAGATGAACCAGTAGGGGCAAAAGGTGTTCCTACTAGTGCTAGACAAAGGCTCCCAACTGTCTTCATAGTCTTTGCGAGCATCGGGGTGCTGTGGCGCGTCTTTAGATGTGTCCGCGGCACGCTCCTTGCGTTTCGTCGACTCTCTAGGCATCAGCCCCACTGCCGAAGTAATCCTTGCGATGCTTTCGGCGATGACCAGCAAATCGGGTGTGCCGTATGACCAGGAGGCCTAGCGGTAGAGTTTGCCTACCGAGAGGCTAGGAGGCCTATCGGTAGATTTTTGCCCTACCGGGGCCTTAGAGGGCATTGGAGCGGCAACTGAGCACGCTTCGCCGGCCAAATGGGATTGTGAGGTAGCGTCCGTGTTTTTCGAAGGCCCAGTCACAAGACGCTGCTGCGGATGCAGGGAAGGCTGTTGATCTTCAAGATCAGAGGATTCTGTCGAAATCTTCGGTGGTCCTGTTGGCACTTTCACCAGATGACGGAACCGTCGAAACCAGGGATGGAGTTGTGTGCTTAGCGTGGATTTTTTGTACACCCCTGTAGCCGGGTGTTGTCCCTGTAGCGTGACTCGCGTCAGGCCTAGAGGGGTCGGGGACTGGCATGGCGGACCTAGAAGTGTCCGTCATAAGAACTATAGCATCCGATACGGAAGCTTGGTCATCACTATTGACCCCGTCACTTTCGGCGGGTGTGGCGGTGGGGTAAAAAGATCCAGCCCGCGACATGCCGTAGGCGGCCCACTGCTTAACTTGGCGCTCCTTAAGTGGTTTAGGTCGAAGGAGTCTACAGGCCGCGCACCGTGATTTGTCGTGGTCAAGGGATAGACAATTATTGCACTTATCGTGTTTGTCCTTCCACAGATAACTGACCCTGCAAGAGGGGCAAAACCTAAATGGTGTCCTTTCTATAGCGAAAGGTAATGAAAATGATGACCAGTCCTAGAGGGTAAAGAGGGGGAAAGAGGAGAGACATAGCAGAAGATATGACCACCATACCCCACTCTCCCTACTGTATAGGCCCGCCAGAGGGCCCAGCCACGTAGATGGCTCTGCCGCCGGATCTTAGGCGTTGAGGTCCACCGCCGTCGAAAGTTCCCGCAGTCTTCGTCGTAGTATTTGAAGCACTGTCGAAGTGACTTTAGGGGAAATAACCGACAAAGTCGGTAAACAAGTATAAACAATGTCTCTTATGAAGAGCTCCACAATGGGGAGACCAGTTAGCTGGGTGGAAAAAACAATCTGAGGGACAGCGGCGCATGAGGGATTTTGGGTACACTACAGGTCACGATAGGGATAGTGTTACAGACACCCCTATGCCGACATCCCCTTCCGGTCCCCGAATACTCTGCGGTTACCACTCGATGTTGGACCATATGCACAGCATGTGATTCTAAGCAGATTAACAAGCATCAGAACTAATGATCCCATGCCTCCTAATACAACTAGAGCTGTCCAGAGCTTACAGTCAGACGAGCGTGGCTTCATCTGGAGAGAAGTCTCGGAAGAGTCTAGCTTACACGCAGCCATTGACATTGCGCGGGTTGATGAAGTTTGTCTTGCGCTGCCATCTATTGATACTCAACCAAGGTGCCCCTCATGTTGTGAGATCGCGGAGGGATCGAGTAGTGCCGCCAGGGTTCCATTCCACTCAGTAGATTTAAGTTTTGGCCAATTAGTAAAAGAAAAATGGGAACATGGGACCTTGCACGACTGAAAGACATTAAGTATATGGGAAATTGAACATATTAAACGAGGTGGCGTGTAGAACGCGGCTCATCTCCCAAAATGGCCTTGCAGCGGCCCATGAAGGAAACAAACAAAGCCAAAAAAAGAGGCTGCTTCTATCGGCGTCCCTCCATTGAGAGTCCTAGCATGGAGACTTGTGGAAGGGCAGAAAACAAGCTTGGCAGCTAAGGAGACAAGGAACAGAGTTATTGAAGCTGCTCTAGCGAACAGACCTGTAGGTAAACTATACGGAGAGGCGGTCGTAAACAGTGAACTGCTCCCGAAAATTCTCATGATGAAGTATTTGTTGCTGGTAGTGCATTTAACCCAGCGTCATGCAAAGTAGAAATCATAGGCCACTGGGTGAGAGGTGTAGAACCCGCAAAGGGTTCAGAACGACAGAACTCCCTAGCGGTCGCGGATTCTTTACTGAAAAACTTGATGGAAATTAACGCGTCCTTGGCAGCAAGTAAATTAACTAACGTAACATCAAGTGAACCTAGAACGTGACAGGCTGACGTAAACCGCATGGCAAACTGGAACTATGACCACAAAGGTCTAGAGGGTACTCTACAACCTGGTCAACGTGTGTTGGTGGGTTCTAGCCAACCATGTAACCCTCACAAGGGAAGACTGGATTCTAGTCCCAATTTGCTTTTTACATGCTCGCAAAAAAGAAACAGCCATGATGTGACGTTCCAGGCTAACGATACCCATCCTGAGCGGATCCAGATTATAAAAACTAAACCAACACGGATTGTTACTGACAGTGACTCATCCGAGTCAGCTGGACAGACTACCTCTGACTCATTTGTGGAAAGACACTATCCAAAAATAAGAAGAGCAGTATCTAAACCAAGTAGCTATCAAAAAACAGCCCTCTTGAAAGATCGAGAGGTTTGCTTTGTGCTAGTGGAACAAGCGATAACCGAACTACAACCAAACAATCTAAGCTTTGACTATCACTGTGGCTCCTCTTATAAAATGATACGAGCAACTAAGTGAAACATTTAGGGATCAAAACACGCCGATGGCACAAGTAAATTCTAAAATCATAAACATGAAAGTTGCAATGCAGGGCATGAAGCAACCAGAAACCAACACAAAAAAAAATGAAATGTAAAACACAATGTTGAGAGATCAACTTAGAAACAACACCGAGGAGAAGCGCCTACTGGCTGGGATAGCTAAAGAGGCCCTGTTGATCTGAAAACAAAAAACAAAAAATTCAGAGGAGATGCACAAGACAAGGATGATGTTTTAAAGGATCATAGAGCGTCAATATCACAAGGATCTGCAGGCTGAAACCACAGACGACCCTTCCGTGTTCATCTTCAATTAAACTATTCCAAATGAACCAGTAGTATTAAGAGCTCAAGACAAATCCGTTGGTGGGACTGATATTAAACAGGACTGTACTGAAGGAAAGCCCATCTCTTGACTTGCATCAAGATAATGAGTATAATAGATCCCAGTGATATAATGATCATGGAAAATGAGAATAACCAAGAGGTTGTTCCTTCGACCTCTGCAAATGCAGAGGGATTTGCATCACTACCAGTAGTCCTGGAGCCAGTAAAAGGTAAGAGCTGTGGCCCAGAGTGTGCAAATTTTGCAATCTTCGAGAAAATAAAACATGGAGTAAAAGCAAATGTGGAATGTAATAATAAAATCTGGGAAACGGACAAAAAAAAAAAAACATAAGAAATCGTAAGAATGCTTTGTCAAAAAGCTTGTGTAAATTCTTACGAAATATAAAAGCACTAAATGTGACCATACAAACCGATTCTTTGAAAGCTCCCCCCCACCCCCCAAGACATTTATGGGTCACCAGAGACTGCTGTAAAAACCACCAAGTAAAAACGACAATTTAAGACAGAGTGAACAACAAATATGCTAAGACATTGGAGCTCCTTGCTAATTAGTCAACACATGAGGTTGAGCTCGACAACAAAGTGGTGCAGTTGATAAATGAGGAAGAAGATGGCACTGGCTATGACTCAGATTCTGGAAATGAAGCTCAGGTTGAAGCGATCAAGCAAGCTAGTGAACAGACCGAAACGCGGCCAAAAAGGAAGTGTATTATCGTGAGCTCTTTAACTAACGAGAACAAAGCTAAGCCACTGTTGATTGAAAAAGAGGGTGAACGTAATTGATTCTTGACCCTAGTTGAACGCAGAGATCTTGCTACAAACAAAAAAGCTTGAATACCCATTCAAAGAAGGGAAATACAAGATAAAGTTCGCTTTGTGGAAGATAATCCACAACAAATCTAATATTCAAAAGCAGTGTTGAACAGTGAAAGCGGAAAGAGGAAAGCTGAAACTCAGTGGATGGGTGCACTGGATTGGAGAGACAATAAAATAAAGTGGCAAGTAAAAATACGATAAAGAAGCAAAAGATAGCTGCAAACTACTGCCTTTTGATAGAAAGAATCTTTCGGTCTTGAGATCCGCTAATCCTGAATAGATATAACGTGTTACAATTATTTAAGACATATACCGCAACTGCGATCTGTAGCATCAGATGATATTCAAACAGTAGAATTCTTAGATGATGTGTCCACAGAGTTCTACTACATATCTATTCAAGAATTATTCGTGACCTCATTCTAAATTGTAGCACGGACTTGAATTCACTGGGTTTTGACTTAAAGTTAGTTTATACTGAGGACGTCCTGCCCAACGAACAGGATCAAAAAAATCAGTTCCTGGAAACAAGAGTCGCAACAAATAATAGTGAGCTAAATTGTGACCGGCAATGGAAGGTGGATATAACTAAAAGCTGCCCTGCACGGACAGAAAGAACCATCAAGCAAGCCGAAGATAACTACCAACCTCAAGAAGCCTTGGAAAGTCCAATGAAACAAATAAAAATTACGGTGGAGGGTAATGTGAATCCAGTGAATGGTGACACATTAATTAAAGTACCCTGGACCCATGAATGAACTGAGAAAATGGAGTTGGCTATCAGGAAGCCTAAATCGCTCCCGAGAGAGTTAACGTCAAAATGATGAAAACAAAGATGCAATGTGGATGGGCTTGTGGAATATGCGAGGGTTCACTCATCTGTTTGGAGGGTCAGAATGTCATGATGCCCGCTCCCGGGGAGCCGGTTCAAGCCCGGCGTCCCCGAAAGCGGACATCCAGTCCCCAAGGAAGGACCCAGCAACCCCATATAGGGGCCCTTTGGACAGTGTCCTGGCACCATAGGCGCCAGGCTCATTATGGAAGTGCTTGGGTGCACTTACCTGATGCAGACCATGCTGCAGGATCCCGGCCTCCTTGAGGCCTGAAAGGAACTACTTTACCTGTGGGACTAATTTACCATCCGGGCGTGGTCGGGGAAGGATACATACCTGATTGGAGGAAGGATACATACCTGGAACTTCTTCCAAGGCTATTTAAACCCCACCCGAACAGCCACACGTGCTTCGCGTTGTTCTGCATCTAGCAGCTGGATGCTCACGGCGTCTGCTCCTGCATCCTGACTTCTGCCACGCCTGCCAGCATCCTGGATCACCTGCAAAGGAAGAGAAGAAGAGAACAGAAGAAGGAAAAGTCCTTACCTGCTAAATCCGCATCCCGGAGACATCTCGCCGACAATCCTGAAAAGGAAGACTTATTTAAAAGCTCATCGCGTCGATCGCTGCAGCGCCGCATTCCACTCACCTTTACAGGGCACCTCCATGTTCAGCAGCGATCATCCGGATTCGCAGTCACGCCCCAGCGCCTAGGGAGAAAAAGACCAGAACAAAAGGTGAGAGAGAAGGGAATAAGGAAAGCTAAATCTCCATGTTCAGACTTACCGGTTGATTCATTCCCTCTTCATTTCGGGTCCGCGCCGCATCCTGCCATTTCCGGACCCCGACATCAGCGTTAATGAGCGAATGAAAAGACATTACCAAAAAACGCTCATTAATGACTTACCTGATTTCTACAAGGATTTCACCTCTCATCTCGGGTCGGTGCCTGTTCCCCGGCATTCCGTACCCCGGCCCCTATGGGGAAAAAGACACTAGCATTAGTACATTAATGCATGGACACAAGGGGAACCTCTTATCAAAAAAACTTACCTGGAAGCCAAGCAAGTTTGGTTCTCACCAATCCGAAAATCCAGTGAAGTAACTGGATACCAACGCGCCCCTGCATCGGAAGCAGGATGGAGAGCTCGTCCTTCCAGACCCTAAGAAGGATACTTCTGCGAGCCAGACAAGCCAGATTTGGGGGCCCGGTCCAGTCCGTCTTCCGAACCCTGCGCATCACCTTAGAAGAGGTCACAGCAGCGTGAACCAGGCCAGCGCCTCCGTGGGAGTCAGGTGAGCGTTACAGAACGCGAAGACTTCCTACAAATTCCCACCCAGGCGCTATGGAAAGTTCTGAGACTGATCAGTTGGCCCAATTACTGGGGGAATTATGGGCCGAAGTACATGCCGCTCGTCAAGAGACTAATGCCCTCAGGAGGGAATTAATAATATCAAAGGAAAGAACTGATGACCTGGCCAGACAGCATTTGCAAGGTCAAGCTGGGCAAACTCCTCTACCCGGTTCCAGAGGGAACCCCGCTCCTGTGGTTTCCAGTAACCCTGTGCAGATTAATCTACCTGGAAACATGCCGCTGGCCCCACCCGAACGCTTTGCTGGGGACCCCAAACGATTTGCCGTATTCAGGAATCAGTGTCGTTTGCACTTCCTATGCAGACCTGGGGCCTTCCCTAATGATCAGACCAAGGTAGCCTTTGTATTGTCATATCTCAGCGGCTGCGCTGTCGATTGGTCAGTTCCACTGGTTACTCAAGATGACCAGATTCTCTGTGATTTTCAAAGGTTTCAAGCAAGCATGGAAAGGTTATTTGCTCGACACTCTCAGGGGCAGGCTCTGGATGACGAACTTCTATCCCTGCGACAGGGCAATCAGGACCTCCTATCCTATATTGCAACCTTTAATAGACTAATTGTGGAAACGGGATGGGCAGAGGATAAAAGAGTCACGTTGTTTTATCGAGGCCTTCGCGGAGAACTTAGATGTCTTGGCCCAAGTTGTAAATCCGCCCCAAGAATGCACAGAGTATATAGACTTAGTGGTCCAATTGGATCACAGACTTCAAAACAGAAAAGCAGATCGGTCCAGGTTTGAGACCCGGGTGTTGGTCAAGACCCATGCTAATCCCAAGGGAGTTGATGTCTCTGTGCCTATGCAAATTGGAGGGGTTAAAGGACCCTTAACTCAAAAGGAACGTGAAAGGAGGCGGCAGTTAAAATTAGGTCTTTATTGTGGGAATTCTGGACACTTTCTACGAGATTGCCTGGCAAAACCCCCCGAAAGGCGGTAGGAGCCGCTGATAAAAACCATGAAGACTCTGTTTCGGGAAACTACTCCGCCCGACAAGTGTAGGGATCTGCTTGCCGAGCTTGAAAACTAACTCTCAGACCTCGCATTTCATTGTGCCAATGGTTCTCGTAGATCCAGGACAGCCTAAGCAGTTGCATGCAATAAAGGCATACATCGATAGAGGGGCTATTGGAAACTATGTGGATCGTGAATTGGTTTCTAGGATTAACTTCCCTCTCCGTCCTAAAACCAGCAAAGATGTCATCACCACAGTCGATGGAACTGAAATTGCCTCTGGACCGGTAACACATTCCACTACTGAGGTGACTCTTATTGGTCCCGACGGCCATCGGGAGGGTGTTGTGTTTGATGTAATCAAGGCTCCACAGTTTCAGGTTATTCTTTGAATCCCTTGGTTAGAGACACATAATCCTCGAATTGATTGGCGAGCTAAGAGAATAACCTTCCCGGATTGTACACAAACCTGCTACCCAGAAAACCTGAAGATTAATCTAGCATCTGTAACCTCTACCTCCATGCAACTACCTCCGGAATACCAAGACTTTCAGGACGTCTTCCAAAAGGAACAGGCCAACACGTTACCTCCTCACAGATCGTACGATTACCAAATCGATCTGGTGCCCGGTGCACAACCCCCTTGTAGCAGGATTTATGCCCTTACCGAACCTGAGAATCTGCATTTGAGACAATATTTGGATCAATACCTAGCTAATGGTTTTATTCACCCGTCAAAGTCCCCGGCATCATCGGCTTGTTCTTCGTGCCCAAAAAAGAAGGGGACCTTAGAACTTGTATCGATTACCACGCATTGAACCAGATAACGGTTAAAAACCGTTATCCTCTGCCTCTGATCCCTGAACTCCTTGACCAGGTGAAGGACGCTTGCATATACACCAAGTTAGATCTCCGGGGGGCTTATCATCTGGTATGAGTTAAAGAAGGCGACGAATGGAAAACTGCCTTCCGTACTAAATACGGATTATTCGAGTACCAGGTGATGCCTTTCGGATTGTGTAACGCGCCGGCTGCCTTCCAATACTTCATGAATGATGTCCTTCGGGAACTCATCGATGTTTGTGTTGTCGTATATATCGATGACATTCTGGTGTACTCCTCTTCGGAATCTGATCACAGAAAACACGTCAGGGCAGTACTTAAAAAACTGCACCAACACAAACTATTTGCTAAATTGGAGAAATGTGTTTTCCATACCACAGAAGTCGAGTTTCTAGGTTTCATCCCGACACCCAAAGGAGTCCGAATGGATGGCCATCACCTAGCTCTGTAAAAGGGGTTCAAAGCATGCTCGGCTTTGCCGATTTCTATCGCAGGTTTATCCCGGAATTTTCACGCGTGGTACAACCCATTACTGCACTCTTGAGGAAAAATAAACGTTTTGAATGGTCTGAAGGAGCCGAGGAGGCCTTTCAGGATTTAAAAGCTAAGTTTACCTCTGCACCTATATTGAAACACCCGCGTCCAGATCTCCCTTATGTCGTCGAGACCGACGCATCCAGCCGAGCCATGGGAGCTGTCCTGTCCCAAAGAGATCCCGAAACCAACCAACTGCATCCCGTAGCATTTTGGTCCAGAAAATTCTCGGCACCCGAGGTTAATTATGCAATCACGGACAAAGAACTGTTAGCCATTAAGTCCGCTTTTAAAGCCTGGCGGCATTATCTGCTTGGCGCTCGACATACCATCACAGTGATCACTGATCAACGGAATTTACAGTATTTGAAAACCGCCAAGGCTCAGTCATCACGGCAGCTCCGATGGGCTTTGTTTTTCGCTGAATTTGATTTCGCGATTACCTATCGACCTGGCTGCAAGAATGGCAAAGCAGACGCCTTATCCCGAATTGGAATGGGAGAATCTGATACAAACTCAGAACCAGTACCAATAATTCCCGAACAGAGGATTCTAGGCATGACTTTGTTACAGACGCTTGAAGACATTCAAGCCAGAGTGAAACAACTCCTGGACCCTACAACCTTACAGGAATGGATACAAAAGGGATCAGACTTTACCATAGATAATGGTTTACCTTATTTCCAAGGACGCTTATTTCTGCCACATAAGGAATTACACGAACTAGTAATTTCCGGTTATCATGATACATTAATAGGAGGGACACCCCGGTATTGCCAAGACAGAGGAAAAGGTGAAACGACAATTTTGGTGGCCCTCTATGTTAAATCTTTTGTGATGTCCTGTGGTGTTTGCGCCCAAAACAAAAGTCAAAAGAAAAGACCAGCCGGTCTCCTTCAACCTCTAGACATACCACCAGCACCCTGGCACACCCCATCAATGGATTTTATTACGGACCTGCCTCCTTGTTCGGGGTACAATACTATTCTGGTAATTGTGGATTTGTTTTCCAAAATGGCCCACTTTATTCCTTTGAAAGGTTTACCTTCAGCTTCTGTCCTAGCCAAAGAATTCCTCGAAAATATTGTTCGGCTACATGGATTCCCATCTATACTAATCTCTGACCGGGGAAGCCAATTCATTTCCCACTTCTGGCGCAAATGTTGTCAAATGGCGCAGATCGACGTAAGATTATCGACCAGTCACCACCCTCAGACCGATGGTCAGACAGAGAGGACAAATCAGACCCTTGAACAGTACTTACGGTGTATGTTACAGCAATCTGAAAGCAACTGGAAAGACATTCTTTGGATAGCCGAATACGCATATAATAATTCGGTACACTCTGGAACTGGCCACAGTCCTTTTTATACTTTGTTTGGGCATCACCCTCGAACCTCAAACCTTGACTCACCTCAGAACCTCGGAATGCCAATAGCAGAACATCTTCATTCTACAATTACCCAAGCCTTCAAAGAGGCAACTACGCATTTACAACAAGCCAAGAGAAAATACAAGGAGAATGCTGATCTACATCGGAGTGAAGCACCTCCGTATCAAATTGGGGATCAAGTGTGGTTAGCTACCAGACATTTACCACTCAAAGGGCCTCGAACTTTTAACCCAAAATATCTGGGACCTTATTCTATTACGGCAATAATTAACCCAGTGACTGTTAAACTTGATTTACCAGCTAGTATGCAAATTCACCCTGTTTTTCATGTGTCACTTCTGAAACCAGTGGTACCCGGAACCAGTCTACTCAAACCTCCAGAACCTATTCTAATAGATGGGGAGCCCGAATTCGAAGTGAAGAACATTTTAGACTCAAAAATGTTTAGGTCAAAACTGTTCTACCTAATTGATTGGAAGGGGTATGGACCTCAGGAGAGGTCGTGGGAACCCAGCGACCATGTGCATGCACCTCGATTAGTCAGGAAATTCCACCGACTCTTCCCAGACAAACCAAAACCCCCGGAGGGAACAACCTTGGGAGGGGCCAGGGGGGGAGAGTTTATGGGGGGGGTGGCGAGTGCTGTCATGATGCCCGCTCCCGGGGAGGCGGTTCAAGCCCGGCGTCCCCGAAAGCGGACATCCAGTCCCCAAGGAAGGACCCAGCAACCCCATATAGGGGCCCTTTGGACAGTGTCCTGGCGCCATAGGCGCCAGGCTCATTATGGGAATGCTTGGGTGCACTTACCTGATGCAGACCATGCTGCAGGATCCCGGCCTCCTTGAGGCCTGAAAGGAACTAATTTACCTGTGGGACTAATTTACCATCCGGGCGTGGTCGGGGAAGGATACATACCTGGAACTTCTTCCAAGGCTATTTACACCCCACCCGAACAGCCACACGTGCTTCGCGTTGTTCTGCATCTAGCAGCTGGACGCTCACCGTGTCTGCTCCTGCATCCTGACTTCTGCCACGCCTGCCAGCATCCTGGATCACCTGCAAAGGAAGAGAAGAAGAGAACAGAAGAAGGAAAAGTCCTTACCTGCTAAATCCACAACCCGGAGACATCTCGCCGACAATCCTGAAAAGGAAGACTTTAATTTAAAAGCTCATCGCGTCGATCGCTGCAGCGCCGCATTCAACTTACCTTTACAGGGCACCTCCATGTTCAGCAGCGATCATCCGGATTCGCAGTCACGCCCCAGCGCCTAGGGAGAAAAACACCAGAACAAAAAGGTGAGGGAGCAGGGAATAAGGAAAGCTAAATCTCCATGTTAAGACTTACCTGTTGATTCATTCCCTCTTCATTTCGGGTCCGCGCCGCATCCTGGCATTTCCGGACCCCGGCCCCTAAGGGGAAAAAGAGACATCAGTGTTAATGAGCGAATGAAAAGACATTACCAAAAAACACTCATTAAAGACTTACCTGATTTCTACAAGGATTTCACCTCTCATCTCGGGTCGGTGCTTTTCCCCGGCATTCTGTACCCCGGCCCCTATGGGGGAAAAAGACACTAGCATTAGTACATTAATGCATGGACACAAGGGGAACCTCTTATCAAAAAAACTTACCTGGAAGCCAAGCAAGTTTGGTTCTCACCAATCCGAAAATCCAGTGAAGTAACTGGATACCAACGCGCCCCTGCATCAGAAGCAGGATGGAGGGCTCGTCCTTCCAGACCCTAAGGTGAGACGCTACGAGAAATCACAGAAGGGTTTCAAGGAGGGTGAGAGGGGAAAGTGGGAGGCCGATTGCATTACCCCGCAGACAGTTAATCCCCTATTTTCGCCTACAGAAGGATACTTCTGCGAGCCAGACTTGGGGGCCCGGTCCAGTCAGTCTTCCGAACCCTGCGCATCTGCTTAGAAGAGGTCACAGCAGCGCGAACCAGGCCAGCACCTCTGTGGGAGTTAAGTGAGCGTAACACAGAACTAGATTTGAATAAATTGGACCTCATCTGCCTACAAGAAACTTGGCTTCAAACATCGCCAAGTGCGTTAGGCTTTGAAATAGTTCTGAACCCTGCTATTAAACAAGCCAAGGGCAGACCAATGGCTGGCCTAGTAACAATGGTGAAAACAAGCAAATACATCCATGTAAGAAAATCAATAAACCCTTCGTCCTATTTACAAATTTCAACTGTAGAAGTAGGAGAAAGAATAAAAGGGAACAACAAATTGTTACATATTAATATCTATTGGCAACATTCCGCAACAGATGAACTGGAATTCCGTGAACTGATTTGTGAAAACATTGACTTTATTAAAAACAGCAGGAGAACAACCAGCAATAATCTTGTGCAGAGATCTCAACATGGAATGCCTGCAACTAGACCGCAGCAGAACGAAAAAAAGCAAACTAAATAATAAAGACCCATATCAAATAAAATCAGCCTGGTCAGGAGAAATGAACGAGAGAGATTTAATATTAATGAACGGAAACACCAGAGGTGATATTCCTCCTAATCCAACATGGGTACAGGGTCAGAGTGAATCAATATTGGACTATTTCTATGTATCCAACTCCATCGCTCAGATGATATCGAATCTTAAGGTGATAGCGACAGTTCAGAGCCATCATAACCTGGTCACAATTAAAATAGACAGCCTAAATCACCTAATGAAAGAGTCGTGGAATGCACAGATAAGCGTAATGCCAGGAAGAAACCGGCTCCGAATAGATGGCGAGAAAATATTACTGCTAACTAAATTGCTCTGCGACAGGGAGAATTGTGACCATTTGGATCCAATAGAATACCCGGCACTCTTCGAGTGCTATGTTGAACAAAAAGCTGGTAGAAGCAAGCCAGGTTTTCGACACCATCATGTTTATGACCTCCAAATTGTGTCGAGCAAAAAAGATCTATAAGAGCGATTCTGGCTAATCATGCATGTGAACGCTCAACTGAAATCAAGAAAATAAAATCTGCATATAAAATGTGGTTACGCTCTCATAAAAATGTAATGCTTTAAAAAGATGCAGAGGAGATGCTGAAGACTGACTGACAGGAACACGAGAAATTTTTGGACTATTATAAACAATGTAGAGGCACCCCAGGGAGCTCTTCAAGCATCTCTGGTTACTGAGAGGCAATGGATTGACCATTACTCAGAATTATAAAAGCAAGGTCAAACAAATACCAGGACCAGGACCCCCTAAACTCTTGGGATTTGGAAATTAGCAAAAAGAAATATTCTAGAAAACATCAAAAGAATAAGTACATCAAGTGCTTCTGGACCGGACAGGCTGACGAATTAGATATTAAAGCAGAACCAGGAAGAATGGGCAGAGTTCTGTCACAACTTATTATTTCAAAACATCTTAAAAGAAGGGAGGGTGCCAAGGTCCTGGAAACGTCCCCCGATTGTTCCAATATTCAAAAAAGGCTTAAGATCTGAGCCAAATAATTTTAGACCTATAATCAGACATTGTTCGAAAAAACTTCGCAACTCAGTTACTGAACCAATTAACAACATGGATCAGAGGAGCAGAAGCAATTGATATTCGACAAACATGGTTTGTAAAAGGAGTCTGTTGTGCCCTGAATTTGTTTCTGATCAACCTGTTAAAGATAGAGGTGACTAAAAAAAAGAACAAGAATATATTTAGCCTTTGTCTATCTGGCTCATGCCTTAGACAGTGTTGATCGAGAATTACTCTGGAGTAAGATGGATGCAAAAAAATGTCCAAAGAGTCTAATGAAGGCGATTCAAGAGTTGTATTCGGACACAGACAACAAAATTAGACTATCAAAAGGGCTCTCTATCGTCTGCAATAAGAACAAGGGGAGTGAAGCAGGGTTGCCCATTGCGGGCAACCCTGTTTAATTTCTTTATCTCAGATGTGGGAAGAGAAATGGATGAAGAGCATTCCCTGTGAAGATCAACGGAAACCAGCTTAATTATATATTATATGCAGACGATATTATTCTGCTGGATAAAACTCTGGTCGGTTTACAACGTAAACTGACAGCTCTGAAAACATATTTAGACACCAATGGATTGGTCATAAACGCGGCCAAAACCGACTCTAGTTCTCCAAAATTTAACAGGAGTAAAGCCCAATAACTGGAAGAAATTTAAATGGGCAATTGGCGGTGTACCAATTGTGTAAATCCTATCCAATATCTAGGAGTTTTAATCAGCTCACATAAATGATGACCCAAGGGTACAAAAAAACCAAAAGAAAATGCAAACTCATCTGTTTAAGGAATGGTAATAAATAAAAAAAAATATGGAACATTTTGTCTGAAACCAGCGATAAAGTTTTACCATCATTAATATTTGGAGCTGAAACAATGCTGGGATGCACGCACGCTGCATGGCCCTGGTGGAAAAACACCTAATGGAATAAAATTCTACAATTCCCAAGAGGCACCCCAAATGCCTGCACACGGTATGACTTGGGACTAACATCAATTAATGCAAGGGTGACGTGGGACTCCCTAGTACTACATAGAAACATAATTGGAGCCGATTATTTTCCTCAATTCAAGATTTTGAACACACCGAAAAGAGCAATACCTGACTGAATTCTTGGGCATTGGGAAAAAATATGGGAAAGTCTTTTGATACAATTCGGTCTTGATAAAGACACCTTGATTCAGAATCCGAACAAAGTGAAGAGCAAACTATAGGAGCAGGATTGGTGTGAAACCGTAGAAGCAAGATCTACTCATAGATGCAGGAGTCAAGTGGCCCCTGAATCGAGAGCATTGAATATCTTACCCAAATATCTGGAAATCTTCCCTTGTAATAAAAAAAAAGGAAAATGTTATGAAAGTCCGATTGAATTTGTTTAAGAAAAAAGAGGTACTGAATTTGTGGCACAAAAAAAGATGTTCCAGATGACTTGTGCAAATTCTGCGACACATCAAGTGAGACCCTGAAACATCTTGTTTTGCATTGTAAAAACTGAAAGGACTTGCAAACAGTATTATTGGGGAAAGAAATAGGTTCTTTAGTAGCAAAAGTCAGAGTACCTTAGGAGGCAAACAGGTGAGTACTTTAGTTTAGAGTTAGAAGAGGGTCGAGGAGCTTCAGAGAAGACACCCTAGCAGGATTCTAGCAGTGGGACTGAGTGCACTGGATGGGAGGCCTACAACTACAGCCACACAGAAATCCTAACAGGCTTAAGGTAAGTACATAACAAAGCCAACTGTGAGCTACATTGACCCACTGAACAGAAATTCTCCATAACCAAGCTGCGCTTCCAGAGAAACAGCAAAATGGCTGTGCTGGCTCCAGGGAGCACCATTGCACCAAAACTGCGTTTTGCAGAAACAAAAAGATGGCTGCACTGTTTTGCCAAGCGTCATTGGGCAAGATAGAACAGGAAGCACCCAGAGAAAGGCTACTAGGGCGTGTTCTTGTTGTTTGTTTTAAAGAAATGGAGTGAAAAAGCAGCGCTGCTTTGCTGCAAGCCCAAAATTCCCATTGAAAAAGGGAATATGTCACCTCTAAAAGGATGCCGCTCTGATGTTATTTTTCCGTTTTCACCAAACTGCTTTTATCAAAAAGACCCTGTCACGCCCAGCCATATTCACATTGTGGCCCATCAGAAAAGAGCCTTATTCCTGAATGACAGGCTGTGCCAGCCAAACCTGAGAAAATCAACAAAAGCTTTCCTTCAGCTACACAGGAAACGCTTAAATTGTGTTACAAAATGTCAAAAATCACTGCTTGAAAAGAAAATCAGAGCTTTCTGTGCACATGTCAATTTAATGGAGACCTTTGCTTGGCACAGACTGTTGTGTAAAACAAGCTGGCTACAGCTACAGCACCTTATTGTAAAAGCAGATGCAAAAACTGAATTTGAAAGTTAGATGCCTGCTTTAACCACATGTGTCAAAATGGGCCTTTGCAAACTAAAGAAAATGCCTGTTGGAAGGTACTAGGTTGAACAAAAACTTCTCCCTGCCTAGCAATGTGAAAGGGGATTGTGCTGTGAAAACACATGTATGAGATGGTTCTATTCAGCAGGTTTTATTCCAATTCAGAGCAAAAATAAAATAAAATCAAACTGCAGTGGCTGCTTGGGGGGGGGGGGGGGGTTGTCAGCCCAAAAACAGGTTTCTGCTGAGAGGATACCAGAAACAAAAAGCCCCTCACAGTAGATACTGCCACACAATTGATAATTGCTACTTGGGCCAGACTTTGGTCTGGGCTGAGCCCCCTGACAATCGAACTTCTAGGACACCAAAGTGTGAAGTGAAATATCACACCTATTTGTGACTTTCACCAGAAGCATCAAAAGAAATAACTGTAACAACCTTGGGGTTAGAGGGTAGCCTTGGAAAGGCATGCCCATATATGGACACCAATACTGACATTTGCCTCCAAGGACTATGTTATTAATAAAAATGTTAAGACTTTAATCTTTGCCACAGGACTTTGCAAAAATGTGAAAATTTAGCAGTTTAGATGTGATTTTGTGGACTTTAAGACATTGTAGCTTCCCCTGACACCTTGGGAATAGAAATGGCAGAGAAGAACAAGTTACTTTCTTACCTGGTAACGTTCTTTCGATGGGATGGTCCGACGACGTATTCCATATCTATGACATGTAATCACCACAGCTGTGCTGCTTCGGAAACTTTTTCGGCGTCTGCGTCCTGCGTCGATGCGCCGTCGTCGAGGACCTCCTCCGACGTCCGACGTCATCCGATGTGATAAGTAGGACGCACGACGCCCATAGCCTCAGTTGCAGTTTTTTCCCCCAGAACGTGTGACATAAGTCAACTGCCAGTCAGACACAAAGCCTTGCGGAACGCAAGCTGCAATCGCAAAAGAAATTCTGCAGCGGGGAAGGCAGGGCGGGAGCGATATGGAATACGTCGTCGGACCATCCCATCGAAAGAACGTTACCAGGTAAGAAAGTAACTTGTTCTTCGAGGGGATTGGGTCCTCCGACGTATTCCATATCTATGACAGACTCCCAAAGCAGTACCAAAAGCAAGGAGGAGGGAAAGAATTTATAATCAAAATTTAGAATGGCCAATCAAATAGAGCAAAGGACCACCTTGCCAAAGGCCAGATCCTGTGCTCGGATGGAATCGAGGGAATAGTGACGTACAAATGTATGTACTGAAGCCCAGGTGGCTGCATCACAGATGTTGCGAATAGGAACACCCCTCTGCAGGGCAGTAGACGCAGCCATACCCCTGGTAGAATGGGCCCGCAAACCAGCCGGTGGGTCCTTACCCGCCAAGCGGTAGCACTCCGAGATGGCCAAAATAATCCAGCGAGACAAAGTCTGTTTCGTCACAGCTTGTCCCAAACGCTTCCCAGCGTAACCAATAAAGAGGTGATCATCCACTCTGACCCGGGACATGCGTGAAACATAAAAGCTCAAAGCTCTCCTAGGATCAAGCCTATGGAGCCTCTCCTCTTCCTTACCAGGATTCGGAGGAGGATAGAATGCCGGAAGAACAACCTTCTAGGCCAAATGAAATTCCGTCACTACCTTCGGAAGAAAAGAAGGACGAACTCTAAGGACAACTCTGTCCTTGTGAAATACAGTGAAGGGAGGCTTAACTGAAAGTGCCTGTAACTCACTCACTCTGCGAGCGGAAGTAACCGCAACTAAAAACACAGTTTTCAGAGTTAACAGCCTCAAAGGGCAAGAATGTAAAGGCTCAAACGGAGCACCGATAAGAAACTTAAGGACAAGTTTTAAATCCCAACCGGGCACCAGGAAAGGTGACGGAGGGAACACATTAGTGAGCCCTTTCAGGAACTGTGAAATCAAAGGGATTTTAAAGTAAGAACATTCTTCAGACGAGCGCTTAAAGATGGACAGCGCCGCCAGGTAACCCTTAACGGTACCCACTTGCAAGCCCCTGTGGGCCAAAGAAAGTAAAAAGGACAGAACCATGGGGATGTCACATGCAAAAGGATCCACATTCTGAACTCTGCACCAGTCGCAGAACTTACGCCAACGGCAACGGTACAGAGACTTTGTTGCTGGCCTTCGGGCCGAAAGCAACACCTCCATCACGTCCTCAGGGAGGTCCCAATCCTTATACCTCAACCTTTCAGAAGCCAAGCGTGAAGGTTGAGGGATCTGACCTCTGGATGGAGAACCTGACCCCCCTCCCGTGAGAGCAGATCGTCTCGGTAGGGAAGACGACATGGAGGGCAGATGGATAAGTCGAGAAGGTCCGGGTACCACGTCCTCCGAGCCCACGCCGGGGCAATGAGGATCATCCGGGAACCGAACTTCCATAACCTCCGCAGCACTTGCGGGATGACGGGGACTGGAGGAAACGCGTACAGCAGCGGGAATGACCACTCCACCACGAACGCGTCTCCTAAGGCTCCTTTTGGTGGAAATTCCCGCGAGCAAAACCTTTCGCACTTCCGGTTGACACTGGAGGCGAAGAGATCCACCTGAGGGGTCCCCCAAAGGGCGAAGATCTCCAGGAGAATCTCCTGAGCCAACTCCCACTCGTGAGAGATCGCGCTCTGCCTGCTCAGAGCGTCCGCCGTCACGTTTTCGGCTCCAGCCAGATGAACTGCCGAGATCGAAACTTCCTGCTGGATGGCCCAGAACTCGAGCTGCATCGCCTCCCTGCACAGAGGAAGTGACCCTGCCCCCCCTTTTTGTTGAGGTAGTGCATGGCCACTGTGTTGTCCGTCAGGATCAGGACATTATTCCCTCGCACAGACGGCAGAAAAGCCTTCAGGGCTAGCCTGGCGGCCCTCAGCTCCAACAGATTGATATGGAGTCTGGACTCCGACGGAGACCAACGACCGCTAACTGTCAGCCCGTTGGCATGAGCTCCCCATCCCGTGAGGGATGCATCCGTCACGATCGTCACCTCCGGCCAGGGAAGCCAAAACGGAGCCCCCTTCATCAAGTTGCCTTCGACGGCCCACCACAGAAGGTCCCGGGCGACCGAGGACGGCACCTGAATCGAGTCCGACATCCTGCCGGAGGACTGCGACCATTGCGTCTTGAGTGCCCACTGCAAAGATCTCATCCGCAGGCGAGCCTCTGGCACCAAAAGAATGCAGGATGCCATGAGGCCGAGCAACCTCAAGAACTCGAACGCTGGGAGCGTCTGGGCATGCTGAAACTTGTGCACCATCTGCTGAATGTGAAGAGCCCTCACCTGGGGAGGAAAACACTGCCCCAGGGAAGTGTCGAGCACTGCTCCGATGTACTGGAGCCGCTGTGTGGGCGTCAAATGGGACTTCTTTAAATTGAGGGAGAAGCCCAGCCTGTGAAGGGAGCGACAGGTGACGGACAGATGATCCAGGACTTGCTCGGGAGAGCTCCCCCTGATCAACCAATCGTCCAGGTAGGGGTAGACGTGAATCCCCCCTTGCCTGAGATGCGCTGCCACCACCACCATGAGCTTGGTGAAAACCCTCGGGGCGGAGGTCAATCCGAACGGCAGGACCCGTAACTGAAAGTGCGAGTCGCCAACCGCGAACCTCAGGTACTTCTTGTGCTTGGGATGGATCGGCACATTGAAGTAAGCATCCTTGAGGTCGAGTGACACCAACCAGTCCTGAAGCTGAAGGGCCTGGAGGACTTGAGAGAGAGTAACCATCTTGAACTTGTCCTTCCTGAGGAGTTTGTTCAAATCGCGCAAGTCCATGATGGGTCTCAATCCCCCGTCTTTCTTCGAAATCAAAAAATAAGGGGAATACCATCCCTTGTTCCTCTCCGCTACAGGCACCAGTTCTATGGCGCCTTTCTCCAGCAGGGCTTGAATTTCCTGCGCAAGGAGCGGATCCGGACTCTGCAAAGAGAGGATCCCCGGTGGATTGTCGCGAGGCCTGTGCCGAAAAGGAAGACAGTAGCCGTGGGTTATGATCTCCAGAACCCACACATCTGAAGTAATGGCTTGCCACTCTACAGGATGCTGCGCCAGCCTTCCCCCAACCGGCAAACCATGGGACATGGCCTCACGACTGAGTGGGAGCGGCTGCGGCGTTACCTGAGGGCAAAGAGGCAACTGCCCGAGCGGCCTTGGCACCACGGGTACCCTGTCGTCCACCTCTGGTACCCCTGCGTTGGCCTCTTTGACTGCCAGCTCCTCTCGCTTTACTGAAGGATGAGTAATAGCGAAAGGAACCACCCCTCCACTGCTGTCCCCTAGGACGAAAAGGCGGAGGTTGGCGAACTGCAGCGCCCAACGACTTCGCTGCAGCTTTTGAGGTCTGCAACCTCTCAAGGCTCTCGACAGCCTTGCTGCCAAAAAGGTGCTCACCATCAAAGGGCATGTTGAGGAGCCGGGACTGCACATCAGGCGCAAACCCCGACTTCCGCAACCACGCAAACCTGCGTATCACGGTGCTCGCCGCCATGGACCTACTGACGCATTCAGCTAAGTCCAAACCCGACTGAACTGACTCACACATGGCATCCTTACCATCCTGGACCATAGCAAGGAAACTATCCCGTTCATCCCCTTCGGGAACATGTTCAGCCGCTAAAGCAACACAGTTCCACAGAGTGTGCGTGAAACGTGACAAGGCACAAATGGAGTTGGCCGTCTGAAGCGCCATACCACCAGAAGAAAACACTTTCTTCGCCCAGCCATCAAAACGTTTGTCGTCCCTATCAGGAGGGATGGTAGGGTACGACGCCTGCTTCGCCGGGGCCGTGGCCGCCTGCACCACCAAACTCTCCGGAGTGGGGTGCCTGGTCAAGTAGCAGGGGTCGCCACTGGCTGGACGGTATTTCCGCGACAAGGATCTGCCCACCGCCGGGAGACTCTCCGGAGCAGTCCAAGCCGCCGCCACCCTTCTCTGTAAAGCCATATGGAACGGCAGAACCGGGTCAGTTGGGGGACCAACATCAAGGATGTCCGTCAGATCATCCTGCACAAACTCCCCTGGGGGAGCAGACCATCCCAAGTACTCAGAAACCCTAGCCATAAGGCGCCGGTACGAGGAATCAGCATGACAGCCAGGCTCAGGCCTACAAAACTCCACCTCCGGAGAGGTGTCCAGTCCACTGGCATCATGCAGGGACTGTCTCAACTCGTCAAACTGACTATGGCCCGAGACAATGTCATCCGGAACCTGACTAGGAACCAGGCCATCCGAATCCTCATCCGCCTCTGAAATATAGTCCAGGTGGCGAAACGAAGGCACGAGAGTGTTTGCTCTTAACCAGAGCCTTCCTAGGGGGTCCACCCGTGCCCTGGGGTACCTCCGACACGAAAGGCGTCGATGGCATCGAGCGAATCGGCGCCAGCGCCGAGAGAACCGGCATCGGTGCCGAGAGGATTGGCGTCGAGGAAATCGGCATCGAGGAAATCGGCGTCGACTTCAGATGCAGCGCCTCCAGAATCGGCGGCGTCGACACAGCCCTCGAGGCCGGAGCCCCGAGAGTGTCCCTCGACGACCTGAGCGTCGACGGCATCGACGACTTCCTCGGAGCCAGAGCCTCGAGAAAGCCTGTCGACGCCCTCGACGCCATAGACGTCGATGCCTTCTTCGAAGACCTCACAGGTGCACACGGTCTCGAACGCGTCGAGGACCGGGACCTGGAACAGGTACGTCGAGAACGAGTCCCCTTGTCCGAACGGGACCTCTCCCGTGACTCGTGCCGACCACTCTTGCGAGCCGTGTCTCTCGACCTCACACGACCGACCCCACTCGGGGGCGCGGACGGCTGAGTACCATGCGACTCAAGAATCGCCAACATCTTCTTCCCGAAGGAAGCCGATTCCTCCAGCGTCGCACGGCCGGAGGGGTAAGCTACGTGCCGGGCAGAGCCCTCCGAAGAGGACCTGGAAGACGACCGATGTCGGCGCTTCCGAGAATGCCTCGAAGAGGCAGAGGAGTGGCGAGACCGACTCCTAGAAGGAGACCCACGAGACTTCCGACGATGACACGGAGAGTCACCCCTCGAATCATCCGTCGAAAGCCCCGCAGACTTCGACTTCCGGGGCTTGGACACCCGACCTACCGACAACAACTTCTTATGTTCGCGTAAGGCTTTGGACGTGAGCGACTGGCAGTCGATACAGTCATCCGTGTCGTGGGCCTCCCCGAGGCACCAGAGGCAGGCGTCGTGCGAGTCCGTCACAGACATCTTGGACCCACACTCCCTGCACTTCGTCTTCGACCCCGCCTCCGGGTTTCAAGACGAAGTAGACATCTTCAGAAGGAATATCACAAACGAACAGGTTCGAAGAACCGAGAAGAACAGAACTCCAAAGAGTCGAGGCGTTTAAACCGAGAAACACGAAGCAACACGTTCGCGAAAAAAACGGAACTGAGGCTATGGGCGTCGTGCGTCCTACTTATCACATCGGATGACGTCGGACGTCGGAGGAGGTCCTCGACGACGGCGCATCGACGTCATCGACGCAGGACGCAGAAAAAGTTTCCGAAGCAGCACAGCTGTGGTGATTACATGTCATAGATATGGAATACGTCGGAGGACCCAATCCCCTCGAATTGGGTATTATAAGCAAAGCATTCATGATGCCATTGCGAATTTTAATACTTACATGCCTAATGATAATCCACACCCATGGATAAAGTTATAGATTTTTAAGTAATATAATTCTCACTGAAAAGTGCAAAAAACTTGTAGAAGGGCGAAACAATGTCTCACAGATGGCTCAGTTGGACTGGAATGGTCTGCGTAAAATATGTAACCTGTTTATGTAATTTGCTAAGAGACTTCAACTGTATAAATGTACCATTTATGGCAAAATCGGATTTTAGCCACAGTAACTGTGGGAGGTTTTGAACTTTATAAAACTCACATCATAAATCTGGCATCCTGCCCTGGAAATCCAACCAGCTGAGAACGAGGCGGGGACTAGCACCCCTGACCAATCCAGTGGTTTAGAGGCATGTTTAGTTAAGCCTGCCCAGCCATATACTTCTATGATGTCACTATGCATTATAAATAAGAGTGCATGACAGCTCCAGACAGACTATCTCCTGACCTTCCTGAGCCGGCGTTCCTGGTCTCCATTCATCTTGTTGATTCCAGATTTTCCCTACAAGGCCAAAGCATTGCTGACCCTACTCCACAGCAAAACCCAAGCATAGCTGATTCCTATTCCAGCAAGGCCATTGATCCAGAAAAAACCCACCAACATCCCATTAAATAAAAGGGGAAAGCAGTGGTACCTTTTGCATCTTGAAATAAGACCGGCTTGCAGCCCACTGACTGCATGCCCACTGCATTCCTGCCATCCAGCTGCCCATAGCGTCCGGTGATCAGACCTTGGCCAGCTGCCTTTTGCCAGGAGAGTCCGCTACCTGGTGACCCGAGCCCTAGAGGCCAGAACCTGTTGACTGTCCAAAAATCCCCAAAACTCAAAAATGGACTGCGAGTATAATCCCCACCCCACAGAAACACATAGCTTGCCTTGCCTTTGTCCTTATCCCACTCTCCAAGCAGTCATATTTACACCCTGGTAACTTTTTCAAACTGTTAGAATTATCCGTGTACCTGTCCTTGACTTTCTAAAGTGCTAGCACCATCTCTATTAATTTTGTCTTGTGCAAATCCTAAGCACCTAGTCATATTTTGAGTGATCAGACTGGTTTCCGCTTAGGGTTGGACGCTGGGGTGATGAGGTTGAAGTCGCAAATCAACCTTGGATCTTACTTTGTCCCTCTTTGGCGGTGTAGTCTGAATAGTTTAGTTTAAAGTAAACCTGTTCTTGTCTCAACTGATTTTCTTTCCCATTTCACTGCTTCATTTTACTGAAATCAACTCTTTTTCTATCTTGCATATCTCATCCAGTTTTTTAGCTAGAGACCTCTTTTCACTTTTGTCTGGTCTCCGTGATGTATATCTTTCCCCCAGCCCAAACTGCACTCCAAATCAGAGTATTTCACCTTTTTTTTATTATAAACCGTTTGGGTAATTTAAAGCGGGAATTGAGAAAATTTCAAGTTTTCCAACGTGTCATTTGGCTGCAGCATGCTCTAAACTTTCCACTCAATTTCAAATTGTATGCCTTTTGCTGATCCAATGCCTTGTGATTGCCAGTGATATAACATACATGCTATTGTGATAAAACATATCTTTATTATAATTTAACCACACATTCATTATTTGTAAAATTTGAGTTTTATTTAAGGCTTTTGGTAAGGGTTTAAAGTCCGTTTTGCCTCTTATTCTATGAGGAAAGATCGGATTTTGATTGTTTTCTGCCTCTTATCCCTGACTACCTGCTGCTTCTTTCTATCCACTCTGAATTTGATTATTTGTGGGTTGAGAGAACATAGCAGGGGGGAAACCTCAACTTGGGTGCTATAAATCCTAATCCCAAAAGTGCTCCTATTCACGAGTGCTTTGTATATGTTCTAGGAGAAGGTTAACCAAGTGCATTGCTTCCATATTCATTGTAAATATCACCCCATTGGTGTTTGCTGCCCCATATTAAAAATTGTATGATTTCTTTTGAATTTTAAAAATAAATATTGTATTTTCACCAACCGGCCTGGTTCATGATCCATTTTGACACAGGGTATTTGAAAAAGCGGATTACAAGTTGTGTACCATCTCAAATTGAATTTGCAAAAAATAAAGAGAAAGGCATATCAATTGAGCGCTACATCCTAGGCCGAGACCAAGGTGTGTCGCCCGATTGAAATCCTCAACACAACACAGGACCTCACAATTGAAGAATTTGCAGTAGGAGAACTTCAGGGTCTGCAGCCAAATACCTAGTCAGTGGATTCCTTGTCGTGGAGAATGAAAATAAGACCTTAGAAGGAACTTTGCAACAGGGATCGATGAAGAAGGCTCTAGGCAGGGTTTCCCTCGTGGCTGAATGCGGTTCTGCGGATTTGGTGCCTTTTCAAGGAGCACAGAAGACGGAAAATCACGGTTGAATTCTCGTCATTACAAAGGTCCAGCACTCTGGTGAGGGGACTTTTCGGACTCAATTTGTGTCTCTGGAGATCCACCAGGAAGCCCACAAATTTCCAGCGAGATTCGGAAGACCGTGCACCGCACGATGGCTTGAGGTCCCAGTGTATTGGGGTATTGCAATAACGCAAGGTTGCAGCAACACAGGGGATGGCTCAAAATGCAGGTCTCCTTGAGTCTAGTGAGTCTCACCAGGCTCTGGGTCGTTGTTTTCAAAGGCCCCAGATCGATTGGAAGGAAGGGCTACAGCAGGCTCCTGTTACAAAGCAGGCTCGCCGGTCGCTGGAAATGGTCTCAGCCGCTTTTCCTTCATCTTCCTCTTCAGTTTAAGTTCCAGTGGTCAACATATCTTCAGCTTCCAGGTTCGCAGTATTTATCAGGAATTACAGCACAACCTCTCCATTCTCTCCCCGCATTTTACAAGAAGGGGCGGTCTGGTTGTCCAATCAGGACAGCCAGAACGCCACTGCGATTTGTCCCCATTCAAGCAAGGCGTAAGACAAAGGGCTGGGAGGTTTTGGACTCCTCCCTCACTTCCTGTTCTCACAGACAGACTGGAGCCTGGGCGGGGATTGCAGGGGACTCCCACCGAAGATAAAACACACAAAGGGATTTCCCACCCTGGGTCACAGGGGAAGGAACAAGAAACGACAAGAAACACTAAAATGGCGAAAAAAAGCAGACAGGGGCCATTTTGGTAAAAATGGACACCGTTAGGTCCCTTTACTGCAGCTGTGAACACAGCCTGCGTTAAAGGTGCACCAAATGAATACAAGGCATCACTGCCACCAGCCATTGACGGTAAGCTTGTCACAACAGAATCTTTACAGTTATAGTGTGAAAGGGGATACATTGCGTCCCCCCAGCCCTCCACATAAGGTGGGGTGTGCTGGTTTCACTTAAAATGCAAAAGGGATCCAAAGAGCCTTTCTACCCTTGGGAACTGTAGTTCACTCAAGGATAGCAAAAGAAAGTTAAAAGGGGAGCCCCTAGGACAGCCCAGTAACAACAGGCACCTATTGCCAATAAATTGTTAAAGAGGATAACTTTAAAAAAAAAAAACACTATGGAGAGTCTTAAAAAGGACACCCATAAAAAGAGTTAAAGATTATGCGAGTGTGGAAAAAGGTTCACACTCACTGAGGTATTAAGGAAAAATATCCCACTAAGCAAAAAGTTCTGGGGTTCAACCAGGAAAGGAAGATTTACCAGTTCTGTGCAACTCTTTCCTTTCCAATCGACCCTCCCAGGTCCAACTTGGGTCCTTCCTCTCTGACATCTTTTTCTCCACCTGTGGCGTTCCCCAGGGATCTAATCTCTCTCCCTGGCTGTTCAACCAGTATCTGGCACTCCTTGCCCACTGCATCGCCGCCCTCTGCCCCAACTTTCAGTGCTATGCGGACGATACCCAGCTCATTTTCAGGCTACCCTCGGCCTCCTCCTCTCCCTCCCTCATCTCTGACTGTCTGTCTGCTATCCAGGAATGGTGTGCTGCCAATGACCTCTGCCTTAATGCTGGTAAGACTGAGATCCTACTCATCGGCACACCCACTCCCTCCTTCCCTGCAGCTCTGGCCGGCCTCTCTTGGCCCTCTTCCTGCTCCTACCTGCAAGGCAAAAAACCTCGGGGTCATCTTCGACTCCACACTCTCCTTATATATCTGACGTCTCTAAGAAGTCACATTACCAGCTGCACCTCCTCAGAGGTATTCTTCCCTTCCTCTCCTTCCCCCAGAAGCTCACTGTCTCCCGAGCCCTGGTTCTCTCGAAGCTGGACTACTGTAACAGCCTCCATCTTAATCTGCCTGCCTCCACTCTCCGCCCTCTGCAACTCATCCATAACAGAACTGCGAGACTTGTCCTTGGCCTCAAGCCCAGGGACCGTATCTCTCCAGGACTGAAATCTCTACACTGGCTCCCAGTGGCTGCGAGGATTAAGTTCAAAACCCTCTGCATCGTCCACAAGGCCTTCTGGGGCCTAAATACCTTCAACTCTCTCTTCCTAAATATCTTCCTACCCGAGCCCTACGCTCATCTGTCTCCAACTCCCTCAGGGTCAGCCGCTTCTCGAAGCAACGAGCTGGGGTAGATCTCTCTCCGCGGCAGGGGCCTCCCTCTGGAACAGCCTTCTTGCCTCCCTGAAACTTGAGGAGAACCATCTCCGGTTCCGGAAGCACCTCAAAACCTTCCTCTTCACTTCTGCTTTCTCTCTCCCTCTCCCCTGCTAAATTCTTCACCAAAACTGCACTCATTCTGCAACTGGGCCACTCTCACCGACCTCGGTCCTGGGCCCAGTCACTCTTCACTTGCACTGCCTCCCTGGCAACCCCTGCACTGCAGGACTGTCTCTGTATCCCTACAGCCCCCCCCCAGCACTTGTCTGCACTTATCTTGCACTTGCCACCAGCTGGCCCTATTTATTTATTATTTTATTTCTATTCTACTTATTTGTACTGCACTCCCCCCCCACCCTTCCCCTTGCACTTTTTCCCTTCCCCCTACCCCTGCACTTGCGCGGTCTGAATGACACCTGGCCTAGTAGGATCGTTGTCTGTCTTCCCCTTGTTCCCCCCTCCCTGCCTCGTCGCACCTTGAAACACTTGTGTATAGGCGCGTTACAAATGCCATATCATAACAAAGAGCAAGAGGCTTTGGGAGGATAGGGCCCCGGGGAGGAGGATTGGGAACATCACAGTGTGTAACGCTCACCTGGTTCCCACGGAGGCGCAGCGTCGAAGGCGCAGAACTCTGAAGATGGACAGGAAGGGCCCCTCTATTCTGGCTTCCCTGGCTCGTTGGATACCCTCCTGTGCGTGAAAAGGGAGTATTACCAACTGTGGAACAATGCTCAAGCCTCCCACTCCCTTCCAACCCTCCACGATACCTCCTCCACGATTCCCCGTGAAGCCTCACCTTAGGGTTTGGAAGGATGAGCTCTCCATCCTGCTTCTGATGCAGGGGCGCGTTGAAACCCAGTTACTTCACTGGATTGAGGATTGATGGGAGTTCAGGTAAGCTTGACTGTTCAGGTAAGGCGCTGTAAAAGTTCTGTTCAAAAGTTCAAGCTTAATAATAATGTTCGTTGTCTAATTGCAGCAAGCGCTAATGCTTATGTCTTTTTCCCCTTAGGGGCCGGGGTTCGGAGTGCCGGAGATATGGCGTCGACCCGAAGTGAAACAGTTCTGGATGAGCACTCAGGTAATGTCTTTGCATTCGCTCATTCAATGTCTTTGTCTTTTTTCCCCATAGGGGCCGGGGTCCGGAGATGCCAGGAAGCGGCAGGACCCGAAATGCAGTGGGAATAATCCAACAGGTAAGACTTAAAAGGAAACTGAGCTTTCCTTATTCCTTTTCTCCCTCTCACCTTTGTTCTTGTCTTTTTTTCCTCTAGGCGCCGGGGCGTAGCTGAATCCGGAAGATCGCTGCTGAAGATGGAAGCGCCTTGCAAAGGTGAGTAAAATGCAGCGCTGAGGCGATCGAAACGAAATGCCTTTAAAATGTCTTCCTTTTCAGGGCCGTTGGAGAAATGACTCCGGGATGCAGATTTAGCAGGTAAGGGCTTTTCTTCTCCCATTCTCTTCCTTTCTCCCGTTGCAGGTGTTCCAGGGTGCTGGCAGGCGTGGCTGAAGTCAGGATGCTGGAGCTGACACGGTGAGCGTCCAGCTGCTAGGTGCAGAACAACGCGAAGCATGTGTGGCTGTTCAGGTGAGGTTTAAATAGCCTTGGAAGAAGTTCCTGGTATGTATCCTTCCACCAATCAGGTATGTATCCTTCCCCGACCACACCCGGGTGGTGAAGTAGTCCTACAGGTTAAGTAGTCCCATTCAGGCCTCAAGAGGCCTGGATGAAGCAGCAAGGTCTGCATCAGGTAAGTGTGCACCCAAGCACTTAAACACATATCCTCTTCTAGGACTGGGGTCCGCTATGAGCCTGGCGTCTAAGGCGCCAGGACTGAGTCCAAAGGGCCCCGACTTGGGCCCGCTGAGACTTCCCTGGGGAAAATGATGTCTGCCTCTGGGGTTGCTGGGCCCGGCCTGGCTCCTTAGAGGTAGGCATTGTTAGGCAGAAACCTGTGCAGTTCCCTTGGGGAACACTGCAAAAGATTTAAGACTACAGGTAGAGCAGTAAACCCCTTTGGTAGCAGTCTGTACCACCCAGATTTACCTGGTAGCTGTGGCTGAGCAGTCAGACTTCTCTCAAGAAGAGTTAGGCAGTATGTAAAGTATACACAATATGTACCAAAACACAATAGCACAAGCAAACACTGACCAGAGCTTGGTTTCAAAAGTATATAGTTATTTATTTAAAATACACATAAGTTAAAAACACTCTAGCAAAAATATAGTAAAAGCACTTCAACACAGTTATAATGAAAGTAGATTCAATCCTTTCTCCTATCTAGACAACTCTAAGTAAACACCACTTAATTAAAACAGAGGTGAGTGCTTAACGTTAGATGACACTCTAGTAGTTTCCAAGAAAGGGAGAGAAAAAACAGAAATGGGTTAGACACACCACTCTAAGGTCCAGAGCACTTGCAATAGGCTTAAAGAAGAATAAAGTCACAGGTGAGCAAAAGTCACTAGGCAGGGCCCACTCTTAGAGTAGCCGGAGCGAAAATGTGCCCAAGATCACACTGTTAGTTAGAGATTCAAAGTCTTGCAAAGAGTCAAAAAGAGGTTAGAGTGGCTCAGAAAGTTTAGCCAAAGTGTCCCAGGCACTCCCAGGTTCGAAAGCCGGGGACTAAATCTACCCCGTACAGTCGGTAGCAAGGGAAGCCAGGCAGAACACAGTACCTTAAGCGGAAAGGATCCTCCAGCGGTGGCAGTTGTTCCAGGCAGTGGCAGCAGGGCTCGACGTCGGTCAGGGGAGAAGAAGTTCTCGCTGAAGAGCAGAAGAAGAGGGTCGTTGCACTGCCCGGGAAGAAACCAGCCGCGGAGTCCTCCGGTTAAAGGGTTGGTACCGACTTTCGCGGTATGGGGGTAAAGTGTGGTATTCCGGTTGCCGGGGTGCTTGGCACAGGCAAGGCGGCCACGAGATACCTCAAAGAACGGAAAGAAGGCGAAAACTGGTTGTCCCCACCAGTCAAGGGAAGGAGCCACTCCGTTAAGAGTTCTCCTCGGTCGTCGGGAAAAAATGGTGAGACGGTTCAGCAGGGCTCCACCGGGTGGTGTCGTCGAAGCAGGTCGGCTCAGCTCTTCCCTCGTCGGATTCTTGGTCCTGTGGCGACTTCTGAAGTCCCAGTCCCCAAAGCCCTGCTTTTATGCAGCAAACCCCCATTCACCCAGCCTAGCTGTCACTCAACCATGCTAAGTGGTGAGCCGGGCGGCTCACCACTTGGGCCAATCAGGACGGAGTGCGACTTGAGTTACCAAGGTAACTCAGTCCAGGGTGCCTAAATCCCCCTCCACCCCTCCTAAGTACCCCAGACAGAGTGGCACCACTTTGGAGGGCTTCTGTGGAGAAGCCCGCCAAAAGTGGAACAAAGGGCTCCACTTTGGGTCAGAGTTACAGAGGCGAACACCAACGCCATTTTAGAATCAAGTTTTGGCAAAAAGTCCCAACCGGAGTTATAAAAATAAATATATAAACCGGCGGTATGTTTAAGGCTACCGTAAATAAATAATTAAATGTGTTAGCCTAAAACAATGGGAAATCCCATAGGGAAATATTCGCGGTCGAATATAAAAAGTAGTTTCCACTGCCACCAGCCAAAACTCGATCAGGGGGGACGGAGACGTGCCCCCTCGACTAACAGACCCTGGGGCAATCGAATTGCCCCAGCCAGTACGTCCACAATATGATGGTTTGTACTGGTTCTGTTCAGGATTCAAGACTAGCAAAGTCTTTGGTGACTTTACATGCCCTGGGAGACAGTAGTCAGTCCCAGGGTATGGAGTCTATGTTGGGGAGTCCCTAGGACACCCCTGGGTCACGGCACAGAGGGTGCTGTGTGACCCACATCACAAAAATACATGAGGCCCTATGGAGTAAGAGACCCCATAGCCCATTCAACACAAGGTTTAACCAAGAAAACACACTTCAACATGTCCAAGAGTGAGGGTAAAAGAGTCTCACTCTTGGCAGGAGAAAAAAATTAAACCCCAGAAATCCAGCAAAGCTGCTGGGGGACTCACTAGGTAGGGAAATTCAGCCTAAACAGAGAATTCTCCCTAACACTCGCCCCCCCCAGACTAAGGGACAGGAGGATTTAATCCACTCCCGGATGAACCTCATACCTCTAGTCGATGATATACATCCTAGAGAGTCCATCAGCATTTTGATGGTGACACCTTGACCTATGTTCAATGGAGAACTCAAAGGTTTTCTTTTGCAAGCTAACGGACCTACAGACCCTTTGAGGAACATCAGTCTTTTTGTTATAGGGGATCTGGTTGACCAGTCCCTCAGAAGTTGGTACAACTTCTGAACCTATGTTAGGCTTTTTGAAGGGGTCCTTATAAAGGATTCCCTTAGATCTAGAGGGGCCTCCCAGGTTCCTCACCACCTCTCTTGTGGGAGCAGGTTGGGTCTTAGGCCTCTTGGTTGGAGGGGTTGGGGTTAGGCAATGTACCTGCTTCCCTTTCCTCTTAGATCTACCCTTACCTATTTTAGGAGTTTCCCCCCTAATATTAGGATTTGAGTTGGGGTCTTCAGTAGAAGGTCCAACAGTCTGAAGGTTTTTGGCCTTAGACTTTTCTTTTCTGGTTTTCCACCAGCACTGAGAATTACCAGTTCTCTCAGGTCCAGATAGGGGCCTAGTTGGTCTATCCACCTCTTCCTCAGAAGTAGGGGGAGTCAGAGACTCTGAGACTAGGGGAACAATGATGGAGCTTGGTTGGGGCACCCATGTTCCTAGCATACTATCCTGAAATGTGCCTGGGTTAGAGGTCAACTTACTAACACCAGGGCTTGTAGTGGGGTTCTCAGTAGAGGGTCCCACAGGCTTAGAAGGGTCCTTCAAGGTAGCCTTTCTAGCCAATTTGGTTAAGTTCTGCTTCTCCATACTGGGAGGCCTGGGGGTATGTGACACTACTCCTAGAGTTCTTAGGTCATTCCCTAACAGGACCTTCCCAGGTACCTCAGTCTGAACACTGACAGGGATCCTCACTGTCATGTTGTTACACTGAATGAGGGCTGGTAGAATAGGAACCATTTGGACAGGGCCTCCAGACATCTTAGTGGGACCTTTGGGTGCTTTGGCCACATCCTCAGGTTGAAAGAAGCTTTCATCCACTACTGTTCTGCTGGCCCCAGTGTCTCTCCTGGCAGGAGTATCCTGGCCATTGACAAGAACACTGTCCACATAATACACCTTAGAGTTAACAGGTAGGGAGTTATACACAACCCTATTCTGGGGACTAACCAGACCCATAGGCTCTAAGTTTACAGTTGCTTGAAGACCCAAGGGTTCTTCAGCAAAGAGTTCAAAGTGGGCACTAGCCATCTGTACTTCATCCTCAGGAGTGAAGGCTAAGGAGACTGTGCTGATCCCTGCAGGTTTACCCTTGCACTTGGGATCTCCTTTGATATGGTCAGTACCCTGACAGACATAGCATTGTCCAAATGCTCTCTGGAAGGGTGGCTTGTTCTGACCTCCTTCTGGCTTGTGGCCAGAAGGTACACTAGCCTGATTTGGTTTCCCTTGTGGCTTACCCTTATAGTTTTGTTTGGGGCCCTCTTTGGAATTTGTAGTATTAGAATTCTCTTTGGAGTCCTTCTTAGACTGTTTTTCCCCATCCTTCTTCTGAGTTACCCCAGAATCCTTGTGAGTGGCCCTGTTGGCAACCCACAAGTCAGCAGCCTTAGCTAGCTTCCGGGAATCTAATTCCCTGGAATCAGCCAAGTGTTGTCTGAGCTCAGGAGAGCAGGCATCATAAATAGTCTCCAACATAAACAAATTCTTCATACCTTCATAAGTGTTCACCTTGTAACCCTTAATCCATCCCTCTAAGTTTTTCAAACATTCATTCACCCAGGTAGCCCAAGGGGTACCATCATGCTTTTTGAGGCTCCTAAACCTCTTAAGATACTGGGAAGGGGTCTTCCCAAACCTAGCTATCAAAGCTAGTTTCACACATTCATAGTCCTTCCTATCCTCCTCCCCCATCTCCATTACCACATCAGTTGCAACAGGGGGAAGCCTAGAGAACAACCAGGTGAGTAAGTCATTTCCTGTGATGTTCTGGAGCCCATGATTATATTCAAACAGAGACAACCAATCCAACACATCCAACTTAGGCTCATACATACCAACCAATTCTTTAGGCATCCGGGGTCTTTTAGGACTGGAACTTCTAGAGGAGCCAGAGAGAGAAATATTCTCAACAGATAATTTCTTCATTTCTAAGTCATACTTGAGCTCCATTTCCCTTAGCCTTAGTTCTTTGTCAGTTTGAGCATTAAGTTTCTTATACTCCAATTCTAGCTTCATTTTCTCCAGTTCAAAGTACTGAGGACTAAATGTGGGACCTGGTAAAGGTCCAGTAGGTACAGCAGGTAGAGCAGGCAGAGGCCTAGGGGGGACAGTTACAACAGCCTCACCCTCCTCTTCTGACTCTTCCTCAGAAACATCAACATTTTGCTCCATGTTAACTTCAACACTGTCATCTACAGTCGCTGGAGTGGTAGGTTCCTCTGAACCATCACCCAGACTTTGGTTAGCTAACAATCTTTCAATCAGCTCCATTTTCTTGCCCTTAGTCAGGAGATCCTTATGTTTACAGAGCACTCTTAAACAATCAGCAGTTTTGGCTGCCAGGGACTCTTGACTATAGCTTTCTATAACTGACATGTTAGAGGTTTTACTTTTTCAGTGCTAAGCTTTGTGGTTAGTTGCACTAAGGTATCTAAAGCACAATAAAATGTATACTCAATACAAATCCCACCGCTGTACACCAGTGTTAGGCAGAAACCTGTGCAGTTCCCTTGGGGAACACTGCAAAAGATTTAAGACTACAGGTAGAGCAGTAAACCCCTTTGGTAGCAGTCTGTACCACCCAGATTTACCTGGTAGCTGTGGCTGAGCAGTCAGACTTCTCTCAAGAAGAGTTAGGCAGTATGTAAAGTATACACAATATGTACCAAAACACAATAGCACAAGCAAACACTGACCAGAGCTTGGTTTCAAAAGTATATAGTTATTTATTTAAAATACACATAAGTTAAAAACACTCTAGCAAAAATATAGTAAAAGCACTTCAACACAGTTATAATGAAAGTAGATTCAATCCTTTCTCCTATCTAGACAACTCTAAGTAAACACCACTTAATTAAAACAGAGGTGAGTGCTTAACGTTAGATGACACTCTAGTAGTTTCCAAGAAAGGGAGAGAAAAAACAGAAATGGGTTAGACACACCACTCTAAGGTCCAGAGCACTTGCAATAGGCTTAAAGAAGAATAAAGTCACAGGTGAGCAAAAGTCACTAGGCAGGGCCCACTCTTAGAGTAGCCGGAGCGAAAATGTGCCCAAGATCACACTGTTAGTTAGAGATTCAAAGTCTTGCAAAGAGTCAAAAAGAGGTTAGAGTGGCTCAGAAAGTTTAGCCAAAGTGTCCCAGGCACTCCCAGGTTCGAAAGCCGGGGACTAAATCTACCCCGTACAGTCGGTAGCAAGGGAAGCCAGGCAGAACACAGTACCTTAAGCGGAAAGGATCCTCCAGCGGTGGCAGTTGTTCCAGGCAGTGGCAGCAGGGCTCGACGTCGGTCAGGGGAGAAGAAGTTCTCGCTGAAGAGCAGAAGAAGAGGGTCGTTGCACTGCCCGGGAAGAAACCAGCCGCGGAGTCCTCCGGTTAAAGGGTTGGTACCGACTTTCGCGGTATGGGGGTAAAGTGTGGTATTCCGGTTGCCGGGGTGCTTGGCACAGGCAAGGCGGCCACGAGATACCTCAAAGAACGGAAAGAAGGCGAAAACTGGTTGTCCCCACCAGTCAAGGGAAGGAGCCACTCCGTTAAGAGTTCTCCTCGGTCGTCGGGAAAAAATGGTGAGACGGTTCAGCAGGGCTCCACCGGGTGGTGTCGTCGAAGCAGGTCGGCTCAGCTCTTCCCTCGTCGGATTCTTGGTCCTGTGGCGACTTCTGAAGTCCCAGTCCCCAAAGCCCTGCTTTTATGCAGCAAACCCCCATTCACCCAGCCTAGCTGTCACTCAACCATGCTAAGTGGTGAGCCGGGCGGCTCACCACTTGGGCCAATCAGGACGGAGTGCGACTTGAGTTACCAAGGTAACTCAGTCCAGGGTGCCTAAATCCCCCTCCACCCCTCCTAAGTACCCCAGACAGAGTGGCACCACTTTGGAGGGCTTCTGTGGAGAAGCCCGCCAAAAGTGGAACAAAGGGCTCCACTTTGGGTCAGAGTTACAGAGGCGAACACCAACGCCATTTTAGAATCAAGTTTTGGCAAAAAGTCCCAACCGGAGTTATAAAAATAAATATATAAACCGGCGGTATGTTTAAGGCTACCGTAAATAAATAATTAAATGTGTTAGCCTAAAACAATGGGAAATCCCATAGGGAAATATTCGCGGTCGAATATAAAAAGTAGTTTCCACTGCCACCAGCCAAAACTCGATCAGGGGGGACGGAGACGTGCCCCCTCGACTAACAGACCCTGGGGCAATCGAATTGCCCCAGCCAGTACGTCCACAATATGATGGTTTGTACTGGTTCTGTTCAGGATTCAAGACTAGCAAAGTCTTTGGTGACTTTACATGCCCTGGGAGACAGTAGTCAGTCCCAGGGTATGGAGTCTATGTTGGGGAGTCCCTAGGACACCCCTGGGTCACGGCACAGAGGGTGCTGTGTGACCCACATCACAAAAATACATGAGGCCCTATGGAGTAAGAGACCCCATAGCCCATTCAACACAAGGTTTAACCAAGAAAACACACTTCAACATGTCCAAGAGTGAGGGTAAAAGAGTCTCACTCTTGGCAGGAGAAAAAAATTAAACCCCAGAAATCCAGCAAAGCTGCTGGGGGACTCACTAGGTAGGGAAATTCAGCCTAAACAGAGAATTCTCCCTAACAGGCATCATGACAGTACCCCCCCCTCAAGGCCCCTCCCAAGGTCTTTTCCTCGGGGGGTTTTGGTTTGTGCGGGAATCTTCGATGGAATCTTTGAATTAATCGTGGTGCGTGAACATAGTTACTGGGTTCCCAAGATCTTTCCTGAGGTCCATATCCTTTCCAATCAACAAGATAGAAGAGTTTCGACTTAACTATCTTGGAATCTAAAATGTCTTTCACTTCGAATTCTAATTCTCCATCAATTTGGACAGGGCCTGGGGGCTCAGACAGTCTGGTTCCAGGTTGTACTGGTTTTAGAAGAGATGCGTGAAAAACGGGATGAATCCGCATGTTGGATGGTAAATCGAGTTTAAAGGCCACTGGGTTGATAATAGCTTTGATGGGGTAAGGCCCAATGAATCTGGGATTAAAAGTTCGCTGACCCTTGAGGGGTAGATGTTTAGTTGCTAGCCATACCTGATCTCCTACTTGGTAAGGAGGAGTTTTACTTCGGTGCAAATCAGCGTTTTCTTTATACTTTTTCTTGGCTTGCTGTAAGTGGGTTGTAGCTTCTTTGAAGGCTTGGGTTATTGTGGAATGTAGGTGATTTACTGCAGGCATCTCCAGGGTCAGAGGTGGATCTAGGTCAGAGGTCCGAGGATGGTGACCATACAGGGTATAAAAAGGAGTCTGTCCGGTTCCAGAATGCACTGAATTGTTGTATGCATATTCTGCAATCCAAAGGATGTCCTTCCAATTCAACTCGGATTGGTGTAACATGCACCGCAGATATTGCTCGAGAGTCTGATTGGTTCTCTCGGTTTGTCAGTCGGTCTGGGGGTGGTGGCTGGTGGATAACCGCACGTCTATTTGTGCTAGTTGGCAACATTTCTTCCAAAAGTGGGAGATAAATTGACTTCCACGGTCTGAGACTAATATGGAAGGGAAACCATGTAACCGCACTATATTTTCCATAAATTCCTTGGCCAAGGTGGAAGCTGACGGCAATCCTTTTAAAGGGATAAAATGGGCCATTTTGGAGAATAGATCCACTATTACGAGAATCGTGTTGTAACCACCACAAGGAGGCAGGTCAGTTATAAAGTCCATTGACAAGGTGTGCCAAGGTGCTGGTGGAATGTCCAAAGGTTGAAGTAGGCCGGCTGGCCTTTTCTTTTGACTCTTAGTGCCGGAGATATGGCGTCGACCCGAAGTGAAACAGTTCTGGATGAGCGCTCAGGTAATGTCTTTGCATTCGCTCATTCAATGTCTTTGTCTTTTTTCCCCATAGGGGCCGGGGTCCGGAGATGCCAGGAAGCGGCAGGACCCGAAATGCAGTGGGAATAATCCAACAGGTAAGACTTAAAAGGAAACTGAGCTTTCCTTATTCCTTTTCTCCCTCTCACCTTTGTTCTTGTCTTTTTTCCTCTAGGCGCCGGGGCGTAGCTGAATCCGGAAGATCGCTGCTGAAGATGGAAGCGCCTTGCAAAGGTGAGTAAAATGCAGCGCTGCAGCGATCGAAACGAAAGGCCTTTAAAATGATGTCTTCCTTTTCAGGGCCGTTGGAGAAATGACTCCGGGATGCAGATTTAGCAGGTAAGGGCTTTTCTTCTCCTATTCTCTTCCTTTCTCCCGTTGCAGGTGTTCCAGGGTGCTGGCAGGCGTGGCTGAAGTCAGGATGCTGGAGCTGACACGGTGAGCGTCCAGCTGCTAGGTGCAGAACAACGCGAAGCATGTGTGGCTGTTCGGGTGAGGTTTAAATAGCCTTGGAAGAAGTTCCTGGTATGTATCCTTCCACCAATCAGGTATGTATCCTTCCCCGACCACACCCGGGTGGTGAAGTAGTCCTACAGGTTAAGTAGTCCCATTCAGGCCTCAAGAGGGCCTGGATGAAGCAGCAAGGTCTGCATCAGGTAAGTGTGCACCCAAGCACTTAAACACATATCCTCTTCTATGAGCCTGGCGCCTAAAGCGCCAGGACTGGGGTCCGCTATGAGCCTGGCGCCTAAGGCACCAGGACTGAGTCCAAAGGGCCCCGACTTCGGCCCGCTGAGACTTCCCTGGGGAAAATGATGTCTGCCTCTGGGGTTGCTGGGCCCGGCCTGGCTCCTTAGAGGTAGGCATCATGACAGTGCTGGTATTGCGTGAAATGGGGGCATTTTGCAAGGGAATGCATGAACAAGCCTGGGAGGGGATTTCATTAAGGGCCATCACCTCCAGGGTAGGGATTCCAAGGGCCTCAAGGAATGGGGCAACAGCAATTTGGGAGAGGGGGACAAAATGAGTTTCCTTATGGGGCTGACAGGCAAGGACAAAGTGGGCAACTACAGCAGGATGAGGGAACACAGTTTAACAGGATGGCAGGGAGAACAGGTGCCCCATTCCAAGGAGTTACAATAACGGTGGTGGCCCTTTTTCATTCACCTGGACAAACACATTGTGATTAGGAGCACCCACAGAGAGCAGTCGTTTGTACAAGACTCTGGGTAAGTCTCTCGTAACCAGGACTAATGTCTGGCAGAGGGACTCCCAGGACCCCCCCTTGTTAATTTGCATATTTAAGTAACTTTGGGTCTCACCCTAAGTTACTAGGGGAATCCAGACGTGGACCCCTTGCTCACTATTCTTAGAGAGGCACAGATCCACCCTACTATTGAGGTCCAACCAGACCGAAACACGTGTCTGGGGTTTCTTTTGGTACTCTTGTTCAGAGGAGAATTGCCTAGCATTTCGGTGCTGGACTGCCCCAGGGCAGGATAAAGACTGATATGTTTGGGATATTTCTTCTCTGTGAAAGATAGTGAGCTAAAGACTCTGGGTAAGTCTCTCGTAACCAGGACTAATGTCTGGCAGAGGGACTCCCAGGACCCCCCCTTGTTAATTTGCAATAGGAGGGACTATACTTGCGACAACTCATTTTTGCAAATGGAGAAGAATATTACCAGATAGGGTGGCGGCAGTACGCGCCACCCCTAGGCCCAGTACTGTGAAGTAAATGTAGCAGTTTTTTGGGTTTATGTAATTATTGTAGGGCATGGATCTGCGCAGTCCACACAACGTCACTGTTACAAAGTCTCACGGAAGGACAGAGGACTTGGAATGGACTGAAGAAATGGCTAGACAATTTGAGGACTTAAGCTATTTGCACAGCCCCTGTTTTAGCAACTCTGGATTATATACAGGAGTTTTATTTATTTTCCCACTCTGATGAACGGCTCATGCATTGATGGGAGGAGACATATATGTTGATGGGTCATAAATAATTGACCAGGTGATGGGATGGAGGCACACAGAAGCGGTAGTGGTGCGCGGTAAGGGGGGGGGGGATATTGACCACCCCTGTAGAAAGCAAGACCATAGTTCAAAACACAGTATTATCCATATTACAACTGGACAATTATTACCTGGGGAACTGATCAGCCCCAGGTTTGAAAGTCCATATGAGGTGGTGTTCTGTACTCCTCTCGCGGTCCGTATGAAGGAGTTAGATATTCGATCCGATAAAAGGACTTATGTGCCCAGATGCCCCTGGGCAGGGTGCGCAATATAAATAAACAAATACAAATACTGGGTCCATCTCTCGGATGTCCGAAGAGCACCTGAGACAAGGCAAAGCTCAAACAGAGTACAATAAAGGATACATGCCAGGGGGGTGTGCAGTGGCACACGCCTGATTTTATTATTTTTTTTCATTTTTTGAGGGTCCAGAACCCGGTCGGCCCTGGTGGAAAAAGGGTCTGTCTCCCCCTCCCCCTCCCCCTCCTGATAACTTTTTTCTACTCTCCAGGAATAAGCAAAGATGGCTGACCAACCTCTCTTATATAGGGATAATGACAATAAAGATGTTATGTATTCTAGTAATGTAGTATAATATTGTTTTGTGTGACACTGGTCGCGGCTGTTGGAGTGGATGAAGGTATGTCTGTTATATGGGGTGGCCATATAAAGGGGGTGGGGGGGGACAGTTGGAAAATAATGCAAATATTTCTATAAAAAAGGAAATACAAAATGGCTCACTTTTTGCCGGCCACCCCTACAAGTTTTCTTAGACGAATGAAACAGGAAGTATGAATGATATATGATTTATATAAGGGGTTGGGCTTTGATGCCATTTCTGACATCCAGTATTTAGAAACATTGAATAGCCGGTACCCTGATATGCGCCCTGCAGGAAAGAAAATAATCAATGAAAGCCGTTACGTATGGGCACTTATCCCGCACGCATCAGGGGGTTCTAAGGTTTTTAGTTCCACATCCAGTCCCAATTACAGAGGCACAATGCCTGGTACATCTTGCACTATGGGTGATAAAGGGCACATTCCAGGCACACAGCTTGCAGTTGAGCATTGATCTATACCCAGCGTTATGCAATGGCAACACAAAATACCGCCAGTGTCTAAAAGTACCATATTTTTCCTTGGGAGGTTACTCTAATGGCAATGACAAATGGCACGGCACCACAGTGACGTGCCAGGCAGATGGACTGATCGAGTACAGCGGAGAAGCAATATATCTCAAATAGAGACTATGTGTGCGCAAATATGGTCCAGACACATCAACAATGAAGAAGCCAGTGCGAATACATAGGGCCATAGACTCAAAGAAGGAACAGTACCTGTTTTGGCACAAACACACAGTGCAACCACACTCTTGTGATCCCTGATATGACAAAAGTTACGGCAGTGGTGATGGATTACTACTGGGTTTGTGGCCTACTTGCACCTCACGCTCTCATGGAGGGGCCAAGCGTTTACTGGCCACCCTGCACTCAGTGCTACTACTAATCCTGGAAAAACACCTGAAGGGAGGAGAAATGCCTGTCGAGGTGCCAACAGCCAGTCCAGCACCTAAAGAAGCAGAAACAAGCTTGCAGATCACACAAGAATTTGGTATGCTGCCAGAAAAAGGACGATTTCAATGGCAGGGAAGAAAGAAGAGCTCAAACTGTCTCAAAAGACTCTTACGCACTGCTCATAGGAATACCTGACACGTATCGGCCTTTTAGCTCAGCTGAGACTTTCTTTTCATCTTTTTTGGCTCCCGGGGTACAAGCAGATGCTGCCCTTTTTAACCCCCGGAGGATGACGAGAATGGGTCACTATCCCACGTCATGAAGGTCTGTGCACAATCAAGGTGTTCAAATGAAGAAAGAAGGTGGAGTTCAGAACACAGATTGGCTATCACGTGCCTATGATTGGGTCCTGTCATGGCTGGAGGCAGCAGTAAAAATCCTGTTATCGTGTTGGTCTTGGTCCCCTTCTGCATGTGCAATTGGGTCTCCAATGTTGTGTTCATATAGTCTCTAATAGTGCAAAGTTGATGGTATCAATTGGGGGATCTAAAACACCTTGCCATAAAATAAACAGCGAAATGTAAACTAATATTTCTGGGGTTGTAGATATGTCAGGTGGGGATGAGTTTGTTACTGTAGAAGTAACGAAAGGGGGGAATGTTGGGGAGAAGCTAGCGCCTTCCAGCACCTACCACACCCCCCCCACCCCCAAGCGCTTTACAATTAGGCAAGACTTCTCTAAGCACTATAGCACCGAGAAAACCTTTTTCATGCAAATATACCCAGCCGTGGACAGGTACTAAATTAAGATAGTTAGTATTTAAATAGAAGGTGCAAATAACCATTAGTTGAATACACTTGTAAATGTTATGATTCTATGTACTTTTAAAATCTCAGCACACACAGAGGTAGGCTGTGGGCCAAAAGGAAAGTGGCCTGCGCTGTGGCAAGCGCTAAAAAAGGATCGGAGAGCATGCAGTGTTGCGTCACCGATGCTAGCTCAGGCAGAGCACACGAAGTGGCTGAGCAGCTGTTTCCTGTACATCAAAATCCCATGTATACTAAGAATAGGGGTGTACATGCTAAATGCATGAAATACAACATTATGGAAAAACAAGGTTTTAAGTGGAATTACTGGACCAGATAAAAGTATGAGAATAATGAGTGAAGTGTGGAGAGTACAGCGGGAAGGTGTGTTTATATATAAATGTTTATAATGTAGCAAAATGATGATAAACAGGAGATATAATGTATTCTTGCATAGTTAGCAGTATGTTAAGTAGTTTGGCCCAAATGGAAACCCGGCCATGCAAGAAGGAAGACTGCAGCATCCCTTGTAAGGGAAGGAGTTCAGTTTTGGATGAGCCATGCCAGGATCCAGTGACCAAGCCAAACAGTATATAAGGGTCCTGCTTGGCACCAGTCTGGAGGAGCCTGCCGATGGAGAGGGACAGAATGCCGGTCGGGGAGCACAGTTCTTTGTCCACCGAGCCCACCCCCATCCTCATTTTAGTACAGATTAAAGTTGTTATCCTTGCAAAATGAAGACTCTTGGCCTTAATTCCCTCGAGGTGTGAGCATTAATTTGGTGTGAGCATAATTAAGGGGTACCCGTATACTTAAGGGGGTACCCCTGTTGGTTGGGCTACCTTTCACACTCATACCTTGGTATGTACAACTGTTACCATATGTAATTGCCATCTTTTTAAAGTCCTACTTAGTATAGGTGGTTTGAACTTCTGGTGGGAACTCTTTTGCAAAATGCCAATAAAAGGACAGTAAAAGAAAAAATGAAAGGCAATGAGCCTACCAATAACAGATGCCCACTTCCACTTCTAGGGTTGCTAGTCCAGAGGCCTCCAGCTGGCACCAGCTTTTATAATTCAACGTAATATAACAGGCAAGAGACAAGAATAGAGTACTCACTGAGCAGCAGACAAGATGTAGTGCATGGCAACGTCTCCAAACAGGAGCATCAAAGGCTTGCGGTCCTCCAACTTCCCCTGCACACAGAGGGAAAAGGTTACAGACAGAAATGGGCTTTCCTTATAACATTCACTGCTCTCATTTCTTCCAGAAGTATACAGTGGCTTCATCATTCTCGTTCAGAGTAAACAAACAAGGGTTGCCCATTTAGCGCATCCAGAAACACAGGTTAAACTGAAAGTAGAAAAGAAAAAAGGTTTCTGGGTGAACTGGTTCACATTGCATAAAGACAGGTGGAGACTTTAGATAGGTACCTCAAAATGTATTCCAAGAATACATATTCTTTGTTAGACTAGAATCGATCAACAGAAAAAAAGAAAGACAATTAAAGACTAGTGCTTCTTCAGGCATTCAGGAGTTTGTAAATGTTTTGTTCTTAGGAAGCAATGTGAGAAAGTCAATAAGAAAGCCACAGTTTTAGAGAGTAAAAGGAAGGCAAGTGTCAGATCTATTCCATAGGTGCATCCAAAAAAGCATCCAAGCCCACGAACACCAGAAGGGACTCCCTTGAAGGGCTCCAACTCCTGGATCGAGACCCAGACCTCCGAGAAAGATGGATGCAAAGAAGGATTTAAAACTCAAAGGTAGCAGGCGCCCCTCTCTCGGAAGAACAAGGCATGATAACCTGTTCAGTGGCTGTTAACCACATTGAGAGTTCGCAGCCATCTGCTTTTTGCTCACTGTACCTTTCACAGATGGGAAATTTCCATTTGCATATCAGTCTTTGTCCTGCTTAGAGAGGCATCAGCTTCACCTCACTGATGATCCCCAACAAGGGTGAAACACGTGTATGGGGTTGCTGGTGGTACTCTCGTTCAGGTTGGGATTGCCATTGCATTTCGGTGCTGGACTGCCCCTGGGCAGGACAAAGACTGATATGCAAATGGATATTTCCCATCTGTGAAAAGCACAGTGAGAAAAAGCAGTGGCTGCAAACTCTCAAGTGGTTAATAACCACTGAACAGGTTATCAAGCCTTGTTCTATCGAGAGAGGGGCGCCCGCTACCTTTGTAAACCAAGGATTTAAAACTAATGCAAGTCCCTGGTAATAAGAGGTGGGGGCTTCAATGGGACTTCTGCCCCAACACTCACCAAGTACCCCGAGAAGGTTCCAACACTGGCTGACAGCTAATAGCTCTTGGAGTTCCCATTTTTTGCCCGACTCTTGGGTCGTGTCTGATGCCTAGTACATCAGTGAAAAGCCTATGCTTCTGGCTAATGGCTCTCATGAAGCCCAGATTGCGACTGACTAATACTGGTTTTGGCAAACTTAAAGTTATGAGAAAGATTCGGCTGCTGTTCCCTGTCGACAGCCAGACCAAGGTAGTCCCAGTATTGCCGAGTTGATCACAGGACTATTGCAATGGAGCTTATCTAGGGGAACCTAAATATTTGTTACTGGGCTGCATGTGCTTCAAAATTCAGCAGCCAGGCTAGCTCCGAATGCCCCTAGATTGACCCCTTCGGCTGGTCTGTTGTGTCATCTCCATTGCTTATCAGTGAACGCCAGAGTTGAGTTTAAGATTCTCTGTGTTACTCATCGGGCTCTTCATGATACTGGGGCCAAATACTTGAAAAACAAGGTTGAATGTTAACATCCCACTAGATGCCTTTGTTCATCCTCGCTTGCGCTCCTTAGAACACGGAGGTATGAGCGAACGCGGGTAGGTGGTCACTCCTCGGTGCTTGTTCCTACTTCATGCATTGGGCTTCCTCTTTATGAGCGCTATGGAGGATTTTTGCCATTTCGTAAGGCTCTTAAAACCTCTCTCTCAACTGTTCTCTTTCTTTGCCAGGGTTTTCCCCCATATAATGTCCACCTAGACGCCTATGGTCCTTAGTTGCGCTTTATATTTCTCGATACAATACAACATTCTGAAAGCCTCCTTGATGTGTTTACACACCTATAAACAATACCTCTTGCTTTAACTCCTTAAGTGCCAAGGACGAGATATCTCGTCCATCGCACTACGTTTTGCAGTGCCAATGACGAGATATCTCATCCTTTTTGACACTTCACTTTGTGCGATCGCTGCAAAACAATAGGACCAAGAGTAGGACTTAAAGTAATACCCCAATGCATACCATAAAGGCCTACTAATGTATTAAAACAGCTTGCACCCGTGAGGACGCCAAAACAAAATAGCAATAATTTGCAGCCTATACATTAAAACCAATGGAGGGTGATATAACCACCCTACGGCACTCAGGTCCTGGGAGCCTTCTGTTAAATACAACACCATATCTTCTTAAGGAATGCAAAAAGGATGCAGTGGCAGCGGGGCTGCAGCAGAAGCACCATCTTACCACCAAAATAAATTATTTCTTTTACATTTATATAGCGTACATGCAGCCAAAGGCATCGCGGCACTGTTACTTGTGGCAGACTTAGTTACGAAAAAGTTACATACATGTGATGGAAAACATATCGGGAGTACAGTTACTTTCTGAGTTTGTGGTACATTCTCTTTACATTCTATACGCATTCATATACAGATATTAGCTACAACATGAGAATGAGTAGAGGTTCTGTCTTGGATGAGTTTTAGATGAAGAGCATAGTTTTCAGCGACTTACAGAATGCTAGGTGAGAGACTTCTGCCCTCAGGGGTGGTGGTAGGGCATTCCAATGCAGTGCTGCTAGGTACGGGAAGCTGATCCCGCCTGCTCTGGCTCTTTTGACTCTGGGGATCGTGAGCATGTTTGCATATGGAGTTCTGGTCTGTCTGGAGGATGTAGTGTGGTGGATACTCTCAGAGAGGTAGGGTGGAGCAGTGCGGTGGATGCACTTATGGGTGATGGCAAGTGCTTTAAAGAGGACCCTTTCTTTCACTGGGAGCCAGTGTGCCTCTTTCCTAGCTGACGTGATATGCTCTTTCTTGGGTATTCCCGTGGGTGCTCTCAAAGCGCTGTTTTGTATAGTCTGAAGTTTGGTCATGTTTTTGGTAGAGGTGCCCAGGAACAGTGCATTACAGTAGTCAAGTCTTGATCCTGTGATGGCTCTAGCTATTGTAATGCAGTTATCCTTCGATAGGAAAAGTCTGGCTGCTTTCAGCAGTTTGGCATGGTATGCTGCTGTGGAGGTGATGGCGTTTACTGGCCTAGTCATCGTTAGATTAGAGCCTAGGTAGACGCCTAATGTATTTACTGAATTAGCCACTGGGATTTTAATATTATCAATCGTAAAACGACTAAATTTGGAGTCATGGTTCTTGAGTGTTTCCTTGGAGCCTACTATGAGTAGCTCGGTTTTGTCTCAATTGAGGCATAGGCCATTGGCTGCCATCCATGCTTGAATCTGGTTGTGTATGTGGTTAAGTGTCTTTGAGTCAGTGTCGAGAGTGAGGAGGATCTGGGTATCATCAGCGTAGTTAGTATACGAGATGCCCAGGGAGTCAAGGATGAGGAAGAGAGGTTGTGTAAAAATATTGTAGAGGGTTGGTGAAATGCATGATCCTTGCGCGACGCCGCATAGAATGATGGAGGGCAAGGCAGAGGCAATGTCTGAGAAAACTTGCATAGTCCTCCCTTGCAAGAAGGAGGCGATACATGCAGTTGCACTGGGAGAGAAGTTGGCTGTAGTGGAAATGTGGTGGCATAGGACTTGGTGGTCGAGGTCGAATGCCACCGATAGGTCAAGGAGGAGGAGACTCATGCCTTTGGTTCCAAAGTCTCAAATGTGGCTGCCTAACCACATCTCCCGACTGAAGCTACATTTGGGAGTGGTGGCTTTTTTTTTAAACACTCGTTTGGAGGAACTAAGCTCCGGACCTGCACCATACTGATGCTACTTTCGTTTTTAAAATTTTTTTTTTAACTAATGCTTTCTGTTGCAGGTATGGGTTTTTGAGTTGCCAGAAGAGCAGATCCCAGAAAATCACTTTGTGGACAAGCCGCGGGTGAAATGGAGAATGGCACTGGGGAAAGGTACCAAATATCAAACCAGAAGTGTAATTAAAAAAAAGATATCGACCAAGCTGGCACAAAACTCCCTCAATGGTTGTAGAAGAGGAGTCTGGCTTCACTCGGAGGAGGGGAGTGGACAAGAATCAAGAGTTAAACCTACACAAGCACAATAGTTAATATGATGGAAAATACACACACACTATTATAAAAAAGTAAAACAGTGTTCAATAAGCACTGTCGGGTAAGTGAACACAGACTATACAGTATGTATAAAAAACGGTGGAAGTGATTTGAACCCCCTTAGCCACTTTACCCAAACACCAGTGGAAAGATGTACCCAACAGTAAAATAATTCTGATCTTTTAGTTTAGAAAGGAGGAGGCGACATAGTTACAGTAGCTAGAAAGGCCTAAAAAGAAAGAAGCAGGCACATGTATGCACAATTTAGCTTACATTAGAATGAAATGGGGATTTAGCAATCTAAAAAAAGGATAGAAAAATCACTAGTAAACTTTAAAAATATGACTTATGACAACTCCAGCATCCCAAGGTCTAGAAGCAGACATTGACAATTCACTGGAAAGTAAGAAATAATGTTCCACAGGTTTGTCCATAGGGTTTAATGGGCTAAGCCCAATAGATCTTTCATAGTTATAGGTGAAAGGTATGTACATACTACTTAGAGCACAAAAGGTGCAAGAGACGCGGCAGCCACCCAGGTAAAGAAGAGTTCCAGCGCATTGGTCCATTCCCAGGGTCCCCGAGGAGGGTGGCAGCAGTGTGAGATCTCACATCAAAATTAATAAGGTTGGGGGACGGGGCAGCACAGATAAATCCTCTGCTCCCGGAGACCTTGGAGGACAGGACTAACAGGATCGGCGTCTGCAATCCTTGGGACAACTACTCACTCTCCTACTTGGTAAGGAAACAGTCCAGGATGCACAGGTGCAGAGTAAGTTTCAAGCTCAGGATGAACATCGGTTCGGAGGCACAGGTGGCGTCAGGTTCAGGACCCATATCGAAGGCCCCTCTGAGGAAGATAACAAATTAAGGAGGGCAACACTGCAGCAGCAAAAGAGCAGTGAAGGGACTCTGCAAGCAGGTCAGAGGTAGCCCAGGTGGAGAGACCAATCAGAGGAAGCAAGAAACTGTCCCACCAACAAGAAGCAACGGCTGGAGGAGATGCACTGTGTTCATTGATGGAGCAGATCGAAGTGGAGAAGCAGCAAGCCACTGGGTTGCAGCATTCAGGCTCCTACCTTCTACCCAGCACAGGCTACGAAGGCTTCTCTGATAGCATCAGATCATGCAGGATGGAGATTCCATTAATGAGACCAGGAATAAACAAAAGAGCCAAGCAGATTCCTTAAACAAAGGCATCCCAATTAATCACGACCCGGACAGATCAGCAGTTTATAGGATGGAAGTGACATGATTTGTATCACCCCTACCTCCAGAGCCTTCCCTCCACCCTCAGAGGAGTGTCTTGGGGCTGTGGTAGGAGGCGGGGTAGGGAAAAGCATATCCCAGTCACTGTGCAGCAGTGAAGAGATTAGGCAACAACACCTGTAGTAGGCGGATAATCTCTTCCATCCGCCCAGGAGCGGTTTACCAATGTCACATTTTTATTGAACCCTTGGTGTGTAGTAAAAAAGGCATGTACAATATATAATACACAATACATTTAGATAGATGCCCCATTCTTTAGTTCATGTTCAAATACTTCTGACAGAACACTCCGTAATGAACACTTAATGAACGCTTCTTACGCTCTCATGTAAAATAGTAAATCTTGAGAAATATGTAATAAAGAAACATTGGTATTAATGTCACAATGCAAAACACACTTAAAATGCAAAAAAGTAATTAATGAAAAAGCTGAAATGATAGCCATTGCCTCTACCTCTAATCAAGACTAAGACTGATCAATCTTCTTCAAAAAGAAAATCACAGTCACCTTAAAAATCAACTACCTGACTCACCAAGTCGTGCTAGGCGATCACAAGAATCATGCTAGGCATTCTTCATAGAAGCACCTGCCTCAACAAATCATGGTAGGCAACCTCATAGAAGTATCTGCCTCAATCAATACCTTTCTCAATGTGATATCAATGGGGCAAAAAGCCCTTTATACTCACTAACTGTATAAGGGAGATGAGAGCTGGAGAAGACTGGATGCCTATAGCACTTTACACAATCCAGGAAAAATACCAAAACATTGCCAACAAATTGTCTAAACTTATCAAAAACCACCTATCAGAGCACTATCAAAAAAGCATAACAAATAGGGCAAAATGCTTTAAAGAGAATTAAATGTAAATTGGGATTAATGGTGCAAGGATGTAGCCAATGAAGTATAAGGTCTGCTCTTAGGTGGTGAGCTGATTTGCCTTTGTGGAGAAAAGCAAAATTATTCCCCATACAGCTCAATGAAAATCCAAGTTCTGTTCAACAGCCAATAGGTAGAGTCCTTTGGGACTTAAAATGCCTCAAAACAGTTACAAATCCATCTTAGTTGCTTTAAAATGCAGCCAGGAAAAGGGGAGTGACTTGACCCCTCCCTTCTGGAAAGCCTCTACTTCTCCTCCAGACCTACGCCTTCTGCCCCCTGGTCTTCTGCCACGAACAGCTGTGTGCAAGGCTTAGAGCCTGTCTTATTTATACTCTCTGGGCTCTGCACTGTCAAAGACTACCAACACCAAAGTTGTCTAAACAGAGGGAAGGGGGCAGGTAGCAGTGGTATCAGCGAACAACAGCTAGCTTGTGTAAACTAAAGCAAGGACGGATTAGCTCATCCAACAACTTCTGTCTGCTTGGCAACCTGAAGTTGTCGGGGGAGTTCTGTAGTCGCTTCATGGAGCCTGTTTTCCATTCGACAGAGGAGCTCAGAAGAGGCCAAACTGCTTCCCTTTGGCTGGTGGGAACAACCAGTCCCAAGACAAACTTTGAAACGAGACATCTTCCGAGATCCTAGGAGCTTCTAGAGCTGCAGAACCCCAATAGCAGGAGACCTGCTGCCCATTTCAAGTGCATCGTCATGGAAAGACAGAATCAGTTCAAATCTTTGCTGAAACCACAAGGACACTCCAAAGATCTGATCCAACTCGCCCAGACCACTTCACCAGAGTGTGGAACTGCAGGAAGCGAAGAAGATTGACTTGGCGATCCATGTCCTTTCTTGGTGCTGCTGAAAAGGTACCAAAAACTGCAGAATGAACCAATATGTTGCTGAAAATCGTGCTACATATCCTCCCTCGAGACTGCTGCTGAGACACACCATCCATTGTCCTCTGGCTTCCTTCCGTCTTCAGACCAAGGAAGCCAGAGGTCGGGTCCAGAGCTGCCACATCGTGGAGAAGGTAACACAGACACTTTCTTAAAACCCAAGGTACTGTGGGGAAAAAAGGTATTGCTCACCTGATTCCAAGAAGTCGCTCCAGAGCGTTGGAGTGCACGTAGCAGTGTCCAGGGCAACCCCCTCTTAGCTCTGACCCAAGCCGCTGCTTGCGTCTCCTTCTAGAGTCCGTTTTTAAATCTCCTTTGTTAGTTGCTAACTTGCTGCTTCAATAACTTTAGACACTAAGAAATCCACAGAAACGCCTCATAATTCGCGGTTTGCCAAGACTTCAAGTCCTTTCCGAACAGCTTCTAGCTAAGGTTGCGTTTCTGGACTTTAAAGAGTTGCCAGGCGAAGAAACCATCTCTAGAACCTTGAATTGAGCTCTTGTTGCACTAACCACTTCCCTTTAAGTGACTTTTCCATATGTGTTTGCAGAGTAAATGCATTACTGTATGACCTGTTGGAAACTGCATGAGTGTGCAATTAACGATGATACGATAACCTTGCCTTTCCCTTAACGTTGCTACAAATGTAACCGCGAACAAGTAAAGTGAAACTGCATTATCTAGGATTCCTAAGTGTTCTACCAAAAACATCTGAAGTATTTAAAGTGACTCTGGTGTAGACATAATAAATATATATATTTTATATAAATATATGTGTAAGTGCTTCTTTGTTGTGCCGGTCTAGCTAAGATTCAGTCTACAGCTCACATCTTCCTCTTAAGATAAGCCTGACTGCTTGGCCACACTACCAAGGTGTGAGCTAGTACAGACTGATGCTAAGAGAAGGGGACAAACCATTGGGATAGCTTACTAAGTCTTACTGCCATTAGGACTTTATGAAAACTCCCCTAACACTACCATATTTGGGCATTTGACTACTAATGTGGTAAAAGGACTACAGCATGCTGTATCCAATATAAGACATATGGCTGCCACCAGCCCACTACTCAACACACTCCAAGTAAGAAATCGCCAAGACACAATATGGAGTGTTATAAAAAATAAAAATCACCCCAGTCTAGTTGGCCATACTGAATACTAAAAATATAGATTTTTAAATGGGGTACTTCAGTAGTAGTTACATGAATTACAAAAATTCTACTATAAACCAAACACCAGCAAAACGTTTAGGGTACTTACAAAGTTAGACAAACAAACCCCAGATATGTTATTTGGCCATAGCAGTAAACCACAGTTTTATACAACATGACCAGTGCAGAAGGAGGGTTCTGAAGAAGTGTGGTAAAGGAAAAAAGGGCACCAGACCTTGGGTATTGATGGGGCCTCTGAAAAGAAACCTTTAACTCTTACTAAAATCATGCGGCTTCAAGACTCCATCACCGATCACTTGCAAAGCGCCATTCTATTACGCCTAGTAAACACAAGCTGCATCTTTCCAGAGATGGTAAAAGTTTAATCACCTTCCGGTTGACAGCGATGAGAAGACACTCTGCCGCCTCCACTTGCAGTTCAGACTCATTTAATAGGAGGCACAGCATCTCCAGTAGTTTGCAGTTCCCATCTGTGATGTGGTTCATGGACACCCAATCAATATATCCAGCAAGGGTATTGAGCGCTGCAATCCCCACGCGGCAGCATGACTGGGCCTGTGCAGACATAGAAGCAAGGTGGTTAACATTGCGATCGCTGGACGGGGATCATGGGATGTTACATTAAAAGGAGTTGCCAGAAGTGAGCCAATCGAGACAAACTGATGTCCAGTACATGAATGGTCGCTGTTCTTACCTGTGATATGATATTTTATTTGTATCGTGCTCGTACACAAGTGTTCCAGAGCGCGACTAAGCAAGGGAGGGGAACAGGGGAGAACAACACAACAACGATCTTGCTAGGCCCAGTGACATTGAGAACGCGCAAGTGCATGTGAAAGGGAAAAAGGGAAAAAGTGCATGGAAGGGGGAGAGTGGAAAGTGCGGAGCAGAGGAGAGCAGAATAAATAATAAATATAACATAGAGGTAATAATCAGTGGTAGTGCAGCCAGCAAGTGGCAAGTGCTGTGTTTAAGGCAGCAGACTGAGTAGTCTGATAAGTGCAGAAAAAGAAGAAAAAATGGGGGCGTGGGGGCTCTATGGGTATAGATACAGTCCCCAGTGTAAGGGATGGCCGGGAGGCAGTGCAGGAGGGTGGCAGGGTGAGCAGGTACCTGGGCCCAGGGGACAGAGGGTGGCCAGGTGCACAGTGCCAAGAGAGCAGATCAGCAGGGGAGAGCGGGAGTGAAGGCAGAAGCAAAGAGGAAGGTCTTGGGGTGCTACCGGAACCGGAGATGGTTCTCAAGTTTTAGAGTGGCAGGGAGGCTGTTCCAGAGGGAGGCCCCAGCCGAAGATAGAGATCTACCCCCAGCACGTTTCTTTGAAAAACGATTGACCCGGAGGGAGTTAGAGGAGCGAAGAGCTCGAGAGGGGAGGTATTTGCGGAAGGATAGCTGAAGGTATTTTGGACCCAGGCCCCAGAAAGCCTTGTGGACTATGTAGAGGGTTTTGAATTTAATCCTTGTATCCACTGGGAGCCAATGGAGTGATTTCAGAGCTGGAGAGATACGATCCCTGGGCTTGAGGCCAAGGACAAGTCTCGCAGTGCTGTTCTGGATAAGTTGTAGAGGGCGGAGAGTAGAGGGCAGTAGATTTAGAAAGAGGCTGTTACAATAGTCCAATTTAGAGAGAACCAGGGCTTGGCAGACAGTGAGCTTCTGAGGGAAGGAGAGGAAAGGCAGAGTACCTCTGAGGAGGTGCAGTAGGAAGTTTGACTTTTTAAAGACCTCCGAGATATGGGCAGAGAAGGAAAGTGTGGAGTCGAAGATGATCCCGAGGTTCTTAGCCTCGCAGGTAGGGGTAGGTGGAGGGCCAAGGGAGGCCGGCCAGAGTGAGTGAAAAGGATGGAAATGGTCTGCCGATGAGGAGGATCGCAGTCTTGTTGGCATTCAGTCTAAGGTAATTTGCGGCACACCAATCTTGAATGGCAGTTAGGCAGTCAGAGATGAGAGGGGGCGAGGAGGTGGCTGAGGGCAGTCGGAAAATTAGTTGAGTGTCATCAGCGTAGCACTGGAAATTTGAGCAGAAAAAGGAAATGCAGTGGGCGAGAGTTGCCAGGTATTAGTTGAAGAGCCAGGGTGAGAGGTTAGACCCCTGGGGAACCCCACAGATGGAGAGGAAGATAGATGATAGGAAGGACCCCAGTTGGACCTGGGAGGGCCGATCAGATAGTAAAGCGGTCAGCCAGGCCAGAGAATGATCAGTGATACCCAGGTTATCACGGAGACGGTCGAGCAGGATGGTGTGGGTCACTGTGTCGAAGGCAGAAGAGAGATGTTAGAGTCCAGGTTGGAGAGCAGATCTTCACGGATGTTCATGAGAGCAGTTTCCGTGCTTCTCGCCGCTCTGAAGCCAGACTGGTGGTCATGAAGGCAGCCAACAGAATCTGAGTGAAGGTTAAGCTGAGAGATGGCCAGCTTCTCCAGGAGTTTGCCCAGAAAGGGGGTAATGGAAATTGGGCGGTAGTTAGTCGGACACGAATGATCAGCTGTGGGTTTCTTGAGAAGAGGATGCACAAGTGAGTGCTTCAGAGGGGAGGGGGAAGGATCCTGAGGCAAAGGGGTGGTTGCAAAAATCAGTAAGGGCCGGGGCGAGGGTGTCAATGTGGTCCTTGATTGTTTTAGAGGAGCAGGGATGAACCTGTTGACGAGGCTTTCATAGATCGGACTTGTCTAGCGACCTCGTCAGGGGAGAAAATAGGAAAGGAAGTGAAGGACGGTGGGAGGGTGGTTAAGGGGGGGTCTGCAAGCACAGACAGAGTGAATGGGAGGGGCAGGGGAGGAGAGGGTGGACAGGATGTCCTGGGTTTTTGAGATAAAGTGTGAGGCAAGGGCATTGCAGAGAGCCTGGGAGGCAAGAGGAGGGGTGGAGACGGCCGCAGGGTTAGCAAGCTCCTTGCAGATTTTAAAGAGTTCGGCCGAGTTGTTAGATGACACAGAGACACAGGCTTGAATGTGGGCTCTCTTCTAAGTGCGGACAGAGTCGGTATTGCCTTTGTAGCAGGCGACAGGCCAGTTTGTCAGAGGATGAGCAAGAAGCCCTCCATGTCCTCTCAGCCGCCCTACACTTACGTTTAAGTGTAGCTAGGTCAGAGTCATACCAGGAATTACACTTGGCTTTTGACTTCAAGCGGATCCTCATGACAGGGGCAAGAGCGTCAAGTGGGGGGGAGAAGGTAGCAGCAAAAGCCTCTGCTGACACGCTTCATTGGTCGGATGTCCGAGAAAGTAAGTGGCAGTGTTGGGGGGGGGGGGGTTGGCTTGGGGTGAAGAGAGAGATATGGGAGGAGAGAAGGCAGTGGTCACTCCAGGAGAGTGGAGTGGTCAGGGGGATAGAGAGGGGGAGGCCAGGGGAGATGAAGACATCAAGTGTGTGACCTGCAGAGTGCGTTGGGCCAGAGGGGAGGATAGGGAGGGAGAGGGAATCACAGAGTTTGCGAAAGAGCAGAGATGAGGGGCAGGGAGAATTGAGGTGGATGTTGAGGTCACCAAGGAGGAGTGGTTGAGGCCAGGAGGGAGGAGGAGAGGTTAGCCCACTCAGAGAGAAAAGAGGCGATTTGCCCAGGGGGGCGTAGAGAGTAGCAACAGTAAAAGTGGCTAGGAGAGATTGAGAGCCTGCAGACAAGGCATTCAAAAGAGAACATTTGAATGGGAATGATAGTGGCAGGAATCCACTCTGGAAAGATCAGGGTATGCCCCATTCAGGTCGAGTGGGTCTGGGTGCGGAGAGGATCTTGTAGCCCTCAGGGAGTAGAGTGTCAAAGCTCGTGACAGAGTTGGCCATGAACCATGTCTTGGTAAGAACGAGGACATCAAGGTCCAGTTCTTCAAGGAGGTGGCAGATGTCAGAGGAGTGTGACAGCAGAGCGAGTGTTGAGAGTGGCAAGATGAAGAAGGTTGCCGGCCTTAAAGACCTTCCGGGGAGGGGTACAAATCAGTGGTATGCCCTGCGGAGATGTGGAGGTAGCCTGAAGAGTGGCATAGGAGGAGGAAAAAGCGGAGGAGGAACAAGTGGGTAAGGTAGCCAAGGAGTGAGAGGAGGCGACAGCTGGAGATGAGAGGAAGTTGATGAGGCAAGGGAAACGCCTATCGAAGAGGAGGAGATTGGCCTGAGGACCTTGGACCATGACAGTGCCATTTAGGTAGACATTAAGGATGACTCTGGAGGAGTCGAAAGAAGCCATTAAGACATCCCAGCGAGTGCCACCATTAATGGGAGAGGAGGAGATGTCAGCGAGGGTCTGTCTGGAAGAGGCACTGGTATAGGTATCAGCGATAGGGAGACCAGGGTTGGAGGCCAAGAGATGCTTTTTAAATTTCTTTTTACCAGACTTACTGAGAAGGGAAGGATAGTTGATAGAGAAGCAGTTGGAGTAGATGGGAGAAACAGAAAGCGCCATGAGTGGAAAAGGGAGGAGGCAGAGGGAGGAGTAAGCAATTAAAGTAGTATTGAACAGTCACTGGGCTAGCAGGTTACAATCAATGGGCAAAGTTAGATGCAAAAATATACCAGAGTTTGACTTTCAGGTAAATGCAAAAATACACCCAAGTTTGACTCGTTAGATGGTAGAGGTGAGTGTAGATAAAGCTTTAAATGAGTGCATAACAGGAGGGGAGTTTCGAGTACCCTGTGGCAATATGAATTTGTCCGCTACTCATAAGCCAATGTAAGTTAATTCAGTTCTGGGGACTTCTAATTTTGGCAAATAAGCAGTAGCAGCTGGTGTTTTATTTTGATTGGGGAGGCAAAAACATTTCCTATGAATATGCAGGAGCGACGAAGCGTAGCGAGGGAGCCTGGAGGAACCAACGAAGGTTTGGGAGGTTACCCACCCACTTTCCCCACCGAGAACAGCTTCTAAATAATGGCTTGAAATGGTGCATTTTAAACCACACTTTCTGTGAAAAATTGGACAAAAAGCCATACAGTTTATGAATCTGTTCAGTACGGTAATGCTACAAAATATCAAACAGATGGAAAGTCACCAACATTAGACGGGAGCATTTTCCAAGTCATGTTCATGATGCACTTGACTTGCCACAATATATGCCAGTATTCTTTGAGTGTACAAAAACATTTCATGCTAGCTGTGTTTATACAGGTCTGTGCTGGCAGACTAAATCAATATACGCCAGTATTCCCACATAAGAACATACGCCCGTTAGCTTTGACCACAGTGCCAGTGATAATATAAGGAAACATGTCCATGCTAGCTCTGCCAATATATACCAGTATACCCACGTAAGAACATGCAGCTGTTGGCTTGGTCCAGAATGCCAGTAAGAAAATACCATGCCAGTTTAAGAAAAGATGGCCACAGGGGGTGCATCAATTCAGGCCAGTATGCCCGCATAAGAACACTCATGCTGGATTTTGCCAACGATGCCATTAATAAAAGGTCATGCCACTGTAAGAACACATACTAGGTATGTGAGGAACCCGAGAGCATCCTCACTTTTTTATACCCAGAATCCTTCTCCCAGGTGGCCAGGGAAAGGCCATATCTTGGATACGGACCCTGGGGGAGGATCACCTGGGTGGAGGGACGTTTTGGAGAGGGTGTCTACAGGCGATACATGGTACCCACCTTTTCCCTATGAAATCGAATCCTACCCTCCCCCTTCCTTCATAGTGTTTTGTCAGTCCATCTCTCTTCCACAAACACAATACGACCTTAAAGTGCATCCCTTTAAAACTGGGACGAGGAAGAGGAGACTAGGAGTAATGCACATCTCTAGTCAGTTTCGACGAGTAAGATACCTATAAAAGGATCAGGCATGTCCTATTAATTGTTATAATGCCGGTCAGGCATACTAACTGCACCTGCAGCCTATTGAGAGGCTACAGGTGCTTAAAGGCAGGCCCACACAGCAAAGCAGGAAGAACCTGCCTGGAGAGAAGGTGGCAGGCATTTGGCGAGGAGCAGGCTGGAGCAGGACCGGAAAAGGGGACGCTGTGTGTGCCCTGGGGAAGAAGGTGCTATGAACTGGCCGAGCCGTGAGAAGATCAACGCACCAACATTGGCCAGTGTTCTGTGTTTCCAGCTCGGGAACAAGGAGAACTCCTGATTGCCACGTGTCACCGCCCGAAGGTTCTCCGAAAGCAAGCGCTGCTCACTATGTCTCCCGACGCCTATCCGGGAGACGAGAGTGGAATGAAAACCAGCGCAAGGACACCCGATAAAGCAGACCAACTCCGGCGAGTATGAGAGCGCGAATACTCGTACCAGGGTACTCGGGGGCAAATGTCAAGGAACTATTTTTACGCACAAGCAAAATGAGCATAACGAGAGAGAAAATGGTGAAATGCAAGTGGTGCAAAGCCAAAAAAACTCAACATAAAAGTGATGATCAAGCCCCTTTGGTATCAGAAAGGAACCACAGCAAATGTCAAGCGTTGACACTGGTGATTGGTGCTAGGTGGGAAACCAGTGTTACTCCAGAAGGATTAAGGGCAGCACAAAGTGTCAAGGGTTATCGGTTGCATGGGTGGACTGTGTGGTCCGACAACTACGCCTAGACCGATTAGCCCACCTGGGAAAGAACCAAGAAGAGCCCAGAGAGAAAGGCTGTGTGATGCACGTGCTACAGTGAAGGAGAGCATTTGCTTTGATACGAGGAGTACCAGTTGAAACTGTGTAATATTGGTGAATCTCAAGAGACTTGAACCATTTGAGACTGTGTTGGTCTTGGGGAGGGGAGGGAACCCTGAGATTTTGGATTGTGTTACGCTTGGGGAAGGAACTATTTTGAACTTGGGGAAGCTGAACCAAGCGCGAGCTGGAAGAAGCTCAGAACTTTTATTTTTTAACACCGTTTCTTTTGGTCCACACACATTGTTGAGCTTTAGTTGTGAGGTCCAGTATAGGTTTTGGACACAGACATACAGACTTAAGTTGAACTTACTGACTTGGACTATCCTTCGTTTAGTTAGGTTGGGAAATCCCATCTTAGTATAGGGCAAATTAGGCCATACACCATCCTGAAATTTGAGTTAATAAAAACCTTTTGTTTGAACTTTGAATGTGTTGTCTGTGTCTTGCTTCATGATGCCTTCACAATTGGTGTGAGGAGTGGGATGCGGGTCAACCGATACAAGTTGGGGACCCCCTTTATTTAAAAAGTTAAGCACCAGCGCATCGGACCCTTCAGTAGCCACAAAGGGCTCTTTTGGGTTTGATATTTGTAGTAGCAGGGACGAAATCATTCCCCCAGGCGAAAGAAGATAAATACCAACTGATTTGATTCTGATTCCACCCCCTGGTACCTACATCAGACTGGGCCCCAAACTAGGACTAACATGGATGTTTGGAATTGATGTGCTAGCTGGGGTTATAGAGCCAGACTTCAGGGGGGCGTGGCCTAGAGCTCATGGTGAGAAGAGGCTGAGTTGCCGAGCTCTGGCCGAGGCGCTGCATCTTGATCCTCTTTAGTTGGTTTTACTTACACCTTCGAAGTAAAGCAACCACGAGGGTAGCGGAAGCAGACCCCAAAACTGTCCAGCTAATTTGTAGAAGAATCGGACATGCAGAGATTGTGGGATCCCGTTTGAACCGACCCCCCGCCCACCCCTACTAGCATCCAAGATGGCGACCGTCCCTGGATGCTAGCGCCACTTGGGACAGAGACGCTGGCCGCCTCCACTGCAGGGGGCACACAGCGAGGTAGTTGGTGGGGGCCACGACCACGGAGAGTCTCAATCTCCCACGAAGGCACAAGCAAACACAGGGTGGTGCATAGACCCGGCGAGCCACACCGAACCGCGTGCTACTGCGGAGCGCCCACTCCAGCAGAAAGAGGAAGCTCCGCCCGTCATACGCGAAGGGAGAGAAAAAGCCGTAGATGGGAAACACCATTGGCAACCACATGCGACTCCGCTCCAGCCCTGTTGAGGAAATATGCGTACCAATGGGCGACGGATAAACTGGAAGGAAGACAATATGCAGTGCCGCAGATAACACGGGAGCCCTGCCTGCCACGAAGCCTCAGATCCAGCCGGCCTTGGAGAGGGGGAAGCAGACGACACAAAGGTGAGGAGGGCTACGGGGCGCGCATGCTAACAGTGGAACCGCTGAAACTGCCACACCACACTGGGCGCCAACACGCACCACCGGCACATTAAAGGCCCCCCCAAGAACTGACTGGAAGGTCACGGTCATCAGCCCCAAGTGGCTGCAAGTGAGTACCGGTCCCCTGCCGGGGTAGCCCTCCGCATACCATTCAGACACTAGATAAATATTTGGTGCACCCAAAACAAAGATACCCAGGTGCGGTGGGACACGAGATTGGCTCCTACTTAAACAGGAGTCTACAACGAACTAAGCCTAGCACACTTGTCCAGCCCCAAGACCCTCCATTTAGACCAGCATCAGGAATCAAAATTAGCTGCTTCTGGGGTGAACTGGGCAGCACATCACTAAAGCGCCATCATGTCCGCCAGAAATAAAGGGAAACCAAGCACTATGGACACATACGTCACCATCAAAACAAAGACCTCCACTCCACTCCACTCCACTCCACTCCACTCCACTCCACTCCACTCCACCAAAATAAGTGGAACCTAACGAAAACCAAGCTCAAGTGCTGGAAGCCATAGCATCACTGCGCACATTCATAGACTCAAAGATTGATGAATTCAAGTCCGATATCCAACTCATGCGCCAAGATTCCTGGAACTTAACCGAAAGAGTGACAAATGCTGAGACAACTATAAGGGAAACAAAGGAAGACACTGGATTTGAAGGCCAAAGTTGTGGACCTAGAGAGGTAAGTGGCTACACTCGAGGCTAGGTCCGAGGAGGCTGAGGGTCGGGCTAGACGGGGCAATGTCAGAATACTAGGGGTCCCGGAAGGAAACTAAGGCTCGAACCCAACGGCCTCCATAGAGTCCCTGCTACAACAGGAGATCGGCGCTGAAAAACTAACACAAGGATTTGCAGTGGAAAGGGCGCATAGGTCCCTCCAAAAGAAACCCCATAATCGCCAAAATACTTAATTTTCAGGACAGAGAAACCATCTTGAAATATTCCAGGAAGGGAGGATCTATAGATCGCGGCAACTCCAGAATAACCATTTACCCAGATTATACCCCGAAAGTTCAGAGGGAAAGAAACTAATTTGTGCCGATTAAGGCAAGGCTCCGGCAATTAAACCTGAAATATATGTTGCTCTATCCATCAAGATTAAAGGTCATTTTCAAAGGTCGTGCGATATTCCTAGATACTCCAGCTGCCAACATGTGGATGGAAGATAACCTGGCAAAAGGCAAAGACGCCCACCCTAGGGACGAATAAAGTAAACCATAAAACTACACCAGGAGTGCGACTACCCACCAATCCACACTCTCAACACAAACATAAAGCAACCAGAAACCAAGAAGGTAACTCACACAACAGTTTGCTAATCAGACGCGGCCCTCGCTCGGCCTCCCACCAGGCGCAAGGCACAACCCCCACAAACAGACCAGGGACAGGCCAGCTGCCTGACCGACGCCGCTCGCGCCCGATACCCGGATGGGCCCTGACGGCGCGGAAGCGCCTGAGCACCACAAGAAAAATGTAGTCACTAGGTGCACCAGTTCCGTTAAATCTTATGTTAGTTACACAGTCTTCGCACCATTAAAATCGAAAAGGCACAGGGTAGGACAACCTCAAGACTCAAGATCGAGCGGACCCCGGAACCTAAATGCGAGACCCCCCTAGCGGGAAGCAGAGACCACCTCAGAATGTCAGAGGGGGGAGAAAAGATGAACCCACTGCACCAACTCAATGGCAACACAACTTAAAGTGATGACATGGAATATAAGGGGGATGGGCTCATATCGAAGAAGAAATCGGATTCAATCCTACCTCCGCAGAAAGGTCTCGATCGCGATGCTTCAAGAGACCCACCTCACGGAAGAGTCGTCGTCCAAACTATCTGAACGATGGGGTGGAATCGGAAGAGGGGCACCTTATTCCGGCTACGCACAGGGAGTATTCACGTGGGTGTACCCGAATGTACCATTCCAACTACTGGGCCTAGAGGCCGACAAAGAGGGCAGGTACCTAATAATGTGGGGAACTATCGAACACATTGCGGTGTGCCTAGTGAATTCCTACCTTCCTCAACATGGAATACCCTCTCACCTCAAAACACTATGCGCTAAAATGGTGCACCACAGAGAAGGAACCTTCATATGGGGAGGCGATTTCAACTGTATCAGAAATGGATCCATCGACAGGTCAGTGCCGCCCCAACAACCAAATAACGCTGCTACCCATGCGCTGAACGGCACACTAGAGCACCTCAATTTGGTAGACATCTGGAGAGAACAGCACCCCACTGAGAGGAACTACTCCTACTACTCAGCCCCACACAAGACCCACACGAGGATAGATTATCTGTTCATAGATAGGGAACAAGCCCAGTTGGCAGAAACTACAGCATACCTAGGCAGATCAATCTCTGAACACTCACCACTACTCATGCAATGGAAACTCAGGGGGCCTCGACCGCCGATCCCGATGTGGAGAATGCCCACCGCAGCACATAGCGGTCATGAATTCAGAGAGGACCTTGGCACCAAAACTGGAGGACTACATAGACAACAAAGGCTCTGTTGCAAGCTGGGGCACACTATGGGAAGCCATGAAAGTAGTGACATGAGGAGAAGTAATATCAGGTGCGGGAGGTATCCGGAAGCAACTAAAAGCAGAACTATAAGAAATAGAAGCTGAAATAGCGCACCTGGAGACCAGTCCCGATGCCACGCCAGAAGTAGAGGCGAACTTGAAGGAAATCCGAGAGGAATGCCGATCAGCCTGGGACAGATTGGCTAAATTTGATTTTGCAACACACACTGCCAGGGCGCACACAGAAACCGATAAGCCAGGCAGACTGCTAGCCTGGCTGTGTAGGCGTGAACATCCAAGACATCTTCCAACAGAGATTACAGATGGGAGCGGGATAACGCACAAGACACAACAAGATATTAACAACGCTTTCGCAGAATTCTACTCCAAACTATACTCCCATGACAAACAAATACCCAGGGAGGAAATCAAGGCCACCCTAGAAGAGATAGGGCTCCCGAAGTTCACTGCTGAACAGAAAGAGGCGCTAGACAGAGATCACTACAGAAGATGTGCCAGAAGCAATCAGATCTCTATCTACGTGCAAGGCTCCCGGAAGCGACGGCCTCCCACCTGAATTTTACAAAGCGTATGAAGCAACTCCAACGCCAATTCTACACAAGGTTTATCTGGAGGCATATGAGAATGGGATTCATCCCAACACTATGAAGGAAACTATCATAATCCCTATGCTCAAACCGAACAAACCACCCAGTGACTGACTCCCATCCCCCACTAGCGATGTTGAACTACGACAGTAAGATCCGGACCACTATTCTTGCCAAGAGACTTGCAAGGGTGGTGGGAATCCTAATTCATGATGACCAAAACGGCTTCGTTTCGGGACGCAACACCACAGCCAACCTGAGAAGGCTCCAACACATCATGGCAGCGACCCATACAAGTGACGAAGACCTAGCGGTACTCTCGCTCGATGCCATCAAGGCCTTTGATTCCATATTCTGAAAGTGGCTGATCGAGGTTTGTTTATTTATTTGTATAGCGCTCTTGACCCAGGGGTATATGTGCGCTTTAACATCATGTTACAAGTGACAGACAATAGTACAGTAGTAATAGGGCATAGGAAAGTTGAACAGGAAGGCAGTTAATGCATAGATAATAATAGGCAAACAACATAGGAAAAAATTGGACATTGGGAGTGCATACATATATGGTTAGATGGTTATTTGTTGAGTAACCAGGAGATGACCTTAGTTCTGAAGGGCTGGAAGGTGGGTGTGGATTTGATATCCAGTGGGATGGTGTTCCAAAGTTGTGAAGCCAGAGCTGGGAAGCTGGACCCGCCGGCTCTTTTGAGGGAATATTTGGGTACCGTTAGTTGTAATGTGTTAGACGATCTGGTGGTTCTAGTATTCTGTCTTAATGTAAATTTGTTAGTGAGGTAGGGCGGGGCAAGATGATTAAGAGCTTTGTATGTAAGGCATATAGTTTTTAGGTCTATTTTTTGTTGGATGGACAGCCATTTACAAGCAGTTCTGGTGGCGGAAATGTGTTCTCTTCTGGGGATATTGAGGGCGGCACGGAGTGAGTTGTTTTGTAGGACTTGCAATTTATTGATTACTGTTTTGTTGGCACCTACATAGAGGCTATTACAGTAATCCAGTTTGGATTGAATGAGTGCTCTGGCTAGGATGAGGCAGTTGTTATGGGAGATCAATGGTCTGCAGGCCCTAATTAATTTACCAGTGTAGGCAGTGGCTGAGGCAGTCATGTTGATTTGTTTAGCTAGGTTGGTGTTCGTGTCTAGGTAGAAACCGAGAGTTTTTACGCTCTTGGCAAAGGGTATGGTGTTACTGTCAATAGTAAAGCTAGTGTAGCCGGGACAGAGTTTTCGGATGGTGTTAGGTGAACCGACAAGAAGCAGTTCAGTCTTATCATCATTCAGGCACAGGCCATGTGTGGCCATCCATGCCTGAATGATGGAAAAGACTTCGTTGATCCATTTGGCGTCCTTGTTGTAGTTGCCTGATAAGGTGAGGAGTATCTGGGTGTCATCTGCGTAGTTCGTGTAGGTGACACCCAGATTGTCCAGCTTATCGAATAGGGGCTTGGTGAATATATTGTATAGGGTGGGTGAGACACAGGATCCTTGTGGGACACCGCAGGTAATGGGGATGGGGTCAGCCGCTGCTAGGGGAGAGAAGACCCGCATGGTCCTATTGTCCAGGAAAGATTGGATCCATGTGACCGCAGAATGGGAGAAGTGTGCTGCCAGAGACAAATGGTTGCACAGGATTTTATGGTCGACCAGGTCAAAGGCAGCGGAGAGGTCGAGGAGTAGAAGGATGGCAGCCTTACCTTTGTCTTTGAGTTCGTCTATCTGGCACTTAAGATCAACAAGGGCCGTTTCTGTCCCGTGTTGTGGTCGAAAGCCAGATTGGCGGGTTCCTAGTAAATGATTTGCCTCGAGGTAGTCCTGGATTTGTAAGTAGGCCACTCTATCCAGAATTTTTAGTAAGAATGGGACGGTGGTAATGGGTCTATAATTCGTGGGAATGTCAGGGTTGAGCGTAGTTTTTTTCAGTAGAGGTAGGACCCAGGACTGTTTCAGGTTGCTGGGGACCATATTATTGGCGAAAGACAGGTTTATTAGTTTGGTGATGAATGGGGAGAGATCCCTGGCTGCATCTTTTATGATCTGTGCGGGGCAGCTGTCCCCCTTGCAGTTCGATGGTTTCAAGGATGCTATAATTTTCTGGACCTCCGATATGGATACCTTTTTGAAGGTGAAGCCTGAGCTGGTGGCAGTAAGTGGGGGGGGAATGGGGATGGAGGTAGGATCAAGAGTGAGTTGTTGTCGTTTGTTGTTGATTTTGGTTTGGAGCCCTGAGATTTTGTTAGCTAGGGCATTCTGGATCCCTGTGCACCACGGTTTATCCTTAGTGCAAGAGTCGGTGGGATTAATGGGGTTTTCTAGTTCCTTTAGTATGTTAAAGAGCTCCTTTGTGCTGGAGCTTGCCTGGGAGATCCTAATGTTGAGAGATTCTTTCTTGGCACGTGTAATCTCGTTTTTGTAGAGAGTGGAGATGTTAGTGAGATTAGTTCTGTTATTTACTGAAGGCACTGATTTCCATAGTGCTTCGAGTTTGTTTTTTTGTTGACGGAGAGTTTTGAGCTCCGGGGTGTACCATGTGTTCAGGTGCGCTTTAGGTTTCCCTTTACGCAGTTTCAGTGGGGCAATGATGTCGATGGCTTTGGCCATGGAATCATTGTAGACGTTGACCAATTGGTTCAAGTCCGTTATAGCAGGTAGTGCGTTCAAGGTAGGGATCACCAAAGGTATTAAGGCTTCCGCTGTAATGTTGCTCTTTTTCCTGGTTGGGCAGGCAGGTGAAATGATAGGCCTTTTATGCGCTAAGTTGCTAGTGTGAATGTCAAAAGGGAGGAGGTAGTGGTCAGTCCAGATAAGTTGTGTGGGGTCTTTCACAGTAATGTTGCAATTAAGGGCCGTAATCCAGTCGAGGATTCTGCCCTTCGAGTGGGTGGGTTTGGAGCAGAGTTGTTGGAGGCCATGCTCCTCTAATGCCATGGCCAGGGCAGTGGCTGGGGTGTCGAGGGGGTCATTAAACCCAAGATTAAAGTCTCCAAGTATAATCATTTGTGCTGATGGTTTGGAGCTTTCAGCAACTAGTGAGGTGATGTCTTCCTCAAATGAGCCAGGTGGGCCCGGTGGTCGGTAAATTAAATGCAGCGTGATAGTACTTTTAGGGGAGGTTTGAAATTTGACTGTGATGTGCTCACAGGATTTAAGTGGAGGAGAGGAGGCTAGTCTGATGTCAAGCGTGGACTTAAAGATAATGGCTACACCGCCACCTCGAGCGTTTGGTCTGTCTGCTCTAAGGATGGTGTAGTTATCAGGTATGGCTAGGGTGAGAGATGGTCCTGCAGCATCGTGCAGCCATGTTTCGGTTACAGCAAGGAAGTCCAGGTTGTTTGTTAGAATAATGTCTGCGACTTCTGTGGAGTGGGCGACTAATGATCTGACATTTAGAAGAGCTCCTTTAGGAATGGGATGGATAGTGTTGATAGGTGTTGCAGTGTGAGGGTTGGTCTTATTAGGTGAGTTGGCTGGGCCTTTGCTAGATCTGTAGTGGGTTCTGGCGCCAAGTCTAATGTTCCGATCGGAAGGGATGAAGGTGGTGGTTTGGGAGATAGTTGGGTTAGCTATTGTGGTGGTGCTGTAGTTGAGAGTGGGGCATGATGCTCTCGTGTTGATGGGGTTCCGTTTGTAGACAGCTAGGTGCGTGTTAGCTGGGACATCCGGAGAGTGTGCATGGCTATGAGTGGGATGGGCGGATTTAGGATGCGGGAGGAAGGCTGGTGTGGTGGGCAGGAATGGTGTGGGGCAGGTTATCGGGTGATGTCTTGGGCAGGCGGGTCTGACTAAGCCATTGTTATAGGCTAGGTAACTATTGCCAGTGCAAGGTATGTTGCTTTGCATGACACAGAAGGGGAACATGATCGCAGTCAGGCAAAGTAGCATGCTAGGGCTAGGGTGATGTACAGAGGAGTGGTGGGTAGGGGGCATTGGTGATATAGGTGGGGTACAAGACAATGTGGGTTAGGTCTGAGGTGACCGTAGGGCAGAGCACAATGCAAATAAGGTCAGGGGGCGCACAACGCAATGAAGGGCGCAACACAATGCAGGTGAGGTCTGGGCGACCATAGGGCACAACACAATGCAAGTAAGGTCTGGGCGACCATAGGGCACAACACAATGCAGGTAAGGTCTGGGCGACCATAGGGCACAACACAATGCAGTTAAGGTCTGGTCGACCATAGGGCACAACACAATGCAGGTAAGGTCTGGGCGACCATAGGGCACAACACAATGCAGGTAAGGTCTGGGCGACCATAGGGCACAACACAATGCAGGTAAGGTCTGGGCGACCATAGGGCACAACACAATGCAGGTAAGGTCTGGGCGACCATAGGGCACAACACAATGCAGGTAAGGTCTGTGCGACCATAGGGCACAACACAATGCAGGTAAGGTCTGGGCGACCATAGGGCACAACACAATGCAGGTAAGGTCTGTGCGACCACAGGGCACAACACAATGCAGGTAAGGTCTGGGCGACCATAGGGCACAACACAATGCAGGTAAGGTCTGGGCGACCATAGGGCACAACACAATGCAAGTGCGAATGTAATTACAGGTAGGTTGTGAGTTCGGCGGAGCGTTGATATGGCAGGCACAATGTTACCTTGGCCAGAGAGTGCGGTGGACCAGGGGGTCTGGCAGACGGCAAAGTCGGCAGTTAACAGGCAGAGAACAGGCTCCAGCCTTGTTCCCGTGGGCCTTGGAAGGAGGGGGCCGGCTTCGCCTGCCAGCGCCCAATGGCAGGGGTTGTGTACGTTGTAGCCAATCAGGCAGGGCAAGGCTACTGATGTGTGCCTGGTAAGGCACAGAGTGAAGCAGGCCTGAATACGGCGGCCATCTTGGAAGGGGGAACCTCGTGTGCCTCGGTGCAGAAAACGGGGCAAAATGAGCTTTTGCAGGTGCGGGGCAAGTGCAGGTTGCCTGGGTCCTTAATGGGGCAACTCAGAGCACTTGTGAGCATTTGCGTAGGAATTTAGCAAAATCGAACTTAGATGGATTCAGAATGGGCGCAATAGTGGCAGCGCTTACCGGATAGCAGCAGCTGATCCTGGATGGCTTCCTGGCCCGGCCCGCTGCTCCTGCTGCTGCTCCTGCTGAGAGAGTTTGGCTTTGGGGAAGGCTTTGTGAGATGGGTCAAGGTACTTTACAACTCGCCCATGGCAAGAGTGAAAACTGGTGGAACAATCTCTAAACCCTGGGCGATACAGCGAGGTACCAGGCAAGGATGCCCACTATCGCCGATGTTATACATCTTGGGCCTCGAGCAGATAGCCATTTATTTCAGAAAACAGTTCTTTGACGCGGGCATAAAGCTGGGCAACGAACAATCCATAAGGAACAAGTTACTTACCTGTAACTGTTGTTCTCCAGCATGGGTCTGGCATGGATTCACATGCTCATGAATATTCCCCGTCAGGCCGGGAATCCTCAGTAAAGAAAAAATTTGTATCAGTTTCGTTTCTGATCTGTCTTTCTCAGTAGTAACCAATCACTGGTCTCTGGGTCATACTGCCCCCAGCCAATGACTGCCCTCTCCCTAAGCCCCGCCTCTGGCAGCCATCTTCAGATTTGGTAGCACGCAAAGTGGCAGTACGACCAAGTGAAGAGCCGTAGAGGGGCAGGAGGGAAGGTTCGCATGTGAATCCATGCCAGACCCATGCTGGAGAACAACAGTTACAGGTAAGTAACTTGTTCCTTCTCGAGCATGGGGTCTGGCATGGATTCACATGCTCATGAATATAAGAATACATAGCAGTACACATGCACAACCACGGGAGGTGGCAAGGCTCAACATTAAGCATTACATAAAACTCAACATTAAGCATCTCTTACCTCCCCACCAGGCTCACCTTAAGCGAACAGGTTGCGCAGCACTGCCTGGCCGACTCTGGACTGCTCCCTGGAAACCCGGTCGACGCAATAGAATCTTGTGAAGGTGTGCGTCGACCTCCACGTAGCAGCCCTACAGATGTCCAGCAGGGGCACACCAGACAACAACGCTGTGGTAGCAGCGATCGCTCTGGTCGAATGGGCTCTCGGACGGCCGGGCAACGGTCGCTTTGCCAACCGATGACAATGCATGATGCAGCCGGAGAGCCATCTGGAAATGGAAGCCTTCGAGAGAGCCTTTCCTTGGTTTACAGGTCCAAAGTTCGGTCCACGTAGAGCTTCAGCACTCTAGCCACATCCAGCGAGTGCAAAGTCCTCTCGGCCGGAGACAAAGGTGACAGGAAGAAAATAGGTAGCACCAAGGGCTAGTTGAGGTGGAAGTCCGACGGCACCTGGGCATAAACGAGGGGTGCGTCCTCAGCACCACCCTCGTGTCGTGAAAAGTCAAGTATGGAGGCTTGCAGAATAGGGCCCGGATCGCTCCCACTCGCCGTGCACAGGCGATGGCCACAAGAAACACAGTCTTCCACGACAGGAATTTCAGCGGCGCCGAATGCAGGGGCTCGAATGGCGCCTCCATGAGCCTGGTCAGCACCACGTTGAGTTCCCACGCCGGGGCAGGGGCCTTCACCGACGGGAACGATCGGAACAGTCTCTTCATAAATTCCTTCAACAGGCGATGGGACCACAAGGACGCCCGTCCTGTGGTTCTGGTGTATCGGGAGATCGCAGCCAGATGCATCTTGATGGAGGCGTGAGCCAGTCCAGCCTTGGCCAGCGACAGTAGGTATGGCAGCACTTGAGGGGCCGTAATCCGTAGAGGGTTAATCTTCTGTGCACGGCACCAGACAGAGAACCTCTTCCACTTATGTCCGTAGCACTTGAGAGTTGAGGACGCCCTGGCTTTTGCAAGGACCTCTCTGAGAAGAGAAGATCCACGTCCGCCGGCAGCTTGACTGTTGGGGACGCTGACAAGTCCAGAAGGTCCGGGAACCAGATCTGCCTCGGCCACGCCGGTGCGACCAGGATCATCCTGCACCGGGATCTCTTGAGCTGGTTGACGAGTCGGAGCGGCAACGGAGGGAATGCATAAAGGAAGAGGCCTTCCCAGGGGAACGAGAAAGCATCGCCCATGCTCCTCGGCTGGGGGAAACTGCTGGCGAACCTCTGGCACTTGGAGTTCGTCGCTGTCGCTAACAGGTCGATCTGGGGTTTTCCCCATAGTCGGAAGAGTCTATCCACTTGATCCTGACGTAGTTCCCACTAGTGGCACGAGCGCAGCTACCTGCTGAGTGAGTCAGCAATGGTGTTTTTTATCCCTGCCAGATGAAAGGGCACCAGAAACATCCCTTGGGCGACGGCCCAATGCCACAGATCCTGGGCTTCCTTGGAGAGGGATGGGGATCTGGTTCCTCCTGCTTCCGGATGTAGAACATCGTGGTGGTGTTGTCGGTGAAGATTCTCACCACCTTGCCCTTGAGGGACTGGAGAAAGGAATTGAGGGCCCAGAACACTGCACGGAGCTCCAGGATATTGATGTATTGATGTGGAGCGTCTTCTCCTCCGGGAGCCAAAGGCCTCTCGCGTGAAGTTCTCCGGTGTGCGCTCCCCACCCTTCCAGGGAGGCATCCGTCGTCACCATTATCTGGTGGGATAGGGTCTGAAAATCTGTGCCCGCCGTCAGATGAGCACAGGTGCCCCACCACCGTTCGCTCGTCGGAAGGTCTTGTTGAGCGGGATCCTGTCCTCGAAGCTGCCCGTCGCTTGGATCCAGCGGGAGTCGAGGAACTCTTGCAGAGGGCGCATCCGAAGCGTGCACAGGCATACGAGATATATGCAGGACATCATCCCGAAGAGGGACTTGATGGACCTCACCCTGGCCACGTCCGTGACCAGCAGGCGCTGCACTTTGCCCAGGATGGCCTTCGTCCTTTCTTCCGACGGTGAGGCCAGGCGCGCCACTGTGTCAAGCTTTGCTCCCAGAAACAGTGCGACTTGCGACGGGACCAGGTGGGATTTGGGAAAGTTGATGGAGAATCCCAGGTCCGAGAGCAGCTGGGCGGCCTTTGCTGTGTGATCCACGGCGAGCTCCCTTGTCCCTGCTCGGATGAGCCAGTTGTCCAGGTAGGGGTAGACGTGGATCCCCTGCAGACGCAGCCGTGCCGCCACCGGTGCGAGTCACTTGGTGAACACCCTGGGTGCCGATTTCAATCCGAACGGGAGGGCCTTGAACTGGTAATGCCGTCGTTGGACCACGAACCTGAGGAACTTTCGGTGACCTTTCAGAATGGGGATGTGGAAGTACGCATCCTCCAAATCCAACGACGACAGGAAATCGCCCTCCTCCAGCTGTCCCAGCACGTGCTGGAGGGTGACCATCCAGAATTTCTGTGCCTTGATGCATTTGTTCAGCTGTCGCAGGTCCAGAATGGGGCGCCATCCTCCCGTCGCCTTCTTTACTAGGAAGTACCTTGAGTATACTCCGGAGCCCCGGAGCTTCTTCGGGACGAGCTCGATGGCACCTTTACTGAGCAACGCTCTCACGCAGTTGAGGGACATGATTTTCCTTCCTTACCACGGGTGGAGAACTGGGGCACTTTATCAATTCGAGGGTGTGCCCCTGGGCCAGGGCATCCAGCACCCAACGGTCGGTGGAGATGGACTCCCACACGCTGACGGACTTCGCCAGCCGGCCTCCCACCGGGATGCTTCGGTGGGGGACCGACCCCGCTGTCGGTTCAATCTTGCCTGGTGGACGCCTTGCCGCCTTGGCCTCCCTGGCGACGACGGCGGGGTACCCCCAGACTTGCCTCGTCCTCTATAGGCTTCCTGCGACGAGGAGCGGGCCGCTTGGCGGTACGTAGTGGAGCCACCGCCGAATCCCTTGGAGGCACTCTGCTTGCCTCTGGTGCTCCGAAAGGACGGCCTCCGTTGCCGGAGGACGCCTAGGGCCCTAGCAGTCTCTGTGTCTGCCTTGATGGCTTGGAGGGACTCATCCACCGTTTTCCCAAACAGGTTGTTCCCGTCGAACGGCATGTCCAGCACCTTGGCGGAAATCCGTCACCTTGAGCCAACCTCGTCTACTAATGCAAACGCTGTTGCCTAGCTGGCAGAAACCGGTGTCGGCAATGTCCGTTGCCACCGTAATGGCGTGGTCCGACGCCACTTCGCCTTCTTGCAAGATCTCCAGGGCCTCGGCCTTCTTGTCATCTGGTAGGAAGTACAACAGGGGGGCGATCTTGAACCATAACTCCCTGTCGTTGCGGGCCACGATCGCAAGGGCGTTGGCCGCCTTAATCGTTGTTGCCACCGACGAGATAACTAGTCGTCCCATTGCGTCCAGCTTCTTCCCTTCGCTGTCCGGTGTGGAAGTTGACGTTGAGACCGACGCCACCCCCCCGCTTTCTTCTTGGCCGCCGCTGAGACGACCGAGTCCGGGGTAGGTTGTGCCCTAAGGCACAGAGGGGCCGCGTCGGGGACCCGGTACTTCTCCTCATACCGATCCTTCTTGGCAGGCGTCATAGAAGGGTTCTTGAGAAGGGCGAGACCCTCGTCCCAGATGTCATCCAGCAGAGGCACGGCGAGGACTGACTTCCTCCTGGCTTCGCGCCGTTGGTAAAGGAAACCTTCCTTCTCCTCGGGGTAGAGCTGAAAAAGCTTTTATGCCCTGGCGATCATTGCTTGGAAAGCTCCGATCTCAGACGGGGTGGCCCGGGCTGGTGACGGGAGCTCCGTCCCGTCGTCACCGCCATTGTCGGTACCCGTCGTGGCCGTGTCTGTTCCCGTGGCTTCTCTTGTTCGGGGGGCTTCCCGCCGGGACCGGCTCTGGTTCCTCCGCCGGACCTGGTACGGGGTCCTCTGACGGTGGTAAGGGCAATCTCGTCCTCATCTCTGAACAAAAGGATTGTATTGCCAACAAAATGGCCGCCAAGTTATCATGCGGCTCCGGAAGCGACGGCTGACTCAGACCCTCGCCAGAGCCGACGTCACTTTCATCGTCACCCTCGTCGGGATCCTTCCCATGGGGACGGGCCTCAACGCCCTCGTCGAGGCCCTCTAGTAGGACTTCTGCCAACTCCTCCTCGGATGTTGTGTCCGTGTCCACAATGGCCACCGCCCCCCCCCTCTTTTTCCGCCGGGGTCTTCACGGGGGTCTTTTCGATAGGTCTGAAAGAGGCAGGGAAACTCTGGGCCCTAAGGACGCCTCCACTGGTGAAGCCTCAACAGGCTGTGCCAGGGCCGCCGCGACTCCCTTGATAGAGGCCTTTGCCGGGTGAATCAAGGCCTTCACCGCCTTAGGCGCGTTTAAGGCCTTCACCTTGGGGGGAGGGTCACCGCCTCGCTCCCCCTTGGCCAAATCCTTCGAGATCGACCGGGGCCTCTCCAGAGGCTTAGCCGGGTTCTCGGATTTCCTCTTCCCTGAACCAGAGCGTTGGCTCGTGGTTGATGGTGCCGGGGAAGGTGCACCCTGCCTGGCACCCGAATCGCCCAAACGTTTGGCGCTCTAGGTGCCCGCGGACTCGTGGTGCTCTGCCTTATGTTGTGCCCCTGTCGCCAGGGCCCCCTCACAGGACTTAGAAGACCGCTCTGACTTCTTCTCACCTGACGGACTCCTTCCTTCCAGCCATTTGGAGAGACGAAGGTGTCGGTCGCTGATGGTCCGTTCCGACATGTTCCTGAAAAACGCACAGTCCTTCTCCACGTGTGTTTTGTCCTCATGAAGGCAGTAGACATTTCGAATGCTCGTCCTCCTTGAACACATTCTGTAGCTGGCATCCAGGGCAGACCCTGAACAGCTTTCCGGGCGTCGAGCTTCCTTTCTCCTGGGCTATGTTCGGGTAGGCTGCAGAAACTTCTGGAATCCTCCAAGAAGCGTAGCTCGAAAAAATATTCACCCATGAGGGGCGTAGAAAAAAATCCGACACGGATCACCGTTAATCGGATGTAGAGACGGTGGAGCTTGCGGCTCTATTTGACCGAAAAATGAGATTCTCTTTGAAAAAGCGCGAAAACGCAGCAAAAGCTCGAGAGCTAAGCACGAGGACTCCCAACACTTGAGCATGCAGTAAAAATCTGAAGATGGCTGCCAGAGGCGGGGCTTAGGGAGAGGGCAGTCATTGGCTGGGGGCAGTATGACCCAGAGATCAGGGATTGGTTACTACTGAGAAAGACAGATCAGAAACAAAACTAATACTGATTTTTTCTTTACCGAGGATTCCCGGCCTGACCACGGGGAATATTCATGAGCATGTGAATCCATGCCAGACCCCATGCTGGAGAATATCGCTATACACGGTTGATGTGCTCTTGTATTTGAAAGACCCTCAACTAAACGCACAAGTCGCATTAGACGTACTTGACAACTATGCATACTACTCGGGGATTAAATTCAGCAGGCTAAAATCCTGCACATTCCCACTGGGCAGACTCACAGGCTTGAAGGAAACTGACCTGCCGAATGTTGAGATAAAATGGCAACCTGATAGGTTTCGATATCTGGGAGTCAACATGAAGCATACGCTGGAACTCACGCACAAACATAACAGAAGCAGTGATGACAGGCCTTCGCAAATCCATGAAATTTTGGTTAAAACTACCACTCGCAATGATGGGCAGAGCAGCTATTGTCAAAATGATAATTCTTCCTCAATTTCTGAACTACTTCGTAAACATCTGCCACTACATCAGACCACCCTTTTTCAGGAAGCTGGAAACACTAATCAGGGACTTCCTATGGGGAACATCCAGGCACAAACTGTCCTTTACAACTCTCACGCTACCTTCCAAAGAAGGTGGGATACAGCTCCCCGATATCCAAATGTACTACCTAGCGGCACATCTCAGCCACGTGACGAAGTGGCTTCCAGATGAGCCGACCGCCGAGTCAGAACTACTGCGGTAAATACCCTCCAAGCTGTTCCCTAAAGAGGCACTTTGGAACCCACTGAAACAGACACAAGACGTCCCCATGATCGCAAAACTCACCAGGCAGATATGGTCCAGAACCTGCTCTATCTTGCAGCTAAAACACCCATATTCCCCCAATAACTCCATCCTGGCTGACGCATGCAAAACCCTGGCGGATCTCACAGTAGCGAGAAGCTGGGAAAGAGCTGGAATCTATACATGGGGAGACTTGTTTGATGAGGGCGAATTCAGAGACTTTGCAACACTACAAATAAGGGAGGGACTCACGAGTGGTCAATTTTTGTGGTACCATCGACTCAAACAGATTGCCAAGAAGAAGTGGAAAGACTGGCCAGAGGAACCCACGCCAGACCCCTACTAAAGGAGATGTTCGATCTCACAGATCTGGAAACCGGTGTCCCGGCTCTACAGACGACTAATGGACAAACCCAACCCCAAAAGTGCAACACTGAAGGAAAGGTGGGAAGCAGATCTAGAAATTACGCTGACAGACAAAGAATGGGAAAGAGTATTACTTTATCCCAAAGAGGTGTCAAGAAACGCCAGATTCAGGCAAATACAATTAAATGTCCTGTACAGGACGTACATGACCCCGCAGAGAGTGGAAAGATGGACTGAAGCGGAAACCAAGGCCTGGCAAGATGGGGCCAACACAGGAGAAGATAACACAAACGACACCCTAGAATCATGGAAAGCCCTTCTGCGTGATATACACTTCATCGCAGACCACAAGCTCCCTTGAGTGGAATATCTAAGCCAGTAAAGACAAAAGATGAGACTTATCTGAACTTTGGGAGTCGCCCGTTGGGGGTCTCCCCCCCCTAACACCTGAACTGTTCGTCCTCTATACCCCCAGCCCAACGCTGAGGGCAATATAGCATAATAAGAAGACTGTTTTGGTTAACTGTTTACTATGTTATTATTTGTTAACTGTTATTACTCACACAAAGATAGACATTGTCACCCTCCATTTTGTCACATGTCAAATACCAACTGTATGCAATTGAACAAATGTCAAAATACGTTACAAAAAAAGAAAATAGAGCCAGACTTCAGAGGTGACATCAAAGTGGTATTACAGAATCATGGAAAGGATCACTTCCAAGTCTATCAGGGGATGAAATTGTATAAGTAGTGCTCGAGAGAGCAGAGTTCCCTAGGATATAGGAAGAGGCCGGGAAGGAGGTAACAGATTGAGGTACTCAAGGCTTCGGGGAAGCTGATGATACACCCAACGCCCGCAAGTCCCCAGACCCAGAAGGATCAGAGAAGGAGAAATAGAAACTCTTCCCGACCTAGCCTTTGTCCAAAGGAACAACCCTTTGTGAGCTGAAGCCTTTTTGCAAATTACACCCAAGCAAGAGCGCGGTTCCCTTGAAATTGATAAATTTATTAGCGCCTCTGATCCACCACTCATCAAAAAGAACCTAAATAACAACTGGGAGGAATGAACACAATCAGGGGAATTAGATAGTGGAATATCTAACCCCGAGAATAACCCTAGGAGAGTTGCAACAGCCAATCAATTTTTTCGTCAGCCAGTTTCTTTGCTAAAGGTTTAGAGGGCAAACGGTCCCATTCCATTCGAGACCATCAGACTCCGGAAGGTCGAGAAAGTGTGGGGCCGGTCCCTTCTAAGTCCAAAGATGGGAATAACCTTTCACCCATTAGCAGCCCAGGCCATTCGTCCTATACGGAAATTGGTGGAAGGGAACAACTACCGGCTGTTCTGTCCCCAGGAAGGGGTAGTCCCTGCCAGAGAGAAGATTATAATTTCCTTAGACCTCTGGGTAGCCCTCCCCTCCAACATGGTTATGTACGTTAGGATCTACGTGATTTGTCCATCGCGGAAAGGTCTGTGACGGAAATGTTTGCACGAGAAATGTACGCACCACAAATGTTTGTACATTTCAATGCAAACATTTTCATTACAACACCGTACATACATACAGCCCCACCCACACCACCAACATAACCCCTACTTAACTTTCCTTTCTTCACGTTGTCTTCATGCGGCGCCGGTTCCCTTTCACTTCCGTGATCGGGAACCGGCGCCACATGGTCCTTTTCATTTTTCTTTTTTTTTGGGCAGCTGCAGGGATGTGCACTATACTGTACTGCGCTCACTATACTGTCTAGTATAGTGAGCGGGGTGTTGCGGGGGACACCGCTGCAATCTCTTAAAAACAAAATGTACCTACCTAAAATGCATACCACCAAAGGTTCGAACTTTTGGTGTTCGAACCTTTGATGGTATGCATTTTCAGACTTTTAGCATTGTCGGAACTTTCGGTGCTGTCATTTTGGCCTATTCTGTACGGTTATACCAGGCATGCAAAAAATAGGGGTACCTGTATTAACGTCCCTAGTCCTACAGGTAATTACATCAAAAGAGAAAGGGTGGACTAGTGGACAAAAGAAAGGGATGGTGGGACTCACAAAAAGTTTTTTAACTTAGTTTCGATTTCCAAAGTTTTTATTTTATTCAGAAAAAAGATCTAAAATATTAAACACAATTTCAATCAAATAAAATAATGTGGCTCATTCATTTTCACTCATTCACACTTTCTTCAACACACTATCACACTAGTTATCTCAAAAAATGGTCTATACAAAAGAAAACAGTCATGTATCTGTTGCATCTTAAGAACTTCGTAATTCATACAGAGAACTCCCCCTTGATTTGGGGTAACAAAAAAGTGTGTTGTATAATTCCCACAGCTTCTCACGTCGACACGCGTTTCAGTTGCTCTCCACGAGCATCGTCAATAGTGCTCTCTATGTATGGAAACCTTCTTCAGGACAAAAAACCATTTTTCTAGTGCATATACTGGCAAACGCCACACCATCTCCTGTCCAACGGGCAAGGAAGGTGGAGGATTTGGTATTTTCAATTTCAACACATCTCAAAACAACATCTCAGGGATATTTTTCTTCTTCCTCAAAAACTGAAGTAGCTGTGTATCACACTGTATTGCTAACTCCGAGTGTGCAGATGGAGTAATACCTTAATGGTCGGCATCTGTTTATTCACTTTACTCAGATGCAGATGGAAATGGGATCTCTATCCCGTGAGTCTCAAGCTTTCCGTCTGGACTGTCTATCGCTCCACTATCCGCGGCGTCTGCAGTCCGCTTCTCTTCGTTTGGCGTTGCGGCAAGAATGTAACTGGTATATATTATACCAGGCAGAGAGAAAAACTTAAGAATGTTGCCTCTCCTCTCATGTAAAAATAAACTGGAGTTTATACTACTGAATTTTTCATCCAACCCAATTAAAATCAAAAAGGGGTGACTTGATGGGGCGCTTGGTTTATGAAATTATGGGTGAAAATCCTATCCAGGCAAACCCAGAAATATTTTATAAGATCCGGAAAGTAGACAGAAGGCGGGAACCGGATACAAATAAAAACTTAGTGGAAAACACCAACCCTTCCAATTTCTTAACAGAGGGAAAATCCACTCCCCTTAAAATAGGAGACAAACAGGTCACAGACTGCCCAGTAGACCTTGAAGTTCATGAGTTAAAAGGGGAAGTTCCACCTACTCCTAATCACCTGGATGGGAAGCCTATATACTGAAGGCTACCCTGCTCATTCTCTTAGAAACTGCCATACCCTCCATCGAGATACCTAGGTACCACCACGGGCTAGAGTTGAAACTAGAGGAAAACGAGGTTCCAGCCCTAGTACAACCACGAGACTTGGGAACCCCTGCCGAATCCATTAATAAAAATCCAGATGCTGGAGCTTCCAGAAGGAGAGAAGGAAATGCAGAGATACCATTCTTTGAATCCCCATCTCTGCTGGAAATTAAAACTGACTCCTCATCCGAAGGAATTCAATCCTCACTAGAAGATAGAGCATTAATCAAAGAAGATTGGGAGCTTTCCACCCCAGATCAAAAACCATGCTATTCTTGTAACTAAATTGGTCATCCCCACAAGATGGCTGTCATGATGCCTAGCCCCGGGGACCCAGACCAAGTCCAGCAACCCCGGAAGCAGGCATCAAGTTATACTAAGCAAACCCAACAACCCCTGCTAGGGGCTATTTGGGTGCAGTCCTGGCGCCTATGGCGCCAGGCTCCTAGATTAAAACTTACCTGATGCAGACCATGCTGCAAGAGCTCCAAGCCAAAGGAGGCTTGGAAGGGACTACTTTACCTAAGGGACTATTTTTTTTTACTCGGGTGGGGCTGGGGAGAAATACTTACCTGGGACTACTTTGGAGGCTATTTAAACCACGCCCGAAGAGCAGCACACGCTTCGCGTTATTCTGCATCCAGCACCGTAACGCTCACCGTGCCTGCAAGTCTGCATCCAGTCTTCTGCCACGCCCGCCTCGAGTCCGGAGCTCCTAGAAAAAGGGGAGAGAAGGAGAAAAGGTTAGAACAAGAGCAATACCTTTGATCCTTACCTGAATTCCCGATCCATCGCGCCTTCGAGCTGGAAGAAAGAAGTTATTCTATGTGCGTCGCCTCGCCTGCAGCAGAGCCGCGTTGAACTCACCGGCCTTCACAGCATCTTCACATTCCACCGCATCCTTCTGCATGCTTCCGCCGCACTCCGGCACCTAAGAGGAAGACCAGAACAGCAAGGTGAGCCAAGGGAATACACAGAGGCAATATTAGTTACCCCCATACACTTACCTGATTTTACCACCGGGGTACTATTCCTCTTCACGGGTCGGCGCAGCTTCCACTGCATCCTCGCCGAACCCCGGCCCCTAAGGGGAAAACAAAGGACAGCAAGGTGAAACAAAGGGACAAACAAAGGGAAACCTCCTCACCACAACAGACTTACTTGATTTTACCGCCAGAGGCATTATTCCCCGAGACTTCATATTTTCTCTCAGCACCCGAATAAGGGAGAAAGCAACAGGTTACATATTGACATTATTTATCGAACTGTGTTGGATAGGATAAATCCTTACCTGAATATTACCGGTTGCCACGAGGAACTCTTCACTAGGGTCAAGCTGCAACCTGCAAGGAATCGGACAAGAGTGAAAGTCAGACATTTGAACTCTTACGAACTACATACTTACGGCGTCTTGCCGGGAATCTCAGAGTCGATATTGTTTTGGAACTCACCAATTCCTTGGAGCCAGTGAAGCAACTGGTTATCAACGCGCCCCTGCGCTCAATGGAGGATGGAGAGCTCATCTTTCCAAACCATCAGGTGAGACTATAAGAGGGGACATCAAAGGAGATCAGTGGGGAGTGGGGGAGGGTTAACGCTCAACTCCACGGGTGGTTAATTCCCTTTCTCCATTTGCAGAAGAATATTCCTACGGGGCAAACGAAGCTAGGTGGGCCAGTCCAGTCCGTCATCTCGGCACTACGCGTCACATTGGTGGAGGCCGCAGCTGTCCAGTTCCAATCGACGCCCCTGTGGGAGCCAGGTGAGCGTAACAGAGGCGTCCTTTGAATAGGATTGATCCCCTTCCCTTACCATCTAGGGAGAAACCCTATAAGGAGCAAATTAGGGAAAAGAGAACCAAACCTGTTTATGCCAATGTCCTCTACACTGTCAAGATTTACCACGGAAATCAGGAATGTTGGAGTAAAACCACTTTCCCCAAAACAGATGCTGCTACCACATCATCTGCTGCTAGTAATTCGCATCATGCTTTACCCTGGACTCGCTCTCGTTTTTTTTCATCTCACTCCGCAAGGTTGCCATGCCATGGCTACTATGGCGTCTGCTCCATGTTCGTCACATGACTCAATCTCGGAGAGGCGGAGCTTCGGCAAGTTCGCAGTGACCCGATATAATGCTTCCGGGTTGCCGCACTCGCCGCTTCCGATTTTGTTTAGGAATCTAGGCTACGCTCCAGAGTACCTGCTTGGTACTTTCTTGTCCTTGTATCTACCTACCTCGCCCCATCCTATTTCCTTCTGAAGTCTTCCTGTTACCGACCTCGGCCTGTGTTACTACCTGTTCTAACCTCATCCTCAGCAATCATTTATCGTCAACACGCTACTTGGAACGCTTACGACCTCTCTTCTGTCTCTCGGATTGGTTACCACGCTGCCAGCAACAGAACAACCCAGAACGAACCCTGCCCACGCTTTGCCTTTTGGATTCTAACGAACACCTCGCTACCAAGTTGCCAGACCCGAAACGTTTGACCACTCTCTCACCTTGCCGTGTGTTTTTCTTTTATCAGCGTGTTGACATTCTCACGCTGCACCTTGGATACAAACATCCGAAACAGGAGATCCCACTTCTGTCTACTTCACTTTCGTGTGGTGGACAGTGCTGCGAAGGAGTCCTTCATTTGCCAGAAAGAAACTGCTTGACCCACTATATTGCGCTTGGACTAGAGACTGGCTATTTTGGTGCTAGAGTCGACAGGCATCCTCGTTCCGTTGGGACAGGCACTGGACTAGAGACCTTTTGCACCCGCTTAGGCATCCTCGTGCCATCGTGGTTTCAGGGCTAGATTGGGTTGCGCAGTATACCTTTCTGGAAGAATTCATAACTCTTCGCACTATTGGTAAGTTGCTTCTGAACTCTGTCCTGTTAATCTTGTACTTGTTCACCGTTTTCTCGCGATTACGATCCTAAACCTGTTTACCTCTGTAATTTCTCTAGTTTTTGTGGGAATCAATTACGTTGTCCTTCGCTGCATCCTACGCTGTTCCTGCCTCCACGGAAGTCCGGTCTGTTGTTCCATCTTTTGATTAATTGGTTCCTTGGTACTTATTTTGTATGTACAAAGGGGCACATTGGTAGGGAGAACTCGACTACTACACTACGAGTTCAACTACCGGTTTCTTGATATTTGACAAACACCCAATCTAGAGAGCCAGCCACCTGAAAGTATAAACCCAAATATTGGAGACCCCAAACATTCTGTTATACAGACGAGAAAACTCCTTATCAAATACCTTGGAAGGAAGAACTATCTGAGCCCAAATATACTGGGAGTGCAATAAGAACAGATTTACTTCCCCAGGGTTAGAAGAGAATTGGGGAAGAAAAAGTAGGTTGTGTCCAGAGACATGTCTAGAGACACCCATCAACATCTTGGGAAGAAAGATTAATCCGACTATGGCCGCGATTCCCAACTTGCCAGCCCGGTTAGTCTTGGGAAGTAACCTAACCCAATTTGAGAAATGAGCCTCACAAGTAGCCCAAATAAAATTGCGGGTCACCTCCCTGTCCGAAAGAACTATCTGACCCACAAATAAAGGAAAACAACTCAGAGAAAGTGAACATCTTCGTAAGGGGAACCCCAGGTCAAAGCAGATATGTCCTTTGTGCAGGGGGTCCTTTTCATAGGGGAAAGGTATGTGAGGAACCCGAGGGTGTCCTCACTTCCTTTTTCCCCAGAATCCTCCTCCGAGGTGGCCAGGGAAAGGCCAACTCTTGTATCCTGCTCTGAGGGAGGATATACGAGGGAGGATCACCTGGGTGGAAGGACCTTGGGGAGTTGGTAGAGGATGTCTGCAGGGGAGACATGGTACCCCCTTTTCCCTATGAGAATGAATCCTACCCTCCCACTTCCGTCATAGGGTTTTGTCAGTCCATACCTCTCACACACACACACACACACACACACTAGTGTATCCCTTTAAAACTGGGACGAGGAAGAGGCGACTAGGAGTAATGCACACCTGTAGTCAGTATCACCACGTTAGTACTAAAAGGAAGATGCCTATAAAGGATCAGGCATGTCCTAATTGTTATGAGGGTTAGGCAAACTACCTGCACCTGCAGCCTATTGACTTCCAATAAACAAATGGTGATCTAGCCCCTCTTACCAGAAAGGAACCACAGCAAATGTCAAGTGTTGACACTGGTGCTAGGTGGGAAATCAAGGTTACTTCAGAAGGATTAAGAGCATCACAAAGTGTCAAGGGTTGTCGGGTGCATGGCATGCGGTGGACCGTGTGGTCCGACAACTACGCTTAGACCGATTAGCCCAACCTGGGAAAGAGCCAAGAGGAGCCCCGAGAGAAGTATAAGTATAAGTTTGTGTGATATAGTGCTACAGCGAAGGAGAGCATTCGTTTTGATACAAGGAGTACCAGTTGGAACTGTGTAAAACTGGTGAATCTCAAGAGACTTGAACCATTTGAGACTGTTTATCTTGGGGAAGGGAACCCGGAGATATCCTGGATCTTTGGCAAACTTGGGGAAGAGGCTTCTGAGATTTTTGATTGTGCTCTTTGTGGAACTATTTTGAACTTGTGGCAGGGGAAGCTGAAACAGGCCAGAGCTGGAAGCAGCTCAGAACTTTATTTTTGAACTTTTGGCGCTGCCAACCCTATGCATTGCTCATCTTTAGTTGCAAGGGTAAGTTTTGGACGGACAGACAGACTGAAGTTGAACGTACTGACTCAGACTATCCTTAGTTTATTTAGGTTGGGAAATCCCACCTTAGTATAGGGCAAGTCAGGCCTTACACCATCCAGACATTTGAGTTAATAAAAACCTTTTGTTTGAACTTGAATCGGTTGTCTGTGTCTTGCTTCTTGATTCCTTCACAATGCAATAAAAGTTTTACAGAACTACAGTATTCCAGGCAAGGACATAAATCATGTTGGCTTTGCCGATGATGCCAGAAAATCATGCTACGTCAATATAAGAAAACTTCAATGCTGGCTGCCCCTGTATAGTCAGTCCTTCCACTTCCACATAAGGAGACTCCATATCCCCCCCAATCCCCCAAATGCATGACCGCATACTGGAACTGGGTCAGGCACCTGACCCTATCAAGAGGGCATGGAGACCGCTCTCAACCTGGGGAAAGGGACCTAACACAGGGTTTCCCAGATCCAGTCCTGCCCCAGAGGGGCAGCGCCTACACAGATGGGCTGTAGGAGTTGGGAGGGCCCCAGTCTTTCCATTCTAGGTGTGCCTGGCTGTATAGGTCTAGTACCACAGCCTCTTTCTGCATACCTGTTGCGCACAATGCTTGCCAGTCTTTTTTCTTCTAGAACTACATGTACCAGGATGCTTAGCAAGGAATACCTGAACCGCAGCTCAGCAAAGAGAAGCAGTGACGAGTGGAGCAGCACTGTGCATTTTTAGAGCTGCAGTCCAGATGCTGCACTTAATCGGGATACAAACTCCAAAAAGTACTTGGTTATAGTGGGCCGCCATGTCCAAAGACTGTTGGACCCGCTTACAGAATATGGGCAGTGCTAAGGCCCATAATATGTCTTCTGATGATTGTAATCTGGCCCATGGGGAAAAGGAAGCCAGAGGTTCCGGAGAACAAGCTGACTGCGGTGTATTGGAGAGGGGGTGGAACCAATGGAGGGGACAGAGGGAGGATAAAAGGGTGAGGAGACTCCAGGTCAGATGGGGTTGTTCGGGTGAGGTCAAAGGAGGCGAAAGAGGACCAAGATACCAGGTGGATGAAGGACGATGCAGCAGAGGGTAGAGGAGAATTCTAAAGTGAGTGTGCATGATGAGGTATTAGTTGTTGAAAGAAAGTGGTACTTGAGTGTGAGTGCATGTAAAATTTGTAAGTGAGACTATAGGGGGTGTGATTGAGAGCGTGAAAGGACGGGGACTGTGGGAGGAGTGGAGCAAAGAGGGAGGAGAGTAGCAGTTAATATCATCTGAGGGTAGAGGAAGGGAGGAGAGAGGGAGAGCAGAGGGACAGAAAAGGAACCGAAGTACAAATGGTGTGAAGAATACCAAGAGGAGGAAGGGAAAGCATGTAGAGAGAAGTTCAAGGGGAGGAGTGTAAGAGTATGGGAGAAAAGAGCAAGAGGAGCCTGGGTAATGTGATGAATCAGAGGTTATCATCCCAGAAACCCTGGACTGGGACCTTTCTCGTGTGGCCAGGGAAAGACTGATGCTTGTCGGTGGGGGTGGTGTTCTGTGGGAGGATCACATGAGAGGCATATCTGGTCAGGAGGACTGTGAGAACCACTTTGCTAACTTCCCTAGAGACCCTACAATCGTAATGGCCTATTGTAGCTTGAAGAAAAGGGGTAATCAGAACATGGAGGACTTAAAGTCCCATAATGCCCCAAGTACAGGGATGAGGAAAAGGGACGCGGAGGCACTAAATTGCAAGGTGAAGTCTAGTGGTTCTAATGACCCACACCTGAGCGGGACTTTTGAATATATAAAGTCTTCTCAGGTGCAGGCTATTAGAAGAGGTTGCCCGCCGCAGTTGCAGGGGAAGAAGAAAGGAAAAGGACCCGCCGGAGCCACCACAATCTTTGAAGCAGATATCTGTCCGGAGAGGGTCTCAATATTTGTATTTTGTTTATTTGTAAAGCGCACCAAGCCCTTGGGCATCTGGGCGCATTTCTTAGGTGCACAGCGTTATATATTTACATTACAAGATTGCATATATACATTATTGATGGCTTTGGATGCAGAGGTTGCGAAGTGGGAAGCAGAGTTCTAACAAGCTTAAGCCTCAGTCGTGGGGTCAAGAGCGAGGACGTCTGGGGACTTTTGCTCTACAATGGGAAGGTCATCGGCAGTAATGGGCAAACTTCGATTCAGCGGTTCTTCAGCGTTTCAGCTCCTCGCTCACAACAAACAGCAACACTGCGGTTCTCGGATACCACTTCAGACTTTCCTTGCTTCTGGGGTCCAGCACTCTGTTGAGGTGGCTCAGGCTTGGTCAACCCTGCATCAGGGAAGTCCGGAGAATCTTCCTGGCGCTCGGGTCCTACTTAAAAGCAACGCACACAATCTGGTGTTCCTCTCCCTGGCACTTCGGGTCCAGCAGCAGAAGTAGTATAACCATCTTCGACAGGATGTCCAGACGGGCTTACTTTGGAATTGATTGTCCCACCAACTCAAAGGGAGAAGTCGTGCTTGCAGGGCTTTCCTAGTCTAGGCGAATTCGAAGCTTCAGCACAGCAGCAGGGCTTCACTGGGCAAATCAACGGTCCAGGAGTTGCAGCAGGCGTCTCTTCCAAGTTGTTCTTCGGATTCCTTCGTCCAGTGGTCGACTCTGCCTTCCAAGCAGGTTTCTCCCATTCATTCCACCCTAGCTGTCAGTCACACAGCAGGGTGGCTGTCCTTCCCGGCCTGCCAGCCGGCCAAGCACCTTTGGGTGCATTCCTGTAACCAAGGGTATTAAGCACAGGGAGTTTTAGGCACGTCCCTCACTTCCTGCCTCTGCCAGACATAGTGGAGCCAGAGGCGGGCTTCACTGGTGATTCCTGTCAAAGACAAAATGAACAAAGGGACCAAACCTGGATTGGCACGCAGAGTAAATCTCAAGAAGGACCTTTCCGACAACAAATGGTGAACAAGGAAGACCTGGGCCATTTTGATGAAAATGGGCACCCATCGGTGCCTTACCGTGGCTGCGAACGCAGACAGCGGTAAAAACACAATGGTAGTAAAAGGTAAACCACTGCCACCAGCCATTAATTGTAGAAAGGGTAACAAAACTGTTCCATGAGAAACTAGACACAGGGGATACTAGGTAACCCCTCTAGCACCCTATGGTAAGATAGTGTGTGCTGGGTCTAGAAAGTTACAAAATGTAAGTCAAGTCAATTTTACTTTACTGCTCTTGGAAACTGTAGTTTCACCAAGAAAAGGTATTTAAACCTTTGGGAAATGTAAGAGACTTCACTGTGCCATTGCACTGAAGGTGCTGTCACAATTTAAAGATGACGCCTATGGAGTTTGTCGGACTCCAAAGTCAAAAGAAATTCAGAATAAAGCAGATTAAAATTACAGGAGAAATAAAAGTCCTAAAGTCCAGCAGCAAAAGGAGCTGGGGGGGTCTCTACATTTCTGAGAAGTCTCCCTTACAGCACATATAAACAGTCGCCATTTTGTAACTATGGCAGAAGCATAGGGCCTGCACTCAGAGTATTAAACACAGGCCGCAAACATGATGAGGAAATCTGAATAGGCCCAAGTGCTGATGGAGGCCATGCTGCATTCTTCACAGAAACCCCTTTTGTTCTAGAATTGTTGCTAATATGTTGTTCCAAGAAAGAATGTGCCCTGCAAGGCCACGAGACAGAACCAGGGGCCGTGGTGTATGTGTTATCTCACACAGGACAAAGCATGCCTCTGACCCCCACCCAGCCAACCATGAGCTATAGCCTATGTAAATTTCCCAATCCTAAAACCCCGAATTCCAAGATACCAGTTGACCCCAGACCACCAACCATAAACCAATTCAACCCAAAAGATCTAAAAGTATGATCATTCAACCTTTATTCCTTTATTCCCACAATGGCATGATTTGTAATGCAAGGTACAAGGAGGAATACATTATAGTTCAAAGCGAGGGTGGAAGACTTGGAAGCCAAAAAACGTGATCAGAATGAGTGAAGTGTGTGTATGTGGATTAGTGTGACCTCGAGACTACCCCAGTGATAGTTCATTTAGCATGCCAGGTGCACTGTATAATGATAGAGTAGCACTATTTTTCAAATGTAGCCAATTGCTCTTTTGGCCTTAATTCCCTGTAGACGATGAGCCCTTCAGACCCCCACGTGATGGGAGACGGACAGGGCTGGAAACAATGGCCTGGCAGCCCCTTTGGAGTAGGCCGCCCCTATGGAGTAGGCCAACCATGTATAAAGGTTGCAACAACCAGCCGCGCGGGTTTTTACTGTATATAAATGACGTTGTGTCCCCTTTTAAGCTTTTGCTTGCACCCTTTATTGCTCAGAATGTTCCTAGGCAGCAGAGTTCTTTGCTGGCACACTTATTCTTTGTACAATTTGTTATCCTTGCAAGAATATCTTGGCCTTTTTTCCCTAGCGGGTTGTATTTTTTCTGGTGCGAGCGTTTAGGGGCATGCCTTTGCTGTTTTAACTCCATTCGTTTAGATTAATGCATTCTCTAATTGATTTAAATACTTACCTTTGTCTTTTCTTCACTGCGCTTGCTGTCCTAGTGTTTTATAACTTGATCTTACTGTGCTTAAAGTGTTGTCAGAGCATCCCAAGGAGAATATACATATCAGTGCATGTGATTCTAAGCAGATTCACAAGCATCAGAAATATTTTTTATTTTTCATTTGTTTGTTGATTTAAAATATAAAACCTTTTCACTCCTTGAGGTACAAAATATACAAACACATAAAATTCACACTTTCAAATGTTAAAAACTGGAGAAATAAAATCAATACATCTCATTTAAATACCTAACATTTCAAATACCTCTACTAACATCCTATATAGAGCCAACAGTTTTGTTATACTATTTCCAACCATTAAATCCGGCCAAAGAATATCATCTCTTTCACTGACACTAAAGTCTTTGAATTGACCAACACACCTATGATTAACATGTCCTGTAGTTACAGTCAAATAGTAAAAGTTTGATTGTTTTGATACAGTCAAGTTTTTTGCACAATCGGCAGGTTCTACAGCTCTCCAGAATAGTGATTTACTCACGCGTGGTTTGATAAGCGTTGCCTAATGCCTACATAAATACAGCTGTATTTTTATATATTCTGCCTAACTTGTATTAAGAGTGCTCTGTATGCTAACTGAACCCTTTGTTAGAGAGATTTTTCAGTGTTATGCTTAAACCCCTCTCCTAGTGAGACGCCCCAGCACTTTTCGCTGGACTTCTGGACCTTTTTCTTGTTCTCCTGAATGAGGGGAGCCCTTTTTCCCCTCATTCCTTCTTGTTTGCTCTAACCATGGGAACTCTGTTCCTTAGGTTTTACCTTACGTTACTGAGTCTTGCTTTCCTCCATATCTCTTAAAAGGCATCTGTGTTTCACGTTTGCAGCACACAGCACTGTTGCCGACGGCCCTTTGGGTTATTTTTTATTCTGTCATTTTTCTTAAAAGCTACTCTTCTTAAGGAAAGAGGGATTCTTTTTATCCTACTTAAACTTTTACTTTTGAGAGATCAGCACATCCCACCTTATGTGGAGTGCTGAGGGAATACCTAGTATCCCCCTTCTCTCTGCTCCTGTAACCTTTTGGTTACAGTGACAACCCCATAGGCATGGCTGGTGGCAGAGGGCGTGTTTTACCGACGTTTGTGAAATTTTCCACTGCAGGCTGTATTCACAGCTTCGGTTGTGCACAAGAGGGTCACCTATGTTCCAGCATGGTGGCTCCTTTCTTTGTTCGCCATTTCTTGTGTGGATGTTCTTTGTCACCTCTTCTAACATCCTGGGAGGAGTATATCTTTATGCAAGTGTTGCCTTTGGTGGGATCCCTTTGTGCAGCCTGCCAAGGATCCAGAGTGTCTGCGAGGACAGGAAGCAGGGGAGGAGTCCAGAACTCCCCTGTCCTTTGTCTGCTGATGTGCCTGAATGAAACCAGTTCCCACTGGGCGGGGGTGGGGGAGCTGACTGTCCCAATAGCTGCCCACCCCTTTCTGTAAACTGCAGGGAAAGTTTGCAAAGGAATGAATGGGAAATCCTGATAAAAGGTGAGGTTCCTGAGGCAGAAGGAAAGTCGACCACTGAAACAGAAGACCCGAAGCAGAAGATGACCGGAGACACCAGCAGACCCTTCCAGTAACCGCAAAGAGACCCCGTTTTCTAATCGACAGAGGAGCTCTGAAGAAGATGACTCCTTCCCTTTGGCTGGTGGGACCAACTAGCCATAAGACGACCTGCAGAACGAAATATCTCCCGACATGCTGGGACCTTCCAGGGCTGCAAACTGCCAATACCAGGGGACTTCCAACTAAATTGCAGTGCATCGTCTTCCCTTGAACTAATCCTCCCAGAACTTTGGTGAGCTCCAGTTGGATCTCCAGAAGCAAGATCCCCCTCCTCAAAGTCCCCTCACCAGAGTGCAGGACTGTAGAATCGAGGCAGATTGACCAGGCGGTAACCGTTCACTGTTGGAGCTTGTAAAAAGGCACCAAAACCGCAGACTGACGTGGGATCTGAAGAATCCCTTGCTGAGGGTCTTTTCCCATGACTGTTGCTGTGACATGTTCCAGAGTCCCTTCTTTTCATCACCACGACCAAGGAACAGGAGACCGGGTCCACCACTGCTGCTCAGATAAGAATCCTGCTGCATCTTCTTCAATACTCCTAAGATACTGTGGGTCTGAAGGTAGTACTTACCACAAACCAAATTGTCACTCCTGTGTAACTAGAGTGCTATATTCAGATGTTGGGTATTCACCCATACTCCTTGGCCAGGCTAACAGCTTGTGCACCTATAGGGAGTCCTTTCTGAGGTCTGTATTAACTTTTATTCCACTAAAGCATTCTACATGAAAGTAACTGAAGTACTTTGCACCCCTCAACTGACTTTGAAGAACTATTAACTAGTTAGGGAATAGACTGCTAAAGTATTAGACTCATTGAAAAGTATCACAAAGTAGCAGATTGCTGTTGCTAGTGCGGAATAACCCTTTCCCCTACAACAGAACATTGTCTGAGTGACTTGATGTGTCATTGTACTGTGTTCATTGCTGGTGAAAGCCACTATTATTGAAGCATTCACTTGAAAAAGTGTTGCTTATATTTCCTATTTGTGTGTTGGTTATTATAAATAGTATGTCCTTACCTTGCCTTGTGTATATAAAATAAATGCATATTTTTACTATAACTTCAAGTGTCCGAGAGTCTCTATAGGACTACGCATTTACTGAGTTCATTGTAATTCCTGACGGCGCACATCCTCCCCATAGGATAAGCCTAGCTGCTCTGCCATTCTACCAAACCTTTGAGTAGTACAGGCCTATACTAAGAGTTGGGCCTGTATACCAAGGGATAGTTTTATAGAGTGTCACCTGCTTGTAGACTTAAACTCCCCTAACTCCCTTCACCACTAACACCCTCATAAGTCTTAGCCTTGCTGTTCAGTCACACTAACTTAACAGTTTGGCTAAACAGGAGTGTATTCCCCTGTTCACTAGAATAGCATGGCCTCTCAGATTCTGACCACAGGGCAGACTCTGAAAATCCATCTTACCAATGGGAATTCTAATGCTCTTCATCCTATTTCCTTCTTGCACAACTGATCTGGATCTGGCAATGCCTACATCGCGGGTAGGATTGCACTGCCAAATGTTCAGGCCTTCCAAATAAGGAAGGAGAGCAAGTACAAAATAATTACTTTAGATAATCTTGATAAAAATGCATGAAAGGTAACAGTCTATAGCCCAGGAGGTCTAGTTACAAAGGTCAATAAGCAGTAAAGAGGAAAGAGTGGTGGCATATGTGCTGACTTAATGGATGCTTCTATTGCAACCTCTTCACAATCAAGAGACCTCAATGAAAGTCCTTGGGGTTCGGGAGATAGTAAGGCTATCATTCGGCTGAAATCTTTCATGCAGAAGGTGAAAAGTGCTGCAAAAGGCAGACAGAGACAGAGGATAATCAATGGATATAGATTAAGCACAAAATGAAGAACACGTCTAACATTAAATTGGACTAACACTGGAGCTTTTTAACATTACATTGACATTTAATGTAGTTTAGCATGTACAACTGTGAAATAAATTAGCTATAACGCTAAGAATTTTTATGTTCTAAAAATGTTTTCCACATATTTTTACCTGCGACTCCTGGGCAGGATCTGTTTTCTGAAAAAGAAAAAGAAGAACGTAAGAGGGTAAAGGCATACAAGAAATCAACGTTGACGGCACACGAAGAAAGAGGAGCCATATCTACTTACTCCAAACCACTGACAAACTAATCTGTGTGGGCCAAAACCTTGCTCGTCTGGTCATAACAGGAATTAACTAAAGATTACACATAAACCAGTATAGTTTTATTGTTGCGCTTGCACAGTCCAAAAAGAAATATGCAAAAATTGTTTGATAAGATACCACAGCTTTCAAATGTAGAGACGGCAGGTTTTACCTGAAGAATTAAAGCGTGTGCAACCATAAACAAATATAAGAACCAGCTTAACATACAATTCCATTTGTGGTTAGTCCAATAAAAAGGTCTCAAAGCTCTTGTAATTTGACATATTAAACTTCTTGATTCCAAGTGGTCAAATAAAGCCCAAAACTATCTACCCAAACACCTTTTTCAATTTTGGGAAGTAAAACATCCGTCGTATAGCGACAAAGGATCTAGAGGTAGCCAAGACCGAATAACTATTGTTAAGCAGGACATATTTGGGTTTAGTACATGGTTGTGAGAAAATGTCATCTAGAAGGGTGTAGAAGCCCTGGCTTTTTTATTTTTATTAGATACAAAAATGAAGCGGGCTATTCCCTCTCAAAAAGGGTGACCTGCCAACCGGGTCATCCTTTCATAACCTCCATGCCAAAAGCATAGTGTGCACATGTGCCCTGCTGAATCCATACCCTGATCTGCAGTGCCTGCTCTCTAGGGGCACAGAGCAGGTTGAGCGGTCACAGGTGCCCCCTTTACAGCTGCAGTGACGCCAAGTATCTGCAGGGCAGGGGCTGCATTTAAGATATGCACCTCTGTTCCAAAAAACACATCAAGAGAATGCTTTTCTGGTGGCATGTTAAACTGTAAATAGAAGATATATTTGAGCTTGAAGTGGGGTGCCTAGCAGCTCTCATAATTATCCCAGCCACGCCAATTTGAAATCACACTTTTCAGCTCTGTGGGCCCAGTTCAGCCATGCATAAGGACTCCTACAGGTGTGTGCCAGCTCCCCCTTTTTTGGGGGCCTGAGAAAAGGACTACTCTTGCCATTTTGTTGCTGAACCAATGCAAACCGTGACTTGAGCCAGTTTGACCCGATCGAACAAACGGTACCCTTTGGGGGTGCCTATGGCACTCCTCGAACTGCAGTTGTGCTCATTTGAACAAGTCTGCTGCTGCCCTGCACCAGCAGAAGAGAGTCGTTGCCTCGGATCAAACAAAACAGCATTGCTGCTCCTGCATCACTCAAACCGCAGTTTAAGCCACCTGCCTCTTCATCATCAATTCAATTGAGACTTGAACCGACGCTGGTGTTCTCTGTATCCTTTAAACCCTGCATCGAACAGACTCGCCTGCACATCCCATCATCAGCGCGTTTGCTGTCGAACCTCGACCAGCAAATCGAATATGGTGACATCCACGATCTGCATCGCTTTGAACCACAGCTTTCTTCAGTTTGACCCTGCCTCAACGTCTGGTTGCTGCTGTGTCACTGTGACCACCACACTTTGAACTGAATTGAACCGCCAAACAACACTGAGAACCCTGGTTCGCCGTTGTCGTACCACCAAGACACTGCAAAGGTATTGTCTAATAACTGCCCCGCTAGTCCATTTTGCATTTCTGCAGGGGTGGGTTTTTGTAGTGCTGTCTATTTAAAGTATTTCTATTTTTTTAGAAGTTGGATTGGGCCTTCCTTTATTTTGGACTGTTGGACTTCGCTACTTGGGTTGCTACCATTTCACATTCACACACCTCTTGAGGGTATAGTCTTCCCTCTGACCCTGTTACCACAAAAGGCAAAGGCTGTATATCTCTTAGCTGTGCCTTTTTACCATTGTGTTCACTTTGTTTTTTTAGAATTGCAACATCTGAGTACGTGCTTTGGTCTCTACTCATCCTTTTACACCTGCAGGGCAGATATCGGTTTGTCATAATGGTAGAGCAGAATTCAATGTTTGGGGTTTTGCTGGCCGTAACATGGGACTACTGAGGTCTCTCATTCTAACATTTTGGTTTACGATCTTTTGGTTTGAAGTACACCGACTATTTTGTTGTTGGAGGGGTTTCTACTGAGGTCTCTCTTGCTACGTCAGCCCTTTTTGCAATTTTGTCCTATGGCATATGGCTCCCAGGAAAGGACTTTTATAAGCACCACATTTTGGTCCCAGTGTGATTCTATCACCCTACATTGGTTTTGTACAGTAGGCTTGTGGCGGCTAGAATGTACTTTTGTCTTTAGCAGCGGTGCAGCTGATCTTACTGCATTAGTAGCCCAATGTACATCCATGGTGTCTATTGGGGAATAAATGTATTTTTTTGTTTACGTCTTAATCTCACTCATTTATTTTCAGGCCATTGCTTTGTTTAGTGAAACCACAAGGTAGGCCTTAAATGGTCTGTGCAAATATGGACTCATGCTGAGTCCAGCCTGCACTTCTCTATAGTGGTTTGTCCTGGTGTAGACTGGTCTCTAGCCCCTATATATCATAATACACAAACTGAGTGGACCAGAGTGGTTTGGTGGTTTTTAGGGCCAGCCTGGTGAACAGGCTGCCAAAATATTTGTGCGCCTGCTTTGTGTGTGACTGAATGTCTGGCTAAGGCCAGCAAATGCTTGAATGAGTGGCTTAGGCCAGTAAATGCTTGAATTAGTATGTCTAGGGCAGCCCATGATCCTTTTGCAATTCTACTGGGATTTTTCTGGTGTATCTACCAGTATTGCTGCATGGTTTTGCCACAAATTTTTGCTGCTTAAACTCTTGGACCAGGCGTGGGAATAATGATTGGGCTTAGCGTTGTGTATCCTTAGCTATGTTTCTTCTATTTGTTGCTGGGCCTCCACTGGTCCTCACTGGATTAAGTGCATGTACACTACTATGACTGGTTCTGGGCTTTCCCCAGTCTCGCCTCCCTGGTTGTAATGCCTCGAGGTTGGAAGCCTTATTCACCCAGAATGTTGGTAGAGCACCACAACCTTGCCTCTGATCTTCGTTTGGGCCGTCTTGGGTCTCCTCCAACATTGCCCACAACATGAGACAGTTTTCTGCTAGCTGGTTGCTCTGTTTTGCCCCTAGTGTCAACTGTTGTTGACTTTGCTCCTGGCTGGTGGGTCACTCTCCTGGGAAGGTAGACTGTTCTCTTACAGTTTCCAAGTAGTCCTTGGTTTGGAGGGCAAGTCTGCGGATCACCGGATCCTTTAACTCGACCTGCAAGGGAGAACTGTGACTCACTGGATTGTTTCAACGTTCCTGAGCAGAGTACTGTAAGAAAGGTATGGCATCAGACAGTAAGACAGACACAAGTGACAACAGTTCAAGGAAGTTTATTGAACTTCACTTGGGTTTGAAAAACACTCATCTAATCCTAAATCTAAAGATGGGAGCAAACTACGACCATCAAATAATAACAGTCATAGTGGTGTCTTGTCAAAGTAGAATGGCCTATACTAAAAAACCTACTACCAATCCTTACCTCTAAATACAAATAGTTTGGGAAACAATGTTATGTAAAAGAAAAGCGTTCAAGAAATTATAGGTCAGGATATCCGAGCCGTTGGCTCCCCTTCCCCATGTTTTCAGCACACAGAATAAGGCGGCACACTCGAACTTAGCACACACTCTGGCTATACTAGCACGAGGATGCAGTTCAAAACCTCAGCATCAGAGCCTTCTGTGCCCAGGTCTCTTTGCCTTTCAAAGTCTCTTCTTTCAGAGGGCCTGATGCGACAAACAAAGTTCCTTTCCTGTTAGGATTTCACATGTACACAATTTCTCATGCGATTCACCATTCATCTCGGGTCCCACTCTTCCAGGCCCAGACCCACTTTAACACAAAACCTTTCAGTCTCCCTCTGTCAGCATCGGACCAATTAATCTACTTTAAAACAAACTTTCTTTGCTGAACCAACAGACTTTCGACTGTGCGCAGGATTTTGCTTGACCCGTCGCACGACCACTTCGATTCACAATTCTTTATAAATTGTTACTTCTCGATATAACCTTTTTCTCACTTTCACTTTTGCCACTTCTCAGCTGGCTACATTACAGAGACATTAGATTGAGCACCCACGTGGCGCTGGATCACTCTGTCAAAGGGATCTTGGTTTCAAAGTTCAATCACTAATCAGCAGTTCAACTTTACTTGTGTCTTTTATCACACGCGTGTTAAAGGAATAGTGGGCTCAAAAATAGTATTGTCCCGAGCGTTCGGGCATGTGGTTTTAAGCATACGTTTATCGATTGTAAAAACATTTCCTATGCACCTTATCTTAGTTTTCCTCACTTTTACATATGCGAAATCAGGCAGCAGGGCGCAGCCATCTTGTGCTAATCTTATCCGTTGCCACATTGCCCCAACGAGAACTGCCCTTGCAGCACTAAATCATATCCCCCGTCCCTGAAGCTGACATCACTAGACGCGTACGTCCCATTTCACAATGCAAATGCACAACTCGTGTCAAGGCTGTCTGTGCACCAGCTAATGACATGGCTCCATGGAAATTGCTGGACGCCTCTTTCCTCAATAAGTATAAGCAGTCTGCTTCTCATGAGACAACATCAGAGTTGCTTTTTCAATCATTTTGTTTTGTATCCTGTGACTATTTCTGCTCTGTTCAGCTATCTTCATTGCTCGTATCCCGTGCGAACAGATATTAGTACTAGCATTACTATCGATTTTGATTTTGTTGTAGAATGGCAACAATACAGCCCTACCAGTCAGTACGAGCCAGAGTATTCCGATGCGGAATTAGTTGAAAGAGAAAGATGCGGAAACGATGGGGCATTGGACGACAGTTGGGAGGACGAATCGCCGGATCATGAGCCTGAGCCTAGTCGCATGGAAGACGTTTCCACCTGGTGTACCTGCAATCAGTGCAAGGTCATGCCAACCGAGGAGGAGAACTGCTGCTGCAGAGAAAACTCTGGATGCTTGGCCTACATATCGGAAGATGAGACACAGCCGCTAGGCGTTACCGAGCTGCATGACTTCAGGGAAGCCTGCCTCACAAGGTCCGTGTTGAGGATTAGGATGGTGCTTATGGACCAACTTCGCACAAAAGTTCGCCCTTGCAAACCAAGTAACGAGTAAGTGTACTCTAGATGTGATGTAATTTAGGCCACTAACATTTCATGTTTGTCTCCTATATTGTCGTAACTTTGATCTATCACTGCCAAATAAATGTAGTCTGGCAAATCAATACATCTCTCACGATTTGGGGAAATCATAGTGGTCTTCTTAAGTGTTTTTCACGCACAACCAAGAAACAATATTTCTCTGTGCCCCAAATGATATGAAATGCATGGGTTCACGTTTGTAATGTGTCTACACTTTAAAGCCCAAGTTGATTGATAAATGAAGTAACATTTGTAACGGCAACTATGCCATAGGAAACAAGATTGCATTTTCAACTAAGGTTCGATACACTTATTATGTTCAATTAATTACAGTTTGTATGTTTCTCTTCCACAGGTGCTATAGGCTGGTGGCCTATTGTGGTGTCCAGTCAACTCGTCGAAAAAAAACTGGTCGACTGCAATTTGGTCGACGCAATTTGGTCGAAAACCATTTCGTCGAAATTTTTTTTTTATTTATATATTTATTTTTGGGTTTTCGTTTTGTTAAAAAAATGGGTTTTTAGAGAAAAAAAGGGGGTTGGGGGGGGACCCCCCCAAAAAAAAAAAAAAAAAGGGTTAAAATAGAAAAAAAAAAAAATTCGACGAAATGGTTTTCGACCAATTTGATTCGACCATTTGTCTGGTCGACCAATTTTTTTCGACGAATTCACTGGCAACCGCCTATTGTGTGTTTACATGGTGGCTTCATCGGAGGCTTGGATACTGCGTTTGACTAGTAATACCCGCCTGTGTCGTTGGTGCCATTCGAGCCAAATTCCCCAGTGACCCCGGTCATACAGGGGATTTTCCCACACTGTGCTGCAAACCGAAGTATACAAATCATTTGTGCCATCAACAATTGTGATGTTGATGGCACAAATGATGGCACATTTGTGCCATCAACATCAGTAACAACAAAATAAAATACTAATCAACATTTATGAATAGTTGTTTCAATTTCAGTGAATCAAGGACACGCTCACTCCTACTGGCAGGGTGGGAACCGCCAAGGTGCCAAACACCATGTACACTTCAAAGGTATGTTCCGCACAGGGGCCTTTGTGCACATGGCCTCCCCAGACCCAGTGTCTAAAGGCAGGCGCCCCTGCAATCCACATAAGTGTGTCTCCATTCAGCAGTGTTCCTTGTCTTTTCTGCACGCCTCTTGCCCCTCCAGTATCAAATGGCAGTTTGCACCTGTGGCCGTTGTTAGGAAAGATTCTCTTTATTGCACCTTTCCTTCAATCTTTATGGAACCCCCCAAACGTTTTGCTTTTATTTTTTATCCTGACCTGTACTTTTTGCAGTACATTGAAGCCTTAAGCTTCACTGCGCTGGCCTTTGCTCACATGTTATGTGGAAACTGATATGTCCTTAAGGCATCAGTAATGGGAAACAGAGTTTCCCTTAGTCGTGTTACTATGTTGCAACTTGAAGTATTGTTTTATCATTGCACAAAGCAGCTTTCACTGCAGTACAATGGGGTGCATTTTTGTTTTGCCCTAGACGAACAATCAAAGGATTTTTTGGTTACTCGAGATGCGCTTAAAAGATGGGCTGGTGGCAGCAGTGATTTTTCCCCACTTTTTGGGGAATTTCGTTTTAGCTTTACCATGTTTAGCTACTAACTGGCTACTGGTCAAACGTGGCTGTGCCACAGGTTTTTTGCCCATTCTTTTTGCATCTTGTGGTTTAGCCTTTTTCCTGGCCTCCCGGGAGGATAGCTCAGCGGCAGCGTGCGCGTCTTGGAAGCAAGACGACACGAAGCAACAACAGGTTCGATCCCCGGGTCCGCGCTTAGAAACCTCTGGGTGTTTAAGCGCGTTATAAATACGTAACTAAGACAAAAAAAAACACAATTACACAACTAAGAAAAACAATTCCTGTAACAGCGCCTCGATGCCTGCGGGCTGTGTGAGCGCTTTATAAATGTAAATAAATAATATAAATGTAAATAAATAAATAAATAAAGAGTCCAGGAAGATCCTTATAAGGACTTCCAGTTCCCGGGAAAGCAGCTGCTTTTGGCGGGCTACTGGAGGGCTTTGTGCGTTTGACAGGCAGGATGTGGGCTGGGTCGTCTGACCCTAATCCATATACTGGTTTCTGTGTTTCTGAGTGGTATGCATGAGTGTTCCCGCCAGTGTTCCTGATTGGACCACTGTGGGGGGTTTGTGTATGGGCAAGTTCTGCTATTGGCTAGTGGGAGTTTCAACTCCTACCTGTCTTTTAGTATCCTGTCCAGCTGAGAAGACCTGCAAAGAAACCCGAAACCTGACTGAAGGAGGCCTGGCAACCAACTTCTGCTGCAATGCCGGTGGAGCCCAGTCTTGCTCATGATCTTCAGTAGGCCTGCGAAGGTGCTACAACCCCTGGAGTGGAGGGACCATCCATTCCCGACATCTACTCGGTGCCCAGCTCAAAAAAACGCCTTCAGAAGTGCCCGGGAATCGCCCTGTGGCTGACCAGCTTTGTTTTTGGGCTACCGGGTTAACTTCCTCACCGTTCTGAATTTCTGCCTGAAAGTTGGCACACCCTCAGCTGCCACTGCAACATCACCCTCTGCGAAATGTCGTCGTCCTAGCACCAAGAGGACCCGAGAAAGACCGGAAAATCCGACCGCGGCTACTGAGTCCTGTTGCATCACTGTGCGCACCATCCGAAACCTGCTTTTCCGACACGAGTCCAGTCCCGAGAAGGGTGCTGCATCGTTGGTTTTTGTATCCTGAACAATAGGGCACAAGGCCCCAGGCAACTTGGGGTTGGACAATATTAGCTAGGGATCATCACTGTGGACCTTTTGTGTATGATACTTACCTATTCATTCCTTTGCAGGAGTATTTTGATTTGTATTGTGCATTTGAACCTGTGACATATTGACTGTGAGCAAGCCACAGTAGTGTGGCGAAACGCGTCAGTTAGCCTCTCTTTGCGACTGGGAAGCCGCTTCCCGCTTGTATTCAGTATCTTGGTGTGTTTTGGCCATAATTTAATAAGTATTTTTATATATCCTGTCTAGGTGCAATTTGTGAATCCCATTGTGTGACCTCATTGTGGACCCTTTACACTCTTACCCCTCTGAAGAACTTAGCCTAGACCGCTTGTCACTGCTACCTTAAACTGGTTTGGCTAGAGCTTCCCAGAGTTGTCCCCGTCACAATATAGGTTGGCCTTCTATACATCTGTCCACCAGGCCAGAGTATAAAAAAATCAGTCCTAACAGCCGTGCCCTCCCAAGGGGGCTGTCCGGATGGGAACGGCCAAGGTACAAAACACCATGTACACTTCAAAGGTATCTTGCACACAGGGGCCATTGTTGACATGGCCTCCCCAGCCCCAGTGTCTCCAGGCAGGCTCCTCTGAAGCAGACCACGCCAAAAACAGGTCACTCATTCACATACACACCCACTTTTCTAATTCTTTACAAACCCCTTAATATTTATCCGGAGAACATCTGTGAGCACTGCCAGTCAACTCGTGATCGCGCTACCTGTTCTCCTGCTACTAACTACCCTGCTTGCTGAATCTAATTGTTTGTTAGTCAAGGTAAGGGCAGGTCCCCTATCATTTCGTTCGGATCTCAAAATTTCTATCTATTTCGTACCCAGTAGTGTAATGTTCATTCATCTCATTGACTGTTAGGGAGAATTCTCTTATAAGGCCGATTCCCCAAACCTATAGTCCCCCAGCAGCTTTGCTGGATTTTTGGGGTTTGTTTTTTCTCCTGCTAAGAGTGAGACTCTTTCCTTCCCACTTTTAGGCATGATTTGAGGTATGTCTTTGACTTGGTATGTGCTTATGGGCTATGGGGTCTTCTACTTCATAGGGTATCATCTGTTTTGGTATATATGTTACACAGCACCCTCAGTGCAGTAACACAGGGGTGTCATAGTGACCCCCAAACATAGACTCCATACCCTGGGACTGACTACTGTCTCCCAGGGCATGTAAAGTCACCATTGGATTTATTAGTCCAAAATTGTGAACAGAACCAGTACAAACCATCATATTGTGGAAGTACTGGAAGGGGTTAATTAGATTGCCCATGGGTCTGTTTCCAGGCGGGCACTGTCCAGTCCCCCCCTTGTCGAGTTTCTGGCTGGTGGCAGTGGTTACCACGCAAAATATTCCACCGGAATATTTCCGATGGGATTTTCCCATTCATTTTAAACGCACCACTTTTTTGGTGCATTGTAAAGATACAGCTGGTTTATTTAATTAATAGAAAATCGCCGGTAGGGTCTTTTCGCCAGAACTCGTTTGCAAAATGGCGTATGTGTCCGTCTCTGTAACTCCAACCAAGGTCGGGCCCTTTGTTCCACTTTTTGGCGGGCTTCTCCACAGAAGCCCTCCAACTGGTGCCACTCTGTCTGGGATTCACAGGATGTGTGGGTGGGGGAATTGGCACCCTGGACTGCGTTGCCTTCGCACCCCAAGTTGCACTCTGTTCTGATTGGCCCAGTGGTGAGCTGCCCGGCTCACTACTTAGCATGTATGAGTGACAGCTAAGCTGTTGAATGGGGGTTTTTCTGCATAAAAGCAGGGCTTTTGGGACTGGAACTTCAGAAGTCGCCACAGGACCGAAGAAATCCGAAGAGGGGAGAAGCCGAGCCATCTGCAACAACGACACCACCAGTGGAGCCATACTGCAACGACCTCACCCCTCCCCCCCACCCCCCCCCCCCCCCCCCAACGACAAGAGAAGATCTTCTGCTGTAAGAGTCTTCTCCCTCTGAGCTGGTGGGAACAACTAGTTCGACATTCGCCTTCTAGGACGCCGCTTGGTCGAATCGCCAGTGCCAAGCATCCAGCGGCCGGATAACCAAGCTTCAGTCCACTGGAACCGCGAATAAATAAAAGGAATGCACCTTTTAAACGATCGAGCAACTCCGCGGCTGATCTCATCCCTGGGCAGTGCAACGACTCCAAGTTTCCTCCTCGACGAGATCTTCTCCTTCCCTGGTCGAAACCACGAACTGCACCCGCTGCCAGGAACAACTGCCACCGCTGGAGCTTCCTCACTTTTAAAAGGTACTGTGTTCCACTTGGCCTCCCTTTCCACGGATTGCTAAAGGTAACCCTTAAATCCTTGGCTTTCCAACTGGGTTGGCCCCCAGGCCTTCTAACTTTATCCTTTGCATCAAACCAGCCTCTTTTGAACATTTTAGCAAAGACTTGAGTACATTTTTAAACACTGATCTTGGGCACATTTCGCCTTACTCCATTTAAAGTGGCCCTGGCCTATGAACTTTGGCTCTACAGTAGACTCTGCCTTCACTTGCTTGCTGTGGTCTTAGAAAAGTGTTGGGAACTGTTTTATTTTCATGACCTGTCTTTTGACTTTACCATTATCTACTGTTTAAAGTGTTTTGATCTCGATATATAGCAAATTTCATCAGTGTCAATTGTGATAGAATTTCATCTTTCTCAGACCATGTCTATAAGCACGTTTCCTTTTGATACATGAAAGAACATTCAACGGACGTTTAACACGTTACGATTTTCTTCACATAAATCAATTCTGTATGAAAGTTATCCCAATGTATATTCGACTATGCTACACAGGTTTTGCTTCTTTGACCAAAACAAATATTGCATAGAAAACTTTGATATAATTCCATCAATCTCAAGCATTCAGTAGAATTGTTTAGATTTTTCAAGAATGCCCGCTTGTATGGTTTTCGGTTGCCGTTCTAAGAGCCATGACAAAAGTAAGGGCACAATAATGCATACATTCCAGAGGGATATTGATTTAATAAGATAATGGGTTCAATATTGAGGATTTGCAGTTGACGAGCTTGAAAGTAGAGGCCAGGAGGTCTTGGGAGACTTGAGGGCCAATCGATTCCGCTTGTGCAGCCTACACTTTACCCCAGATATGTACGACCAATTGCAGTACATAAAAAAGCATCGACCCAGAACGTTGCATAAATTGCTTCCAACTTTATTCATACAAACGCTGCCTCAGGCGAGTCCCGGAGGATGAATTAGCTCTAGGCGGTGGGGTACTGAACAGGTAACTACATGAAGGGATTGGTGCTTTCGGTGTAAATGTGTCGTACTAAAGTACTTTTTAACTCTACCACATTTTACTATTCATCTGTCCCCGTTTTATGGAGCATCATAGAAAGTAATTATGACAATAGAAAACAATGCCATAGAGCCCTTCAAAAGAAGCATAATCTTTTCGTAATCGGTTGCTTGACATGTCAATTTCTTCTAGGAGAGCATACTGACAGAAGCACAGACCATTGCAAGTGACGACACCACCGATGTGTCCAGTATACCAATGGTGAGCCCTACAGACTTGCTGAAGTTCATATTAACCAGAGTTGGATCTTCCCACATATCTAATGCAAATCTAATTTTCCCTTTTACCTCTTTGTGACAATGCACTGAAAATGAAGGAGCAAGTTTCTGCATCCATTTCTTTTCCAGAGTCAACAACAACTTTGAGCGCCCATCAGGTAATTTGATTTCATTTTTCAATTACCTGAATGTATTATGTTTGGAATTTAATATAATATGAAATTGTTTATGTATCCTGTCGGTTGTTTACAATATGTATCATTTGTGGGTTTCTCTTTATATGTATTATTGTCTGCATCCTAAGGTCTCTGTTCCATTTTGCTGTTTTAATCCATACTGAAACAAAGTACTTTGCTACAGGGGGATGCTGGTACTTCGACTCCAATTACATCATACTTTAGAGCTGGTCCAGAGTATGAGGTTTGCGGACTGACAGTCCCCTTGAATGAAAGAAAGTCAATCCTACATAGGATACTATTAGACAGTGACATTCATATAAACGTGCAGTGTTTCAAACTTTTATCATTAGCGTTCTAATGTTACAATTTCTACCCTAATGAAGAATACATTGCAAAATGTTTGAGGGCAAAATTACAATCAGTATGTTTTTCACGGTGATCTTTGATCGAGTACACTTGCCATCAATCAGGTTAAATTCTAAATGAATATTTTGGCTAAATGACGTTCACTGTATACGAGGCTATGTAAGCGGTGTGTGCGATGAAAGCTTTTAATTTCAAATATGTTTGACTCGTTTTCTAATGAATATTCTATTCAAGGAATGTATACAAGGTCGGGAATTAGAAGGAGGCACGTGGATCTGGAGGTGGTGGACCAGCCTGCAGGTGCGGTCGTTACAGAGAAGACCATGGTTTCACAGAAAATCAAGAAAACAAGGGTAACTAACAAACAATTTCGTTTACTAAAATTTCGTTACTGTGTTTTGGGCTGGTGGTGTCTTCATAACATGTTTTTTCATCTGAAGTGCAATCTACTGTATGTTTTGATTGATTGATATTTTATTTCCATCGCGCTCGTACACAAGTGTTTCAGAGCGCGACAAGGCAAGGAAGGGGAACAGGGAAGAACAAAACAGCGATTTTACTAGGCCCAGTGACATTGAGAACGCGCAAGTGCATGGGAGAGGGGGAGGGGAAAAGTGGATGGAAGGAGGGAGAAGTGGAAAGTGCGAAGCAGAGAGAAACAGATAAATAACAATAAATAAATAATAAAGGCAACAAACAGTGGTAATGCAGCCAGCAATTTGCGAGTGCTAGGTTTAAGGCAGCAGACAGGGTAGGTCTGATAAGTGCAGGAAGAAAAAGGGGGGACTGTATGGGTACAGATACAGACCCCAGTGCAAGGGGTGGCCCGGAGGCAGTGCAGGAGGGTGGCAGGGTGAGCAGGTACCTGGGCCGGAAGGAAAGAGGGTGGCTAGGTGCACAGTGCCAAGAGAGAACAGATCAGCAGGGGAGAGGGGGAGTGAAGGCTGAAGAAAAGAGGAAGGTCTTGATTTACATTGAAAATGTTTTATAACCCACCTCCTAGAGGCCGAGATGGAAAAGTAGTATAAAGACACAGACAACAAATGAAACCAAAGCTGCTGCTTGCCAAACAGATTTCACCATGGAACAACTATTATTTGAGGCGCAGCGTGGTCCAGTCAATAAGCAGACTGGAGATGCTTATGCCCAATGGCCAGAAACTGAATGTAATGTATCCGGCGAAGCAAGCAAAGTGTTGTTGGACCATTGCTACAATGTGCGACCTCGATGAGATGAAATGGAATATAATGAAGGTGCTTTTGAATTACTCCCTGACCACCTGACACAATCTACACCCGCAAAAAAAGGTCCACCCAATAAACAATCGACGTTGATGGTTTCTCCAATTCGTGTGCAAATAACACAAGCTGAACTAAGAGACTGAAGCCTCAACGCATTTGACCGAGGAACTTGCCAAAGATCTCTACTACAGTTCTTCTACTTCAAGCGATTTCTCCACCACAGCTGAGTCACGGTATCTGGTCATTGCACCAAATGCAATAGCATTGAATGCCATACCATCGGAAAAAAAAGCATTGAATGCTTTATTAAAGGTGAAGGGTTTTGTTTCATTAAAGTGGGTTTTAAAGGTTAAAAAAAGGGGGTTGGTGGACCCCCCATTAAAACAAAACCATGAAAAATAATGCATTCAATGTTTTTTTTTCAATGATTTTTTTCCCCCCTCGCTGGTATGGCATTCGATGATATTGCATTCAATGCAATGACTATAAACCCCAAGTCACAAACCACAATCATGCAGGATGATTGGCTAATAAAGGAGCATAAATGCATTGTATTTGACAGCTGCCGTGAAGAGTTTATACTGATGCTGAAGCTGGAATGTGTCCATCCAGTGAGGGGGGAAATGTGCAGGGAGCCATTGGCGATTGGGACTCGTCTATTACAAGGCACTAACCTGAAAAAACAAGCCACCTGTGCCCACCTCCATGATACATTTTCATGCTCCGCTCAACCGATGCTGGGCAAAGTGCCAGCTGGAAATCTACTGTGTTCAGCAGCTTTACTTTTCTGTGGTTCGACTTTTAGTAAGTTGTCCAGTTTCTGTCAATTTGTGGGACTTCAGTTCCTTGCTAAAAGGCAGTACTATAGATATCAAAGAGAACATAAGTCATCTGCTGCTTTTCTTCGAACTAAAGGTACTGTAAAGTCTAAAAACGTACCCCTTGTAGTAGATTTGTTTCTACTCTTCACAAGCCCAACAGCTTGTGGCCATACATTGATTCTTCTTCACTAAAGACTTCTAAAACCTTGTGCAAAGACTTTTCTACTTACGTGCAAGAAGTGCTTCAGCTACATACACTTTTGCCTATTGACTTTGGCCTAGCCCGTTTCTCAGAAAGACTCTCCTCTGACACTGGGGAGGGTTGAAAAATATGTGCCTGCTTAAGAATATTTGTGATCACTTGTTTGTTCCTAATAACCTTTTATTCGGCAAATCTCAGTGCTATTCTAAAAGCTAACAGTAACATATCAATGTCCACAGTGCCCTAACAATTGATGTCACTTGAGGGTGTAGGAAGTGTCTGTGTGGCATCCCCAATGGGTGCTTGCTGATTTAGAAACTAAGAGTGTATATTTTGAAGGTATTTATGTGTTGCTATAATATTGCTCCCTTCTAAAGAAGGCTTATATAAATGACCGGTAAATAAATCAATCATTGTTTTATCAAGAAACCTTGAGTTTAAGTGTTTGTTTGAATACTTGTCACTGTGAATCTTTGTGTAACCACTCTACTGCTCACATTGACCCCTCTTGAGATGAGCCTGGCTGCTCTACCACACTACCAACCTTTGTAGTTCAGACTTATACCAAAGGTTCGCTCGCCGATGACTATACCAGCGCTTCCTCCAGACAGACCCTCACCGACATGCTCTTTGTTGGTCCTTTGCCAGACCTATGGACTCCTCATATGGTCTGTTCTCTTCTTGGTCTTCCTCTCTCATTAATGGGGGCACCCAGTGGGAGGCCCTCCTGGCCCCCTTCCAATCCTCCAAGGTCATCATTAATGTTTACCTGAATGGCACCGTCTTGGTCCAAGGCCCTCAAGCCAACCACCTCCTCTTTGATACGCACTTTCCGGGCCTTATACATTTCCTCTCCTGCTGTCCCTGCTCTACCTTCTTCGGCTCCCTTGCCTCCTCCCTCTTCCACCTCTCTGAAGCCAACATCCTCCTCCCTGGCTACCTTGCCCTCTCCTCCTTCCTCTTACGCCCTCCCTCGGGCTCCTTCTACACTTTCGAAAGGAGTACCTCTGATGAGTACCCCACTCCGGAAGGCTTTCAAGGTTTGCAACCTTCTCAACTCTCGCTCAGCTGTCAAACACTCCTCTGAAATCTGCTGTCTTCTGGAAGAACTCAACCTAGATGTTCTTAGTCTCACTGAGACATGGTTCATGGCCAGCTCTGTCACAAGCTTTGACATGCTCCTCCCCGATGGCTACAAGATCCTCTCCGCACCCAGACCCAGCCGTTCTGATTGGGGGGGGTAGCCTCGATCTTCCCGGAGTGGATTCCTGCCTCCATCATTCCTATGCAGGCCTACTCCTCCTTTGAATGCCTCGTCTGCATGCTCTCTTTTTCCTGGCCACTCTCTCACTGTGGCTACCATCTACCGGCCACCTGGTCAGATTACCATCATTCCTCTGAGTGGGCAGACCTCTCCTCTTCCCACCTGGCTTCGACCACTCAACTCCTCCTTGGAGACCTCAACATCCACTTGGATGCTTCCTGTCGACCTCTGCGACTCGATCTTTCTCTCCATTCTTCTCTCTGGCCCGACCCACTCTGCAGGGTACATTCTGGATGCTCCGATCTCCTCAGACCTACCCCTCTCTAACCCTCTCACCACTTTCTCCTGGAGTGACCACTTTTTCTTCTGCTCTCTTTCTCACTCTCTACCCCTCAGGCCGAGCCAGCCTCCACACTGCCACCAACCTTCTCGGTCATTCAACCCATGAAGCGTGTGTCAGTTGAGGCTTTCGCCGCCACTTTCTCTCCTCATACACCTCTGGCTGACTCACATCCTGACAAAGCCCTTTCCAAGCTCCACTCTTCTCTCTGATACTTTTGATGTACTTGCTCCTGTCATGAGGATCCACTTTAAGCCCAAAGCCAAGTGCAACTCCTGGTATGACTCTGACTTCATCAACCTTAAACCGAAGTGTAGGGTGGCTGAGAGGAAATGGCTGGCTTCCTGTGCATCCTCTCACAAACTGACCTGCCGCCTGCTCCAAAGGCAATTCCGACTCTATGTCCTCATCAAGAAGAGAGCGCACATCCAACCCTGCATCTCTGGGACATTAACAATTCGACCAAACTCTTTAAAATCTGCAAGGAGCTGGCCAATCCTGCTGCAGTTTCCACCTCTCTGGTCCCCTTCCAGACCCTCTGCACGGCCCTGGCTTCTCATTTTGGCTCTAAAACCCAGGACATCCTGTCCACCCTCTACTTTCTCCTCTACCTCCGGCCTCCGTGCGGCCACCTCTCCCTCCTCCGCCTTTCCTTTGTTTACCCCTGACAAGGTTTCTAGACAAGTGTGATCTATGAAAGTCTTGTCAAAACAGGTTCTTCCCTGTTCTTCACCCTCACTCCAGCCTTGGCCGACTTTTGCCACTGGAACCTTCCCCTCCCCTTTGAAGCACTCTCTTGTGCACCCTCTTCTCAAGAAACGCTCAGTCGACCGTTAATCCTTTCCTCGGCAAACTCTTGGAAAAGCTGGCCATCTCCCAGTTTAATCTTCACACTGAATCTGTTGGTTGTCTCCATGACCATCAGTCTGGCTTCAGAGTAGCGAGAAGCACGGAAGCTGCTCTCCTGAACATCCGCGAAGACCTGCTCTCTAACCTTGATGCTTATCACCCCTCTGTCCTCATCTTACTTGATCTCTCTTCTGCTTTCGACACGGTCAACCATGCCATCCTGCTCAACCGGCTCTGTGATAACCTGGGTATATCACTGATCAGGCCCTGGCCTGCCTGACCTCTCGTATCGTATCGACCATCCCAGTTCCAACTTGTGTCGTCGTCCTTGTCCATCTCACTCTCTACCTATTGTGTTCCCCAGGGGTCTAACATTTCTCCCTGGCTGTTCAACCAATACCTGGCAACTCTCGCCCACTGCATTGCTGCGCTCTAATCCAATTTTCAGTGCTATGCGGACGACACTCAGCTCGCTTTCAGGCTCCCCCCTGCCACCTCTTCTCCCCCTCTCATCCCAGATTGTCTCTCCACAATCCAGGAGCAGGATTCCGCCAATGATCTCTGCCTCAATGCCAGTAAGACGGAGATCCTCCTCAACGACACACAAGCACCTTCCTTTCCTGTCACTCTCTGACCGGCCACTCTTGGCTCTCTTCCTGCTCCCACCAGTGAGGCCAAGAACCTCTGGGTCATCTTTGACTCCACACGCTCTTTCTCTCCTCACATCTCCGACGTCTCTAAGAAGTTTAACGACCAGCTCCACCTCCTCAGAGGTATTCTTCCTTTCCTCACCTTCCCCCAGAAGCTCACGGTCTCCAGAGCTCTGGTTCTCTCTAGGCTGGACTATTGCAACAGCCTCTTTTTAAATCTGCCAGCCTCTACAACTCATCCAGAACAGGACTGCAAGACTTGTCATTGGCCTCACGCTCAGGGATTGTATCTCTCCAGCCCTGAAATCTCTCCATTGGCTCCCAGTGGCTGCAAGTATCAAATTCAAGACCCTCTGTATTGTCTGCAAGGCCTTCTGGGGCCTGGGACCGCAATACCTCCAACTCTCTCTTCGGAAATATCTTCCTACTCAAGCTCTTCGCTCCTCCACCTACACCTCCTTGAGGGTCAGTCGCTTCTCCAAGCAACGGATTGGGGGCAGACCTCTTTCTTCGGCAGGCACCTCCCTCTGGAACAGTCTCCCAGCCAATCTGAAACTTGAGCAGAACCATCTCTGGTTCCGGAAGCACCTCAAGACCTTCCTCTTTGCTTCTGCCTTCTCTCTCCCTCTCCCCTGCTGATCTTTCTGATACTGGTCAACTGGTTACCCTCTGAATTTGGGCCGAGGTCCCTGCCTGTCCGGTTGCACTCCTGCACTGCCTCCTGGCAACCCTTGCAGTTTGGTCTGTATCTGCAACCCCACAGTCCCCTTACCTGCACTTAGATACCTGCTGTCTGCACTTGAACCCTCACACTTGCCACTTGCTGGCCGCACTACTTATTGTTTTCTATCCCATGTTCGGCACTTGCCCATTCTCCCCTCCCCCAGGCACTTTCCCCCTCATCTCTTCCCTGCACTTGCACGATCTCAATGTCATTAGGCCTCGTAAGATCGTTGTCTTTATCCTCCCTCCGTTTCCCCTCCCTTGTCTCGTCGCGCCTTGAAACACTTGTGTATAGGCGCGTTATTAAAAGCCATATCATATCATATCAACCCACATACTTCCCAAAAGATATTCTGGGTGAGGGAAGTCATCCAGAGACAAAATGGGTTGCTCAAAGAACACCCCTCTTACGGTAGCCATAGGAGGTACTAAGGGCAGAATGCCAGGCAGAAGCTGCAACTCTAGGGGGACATGCTACAAAAAAAAAAAAAAGAAAAACATCTAAACGCCATGAAAGCCATCAAAAAGCTTAGGGTACTTTTAGAGTTGGCAAAAGGAAAGCCAAAAATGGAATTCTGACCCAATATAAGCAGATCTTACCCACACAACTTCTGTCTGGTAGAGCTCAAATGGCCCATCACACAGAAGTTTCCAGATTCTGAAACAGTTTACAAAACGGAAAGATAGAGAAAACTTTATTTCTGGCAATGCCGATAAAAGTACATTGAAAACCCACATCACAAATGTTAGATCACTCAATACAATAGCTAAAAATATAAAACCTCACAATAAAATTACATATGCTACAATAAAGGCGCTCTCAATTCCAGCGCATGCTCAACATAACTATTTATTTGTTGCGCATAAAGAACAATTTGGGGGGGATAAAATCATGTTAAAAGATCTCTAAACAATGGACCGAGATATTCTGCACCGCAGTTTTGCGTATAGAGAGCATATTAACAAAAAGTATAACAGATCATCCAAATCATGTTCATTGCAAGGGCACCTATTCAAACCTTTCCTTCTTTTGTTCTGCAAGGTGCTTTTCGTAAAAAGTAGGTTAGACCTTGAGCGAAGGAAGACTGTCGTCCTCCTTGTATCATTAAACCAAGACATGTATATTGATGGTCCTAGATCGTTCTTCCTGCTAAGATAACCTGTATTGCTTTTTTTTTTATTAGATTCACAAGCCTCTCTTTCAATTCGTTTTAACTTGAAAAAGGCCTTGGTCAGGGTTTCTGCAGCCTCATCGCACCCACCTGATTTGCCATAGAAATAATCCACCAGACCAAGCCGTTTCAAAGTCATACGAATATAGCTTAGCCCTTTTAACTTATATTGTACGTCCGAGTCCAAAATATCCTGAATTAATGAACTTGTCAATGACAGAGCTGGGTTACCCCAGAGACGGAGCCAGTACAACAGTGGTTGGAGCTGAATAAGATCTGAAGCAAACATACCACATTCCTCATGTAATATAAAACCGGGAAAGCCTCGATTCGCCCCCCATAATTCTTCTTAGGAACAGACTTTCTTTCCTTTGAATAGACAAAGGCGCCTGATGCCCCCAGACTGCTGCTCCATACATAGCCACCGGGATGGACTTGCCTTTATAAATACGTAGGTAGGGCGTGCTCAACGGGAAGCCCGCCCATACTATTTCCATCACGCAGTATGGAGCCATTAATCTGGGTGCATTTACTGGCCTGAGAATCAATATAGCCTTTCAGAAATTTCACACCCAAGTACGAAAAAGAGCTAACCCATTGCATGGCATGTCCTTGGGCCAATATGGTTCTTGTTTTACTTTTTATAGTCCCAATACACATTACTTTTGATTTTGCCACATGTATTTTCAGATCACTTTCGGACATGTAAAGATCAGTTAATTAAACAAATGTACCCTAGTATCCAATACATAAAAAGGACATTTGCTCAGTTACTTTTATTGCAGTTTCAGTCTGTTTTTCCAGTGGTAGCTTGTCGACAACCTCTGGACGAGAGTGCCCTAGTAAATTTCCTAATCTTATCTATGAGCATCTTTCCTACAGACTGGAGCCTCCACACTTCTCCCTTTTGTACTACTATACCCCCTAAAGACAAAAGAAGAGGTTTGTGTAAAGCTCTGTGCTTTGTCCCCATGCAGGGAGGTAGATTCTTGACACAGGGTGTCCCCATTACAGGGTGGCCCCAACTATTGTCTTACAATAGTTGGGGCTGCACAAGTGTTCGGTTATTAGTCTTTTATGCTGCACACAAGACCACCGTAGTGGTCTTAAAGCGCTAACCCTGGACCACGTAAAGGCAAAATTGTGACCATCCCAGGGTGGCCACCAGACCCAGAAGGTGTGGTAGGGGTAAAAGTGAGAACAACATTCAGGGAGACAAGCCCTACAGACTAAACTGACAAGCAAGTCAAAAATACATTAAGGGTAAGTGATAGTAATCGCTGGGATGTTTGAGGTTTTAGGTATTCTGACAAACAAGAAGCGAGCTGCTAGTATAGGCTAGCAAAAATACCTTTGAGAAGGCAGTTACTAATGTGCTGGAAGGTGTCATCTTAAATCACGTTATGAATACGTGATGGCCTTGAGATGAGCTCTACAGGCCCTGGGAGCTATAGGGCCTTTGAAACCAGAAATCATTTTGTATTTGCTCCTATTAATAATCTGAGGGGGATCTGGTAATGCAGAGCCTACTGAGATGTCAAAGCCAAGACTAGGCTAAGTGGGGACCCAATAAGGAGAGTAAACACAAACTCCCTCGACCATGAACCACGTGTAATGGGGGTCACATTAACAAGTAGCTAGTGTCGTTTAACAGAGCATTTCTATTATTACTGATGCGGATATTCAGGCATCCCACCAGCACCAATATCCGTATTAAGTTTCCCAATTACAACAGTCTGTATTCAAAATAATACAAAAATGCCCTGGTTATTCACAGTTCCAGAAAATTATTTCAGAGGCGCACAAAAAAAGACAGATCTCCCCCCCCCCCTTCCACCTGGTCCAACTCACTTGTGTGCTGCCTCCGCACATTCTTTGGACGATTAGGTGCAAGTAACATCACAGCTTTTCAAATTAAAATCTGCCTGCTAGCTGGGTCAGGTCAATTGAAGCACTAGTTCAATTTCTGCATTTTGCGATTTGTAATCTTCACTATTAAATGTTTGGGGTTCAATTGCAATCCCCCCAGTCCCAAGCACGTGTGAATCAAATCTTGAAAATTGATGTTTTCCAATTTCATTTATTTTATGGGTGAAAGCAAGTAACTCACCAGCCGCCTGTACTTGTTGACGCTCTCTTGGAGGGAACTCAGCATGAAGCTGAAGATATGTTCCATATTCTTGGTCAAGGTATGCTGGATATCACGTCTTCGCTGTTGCGGCAGTGTCTGGAAGGTCACAACATCCTCTGCCAGTCTCAGCATTATGAACATTACCAGCTCAGACTGGGTCTCCTAATGACAAAAATACAGCAAACAAAAGTGATGAAAAGCACACATTCCAAGGATGTTTTCATGAGTTTGCTAATTCAAACCCGTTTGATTAGCAATGTCATAATAATATTTTCAATGTCACCAGAAGTAATTTGTAGCCCAGGCATAAAATGAGCATCAATACAGCATTTTTGTATACCGCTGAAGACATTAGGGAGAAGAGACTGGTACTCGCCCTTTATAAAATATACTCGACTATGTGAGTGGGCGAGTAGACTTTGCGATCCGTAGTGGAGTGTCTGTTAAATGTAAAACGTTAGCTGCATTAATGGATAGAAATAAATACATATGATAAAAAGGCTCTGAAAAGGTTGGCCAGCCCTCTCCAGCAGGTGCTGGTTAGGGGTGTTTTCCTAAGACTAAGTAAACTATCCCAGTGGTTTGTAGATCCAACTCTTAGTATCAGCTCAGGACCTTGGTAGCATGGCAGAGCTGTCAGGCTTATCTGAAGAGGAAGATGTGAGCTGTAGGCAACTACCCCGAATCTTAGTTAGAATCTTAGTTAGATAGGCACAGCAAAGAAGCACTACACGTAAATTTATAAAAAATATACATTATATTTACACAAAAATCACTTTAAATACTTCAGACGGTAACAGTAGAAAACGTAGGAATACTAGATACACTTCAAAGGGCCCTTCACTTTCGTGTTTGTTCGCCGTTACAATTGTAGCAACGTTAGAAAGGGAAAAGGCAAGGTTATGCGGTTTTCAACAGGCTATACGGTAATGCATTTGCTGTGTAAACGCATATAGAAAAGTCACTTAAAGGGAGGAAAATAAGTGGTTAGTGCAGCATGAGCTTAGTTCAAGGTTCTAGAGACAGTTTCTTCACCTGGCAAGTCTTAAGTCCAAAAACGCAAACATAGCTAAAGGCAGTTCAGAGAGGGCTAAAAGTATTGGCAAACAGAAGAGTTTCTGCAGATTTCTTCCAGTGTCTAAAGTTATTGAAGCAGCAAGTTAGCAAAAAAGGAGACCAAAAAGCAGACTCGAGAAGGGGACACAAGCAGCAGCTTGGGTCAGAGGTAAGAGGGGATTGCCCTGTACACCTCTATGTGCACTCCAACGCTCTGGACTGACTTCTTGGAATCAGGTAAGCAAAACCTTTTTCCCCACAGTACCTTGAGATTGAAGAAAGTGTTTGTGTTGGCTCCTCCACAATGTGGCAGCTCTGGACCCAACCTCCGGATTCCTTGGTGTGGCGACGAAAGGCAGGACAATGGAAGGAGTCTCTCAGCAGCAGTCTCGAGGGAGAACCTGTGGCACGACTTTCAGCAACTTCTGGGTTCATTCTGCGGTCTTGGTGCGTTTTCAGAAGCACCAACCAAGGACACTGCTCGCCCGGTCAATCTTCTTCGCTTCCTGCAGTCCCACACTCTGGTGATGTGGTCTGGGTTAGTTGGATCGGATCTCTGGAGTGTCCTTACGGGCTCAGCACAGATGGACGAATTCGGCCTTTCCACGACGATGCACTCGAAATGGGTAGCAGGTCTCCTGGTATTGGGGTTCCGCAGCTCTGGAAGCCCTTAGGACCTTGGGAGATGGCTAGATTCAAAGTAAGTCTTGTAACTGGTTGTTCCCACCAGCCAAAGGGAAGGAGCAGTCCTCTTCGGAGATCCTCTGTCGCATAGAAAAGAGGGGTCAGGACAGCAGTGGTCGCTTCACTGCCTTGCAAAGGGTCTGTAGGCGCCTCTGGTAGTCTTCTTCGGTTACTTCTGTTTCCAGTGGTCGACTTGCTTTACACTCCAGAAGCCTCACCTTTTATATACTTCCAGCACATACTCCTCTCCAATCTCTTCTCAGCATTTTACAGAAAGTGGCGTTGGGCTGTCCAATCAGGACAGCCAGACCCCCTGTAGGTGCTAGTTCTATTTAGGCACTCTGAAAGACAAAGGACAAGTGGGTGGAAGACTCCTCCCCCACTGCCTGCCTGCCCAGACACTCTGGAGCCTAGGCAGGTTTACCTACTGGTTCCTGCCAAAGGGAAAACACACAGACCTCCCCCTCCCAGAATGGTAGAATAAGTGCTAACAAAGAACAACCATGCTAGTAACGGCAAAAAAAGGAGGGAAGCCCCAAGTTGGCACTTGGGTGCCCCTATTGTGCACTACCTTGGGATTGGACATAGCCTGAGGTATAAAATATACACAATAGTTGTTATAACACGTCCACTGCCACCAGCCATAACTAGGTGATTGTCAGTGTGACTAAAACGTCACAGGAGCAGAGAGAAGGGGGATACTAAGTATCCCTTTGGCACTCCACTGAAGGTGGTGTGTGCCAATCTCTCAGACTATAGCGTTTTGGGAAGATCTTTCTATCCTTAAGAACTGTAGTTAACTTAAGGGTATAGGAAAAAGAGGACCCCAAGGTTCCCCAGCAACACTGCCCATAAGGAGCTGTATGCTGCAGTAGTAAAACACAGATGCCTTTAAGAGCTATGGCGCAAACAAACTCCAGAGTACAGGTAGAATACAAAGCATAGAGTCCCAAGAGCCCAACAAGAATGAATGAGTGGAAAAAGGCTCCACTCATTCAGGATTAAATGAAAATGGTCCAGAAGTCCAGCAAAAAGTGCTGGGGGTCTCACTAGGAGAGGGGATGAAGCTCAATAATGATCCATCTGCCTAACAGTGCTAATATATAATGCAATTGTAATCTTAGAGCAAAACGAGCTCTGGAGGCTAATTGCAGGGTATGGTATTGGAGCAGATCTGAAGATGTGCAGCCTGGATGGAACTATGGATTACTACTTTGCGTAAACATCTAGTTAGCTTTGTGCATTCATTATGCAAGAGGAAATAAACTAAGACTAAGGAGAGTGTATAGTGTAGGAGGCCGATAACTAGGTGGAATATTGTAGTTTGCTGCCATCTCACTTTCAGGGTAGCTGGTATAAAGCAACAGGGTGATAAGATAGAATATCAAGGAGTAGGGGGATCAGCTCATGGGTTGAGCACCAGTTGCACATATACAAGTAACCAGCAGGTCACAGCGCTAGGTTTGTCATGAAAAGCATTTGGAGGTGTTCACTCGTCAACATGATGCATCTCCCCAAACAAAATAAAATATAGATTACACTGAGATTTAGATACACTAACCTAAACCTTATTGTAAAGCATGCAGTGTTTTACAGTAGCATTACTGTAATTATGTATTATGTAACCTACATTTTTAGAAATGGAATTGCATGACTCTTAAAAAAAAGAAAGAAAAAAAAAGTTAACACCTACTGGTCTCTGCCAGACAGGATAAAGTTAGCTTATTAAAAGTATCATCCATATTACTTCTGGTTTTCATTTATTTAAAAAAGAAATTCTTGCCTAACACTCCTGCAGAGGCCATTGGCTCTTCAGAGTGGAGGAGAGGATTACGGCTGCACTCTCCATTACCCTTTTTGAACGTGCAGTGAATCGAGAAAAGAGGGTGGAGAGAGTACTGACAGAAAGAAGAATGAAGGACAAGCTGTGCTTTCATTGAACAGGTAAACTAAATAACTATCTTTGCTACACAAGTGTCCATTTAATTAGCAAAACTACAGATCTGCATAGCAAATTGCTATGCAACACTGTTTATTTTATGCCTCGTAAATATCCTTGCTTACATCCTCACCTGCACCAAAATAAGTATTTGGCCTACTTAAGGGTGGACATACAGATTTCCCTCATTAGCCCTTACTTGTGCTGAATGAGTTGGCAAGTCACGTCCCAGATAAGGTAAGAAAATCAAATCACTTGCGCCTGTGTGTTCACACAGTCAACACTTCAGTTTCCTGGTAAACACAATGTTGGACGTAGGTCAAGGGTGCAGTGTTGTGCTCTGCAGGTCCGCAGAGCACGCTGCCCTGTTGACAATCTTCTCGCTCGCAGCTCGACACGATAAAACCTACTCACCAGACCCTCTTCGGCAAATCCCACGCAGGTCAAGGGTGCAGTGTTGTGCTCCGCAGGTCTACAGAACACATTTTTCTCCAAGTTCTCCGCCACGCTCGCCACAATAAAACCTGTGCACTCGACCCTCTGCGGCAAAGCCCGCGCAGGCCAAGTGTGCGGTGTGGTGCTCCGCAGGCATTAGGCGCCGCACAATGGTGCCTCAGATCTCGCCAGCCACGTTACCCCAACGGATCCAGTTTCAGCTTGGTTTTGTAACTTCTGACCTCAGGCCCAAAGTCACAGCAGGTCCCGATAAGTGGTCCGCCGTCTTCCCTGCATCGAAGCCCCACGTTACATTGGAAACCTCCACACAACATGGCCATCCTACTCCATTGCTGCAGCGACGTACCCCCAGACAGAAGGTAAGCCTGCTGCACCTACAGGTACTTCTGGTAGCTACTTAACTGTGCGCGATGGTCCCACACCCCAACGCTGCCCAAGACACTCTCCCAACCCCTGCCCTACAAGCCTCCTACCGTCCGGCACCACTTCTGGTTCCGCTAGCAGCACCCTACTCCAAACGAGTACTCACGCCACACTGTATAATTCCCTCCTCCCCTTTGTGAAGGCCCCCCAGCATGCTACATCATTGCACATTAAAGTTACTCGGACAGCGCAACCTCAAACCCTGCACTCTGACGACTCCAGCCATGTACTGTGTACAACTTATGCCTGTAATGCTTCTGAACTGACTATTCCAGCCTTGTGGTGTGTTTAACCTATGCCACAACTCACCTGAATGGACTATTCCAGCCCTGTGCTGTGTACAACCTATGCCGCAACTCACCTGAATGGACTATTCGAGCCCTGTGCTGTGCATAACCCATGCCTGCAACTCACTTAATTTAACTATTCCAGCCCTGTACTATGTATAACTTATGTCTGCAACTCACAGGAATTGACTAGTCCAGCCTTGTGCTGTGAATAACTTATGCCTGTAATTCAACTAAACTGACTTTTCCAGCCTTGTGCTGTGTATAACATCCTCCTGTAACTCACTAGAATTGACCATGCCAGCCCTGTGCTGTGTATAAGCTATGCCTCAACTCACCCGAATGGTCTATTCCAGCCCTGTGCTGTGTATGTATAACTTACGCCAGCACCTCACCTCACCTGAACTGACTTCTCCAGCACGGTGCTGTGAATATTTTTCCTGTCTAACGATAAAGTACTGCGAGTAGCAGGTTTGTAACAGCGCATTGATGCCAGAGGGATTTGTGCACTTTATAAATGCAAAAATAAATAAAGAATACATTTCTTGGGCTTCTAGCGTTGAGACATCCAAAAAGGGCAGAGATGCATGAAGATCACGGGATCAATTTAGATTTCATTCAATAGAAGAGTTATATTGGTGATGTAACATAGCTGTGAAATGTAGATGCTGTATTTAAGCCTTTCTAAGGGTGCACTTCTCATTATGATGCCTCAAAGAAGCACTGTTGTGAGGGAACCTATTTTATAAGCGATTCAAGTATGCTGGTCGGCTTGCGACCTCTGCCAAAGCCACCTGCTAATCACTGTTCACCTTTAGGGAGTATTCTGGCGCTCTTTGCTCCGCCCCTTTCTCCAACTATCGCTGTCTTCTAGCCTTTCTTTTGCAGCTGTCAGCTGGTGCAAGTGGACCTCAGTCACGTGTACTACCTCCTTTGTCCCATTCCTTTATTAACTCTTAGATCACAGGATTTTTCTCACCTGGGCAGACAAAGCAGGGCATTTGTTCTTCGGTCCTGATGACCCTGGAAAAAAAAGCAGAACCCCTGCATCCCAGGTAAGCCAGAAGCATGTGCATCACACCTCACTCAAACCATCCCATCCCATCCCGAACCACACATTCATTCAGTCGGCATTCTGCTCTCACCCACTTCCAACACAGAAACTCACCCACATCCCCCTCCACGATCCACCTCCAAAACACATGCATCCTCATGCGCATTAATGCTCATTCCACAGTACTTGACTCAAGTACTGTCTGTCCCTCATCCAAGCTTGGATGTCAAGCACCTATCAGAAGGTCAACCTTACAAAACAATTCCAAAAAACATGCCCAAGTACAGAGTTGGTCAACATGAAAGTAGTTTGATTCACCCCAAACTCTCCCCATTGCAAGATTTCTGAGCTTTACCATTGACTGACCTTTCCTTCAAAACACACATCCGCAAGAAGACTCAAGCAGCATAGTACCAACTCGCGCTCCTGCGCAAAGTCAAGCCTTTCATCCCTGCCCAAATTTCAGAACAGTTGTCCAAGCCCTGCTCAACTCCGATCTAGACAGTGGCAACACCCTACTCGCAGAAGTCCCATATGCCATCTTGGCCCCTGTGAAACTGTACAGCAAACTGCAGCATCCCTCACAAAACCAAGATGTATATTCCCTTACCATGCAACCCTCACAAAAATGCAGATACAATAAATGGAGTTAAAATGGCCCTCAAACGGCTTTGGCGAATTTGGCAGGTATTGAAAATTCAACCACATCATCCCTATCCGCAAGGACCTGCGCTGGCTGTCCCAAGTAAGCAACTGTCCCCTTGTCCCCCTGTGATGTTCCGTGGGGCCCTTCTCCCCCCCCCCCCATTTCCCACCCCTGTGATGTTCCGTGGTGCCCCCCCCCCCTCTGGTCTCGCCATAATGTTCTGCTGTGCCCTCCCTTTTCTCCCCCCTTCATCTTCCTCTGCTGGAGTACGCTTTAACACCTTCCGGTTTCACCATCACTGTTTTGTTTCCAATGCTTGCATTGGACTTGTTGGACTTCATGGACTCCTTATGCGTCACCCTTTCTCAACCTCATGCTGGACTTCCCCTGCATCTAGTACTCATGGTGGCCCTGAATCATGATGTTCCCTTCTACATCTGAATCCCGGCTTGCATTTGTTGTTCTCTCGCAACATTATGTGTTACTACTGACTGCTGCATTGTTTTCGCTCTCCCCTCTTGCTTCTCCGCTCTTTCACTGCTTACTCTCTGTTCTCTCCTCCTCTTCTTCCTCCCTTTCCCCCCCCCCCCCCCATCTCCTCCCCTCCTCCCCTTACTTCTTCTATGCACTTACTCTATCAGAATTGTCTCTGGATCTAGTATGATAGCAACCCTGTCTGTCTCCTCCCCTTACTTTATTTTCCTCCCTCCCCCCTCAAGCACTATCTGAAATGTCGCCAGGCCTAGTACGATAGACGCTGGTCTTGTTCCTCCCCCTCTCTCCTTTCTGCACCCCTCTCCCTCACCTTTTGTTAATCTGCGGCTCTACCAGAAATGACGTCAGGCCTACTATGGTAGTTGCCTGTCTGTTTACATTCCTTCCGACTTTCCCCCTCCCCTCCTTAGCTATGTCTTAGCTCTTGCACTATCTGAAATGTCGCCAGGCTGAGTACGATAGTTATCTTTCACATTCTTATTGTTCATGGCCTGCAAGTTTGTCATTGTATTTTCCCTTGTTCCCTCCCTGGCCTTGAAGCGCTTTGAAACACATTGTGTATAGGCGCTATATAAATAAACTATCATATCACATGGGTTCAAGATGGACTGCATCATCCACAAAGCATCACAAGCAAAAGACCATCCTACCTGGCCAAGAAACCATCCCTGGAGGCCAGCGCACCGCCAGAAGCCACAACATTGCCCGGTTGTAAGGGGGGGTTGCGGGGGGGGGGGGGGGGGGGGGTTGACAGGGAACCAGCCTTTTCCTGCTACGCACACGGTCTCTGGAGCAAAGCAAATTAGGTCGGTCCCCTCCATCAAGCACTTCAGGAAGGACATGAAGACTCTACTCTTCAAAGAAGACTGTACCAATCACTGAGCAATCCACTGAACCCTTTCCCCCCCTCTGGAGTTTCCCCACATTCTGGCACCCTCCCCTGCTCCCCCAGACCAGTCCTGCTCCCTGCACACTACTTGTTACCCCTTGGTGCCTCACCTCGGCGTGAGCCCCGTTTCCCAGTTTGGTTTGCACGTTATAAATCTCATACATACACAGCATTTCACTTTTTCAGTTTATGGAGGTCCAAAGGCCCCAACCATGCCTCTGCCACAAGGCCACTTTAATTTAGCTTCCTTTTGCCTAGTTTATCAGCTTATGTTGCCACATTTTCCTCAAGTGCAATGATTATCTAATGGCCAAGAAATATGTATGCCATACATTACTTACCGTAATCTTATTTCGGTAGCTTGTATCTGCTTAGATTCACATGTTTTGCATAGGCCGACATCTAGTGGCAGGTGCAGAGTATTGCACATGTTTTCGAAGCTCAAAAAGGGACGTCGACTAGGCGGGTTTGTAATATGAAGGCATGAATCAGTTTTCAAAAATTGATTAGCCGAATTTGCTAATATAAATCTTGATTAGCAAACAAACTTATTTGATTAGCAATTTTGTACTATTATAAATGTCACCAGAAGTTATTTGTACCCAAGAAATAAATTAGCAACAATAAAGCATTTTTGTGAACCCCCAAAATAAAAGAATTGTAAGAGTAGTGTTGGTAAAATGTTAGGTGCATGAATGGACATAAATATGAGAAAAAGGCTCTACAAGTTGTTTCAGTGCAAGGCTCTGTTCAGCTGGGTGCAGTCAGTGTTGCACAGTGCAGTGTCCCGTATAGTATATGCTTGACTCATTATTTGATGTGCAAGGAGAAGTTCTCAAGTTTCATAAAACAAAAAAAGTTCACAATGTTACAGTAAAGTCATAACCTGAGACTAAGTATATAGTATGAATTTGCAGCAAGCATGGTAATTGTCAACTTGGTGGACGAGATGGCCCTTGCCGGTCTTCGATATCAACTGTTTTCAATATAGCATTAATTACCACTTTGAGGTGGGGGGGGCCACTAACCATCCTCAAGCCCGAGACGGGTAAGCACAAGTGCCGCATTCCAGCCCTGCGCATCCATGAAAGCAGTATTTATCGTTATTGTACTCCGAGCTGTCATCAAGGATGCCGATACCTTTTAAAAATTGTTTAAGGAACCAGGCTTGACGCAATTCATGCTGAACTTAAAAAGAAATTATTCATATGTCTGAGATTGGAAATAATTAGTTCCAGAACCTGCCTGTGAGCAAGGTGGTATGCAGTGGAATGGGCAGCGGGGTTTCGCGGTGTGGCACTTCAGTGGAGACTTGGGCTGGAGTACTGCTTCCAAGGACAGAGTGAAGGCTGGGCAGAGGTGCAGCCGGCATGAAATGCAAGCAGCTACCTTCAGATTCCGCTTGTGGTTCCCAGCCTCCGGATTGGCCAGCTCTCTCCCGCCGGTGCTAATATACAATGCAATCAGAATTGTAGAGTAAAGCAAGCTTTGGAGGCCAACTACAGTGTCTGATATTGCAGCAGATATGTAGATGTACAGACTGGATAGAAGTATTGATTTGTGTATTCATTATGTACAAGGATAGAAAATAAGAGACTAAACAGTGTGAATGGCATAGCCGACAGAGACCTGGGAAACCTAGGTGGAATATTGTAGTTTTGCATTCACCTCACTTTAAGGATTGTTGCTATAAAGCAACAGGGTGATAAGATAGAAAGACAAGGAGTTTATGATCAGCTCATGGGTTGAACACAAGCTGCACAGATGAATGCAAGAAGCATGTTTCAGAACTAGGTTTTACACCAAAAGCATTTTGCACCGTGAGCATGTACATGTTCAAAAGTGTTTACCCGTCAATATGATGCGCCTTCCCCATCAAAATGAAATCTAGTTGACACTGAGATTTCGATACACTAACCTAAACTTAACTGAAAAACAGACAATGCAGTGTTTTACAGTAGAAATATTGTAAGTATGCATTTTGTAGCATACATTTTTAGGAAGAGACTTGCAGACCATCTTTTAAAAACAAAGTGAACACATACTGGTCTTTGCCAGACAGGATATAGTATGATACAAATATCAACCTGATTTACTTTTGGTTTACAGGTTATTTGAAAAAGAGAATGTTTCCCTAGCAATCCCACAAGCCTTGAACAATTTTGAGAGTGGAGGAGATTATTGCTGCTGCACTCCGTCTCATTTAGCCTCTTTGAACTTGTAGGGAACTTATCAAAGAGGGTGGAGGGAGCCCAGAGGGCAATAGAAGGACATTTAAATAGTTAGCTGTGCTAAACAAGTGTCAATTTGATTAGCAATCCTACAGAATTGCATAGAAAATTGCTATGCCACACTGCTTATTTTATGCCTTGCATTTTGACTTGGCTCCTCTTCAGTGAGTAAGCAGCTATAACACTGTAAAAAAAAGCTGCCCAGTGCTGCAGCCAAATTGGGGAAAAAAAGGATAAAAATACCACCAACCCGGGACATGAGACAATTTCAGAGTGAGGGCTCTGTCCCTGGAACAAAATGGTGCCTTTTGTAGAACCAATGCAGTGGTAGCCATGTCTGCTATTTAGGAGAGCACACCAAATACATTTGCAGCTTTCAAGGGAGCTTCAATACAGGTCAGGATCCCATAAATCCAGCCAAATGTCAAGGAGACTAACTGAGTAAGCAGAGGAGTCTAGAGACTTTCCGACCGAATACTAAATCGTCATTGCAAGCTGATCACTGGACACATTGTTCTGCACTTGTGCTTACCTGACTCAGGCTTGCGGATCATTCGTGGCCCAGCCTCCCCACCCCCAAAGTGGCAATTAATTCTATTTAAAACAGTTGATATCGAAGACCGGCAAGGGCCATCTTGTCCACCTGAAGTTGACAATTGCCATGCTTGCTGCACATTTATACTATGTACTTAGTCTCAGGTTACGACTTTCCTTTAACATTGTTAACTTTGTTGTTCTATGAAACTTCTGAAATTCTCCTCACTCAGCAAAAATTGGGTCAAGCATGCGCTACTCGGGACAATGCACTGTGCAACACTGACTGCACACAGCTGAACAGAGCCTTGCACTGAAAGACACTTTAGGCCCTTATATCTGTTTATTTACATCCATTCACGCACCTAACATTTTATAGAAACTACTCTTACTAATGTCTATTATATCGGTACACAAAAACACTATATTGTTGCTAATTTATTTCTTAGATACAAATAACTTCTGGTGGCATTTACAATATTAGTACAAAATTGCTAATCAAATCAGTTTGCTTGCTAATCAAGAAGATTTGCATTGGCAAATTCTTCTAATCCATTTTTTAAAACAGATTTATGCCTGGTTGGAATTTTAAGCCGAGAGACCTAGCCATTTTGTTCTGTGGATTTTATGTGCGTTTCAACAGGCGGAACGGCCTTTAACCACCTGTCCCTCCATGGCCTACAAAGGGGTCTTTGGGCAAGTCATAGCCAGTTCTGACTTGTGAGTGTTATTGCGCACCGAGGCCGATCAACAAACTGTGTTATTAGTAATAAATACAAAAAATAGAAATTTCCATAAGTCCTCTGTGGACGGGTCCAAGTCAACGCTTGTGTATTTTACCACAAACTTCGTCCAAACACTCAGTCTGGTAAATAAACTCTATAATAAAATCACATGTTGAGAAATGGAAACAATCAAGCAAGTACTTTAGGAATAGGACAGAGATATTGTAAAAAGAGTACAGGATGTAGAAAAGATCCAACACACAGGATGTAGAAAAGATCCAACAAACATTTAAACCAGCAGAGAGAACATACAGGGTTTTAAATTAGTGACCTGCAGTGATTGATCAGTGAAAAAGGCTTTGAACAAATCACAGATTACACTTAAAAATAAACCGAACAAAGTAAAAAAAGACCAGCCACCAAGGGAAAATTAAGGTAACCAGGCAGTTTATAGTCAAGTAAAAGCCAGTAGTGCTTTTACTGCATTTTGTAAGTTAAAAAGGTTTGCCCATAGGAAACAGGACATAGTAAAACACAATATGTATAAAAAAGGAGGAAAGGGCAAAGGCAGACCCATCCCACTCTAAAGGTAAAGAAATGACTTCACTAGCTATACGGCTAAGGGTTGGGGAGGGAGAGGGGTGGTGGGTTGGGGGGGGGGGGGGGAGACCCCCTCGGCAACAGCAAATTGCATTTACATGGCCCTAAATAAGGGCTGAGATGCCAACACACGAATAGTCCAGGTAATCCCCACATCCTCTAGTAACAATAATACACATGTAGACCATATGCGTAATACAGTACCTAGAAGGAGGGAAAGGGATAAAATGAGAATAGGCACAGACTTCCATTACCAGGCAAGTAGTCTTAGAATATTTGACAGCCTACAATATCCATATAAAAGCCTGGAAATAATGTTTTTATTACAGGCTAGTTGTGACATCACATATTCTCTGTAATCAGTTATTACGCTTTGGTTGCGACGTCACAATGCCTGCTGCTTGAGCAAGCAAAGTTCAGAATTCCAGCTGTCACAGCAGCAGTTAATCAAAGCAGTTACAAGCTTTTCAAATTCCCTGCTTGTTAAATAGTGAGAAACTTTGCAGTCATGAATTGTCCAGGCACAGTTTCTGGTAGAATGTTTAATTTGGGCACTAGACATGCGAGCAAGAAGCTGCATATTATTGCACATTTAAAGCTGCATATTTGCCTTTCTAAATCCAAACAGATTCTACACTGAATATATGGATCTGCAAATGGAAGATCTTACGTTAGATTAGTTTCAACAAGAGGCCAGGTATTAAAGAGGATGTCAGTGTGTGGCCATGTATTATGAGTAATACAATATCCCCTGTAAAAAGGATACTGAAAGTCACCGCTGAGTTTAGTGATCATATAAAGGAACTCAGCCTTTGGCCTTGTTCCTCTACTTGGTCACAGAACTCCTCTGACTTACAATAGTCCTATAACATACGGTAGGGGGAACTTTATCCCAAATATTACATCCCTTGAAAAGGATTGATACAATGCAATCACAGCTTGAAACAATTCAATTGCAAAGGCACAGGCCAGTGATTTAATACAATTAAACCATTAGTAAATCCAAAGTCCATGCTAATTTTGTAGAAACTCTAGGGGCCCAAATGTCAAATCTCACCTTTAAAGACACTTTCAGAGGAGTTTTGCAGTTGTAGAAAGCCCATAATAGGATTAAATTGGACAAATCAAAAAGGCAAAGCAATAGTTATGTGGAAAAGGCAGGAACATATCGGTTCTACCCGTAGGTACGTAAAAAAGGAGCAACCAACCCCAGAGAACGCAGAGGTGAACACCTTGAAGAAACTAAAACTAAACTACAGCTGCCACAAGCCTACTACACAACACCATTGTACAGTGATACAATTACTGTATGGCCAAAATGGGTTGCTTGAAAAGCACCCGCTACCTACGAGCATATGGGCTACCACAGGAGAGCACAGTGGGTTCTCACCAACACAGCAGAGCTCTGAAGATGCCCAGGAAGAAATCCAGCTGCTAGTCCTTGCAGCGGGGGTTATGCACGCTCCAACCAGGGAAAGGCGATTACCCTCTAGCAGGACAGCGGACTGGCTGGTCCCAATAGCTATAGGCAGGATGGAACCACAGAGGTCTTCACCTCTGTCGATTTTGTAGGTGAATGAATATGGAACAGGTGAGGAGCTGTGCTTTAATGTCTGGCTTAGTATTGCACCTAATTAACAGCATGCTAAAACGTTACCATAAAAAAAATAAACCACTGAGCAAAATCAGACTAGATACACATGCAATTGTTATGGTGTTTTGAGATTTCACTTTTCCCCTATCCCAAAAAGTAATTTTCAATACAAATGACCAAAACTGTGCATGATTAATAGAATATGGTCCCTCACCCCCACGGGAAGCACTACATCCGGAAGTAAGGCAAGGAAAGAAGGCTTAGGCTCTGACTGAGCTAACCGAGCGTGCCGTGCTGCGGTCTGCGCCTGGTCCCTAAGCCCTGTAACCTGCCACCCACCTGGACTTCCTACTGGTACTAGCAACACTGTACCACAAGACGTTATTGTTTCAATCTAATCCCTATGTAATCCCATTACGGCCAGTCACCGCCTTTATCTGTGAGCCACCATATGGTTTACTATGCTATGTGAAGTATCTACCTCAGCTAGCCTACTAGACACCTCACTGCTACCTTACTGCTTGCCTCTAATGTACTGACCTGACCTACTGCATATTATGGCACTATCATACTGCGCTGCTAGATTATACAGGTATCCCAACCAACTTCAGATTAACAAAATGTACTTATGAAGCAACGTTGGTCTGCTCTGATTATGCTTTTGAATTAGCGCCACACTGGCTCCCAATGCTAAAGTTGCATCTAGGTGTGCTCATTTGAATTGGCGCCACTCTGGCACCGAATGCTAAAGTTGCATCTAGGTGTGCTCACTTGAATTGTTAAAGTTGCATCTAGGTCCTGTTTCCTATTTCTCCTTCCTCTTCTCCCTTCCCGTCCCCTCCTTCCCCCTCTTGTTGTCTCGACAATGCACCATGTTGGTGCAATTGTTTTCTGCTGGTACGAAAATCTCAAAAAATAAAGTTACAAAAAAAAAAAATAATTGCATCTAGGTGTGCTTACTTGAATTGCTAAAGTTGCATCTAGGTGTGCTCACTTGAATTGCTAAAGTTGCATCTAGGTGTGCTCACTTGAATTGCTAAAGTTGCATCTAGGTGTGCTCACTTGAATTGCTAAAGTTGCATCTAGGTGTGCTCACTTGAATTGCTAAAGTTGCATCTAGGTGTGCTCACTTGAATTGCTAAAGTTGCATCTAGGTGTGCTCTATTTATGCTTTGAATTAGCCCAAACTAATGTTCACTAAGCCTCAGCCGATTTCGCGCCCACTCCACGCACCTTAACCTAGGCTAAGCCAGCACTATATTTGTGATTAGCGCCCAACTGCTATCAATGTCAACAGCTGACTGTATGTTGATTATCTATTTAGCCCTACCTGCTAAATTTCGATTCTAGGTTGCAGCATATTTGTGCCTTGTAAACTGTCCAGTATCAGCAAGCTCACGCTAAAGCTGCCCATTATCATAACAGAATGCAGGCACTGCTAACTTTAACTATGTTCCCATTCTGCATTATACCATCTGACATCCCTTGCACTAGAGGTCACTACATTAAGCTTGATGAAGGGTTAGGCAGACAGATGTCCCTGTCACCACCCTATCCCTTCCCACACTACCCCCGTTTCCCACCCTAACCACAACCAAACTACATCCAGCCTCCACTATGTGCACTACACATAAGCTGCCCCCTGTGCCTATAGCCTCAACCGCCTCCCTTCCTGACATCTCTAAGCGCAACGAGAGACTAACCAGTAGACTACCGTCCATTAGGTACTCCGCATTAGAATATTCCCATAAGATCATAAGCGCAGTTCGCCCAGGTTCCACTGACAATCGCAGGCACCAAAAGAAAAGGTGTACAGCCCCTCTGAACAACCTAAGGGACATTAGCCCCAGTCCACCCACAAAGGACCTACAATCACAGCCCACTAAGGGAGCATTACTGAACGCCTGGTCATTGGTAGCACATGCAACTGAGATTGCCGACTTGATTGCGAACAATAACCTTGACTTCCTTGTAATAACAGAAACCTGGCTGCATGAGGCAGCAGGCTCCTCTATTGCCCTAGCCGTCCCAGTTAATTACTGCATTCTCCGGGCAGACAGACCCACGGCTCGCGGAGGAGGAATAGCCATTATCTTTAAAGACACTCTCAACATAAGACTAGCCACCCCTACGCCATTGGCATCTTGTGAACTCCTCTCAGTTAAATTCCAAACTTCACCCAACAGCACTATCACACTACATATCATTTACAGGCCTCCAGGACCTCTGGAGGTCCTTTGAAGAAGATATCACAGCCCTAGCAGCCGACACCAAACCAACGGCGCAAAATATAATTTTAGGAGATTTCAACCTCGGTTACAAGGACACTAGCGACCCACACGCGATCTCTCTAGCCTCTGCACTACTAGAACAAGGCTACACTCAAATTGGCACCAAACCTACACATGAAAAAGGTAGGATACTTGACTGGGTCGCAGTTCTAAATTGCGCCATCACCCCACTAGTATGGTCAGACCACCACCTTATCACCTTTGAACTGCATATCAACAACTTCTTGGAAAAGAAAAAGCCCATTATTGCTCCCCCCTGCCTCACAAGGAATAAACTTAACATTACAGCAGATGCTCTAGTTCCTTTGGTAGCCCCCCCCCCCTACTCAATGCCCTACCGGACACCAATGATCCTAACACTCCAATTAACATCTACAATGAGACCATGACTAAAGCCATTGATGATATTGCCCCGCTAAAACTACGTAAAAGCAAACCCATAGCCCATCTTAACTCGTGGTTCACTCCAGAGCTGATAACACTCCGCACTGAAAAAGAAAAATGGGAATCACGCTGGAAATCATCCCCTACACCTGAAAACAAAACTAACCTGGCCACTATCACTGCCACTTACAAAAATAAGATAATCCAGGCTAAAAAAGAAACCTATAATGACAGAATAGCCCAAGCCAGCTCCAGTACTAAAGAATTATTCAACATTCTAAGAGAACTAGAGAACCCCAACCCACCGCCAGATACATGCACTAAGGATAAAGCCTGGTGCACCAGCATTCAAAATGCCCTTTCCAATAAAATAAAGGGACTGCAGACCAAAATAGCTGACAAAAGATCCCAACTAACAGTCACTACACCAGCTCCTACACCTACTCCTCACATTAACTCAGGTTTCACATTAAAAAAAGTCACCATTCCTGAAGTCCACAAAATCATCGCGTCTCTTAAACCATCTAACTGCAAGGGCGACAGTTGCCCAGCCCAGATTATAAAAGATGCAGCTAGAGATCTTGCCCCTTTCATTACTAAACTTGTACATTCCTCCTTCTCCAATAACTCCGTCCCAAGTAACCTCAAACAGTCCTGGGTTCTACCACTATTAAAAAAACAGACCCTTGACCCGGCTATACCCACTAACTATAGACCAATTACGACAGTCCCCATTCTACTGAAAATTTTGGACAGAATAGCCTACTTGCAAATACAAGATTATCTTGAAGCTCACAAACTACTCGGCACCCGTCAATCTGGCTTCAGACCTCAGCATGGAACAGAAACCGCACTTGTCAACCTCAAAAGCCAGATCGATGAATTGAAAGACAAAGGAAAGATGGCCATCCTACTTCTACTCGACCTCTCTGCGGCTTTTCATCTCGTGGATCACTCCATACTTTGTAACCACCTATCCTCAGCGACCCATTTCTCCAGTTCTGCAGTTGCCTGGATCCAATCTTTCCTCGTCAACAGAACTATGCGCGTGTTCTCACCGTCAGCAGCTGCTGACCCCATCCCCATCACCTGCGGAGTCCCAAGGATCCTGCGTCTCGCCCACTTTGTACAACATTTTTACAAAGCCACTATTTCACAAACTGGATCGTCTGGGCGTCACCTACACAAATTATGCGGATGACACCCAGATACTCCTATCCCTCTCAGGAACCTGTGATATAGACGTTGTGCGGATCAACAAAGTCTACATCATCATTCAGGCATGGATGGCCACACATGGCCTCTGCCTGAATAATGAGACCGAATTACTACTAGTCAGATAATCTAACAACCTTCTAAAACTAAGTCCTTACTACACAAATATCGTCATCGATGGGAACAGTATACCCATTGCCAAACATGTAAAAACTTTAGGTTTCTACCTCGATGCCCAGTCTAACCTAACTAAGCAGATTAACATGACCTCATCGGCCACAGCCTACACCGGCAAGTTGATCAGAGCCTGTAGACCTTTACTATCCCCCACTAGCTGCCTTACTCTGGCGAGAGCGCTCATACAATCCAAATTGGATTATTGCAACAGTCTTTATCTAGGAGCCAACAAAACCATCTTAAATAAACTACAGATTATGCAAAATAACGCGCTCAGAGCTGCGCTGAATATTCCCAAAAGAGAGCATATATCGGAAACTAGAAAACACCACAGGTGGCTCTCTATACAGGACAAAATTGCCCTAAAAACTATCTGCCTCACTCACAAAGTGCTTAACCACCAAGCTCCCCCCTCTACCTTACAGATAAATTCACATGGAAGGTATCCAATAGATTCACCAGATCCTCCAACATACCATGTCTGGTGGTGCCCAGATACAATCTAAAAAGAGCCGGAGGTTCTTGCTTCCCAGTATTAGCCACCCAGCTTTGGAACACCCTCCCTCAGAATATTCAAACCATTCAAACCTTTAACAATTTTAAAAGTCAGGCTATCACTTGGATACTAAAAATAAAACCTAAAACAACAGCTCCTGATACCACTAACCGTTAGGTGATCGGCACATTCTACAGCTATGACCCAATGTATAATGTGTATAATGTTTAACATGTATATATGTACCACTGTAACCTTACCTTGAATGTTCAAACTGTATTTGTGTACATAACAGTCTATACTATGCCTTGTAACCATTACTACCCGATAGCGCCCAATTACCTCCGGGTCAGGTGCGCAATCTAAATATAATAAACAAACATGTAGACAAGCAATGGTAAAGGAGGGCAAGGTGCTGGGCTTGGGCGGATAGCTCAGGGGCAACATCTTGGTCTTGGAAGCAAGACAACGCAGAACACAGATCTGAGTCCCAGGTTGCGCTTAGAGACTGATCTCCAGTATAAAAGATTAATTAAGGTGCAATGAGACGCCATGAGTATCTAGCTCTCTAAAGACCCTCATTTTACTGAGGTGTGAAGCTCATTTTAAGAATTACCCATTTATTGTTGTGATGCCATCATACTATCCGGAATGGAAACAGAATACATATGTCTATGTCCCCATGGGCCGGGAGGATAGCTTTGCGGCAACAAAGACAACCCAGATCAATACAGATCTGAATCCCAGCTCGAGACTGATCTCCAGTATAAAAGATTAATTTGTTTTTTATTGATATAGCTGATCAACTTTACAATGATATACAATAAAAAATAATCAACTTTAAAACTACCTCCGTGAAAAAAGAAAAGAAAAAACAAGATTTGTTAAATATGATACTGGAAATAATACCAATAATGTTACAGAGCTTCCAGTATACAGTTCCTTTTCGACTCATTTCTGTGTTCAACTCAAGTTCAGTTTCAAAATCATTGATCACAGTTAACAAAACATGAACCAGAGCACATGTCAATTATATACTAGGTCATTAGATGTCATTACATATGTGGTAGTGTGCACCGAGTCCAATGCCTATGTATCAAGTCAACATCAGTCTACAGACACCAATGACTTATGCTCATGAAGTCATGCTCATTAGATCTCATGGTCAAAAGACTGTACCAAATTGGATCTTCTTAAGGCTACATGTTCCAGCCCAATAATTTAATATCAACAGGAGTCTTTTTGCGATTAACACAATCTTTTCAGATTGACAATAAGCAGAACCTCTTGAACATTCACTCAATTTTGACTATGTATAATGAAGTTCAATTTCTATAATCGTTTGTTTCATTTTCTAGTCGTAAGCATTTTCACAGTTCATAAATCTAGTTACTCTTAGTTCAAACTGGAGATACCATCTAGAAATGCAATTGTACATGTGACATTACAATGATGTTGAAAATCTAACCATTCATGATTTCTGCCGGTATACAATTTACTCGTGTATTGCAACTCATTGCTCATGCAAAGATTTACGAGAATGATACTGATTCTAAAAAGTTCTTAATGGCAATTCGGATGGAAATGCGTGTAGTTGAAAAAAACAATTTCGATCATCCAACGTTCTGAAATGCATAAGATGTCTGGAGAGATGTCCCTCTCTTTGACTAGTAAACCAGGGCAATCAAAAATGATGTGACGCAATGATTCTGGTTGGTCTGTGTTACAGAACCGGCAGAAAGTTACATTTTTGCAAATGATTTTGCGTATTGCCATGAGTGATCCGATTGGCCATTGGTTGAATCTAAAATGCAAAATTGCTGATCGGAGATTTACTGACGGAGCGGAGTAGGTATGGTTCTGTAACACAGAATTTTCTTTCTGCCAATGGGTTCTCTTTAAAGTGTTTGTATGAGAGACACTGCTTCCGTGTTTCAATCCAATCAGCCAAGTAAAGTTTTTCTTTTAGCTCTATTTGGGTGCCCTATAAGGATGTCTAGCGTAAACTCAGCAACAGCCATGATTTGAAAAGACAGCCTTCTTCCAGTAGTCTGCAAATCTGTGTGGCGAAGTGAATATGTAATGAGATAGGGACAGGAGTAAAGTGTTTGCATTCTTGGCTAGGATGCATTTTCTAAACATAGCACATAAACGCCATTGGTATAAAGCATTCAAAGAAATTAAACCAATCTCATCTCAGGAAGGCAATTGGAGACAGTTTAAATCTACCTCAATGTCTACCAATATGTGCCTTCTATTTTCTATAAAGTCATTTTACTCAATAAAGGCCATGTTTCCAGGTCACAAAAGAACTGGAGTTGTTTTCTGATTACAATATGAAATTGCCAGAAGTAATGAAAATGTCCCGTATTTATATAGTATTATTTTAGTTTGCGAAATCGCAGTTGTGAGTCTTGATTCCAAGATTTGTAAATGTGCTCGGTTATGTTGTTGGTTGTCTATACGGATGCCCACATATGTGTACTGATCTACTAATTCTAACTAAACGTCTTGCAAAGTCCACCCAAGTTTATTTCTACCTGTTTTTAGGACATTGCAAAGCATGATTTTCGTTTTTTGCGTTAATCGAAGCTGGTTGACGTCTATATAAAACGATAGAGCCTGAAGTAAATTTTGTAAACCTGTAGGGGTTTTAGAAATCAACACCAAATCAACTTTTCATGACACTTTTTCCTCGCCCTAATTTTGGAGCATCAGCAGATATGATCTTAAATACTTCGGACATGTTGGAAATGAAGAAATTGAAGAGGGCTGAGGCGAGGATACAATCCTGCCTCAGCCCTCTTGCAGTATGCAACGGGATTGAAAGCAGTCGCTCAGCAGTTAACCTAATCTGAAAAGAGGTCCCATTATGAAGTTAATTTATGATGTCCGTGAAGGTGGCCAGGCATTCTGCTTTCTGCAGTTTGTTGATGAGGAGTTGTCGAGATATTGAGTCGAATGCAGCGTGAAAATCAATGAAGGCAAGATATAATGGTTGATTAATCAGATGGAATTGTTGTTTGATGGCATACAGTGTCATTAAATTGATGGATGTCCCCATTCCCGCCACAAATCCAGTTTGGTGCGGATCACGTTTGCAATGTTGTAGAGTCCATGAATTAAAATCATGGAGAACAAACCCGGCAAAAATGTTGCCTGCCACAACCAATAGTGCAATTGCTCTATAATTGTCAGCAAGTGACCGAAGTCCTAGTTCGGAACGGTCACAGATTTGCGCCAGGAGTTTGGTATAAGCTGTTTCTCAATGATGTTGGTAAAGATGTTGTGCAGGAGTATAGATCAACTGTGAGGGTGGGCCTTTAGCATGGCGTTCTTTAGACAGTCCGGCCCTGGCGTCCAAGATCCTCTTGATTTCATAATGAAGTTTTCAATATCTTCTTTGGAGATTAAAAAAAGATTAATTAAGGTGCAATGAGACGCCATGAGTATGTAGCTCTCTAAAGACCCTCATTTTACTGAGGCGTGAAGCTCATTTGAAAAATGACCCATTTATTGCTGTGATGCCACCATACTATCCGGAATGGAAACAGAATACATATGTCTACGCCCACATGGCCTGGGAGGATAGCTCTGGGGCAACAAAGACAACGCAGGGCAACACAGGTTGGAATCCTAGTCTAGCACTCAGACTGCTTTCCAGTATTGAGCATGTTATAAAAGATTAATTAATACCCAGCTTAGGGCACAGACCATGTACACATCGGTCCATCCTGAAAGCTTGTGTACTGCTGCAATTATTAGGATCTGTGTCGCTGCGGTGGGCCCTACGGTAGTGGAAGGGCTACAGACAATGGTAGGCACTGGATAAACAGCAGACAGAGGACATGTCGACAGAAAAAGGGAAGCACCAAGTCTTGCTGCTCCAGCAGGTTGGCAAAACCTTTTACAAGCTCAAAGCCAAAAAGCTGATAAGCAAGCAGAAAACAAACAAGAAAAACATTGCACCTCAGTTTACAGGCAGCAATACAAATATACCTGCCCAAGTAATTAAATTCTAGAATAAGGTTCTGGGTGAGATTTCCTTAGAAGGCAACTGAACACCACCACCACCACCAAGTTAACAGAATTGTAACACGGTTATCAACTGTTAAAATGCATATTTCTCCTTAGTGCTAGGTAGCGAGTGTGTCAAAAGGTTGGCAGCCTTTGTATGAAAGTTGCCACACAGATAGCTGGCCCGATATGTGCGTGATCGTGTTGCAGGTGCCCCATTCTCCCCATCCTCCCACATGCTTTTCCCTCCCTGAGCCCAGTAGGTCTCCCTGGTCCACAAAGGCCTGTCAGTACCAGATCATTGCTGATCACGCTGTGTTCTGCACGCGAGTCCCACCCCAAAAGCTACTGCACCTATGGCCAGCAAGTGAGAGGACAAATGACCCTGCTTAGAAGGCAGGTGTGGATACTTCAGGCCCCTCCACCCCGCCCAGACATAAAGATAAAGACCCTTAACCTCCTGCGTAGCACAGACTCAGCAGCTGCAGCATGACGCTTCAAGAGCAGAGCACTCTTCTGTGCAGCGCAAAACACTTAAGGGTCCAAACAAACAAGCTCTCTAGTGACTTTCAAAAGTAAGACTGCTCGAAAAAACCAAATCTGAGCGGAATCAATTGAGGCATGACCATGATCATGTCTGTTGAGGATTGCCTTTGTAGCGCCAGGATACCTTTGAAACGCAGTGCGCTATACAAAAACCAAACAACATAACAGCATGCTCAGCCCAGATCCAAAATACGTCCTGGAGCTGGACACAGATCCAACATTAAGCACTCGTTCTAGAGATCGTGGTCCATCGTAGGAGTCACAGTGGTTCAGTCCAGCTGGTGAAACTCTGGAACCATGTCTGCTTCACGAGATATGAACTGCTGCTAGTATGGCCAAACGGGACAAAGTCACCTCCACCCCTGCAGCCCTTAGACAAGGGTTCTTCAACCCATAGCTCTCCAGCCGTTTTGTACTATATTAAGGTGGATTTCCAAACTCAGCCCTGGGGTGTATGTTGGGAGGCCAACCTACTATGGTGAACAAGCAAGACACTGGGAGGTTAACCAAAACCCAATCAAGCTAAGGTAGCTGAGCAGTCAAGGCTTAGTCTCAGGAAAAGTGTGAGTGGTCTAGGGCTACAATGAGTACACACACAGCAACACCACTAATTCCAGATATACTCATTTTATGAACACGCTGTGGAGGAAATGTTTGAGAACTGAAAGGTTTATGTACTACCCTAGCATATTAACACTGTATAATGTTGTGCGAACTGCCGCCTGTGCAACCCCCCACACTTCATGCAATGTTGCACGTTTTGTTGGGTTGGGAGACTTGGTTTGTTTGTTTATTTGGTAATGCGCACCAAACCCTTTGGTAGCTGGGCGCAGTAGATGCAAGTATACTTGAGGCTTAGTTACAACATGTAAATAGGTACAATAACAAGGTTGGGAGTACAATGGGTAGGGAGTAAAAAACAGAGCAAGCGCAGTGGTCAACAGAATAGTACAATAGATAAAAGGATAGTCGAGTCCACCTAGGGTACAACACAACAAGCAAGTCTTAGTTGTCATTAGCTCGAAGCCAATTTAGCAAATTACGTCTGAATCTAGGGTATGGTTGTTCAGTTCTGAAGGCTAGGTGGAGTGCATTCCAGGTAGAGCCGCTTTCACTGGGAAGCTGGCTCCTCCAGATTTGGAAAGTTTAAATCTGGGAATTTCTAAGCAATAAGAGTTAGATGATCTGGTGGGGCGGGTCGAAGTTCTTCTAATCATTCTGTCTGAAAGATATGGGGGTGCAGCATTGCTCAGACACATGAAGGTAAGGGAAACAGTTTTAAGAAGAATTCGGTCGCTGATTTCTAGCCAGCGCTGGTCTCTTCTGATGTTAGAGATGTGCTCTCTACTGGGTATGCTCAATGCTGCTCTAAGGGCATTATTTTTTAGTATTTGCATTTCAGACACATCTCTGGCACGTTCCACCCCACTAGACAGACAACATGCCACACACTGGTCAGAGCAGCACGCTGGCGCACCAGTGGGCCTGATGAGACCAATCACAGCAGAACTCAGACGCCATCATCACACAGCCCATCACCCCACCCCTGCACCTCATCAACCTGCAACCCCAAGCCTTCATCTATTCCTCCTCCTCGCCAGACCAAGCCCACTCACCCTGACCCGCTATCCCGCCTGCGTAGATCCCACTCCGCTCGACTAAGAACGGCAAGATGGAGAGAGGGAGCAGAGAACATTGTCCCCCGGAACATACCAGACTGCACAACGAGCCGTATTAAAACACACATTACTCCCCCACCCCCCCCCCCTGCCACCAACCACACCATCTGGTTACACCCTCACCGAACATAGCAACTCCTACCCACGCTTCCCCAGCCTTAGCACAGCAACAGCAGCTCTGACCAAAACCCCAAGCTCCATGGCACCCCCCCCCAAACCCTTTAGAGTGTCCAAAAGTCAAGGAAAGGCTCAGACCACAGGCACCTTATGCCCCTCCTAGCTTCACCCAACAACCAGCCTAGATCACAAACACTGCCACCACGCTATAGGACCCCAAACCTCCCAACCCACACCCAATCCAGTCCTAGCCCTATTCCCCTGACCTCCCATTCCTGCTGCTCCTCTTTCTCCACACTCCACTACTCCCCCCCGCCCCACACAACCTCCTCCACCCCCCGCTTTGCCCCCCCTTTACCCCAGCCCCCCATACCTATCAGAACCCTACCCGCCCAGCACCCACAAGGACATCCCACCAACCATCCTGCGTATTCATCAACGCCAGGTCAGTATCCAAAAATAAATTCCACATCTTTGAATGCATTACAGAAGAAAATCCAGACACCCTTTTCATTACCGAGACCTGTTTTGCTGACGATTACGAGCCCATCGCGCACGAGGCCGTTCCAGACAGTAAGGGGGGGGGGGTCAGGGGGGGGGCTATTCCCATTAATAATTAAAAACACCTCAACCAACACGACAGACTATGAATCCCTCATGGCAAAAACTGCAACTCTCTCACTCCACCTCCCACAGCTTCCTACTCATCTATAGACCCCCCCACCCCCCTCCAAGCTATAACAAAAACTTTGCAGACACACTTGGTGAAGCACTAGTCACCTACCTCATCCTACATCCAACACCATTTTAGGGGATGTTAACATATGGTTCAACTCCCCATCAAAGTCTATAACCCGATCACTCACAACTCCACACCCACCCACACGGGAGGTCACACCCTCAACGCGATGTTCAGCACTACAACCATATCTCTTCAGCCCCCTGCCCCCTATCATAGGCTGATCACTCAGCAATTTACTTCTCCATACCACTGAACATAACAGATGGCGGTCAAGTCCACACACGACCACCACTAACCACCTCCCCATTCATCCCACTATGCAATAATGTCGTAATCAACCCAGTTCTAGCACACTTACTCATCAACTCTCTCCACACACATACTCCCTCACCCCAACAAAACAGACCACTCAGAGATTAGGACAAACACCCAGGTGTTTCACTGCCAAACTCAAATCACTAAAAACCCTCAAGCACCAGTCTAGAATAGACCCCACAGCACAGAACAAAACCGTCCTAGCAAGAACAACCAGAGCATACAGACTGGAAATCAGAAAAACCAACAAAACATTCTATGGGAATAGAATGCTTAATGTACGAACCCGAGCAAGGAACGACATAGAATCTTATCCGAATTTAAATAACCGGCATGCACGTGCCACCCCCCTCCAGTCTCCAGAGACCTATGTGACACCCTATCACTGCCCTTCCACAATGTCGCTAGCGACAGACACACTGCCATCATCTCTAAATTTGAACACATGCCCCCACCACCCACCCAGCCACAGACCGACCTTCAAAACCCCACCTCGATACAAATCTTCGACTCTTTCTCTCCCATCTCACACCAGGAGTTTCAGTCGTTCGTAGCAGATACCCGCCCTTCCGGCCCCTGAGGATCCCTGCCCACCCACACTCCTCAAAAACATCCTAGCCTCTACCTGTACTGGTAGTATCGCACGCTCAATCCTCAACCACTCACTCACGTCAGGATCCTTCCTGGAAGCCCTAAAAACCACCTACATCAAACGCATCCTCAAAAAAACGGCACAACCCACTCCTCCGCCAGAACTCCCGGCCAATCTCCAACACACGATTCGTCGCCAAACTCATGGCCGCGCAGCATACAAGCAGCGTAGCCTCTTCACTGAAGCCAACAACCTCCTAGACCATGCACAATCGCGCTTCAGGCCACTCGAAGGAACGGAATCCTCCCTAGTATCCATCTGGGATGACCTAAAAAGAACAGCCGACGCAGAAGGCTGCGCTGTACTCACCGTACTGGACCTCTCCGCAGCCTTCGATACCATTGATCACACCATCTCCTCTTTCATCTCAAATCGCTCACAAATCATTCACCTCCACCAGTTCACAGCCACCTCACGACCAGTAAGGAAAGGTGTGCCACAAGGAGCACCCGTATCTCCTCTAATCAACTTCTACCTAAAACCCCTGCCGTAATCATCCGCTTATACAATCTTACCTGCTACAACTACATAGACGACACCCAGATCATCATTAAAATCCCAAAATCTCAAGGTTACGGTAGTCTATCCGAGAGGCATGGCGACCGGGCCATTGACCACTGGATGACGACCAACCACCTCATCCTCAACACTGGGAAAACTGAAATCCTAGTGTGTAGGAAAACCGCCCCCCTTCCCCAACCGATTCCGTGGCCTCAATCCCTAGGACAAGCACCGGCAACCTCGAAAGTGGTAAAAAAAAAAAACTTGGATGCACCTTGGATACGGACCTATACCTCACCCCAACACACCACCTGTGTATCCAAAACCTGCTTCGACCAACTACGTATTCTCAGGCGTATTTTCCCTTACCTCACCCATCCCCACCGATTTTCCGCCATCAACTCCATTATCCTGTCCCGCCTAGACTATGCAAATTTCCTCTACCTAGGCGCTCCAGCATTTCAACTAAGGGAACTGCAAAGAATCCAGAACGCAGCAGCACACCTGGTCATTAACCTACCCCCCCACAGAGAACAAACTAAAAGTCCTCCATTGGCTCCCGATTGGTCCACGCACTAGCTTTAAGGCCCTGAGCATCACCCACCGTGCCATCCACAACACCGGCCCGGAATTCCTTCAAGATAAAATCTTCCCATACCAGCCCCCAAGGAACCGCATATCACCTAGTGGTGCCACCCCACAACTCCTCCAGGCTGGGCAGGTCCTCGTTCTCCGTCCAAGCGTAAATTATCTGGAACTCCCTACCAATACACATCCGCAACACTGAAAATCACTTGAAATTCACTAAGGCCTTAAAAACTTGGCTCTTCCCAATTCCCTCCTGAACTCCTCCCCCTCTCTAAACTACACCGCTGAATCCAACATCCCTATACACCAATCACAGAATTGATGCAGACCGCATTCGCAGCTGTTCACCTAGACATACTGTTGCCCCATGCACAACATCACTCCCACCCTATAAAAACAGCATTAAAGCCAGAGGCAATTGCTGAGGCACTCCACAATCAACCTTAAACCTCCTTCAACTACAACACGAACAACGACAGCATTAGCATCGGCTCACCTGACAAACTATCGCCCCAAGCGCAACCCTCACCTACCGGTCAAATACACCAGGGAAGCCAGCAGCATTTGCTATGGCACAATGTAATAAACTTCACCCGCCCTCACCGCCCAGACATTCGCACCAGAGACATCACGAATAATTAGGCCATGACGTCCAAACTGGACAAAGGACGTTGCCGCTGGACAAAGGACACTGCAGCTGGACTACATAAAAGCATACGGTACGTATACCTTTTAAACAAGTCTGTGTACGCAGGCCGCAGCCAAACATCCATGCACCGTAGAATGCAGCTATGGCAATGCCATTCCGATCAAGCAGCGAACGTAGATGTCCACACAAACAGCTGATTTACCTCAACACCTCTGCCACTACCATATAGCAACTAACAATGAAAAGAAAATTTGTTATACCTAGCCACACATTGAATCTTCAACAATAGCAGTCTATTGCAAACTACCAACAGCACCCACCTACGTGTCTGATGGGTTGCTTAGTGGATCCTAGTCAGCCACCTAAGTCGGTGAAAATGCACACAAGCATCTCTTAATCTAAAACTCTTAGAACCTCCACCACATTAACTACGGTCACCGAGGGCATTCCAACCACCAAGCGCATTGAGGCCATACAAATGGGGAAAGAGCGCTATCTAAATAACCAAATACAATACAATATCGAAAGCTAGGGAAAGTTCAATAGATGCAACATAGTGGAGGATCATCTTTACCCATTGTTTTTGACAGAAAAAAAAATCCATAAAAGGAGGAACTAAGACCTAAAATCGGTTTGGAACTTGGACAGTCGGCCTACCAAATTGGCCCAATTTTCATTTACCTCAAAATTAGGGACAAACATTTTTTTACTATCGGCGTCCAACAATGCAATATGCCGATAGTTTGTTGTACGGTTTCTATCAATTTTTTTGTAGACCGTAATGATATTTAAATTTTCAAGGTGAAAAGAGTGGACTTCAGCAATATTATGTAGTTAAATAATATGAAAATTGAAGCCCATAATTCCAGTGCATTTTTCAGTACGATGTTAATAGGACCATTTGGGCCTGGGGCACAGGATTTAGAAGATTTAAGAATCAAGTCTAAGATGGTTTCATATCTCAAATCAATTTCCCAAAACGACTCCTGCACCAAATGCTGCACCATTTTGGTCTGTGCATTATACAATAGAGCAAAATTATCGACCCGCTTGTCCGGACTATTATGATTTAGTTGCTCTTTACTCTGCTTATCAACATTCCTGGTCAGTGATCAGAAATTAGCACTCCCTTAGAACGGCCGTCAGCATTTGATCGCCATCTCTTTGTAATATGAGATGGCGATGGCCTTTAGCCCGGTTTTATAATCCGGACGTAATTTGCAAATTTTTTACAGCCTTTCTGGAAGTAATGGGGCTGGCCTACTTCATCAAATCTCCTTATGCAGCTCTTTTGTCTTGGAAATTATTAAAGTGAGGCCGTATTGGTCCAAAGGTCGAATTTTTGGGCACACCATTCATTCCTTCCATTATAAAAAGTGGACAATTCTCTGCTATGAATTACCCTATTTTGCAAGTAACAATGTTGAAGTGTTTTGCTCACCTGGTCTCTGTCAAGGGTTTTGACCCATCTTGAATTATTAGGTGACAACAAAAACTGAATCAATAGAGTGTGGGGATGAGCTGTCGCCGACCATCATTCTATCCCAGAACAAAACTAAATCAATAGACTGGGTAGATGTGGGGATGAGCTGTCGCCGCCCATCATTCTATCCCAGAACCAGGAGAACCGCGCAGTTTGCGCACACCAAAATGGTTGCCTAACCTGCCACCCGCCAGTGCGTGATGGACCGGAAGGGCCAGGGGTGAACGGTAGTGCCAAAGGAAAAATAGCAGTGCCTGTTAGATCAAAAGCGCCTTGAGATCACTGCTGTTTCTCTGAAGTGCAAGCTCAAAATGTCCATTTCAATGTGTTCAAAATCCGTTTTTAATTGATGTCAAAAATCAGGGGCACAAGATCACTCTAAGGATTCAACCTTTCTGAGGGGGGTTCCACATCACCACACTACTGTAAGGATGCCCATCAAAACAATGGCAGCAAGGATTAGAGCTGTCAAGCAAAATCCTCCTGTCAAATTCAAGACAACTCCTAAAAAAAAAAAATGGGTGCTGCAGTACCAGCTTTGGACACAAGCCGGCGCTAGTGTCTAAACTCTGACAGTAGAACTGTACTTCAGGAGTTGCCAGCCTCTTGAGACAGCTGGAAATTTCAAAGCCTTTTTGGTTAATCAAAAATGTAAACACCTGCTGTTCCCTGAAGACAGGCTGATTCAATTAACATTGCAAGAGGCTGGGAAACCTTCTCACCTCAGAACTACACACAAGAAGCCAGGAGATCACATGGACATGCTAACCAAATGCAGAGTGGCCCCCTGCCCTGCTGACCTCAGCCGACACAGTAGACTCTTGCAATTGAATGGGGTATGTTAATTTGGGTGTGGACTGTAAACAGAGCTCTGCCTGGCAAAAGAGACATGTGATCCCTGACTCCCCCAGTTCCTAGGTAACTCATTGTAACCAGATGACAGGAATGTACAATTTGGAGATCCTTAAAACGGAAATTGTACCTACAATTTGAGTCCAAACTCAATTCCGTACGATGTTCTGAGGCAAAACCCCATGAATTATGGAGATTGTAGACACAGGGTTCACGCTAGAAAAATGAAAATTTACTGGAATATGGGTAGAACGGCAGTGTACATGTGTGCCATTTTTGGTAAACGTCCGACATTGGTAAATCAACTAAAAACGAAAATAAGTTGTCATTTTTTAATGCAAGCCCCCAGGAAGATCAGAGTTGGGCCAGAATGTACCTTAAGTCATCTGTAATATGTACATGTAATGTCAAACAATTGTGTATCTGGGAAATTGGTGTAGTTATGAAAAATGATTTCTAAGGTAAAAGCAAAAGGGGCATTTCTTCAATAGATCGTACATGGCTGACATCACTCTGACACTATCCTTTCTCAAATCAGGGACCAAAGAATCCTTTGGCCTATCAAATCTTGAGAGGGTTGGGCATGCAGAATTAGCCGACCCACCCATTTTCAAAACACATAAAAAGAGCCACTGGAAGCCAGACAGGGACTTTTCTTTTTCACTTTCTGCGGAGCATTTTGACAGACAACTTCACATCCAGACTTCAGACTTCAAATCCATCGATCTCCAGAGACCAGAAATTAACTCCAGAACTTGTAGCAGAGGGGCCTGAATCCACAAGCTGAATCCTTTTTCAGCAGGCCTCCAAATCATTTGCAAACTATTCAACAGCCGGGCGAGCTGTTTGAATTTTTGTCAAGAACTTTTGCCAGAACCAGAGACCCAGAAGGCAGAATTATCCAGAGAGACCAGACCCAGACCAGATTGCTGTGCAGTGCCGAGAGCTGACCCAGATCACTGTGCGCGGAACCAGTACCACAGAACCGCAGCCAATCCTGACCCGATCCGTGACGAAGTCGCATTCCTGTCCAACATATAGTGTGAGTACTCAGCCAGGACTGTGCAAAACCACTCTCTTAGTTTAAAATAATCTAATTCAAACTATTTTAACCTATTGAGAACTGCATCATAGAACTCGTGTCCCTTCCTTTTGATTCAAAGCTGAAAAATTGTCCTCTGTCATTCTGAGCTTTACTTTTATTTTGAGAATCTACCTTCACAAAATCGGCCGTATCTCGGGAACCGTTTGTCCTAGGAACAAAATGTATCTTAAAGCTAAGATTCTGGGCTTTCCAACGAACCCAGAACCGACTTTCTATTCAATATACTTTTTCCGTAATCGCGCTCAACGCACTCGGAAAAATTGCCGCAATTTGGCTCAATTTCTTCACTTGTCAAAATAGCAGCTCCTTGCTTTCCTTTTCTGAAATTCGTTTGCAACCTGACAATCATTCATAGAGCATTGCTAAAGTGATTCTGAACTAATTTAAAGTAGCTATCACTCACCCTGAACCTCCTACAGGGAATTAAAAGCAATTTGAGTATATTTTTCACTTCATTGCCACCACCTTTAAAAGGATTTTGCTTGCGTTTAAAATCATACCTGTTTTCCTCTAAGCTCGCTGGGGGGAACTGGAACTTTGTATTGCATTTGTGTGTATTCCCGAGAATTGTGCGTGTTACTTCCATCTCCTTACATTGCCTATGGGGGCGGGGGGGGAGTGAATTGTCAAAGAAAAAGTGATCACATTATCTTTTGCTGAAATCATATCAGTTTATTTCTGTACTGCCTTGTATTCATCTTTGCATCTCCTTGAAACCATAAGGCATTCTATGATACCTTATTCTCCTGTTCCTAGTCATAAGTCACCAGAACTGTGCTATTGTAGGATTACCTATTGCTGATTACTGCTCATATTCACAAGTGTGATATCAAATATTAATTATAAAAGTGCGATATGACAATGCATTACTTACCGTAAAAGCATTTCTGATGGTTGTATCTGCTTAGATTCACATGCTGTGCATAGGTCCGACATCCAGTGGTCACTGCGGAGTATTGCATTTTGTTTTTCGTAGTCGAAAAGGGGACGTCGACAAGGTGTGTCTGTAACACTATCCCTATAGTGACGTGCGTTGTACCCATAATCCCTCACGCGTCGAGGTCCCTCTGTTTGTATTTTTCTGCCCTGAGGGAGCCTTCTAGACGCGAGTGAGCACAGAAAAGAGAGATATAGAAAAAGAGGTCTATGTTCCTTCCATCCGAGCGGGGAGGAAGGGTGGGCGCATGTAAATCTAAGCAGATACAACCATCAGAAATGCTTTTACGGTAAGTAATGCATGGTCTTCTGATGTTTGTTAATCTGCTTAGAATCACATGCTGTGCATAGACTAGAGAGCAGTACCCGGAGTTGGAGGTGGGTTGTGAGAAGGAACAGTAGAGAAAAGATGTCTTAATACTGCTTGTCCCACCTGGGAATCAGATCTAGAGTGGGCATCTAGACAGTAGTGTTTTGTAAAGGTGTGTACAGAACTCCAGGTTGCCGCTTTGCAGATGGACTCAAGGGGAACATTTGCAATGAATGCTATGGATGCCCCAGTGCCTCGAGTAGAGTGTGCTCTTGGCTTGAAGGGTAGTTCTCTCTTAGCAAGAGAGAAACAGAAAGTGTAACAGAGAGTGATGTATTGTACAATCCATCTAGATATAGTGGATTTTGAAACTGCATCTCCTTCTCTTCCTGCTGCCACCGAGACAAAGAACTGATTAGTCTTTCTCAGTGGACTAGTTCTTTCCATGTAAAACATGACAGCTCTGCGCACATCAAGTGTATGCAGGCTTTTTTCTCCTAGATTTGAAGGATTTTGAAAGAACGTTGGTAGTTCTATAGACTGGTTGACATGGAATTTGGAGATGAATTCCGGTGCGAACCTTGGGTGTGTGCGTAGAACCACTTTATCTTTGTGAACTGTTACAAAGGTGTCTAAAACCGAAAGGGCCTGTAGTTCACTTACTCTCCTAATGGAGGTAATAGCGATTAGGAAAGCAGTCTTAAGAGTGAGATCTTTAAGAGTTGCCCTGTGCATGGGTTCAAAGGGTGACCCCATGAGCCTGGTGAGTACCACATTTAGATCCCAGCCAGGAGCTGGGTTTGCTATTGGAGGGTGTATTCTCTTTACCCCTTCCATGAAGGCTTTGATTACTGGGATCTTCCACCACGATACTTTGAGTTGTGAAGTGGTGTAAGCCGAAAGCGCTGCCAGGTGTACTTTAATAGAATTGAATACTAGACCCGAGTCCAGTAAATGGGTCAGGTACAGAATAATTTGTGTGGGAGAGCAGTCAACGGGGTTGATACTCTTCCGTCTACACCAGATGACAAATCTTTTCCATTTGCTAGAATAGCAGTGACGAGTGTTGGGCTTTCTGGCCTCTCTGAGGATGTCCATGCACCTCTGTGGCAGTTGTAAATGTCCAAATTCTATGACCTCAGGAGACAGGCTGCTAAGTTCATGGTCTGAGGGCATGGGTGCAGTGTACTGCCCCTGTCTTGTGACAGCATGTTGTACGGGCAGGGCAGTTTCACTGGAGGAGATAGAGACATCTTCAACAAGTGAGCGAACCATGGCTGTCGGGCCCACATAGGGGCCACCAGTATCATGGTAACTTGTTTCTGGTGCATCTTGTGCACTATCTTGTTGAGAAGGGGAGTCGGGGGGAAAAGCGTAAACAAATTTCCCTGACCATGGAATCGATAGACCGTTCCCCTTGGACTGGTTCTGGGGGTACCTGGAGGCGTAATCTTGGCATTGAGAGTTTTCCAGAGTTGCGAACAGGTCTATTTCTGGGAAACCCCACTGTGTGAAGACGTCGAAGACAATGTCTTCTTGTAACCGCCATTCGTACTGTACGGGCAGGGGGAAGTCTCTGCTGAGTTTGTCTGCTAGCAGATTGAGTTCCCCTGGTACATGTTGTGATAGTAGGAACATGTGTTTGAGAGCCTACTTCCAGATGTTCTGGGACAGCTTGGACAGTCCTGGAGAGTGAGTGCCCCCTTGCTTGTTGAGGTAGTACATGGCTGTGGTGCTGTCTGTGAGGACCATCACTGTCTTTCCTTGTAGGTGTTCCTGAAAGGCTTTCAGTGCTTTGAACAACGCTAGTAGTTCCAGCAGGTTTATATGCTTGGATGCTAAGCTCGGAGTCCACGCTCCGTGAGCAGTCTGATGGGATAGGTGAGCCCCCCCATCCTGTAAGCGACGAGTCTGTGGTTAGAGTGGCTTCCACTGCGGGTGTGGCAAAAGTTTTCCCTAATAACAGGTTTTCTTTTGTCCACCACCGTAGCGAGAGAACCAAGGCCTGTGAGACCACCACTAGATCGTCCCATTGTCCGCTGGCCTGACACCACTGGCTGTTGAGCCACTCTTGCATTCGGCGCATGCGCAGGCGCGCGTGAGGTACCAAATAAATACATGACGCCATCATTCCTAGCAAGCGCATTGCTTTGCGTACCGTCACCTCTCGACCTGCCACATAATGGGGGATCTGAAACAGCATGTTTTGGACCCTCTCGTTGGAGGGGAAGACGAGGCCGTCCTTTGTTCGAATTAGAGCCCCTAGGAATTGTTTGATTTGGCTGGGGTCTAAGCTGGACTTCTTTTCGTTGATGGAGAAGCCCAGTTGGGGCAAAAGGTCTACGGTCTTTTGAGTATTGGAGAAGCATGTTTCGTAAGAATCCCCCGTTATGAGCCAGTCGTCGAGGTAAGGGTATACCGGGATGGATAACCTGCGCAGGTGGGCCGCTGCCACTACCTTCGTGAATACCCTTGGTGCAGATGCTATCCCGAAGGGTAGTACTCTGAACTGGTAGTGTTTGTTCTCCATCTTGAACCTGAGGTATTTTCTGTGCGCTGGCAACATTAAAATATGAAAGTATGCATCTTTCATGTCCAGTGTTGTCATGTAATCCCCCTGTGATAACAGTGGGATTACTTCCTGCAAGGTCACCATATGAAACTTTTGGGGTTTGACAAACTTGTTCGCTGGGCGCAGATCTAATACAGGGCGCATGGTTAAGTCCTTTTTGGGTACAAGGAAGTACACTGAATAAATACCTTCTGTTACCCGAGATAGGGGGGACAGCCTCTATAGCTTCTTTTTTCAGTAGCTCTTCTACTTCTTGTAGAAGAATGGTGAGGTGTTCCGGTGTCATGCGTCGGTTCCGTGGGGGTCTGTACTTCGGGGACCCGTTGAATTCGATGCAGTATCCGTGGGCTATGGTGGATAATACCCAGCGGTCTGACGATATTCCCTCCCATGCTGAAAGGAACGATGTTAGCCGGCCCCCCGACCGGTGATGCATGGGAGGGGACCCGAATCTTCGGGTCATTGGTTGGTATTGGGCGTGGAACCTTTGGGGCTGGAGCCGCGACCTCTTCCCCTGCCACGACGTTGGCCTCTCTGACTGAACTGGGTGTTACCCTGGTTAGAGGGCCAGTTGGTAGCAGAGTAAAATTGCTGTTGGTTTTGCTGCTGGCGTTGGCCACGAAATGAGCGTCTATTGCCATAGCCGCGTCTGTTAGGGGGCCTAGAAATTTGGTCAAGAGTTTTGATGGTATCAAACTCTTTCTTCGCATGTTCTAGGGCCTCATCAACTGCTTTCCCAAACAGATGTGTTTCTTCTATGGTCTTATTTATCAGGGAAGCCTGGGTTTCCGGCTTAAATCCCGAATTGCGCAGCCAGACATGGCGTTTGAGAAGTGTTCCCTGAACCAGGGAACGGCCAGCCTTCTCTGCGGCATCTAAGGAGTTCTTTACGATGCCCTGGTTTACAAGAGTTCCCTCTGAGATTGTAGCTAACAGGCGTGAACGCAGGGGTTCTGGTGCGTCCTCTGCTTCGCTGCGCAGCTTGCTCCACTGTGCATCTGCGTAGCTAGCTAGTAGGGAATTGTTATTTGCAATCCTAGTTGAAAAGGCGGCGGACGTCGTGATTCTCTTCCCAAGTGCGTAGAGATTTTTGCCCTCTTTGTCAGGTGGTGCCTCACTAGTGGATAGTGGTACCCCTGCTCTTTTCCTTGTATAAGTAACTATGAGGGAGTCCGGAATAGAATGGCCTCTGATGTACAACGGGTCAGAGGGCGAAGGGCTGAAGAGCTTTTCTATCCGAGGGTTGACCCCTCTGACTAAGGCAGGTTTGGAAAGGGAAGGAGTTATTCTTCTCTTTATAGAAGCCAGGAGCGGAATAGACCGACTAACAGGGGCTTTTTCTTTAATAACTTTCTCTACAAAGTCTATGTCAGGAAGAGTCTCCCCTGTGTCCATTTCAAAATGCGCTGCTGCCTTGCGCAATAGTGCATTAAGTGAAGGTTGGTCATCTATGGGAGAGGTGTTTCCAATAGGTGAATCCTTGGGAGGAGAAGGGTGAAAGACATCAGGGTCTGAGTGCACTGATGGGGATTGCCAAGGCTGCGAGGTAGCTGTATCTTCTTCGAAAGCTCCTGCACCAGTGTAAGGATCTTCTTCAAACCCCTCTTCCTCATGTTCTTCCTCTCCACCCAAACACTCATCATCCTCCTGGAGGTATTGCTCCTCTTCCGTGAGGTCATATACGTCTGCAGAAGGGGGAAACAGCCTAGGAATTTTGACCCTAGGGTCATCCTGGGGCCATTTTCTTAGTCTTTTGGGTGTGGGTGGGTTTTGGTTTCCCAAAAACCTTTCCATTTTCTCCATACAAGAATGGAGTCTTTCAAGGGTCTCATGGGGGACCCCTGAATAGTCTAGAGGGGGAAATCAGTGTTTTCACCTTCAAAACGCTTAGAAAGCTCCCACAACGTCGAAGAAAGGTTTCCGTCGCCATCTGAAAAGCCCTCCGGTAGTTCAGAAGTGCCCTTAGATGAAGGGGGCAGTTCCTGGCTACTCTTGTGCTTTTTTGGCGTTTCTATAGCTTTGTGTGCGGTATTGGACGTTTGTTTCGTCGTCCGCTTACGTGTGTCTTCGGAAACAATTCTCGCCAGGCTCTCGACAACGAGTTTGTCAGTAGAGGACTCTGGTGTCGACGTTGCCTGCGTTACGCGTTGTTCCTCGACGGCCGCTCTATGGAGAGTTACGTCGGATGATTTTGGGGTAGCGCCCGTGTTTGATGAAAGCCCAATCGCTGGTCGCGGCTGCATTTGCGGGTGGGGCTTGAGACCCTTACGGTCTGAGGTAGACGCCGGAGTGCCCTGCGTCCCCTTCGGCGTTGATGGATCCTTCGTCTTCGACGAAGAAGAGCTGTGGATTGTGTGCTTAGGCCTATGAGGTCTGTGTGTGTCCTTGTCGCCAGGGTGTTCATCCCCCATGAGCAGGGCATGAGCTGAGCCCGTCGGGGCCGGGGACGGACGTCGAGGAGCGCGAGCGCTCCTTCTGGGGGTTAATGACTTCCGTAACGGACGTCGAGTTATCACCCTCCTCGTCACTTTCTGTAACAGCAGCGGCGGGTGAGGAAACTGACTTCGACATAGCGTAGTCCGCCCACCTCTTAACTTTGCGTTCTTTAAGAGTTCTTGGTTTCAAGAGCTTACAGGCCGCGCAGCTGTCCTCCTTATGATCGAGGGGCAAGCAACGATTACAGAGCTTGTGTTTGTCCTTCCAAGTGTATTTGCCCCTACAGCGTGGGCAAAACTTAAAAGGTGTCCTCTCCATAGCTGAGGCAATAATAACTGGTGATAACAACCCCAGGGGAAAGATAGGGGAGAAAGAAAGACATTCTCAAAGAGAAGATAAAAGTTCGAACCCCCACTCTCCCTACTGTATGTTGGCCGGCGAGGCCAGGCCACGTGTTCGGCAGCGCCGAAGGATCTCCTCCGTCTCTTCCCCTCCGTCGAAAACTTGCTCGGCGGAGAAACAGCTTCACAGCTAACGTCGAAGGGAGGGATCTTTAACAATATAATAAGTATAATTAAGGACCGAGGTCCGTAGTAAGTATTTGCAATGTCTCTCTAGGAGCTCCGCGTAAAGCGACCAGAAGCTGGGCGGAAAAAAACAATCTGAGGGACCTCGACGCAGATTAACAGATTAACAAACATCAGAAATATACATATATTGTTTAATTCTCAAATAAACCTCTTAAATTTGTAAAACAAACTTACCTCTTGGCTCAGTGGGGTCAGGGGGATTCTAAGAGAGGGGTGTGATATAAGGGTGGTCATCCAGAGTACTCGAACTGGACATAAAAATATATAAATAAGGGCTTCCCTTTGGCATCCCAGACCAGGCACTGACTTAGTGGGATTGCTTGATTGGAGTCTTTAACATCTCTGCGGGGATGTTGGGGCACAGTTGCAGCCCTCCCTGGATTGTGATCACCCCTGTCCGGCTTCTCCCTCTGAGTATTCTGTGGGTTGCGGTAAGTGGTAGCACTGTTCCTGCGTAAATGTGAGAGGAGGCGAGTTTGCCAATCTGACTGCTTCCCCTCTGAAACCCTTCTTCCCAAAGCGTGGTTTGTGTGTGCCACCTGCCTCTATGGCCGCCCAGGCTCCCTTGCCAAATATGCCCACCTTGGCTACCTTGCCTCCTACCAACCTCACCACCTCCCTTACAACTCCCCCCTTGCCGCTTTCAACTGTACAGGCTCCCTTGCCTACTCGCTCTACATTATCAACCTCGTCAGCCTCTTTCACCCTGCTGCCCTGGCCACCCACGGCAGCCGTATGTGGAGCTACCTTGCCTCCTGCGGCCCCTCCCATGTTGGCTCCCTTGCCATCTTCCACTATGCTGGCTCTCTTGCCGTCTTCCACTATGCTGGCTCCCTTGCCTGCACCCTCCTCACTGACACCCTCGTCTTCCTTGCCTTCTCTGCCTCCTCCTACCTCTATCGCTCTTGCACTCTTGCCCCTTGCAGGGGTGGGTGGAGGTGGGGTCCTCTTTCCCCTGCATCACCCCACGCAAGTCCTTCAAAAATGGCAACCTGCTCCATGTTGCCACACTAAACTCTTGCTCGGATATCAAGCACTCCAGTGACATCTGCCACCTCCTTGAACTCCTGGACCTTGATGTTCTGGCTCTTACTGAGACATGGTTTAAGGACCGCTCTGTCACAGGTTTTTACACACTTCTAAAGGCTACAAGATCCTCTCTGTTCCCAGGCCCAACAGGCCAGGAGGTGCTGTAGCCTTGATCTTTCCTAAGTGGATCCCGGTTTCCATTATTCCTCCTCCTCCTTTGAATGCCTGGTCTGCAAGCTCTCTCGCCGGTCGCCTCTCTTACTCTGGCCACCTTTTATCGGCCGCCGGCCCAGTCCACCCTCTTGCTCTCAGAATAGACTGCCCTGGCCTCTTCCCAACTCCTCCTGCTGGGGGATTTTAACATCCATTTTGACTCTCCCGACTCCTCAGGACCTTTCCGCAACCTGTGCGACTACCTTTCTCTTTCCATTCTACCCTCTGGTCCAACACACACTGCTGACCACACCTTGGATGCTCTCATCTCCACAGATATCCCACTCTCTATTCCTCTCACTACCTCACTCTCTTCTCACTTGACGCTCTCTTCTTTAGCAGTGGCATACCCTACACCACCCTCTGCTTCAAGGTCATTCAACCCATGAAAAAGTGTCAGTGGCTGTCTTTCCCTACACCTATTCTACTCCCTCTACTCCTTGGCTGACTCCCACCCGGATACAGCCCACTCTAACTTTCACTGTTCCCTCTCCAACACTCTTGATATTCTTGCCCCTGTCATGAGGGTCCGACTGAAGCCTGTCAAAAAGTCCAACTCTTGGTATGACTGATCTGGCTGCCCTTAAACGCAAGCACAGAGCAGCAGAACGGAAATGGGGATCTTCAGGTGCACCCTCTGACAAACTGGCCTGCCGCCTTCTTTAAAGGCAATATAGACTCTGCATACGTTCCAAGAAAAGTGTTACATTCAAGACCGCCTCTCCGCAGCATCTAACACGGCCAAACTTTTCAAAGTCTGCAAGGAACTGGTCAACCCTAGTGCATCTGCATCCTCTACTGCATCCACCCAGGTCCTTTGCTCGGCCCTGGCCACACATTGCATCAACAAAACACAGAACATCCTGTCCTCTCCCTCTTCTGTTCGCCCTCCAACATCTCTTGGGCCCCCCTCGGCTATTCCCACTGCTCCCCCTCTTCTCCCTTTCCCCTGTCATACCTGAGGAGGTCTCTAGACTATTCCAGCCCATGAAAGCCTCTTCCAAACAGGTCGACCTCTGCCCCTACAAAACCATTAAGGACAATACTGACACTCATTCCAGCCTTGGCCGACCTCTGAAACCTCTCTTTCGCCTGTGGAGTTTTTCCATCTGCTCTCAAGTACTCTCTTGTGCAACCCCTGCCGACCCGTATATTCTGGCACACTATAGCCCGATATCCATCACCCATTTCCTGGGAAAACTCCTGGAGAAGCTGGCAATCACTCAACTTACCCTCCACACTGAATCTGTTGGTTGTCTCCATGACCATCAGTCTGGCTTTAGAGCATCCAGAGGAACGGAAACTGCTCTTCTGAACACCTGTGAAGACCTGCTCTCAAATCTTGACTCCAACTCTCCCCTCTGCTTTAGTCTGCTCTGCCTATCTTCCGCTTTCGATACGGTTAACCACAACATCATGATCACCTGTTTCCATTATAACCTGGGCATCACAGATCAGGCCCTGGTGTGACTCACCTCCTTTCTCTCTGACCGGCCCTCCCAGATGGAACTTGGGTCCTTTCTCTCCTCCATCACTCTCTCTACTTGTGGTGCCCTCCAGGAATCTAACCTATCCCCCTGGTTCTTCAATATCTACATGGTCTCCTTGGCCCACAGGATCTCTACGTTTACCTCTAACTCGCGCCCAGTTAGCACCACCCATCCCGACAAGGAATAAGAAAAACATCACCCTAGATAATCTACTCCCGCTCATCCTCCCTACACTTAATTCACTACCAGACAACCTGGACCCTGAAATTCTAGTGAATGAGTACAACAAAATTATGTCCTCCGCATTGGACTCAACTGCTCCACTTAAAAAGAGACAAGGCAAACAAAAAGCCCACCTCAATTCGTGGTACACCCCCCACCTGAAAAAACTTTGCACTAAAAAAAAAGGCAATGTGAAGCTGCATGGAAACTACAACCCTCGGAAGAAAATAAAAGCATGCTAAGGGATATATCTATCCTCTATAAAAAAGGAAATACTGTCGGCTAAACAGGAAACTTACAACACTAGAATAGCCCAAGCCAACTCTAGTATGAAGGAACTCTTCATCATCTTAAAGGAAATAGAATCCCCTATCCCAGTGCCAGACAACTGTGTCAAAGACAAACTATGGTGCACTAATATTCAGCAAGCCTTGGCTAACAAAGCGATTACACTCCAGTCCAAAATTGCCAAGAAAAAATCCTCACTTAGTCTGAATACCATGCCTAAAATAACTACCACCCCTCCTAAAAATAACATTGACACTCCTCGCTTCAAGTTCTCTAAAGTATCCATTATTGAGACTGAAAAAAATCATACTGTCACTCAAACCATCAAATTGCCAGGGAGACCAATTGTTACGCTCACCTGGCTCCCACAGGTCGATCTGAACTGGACCGCTGCAGCCTCCACCAATGTGATGCGTAGTGCCGAGATGACAGAGTGGACTGGCCCACCTAGCTTTGTTTGCTTGGCCCGTAGGAGTATTCTTCTGCAAATGGAGAAAGGGAATTAACCACCCGTGGAGTTGAGTGTTAACCCCCACCCCCGCTGTTCTCCCCACGGATCACCTTTAATGTCCCCTCTTATAGTCTCACCTTATGGTTTGGAAAGATGAGCTCTACATCCTGCATTGAGCGCAGGGGCGCGTAGATAACCAGTTGCTTCACTGGTTCGAAGGAATAGGTGAGTTCCAGAACAATATTGACTGAGATTTCCGGCAAGACGCCGTAGGTATATAGTTCGTAAGAGTTGAAATGTCTGACTTTCACTCTTGTCCGATTCTTTGCAGGTTGCAGCTTGACCCTAGCGAAGAGTTCCTCGTGGCAACCGGTAACATTCAGGTAAGGATTTGTATTATCCAACACAGTTCGATAAAATAATGTCAGTATGTAACCTGTTGCTTTCTCCCTTATTCAGATGCTATGAGAAATTATGAAGTCTCGGGGAATAATGCCTCCGGCGGTAAAATTAGGCAAGTCTATTGTGGTGAGGAGGAGTCCCCTTGTTTGTCCCTTTGTTTCACCTTGCTATCCTTTTGTTTCCCCTTAGGGGCCGCGAAGATGCGGTGGAGGCTGCGCCGACCCGTGAAGAGGAATAGTACCCCCCGGAGGTAAAATCAGGTAAATCTATGGGGGGTAACTAATATTGCTTCGGTTTATTCCCTTGGCTCACCTTGCTGTTGTTGTCTTCTCCTTAGGTGCCGGAGTGCGACAGGAACATGCAGAAGGATGCGGTGAATAGTGAAGATGCTGCGAAGGCCGGCAAGTTCAGCGCGGGGCTGAGCAGGCGAAGCGACGCGCATTAAATAACTTCTTTCTTCCAGCTCGAAGGCGCGGTGGATCGGGAATTCAGGTAAGGATCAAAGGTATTGCTCTTGTTCTAACCTTTTCTCCTTATTTCTCCCTTTTTCTAGGAGCTCCAGACTTGAGGCGGGCGTGGCAGAAGACTGGATGCAGACTTGCAGGCACGGTGAGCGTTCCGCTGCTGGATGCAGAACAACGCGAAGCGTGTGCTGCTCTTCGGGCATGGTTTAAATAGCCTCCAAAGTAGTCCCAGGTAAGTATTCCTCCCCGACCCCACCCGAGTAAAAAAGATAGTCCCTAGGTAAAGTAGTCCCTTCCAAGCCTCTTTTGGCTTGGAGCTCTGCAGCATGGTCTGCATCAGGTAAGTTTGCAGCATGGTCTGCATCAGGTAAGTTTTAATCTATGAGCCTGGTGCCTACGCCAGGACTGACTCTCCATATGAGCCTGGCGCCATAGACGCCAGGACTGCACCCAAATGGCCCCTAGCAGGGGTTTGTTGGGCTTGATTGGAATAACTTGATGCCTGCTTCCGGGGCTGCTGGACTTGATCTGGATCCCGGGGGGTAGGCATCATGACACCAATGCCCAGCCCAATTGATAAAGGAGGCAGCTAGAGACATGGCTCCCTTCATCTCAAAACTTATTAACGCCTCATTTGCAACAGGGTCTATACCAAGTAACCTAAAAGAATCCTGGGTACTCCCACTGCTTAAAAAATAGACCCTAGACCCAGCCATTACCACGAATTACCGCCCAATTACCACTGTGCCGTTCCTCCTAAAAATCATAAAGTGGCGTACTCACAAATACAGAAACACCTAGAAACCAACCACCTGCAAGGAGTACGGCAGTCTGGCTTCCGTCCTCAGTGCGGGACCGAAACAGCCCTTCTAGACCTAAAGGCACAAATTGACGAGCTAAGGGATCAAGGGAAACCAGCCCTACGCCTCCTCCTGGACCAATCAGCTGCATTCGTCCTTGTCGACCACAAGGTCGTTTGTAGGCACCTGGACCTGGCTGCGCACTTCTCTGAAGCTACAGCATGGATCCAGCCTTCCACAATAATAGGACCATGAGTCTTCTCCTCCTCAGCGGCAGCAGACCCCATCCCCATTACATGCGGTGTGCCCCAAGGATCATGCGTCTCTCGTACACTCTACAATATCTTCACGAAGCCCCTTTTCGATGATCTGGACCTTCTTGGTATCACCTACACCAACTATGCAGATGATACTCAGATTCTCCTAGCACTTACTGGTGATTATGACAAGGATTTGGCCTTGGTGAACAGGGTGTATATCATCATCCAGGAATGGATGGCCACTCACGGACTATGCCTGAATGACGACAAAACTGAAATCATCATCCTTGGCACACACTCTACCCTAAAAAAAACTGGGCCCTAACTATTCCTCTTTTAACATTGCTAACAATCAAATCACCTCCGCTCACGCTGTCAAAACTCTGGGTTTCTATCTGGACTCCACACTATCTTTCAACAAGCAGGTCAATGCGATAGCCTCCGCCACCGCTTACACCTGCAAATTGATAAGAGCAGGCAAACCCTTCCTATCCAACAATAGCTGCATCACACTTGCTAGAGCTCTCGTTTTATCAAAGCTGGACTACTGCAACTCGCTCTACATTGGGGCCAATAAGGAAGTTATCAAAAGAATTCAAATCCTGCAGAACAACGCAGTTAGAGCAGCATTAGGTATTCCCAGAAGAGCGCACATCATAGAATATAGAAGAGCCAACAATTGGCTTTCAACTTATGAGAAAATCCAGCTAAAAGTAGCCTCCCTTGTTTACAAATGTCTAAACAATGCCACACCTCGATACCTCTCCACCAGACTCACGAGAATAAATCCTACAAGACTCACCAGGTCCTCAAACACTAATAACATCACAACACCCAGATTCAAGTTGTCCAGAGTTGGTGGCTGTAGCTTCCAGGTCAAAGCAGCTCAACTTTGGAACTCCCTACCATCCACCTTGCGGACAGATCAACCATACCCCACTTTCCGACACAACCTTACAAAGTGGATCAAAGACGTGGATAAACAATTCACTACCAACTGCCCTGACCTATTCCACATGCCCTGCCACTGTTTGCATGTTTGCACATACCTACCTCTCAGCACTTACCGCCTGAGTAGGATTGTAAATACTTGTACCATTATTTCTTTGCCTGTATATACTTTTGTCCTCTTATCTGCCCTGTGTTCTGTAACTAAGCCGTAAATTTGTCATATGCAATGCGCCCGGTTACCCCTGGGTCTGGTGCGCAATACAACAAACAAACTCCGTATCATGCGGATGACGCGCAGCTCTCCTTCAGGCTACCCTCGGCCTCCTCCTCGCTCATCCCAGACTATGTATCCGCAATTCAGTCTCAGTGTGCTGCCAACTACCTCTGCCTGAATGCCAATACGACTGAGAACGTACTCATTGGGACACCTGCTCCCATTTTCACACTGGTCGGCCTCCCTTGGCCCTGCGCCCTCACCTACCAATGAGCCAAAAGAATCTAGGGGTTATCTTCGATTCCACTCTCTCCTTCTCTTCGCACATCTCAGACATCTCCAAAAGTCCAAAAAGTCCTACCACCAACTGCACCTCCTCAGATGTATTCTACCTTTTCTTACTTTCCCCCAGAGGCTCATTGCCTCGAGAGCTCTGGTTCTCTCAAGGATGGACTTTTGCAACAGCCTCTTTCTCAATGTTCCTACTTCTACTCTCCGTCATCTACAACTCCTCCGGAATAGAACCGCAAGACTTAATCTTGGCCTCAAGCCCAGGGACTGCATCTCTCAAGCGCTGAAATCCCACCACTGGCTCCCCGTGGCTTCAAGGATCAAGTTCAAGACCCTCTGCATAATCCAAAAGGCTTTCTGGGGCTGGGCCCCATACTATCTACAATGCGCTCTTCCTAAATACTCTCCCTCTAGAGTCCTCCGCTCGTTGTCCTCCAACTCTCTGCGGGTAAGCCGCTTTCACAAACAGATTTGGCGGTAGATCTTCATCCTCTGCAGGTGCCTCCCTCTGGAACAGCCTCTTTGCCTCTCTCCATCTTGAGCCAGAGCACCTTAAGTTCTAGATGCTGCACTTTCAGCTTACTCTCCATAAGCGGGGCAACCTCTCTGCACTTAACCCAGGGCCCTACTGGACTGGGCTTGTTTGTTCCCCCTTCCTCGCACCTCCGTCTGTATGCATTCATGATCTAAATGTACTAGGACTAGTTAGTTTGACTGTCCAGTGCGCTCCCCTTATTTGTCCCCCCCTCTCCCTAGCTTGGTCACAACTGTAACACTTCAAGCACTTGCACTAGGAGAAATGCTGTCAGGCCTAGTATGCTAGTTTTTCTGTTAGATCATTTGGAAACTTGAAGGCCCAAGAATGGTTACTGTATTGCCTTGTCCACCTGTGTACAAGCGCTTTAACAATTACAATGCGATGCATCACCACGAGCCAGTGAACAGCACCACTGTATGAGGTAATCTGCTCGGTTTTCCCCAGTCCACAAGTGCTCCATTTTGAAGAACTTGCAGATTTATCTTGGAGATGCCAGTAAACAAACTATTTCAATAGTCAAGCCTAGAGTTTATAAGGGAAGTGGCTAGGTAGGGCTCCATTTTCTAGCAATAGATATGGATGGATTTGGCGCAGTAGTGTTAATGTACCCACACGTTGAACTAAGGTGAGCAACATGATTGGCGAAAAGAAGCTGAGAGTTGAAATAGACTCCCAGCGTTTTCACACAGGATGCAACCTTGATACGACAGCCAGCAATAACAAAGTACTCATATCTAGTGTTACCTAGGTGTGGTCCTGAGCCAACAATGAGTAACTCCATTTTGCGGTCATTCAGCGCCAAGAAATTAGTGTTACGCTCACCTGGAATCTGCAGAGGCGTTGGGGCACGGTTGCAGCCCTCCTTGAACTTGAATCACCCCCTTCAGGCCTCTCCCTCAGTAGAAAAGCTGTGAGCGGTGGTACTTAGTGATACTGCTCCTACGTGGTGATAAGAGTGTGTGTGAGTACGCCAATCTGTGATTGTTGTACCTCTCGAACCCTTCACCCAAAAGTACGGTTTCTGTGAGCATACGCCGGCCCATACAGCCCACCTGTGAATTATGGAAAATAAGCTCTCCGTCCTGCTACTTCTGGCAGGGGCGCGTCGAATGGTATGTAGTTCCTTCACTGATCCCTGATGAGGATTAGTCCAGTCCAGCTGCGACTATGCTTCTTCTTATGATTGGTAAGTCTTTCTTGAGCTCTTGTGATGCTGTTCGTTCTATTTAATGTCTTTATATGTTGCTCCTATGTATGCCCGCAATAATGTCTCTCTTCTGTTTTCTTCCCTTAGATGGAAATGCGGCCTCAATGCAGCTGTGAGACGCGAGACGCGGCCGGAAGATGGATGCTACCGCAATGTTCGACAGCAGGTAAGTGATGGTTTAAGGAAAAGCGTGAAGTATGGCGAAGCGCAACCTTAAACTGACTTTTTTTCGATGCCTAACCTTGTCTTCTGTTTATCCTTTCAGGTGCTGCTGTCGACGATGGAGCGTGTCGTGCTGCGGTGCCAAGATGAAGATTTCAGCGTTTCGGAAAGTGTAAAGATAAATACTTGGTTCGCCGAAGAGATGTACAGGTAATAACAGCTTGCCCCAGTTGGTAAGTATGCTGGCAGGATCTTCAAAGGTAAGTCTGACCTCAGGTGATGGTGAGCGTTACGCTGCTTGCAAGTGCAGAATAACGCAAAGCGTCTGTCTTGAGGATCGGGGCAGCTTATATAGCTGAGATCGTGGGCACGCCCATTAAGGCCGGCTTACCAGCCACACCCTGCCACTCCTAGAGAGTGAGCACGTGCGAAGGCAATACATTAGCAGCCACACCAAAGAATACACTTGGGGCTGCTTAATGGATGGAATGTTCAAGGTTAATGCATCCTGCTTAATGGATGGAATGTTCAAGGTTAATGCATCTGAAGTGTTATGTCCATAATAAAAGCTTTTTGGTGTTAAATGGATTTTCTTGTTTACTTTTGTTCATGTGCCTGGCGCCAGGACAGTGTCCACCCAGGTCTCCTGTGTATGCGACCCCTGCATGCCTGTGCCCCTGACTTCATGACCATGACAATTAGTTGCCATCCACACTTGGAACTTAGGAATCCTGATCATAATCAATAGGATTTGGGAGCCATCGGCAAAATTGGTATAGGAAATGTCAACGCTATCCAGTAATTTGAACAGTGGTCTAGTATATACATTAAACAGTGTGGGTGAAAGCAATGCACCCTATAGAACCCTGCACTTCAGATACACTGGAATGGCATGCGAGTCACCCATTGCAACTCCAATTGTATGAGGACCCAAAAAAGATTTTGATCCAGGTGGCTGCACCATCCGAGCAATTGGCCACCTACCTAGCAGGGAGTGATCAACTAAATTAAAGGCTGCCGATAGGTCCAACAGCATAAGAACTGCAGTGTACCCTTTGTCAATGATCGTATTGGATTTTAAGTGCAATAGTGCCAATCCTACTGAGCATACTATGATCACTTAATTGTGTCGTCTCAATGCAGATTTCACACCTTTTGAAGAAGGATACAAAAATATAATACATTCTAGTTGAATTCAGGCCTCTATGCCAAGTGTGCTCACTAGGAACATCTCCCGATTTAACAACCATCCCCCACTTGTTCATACAGGTTATTCCATCTTGCACCACACACCATTTAAGATTGCACTGGGAGTCCTCACCCTGAGAGCCTCTTAATATTTCAGATGGAAATTCCAAACACAAAGAATTGAAATCCCAAGCAATCATGATCTCCTCTGTTGACAAATCTCCTATATGAGATTCCAAAATGGAATCCAGCTCTTCAACCACTGCTTCTATAGTGGAGTGGGAGGGGTTCTAATAGATGTTAATTTAAACCATAGCTCTCTTTTTGGCACCTTCTATGGCTGTGACCTATACCACTAGTATTGCACGGAAATGATTTACAATGTTCTCTACCTTATGTCCAAAATAACTTAAGGCAATAATAAGGCCCCGGATTTCTGACCCCCCCCATTAATACGGATGGCTGTTTGTTGTATTAACTGAAAACCATCCCAATATATTGGCGCGGCAGAGCATACCTCTTGAAGGAATAGAATTGTAAAGGTTCCTAGGTCAGCACACAGCTGGGCATTCTCGTTAATTTAACAAAACCCCTCACCTTCCATGATAGTGAACCTTTACAACTAAAGGCAGTGTCGATCTTGAATTTTTAATTCATTTTCTTTTGACAGTAGACTTGGCAACCAAGACCAATCACGGTCACCCTGTGATCTTATACATTCCGTCTAAGTAACTTGAAGTTTTTGTTCTGATCTCTAATAACCAGTACAGGAGATTTTTATGTTGCAACCATTATGCATATGCATTAGTTGTTAAGTAGAAACAGTGGTTTATTTTATTCTCAGCACAACTACAAAAAAAACACATAAAAAGCAACAATGTAACAAAATCAAATCTCCCTAGTGCAACATCCACATAGGGAGAGACCCAATATGTGACAGTCACCTTGTAAGCTAATTTGAGGCCAACTACATTTAGTTTTAGAACAGGCTGTGCTTATCGCCTAGCAGTCAGGGTCAATCCTTCATTGCTGTGTCAAGGTCAAGGCTGGGTGGTTGAAGCAGTCCAAAGTGGCCAAGTTTCCAAGACAGCAAACCACTGCCACAATTAATTGTAGCAGACCTATTGGCACATTGAGTGGAACGGTCCAGTAGTAATGCTGTTAAAGTCCCTATTAGTTGCTTCCTCTTCAGTAAGATTAAACTAAACGTCCTTAAATTGCCCCAATTAGGGCCCTTTTCTGTGCTTATTTTTAGTGTGTTGAGTTTGGTTTGACACAGGGGCATTCCCCTTCTCAAATCTTGCCAAATTAGGTGTCGTCGGATGACCATTTCTGAATTGTAGTCATTCTGCCCACCCTCCGCCTGCCCGCCCCCCCTCCCTTGTTCCCTCCCCCCGGCCCCCCATGCTCCCATGATCATTTACAATCTCTGATAGCCCAGGCTTCCTTCGACTTACAGTAATCAGGACTACTGCTTGCACTCTCACATGTGGCTTGTTGTTGTCGTTGCCAACATAGCTTGCTCCAGAGATTCTAACGTTACTCTAATATCACTTAGGATTAGAGTTTGGGACTTAACTTCGTCCCTATTGTTATCATATAAGCTGACAAATGTGCTAAGCGCCACATTCAAAGTCAAGATGTATGGTGCAGGCATGGTGTGGCACAAGTGAGACTGGATAGGTCTGAGTTAATTGTTGCTTTTGAAAGCACATCGGTCAGGGTCGAGAGAGTGCCAGTGCGCAACAGATTTGATTAGGAGGCATTAGAATCATTTAGGGCTGCCCTGGTGTCTAAAAAAAAGCTTCATCCAGATTATTTTGATTAGATGTCCCGATGTTTGGATCCATGTGATCACTGCACCACTGAAAATGTTGACTAAGAAAATACCAACTTCCATTATGGCAAGGCACAGTGATCACATAGATAACTTGTTCCCTGCATCCCCCTAAACGCGCCCCCTACCTACTTCTCTTTTCGCCAGCACACTTCTGTGTGCCGCAGACATCACCAACATCAGTTCTCCCTTACTTGCGTAGGTCAGAGCTGGCACTGCAGGGCCTTTATTTTTTCTTTCTTGTCCCCCCGATTTCCATGTAAAGGAGGCGGGGAACATCCCTGGCACCCCTGACTCCCATTACATTGAACAAGGGAAGCAGGGGGCACCCCCCACAGGCCCTCCTCCCCTTGGGCTGTGTACAATACTGCGCATTTGCACCGTACCAAATTAAAATCGTAATTTTGGACATGCCAGAATTATGTTGGCAACATTTTGTCTGATACCCGATGTTTACACCCTCCACCGCCTTATTTTCCAGCATACTCAAATCGCTTACAATTCAGTACAATTCAGTACATTCACAACCCTATTCTTTACCACCTTGTCTTTTAGTCCAATGCTCGCTCCCGATATGGGAGGGGGCGGGGGGGGGGGGGGGGAGTAATTCTTGACCTAGGTGTTTTGTAGGCACTATGCATACCCCTTATTATATTTGACGAGATTATGTATCATGTTGCTGTTCTGACAGTCTTGGTACCTTATCACTAACTTCCATTATAATAGCATTTGCACTCATGCTGGAATTATCAAGTGAACGGTCATTAACATAAGCGCTGGCACTAGGACAAGGCAAACCATTCAGACTATTCGGCATCTCTGAATCATTTACTCTGGAGATTACAAGCCTGGGCTGCAGGGCGCTTGCCCTTACCAGCCATTTAGATGCAGTTAACTACACTTGCGCACACTCTGCTGGCGCTCTGCACCAGGGAATGTCTTTTGTAGCTCACGTTATAGGTGTTACCCAGATCAAGTTCCCAAAGGAAACTGTTGCTGTAGTACACAGGAGTCTCAAAGGCTATCACTGCAGTTAACTGCACTCATGCACTCTCTTCCACCACCCTATTATGGTGAACAGAGACACAGATTTTAGACAAACCCAGACAAGTTGTAGGTAGCACGGCAGCCAGGCTTAGTCTCAGGAGGGGTGTGAGAGTGGCCTAGGGATACAATGATTCCACACAGAGCAACTTCTAGATTTCCAGTTAGACAGTCAAGTATAAAAATATAAGGATTCATTAGGACTCGAAAACGCACACTAAGCAAGTAAAAAGTTCTAGTCAAATATCGTCATACAAACCCTTATAAAACAGATATATACAGTCACCTTTAGGCGATATAGGAAAGCACTTGATTCAATAACCAGGTAAGCACTCATTTTAGAATAACCATGAACAGCTTCCCTCACTTTTAAAGTCCAACCCGCAGATGGTTTGCGGCCGTGTGCCAAAAGTCACATGCTCCAAAGTAAATACTTCAAAGGTAGGTTTATATATGAGATTGGCAATTCCTGTGTTTATGATTAAAGAGTAGAAAATGGTAGACAAAGTTCAGATCAGTAATATAGCTCGGTCCCAGCCACTGGACCTTGACCATACCTCCAATGACCAAAGTCAGGAATAGCGATTTAGGGACAGGCTTTTGCGCACATGCAACCCTGTGGAGGACAGGGGAGACCAAGAGGGACAGAAACAGGTATGCAAGCTAACCCCCTGGATTCATTTCTCCAGAGAACCCTACTGGTGTTCCAGATTCCGTTGGGAGTGGTGGGTTGGTTCTGGTTTCTTTTAGGGAAATACGAGTGTAGTATCCTGCATGTTGTCTGCTGGGTGCTGCACATGCAATGCCTCATGTAATGTGGAGTGTGAGTGAATTCTGAGAATGACTGTTGGAGAGGACTTCAGCATGGGACTGAGTTGAGATGTATACTCCCTGTGCTCCCATCTAAGGCTTAATCTGGAACTGAAGAATTAAGTATCCAGCATAATCTCATTTTGAGCTGACCTGCCACAACAGGTCCTCGGGTCCACCACTCCTGAACACAATCCAGCTCCACAACTCAGAGCAACACCACACCACACCGACATCCTATCATACCATCCCTAACTACTAACTGTCCTGAGAAACCACTCATCAAATCACCATCAGAACAAGATCAACACCAGGAGGGACAGAAACAGGTATGTAAACTAACCCCCTCACTGATTTCTCCAGAGACCACTTCTGGTCTTGCAGATTCCATTGGGGACACAATCTTCTGTGCTTGGTCCTGTCGAGGAAGGCCCAGGGTGCAGAGGTCACTTTCAGCATTGCGCTTTAGTTTCGGTACGTTGAAATAAGTTCCAAAGAGCTTCCAGCAGAACACTGAGGCAAGTAAAATATGAAGACTTCTGCAATGCAGACAGCCACAGGGACACCTCTACGATACAAAGGAGAAAGGTTGCAACGGGAGTCAGAGTCAGGCGGGGACCAGGCATCTTCAATGGATGAACAAAAGAGCAACTGCATCTGGTGATGCAAGAATGTTGAAAATGCAGGAGGGCATCTTGTTCCACATGCAGAGTATCTTCCAAGTTCCAAGGATGAACTCGGAATGGCAACGGCTGCAGCAAGGTATCCAGGAGAGAGCTGGTCAGTCCAGCAGTTAGTCCAGGGACACTTCTAAAGGCTCTGAAGACATGGATTGTTGAGCAGGGGTCGAGACTGGCTGTCGACTGGTCCAGGGGTCGAACACCGACAATGGGTGTTCTTGAGACCAGGTAGAGGAGTAGGGCTTCACTTGGGCAGCACTGGAACTGGTCTGCAACAATGACCTGCGGAATAGCTGCAGGAGCACTCCTTTTATTCCAGATTCAGCCTTCGAGTAGCCCCCAAGCCCATCAATGGTAAAGATATGCACCATTTAAACAGGCAGTAGCTATCCAATCATGAATAGCCACGGCCCACAATATTTGCCCGGTAACAGACATTCAGGCACCCGAATGTGTACTGAGACCAGACAGTTCCAGCCTTCGCATCCAGGCTCAAACCGCCCCTTTGCCCGCAAAAGCAGCAGCTTTCCCCAGGACAGGACATTCCATATATGGCATTTCCTGACCTGAGAAGGCAGGAAGGTGGCCAAAGGAAAACTGAAATGGCATGGCTATCTATAGGGTGCTAGCCACCCTTAGAATACATTTCTAGTAAATGCAAAAGTGTGCAAGTAAAAAAAAAAAAATACAGTTGAGAATGCACAGGTGCCACCAGCTAGTCCAAGGCACATTGGAAAAGTAATCAAAAAGCCAATACAGAAAAAGTTAGGGTACAAAGTATCCTAACCGCATGTCACATGCGTGCAATTGTGACAATACAAGAAATTCAAAAAGAGAAAGTCAGGAAGGTCTTATAGACTGATCAGTTAAGCAATAAGAATGGACAAGACAAGGAAAGTAAAGCAGAAAGCTTTACTTGCTCCAGCCCTACCGATAAGTAGTGCATCGACTACTTTTACTCCTTACAAAAAGGCAAATACTCCCAAAATATAAAAACGGTGAGTACAAATACTCCCAACAAAACATATGACTGTGTGCCCCTGCTTTCACTCACACAGATCCATGGATATGTTTGCACAACCAGTTCACGTAGTACCACAGGAAGAAACTCCTTTTATTAAAGCATGATCAGAAGAAGTAAACATGTATCATTTAATGTGCATACATAACTAGGTGCAAAGATATAATTATTCCAAAAACGTTTCTATTTCCCAGTTGAAACATTTTTACTCGCTTATAAAATACTCCCATTGCGAATTAGACTTGCATTTTTACTCGCTAAAAAAATCATTTTACTCCCAACTTAAAAAAATTGTGAGTAAAATACTACCACTTCAAAATCTTATCTGGAGCACGGCTTGCCTCCAAAAAGTCAGGACAGGAGCCTAAACAAAACCAAAAAAAGGGTGTCCCCTAGACGTCTATGGGAGGAAAGCAGAAAAAAGAAAATTACAAAAAGAAGGAAAGAAGCAGAAGGAGAGCGAGAGAAAGAGAAAGAGGAAAAGGTGAGGGAGTGAGGATGAGAGCGAGGTGGAAAGGGGAGACCCTGGAGAGTGTAAATAGTGAGAAAGGAAGGTGGGAGAGTAGGCGAGGGAAGAAGGAGGGAGTGGTAAGGAGGGAAAGGAGTGAGGGAGAGAAAGTAGCTGAGAGAATACAGGTACCATCCTAAAACCATCATTTTGGACAATACTAACATAGGGTACCATTAGAAGGCCCCGGAGGAAGTTAGATGACGCCCTAACCTTTAGGCCCTCCCAAGATAGAGGGGTTACTCTAGATATTATGGAATCCTGATGACTAGTATTCACGCTGGCCTGGGGCGCTAGGGAAGCCTGGTATCAGATGGAGGGCTCACATAGGAGATGGAGTAACTAGAGGGAAAACAACCCGTTAGTTGTGTCCTTCCAGAGCACGGGTGCACAACATACAGCCCACGGGCCAAGTGCGAAAAGCAAAAAGTTCTGAGGTTGACTCAGGTCAGGAAGATATCACATTGCTATGAACATTTTACTGAAAATAGGCCTGTAGATGGTAGCAATGGAGAGGAGGGAGAGATGACCAACTTGAGACCAGGCTCTCATGCGAAGAGTAGAGCTGGGTGGGTAGGACGGAGGAAGGAACCCACTCCGGGAAGATCAAGGCAACCTCACCGCCAGGACGGTGAGGTTGTGGCTTGGAAATGATCTTGAAGCCATCAGGGAGAAGGGAGTCAAAAGCAGGGACTCTGCTGGCATTAAACCATGTCTCGGTAAGGGCGAGAATGTCAGTGTCTTAAAGAAGGAGGCGGAGGTCGGTGGAGTGTTTGTTGGCTGAGCGGGCATTTAGAGTAGCCAGGTGAAGACAGTCTCTGCCTTTGAAGGTTTTCTGAGGTGGAGTACAGGGGCGTGGTACACCAGTCAGAGGGGGAGGGACAGAGTGGTAGGGGAGAGGCAGGTGAAGGAAGGAAGTTAATAAGGGACGGCAGGTGCCGGTCAAAGAGGAGGAGGTTGGGTTGAGGACCCTGAACCAAGATAGTGCCTGTGTGGTAGACATTAATGATGCAGCGTGATGAGAAGCCGGTCAAGAGGACGTCCCACTTGGTGACACCATTAATAGGAGAGGATGTAAAAGGGAGGAGAGTGGAGAAGGAGTCTGTAGATCTGGACAAAGGACAGAGAAAAGGAGGTTATTGGAGACCTCTCTGGAAGTTGCACGGACATGGGTATCTGCAATGGGTAGGAGGGAGAGGGAGTATAGGTGATAGTGTAGAAGTTGGAGATGATAGGAGAGAAGAGGAGTGCCGCGAGGGTGACAGAGGATAGTTGAGGAGGGAGGAGAGGCTGCACTATAAGTTCTGGCCCAGCTCACAAGGCGGTCTAGTGGTTACAAGAGGGGCACACAACACAATGCAGCATGTTAAAAAAGCACAACACCCAAGTTTGAAAGTCTAAAGAGGACACAAAAGAGGTTACAGCACAAACGCCGAAATTCGAAGAACAAAGGGGGTGGGGGAGACACATAGCAATGCAGAATGCGCATAAAAGGGTGAAACAGGCAGTTTGTTTTTGGTTCAGAGTCATTTGGAAGAGGAGGCAGTGGAAAGGTTCAGCCATCACTCGTGTTTCTTAAGAGGGAGAATGGAGGTGCCATGGAATACGACACAAAGCTGCTGGCCATCAGGGGGCTGCCAGGTGGTTCGAGAGGGAAAGATGTTTGGGGCCCTCTTGGTCCTCCAGGCCCAGACAGCCTTAGTCAGGGCCGTTGTCGGAGGACGGCTTACGCCTTCCGGTAGCTTGATTAGCTACTTGTAGATAGGAGAGGCCAATCACAGCAGCAGCAGGGCTAGCAGGCAAGGGGCTGCAGGGCAAATGGTGGTGTCGGCCATGTTGGAGGAGTGTGGCCTTGAGGCAATGAAATGGCTCCCCGGGGCAGCAGATTTCACACTGCAAGTGAATCAGGTGGCCATGTCCCTTGAAATATGATTTTTAAGCTATATCACATACAGATTCGAATTTTGGATATAATTTCAGCGCGACATATGCACAGGGAGATAGTCCATGAGCATTTCTATTTCAGTATCCTTATTTCAATATCTGATTCGAGTGTTGCTCGGAGGGGTTGATACCCACCTCCTCGTGGTCCAGAGGCTGATGGTGACGAGGCTACCACACACGGATGACGAAAGTCAATCACCGGCTAGTGTGGTTTGGACTTGTTTAGACTGGTCCCTAGACAAGCCAATACTCGTACTGTCTGTTTTATTCACTTTTTACTGTGTGGGTTGATCCAAGTCTTTGTATTTTACGACAGCCGGATCGGCTGCCGACAAAACCTTTGTGAAAATTCCCTTGTGTGCTATTGGAGGGCTGGTTTAGGCCAACTTATAGGTTTAAGGGTATAACTAGGGGAGACCCTTTCCCAAACTCAATTTTGCTGGTATTCTGATAGGATACTTACCTTCCTGCTGGAGAATAGTTAAGCTCTGCTGCTGGAATATTAGAACCACAGTGGCTCTGTCCTCGGATGGTTTGAATAACACTGTGCTATGTGTGGGATATATTGACCCACTCAACGGCATTGCCCCACACCACTAAGCTGCATTTGCACAGAAACAACCACAAAAAGGGTTGCGCTGGCGCCTGTGAGTGCCATGGCTCAAAACTGCGTTTTGCAACAACAAAAATGGCTGCGCCGTCCTGCCAAGCACACATCAGGCAGGAAGGAACCAGGGGGCACATTAAAGGAGATTGCCAGTGGGTTCCCACATAAAGAAAAAGCCAAAATATCCATTGAAAAGAAACCCTTTTTCAACTTTAAAAAAATGCTACTGTGATGCCGATTCCCTCCGTTCCTTAAAGCCACTGTGATTAAAAGGCCCCGTCATGCCCAGGATATTTCACTGTGCTTCACCACAACCAGGCATAATACCAGAGTGACAGGCCCGGTCAAACCAACTCTGAGGGAAATCAATAAGCAACTTCCCTTTCACTCGCACGGAACACGCGTTTCTCCCTTTCTAAAAAACCAGGCTCAGCAGTTCAAAGAGACTTGCCAGGGTTTGAGGTCTGTTTTTCTATCTTATTCGGGGAAGGAAGGTCAGATTTCAATTCTGTTTCCTATTTGTCATTCCTGATTACCTGCTGCTTCAGGTTATCCACTCAGAATTGATTATTCTGTAACGCTCACCTGATTCCCGTAGAGGCGCCGGTCTTGACTGGGCGTATACCGTATCTGCAAAGGTGATGTGTAACACACGGCTGGCTCTTTGGGCTGGACCTCTGTGCACTGTATGTCTGACTTGAAGGGTAAGATGTCTGCAGATAGAAAATATGGGATTAAGGAACTGGGTTATTGAATGTCTCTCTTCTTCCCTTTCTCTTCTCCTGTAGAACCCCAAAGGTTAACGCTCTCACCTTAGGTAAGTGAACGCCGTGCTCTCCATCTGCCTCGGGGCAGGGTGCTGTAACCAGTTTCTTCACTGGATAAGGGGAGCAGGCCTCTTGACTTCAGGGGACTGCTGTCCGTCGTTTACTGCACGAATGGTAAGTTTCGAGTAATTCTAATGTCTTTAAAGTCTTTAGTAATGATGTTTCTTGTTTTGCAGGGTTCCGGCGATGGCGGATGACGGGCTGAAGTGAGTTGAAGATGGAGCCCGTGTGATGAATAGAAGCGCCTGAAAGCACGCAAGTAAGCGCTTGTTGCCTGCTTCACGATGCGCTCTAACTGTCTTTATTTTGCAGGTAAAAATTCGGAGCGGCTGCAGGGTGCCGGAATACCCACTGGGTTAGATGTGGAAAGGAGTAATGGCACGTGAGTATTAAAGTTTCCCAATGTCTTTAAACGCACCTTGTTTTGTCTTTCAGATGCGGGATGCAGCGCCGAAGGCCTCCGGAGCGTGCAAAGAGTTGGTAAGCTTTTGTCTTTCAGATGCCGGAATGCAGTGTGAAGACCTCCGCAGCGCACGAAGAGTAGGTAAGCCTTTGTCTTTCAGATGCCGGAATGCAGCGCGGTGCGTTGGTGACAGCCGATGGACCAGGTAAGTGAAGAGCTGTCACTGAAGACCGTAATGCTAACCTGTTCTTTCTTGTCTTTATAGGTGTTGCTGAAGACTGGATTCAGGATGGTAAGCCTTTTTCCTTAGGCCCAGGATCAGATGCAGAAGACACGATGAGCGTTCTGCTGCAGAGGATGCAGAATAACGCAAAGCAAGATTCATCCATCGGGTGTGGTTTAAATAGCCTCCTGTAGTGCTTAGATGTCTCCTTCCACAGCCACGCCTAGGTAAGAAAAGAGTTCCTGCTTTCCAGGAGAGTTCCAGTGTTCTGAATCTAGGGAGTGGCTCCTGGCCCACCCAACAGGAAAAGTAGTTCCAAACAGAAGAGGATCAGAGGCTCAACTGGCAGGCAAGTAAGCAGCATGGTCTGCTGCAGGTAAGTCCACCCAAGCATTATGAGCCCGGCGCTTCCAGCGCTGGGACTGGGCATATTTATGAGCCTGGTGCCACTGGCGCCAGGACTGGGTCCAAAAGGTCCCAATTGGGACTGGTTGGCACTCGGAACCTGGGTTATGGATCTGCTTCCAAGGGAGTTGGGAAAACCCTGACCTTTTGGAAGCAGAGATCATGACAGTACCCCCCCTCAAGGCCCCTCCCAAAACGGGCTTCTCCGGGGGTTTTGGCTTGTCAGGAAATGTTCGGTGAAATCTTTTGATTAGGCGAGGAGAGTGGACATATTCAGCAGGTTCCCAGGATCTCTCTTGGGGGCCGTAGCCTTTCCAGTCAATTAGGTAAAATAGTTTAGATTTGGAGATCTTGGAGTCCAGAATGCTTTTGACTTCAAACTCGAGTTCTCCATCAACTAGGATAGGTTTTGGAGATTTAGTTAGTCGGGTTTGAGGTTGCACGGGTTTTAATAGAGAGACGTGGAAGACCGGATGTATCTTCATGTGCGGGGGCAAGTCCAACTTGACCGCTACTGGGTTTACTATGGTAGTGATGGAATAGGGACCAAGGTATCTTGGGTTGAATGTGCGTGGCCCTTTTAGAGGTAGATATTTGGTGGATAACCAGACTTGATCCCCTACTTGATATTGAGGGGCTTCCTTCCGATGTTGATCTGCTCCTTTCTTGTATTGTTCTTTAGCCCTTTGAAGGTGAGAAACAGCTTCCTTAAAGGCTTGGGTGATTGTAGAATGCAGGTAGTCTACTGCTGGTGTTTCAAGATCTTGGCGGGGATCCAACTCCGAGGGTGACTGCCGTACAAAAGAAAAAACAGGGTTTTCCCAGTTCCCGAATGGACAGAGTTATTGTAGGCATATTCGGCTATCCAAAGGATGTCTTTCCAAGTTGTTTCAGTTTGTTGCAGCATGCAGCGTAAATACTGTTCCAGAGTTTGATTGGTCCTCTCGGTTTGTCCGTCGGTCTGAGGGTGGTGACTGGTCGATAGTCTCACATCAATTTGAGCCGACCGACAGCAACTTCGCCAAAAATGAGAAATAAATTGACTACCTCGATCCGAAATTAGAACCGAAGGAAAACCGTGCAGTCGGACGATGTTTTCGAGAAATTCTCGGGCCAGAGTTGCTGCTGTTGGCAAGCCTTTGAGCGGAATGAAATGCGCCATCTTGGAGAATAAGTCCACGATTACTAGAATCGTATTGTATCCGGAGCATGGAGGTAGATCGGTGATGAAGTCCATAGAAAGCGTATGCCAAGGGCAAGGTGGGATGTCAATAGGGCGTAAGAGGCCTGCTGGTCTTTCCTTTTGACTCTTGTTTTGGGCGCATACTCCACAGGACATTATAAAGTCTCTGATATCTTTTTTCCAAGACGGCCACCAGAAGTAGCGCTTGATCTTTTCTGGAGGTCTTGGCCATACCGGGATGTCCTTCCATTAAAGAATCGTGATAACAAGAGATTACTTTTTTCTGTAAATCTGTGCTGGGTAGGTATAATCGTTCTTGGAAATACAATAAGTTGTCCTTTACTGCAAAGTCCTTTCCCTGCAGATACCAATTCTGTATGTCTGCTGGAGTTACAAGTTGCCTGGCCTTATCCTTAACTTCTTCTATGGATTCTGTGGCGATTACACCCAGAATTCTTTGTTCGGGAATGATTGGTACAGGTTTAGGGTTGATCAAGTGTTCTTCCACTCCCATCCGAGAAAGGGCATCAGCTTTACCGTTCTTTGTACCAGGTCGATAGGTAATTATGAAGTCAAACTCAGCAAAGAATAATGCCCAACGGAGTTGTCTAGAGGATTGGGCTTTTGCGGTTTTCAAATATTGCAGGTTTCGGTGATCCGTAATCACAGTAACGGTGTGTCGAGCCCCCAGCAGGTAATGCCGCCAAGCCTTAAAGGCAGACTTGATAGCCAGAAGGTTAGTCAGTAATCGTGTAATTGATTTCAGGAGGCGAGAATTTGCGGGACCAAAATGCCACGGGATGCAACTGATTGGTTACCGGGTCCTTTTGTGATAGAACTGCCCCCATGGCAAGGCTTGAAGCATCAGTTTCCACGATGTAGGGGAGTTCGGGGCAAGGGTGTTTTAAGATTGGTGCAGAGATAAATTTAGTCTTCAAATCCTGGAAAGCTTGTTCCGCCTCGGTAGACCATTCAAAACGTTTGTTTTTCTTTAACAAGGCAGTGATGGGCTGGACTATTCGAGAGAATTCGGGGATAAACCTGCGGTAAAAGTTAGCGAGGCCTAACATGCTTTGCACACCTTTTACGGAGCATGGTGATGGCCATTTGAGAACTGCATCGACCTTCTTTGAATCCATACGCACTCCGCCAGGTGATAATATGAATCCCAAGAATTCAACTTCAGTTACGTTGAAAACACATTTTTCCAACTTAGCGAAAAGTTTGTGTTGACGCAATCTTTCGAGGACCATTTTCACATGTTTCCGATGTTCAGATTCCGATGAAGAATAAACGAGGATGTCGTCAATGTAAACAACAACACACACATCTATGAGCTCTCTGAGGACATCGTTCATAAAATATTGAAAGGCGGCCGGGGCATTGCAAAGTCCGAAAGGCATGACCTGATATTCAAATAGTCCATACTTGGTGCGGAAGGCCGTCTTCCATTCATCGCCCTCTTTTACTCGTACCAAGTGGTAAGCTCCTCTAAGATCCGGCTTTGTATATATGCATGCTTTTCTGACTTGGTCCAGGAGTTCAGGGATCAAAGGTAACGGATATCTATTCTT